>NC_054379.1:42649995-45049995 GCF_017654675.1 Xenopus laevis
TTTTGACAGAGGACTCAGAGCAGAATAACTTTGAGGTTGTATTTATATAGACCTTTCTGATAAAGCTTACTTAATTTTAGCCTTTCCTTCTTCTTTAACTCGTTATGGTCAAGGGCCAGTTGCTCTCCCTGTAGTTTTTAGTGTGGGATGAAAACTGAATTAGCCATACAGACACGGAGAACATACAAACTCATACAAATAGCGCAGCAGAGTTCCCTGGCTGTTCGCGTTCTTTCGGATCTGAACGCAGATGGGAGCATGCGCAATTGAAGCAGATTCCTGGCTATGCCCAACTGCGCATGCTCCCACAGGCTTCATGGCGGCGAAGTGCTCCCACAGGCTTCATGGCGGAGAGACCTGAATGAACACGAATATCCAGAAGATCGCACCCAGGAACTCTGCTGTGCAGCTCTGCAGTTTAAGGTCAGGGTTTTTTTAAGGGGCTTCTTTTTACCTAAGGCACAGTGTGGGGAGGGAGAGTGGAGGTGGCGATGGCAGGTAGTTAAAGGGGGCTTTTATTACATGGGGGTTTAGTTTCCCTTTAAAGTTGAACAACCCCTTTAAAACAAACTGTTTTACTTGTGAAGACTGCACCTCGCAAACACTGCAGTGCACTTGAACTCGTAATGGAAAGATAGCCGTGTGCTTTAAATGGAATCTTGGCAGTACACCGGTACTCTGAATGGAAACTTGGAACCTGTACTCTGAATAGGTAAATCATTGCCTGATAACTTCTGCTCACAAGATTTTCTAGTGCAATTTTATTTAAATGCAAGGCAGAATTTTTCCTTTTTATGTACAATCATGAGTATCATTAACAGCAGACACAGACGCTGCACATTTTTCTGCATCTCAGACTTCAGGAGACAATTGCTTACTCTGACGACACTAACAAAGGGAACATATGATTTAAAATACCGTATATACTCGTGTATAAGCCGACCCGTGTATAAGCCGAGGTACCTAATTTACCTAAGAAAACTGGAAAAATTTATTGACTCGTGTATAAGCCTAGGGGCTGATTGAAAATCAATCTGTACTTTGTACAGGAACGCTCCTCTAGTCATATAGACAGCCCTGCTGAGAATAAGGATTGCACTTCCCCAAGCAAACCAAAGGCGTCCATTGTATATGCTCTGAAAAGTGTAAGGCTAGATTATTACACCTTTAAAATAAATGAGAATGCCAGTCTGAAGCAATTTAATAAAGAAACAGATAATAAAAGATACTGCCCAGTATGAACTTCAAATATGATGCAGATCCATTTCTGATGAGACCCATAAAATATTAATGCAGGATTCTCCAGTACACCCAAGAAGCACACTGTGAGTTTGACAGTGATTAAATGTACTACATATATATTGAGAGTTTGAAATGCTTTGAGATTAATAACATGGTGAATCCAAACAGTTTGTCTCCTATGTGGAAGCAGCAGCTCACATCAATCGCGTAATATCGGATCCCTCACCTCCCTCTCCCATAGCGCATCAGGACTCTGTGACTGACGATCGCCGCCCGGAGCAGGTCCAGGAGCTCCGGGCGGCGCGTCCTTCCCTGCCGGCGTCCTTCCAAAATGGCGGCGCCCATGGCCGCCACGTGGGTAGAGGCGCCGGCGCCGCTACCCACGTGGCGGCCATGGGCGCCGCCATTTTGGGAGCGACGCCGGCAGGGAAGGACGCGCCGCCCGGAGCTCCTGGACCTGCTCCGGGCGGCGATCGTCAGTCACAGAGTCCTGATGCGCTATGGGAGAGGGAGGTGAGGGATCCGGTGAGGGATTGGCGTATGACCCGCGTATAAGCCGAGGTCGAGTTTTTCAGCACATTTTGGGTGCTGAAAAACTCGGCTTATACGCGAGTATATACGGTACTTAAAGTTCTGCCAGCATATGAGAACTGTTTATCAAAACATCTATACAATTACAATGTGTTTTGACAGAGAAAATGAACAAAAGCATGTTGCTGTCTGTTGTACAATACTGAATAATGGGATGTGCATTCTGGGTTGAAGTTATTAGGCTGTAGGATATTTTCTCTGCCATATGCTGGGGTTTCTGTAGGAAACAGCTAGATATAACATTGTATGTTCTGCTTGTGATTGAAATCATTTGACTGTGACTAGAACTGACTTCCCAATGAAAGTATCTTCTGAAGTGTTTGATACAAGCTTGGGCATTTTGGTGTTATTCACATTTAAATTAACCTTTGATATGATGCAGAGGGTGATATAGTGAGATACATTTCAATTGGTTTTCATTTTTTGTGGTTTTTCAGTTGAGTTATTGCTTTTTTTTTTATTCAGCAGCTCTCCAGATTGCAATATAAGTAATCTGGTTGCTAGGGTCCAAATTACACTCTTCCTGAGTCGGTGATAATAATAAAAAGTAGCAATAACAATAGATTTGTAGTCTTATGGAGCATTTGTTTTTAAGATGGGGTCAGTGACCCCTCCCCTCTTTGAAAGCTGGAAAGATCTAGAAGCAAGCAAATAATTCAAAAGCAATAAAAAAAAGAAAATGAAAACTAAATTGCTTAGATTAGCCATTATACATACTAAAGGTGAATTACCCCTTTACAATCACATCACCTTTTATTTAACTATAAGTATGATGTAGACATTCATATTCTACAACTATTTGCCCATAGTTTTTATTTTTTGTGGGGGTTTTTTGCCTTTTATTCAGCATTTCTCCAGTATGGAACTGCAGCAGCTATCTGGCTGCTAAAGTCCAGTTTACGCTAGCAACCGGGCAGTGGTTTGAACGAGAGACTGGAATATGAATAGGAGAGGGTCTGTGTAGAAAGATACGTAATACAAAGTAAAGATAACAACAAAATTGTAGCCTCATACAACAATCATTCTTTGGCTGCTGACCCCCATCTGAACTCTAGAAAGAGGTAGAAAAACAAAGACCACAATTAAAAGTTGATAAGAATGAGGCATTGTATAACATACCATACTAAAAGTTACTTTAAAGGTCAACAACCTCTTTAAGTAATTTTATACAGGTACGGGACCTGTTATCCAGAATGCTTGGGACTTGAAGTTTTCTGGAAAACAGATCTTTCCGTAATTTGGATCTTCATACCTTATGTCTACTAGCAAATCATGTAACCATGAAATAAACCCAATAGGCTGGTTTTGCTTCCGCAATGATTAATTATATCTTAGTTTGGATCAAGTACAAGGTACTGTTTTATTATTACAGAGAAAAAGTAAATCAGTTTATAAAAATTTGGATGATTTGGATAAAATGGAGTCTATGGGAGTTGGCCTTTCCTTAATTCGGAACTTTCTGGATAACGGGGTTCCAGATAATGGATAACTTTCCTGTATATATGTATTTAGGGGACAGTTAGCTGCTATTCTGATTCATCACGGAAAGCATGCTCTGAGCTCTTAATATTGCAACTAGGTGTCTTGAAAAGGATTATCTAAAAAGCAATGTTGTAAAACTTCCAACCCTAAAATTTTACACTCTAGTTCTGTAGTAGCCTATAGGTGCCCATAAGCACTGCAGACATGGTTACCTTTGATGGCAAAGTTGGCAGCCTGCTTATTTGTATGTGGATATCTAACTATGCCCTCCCCTGTCAGTCAATGATTCCATTTGAATTGCTGTGGAACAGACAAAACTAGGGCAACCCAAACTCACTGTCCACATACATTCCACCAAATGTGTTTCATTGAAATAGCTACACACTTGATTTCCATTCAACATCTATCACCATGGATGAACAGAAATGGAGGAGGTGTGTTGTGTCTGAGGGAATTCCAAGCCTAATTAATAACAAGAGGAAAGTTTGGGCTCTAAAAAAGGACACCTTTTAAAGGGATTCTGCCATGATTTTTATGGTGCAGCTTTTATTATTAAACTACACTGTTTACATTCCAGATAATTCATTCTACCATAAAAAATTGTATTCCTGTGTATTTTTAGTTGTAATATTGGTGTGTAGGCAGCCATCTCAGTTCGTTGTGCCTGATCCTGTGCTTTTAGAAAGAGTCAGCACTCATGATGGATAAGCTATTGTTACTCCTACCCAATGTCTCAGTGGGAATTGGATTTTTACTATTGTTTGATTTTCTCATATCAGAGCACAAGTCACATAACTGAGAGCCCCTGGGAAACTAACAACATACTTGGCCCCATTTTTAGACTTCAGAATTCAATATAAATTGTTTTTGTTTGCTCTTTATAACAATGGATTTCAGTGCAGAATTCTGCTGGAGCAGCACTATTAACTGAGCATTTTGAAAAATATTTTGATAGAATTCCTTAAGGTGCATAGAAAGTAGCATTCTCTTCTAGTATGCAGGACTCACCAGCATTGCTTATTCATAAGTCACAAATAGGCTGTTTTCCAGTCTACCTTTATACAGCTTCACATATGGATTGAACATACCTGTAAGATGTCATAATGCCCACATGTCCACAAAGCAGTGTTTTCCCCATAAAATGGAAATCTATTATGTACACACAAACTGAAAAGACAAGGAACTGCACTGTGAAATATAGCTTTTGTTGGTCTTGTCAGCAGTATGATTTGTGTGTGTTTAGCAGGCTATCTTGCTTCTAATGTTTTGCACAGGAGCTTGATTTATTTCACCTCCCTCTTGATAATAAATCTTTTCTGTTCATGCTGTTACTTGGTAGAGTCAAAAATCTTTGAAACGGCAGGGAGATATTTCCTAATGTTTTTGCCAGACTTTTTATCCACTTTATGAAGTCACTAGTCTAGAAAACATTTGGTTTTGTAACCCCATTAAAGGGTCCCTCCACATATATACAAATGTAGCAGTAGCCAGCTGTATAAAAGACCTGGAGGAGAGAACTCATTTCTGCTGCACAGTTTCAAGAGGCAGACTCAGAGAAAAGACAAGGGATAAACAAATAATAATTTAAAATTATTGATTAATAACATTCATACATATTGGAAAGTTTCTTAGCATTTCTTACCGCAGTGATGTCACAAAAGGGGCGGGCGGAAGTATAAATTCCGGCACCGGAACTGCTAGTTCGCAGGCAGGGAGAGCAGGAGAAGAGCTCAACCCAGACCTGCCCTCTACCTGAAGATTTTGTGCAGGTGTTGGCCCTGGTCCCCCAAGTTTCAGGCCGGCCAGCACATCACTTATATATGGGACCTTTTATCCAGAATGCTTGGGACCTAGGGTTTTCCAGATAAGAGATATTTTCATAATTTGAATCTCAGCTACTAAAAAAATCATATAAACAGGGTTTTCACCTTCCAAAACTTTTTCCAGTGCAGTTGTTTTCAGATTGTCCAGCAGAAATAATTTTTTTTTTCAATTGCTTTCCACTTTTTATTTTTTACCTGTTTACCAAAATTTTAGTTTAAAGTCTAATGTTTGTTTCTGGCGTTTCAGACTGGCAGCTCAGTAATCCAGGTGCAGATTCTGAACTGTTACAATTTGCTACATTAGTTGATATATTTCTCAGCAGCATCTGTGGAATATTAGCAACTATTGTATCAATTCCAAATCTGATTGGACTTTGTCATAAATATTTGGATAATCACCATACCCACACTATGATGTGGGGTTATCGGGTAAATATAAGGGTTACTTTTATAACCTAACTAAGGGAGGTGTAGACCCCCCGAAACGTTGTTCTGCATCTTTGTGGTAAACTTGGCTCAATAAAGGATTGCACAGCAAAAATGGTAGAGTGCTTTATCAGTTTGTGATTCTGCAATTGTAGGACCCGCACTCAAACCATATCCCAATGGCTGGCCAATTTCAACCCATACCTTCCCAACCTGCGGTTAACCCACAGGTTTCCGGTCAACCCACTAGGCATGCACTGACTATTTTGGATTCGGCTGAATCCTTCGCATAAGATTCGGCCAAATACCGAAACAAATCCTAATTTGCATATGCAAATTAGGGGTGGGAAGGGGAAAACATTTTTTAACTTCCTTGTTTTGTGACAAAAAGCCACGCGATTTCCCTCCCCACCCCTAAATTGGATATGCAAATTAGGATTTGGTTAGGCCAGGATTGTGCCAAATACAAATACTGCTGACAAAGGCCGAATCCCGAACCAAATCCTGGATTCCGTGCATCCCTACAACCCACACATCACTAGTATATACCTTTGTAGACACAATTTTATCATTGAAGGGTGAGGAAATGGTAATAAATTAAATTAAATAGATGTTGCTAATATTTTTTAATTGTGGGCTGTGGCTCCTTGCAGAGTCCTAGTAATTTATTAGCATTGTCTGCCATCAAAGAAAAGATCAACACTTTTGTCTGTTCTGTGAGCTATACTGTGGGTAGGTTTCTGCTGTAAGTAGGATCGCCTGCATTCCTAAAACACGTAAACCTTTATTTTATTGAGAATATTAATTTGCAATAAAAATAAACATTTCTAAATATCTTTTTGGAGGTGGCATATAATCCTCGGTTCTTTGTGGATTGAATGGTGGTGCACAATCTGGAAACCCTGCTGCATGAGGTTTTAAAAATCCATATATACCAAAAGAAAATCAGATGGCACTCACAACTAATGTGCTGAAACCCCGTAAGAGCACTTGAGAAAGGGGGAGCAACCTCGAAACGTTGTGTGGAGATCTCAATAAAACACCCTAAGGGTTTCAGCACATATGCTGTTGTGAGTTGCCATGTGATTTTCTTTTGGTATGTACAGTATATTATTTCTGCTAATTAAACACTACAGGTTTGCAAAACCTATATTAAATACTGGGAATGGAACATTTGTTTGCACAAACAAAAACAAAAAAAAATTTGCATATTTGATTGCGTGAATAACTTGTTTCATTCCCTTATGTGAGACAAGCACTACAATATATCACACATTTACTGGATTGTAATTGGGCCATTATAATATCAACACTAAATTTTTTTTTAACTGAACACCGTGCTTTGGCAAGTGGGTCAGAGAGTCTGCTTGTTTCAGTAAAAGCATTTTGCATAAATAAAGAGCAAATAGGAGAGACTTGCCAACAAGTCCTGAGCTGGAAAAGAAAAGGTATCATTAATAATCTTGTGTACACAACACTTGCATTTAAGATTGAATTGTCATTCCTTAGGAGGTTACTCATTTCCTCTTACTCAGCAACCTTTGATTTATTTGCTTGGCCTGCACACATTGCACGTCCTGCCATTCATATTAATACATACCAATTAAAGGGGCATATGCCCAAGCTGCAACACTGTAGAAAGGCTGTGGCACACACTTACTGGAACAAGGACCCAGGTGCTATTCAGAAAAAGATATATATCCATGTAGAAAGCTGAAGCACACTGGGATTTGTCAAGATAAAACTTATTTTATTAGATCAACGTTTCGGTCCTCACAGGGATCTTGATAAAGACATTGATCTAATAAAATACGTTTTATCTTGACAAATCCCAGTGTGCTTCAGCTTTCTACATGGATATATATATATAACGTCTTCAGGTGCTCCAAATGCCTGACATTGTCATCTTCGGAATCCATTAAACAGACTTTCCTTTATCTTCACCTTCACGATACTAGGGTCACTGACTGCAGCAATTTAAATAAAGTCATTTTGAAGCTAAAGATAAAAAATGTGTTTTTCATTTTTAGGTGAGGACTTTGCCGTGGTGCAGCAGGAGATTATAATGATGAAAGACTGCAAGCATACGAATATCGTGGCTTACTTTGGCAGCTATCTCAGGTACAGTTTTGATTGGAAAGTATTTAATTTGTAGCTTATGATTTTATTCAAATAGGATTACATTTGTCCCATGCCGATTTAGTAATGGAAACTTTCTTAGCGGTATAATAATGCAATATATTCATCTACTTGCTCTCACTCCATAAAGGCTCTAGCTCACATGGTTTAGAAATCAAGCATTTCCTTACACCTCTGTATCTATGGCTATTTTATATGTTTTAACAACTGTCAGAAGGGCAAAAAGTATTAGGGGGTTATTTATCAAAGTCCAATTTTATCTCAACATTTTCTGCTACAAACTCCAATCAAATCCGCTCGGGTTTTTACGCTTATTTATTATTAAATGTTCCCGAAAGTTTGCTTTGCAGGAAAAAATCAGATTTTCAAAATTTTTGGGATTTTTCACCCGAAAACACTGATTTCTTATGCTTTTTTGCCCGAAAACTCCAAAAATTCGTAATATTGCACGAAACCCATCGGCCGAATCTTTCACGAAGGATTCAGGGGTTTGTCCGAATCCAAAATAGTGGATTCGGTGCATTTGTTCAGATAGGGATTATTAGCTCTAAATTAACAAACCCTACTATTCCCTAAACTGCAGCATTTGTTAAAAAAGCTATACACGGGCAGATTTAGGCTGCAGATTTGCCACATTCAGACTGAGTTGGCAGCTTATCTGCCCATGTATAGATTGGGACCTCCTGTGTGGCACCAGCCTATCTGCTTCAACCCAAATCTGTTTCTCCTTAGCAGCACATGTATTATGTAAACACTTCCTCTAAGGGTCAGGGCACACGCTCAGATTCAGGGAGATTAGTCGCCCGGCGACAAATCTCATTTTCTTCGGGGAGACTAATCTGCCTCACTAAGGAAACTTCAGGCGACTTTGAAAAATGAAGCGCTCAGAGTGCCATCCCGCCGGGGATTTACTTTCTTGCTGGTGGGAGGCAGTTCGGGGAGATTAGTCGCCCCCCAAAGAAGAGGAGATTTGCAGCCGGGTGAATAACTAAACTAGAACAAACTGGAAAAATGGAAGATAAATAGACAAATGCCACAGCAAGTCTGCCCAGCTGGGCGCCTGCAAACTGGATGTGGCTCTCTAAGTGATTTTTATACCCTATGCATGGCCCAAAACCTCCATAGGTCTATTTATACGATGTCATTATTTTATAATAATCTATCTCACTCAAGTGAAATAGGGGATAATTGGCCCACTGTGGAAAATCTTGGGCAGAAAGGTTATACATTTGTGTCATATTGGGTAAAGTAAACAATAAACAGCATTTGAGGGAAATATTATTTTATTGCTGTTGTACCCATTTGTCAGTTAAACTAATCATCAAAGACAGGGGTTAAAGTAGAAATAATGATACCTCTACTTGATTCTGGAGCAACGTATTTTCTGATTTGATTCTAACATGCTGAATAGGAGTCTTTGTCTGTCACTGTAGCTACATGAAGGCACGGTTGGGAGAAAATTCACTTGTCCATATTGCAGGCACAGAAAAGCCTTATGGTTCCTTTATTGGCTAAAATGGTATGTTTCTCCTGATTACCATTCAATGAAAGCCATCGTTTTTAAAGGGGACCTTTCACCCAGACATAAAAAGCTGTATAATAAAAGTCCTTTTCAAATTAAACATGAAATCCAATTTCTATTTTTTTATTAAAGCATTCATAGCTGTTGCAAGCTCATTTAAAAATCTCAGCTGTCAATCAAAGTGTCTGCCCATCCTCTAAGCCTTAGGCAAAGAGGCGGGGCAGAAAATTACTTTCACTTTCCATTCAGCACTTCCTAGATGTCACTGCTCTCCCCACAATCCCCCGTTCTCTTCACCAATTGTGTACCCAGGGCATGGGGATGGACATTGGGTCCCCCATTCTGGTGCACAAACAAGATTCTGAGATGATGCAAGGCTTGTCTTAATAACAGGAGGATTTCAGATTCCAGGAATTCCAGCAAACTATGCTCTAGCTGAGCTATTTAATTAAAATTTATTACAGCTGAAGTACAGATCTATCTCTAGCTTTTTATTTTTTGTAAGTAGGTAATTAATTGTAAAATGCACCATTCATATGTACCTAAATTAAATATTTCTTTTACTGCCATTTTTATTAGTGGTGGCTTTAATTGTTTGCTCTTACGAGGAGTGACTCTCATTAAACTTCTGTGCCACAACATTCCTTGGTCCTCGAGGCTTGCTAGAATCTCCAATACTATTTAGTTAAACAGTCCCATAAGCAAATTAGTCCCATGATGAATTTTGATTGCTTTTGATACCTTTGTATTAAGAGAGCAGTAAAACAGATATCATTCATCTTGGGCTACTTACTCATAGACTGTTTTTCTATTTTTAAGGCTTTCACATTTTAGAGTTTTTAAAAATAGATTAATTGTAGAATAAATAACATTAATTGGGTATGGTTCATCTAGGTCATTAGGCCTTATAGGAGCTGAATTCAGAATTTTGTTCGAAACCAGATTCTTACCTTTTTTTGAAGGTATGTTTTAAAGAGCTGGACAACATAAGAGGACTTTTTTTCTGGGTGATGCATTTTTTGCTCACATTTGAGTGCGTAAATTAGGGTCAGTTCCATATTTGGAGAATTTTTTATTAGGCCATAAACATTAATTGTAGATTCATTGTATCACTTGTATTTATTGTAATCTGTGTATAAAAACCTATCAGTAAACTTACCAAAATGTTATTTATATAAATGCCAGGAGCCAGGTAGAGGCTCAGTTTGGGGTATCAAATTCTTCTCATCTTTTTAGTAATATGATTCATATCTTTTAGTAGATTGAGCCTGCAGACTTATTGCAGCTATATTAAGCAATATATCAATGAGAATTTAGGGGTTTATTTACTAAAATCTGAATTTATCTCATATTTTATTTAAAAAGAAAACATGACCAAATTCACATGCTCGATTTGATCCTATTTATTAATAAAATAGCCCAAATTAATTGGATCCCAGAAAAACTTGATAAAATGAAGCGAAAACCAGAATAGCTCAAAAAATTTTTGCCCAAAAAGTCGGATTTTCAGGCTGAACCCAGCGCATACCACGAAAACTTCAATTGAGATAGGTGCCTCTACCATTGACTTTTACAGGACCTCGACAGGTCTGCAGATTTTCGGATTCAGGCTTTTTGCAGCATCAGGGTATAATAAATCTTTAAAAATTAGTTTTTTCCCACTAGAAATTCAAGTTTTTGCCCCGAAAAGCCTGACCAGATGAATTTCGAGGTTTAGTAAATAACCCCCAAAATCATTCAGCCCCTACTACCTTTATAGGAGGGATCTTATACTCAAGACTGTTCTACGTCCATTCAATGCCATTCCGCAAAATGATATGCAGGCTGTTGGTAGAGGACACCAACAAACTGATGTGGTCCTCGCCCTGACACATTTTTAAAACTGCCCAATAGATCTGTCAATTCGACAGTGTATGGCCAACTTTAGGCTAATAGCTATTATTTTGTTTTTCTAGGAGAGATAAGCTGTGGATTTGCATGGAGTTTTGTGGAGGTGGTTCTTTGCAAGATATCTACCATGGTAAATATTTCATGTATTGAACGTAAATTTCTAATTTGTATGTTTTATTTAAAGAATGTGAGAAGTAGAACTGCAAACAGTAACATTAACACAACTACAGGTAGGGAACTTGTTATCCAAAACATTCCAGACCTGGGGATTTACAGATAAAGGATCTTTCTGTAATTTGGATCTTCATACCATAAGTCTACAAGAAAATCATGTAAACATTAAACAACCCCTGCCTTTCCATAATTAGGAGCTTTCTAATTAATGGGTTTTCAGATAACAGATCCCATATCTGTAATATAAAATATCAAAACTTATACATAGAAATATGTATGAAAAAACAGCCAAAATAATGTGTTTTGACCTCTAATATACACAATCCATTTGTTTGGGATAGATGCAAATACAAAAGCAGGCAGGTATGAGGGTGTATACTAGGGGGAAAATGCATCAGCACTTTTTTACTTTTTCATTATTAGCTGGAGCTGAAGAAAAAGCAGTTTATTAATTCATAAAACGAGGACCGGTTGCAAATTTTCTCAGAATGTCACTGTCTTCATCATTCATCAAGTTAATTTAAAGGTGAACTACCCCTTTCCTGAGCATTCTTGTGATTCTGGCCAGAAAATATGACCATCTATACTAGGGATGCACTGAATCCGGGATTTAGTTCGGGATTCTGTCTTTTTCAGCAGGATTCTGATTCAGCCTAATCCTTGTGTCTGACTGAACCAAATTCTAATTTGCATATGCAAAATAAGGGGCAGGAAGGGAAATTGTATAACTGTTTGTCACAAAACAAGGAAGTAAAAACAATTTTTTAAACTTTTTCCCTTCCTGTCACTAGTTTGCATATGCAAATTAGGATTCGGCCAAATCTTTCATGCAGGATTCGGGTATTTGGCCAAATCCAAAATAGTGGATTCGGTGCATCCCTAATCGATACCAAAAATAGGGCATTTTGGAAAAAAAATACATCTCTGGGATATTGTATTCTCAAAAATACTTTCCAAAAATTTGTTAATATCACTTTCATTTCACATTTCAAACTGGTACAGCTGTTATAATTCAGTTGTTAATTGTTTTATAACACCGGTATCAACATTTTGTCAACATTTATTCTATGGACTTAAAAATAATGCATTATAATGTGACTCCAGGGGTTGTTTGTTCCTGGAGACTATGCTGCAGAGTCTATGCTGTATATACGTACATCCGAACTCACAGACTAGGAACCACAATTGTTTCTTTATTCTATGAATGTGCAGCACGGATAGATGTACATTACACAAACAACAGCAACTGCACCATTTCAGGACACAGTACTTCTGATATATTTGGTTTCACTGTCTAATACACCGTACGTGTCTTTTATTTTCCCCCCACAGTTACTGGACCGCTTTCAGAACAACAGATTGCGTATGTTTCCCGGGAAACGCTGCAGGTACTTCAGCTTATCTGCTATGTTATTTAAGTCAAAAGTAACCTTGGAGGCTATGTTGGCCCAGGAATTCTGTCTTCGGAGCCTACTTGGTTTAACAGCAGTGTTATAAATAAACGTTCCACCTTGTTAGTAGCTAAGGGTGCACCTTAACCTGCCACTGATAACCTCTTATTTTGTGGACTTTTAATTTAGGTTCAGATTATTTTCCCCAAAAAGGGCTTTGAGCAATTTAGGATATCTGTTTTTTGGAAAGTGAATTTGTATCACATACATACACAGTTATATTTAATATATAGGGATTCCCTGAATCCAGGATTTGGCAGGAATTCTGCCTTTATATATTTGCATATATAAATTAGGGGCAGGAAAGGAAAATCACATGATTTCTTGTCATAAAAAAGGAAGTCAAAACGTTTTCCCCACTTTTTCCTTTCCTGTCCCTAATTTTCATATGAAAATTAGCATTCTGATTTGGTTTGGTATATGGCCAAATCTTTCGCAAAGGATTCAGAGATTCGTTCGTATCCCAAATACTGGATTTGGTGCATCCCTAATAATATATTTTTTATATAGTGCTGGCATATTCCAAAACTCTTTTAAAGATTTTATATTCTTCACATCAGCCCTTGCCCCAATGGAGCTTAAAGGAATTGTTCATTATAAAAATAAAAACTGGGTAAATAGATAAACTGTGCAAAATAAAAAATGGTTCTAAGTTAGTTACACATGTAATATATAAAGGCTGGAGTGACTGGATGTCTAACAGAACAGAACACTACTTCCTGCTTTTCAGCTCTTTGTTTCCACTGACTGGTTACCGTGGTGACTAGGCAGAAACCAATCAGTGACTTGAGAGGGTGCACATGGACTATAATTTTTGCTTTTGAATCTGAGCTGAATGCTGAGGATCAATTGCAAACTCACTAAACAGATATGTCCCCTGTGGGCCCCCTTCAAATCGCTGACTAATTCAGATTTAGAGAGCTGCAAAGCAGGAAGTAGTGTTCTGGCTATTATGTTAGACATCCAGTCTCTCCAGCCTTTATACATTACATTTTTGGCTAACTAACTATATTAGAAACATTTTTATTTTGCCTAGCCGATTATCTATTTACCCAGTTTTTATTTTTACTCTGAACTGTTCCTTTAAGGTCCCTTCACATACACACACATTAGAGCCAGCCTGCATGTGTGTTTTCAGAATAAAGGAGGAATCCTGCAGAATCACTTGCATACAGATAATGTTCTGGGTGAAATCAAATCTAAGACTGCAGCAGTGCTAACACAGCATCATGGTGTCTTATCATGCTGCCCATTACATTGTGGACAAATGTGGTTGTTAGTGCAGCCTCTGTTCTCATTGGGTGATGGCTGCACGCTCATAAGCTTTGAGCCAGCTAAAAATCCTAATGATATGCTCATTGCACATACATATATGGGATTTGTCATCCAGAATGCTCGGGACCTGGGGTTTTCCAGATAACAGATCTTTCTGTAATCTGGATCTTATTATAAGTCTACTATAAAATTGTGTTATCATTAAATAAACCCAATAGGCTGGTTTTGCTTCCACTAAGGATTAATTATATCTGAGTTGGAATCAAGTACAAGATACTGTTCAGTCTCAATTCAGATTTAAGGATGTTTGATTGACTGGAATAGCTCCTTTGGTTTGACCACTTTACTAATAATCATCATCAAAATCATACTTTGCATTGTGAAATGCTTTAATTTCTTTTCATGGTACCAGCCCAATTATTTGGACAATGTATTCAGGCCATTCATGAAAAAACTAACTCCCAGTTTCCCCTTAGTTCCTGCTGTCAGAGCAGCTGCATCCTGCAGCCCATGTGCATATCCGTGTAACAGTGACTGCGCACACACATTGGCAAGCTGTTAGAGATTTTCATATTACACTGGCCTCCTGTCCTTTCAAATCCCACCACACCCAGTCCTACATAACTGCCAGCACTTCCACTCATCACTTTCTCATAGGAAATCACTGGCAACTTTATCTGGAGTATTTTCTATACAGCAGCAATTAAAGCAGAAATGCCTGTCTCTGACAAACCTAACATTATAAATTCAGTTTGGAGGCAGTTGCTTAAAGGACATGCAAAACCTGATACAGTAGAATTGTCAATATATAAGGCACCCCTCCAGTCACTAAGTTGTTTCCCCTGGGTTGGTGCTCTTTTTCGGAAAAATAAACACTAGTCAGGGGAATAACTTGTGCAGCACTGCGCCTCCATGTTTCTTACTTTTTCCAGTTGCCCCCCAGTAGACTTTTTGAATTTTACTCTAGTACACATGCAGCTGTACAAGAGACACCTGTGAAAAGTAAGTAAAAAGGCAACTTGACACTAGTTTTTTCCAACAGAACCAGAAACTAGTGTACTCGGCCCGGGTGCAGGCTGAACAGCCAGGCCGCTCACCTAAACCCCCCCGACGCAGTTTTTAACATGGATTAACATTGGCACAAGCATCCGGTGTGCCCAGGTGCAATCACACCCCCAGTAGTTCCGACCAACCCTGGGAAAAAGTGGGACCAACCCTGGGAAAAACTGCATTTAGATTTATTGAGGGGTGGGACTCTATCATATTGGCACGTTCCAGTTAAATTGGCTTTCCTTGTCATTTAAAGAGGTTCACTTTATGTTAAACTTTTAGTATGTTATAGAATGGCTAATTCTAAGCAACTTTTCAACTGGTCTTCATTATTTATTTTCTATAATTTAATTATTTGCCTTCTTTTGACTCTTTCCAGCTTTCAAATGGGGTTCACTGACCCCATCCAAAAACAAATACTCTGTAAGGCTACAAATAGTATTTGTTATTGCTACTTTTGATTGCTTTCTATTCAGGCCTCTCCTATTCATATTCCAGTCTCTTATTCAAATCAGTGCGTGGTTGCTAGGGTAATTTAGACCCTAACAACCAGATTGCTGAAATCGCAAACTGGAGAGCTGCTCTAAAAAATGATAACCAATTGCAAATTGCCTCGGAATATCACTCTCTACAATCTACATGATACTAAAACTCAAAAGTGAACAACCCCATTAAGTTTTTTGGAGACCTTGCAGGTAGAATCCTGTGCGGGTCCATTTTTTGGAACCAGACCCGTACCTGCAATCCACAACCCGCATTCTTACCTGCTTGGACCCGTTACCCGACCCACAAGTACCTTATCCGCAACCCGGAACCGCGACCTGCTGACGATCAAGAATCAGGAAATGCTGTCATTATATACCGGAATTGACCTCATCGGGAGTAGGTGTGATCAGGGGGAAAAAAGCAGTAAACCCGGAAGTGACATCATCGGAAGTAGACGTTATTGAGAAGACTCGTGGCCCAACCCGCAGAACCGCCGACCCGCGTCTATAACCGCAGCCCGCAGGTTTCTGCTGGTACCTGCAGGTACCTGACCCGCTACAGGACTCTACTTGCAGGTCTATGCTAGGGACAACTGGGAAAGGAAAGTGAAACGGCGATACATTATTACTTATACCTTGGGCTTTCCGTGTCCTGATTTTCTAAACTGCTTGTGTTTCCTAGAGCAAGCATCAGTACCAGTGCCATCATGCATTTACCAGTCAAGTGAACGGGAGGTGGCATTGGTTGTTTTGGGTGCTTTTCCCCTAATTAATAAGGGGAAACGAATGGAGAATGCACCAAATGTGCTGTAAATCCTAATCTGGTAGAAATACATACTAAATCCATTAAAACTCAATGACAACTGCAGGGCCTTCACCCCAGAGTACATGTCCTGCACAAGTTGATTCTAACATAGTCTGGTTGTACCCATGTTCTACTAGGTTGTGGGTGGAAAAAAATATCTCCCCAGTAGTTGGTAAAATTTAATTTTAATAATAAATTTCAATTGGTCGAATTTATGGGAGTTTTAAAAAACTCACATGAATTCGAAATTTGACCTTTGATAAATGTGCCTCTAATTGTAATAAGTTAGTGCTTGCCTATGGACCAACTATTATCTGAAAATATGTATCTGTATTTAGCAACCTTGTTGCTGCCGCTAGTAATGAAATGTAGTCACATTGAGATTATTGTTTTTTTCCCTCACATCACTCACTACCTCACATAAATGCCTTGCCAATTCTTACAGTTGACGTCAGGTGTCCTTTGGTATTGTTTCATAATGCTGCTTGGCTATATTAGCGTGTACATATCTCCTCCTTAGCACCACTGCTTGCACCTTTGGTAAACTCCACATGACGAAATCACTATTACTTAGCAGATTCCTGGGCAAACACATCAACTATTTACATTTCCAGCTCTAGCAATGTCATTGCTTTAACCAGGTCAGGGCAAGAAGTCGATCTGCAGCACTCTGGCTGTTGTTAAAGGAAAACTATACCCCCCGAACAATGTCTCTATAAAAAGATATTGCATAAAACAGTTCATGTGTAAAACCCTGCTTCATGTAAATAAACCATTTTCATAATAATATACTTTTCTAGTAGTATGTGCCATTGGGTAATCATGAATAGAAAATTGCCATTTTAAAAAACAAGGGCCACCCCCTGGGATCGTATGATTTACGGAGCATACAAACAAGTCATACTTATTAGGTCACATGAGACAATTAACAGACAGAGTTCTGTCTTTTTCTTCCACACTTCTTCCTGTTACAGTTAGAGTTGTAGTATTTCTGGTCAGGTGATCTCTGAGGCAGCACACAGACCATCACAAAATGGTGGTTCAAGGCAAGATGATGTAAAAGGGCAATATTTACTTAAATATATAACAGTTTGGTCATATTCTTTAATATGCCACTTAATATGATATAAACTATCTGTTGCATAAATATTCATTTTGGGGGTAAATTTTTCCTTTAAGTTACCATGCCCATGGTAGCATAGTGCAAGTTAAAGCACATTTATTTAAATGGGATTGAAAGCCTCAAAAAGGAATTGGGCTTAAACTCTGGTCCATTGAGCACTTTTACAATTTATTTTCATCTTCTGTTTGTAAGGAGAAATAAAACTTAACTGAAGAAGTAGCTATAAATGTTGTACATTATGTTTTGGGTTTTTGTACCAGCCCAAGGCAACCACAGCACTTTAGCAGCAGATCTGTGTCTCCAAAGATGCCCCAGTAGCTCCCCATCCCCATTTCTGCTGATTTACTGCACATGCTCTGTGCTGCTGTCACTTACTGAGCTTAGGGACCGACGCATAATATACAGTACATATAGAATAGAAATGTCAAACTATAAGGCTGATTAGTAATTAATACAGATAACTACTACATGGCAGCACAGAAACCAGTGCAATTAGCATCAGAATGTAATAATCAGCCCTGTAGCATCAGCTTATATTACAGGCCAACCTCATTTTCTGCTTGATCATTTGCAAGTACCCCTAAGCTTAGCTTCTCAAAAGCCCACTGAGCTCATGTGAGACACTTTCCAAGATGGTGACCCCGTGTGACAAGTTTAAAGTTATGGATCATTGCTGCTAATTGGGAAGCTGAAACTTTAGGCTGGTGCAATAAGTTCAGTACATAAAATATGGCAGTATAGAAACAGTATTCAACTTCTACAAGTGACCCTTACTGTCTCTATGCTTCTTTTTTCTAGTTGACCCTTGGTTTGGTAACAAAAGCCTGCTATTAGCAGTCTAGAAATGCAAATATCTCAGAATCCATTAAAAACAGTAAATACAATGTAAATTGCAAAAGAGCTAAATCAAGCTGATTTTTGGGCTTAGGTCCCCTTTAAGAAATTCTCGTGGGAGGTGGGATGCAAGTGAGCCATTTAAAAGGGACATTTTTGAAGGTTTGGTGTAAGCAGGCTTTTAAGGAGTCATGATACAAACATACCTATTAAACTGAATATTTGGGGAGAGTCTTTTGGAATTATATGTATTTTAAGAGGAATTTAAAAGGAGTTTCCTCTGGATGCTCTGGTTTCCTTCCCCACTCCAAACCAATTGAAGGCATGATAATTTTTTCCTGATTGGTTTCATTGACTGTAGTGTGAACAAGGATATAGAGTGTCATATTCACTGGGGAAAGGACTGATGTGAATGATGTATAAAATCTGTTAAGCATTTCTAAATATGTAGGCTCTTTTTAAATAATGAATGACAATAATGTATAGCATAAGCATGCCCATGTTAATGTCTGTGTAAGCAGGGTGCCAAGCATATAGCTAGAGCTTAGTTGTTTCATCTTTCATTGTGAAAAATATATATGCAGTTTTTTGTTTTTTTGCTGCAGGGATTATATTATCTGCACAGTAAAGGAAAGATGCACAGAGACATCAAGGTAAGAATTATAGGATTTCTTTTTAAATTTGTGTGTGTCTTTCTTTCTGACGAACGGGAGAACTGAAAAAAGTGTTAAAAGCTGAACAACACCTTTAAGTGAAGCTGGAAGATGACTTTACTTCTATGGCTTTGAGAGGCCACAGAACTGTGATAACCTCCCCACCCCCACGGCGTTATTGGTGAAATAATCACAGTTCTAGGGTTTCTTCAGAATGCCTGGTGTGAGTTGCTCTTATTCTGTATCTTCCCCCACCTAGCTGTAGTCTGGATTGTTTGCTTACAAAAAGATTGCTCTTGCTCCAATTTCAGAATTAACTTGCAAAACAAACTGCTCATTTTTTTCAAATAAAATAACATTTTAGATGTGCTATGATTAATTATCCTTAAAAATGTTGGCTGGAAGCACGAGTTCTGTTTTGGATTATGTTAATATACTTTTTTTATGGTTTCTTCCCTTCAGTCAAGATGCCTTCCATTGTACTATTCCTTCTTGCTCTGCCCGCGCCAGATAAACAGCAGAATATGAATGTCTTGATTCTATCCAGCTCGAGATGTTTCTGCAGTAATTAATCTTGTGATATTTTTTTGCCAGTTTCCCATATATAGCAATTCCAGCTTCAAGGAGTTGGCTGCAAATTACTCTTTCACCCTTAAAGGAGAACTTAACTCTCAAAAAGAATATGGCAGTAAATGCTGTATTTCATATACTTATCGTGCCAGCCTACAGATTCGGCATCTCTATAACAATAATGGTGAATGCACAGTAGCTCTCCACTTTCTTGCTAGTCCATCATTTGTGTGTCATTTACAGGGCATGTGCTTAGTGTGCTCTGGGCTGCTGATCTCCCATTATGTCTCCATAGAGATCTGTACCGTTGTGGGCATCTTCAGGGTGACAGTTCTAAACTGCTTAATGGCAGTAATGGCTTTGTGCTGGCAGGGAAGTCCAAAACAAGCTTGTCATGTCAAGCCTATTTCTTTGTTAATAACAGTAACACCAAAAAAAATTAAAGTGTTTTGAAGTAATGAAAATATAATGTACTGTTGCGCTGCACTGGTAATACTAATGTGTTTGCTTCATAAACACTACTATAGTTTATATAAACAAGCTGCTGTGTAGCCATGGGGGCATCCATTCAAAGCTGAAAAAGGAGAAAAGGCACAAGATACACAGCAGATACCAGATAAGCTCTGTTGTATACAATGGGATCCTTCAGAACTTATCTGTTATATCCTGTGCTTGGATGGCTGCCCCCATGGCTACACAGCAGCTTTTATATAAACTATAGTTGTGTTTCTGAAGCAACACACCAGTTGTACCAGTGCTGGGCAACAGTACAATGTCATTCCTTTAAAACACTTTCATTTTTTTGGTGCTACTGTCGCTTTAAGCCAAGTAGTGTAACAACCAAGTCTCCTTAATTTTCACCGGGCTGTTATCCTCCATCTGTTTTTTCCCAGCACTCCCTAACAGCCACATTTTACTTTGCAAGAACCAAACACAAAGAAGCTTCAGACACCCTGTTTGTCCAGTTTAGCTCTCTATGATTGCTCTCATGTTGATCAAGAGGGTATACTGAACTTTAAATTGAATGCATTTACTCTTATAACTTGTATTTGCCTTGTGTTATGTTGTAGATCTCCATCTTTTATTACATAGTTACATAACTGGGTTGAAAAAAGACAAAGTCCATCAAGTTCAACCCCTCCAAATGAAAACCCAGCATCCATACACACACCACTCCCTACTTTCACATAAATTCTATATACCCATACCTATACTAACTATAGTATCAGTATACTAGAGTTTAGTATCACAATAGCTTTTGATATTATGTCTGCCCAAGAAATCATCCAAGCCATTCTTAAAGACATTAACTGAATCAGCATCACAACATCACCCGGCAGTGCATTCCACAACCTCACTGTCCTGACTGTGAAGAACCCCCTACGTTGCTTCAAATGAAAGTTCTTTTCTTATAGTCTAAAGGGGTGGCCTCTGGTACGGTGATCCACTTTATGGGTAAAAAGGTCCCCTGCTATTTGTCTATAATGTCCTCTAATGTACTTGTAAAGTGTAATCATGTCCCCTCGCAAGCGCCTTTTTTCCCAGAGAAAACAACCCCAACCTTGACAGTCTACCCTCATAATTTAAGTCTTCCATCCCTCTAACCAATTTAGTTGCACGTCTCTGCAATCGCTCCAGCTCAGCCCACCTGTTTTTTCCCCGGTGCCCAGCCAGCCGAGTCTGACACTGATAGTGATGTTGTACTCTGTTTCTTGAGTTCAGGGTCCAGTAGATGGAAGGGTTCACTGAAATTAACACCAGTTATAAGCTGAGTGTAAATCCTGGCTTCCATTAGCCCACTGCTATCCAACTGTTCCCATATGGTGGGCCAGTTATATTCTGTACTACTTGTTAGGTCAGTTCATAATAAAATGATGATGTACCTGCATTAAAGCTGTAGCAATGCCAATTTGTGGGTAAAAACATGAGTATTTCTTTGCAAATTGTGCATATTTCACACTGCGCTGCTTCAGAAATTAACCTTTATGTCTGAAAGCAACTATTAATAGTGCAGCAGCTTTGCTTGGTTGCAAGATCAATACCATTCAATACCCATGTTATAGCCTAAATATTAGTCAGGGCCTGCATGGATGCATGCTTACTGATTGCTGCCCATTCTGCACGCCAGTTCCTATAGCTGTGCCCCTTGTTTCTTGCATTGTGTACAAATAATCTATGCCCAAGCCCGTCTCCATAAATAGCTCTTTATGTTCTTCTGTGACTTTATGGCCAAGGTGCCATACTTCATAAAGGGGATGTAAACCCAAAACTTTCATTTTCTCTCCTGAAAGAAAATGTAATTCTAAGCAACTTTTCAATAGTATTGTTATTTGAAGCAGTATCTGACTTGCAGTTCACTGTACAGCTGGTTCTGCCTATTGAAGAATAAGGCAGGTATGGGACCCATTATCCAGAATGCTCAGGGGGTTTTCTGAAAAAGTGATCTTTCAGTAATTTGGATCTCTATACCTTAAGTCTACTAAAGAAAACAATTATTATTCATTAGGGGGGTTATTTACTAAATCACAAATGTATCTGGTCGGGCTTTTTGGGGCAAAAACTCAAATTTTTCTTGGGGCAAAATTTTTTTTTTGAGATTTATTATACCCCTATGCTGCAAAAAGCCTGAATCTGAAAATCCGCCATCTCAGACATGTCAAGGTCATGTATAAGTCAATGGGAGATGCCCCTATCCCAATTGGAAGTGATTGTGGTTTTGCTGGGCTTTAGCCCGATATTTTCAGGGGTTTTATGGCAAAAATCAGAAAAAAAACAATTTGGGGTTTTGCTCGATTTTATCTGGGGTTTTTTTCCAATCTGATTTATTTGAGTTATTTTATTTAACAAATAAGGCAAAATCAGGGATGTGAGTTCGGTCGAGCTTTTTTAATTTCAATTATAACCCCCTTAATTTTAGTTGGGATAATGTACACGCTACAGTTTTACTAATACAGAGAAAAAAGGAAATCATTTATAAAAATTTGAATTAGTCCACTATAATGAAGTCTATTGGAGACAACCTTTCCATAATTCTGAGCTTTCTGGTTAACAGGTTTCCGGATAACGGATCCTTATACCTAGTGGAATAACAGACGGCTGAATAACCGTCTACTGTAGAATCACACAACACATTGTGGTTGGAGCTGAATTCTGCTACATTGTTTCAAAAGTAAGAACCAGCAGTGCAGAGAGGGACAGCTTTCAATCACAATTTACAAATATTGTTACAACCATAACAATGTTCGATATATAGTAAAATTGCTTAGAATGACATTTTCTTTTATTCAGCAAAATTGTATTTTTAAGTCTACATCAAAATCAAGTGTAGTTTTTATATACAGTGTGAGGGTTGTGTTTTATTCCTGGAGAAGAGATGGTATTCTGACAGTCCTGCTGAGGCTGCAGACATGTCATTAGGGTAGAAATCACAATCTTGTTGTTTGTAGCTTTGTGACAGTTGCAGCAGAACCAGGAATCAAAGCCCAGCTGTAAACATAGCTATGAAACTCATGGGCAACAGACTCTCACATATAGCAGTGCCATATGAAATACTCTACCTTATATAACTTCTGATGAACATCTGATGAACAGGGCCCTTCAGGGATGTTCAGCCAGTACATGAGAAAGCAAAGCACGGCTCATGGCTGCCTTAGCTCCCTGTTTATTAACATGGACAGTTGCATGTTATGATCATGTTATTATAATCATGCAGGCACTCATTATGATCCTTGTCACTGATGATTACTTGTATCATTATAACCACGTTTATACCATGTTTGTAATCAGTTGCCTATTACTACTCTTCAGTACAATGGATATTTTTAGTAGGGATGCACCGAATCCAGTATTTTGGATTCTGCTGAACCTCCAAATCCTTCATGAAAGATTTGGCCGAATAACGAACCCTAATTTGCATATGTAAATGAGGACGGGGGAGGGAAAAAGAGAGCTGTGCTAAAAATGTTTTCACTTGTTTTGTGAAGGAAAGTCACATGATTTTAAGGATTCGGATTTGAAACAGGGTCAGGGTCCAGAGAACATCTATGGGGAGCTCAGATAAATGTATCAACTAAATGTATCCATTTAGACTCAAATGTATTAATAAATATGTAAGCTGTGCTATAATGTTTGTATGCAGATGGAACCGCAAACCATATAATGTTTGTTTATTTGTTGTTCTAAAATGCAAAATAAAAACCTTTTAAAAAAATGTATCCATTTAGAACAGTTTACAGGGTCAGCGACCCCCCCTCCCCAGAGCTACTGTAGAAGCTAAAAAATGGCACTTTACACTTCAATATTAGAAACTGTCACATAGATAACAGAAAATAATTGGAAAACATCTTTATTTTCAGTGATCTATCTAAAACCAGCTGAACTAAAAAAGTGTTGGAATGTGGACAAGCCCTTTAAGGATATGGTTCTTTGCTGGCACTCTATATTCCTGCCCCAGCATGGTATCCTTACTGGCTCTGCACTTCCCTAGTATTGCTTTATTGCCATGTGCTATAGGTAGGTATTGATCACACATGTAAAGTGCCACACTGAAACAAGGCAGCAGCTAATGAGTAGAAAGAATCACAATATTTTCCCTTGTAGGCAATAATTGTGCTGATTTTACTTTTGACTCAATTAACGTTATCTTGAAAAGAAAACCTTTATCCAAGCTCTCCATAGATGTTCTCTGGCCCCTGTCCCTGTTTCAAATGAAGGGTGGGCGTGCCAGATGCATAGTAGGAGGGGGATCTCAATCATAGCCCTGCAATCACACAAGCAAAGACAGGCTTCAGTTCCCTATCAGGTCAGCCTAGCTGCTGATTGGTTCCTATCCTGCAATGCAGTGTGCTGAGTGCTGTCGGGTCCCCTGCACAGCCTGGGAAAGGAGGCAGCAGGAAGTGGAACAGATGGATGGGATTAGTAGGGTTTTTGAAGATATTTTCAATAAGGTAAACAGAAACAACTTTTCACAGCACATTTCTTTTATATTTAAAAGAGTTGAATGCACTGGCACTTTCTTATTTTTTACATAATATGTGTCCTTTAGTACAGGTATGGGACCTGAATGCGCGGGACCTTATGTATTCTGGATAACAGATCTTTTTGTAATTTGGATTTTCATACTTTGTCTACTAGAAAATCATGCAAAAATTAAATAAACACAATTGGATGGTTTTGCTTCCAATAAGGAAGCCACAAGCTACTGTTTTATTATTAAAGAAAAAAAGGAATGAATTAAATAAAAAAATTGGATTATTTGGGTAAAATGGCATCCATGGGAGATGGCCTTTCTGTAATTCGGAGCTTTCTTGATAATGGGTTTCCGGATAACCTTTCCCATACCTGTACAGGTATGGGATCCGTTATCCAGAAAGCTCAGAAATACAGGAAGACAATCTCCACAGACTCCATTATATTCAACTCACATTTTTAAAAATGATTTCCTTTTTTCCTGTCATAATTTAATGGTACTTTGAACTTGATTACAACTAAGATTTAATTAATCCTTATTGAAGGCAAACTATCCTGTTAGGTTTGTTTAATGTTTACATACATTTTAAGTAGAATTAACGTATGGAGATCCAAATTAGGGAAACATCGCGTATCCAGAATACCTTAGGCCCCAAGCATTCTGGATAACAGGTCCCATACCTGTAATACATAGCATATGCTGCGCTTATTACAGCAGTTTCATGGTTTGATCCTTGTTAATCTGTGCCATAAATCGAAATATTGGTTTCTTGCTCTAGAAGCAGAGGAAAACTTGTGTTCTGTGCCTTTGTATAATTACTGGAGCCTTGAGTTGTTTGGTTGAGCGTAATGCTAGAATTCTCACATTCTCTCTTCCCCCCTGCACTCTTCCTTGCTGTTCAGCATGCTGAGACCATAGCAATGCAGTGGAGCAGAATGAATGGGATGGAAGGGTATTGCTTACAGGATGAAATTAGAAGTGAAAGAATAAGGACACCGAGCTTGTAGACTATTGTGAGGAACTGTAGAGGTGTGAAGGGCTTATGTCTGTAGTTGATAGACCAGCTCTGATTATATGGATGCATGTCACGGCTAATAAAACATCCAGCTACGGGATACCATGTAACCATTCCTGGCTTTACTTTATATTCATATTAATGTTTTTCTTTCCTTGTAGGGAGCAAATATACTGTTAACGGATAACGGACATGTCAAACTAGGTAAGTCATTGTATAGAAACTGGAGTGCTTCAGCTGCATTCCTCGGGCTAATAATTCAGGGATAATTATGGTTTGTCATCAGTTTATTTATATGTTTCGACATTGCTAAAATATGCATTAAAATATGCATTTTCACGCCAAAATTCACTGTGTGGCTAATCCTCTGGCAGTCGGAGGGCACGCATTCAGAAAGAGGAAGGCACTGGATTGACCAATGGAGAAGATGCTGGTGCCATTAGCTTTATGTAATTGTTTATTATACTGAGGTATTATTTCCCCTATGCCTGGTTGCATTTTAAAACAGAACAGGGACTGCCATATTGCCTCCATCAGTTAAAGCAAATTCTGTTGTCTAAAAGGCACATTCATCTTTATTGGTTAGCTTTGTTGATAAAGTTAAATTCTATGGAGTGGATAAAAAGCGTTATAAAAATTTTCCTCTTAAGGGAAGTGGAAAATTAACCTTAGTTTTACTCCGTTAAAGATGGATCCCGGTCAAACACAGTCTGTTCTTGGAAAATGCAAATAGCCGTATAGTGATTAATTTTGCCTAGGTCATCTGATTTCTGGGCCCTCTTAAACAGAAATAATTAAACCGCCAGCATGGAAGAGCCTTTAGGGAGCTGTCAGTTCTACAGCTAACCTCAGAGCTGATTTGCCTGGCAGGCTGCTGGAAGGATGCTTGAGGGGATACAACAGCCCATGTAATGCTTTGAGTGTCAAATGTGTTATGTGTTACACTGCATTAACCAATACTCAGTTGACACTTCATAATATGCACTAGAAATGAGACATGGGCAATTCCAAATGATTAAGCATATATGCTGGGAACACTTTAGGTGTGAAACTGGAAAAACAACATATTAAAAATTACATTTGACGCATTACTTTTTTTTATTTTAAAACTGATTAGGCAGTACATGTAAATGTAAAATGGATATGGCTGTCTGTTCTTCTCCCGAGAGTAATGCAAAAGACTGTATACAAATTTAAGTTCTGAGAAATATTGGGAGGAAAGTCAGTTCATAAATATTTCAATCTTTACTTTTATCTGTTATCTAATAAAAAAACGAGGCCTCTTTGATTATCCCCTGTCCTGTCCTGTCCATGGCATTAGCATAAATGTAGAGGTATATGAGAACCAGTCATTGCTTATTGTCCTTTAAGGCTACCACTTTTACCAATAGTCCATATTTTTACCAATATTTTTTAAATACACTAGACCCAAACGTTGCATGCAAACACTAGCGGATATGTAGCCTGTACCCTGATACTGAAGTCGTCAACTACCTAAATTTGGTAGGTTTCAAGTAGGGATGCACCGAATCCAGGATTCGGCCAGGATTCAACCTTTTTCAGCAGGATTCAGATTCGGCCGAATCCTTGTGCCTGGCCGAACCAAATCCAAATCCTAATTTGCATATGTAAATTAGGGGCAGGTAGGGAAATCTCATGCCTTTTCGTCACAAAAGAAGAATTTTTTCCACTTTTTCCTTTCCTGCCCCTAATTTGGATATGCAAATTAGGATTCGGTTCGGTATTCGGCCAAATCTTTCACTGAGAATTCGGGGATTCGGCCGAATTCCAAATAGAGGATTTTGTGTAGTTTCAAAAAGTTCAAAAGTTGATCATCATTGAAACACACCGAGTTGATAGAAATTCCATTTTTATATTGTGTTGTATTTTTGGCTAGAGTAGATGGGAAACTATTGAGTGTTCCACTGGGGTTGCATATATTAGAACATGAGTTTCTGCTTGGGATCCTGGGAATAATCTAGTCTTTCTTTATTGCATGTATGACAATATTATAGTGATTCATGCAAAACGATTCCTACATTCCCCCGCCTCTCCTCGGTTTACGCTGTGTTTGGAAAAGAGGTCGGCACCTCTCCAATGTATTCAATGCGAAGAAGTTACCAAACACACGAGGGCAAGTGCAGCGGGGCGAACCCCTGCGTGTTTATTCCCCCTGTCTGACGAAGGGGTCCGCCCCGAAATGTTACATCACTGACGTGAATAAACACACAGGGGTTCGCCCCGCTGCACTTGCCCTCGTGTGTTTGGTAACTTCTACGGATTGACAATATTATAGGCCAGTGTTGGACTGGGGGAGGCAGGGCCTACTGGGAAACCTGAGTTAAGAACCCGTCTCCTCATCCCCCCCAAATAAGGGCCCACCACTCTGGCACAACCCCTTCAATGATTACAAGTGCAGATGATTACCTCCATATTCTCATGCTCTAGCATACTGCTCTATACCATTGGCCTGGGCTGTGGGGCCCAACAAGTCTGGGGCCCATCGGGTTTTTCCTGGTGCCCCGTGGGCCAGTTTGACCCTGTTATAGGCACACATGCACTTTATATACTATCTTGACTGGATCTGTCTTCTTTTAGACTGGATAGACACAAGGGTGGTTTGAAAAAAAAATGATGGCGCCTAAAGTGTTTCAGATTTACGATGAGAAATGTTACTTAAATATGGAGTGTGTTTCTTTTTTGTCCCTGAAATGAATAGTCTGCTCCACCTCAAATTTACCACATATATACCAAATTTTGGGAGTTCCTTGGTAACCAGCTTTAATTCAGTTTTACTATTGTGCATGTGAATCAGAAAAGTAATGATGTTTTTCGTTTATCATGATTCTGATTTTATGTTTTTTTAGCTGATTTTGGCGTCTCTGCTCAGATTACAGCTACAATTGCAAAACGAAAGTCTTTCATTGGAACACCATACTGGTAAGGATCTTGTTTTTAAATTGAGAGGGAGCAAACGTTAATTTGCAGGACACCGTAGCATAACATATCAGAAAATACTTCAGCAGCACTCCGATTATGGTGAAAAAATTGGTACTTTATTCGTGCCTCAAGCTAAGCGACGTTTCGAGCTTTTCCAGCCCTTTATCAAGCTTTTATCGTAGCATAACAGATCAAACACGTAATTTTAACACACAAATTGTTATACAAAAATGACCTATTTAAATAAAATGCCATGGTGAGACACGGGATGCCATATGAACCAAAGTACTGGATTTGTACCAAAGTTTGCTCCATGTCTATGACTACAAAACTTCGGGTTGGTTAAGGTACTGTTGAAAATCAGAGAATTGCTCAAGTTCAGCTGTATTTATTATTTCTAATTATGCAGAGAGCGAACTTTTTTTTGTCCATAACTCATTCATTCTCTGCATATTTGTATTAATACACACTAGTGATCACTAGTTCTGTTGCCTAGGCAGAGGCTTCAGAAACTTGGAAATTCTTCAAAGGCTGTAATTACCACATCACTTGTTACTTCTCTTCCATCTATTGAGAATGTCTCAGCTGATATTAATAATATATGTGCAAACATAATTGTCTGGAGAAAACATTTATTTTCTACGTATTTACATTTATATAAATGAGGAGGAGATTCCATATTGCTAGCCTTGGCCGAGTAAGAGGCATCATCCTGACCCGTTATATAGCATGTGATTGCAAATTTCAAATTCACATTATTTTCAATAGTTGTAACGATCAGTATCGAGCCAGCTAAATCAGATTATTAGTCAAGAGTGATGGGATACTGTCATGGGAAAAATGTTTTTTTTTTAAAACAAATCCGTTAATAGTGCTGCTCCAGCAGAATTCTGCACTGAAATCAGTTTCTCAAAAGAGCAAACAGATTTTTTTATATTCAATTTTGAAATCTGACGTGGGGCTAGACATATTGTCAATTTCCCAGCTGCCCCGAGTCATGTGACTTGTGCTCTGATAAACGTCAATCACTCTTTACTGCTGTACTGCAGGTTGGAGTGATATCACCCCCTCCCTTTCCCCCCCAGTAGCCAAACAAAAGAACAATGGGAAGGTAACCAGATAACAGCTCCCTTACACAAAATAACAGCTGCCTGGTAGATCTAAGAGCAACACTCAATAGTAAAAACCCATGTCCCACTGAGACACATTCAGTTACATTGAGAAGTAAAAACAGCAGCCTGCCAGAAAGCATTTCTCTCCTAAAGTGCAGGCACAAGTCACATGACCTGGGGCAGCTGGGAAATTGACAAAATGTCTAGCCCCATGTCAGATTTCAAAATTGAATATAAAAAAATCTTTTTGCTCTTTTGAGAAACGGATTTCAGTGCAGAATTCTGCTGGAGTAGCACTATTAACTGATGCGTTTTGAAAAAAACATGTTTTTAGATGACAGGATCCCTTTAAACACCCTTTTCTGCTTTCTTCTGCTGCTTTCTATGTATTCATGCATTTTACAACCAGCAGAAACATATGCCAAAGCAGCGGTTAGTGGAAACAGACTTGGTTTGCCACTGTTCTTCCTGAGGGGATCACAATCTAAAAAAGCACCCATGTGCCATAAGCATTTTTAAGATTAAAAAAGGAACATACTTGATAATAGTTATTTTAAAGTTCAGCATGGTGGTGTGGCCTCACATCCAAATAAAGGCCAGAATAACTGATGTAAATTTGACTGTTAAATCAATAATGTGGCTGATCGCTGATGAGAAATAAGCCATATGGGGAGCAGTACTTACATGTGTTGTTGCATACGGTGGTGCTATTCCTTAGACGTACGACCACGTCCACATTCAGCAAAATTTCCCAGGAACGACGAAGGGAGGTGCAAACCCCCGAAACGTTGTTCTGTACTTGGAGTGGTAAAACTGGCTAAAATAAAGGATTATTTGCACAGCAAGACGTGGTTTCTGATGAGGACTCTATTCTGTGTTTAGGATGGCTCCTGAAGTAGCTGCTGTAGAAAGGAAAGGAGGATACAATCAGCTGTGTGATATCTGGGCGGTTGGTATAACATCTATAGAGCTTGCAGAACTTCAGCCCCCTATGTTTGACCTGCATCCCATGAGGTAATTGTGACTTCTTCTGTTAGCCATTGTGTAGACCTATGAACCAGTACCACAATCTCAATGCAACTTGTTTGTCCATTTCCAGGGCCTTGTTTCTTATGACTAAAAGCAACTTCCAGCCTCCCAAGTTAAAAGATAAGATGAAATGGTAAGCTTTTTGGCAGCTTTGTTTCTCTCACACCTTTGCGTTTATCTTGTAACACTGTTCATTTCATTTATATTTATTTTTCATTGCAGGTCAAATAGTTTCCATCATTTTGTCAAAATGGCACTCACGAAAAACCCTAAGAAAAGGCCCACAGCTGAAAAATTACTTCAGGTAATATATTGTGATTTTATTTATTCAACCCAAAGATACTGTTGTCAATATAGTAAAATCACTACATAGTGGTCCCTATTGTCAGGTGATGGGGATGCTGGTATTTAGAAAACCACTTCTGCTCTCCTTGTATGCAGGAGAGAGGTAATCAGTGGCTTACCCAATTCTTTTTGGGAGAGTCAGCCTGCTTGTGGCTGCCCTAACAATGCACTGTAGTCCCGACATGTTACAACTTTGCCATTTCAAAGACTGAAAAACTAGAACATGTCCATATACTATAATTTTCTGAATAAAGAGAATATATGGCATTTTATTAAGCGATTTTGATTCCTTTATTTTTCCTGACTGTATGGTGTAAGAGTATGGTTTGTTGTATGCACAAAGCATTCATTCCCTGAATATTTGCATTTGTAGAAAAATATCAGAACTGCCATACTCATAGCCTTGGGAGAAGCATGAAAAATAAATCTGCATACCTTGCAGTTATAAATAGATGGTGGTGTTCTGCTGCTGCATTATAAAGAGAAAACATTATGCTAGTTCCTCTCATACTTATGCATTACTGTTATATAAAGAGACAGCCTGAAAATTAGGGATGCACCGAATCCACTATTTTGGATTTAGCCGAACCCCCGAATTCGGCCGCATACTGAATCCGAATCCTAATTTGCATATGCAAATTAGGGATGGGAAGGGGAAAACATTTTTTACTTCCTTGTTTTCTGACAAAAATTCATGTGATTTCCCTCCCCACTCCTAATTTGCATATGCAAATTAGGATTCGGTCCGGCTGGGCAGAAGGATTCAGCCGAATCCTGCTGAAAAAGGCCGAATCCCGAACTGAATCCTGGAATCGGTGCATCCCTACTGAAAATAAGGTGCCCATGCACAGGCAGACACTGGCTGCTTGTTGGCTCAGCCATTCCTTAGAAAATCAACCTGTATATGGGCTTAAAATGATGCCTTCCCATATCAGTATATCTGTCTGTGACTTAGATTTTGATTGTGCCAAGCAGCCTCCACAATCCACAGCAGTTCTTGGCTAACAAAATCTTCACCCACCTCATCTGATTTCTCATGGCCAGGCTAATTAGACCTACTCATTTGGTTGGCAAATCGGACAAAGATAATAAGCAGATTTTAGGATTTCTGGCTAGGTTCTATGCTTGGGAGATGTGTTACTTGGGGGCAACACATTTTTTTCTCAGCATATCGATGCATTTTTTGTTTTACCATCTTTGTGTAACTAGTATGGCAATATACGATTACACGTGAGACTCGAAATTGTATGCTTTAAACAAAAAATGAAATCTTTCTGTTATTTGAATCTCCATATCCTGAGTCTACTAAAAAATCATTTAAACATTAAAGAACCCCAACGGCATTGTTATGCCTTAGGATTAATTATACCTTAGCTGGGATCAAATACAAGGTTCTGTTTTAAAAATGCAGGAAATTATTTTTAAAAATGTTAATTATTTTATTAAAATGGAGCATATTGGCGATTACCTTCCCGTAAATCTGAGCTTTCTGGATAATGGGATTCTGGATGACTGATCCCATATCTGTATATTACAAAAGCGGTACATCTACAATCAGTATAGGGTATAGAGGGTAGGGACTGTTTGCAAGCCTACATGTCTGCATATAAGTTCTATTTATCATATATAGGTATGGGATCGGTTATCTGAAAACCCATTATCCAGAAAGCCCACGAATTATGGAAAGGCCATCTCCAATATACCCATTTTATCCAAATAATCAAAATTTGTAAAAATAATTTCCCTTTTCTCTGTAATAATAAAACAGTACCTTATACATTATCCTACCTAAGGTATAATTAATCCTTATTGGAATCAAGACCAGCCTATTGGGTTTATTTAATGTTTACATGATTTTCTAGTAGACTTAAGGTATGAAGATCTAAATTATGGAAAGATCCATTATCCGGAAAACCTCAGGTTCCCAGCATCTGGATAACTGTTCCCAAACCGGTATTACATAAATTCAATTAACATTGGCATGGAATGGCAAAGTCGACTGGCACTATTCCATTTAAAGCCAGGTTAGTTAGCCACAATTGTAGCGTTATTAAAAGATAAATTTGTTATTCACAATATCGCTTACCAAAACTTTTGTGCTTTTTTTTTTTTTTTTTAGCATCCTTTTGTTACACAGCCACTAAACCGCACACTTGCTATTGAACTTCTGGACAAGGTTAATAATCCTGACCACTCTAGTTACCATGATTTTGATGATGATGACCCAGAGGTAAGAGCATTTTGAACCCGTGTCCACTTCTGGCATTTGCAAGAAGGACATTAAAGGGAGGGGGGGCATCTTTCATTGTTTCATTCCATCTTATACAAATTAAATCTCTGTGTTGTTCAGCTAGACTTGTTCTTTAACCAAACATTAGGCAATACATGTCTGATATAAATGGTATAATGCAAGCTGAGAATCAGCCGATACATGGACTAGTACATGGACTAATAGCCCTTACTTGTATCTGTCTAGAATAAGATTAATGGCTAGAAGTAGCCGCTTGTATTTTCCACAACTGAAATACACTTTAATGGAATTGTTCAGTGTGAAAATAAAAACTGTATAAATAGATAGGCTGTGCAAAATAAAAAGTGTATATTTAATAAAATAAAAAGTGTATCTAATATAGTTAGGCAAAAATGTAATGTATAAATGCTGGAGTGTCTAACATAATAGCCAGAACACAACTTCCTGCTTTTCAGCTCTTTCATTTACACTGACTGGTTACCAGGCGGTAACCAATTAGAGACTTGAGGGGGGACCACATGGGTCATATCTGTTGCTTTTGAGCTGAATGATGAGGATCAATTACAAACTCACTGAACAGAAATGTACCATGTGGCCCCCCCTTCAAGTCGCTGACTAGCTCAGAGTTATAGAGCTGAAAAGCAGGAAGTTGGATTCTGGCTGTTTTATTAGACATCTGTTCACTCCAGCCTTTATATATTACATTTTGCCTAACTAACTATATTAGAAACATTTTTATTTTGCACAGCCTATTTATTTATACAGTTTTTATTTTCACCATGTTCCTTTAAAATCAAATTTTTTAGTGCATATCTGATTCCCTTGTGCGGCAGACAAATCAAATTACCAAATGGTGATTCTGGTTTAAACAGTCATTAAGATCAAGATTTATTAGCGTCTTAATTTTCTGGAGATGCATTCAACTCTAGTGTAATGCATGACCTGCACTTATCCGTATCCTCTCTGTTCATCTGCTTAAACAAGGAACATACTATTTTAGAGAGTAATCCAATCAACTGCTTGAGACTGTCTTTGTGGATTCTGAGCTACACGTGTTTGCTATACTTGCTTTCTGTGCATTGAAACAGTTTCATAAAGAGTGCTCATTTATTTGACCACACATTAACAGAAAAACAAGAGCACATGTTCAATGAACAGCAGCCATTCCACAAGTATTGTGGCCCATGCATACACTAGTTTCAGTTCTAACCAAATTTGGAACTGGACTATTTTCATGCTTGTGGAGTAGTTATTTTCTTTTGCCTGTATGATGAACTTCTGAAATGATCTAATCAGGTTAAATGTCCCACCAATCTCATCATTTTCCTATGGACATTGATGGAAATTTACAGGGCTGCATGAACAGTTTCTAAAATGATCTAATCACTCTTTTTTGATCTTTATTGATCGTCTTCTTCCCAAATACTAAAAATGTTTCAGCCATTTGTTTCTTATGGTCTACTGGATCCCTGTGTGCATGGTACACTACTGTATATGGCCAAAAGTATCCAGACACATTTTTAGCCAAATTTATTCAGACACTGCCTAAAATGTCTCACTGCCTAAAATGTTCTCACTTGTAATGCTCACTGCTGACTTCCTGGAAGCAACATTAGGGGAGATATTTATCAAAGGCTGACTTTTAGAGTTATGCAAGCTTTTTAAACCTCGCAACTCACAACTCGAATGGTTTCTTATTTAAGAAAAAACCTGAATGGAAAAAAATTGAATCAGTGAATTTGGGGTTAACAACCCAAAAACAAAAAAAAAAAACCTTGAATTGATTGAGTTTTCAAGGCGAAACTCACCGAAAAAACATCATGAAGGCTATTAACATCTTCAAATGGTTCAAGGGACCTCTGTCATTGACCTTGATAAGTTTTAGATGGGTTTTTTCGGATTCACGCTATTTCCAGGGTCGGGGCATAATAAATCTAGAAAAATTCTAGTTTTTTTTTTTAACCCGAAAAAACGATTTTTGACCCAAAAATAACCATAAAGCCTAGAATTTTCATGGAAAACACAACTCGATCCTTAATAGATCTGCCCCTTAGACAAGAGTGCTTAACAATTCCTGACAAATGTATGCTTTCTGATTTCTGGCAACAATTTGGGGAAGGCTTTTCTTATTTAAACACAATCATGACTGCTGCACAAAGTGAGGTCAGCACAAAATGGGTTTGACGACTCTCAACTCAACAAAATACCTGTGGGATGAAATTGGAATTTAGACTTTGAGCCAAGTCTGATTACCCTAAACCAGTACCCAACCTCCCTTGTACTCTTGAGGATGGATACAAGAATATCTCTGCAACAGTGCTCCAACATCTTCCCAGTAGAGTATGGGCAGTAAAGGGAAGACCAACATCATATTGATAGGTTTAGTTTTGGAATGAGGTGTATTGGAAAGGCAGATGTTTGGGTAAGTTGGCCATATAGTGTATAGTTTTAGATTCAATTGCCTGCAAAAGAACCTGCTACTTGTCAGTGAGCCTACTTAGATTTTCATTTGTCTTGCTATAGCGTGTTATGACAATTAGTATGTTAACAGGTTTTTTTCTATAAGTTTTCAGCTCTCATGAATTCTGAGTATATATGGGTATATATAACAGCTTATATGGTGATGCATAGGGAGCATCTAACATCTGCAGTACCCAGAAAAGAAAGAAAATTTGAGGGTCACAAATACACTACATCCTGTCTGGCTCATTGTAGGGTTAAGTTTGCTTCCGAAATTTAAAGAGAATATAGCCTGTCCCTTATCCCAATATTTGCTGCCTACACTGGGTCTGCTTTGGTTGATAAACATATATAAACCTAAAGACTGGACACCTGCAACACAACTTAACACCCAACAAATTTTATACCATGCAATTATTATTTTTTGTATTGCCTGTAAAAAGACCATTTTCAATTAGTCTACTTTTGATTTGTTTCAAATATTCATGCCCCCCTACAATATGGGGGTTATTTATCAAGTTCCAAATATCCGAACCTCGAATAATTTGTAGTTTTTGGAGCAAAAAAAACAAAACTACGAATTATTCGAGATTTATTAAAGTCCGATGGTCTAATAACTCAGAATCCGAAACCCCGGCATCTAAAAGCTCTCGAGGTCCTGTATAAGTCAATGGGGAAGGTGCCAGTGTCTGTGCTGATGTCTGTACCGATATCCGATGATTTCGGGGGATTCGGAGTAAAAACTCTGAAAAAAACGTAGTTTTTGCAGAAAACTCTGAACAATTTTGAGTTTTCAGGGAAAGCTCCGAAGTTTTCTGAGTTTTGCCCAACCCTTTTTTTCCCATAAATATGGTCCATTCGGGAATTCAGAGTTGCTCAGAGTTGGATATTAGAAATACTGAGATAAATTTGGACCTTGATAAATAACCACCTATGTATCATTTTTGATTTTTCTGAAGGCAGGTAGAATATTTAATTGCACATCTTCATTCCAGCTTTGTGAATGATTCCATAGAGCTCATGCCACAAGGCTCCTCCCCCTTGTGATAAAGGTGACGTTTGCTCTTACTCACAGTGTGCAACATACAGTAGTGAGTCACTGACTAAGCTGTAAGGAAGCATTGTATCAAACACTTGTGCTGCAAATATGTTGTATGCCATGTTATACTCATATATCTGTGAATGTTACAATGTACTCTTTGAATGAAGGCCAAAGTGTTTAAAGTAATGGCTTCCCTGTATTAAAATATGTTTATCATGTCGGTTGACAAGGAAGGTGGAGATTAATGTTTTTAAAAGCCCTTTTTCATTTTTTCCCTTCATTTTTCTTTTTGTTCGTTTGTTTTTGTGTACGTTGGTTCCTCTTTTATTTCCAAATAGTTTAAGTTTTGGGGGATCTTTTCTCCTGCATCTCCTCCTGTACGTCGGGCCCCTCGTTTTGCAGCCCGTCCCAAGGTACACTTGTTCCTCCCAGCAAGCTGCGTGTATTATCTAACTTCAGTATGCTAGCTTCCTAAATACCGCCCTAGCAGAGCCCATGTAACACTGCTGAAGCTTCTGAAGCCAAAACCAGGCCATAATGTTCATCATGGTTACTCTGTCTCCATACAACCTGGCAGCTGCTTTCATTGCTTTGAAATACTAACATTGTTATTACGCTCTAACCTTTTTAATGACATTTAGAAAAATATCATTCGTTTTCTATTGGATAAACACTTTTTCGATACTAGTATATGATTTGTTTGGCTAGCTACTTAGGATCCACCCCACATATTTTATATGCATTATACTTCCTTGTTAACATGAAAGAAAATATGAATATATAGTATCACCTCTTGTAAAATATAAGGATATAATAAGTTACCGCAGAGTTCCACGACCATATAAAAACACAAGGCTGAAGGTTTTTATACAGGTCATGGAACTCCTAGGTGACTTCTAATATCCTCATATTTTGCAACAGGGGGTACTTTATTTATTATAATACACAAGTTTCAGTGAGTCATGTGACAGAAATGACATCACTAAGCTCTGATTATAACTGATGACATCACTAAGGATATAATTTACAGGATATTCATGGCTCTTGTGTATTATATATCCATATTGACTTAAAGGAGAACTAACCCCTAAAAATGAATATGACTAAAAATGCCATATTATATATACTGCATCAGTGTAACGCTTCAACTTCTCAATAGCAGCAATGATCCAGAACTTCAAACTTGTCACAGGGGGTCACCATCTTGAAAAGTGTTGTCGATACTCACATGCACAGTGGGCTCTGAGCAGCTGTTGAGAAGCTAAGCTTAGGGGTTGTTGCAAATTATCAAGCAGAAAATGAGGTTGGCCTTTAATATAAGCTGATTGATTATTACATTATGATGCTAGTTGCACTGGTTTCTGTGCTGACATGTAGTAATTATCTGTATTAATTACTAATCAGCCTAATATTGTGACATTTCTATTCTATGTGTACTGTATATTGTGAGTCAGTCCCTCAGCTCAGTAAGTGAAAGCAGCACAGAGCATGTGCAGTGAATCAGCAGAAAAGAAGATGGGGAGCTACTGGGGCATCTTTGGAGACACAGATCTTTACTGCTAAAGGGCTGTGGTTTGTCTTGGGCTGGTACAGAAGCCCAAAACATAATATACAGCATTTTTAGCTACTTCTTTAATTAAGCTTTAGTTCTCCTTTAAAGAGCAAGTCAACCCCCCCCCAAAAAAAAGAAAACACAATTCTAACTTTTCAATATACATTTATTGTTATTTGTAAAATCAATTGTTATTGAAACAATTGCTATTGGTTGTTACTTTTTAAACAATGTTGCAACAGGTCTGTTAATTAGCTGCCTTGTCTCACATTCTATCAACAGTCTGAGCCATCAGGGCAGAGAATAGAAAGGGACTGACAAACACTTCTTTCAATAACAATACAAATAAGTAAAAAAAAACATTTGTAATGAATGTATATTGAAAAGTTGCTTAGAATTATGTTTTCTTTTAGGGGGTTAACATTCCCTTTAAATACAGATGAGTACATTATATTTGCTAAAAATGTTTATTTTAATAAATTGCTATATATATATATATATAGATATAGATATATATATGTATGTATGTATATATCAAAGTTCATTCATTTAAAGGAGTGTGTATTGAACTGAATGATTTACTACTGCTGTTGCTTTTGAGGTGTTGGCTGTTGGAGAGCATGCAGAAAGCTGTAGTACAACTACAAGAAAAAAAATTGATTGCAGATACTTGCTTTATTAATGTAATTATAAAGATTCCAAGCCTTTTGTGGCTGTTTTGTCTACAATGATACTATCCCCTGTAGTGTAACAGCACCACACTTTTTCAAGTTAGTACAGGTAGCCATTTAATACCAAATGTATAATGAAATTATTGTTGTTGGAAACAATTTGTTTTTATATGACAGACAATAAGTAAGTAATAATGTCATAATTTTATATGACAGACAATAAGTAAGTAATCATTTCATTAAAATCGACTGGACATTAGGGATGGGTGGGCTGACTAGAAACCCTTGGGACTAGTTTATCCTGGGTTTTCATATTGGAATTGTTAGGTTATGTGTTGGTCACACTTGGCCAGTGATTAGTAGTAGGGCTTTCTACCTACTTAAAGGGATACTGTCATGGGAAAACATGTTTATTTCAAAACACATCAGTTAATAGTGCTGCTCCAACAGACTTCTGCACTGAAATCCATTTTTTAAAAGAGCAAACAGATTTTTTTATATTCAATTTTGAAATCTGACATGGGGCTAGACGTATTGTCAGTTTCCCAGCTGCCCCCAGTCATGTGACTTGTGGTCTCATAAACTTCAGTCACTTTTTACTGCCGTACTGCAAGTTGGAGTGATATCACCTCCTCCCCCCCCCCCCAGCAGCCTAACAAAAGAACAATGGGAAGATAACCAGATAGCAGCTCCCTAACACAAGATAACAGCTGCCTGGTAGATTACACTCAGTAGTAAAAGCCAAGTCCCACAGAGACTCCTTCATTAACATTAAGTAGGAGAGATAACAGACTGCCAGAAAGTAGTTCCATCCATGTCAGATTTCAAAATGGAATATAAAAAAAATCTGTTTGCTCTTTTGAGAATTGGATTTCAGTGCAGAAGTCTGCTGGAACAGCACTATTAACTGTTTGTGTTTTGAAAAAAACATGTTTTCCCAAGACAGTATGCCTTTAACTTTATGGCTGGGCTTTCTGACTGTGATTGCTGTAAAAGCAATTGGCTGGGCAGGAGTTATGCACCATGGCTTGCCCAAGATTCAAGCTGCGGGTTTAAGTTTTTTTTAGTGGGTTGCACACCACTGATGTTCATTATGCAATTGCCTTGTGCCCAAATAACTCAATTGTCAACTGTACTCCCCTCCTCATAGATCTGCTAAGTGAACTTTCTTCACTTTTTCCTGCATGTTTCTGTATGAGAAACAAAATCTGTATTGTGGTGGACACAGTTTGCTTCTACATGTATCTCATAATGGGAAATGATCAGAGCTGCATCATTACCTTCAGAGACTATAGTGATACATCACTTGCTGTAAATAACAATAACTGTACAGAATATTGACAAAGCATTGTGTTTATCTGTACTGCATCACTTTATTATCACCTCCTTGCCTGCACACACACACACACACATATAAATACCCGGTAAAGGATGATTGTAAGAAGAGGTCAAACACAGATAAATGCTGCAAAATTCCAGGTGCTTTTTATTTAACACACTACATGTTTCGAGCAACGCTCTCTATCAAGTTTGACCTCTTCTTATAATTATCCTTGACCGAGTTATAAGGCTTCACTGGACGGAAGCAGTAAGAATCAGTCTAAAACTGCGAGTGAATCTTTCTTCCGAAACATAATGAAAGACATATAAATACCCACTAGGATCTTGAAACTAAATTTGTTCATTCTCAGCTGGCATCTTGAGACACGTGAATCGTCTTTTGCTTGCCACAAAAACCTATGGAGTTAGATCCAGTTAGGGGACTCATCTTGTATTTAGCTTTATATAGTAACATAGTGTTACTAAAATAGATTAATCTTTGGGTAACGATCCTTTAATAATGCTTACTATGATATATGAGAAATGATAAGTTAGGTATACTTAAATATAGTTTAGTTTCTTTGCAATAACTGCTGTTTCTTTAACCAATTAAAAGTTGGTTTCACGCTTATCATATTAAAGGTGCATATTAATCAGCATTGGAATCAAACATCACTGGTGATGTTGCCTATAACAACCACTCAGCAATTAGATTTGAACAGTAACCTACAAGCTAGAAAGCAATATCTGGGCAACATCACTGGTGATGTTTGTCTCCAGTGTTAAAGGGGTTTTTCACCTTTAAATTAACTTTTAGTATGATGTAGAGAGTGATATTCTGAGACAATTGCAGTTGGGGTTCATTTGTTATTTTTTGTGGTTTTTGAGTTATTTAGCTTTTTATTCAACAGCTCTCCAGTGCGCAATTTCAGCAAGCTTGTTGCTTGTAGGGTCCAAAGAACCAACCATGCATTGATGTGAATAAGAGACTGGAATATGTAAAGGAGAGGGACTGAATAGAAAGATGAGTAATAAAAAGTAGCAATAACAATACATTTGTAGCCTTACAGAGCATTTGTTTTTAGATGGGGTCAGTGACTCCCATTTGAAAGCTGGAAGGGTCAAAAGAAGACGGCAGATGTCTGTTGAAGCACCATCACCTACACCATACACACAAGGTTTAAGCCAAGTGACCCCCCACTGACAAAATAGTTGTCTGATCAATAGAAAATACTTTACTGCCTTGACTTTAGATTGAAATAAATAAAGGGCTATAGCACATGCTGTTCCTTGTGATATGTGCATGTCAGGTACAGGAAAGGAAGAGTTAACCTTTAAACCTGTTTCTTGGACAAGAAATAAAAATAATAAAACATTATGATGGATGACATTGTAGACAGAAATTGTCCAAGCGTTGTATTGAAGCGTTGAGACTAACACTTTCTTGTGCCTGTAGGAGATGTAGTGTGAAATGGCACGTGTTACAGACCAGGAGGAAGAGAACTTGGCTTGGAGAACATACACACCAGGGGACAGGAATGTTGTGCGTGTGAATGCTTGCATAAGGCTTAGACACGTGCCGGGGAATTATTTGGTTTTCCTTATGGGAGTCACATGAAGCATATTAATAATTGTATGTCTGCAAAGGAACTGGCACAGTGCTGGAAACAAATCATTTTTATTTGGTTTTATGGGCACAATGCAACCCTAATAATCACTTTATAGAATGTAGAAGTAATTGAATCCCTTGCGGAAAGTCATTAAATCACTTATTTCATATCCTTTTCCAGCAGGTCTCTCTTTAAAATTGAACTTTTTGTATCAGTATTTCTCCCTCTGTAGGCACTGCTGCATTTACACAGATCATCAATCCAATCATGGCCATATGTTTTGATGGGCACTGCCTGTGTGTCAATACTATCTTGGACATAGATTTATATCTCCCTAACCTTTTCTGCATCAATCTTTTCTTGCTGAGAGCCTTGTTCAAATTAGCGATGACGCAGCACATTATTCTAACCAGTTATGAATTTAGAATAAGATAGAAGCCCTCCCATGTTTGAGAATGCTTCATTCAGTAATTTTTTTGGAGAAACCAACCATTTTTTTTAAAAATAGACTTTTGACCAAAGAAATAACCTCGAAAACGCAAATTTTTGCAGAAATCACAACTTATCCTTAATATATCAGCCCTTTCATGTTTAAATAATTTTTTTAGTAGACTTAAGGTACGGTGATCCAAAAACAGAAAGGCCCCTTACCCGGAGAACCCCAAGACCCAAGCATTCTGGATAACAGGTCCCATACCTTTACCATCTCACTAATACAGTGAAGATTTTCTGGGAAAGAAACTATATGTAAAACACACTTCTGACATTTCCCAAGACATATTTATTAAGCAAAGCCTATTCCCCTCCACCTTCAGTTAATGAATATGATAGCAGCCCTGCAGAGTGTCTATCTTTCCAGACTATATCACACTACCTAATTTGCAACCCCACTTCATAGTTGGCTTATCTCCAGAACCTTCAAAACAGTCAGCTCTTACTTATATTTGTAATAAATTAACCCCACTTAACTTCTAAGATATCACTTCCTCACATTGCTGTTTTTTTCTCTGCTGACATTCTTTGTCTCAATAAACCCCAGTAAATTAAAAAAAAAAATTCAAAGCCCTAGTAATCATTAGGCCAGTAGAACCCTAGGTGATATGGTATAGCCTGTCACCTGAAGTGTTTGTTAGTCGACCAGAAAGTGATAAAATTGTTCCCCATTGCTTGCTAAGCAGTTCTTGCACTCCAACTGCCATGCTCCTTGTGCCGTTGCCATTACAATGTGATTTGCTTGTTCCTATAGTCTCATCTAAGTTTCAATATCCCATCACCAGGGTGTATGTTTATTACTTATTGACATGGTGGCAGGTACAATGTAACAGTAGCCGGGGAGTAACTACAGAGGAAGCAGACCCTGAGGCTGCAGGGGGCCAGGAGTTATAGGGGGCCCCATGAAGTCCTAATTAACGAGCAATTTCAATATTTTAGAGAATCAGGTCAACCTTTAGACATTTCGGGGATTCTGATTGCCATGTGGTTTGTTTTAACCCAAAGACAAAGTCAGATGTGAGTTGGTTTATTCTGAAATTGTCTACTTGGCAGTCTTTATCTGGCAGCAGGTACAATGTAACAGTAGCAGACCCAGGAGGTATAGGGGGCCCCATGAAGTCCTAATAAACAATAATATATTAATTCAATATATTAGAGAATCGGGTCAACCTCTAGACATTTTGGGGGCCCTAAAATTAATTTGCTGTGGGGTCCAGTAACCTCTAGTTACCACTGAACTGTAGTATAGGAACTGGCAGTGATATAGGTATAATTCTATTCCTTGTATGCATTCTTGCTACTCTACAGTATAGCTTTACTGGCAATTTGAATGTTAAGTAAACATTTTTGTGATACATTCATCACCCAATGAGCCTTTAATGTTAAGCTCCACTGGATTTTGTGTGAACTCTGCAGACCCCAAGATTGCTGAAGCTTCATGCTCCAGTGAGCATAGGAATGTTGGCAGTATGTGTTTATGGTGCATTTCAACCCTAAAGGCCTAAACTTTGAAGCATAGAATTATCAGCTAGCATTTTGTGTATTTTGGTTACCACTTAGCTTATCCATTTGGAAAGATGTATATTATAATCCTTCATCATAGACCACTAATATATTCTGCAGTATTTTTTAAAAGAATTTCCCAGTAGACTTTGAGGTATAGTTCTCTGTAACCAACAGGGAAGGGAAGACATGTAAACAGACAGTGCCCTGTTAAGGATCAAAGCCAAGATACCAGTTCAGAATGCTAACATTTGCACTAACAGATATCAATTTATATAATGGAAATGAAAACAAATAGTGTAAATAACAAGGTTGAGAGGCTGCAGAACAAAAAGCCATAGATAATTTAAAAACTAGGAAAAATGAAGACCGGCTACAAACAAATATTACTCTCTTTAATTCATAGCACAACAGAGTAATTTTTCCCTAACAAATGTCTTGTGGTATACCAATGAATTAATCACCCATAAATAATTAGAACATAAAGAATTTCACAGAAATTATGTGATGACTCTATAAGTGGAAAAACACATAACTGCTATACTGGGTGTTAAAGGGGATCTGCCACCTGAAAAAATATTCCAAATCCTATTTTTATCACATTAGTCAAGCAAAATAAACTAATTTCACTATATAAATTATTTGAATCTTGTTTCCTTTGGTCTGGGAATTCATAATTATAGCAAGAATGCAGGAGCCATTTTGTGGACACTGTTATTAAGACAAGTCTTGTATCATCTCAGAATCTTGTTTGTGCACCAGAATGGGGGACCTGATATCCATCCCCATGCACTGGTTACACAATTAAATGGTAAAGAATGTGGAGAGTACAGTGACATCTAGTAAGTGCTGAATCGAAAGTGAACGTAATTGCCTTCCCCGCCTCTATGGACGGGCATGCGATATTTGATTGACAGCTGAGGTTTTTAAATGAGTTAACAACAGCTATGAATGCTTTAATAAAAATAAGAATTTGGATTTGTTGTTTCATTCGAAGAGGACTTTTACTTATACAACTTTTAATGTCTGGGTGACAGGTCCCCTTTAATGGACTACAGAACTAGATGAAGTGGATTTAACTTGAACCTGGAGCTCGACTTGGGAAAACATTGCCATCATCATTTATTTATTTTGGAGGTCCTTGCTCAATAGCTGGAAATCTAAAGTAGTGAATACACTTACTTGTTATTTGCTGGTTCTATTCAAATTTCTTTTATTGAGTCACATTCTCTACTCTCTGACTGCATGGATGCGCTGCACAGAAAATGATAGGTGCAGCGTTCTTCAGAACAAATACTTATTTTGTATTTACTGAACAAATTCTTAGATGTAACCCTCCAACGCTCTGTTGTTTTGTTTGGCCGAAATTGCACTGTAAAGGTATAATTTCTGCTTTCAATCCGTTCTCTTCAAGCTCTTTGATATTAATCTGTCAGTACATAGACTGCGCATTGGCATTATTTGTCAGCTCTCCTAGCACACATATATCATTATTCCATTCCAAAGCCCCATCTTCTTGAAGTGCCATACCAGATAATAAAGACGTACCCTGCTGTCAGACTGCATTATGTTGCTTCTTGAACGTATGTGTCTGGAGAAACCAATCGAGTTTTTATCAAATATTTCAGCAGATCCAATTTTGGTGGTGGGGGGGGAGGAGAAAAGCTGCTTCTTGAAATGTTGTTTCTACTTTTTTCCCTTTTGGATTCATTATCCTGTTTTGTAAACGTTCAGAGAATGCAGAAAATGTTGTTTTGAGGATTGAAGTCTGTATTTATTTGACGTCAAAGCCTAAAAATGGATAATTCTGTCAGCAAATAGTCTTGCAATTTTCTATTTCCTTGCAAAGATTTTATTTTAATGCCACTTCTACAGAGCTGTTAGTAATTGGTGATAATTCTGATGATGCGTAGCAGTATTTTTGTAGAGTTGGTATTATGACTTATGTAGAACTATTTAGTTATTATAGTTGTTGCTACTTTTTATTACTCATCTTTCTATTCAGGCCCTCTCCTATTCATATTCCAGTTCCTTATTCAAATCAATGCATAGTTGCCGGGGTAATCTTGAAGAATCTCTAGAAAATGAAAAACAATTGCAAATTGTCTTAGAATATCACTCAACCCAAAGTTGAACAACCCCTTCAAACACCCTGATTTTTTTTTACCCCAACCAATGTGTGGGCTAATAGAACCTCCACTCCGGTAGGGTGATACAATAGTCTTATTTTTTTTAAAAAAATAAAAAGCCGCCTCCAGCGCTAGCTCACCCCCACCGGGAGCTCTCTGGTCCAGCTGCCATCTTGCATGCGCATTATTATTATTATTAATATGTATTTTTAGAGCGCCAACATATTGTGCAGCGCTGTAAAATGAATGTTTATACAAAGAAATCACATGAATTAAATACATATAACATACAGAGTTAAGCGAGTCTCACAAGCTGGTGTCGCACGCATGTGCATAAAGAGTGAGCATGGGCACTCAGACCTGGAGCGGGTGGCCTAGCACTAGCGGGGGCATTTTTTTTGAAAAATAACTACTGTTTCCCCAAACTGGAGTGCGGGCTCTATTAGCTCACACCTCTAGTGGGGTAAAAAAAAAAAAAAACCAGGGTGACCAATGCCCTTTAATACACAGTTATGTGCAGTCAAATTTGCTTGTTCAATGCTTTGTCTGCGAGTGCAGCTGCATTGATGGGATGATGCATTGAGTCTCCTACTGGTTGTGCACTAAATGCCTATTTGATAGTGGCCGTACACAGTATTAAAAAAGTATCCCACTGATTGGCCCATGTACTAAAGGGATACCATATGAGTGACCATACATGCTTTTGCTGCCTTTTTGTTCCATTCGTTCCAGGCAGCAATAATAATAAATAATAATAAATAATAATAAAAGCAGTGAGCTGTAACTCCTCTTACACGCATTATGAAACATGCATCATGTGGAGATTTGGCGGGTAGAGTGGGGGGAAATATTTCTACTGTACATACTATTTTGTAAAGGCAAAAAATAAAAGAATGAGTGTATGGTAAAATTGTTTTATTAACAAATGAACAGAAATATACTGTGTTAGAAATATCATCTAGGCGCTATGTACACTGTCGCTGTATGCTTCTGTAGACAATGTTTATTTGGTGCTGGACATTTTAAACCAAAACTTAACTTGCTGATTTTGTGTACAACTGCATGTCTTGTGCTTTAGAGCCCTTGCTTGAATAGCTTGCCAAAGCATTTACTGTGAGATAAGACTGAGTGCTAATGTTAATAGCTGTCTGAATACCTAAGAAAGTATGTTATCTCTCTGTTATGAAGCAGTCACACAGTTAATATATATCAATGCCATATGAATAGTTAGATTTGTAGTATGAACTGTTGTCTCTTTGGCCTGGATCCTGTTGCCAGGCAGTGGTTTCTCCCACATGTTCAGACACAACAGTTTTTGGGATTCTGTAAAAAAGAGAGCTTGTCTATCAGTGTTAAGCTGGCCATAGATGTAAAGATTTTTAAAAGATCCGATCGTCATCGTGAGACCACGATTATCTGGAAACGATCGCACGAATTGTCCATCAACTAAAAAGACCATTTCCGTCGATATTGCCGGGAAAACAAAGGGTAGCTGCCTGCTTGTCCCTGCAAACATAGATAGATTGCACTGGGACCAATAAAGATTTTTTAATCTGGCCAATCAATTTTCTGACAGATGTCGGACGAAAAATCGTAAGATGTACGATCATTCGAATCCCACTAACCACACGATAATTTTGAAGGATTGCTCGGACTTCGCTAAAATTGGTTGTTCGGCAAGAAAAATCTTTGCATCTATGGGGACCTTTAGGAAGAAGCACAAGTGTAAATAAAGCCATGTTGCATTTCTAAGGGTCCTCTTCCTCCTATATCATGGGAAGAAATCTAATAGTAAGAAGCGTCAAAGAAGCTTTGACCGACTATGTACACAGGTTATGAAAAACATAGATATTTATGTTTATCATCTTTGTCTCTTCTATCTTTCAGCCTATGGTTGTTGTTCCTCACAGGATTCACTCAACGAGTAGAAGTGTGAGAGAAGAGAAAACACGCTCAGAAATAAACTGTAAGAGTTCACTAATGGCGGTTGTCTCTGTATATGCTGTTCAGTAGGGATAAGGATGCACCAAATGCAGCATTTGGTTTGGAATTTGGGGTGATTCCCAGTACATTATCGGGTATTCTGATTTGGCCAGGATCCTTAGTGCTCAGCTGAACTCAATCCAAACCTTTTTTTTTTATTCAGATTCTGCAGTTTTTGTTGGATTTTGCTCTAATTGGGGTTTGGTGTTCAGCAGAATCTTTTGCCAAGGATTCAGTATTTGGCTTAATCCAAAAATGATGGATTCAATGCATCCAAAATTAGCATTGCTAAAGCTATATCATGCAGCTGACTGGATGCTTATTTTGGACAAGTTAAACCCAAAAGGCAAACATTGCTGAAATCTCAGTGTTGCATGTATAAATAAGATGTAAAATAAGATGTTAATATAAATAAGATGACGATGGGAAGCACTGACCCAGGGTCTCAGGTTAGCGGCTATCACATGGGGGTGCCCACCCCGATTATTATGTTTTCCCTCTTGTTTTAAGCCCAAAGCACATTCTCCTTGGAACCAGCTATACTCATGTTAATATTTTTTTCTCTGATAACTACTGACAATATTTCAGCGAGTTAATGAAATCAGTTTGTATTTGCTTTGAAAATGTTCTAGAGAAGAACAGAGAACTCGATTGTTTTCAATATTCTGCAAAGTTGATTCATATTTATCATTTTCCTATAGTTGGACAAATTAAGTTTGACCCCCCGCTGAGAAAGGAGACAGAGCCACATCACGATCTGGTGAGTATTCCGGTGTTGTCTCTCGCACTGAGTGGTTGATGTTTTAGAGCACTTGATGGTCTCACAACTGGACACCACAGCAGCACAACAAAACTTGTAGCTTTTGACATAGACACAACATGATGATGGCCTGCAAGGCATAGCCTTCATTTATTTACAAAGTCCTTATCACTTTTTGAGATGTTATTCTATCCCAGACTTTTTTTGGCCATTGAAAATCTGCATTTTCCTTGTTTTTTTCCCCCAATAAAAGATCCTGCATGTGACATATCAGTTAAGAGGAAGGTCAGAGAGAATGCTTTAATTCTGTTAACAACTGATGCTTTTTTCTAACTCTGTTTCCACACTCTTTTCTGTAATATGGTGCATATTTGGCCCAGTGCAGTCATATGTAGTGCTCTGTACAGATATTAGTTTCTTGCTGTTTGGTTGCTGTGGGATAAGTACTTGGACACATTTGCACCATTTGTTTTCCCCCAAAAACACACAGACAGTTAATGACACCTGATAATCATATTTAACCAATTAAATTAAAGTAAACAGTCTTTGGTCTCTACTATTTGGTGTGCTTTCACTCTGTAGTCCCGTACAGCATGCAATGTATGAATGACTAGTGTGTTCCAGTCACCCCACTAGCGGTTTGCTGCTTTTATCCTTGTGGTTTTTGTGAGTGGCTTTTCCTCATTATGCATGTGTGGCTCAGTATCTCACTGTAAGTAACTTGGGTCTCTGTCTGCTAAACAGCTCGACAGGGACGATTTTTTGGACAGTGCAGAAGACATATACTACACTGCAAGATCTAATATGGTATTTTTTCCTCCTTCTGCTTTTCTTTGTTGACCTTGAATATCTGTCATCATCATTTTGCCTCCCAAACCTTTAGGTCAATAGCAAACGTAACATATTCTCCGCCAGCTAAAAAAATGCAGCTAATACTGACTGTCTGGCATGCCAGTCAGACCATTATAGGCAGGTTTGAGTTGGAAAACTTGTTTATTAACCAACTCCCATTGAACTGTATGAAAGGGCAAGCAGCCACAATCAAGAGGTTCTCTACAGGCTTGAAAATACTAGTAAAATATACACTCTGTGTGCCATAGGCTTTATTGTCATTCCTATATCCTTTCACTTACAAGAACACTACTTGTCCCCACCCTTGATTTAAATGCTCCTGTAGTTAAGGTGGCCATACACATAGAGATCCGCTAATTTGGCGATTTTGCCAAACGAGTGGATCTTCACATTGAGGTGCGCGATAGTAGGCTGATCCAATCTTGGGCCCTAGGGCCCAAAGATTGGCTCATAATATATGGAATACAGACGGTCGGATCACGGGACCGCATCGAACGAACGAACAGATGCGGTCCGCGATCCTATGGGATTTTAACCCTGCCCAATCGGCCAGATATCAGAGAAGCCGTCATAGGGCCTCTCACATGGGCCAATAAGCTGTCGATTCGGTCTGTTGGCAGCTTTTATCGGCCCATCTTTAAACTTCAGCCAGACGAGTCAGATCTCCAACTGCCTATGCTCGGGTGCAGACAGAAGCAGCAGATTTTGGTGCCAAAAAGCATATTTTGCATTACATGCTCAAGGTAATGTTTTTGGGTGCAGACACGTCGAGCAGAATGGCAGTGGTGGAGGAGTGAATTCTCGGCTTGCATTTCTCTGCATGCCGAGATCCGACTTGTCTGGCCCTAGCCTTAAGTATTGTAACTCTTCAGCTATTTATATTCTTCATTGTGCAGCCACAATCAGGGCCGGAACTAGGGGTAGGAAGAGTAGGCATGTGCCTAGGGCGCAAAGCTGGAGGGGCGCCAGGCACTCACCTTCTCTGCCTCTGCTATCCCCTAGTCCAGTCCCTGCTCTGGCCGACGTGCGCGTTTGCGCGAGTGTGCATGCACGAAAAATTCTAGTGCACATGTGCGAAAAACGAAAGTGCGCACGCGCACTCGTATTTTTCCGCGCATGCGCACTTGTGTCTTTTCGTGCATGCGCACTCGTGTATTAGGCGCTTTGCTGGCCAGGCTGCCTAGGGCGCCTGCCCGCGTTGGCCCAGCACTCGCAATTATCTGGTTGCTAGGACTTAATTACTCAGTCGGGCAATAGTTGGGACGTCGAAATGGAAGAGGAATAATATTTTAGTACAGAAATAAGCAATAAAAAATAATCATGATAAAATCAACCTCACAGTTAAACAAGCCAATAACGTTTCCAGTTGTAAGACAGAAAGGCAGAATATGCCCCTTGAAAAGCTGCCAGGAATAGGTCACTCTATAACATATTAAAAGTTTATTCCGTGGCGAACGGCCTTGCCTTTAAACAATATGCTGGCTATAAAAAATTCTTGTGATTCATGATCATATACTCTAGAGTCCTAAGGCAAAGCTGTCCAGGACATGACCCTTCAATGAATTATTTATTTCCCCAGTCTTCTCAAGAATTCTAACATAATCTTCTTCACTGCATTGAATGGTTCTGTTCTAGAGGGTTATAGAAGCAATACCACAATATGCCTTAAAAGCAGTTTGCCGTTTTCACTTGGCACCCCAAGTAATATTCTCCTTTAATGCTGATCTGTTGATCTTAAAAATAGCATGGTTGATAGATTTATTTGTCTGTACAGGTATGGAACCTATTATTCAGAATAGGGTTTTCAGGATAACCTGTCTTTACGTAATTTAGATCTTCATACAATAGGTCTACTTAAAATGAATTTAAAGTAAACCGAACAAATTGTTCTGTCTCTAATAAGGATTAATTATGTCTTAGTTTGGATCAAGTACAAGTTACTGATTATTATTATTATTATTATTAAAGAGAAAAAAGGAATTATTCGATTAAAATGGAGTCTATGGGAGAGGCCATCCTTTAATTCAGAGCTTTCTGCATTATGGGTTTCCAGATAATGGATCCCATACCTGTACTATTGTGCGCTGCCTTTAGTCATTTCATACAATAGTCTGCTTTATGAGTGATCATTCTGGACAGTTTGCACAGTCTAAAATCTTTTTTTTCTACCCCCATATGTAGTAAAAGGCACTAAGTTTGCCCAGGAGCAGTAACCCATAGCAACCAATAAGATGTTTGCTTTTAAACAGGTGACCAGTACATGCTACCTGCTGATTGGTTGCTATGGGTCATTAAGATATTAGCAAACTTTGCTCCTTTTATTGCATTTGCCCAGTAACCTTTGGTTAATACATAAACACTGCTATGGGAGAAAGATTATTGTTCAGACCTGATTGTCAGTTCTTTACATATTTATTAAAATATAATAATTTCCCTATAAAGTGTTGAATAGACCTTTCCCAGGCAGTTAAATCAGTTGGGCTTCCTGATGTTTATTGGAAAAAAAAAATTTCTATACCAATTTAGCAAAATTTTGGTGTTGGCCCTCCAGCAGCCTCGGGATGGTTGGGAGCTGTAGTTCATTACAGCTGGAGGGTTATTCTAGGTCTGAGAGTAACCCCCAGTTTTGTTTTCTGAGCTTGCAGACACTACTTTAAGTAGACCTGACAGGTGTCATATCCATGAAGATGTCATGTACGATGTGATGCTCACAGTGGCAGTTAAATAACCCCTCACAATTCCAGAATTAGTGCTACTCTGCTTTATTCACTGGGATAAAGATCCAGACTCTTGGGATCAGACAGAGTTATTTGGATTATTTCTCTTTCCTGACTGGAACAGAATGTTTGATATCTTGCATTCTAATCTGGAGGAGCTTATTTCTTATAGCATATAATGGGGTTGCACACTGTAAATAATATACAAACAAAAGGTGGTATAAAGTGAATTTCTTTATATAGATTTATAGCAGTAAAATGTACATCAGATACACAATATATACATACCACCAATTTTGTAAGTTCAATGCAAAAAGGAAAAACAGACCCCAAGAAACGGATACACTTTGCCAAAAATGAGACTATCCCAACGTTTTGGCCCTATAGACTTTGTCAAGGGGGATTCTGGTGAAACTGGTTATAGCTATAAAGGCTATAGTGCCTTGATACTTAAAAACTTTTTTTTACTCTTTGGAGTGCCTTCCTTTGATCTGTGTGTCTAGGTGCTTATTTCTTTGAACAAGTGCTTTCAACAAAGACCTAAAGTTATAGGTGTACATGATGCTTGCAAGGGCTCTGTGCCGTGAGTTCATTAACTCGCTCTTGTCCACCGAGCAACAGTTAATAGAAGTGTCTGACCCTAGAGAACCATCCATCTTATTTGTACATTCAGAGAATTTAACTTCAAAAACAAACAAGTTGGCCTTAATTTTCCCAAATGATATCTCCCTTTTGGCTTAAAAAAGTTGGTTTGTTTTTTTAAAAGCAAACTCACTAATACATGGCATGAGGAAGAAACAACCAATAAATAATTCTTTGGTTATGTTGCAAGTGCAGTTTGTGTGTGTGTGTGTGTGGGGGGGGGGTGTTTGTACAATAAACTATTGCCATATCCAGAGACCCCAATATAAGAATTCATTTTACTGAGATAATTATGGTGTCACAACTTTTTTTTCATGTACATACAAAACACAAGGAAGGCATCACTGCAGTTTGCTGCATAACATTGCATAGCTGGAGAACCTGGCTAGTCTCTAGCTAGACTATGCCTACAAATAATCAGAGTCTCACTTGCAAGTGTCACAAATTACAAACAGGGTGATTTGCCTTTCAGCTAACTTTAGTATGTTATAGAATGGCCGTTTCTAAGCAACTTTTCAATTGGTTTTTGTTATTTATTTTTTATAGTTTGTAAATGCTTTGCCTTTTTCTTCCGACTCTTTCAAATGGGAGGCACTGACCCCATCTAAAAAAACAAATGCTTTGTAAGGCTACAAGGTATTATTGTTGTTAATTGTTTTTTTATATTAATACATGGTTGCTAGATTAATTTGGACCCTAGCAACCCAATTGCTGAAATTGCAGACCGGAAAGTTGCTGAATAAAATGTTAAATTACTCAAAAACACAAATAGTAAAAAATGAAAACCGATTGCTAATTGTCTCAGAATGTCACTCTCTACATCATACTAAAAGTTAATTCAAAGGTGAACAGTCCCTTTAATCTTTTGGTATAATTATTGCTTCCTTCCTTCAGTATTCCTTCCAGTTTCAGGATATTTATGTAATTAGAAACCAATTATTATAAATGTAGTCCATATGACAGACACCCACTTTTATTTCATAATCTAATGCTACTACAATTTGTAGGTGGTGCTACTTTCTTGACACCTGGCAACATCTCTCTTACAGTCAGAAGTGCAAATAGGAATTGTCCATTTATTCAGCCACTATAATCTCAACATTTTGAGTTGAGGCTGAGCAAAATGGGTTAAGCATTCACATCAGTGTTAGTGTTTAAAGCACCTGTTTGCACTTTAAAACGGTTTAGGTCAGTCTCCACTGGAGGCAGGATTTAATGGGAGGTTTCCGTTCTATTCAGGTGCATATTTACTAGACATGGCATTGAGTTATCACTGTTATACACAGGCATGGGATCCATTATTTGGAAATCAGTTATCCAGAAAGCTCTGAATTACGGGATGGTTGTCTCCCATGGACTTCATTTTATCCAAATAATCCAAGTTTTTAAAAATGATTTCCCTTTTTCCTGAAATAATAAAACATTACCTTGTAATTGATCCAAGCTGAGATGTAATTAATCCATATTGGTAGCAAAACCAGCCGATTGGGTTTATTTAACGTTTAAATTATTTTCTAGTAGACTTAAACTGGCCACAGACGCAAAGATCCGATCGTATGAATTAACGTACGATCGGACTCCCCCATCTCCCGACCTGCCACTAACCATTCCGATCAAATGAAGTACAAAAGAACAAATCAGACGATGTTCTGCCCCTGACAGCAATCGTACGAAAGTTATGTCTGACCAAAGCTAGTGACAGTCTCCCACTGAAAATCGTACGATCGGCAATACACGCAGAGATATTATCGGCAGCCGACAGAAATCATTTAACCTGTCTGATCGACCAAACGACCGGTCTCCGTCGGACAAAAAAAGGTCGGGACTCTCCACACACGGTCCGAAAATCGTAACAATCCTTGATTCGTACAATCAGTTCTTTGCGTCTATGGCCAGCTTTAAGGTTACCAAGATCCAAATTAAGATCCCTTATCCTTAAAACCCCATGTCCCTAGCATTCTGGATAACAGGTCCCATAGCTGTACTGTATAAAATCTCATAGTTTACCAAATCCCCAACAACAAAGGATCTTTTTACGGTTCAAGCACACGGGCAGATTCGGGGCGATTTAGTCGCCTGGCGATGACAATCTCCCCGAACTGCCTAAGCACTCACGACGCTTTGATTTCCGAAGTTGCCTCACGACTCTGGAAATCGAAGTGCCGCGAGTGCATTGGTGCTGACGTTTTCGCATTATAGCAGGCAGAAGGCGGAGGGAAGGCAGTTCGGGGAGATTGTCACCCCGGCAGAATAGGTGATTAGTCGCCAGGCGACTAAATCTTCCCGAATCTGCCCGTGTGCTTAAACTCTTAAGATAATGGGTAACAACTGAGCTATTGGTTGCCGGCCATTAGTGACCTCCTGCCGCTGTTGAACAGAGCAATGACTGGCTGGGTAGATCATGTGACTTGCCATGCTGAGAATCTTAATAAACTTGCAGCGAATTATCATTTATCTTTTATTTCTGACAAAATGGAAGTGGAGGATTGTTTTTGGGGAGTGTGAAAAGCATAGCACCATTTATTGGAGTTTTCAGAAGATATATCAATAGGAGTGCTCTCATACCTATTTCACAACACAGATTGTTTTTGGCTGGGAAGGAATTCCGGACACACCCCTAAACTTGCCCTGTCCAGCTACTTCAGTATGACAACATATATCTATACCTAGTTGTTATAAACATTTCATCTCTCTATACAATGCAAATATGTATGGAACATAAATGTAACCTAGAGAAATTTACGTTTGTCCTTTGGAACTGAATGAATGCATTTCTTTATAGATCAATATGTAATATAACAGGATGCTAAATGCAGAACAATCAGAAAACCTGGCAGGAAAAAGGCTGGAATAACAATCCCACAAAGCATATATTATGTTATTCAAATATTGAAAATCGTGATTGATACAACCAGAAATTTTTGGACATCTTCAGAAAAAAACATATTCCCTGATTCTGTCTGAAGATTGGACAAGTGTAAAATCAACTGATCTAGTAATAAGCCCAGCTAATTAACTTCACTCTATCAGCAAATCTCACAGCAGTCTGTGCACAGAACACATTACATTTTATTAGATGCATTTTTACAAATTTATTGGAAGAGTTTTTATCTTTAAATTAATGTGTAAGATTATCCTCTCACTATGTAGTCAGGACACTCATCTGGACCAGTACCAGCTTCCAACATCCCAACAAAAAAATCTTATAATGTAGGTTATAAAAAAGAAATGTTGCTGTTATAAAAAAAAAATCGATAACTTTAGTAGATGTATTGCACAATTCTTTCACAAACACATTTTTTTATTACGTTTTTCATTCTAATGCAGTGAGTCACTGACAGATTTTATCCTGTCTGACCAACGCAGGAAGAATCATCACTTTGCAATGCATTACTGACAAAAAACATGGTTACGTTGTTTGCAGTATGAACGAAAAAGTAAATAAAAAATGTTAGGTTGAGGAAGCACGCTAATAAACTATTTATATTTTTAAAAGTATAAAAAAACTATTTTTGATTTATTAAAGAACAAGGAATGGTAATAAAGTACAGGGATGGGATCTGTTTCCTGGAAAGCTGTTATCCAGAAAGTGCTGAATTACGAAAAGGCTGCCTCCTGCAGACGCTATTTTATCTAAATAATTACAATTTTTAAAAATTATTTATTTTTTCTCTGTAATAAAACAGTACCTTGTATTTGATACAAACTAAGGTGTAATTAATCCTTATTGGAAGCAAAACCTGCCTATTGGGTTTATTTAATGTTTACATTATTTTATAGCAGATTTATGAAGATCCAAAATATGGAAAGATCTGTTATGCGGAAAACTCCATGTCCCAAGCATTCTGGATAACAGGTCCCATACCTGTATCGGAACGGCTCATGTCAGCACTAACACTCTAAGCTCTGTGCCCAGAGTTGTAAAGCTGTGAATTCCTACCCTCAATCCTTTATACTTGGGGGTGAAATTTATTAAAATGTGAGATTAGAGTTTACCACAGAAAACCTCACACTCTTTCCATTTAGTCCGATGGGATTTTTAGCATCTGCTACAAAAGGAAACTTTAAGCGATTTTGGAAGACTGAAGCAGCACATGGGTGTTACCACCAGCGATTCATTTTTCATATTGACTACTGAAAAGCTTTTACTGGAGATTACAGAGATTAGTCACCTGCAGAAGCAGAAATTTATCGCTAGCGATTAATCTCCTGTTGTGCGTTAGGGTGGTGGCACACTGGAAGATTAGTTGCCAAGCGACAAATATTCTCTACTGCAGGCGACTTATCTCCACAAAATGCCCTCCCACCGTCAAGAATGCGAATCGCCGGCATTCCACACGAGGCAACTTCAGGAAACCGAAGCAATACATATGCCATCCTTCCGGCGATTCACATTCTTGACAGCGGGAAGGAGTTTTAGGGAGATTGTCGCCCGCAGTAGAGAAGATTTGTCCCTTGGCGACTAATCTCCCCGTGTGCCACCACCCTTAGCAATGACATGCATGCACAGAATGATGAAGAGACTGGGGGAAGTTATGTGGCATTTAAACAAGATGGCAGCTGCAAGTGTATTGCAATCTATTTTAGAAAGTAAACACATTTTAACTAACCATTGACCTGCCAACCTGTGGGCATAAAGATGTTCTAGTACCTTTCCTTCTTATTTAAGCATTCACTACAATTTTGTAATTTTATAATTGCAAAGTTGTGTATTCAGTTGGCTAGGGATGCCACTGCTCCACATGCCACAAAGTGGCTACTTATTTCTTAATATTGGCATAACCATAGACTGGGTTACTGTATAATGTTTTATTCTCTGTGTTTTTTTCTTTCTCTTATCATAGGATTTGCAGTTAGAGTATGGACAAGGACCTCAAAGCAACTATTTTCTGGGTGCAAATAAGTGAGTGGTGTTATTGCACGTGTTTCTTATATACAATTTCTTATTCTTCGGTTATAGCACTGTTCCATTTCTAGCTCTTGCCTATCATGTGGCTATACTTTTTCCTCTCTCTCCAGTTTTGCTTCTTTTTCAACACTTTTACATTGATCGAAGATATTCAGGAAAAATAATGTTTTCGCAAAATGGGGAGATTATTGCAAAGCAACACTAGTAATTTATTTGATATTAGTGCGGCATGTATGAGTGTTTAAATATGCATATGATTATTTAAGGTTTTAAGACAATGTGCCATGCCATTCTAAAAGGAATATACAAATATTATGTATTATTTTGTTAGGGTAAAACTAAACGGGAGGTTTTGATCATATTTTGTGGGTCAGATTTTACCTGATCTTCCCACGCAACAGCACAAGATTTGCGGGATGCTATAGAATCGAATCCGCCTGTAGCTAGAATTTAAAGTTGGATCAGATAAAACCAGATGGTATAGTTTGTTCATGCATCTGCATGCAACATTCAATTTATTTCAATGGAAAAATTAAAGTTGGTCAGACACCATCAGATTTTGTCTTTGGATAAAGACGCAGCATGCTGCATTCACATCCAACAGTCATGTTGTGTCGGATGGAAATTTTCCCAGTACAAATCAGATTTGTTTATCAAGTTGCATTATATTTTGACCAATGGGCTACATTCGGCTTGTAAGATGCGTTTGTCGATCCAACATTGTCCTATAAAATCTCCCATGGAGTTTAGCACTTAAGGGCAGAGACATGCTTAGATTCGGAGAGATTAGTCGCCCAGCGGGGCAACTAATCTCCCCAAACTGCCTCCCGCTAACTAGAATGTAAATTGCCAGCAGGATGGCAATCGGCGGGGCTTAGTTTTCCGAAGTCACTCAAAGTTGCCTCACGAGGAAACTTTGGGCGACTTCGATCCGAGTGCTATCCCGCCAGTGATTTCGATTCTAGCCAGCAGGAGGCAGTTCAGGGAGATTAGTCACCCCAAAGAAGAGGCGATTTATCGCCCGGCAACTAAATCTCCCCGAATCTGAGCGTGTCTCTCTGCCCTGATGGGTTATTCACCTTTACACTAACTTTTAGTATGATACTGAGAGTGATATTCTGAGATAATTTGGATTTGGTTTTCATTTTTTATTATTTGTGATTTGTGAATTATTTAGCTTTCTATTCTGTAGCTCTCCAGTTTGCAGGTTTTAGCAATCTGGAGGCTAGGGCTTAAATTACCCTAGCAACTATGCATTGATTTGAATGAGAGGCTGGACTATGAATATGAGAGGGCCTTTAGAAAGATGAGTAATAAAAATTAGCAATAGCAATAAATGTGTAGCCTTACAGAGCATATGCTTTTATATGGGGTCAGTGACCCCCCATTTAAAAGTTGGAAAGAGTCAGAAGAAAAAGGCAAATAATTCAAAAAAATAAAAATAATGAAGATCAGTTGAAAAGTTGTTTAGAATTTTCCAGTCTATAACATACTAAAAATTAACTTAAAGGTGAACCACCCCTTCATGGTTTAAATGTGAATTGAGCTCTGCAATGAGTCAAATTTCTGTGTTCATATTCAGTTATCTCTAAGATATCTAAGACATATTTCGAGAGATTTATAAAACATTAATTTTTGCAGTGTAGAAATATTGCTAGGCTTGGCTTCTAGGCATGGATAATCCCTTTTGAAATGAGAACTACTTTCTCTAGATATGTTTCTAAAAATGCTGCCCAATGGTCCAACCAACGAAGGCGAATATACATACCCTGGAACAATTTTGCTTGATACTACATAAAACACAGGGCCTGCAGATGCCTTAAATTTTTTAAATCTGCACTTCTTCAATTGTTAATATTGAAAAAAACACAAAAGAACAAAAATATATTTATAGGCAAGCCTGGGAATAAAAGTATGGCACTAACACAGAATTTGCTTAATGTACCACTGAAATATAATACCTAGACAACTTTTATAAAGAACCAAAGAAACAGAATGTAACAATCAGCTTAGTTGTTTGGTATTCCCTACAGTCTGGTAACAGAATTGTTTGATATGTCTAAAGGTCATAAAATATATAGAAAACTCAGAATCCAGTGCGCTCAAGAAGGATTTTCCTGGCAGTGGGTTTGAGTCATGAGGAGCTTTTATATTATAGGCGCCAACTTGCTGAAGACAAATTATCCCTTCCAAAGAAAGAGCAAAGAAAATAGTGGTTTTCTTTAACCATTTTCTTTACCTGCCGCGCTCAAGACTATTTAGGCTCATTTGAAGATCAGGACACTAATTGGCAGAAAGGAAGGTGGAAATGTTAGAGATGAAAGAAGCATCTGTGCTCATTGCAAGATGCTGACGATATGATCAATTGAAACCGAGTATTTCATCAATCCAATTAGACTCAGCGAGCAAGTCCTTGCACAAATAAATACAGAATTCACCTGAGATATTTTAGGGGTATCCATGGCTGGCTTGTTAAATATAGAACTGTTTTTTATACGCTTTCCTAATAATGTTGCTTGTAAAATCGAATTGAATATAAAAGCGTTTGCAAAATAATCAACAGCAATTTAACAGAACTCCACCTTGTGTCTGTATATGAAAATACTTCCCTCACTTAATGTCGGCTGTGCTGTCCATTTGCTTTAAAGGAGCCTTCTGAAATCAGTCGAAGAAGAATTACACCAACGGTAGGTAATTCACTGTCGTAGCTCCAGCCTCCCCACCCCCTTGTGCTTTTACTGTGCATTAATATTGTGTTCCAAGTTTGTAATGGTCCCTTGCCTCAATGTCTGTCATGCAGATGTATCAGAGATTTAATTGGTGTGAACTGCATCTGTGCTCCACATAAAACAAAGCATAGACAGAGATACCAAAAAAAAAAAACCTCTATACTCTGTAGCAAAAAAGCCCTTAGGTAGTGCATGCCTTAGTCCTTTCATAGTAGCGGTAGATCAGTCACGTCCACTCAGCCTTGGTACTTGTTCATCTCCTTAGGGGACATGTGGCTCATTTAGAAGATGATGATGGGGATGATGATGAATCTAAACAGTAAGTCCTTTTCATATCTCAGCTTATTGAGTCTCTGCTTCATGCACTTTTGTTTTTTAAAATGAAACTCAAATCGGCCTGACACTGAATTGGGCATGATTCTAATTAAGCTTTCCTTCCAATCTTTCTGGTATATCTTTCTGCCAATACATTTTTTTATTTCCATATGCTCAGTGCAATTTCTATGCCAATGTGCTTTTAAACTCTATAAATTACAGCTGAATGCTCTAGATGCCAGAGACTCTCCCAGCGCTTTGAAATATATGATACCCAGCCCATATAATCATTAATAGCTCATTAGATCATATGCAGAAATAGGCTTTTCATTTAAAAGGGATGCTGTAATCATTTGTTGCCCAATCTATATTTAACCAAGTTAAGCATTTGTTTATGTTTGATTAAAAAAAAATAATTAACAATAGCACTTCATAGACTGTAAAATCTAAGCTTTGCAGGTTCTTTTTCTCATTCTTGTGTCAAACTGCATTCATTGGTCACTTGCTAGCATAAGTAAGCTGTTGTGTGTAAGTGTGTTGTAGCAATATTATTTTTATTGAATGAGGAGTAGGAAAATGCCTTTGTATGTCTTCCAACCCCAACAGAAGAGCCTCACGGAATGTGGCTAATGAACCTACCCTGAAAAGGCTCAGACTACACTAACTCAAGTCTAAGGGTAAGGGCACACAGGCAGATTCGGGGATATTAGTCGCCCCGGCGACAAATTGCCTCTTCTTCGGGGCGACAATCTCCCCGAACTGCCTTCCCGATGGCTTTAACGAAAAATCTCCAGCGGGATGGCATTCACGGCGCTTCGTTTTCAGAAGTCACCCGACGTTGCCTCACGAGGAAACTTCGGAAAATGAAGCGCCACGAGTGCCATACACGAGCAGATATAAGCTACCGACAGATTAAGCCCTCAGACGGTCTTCCCCGATCTTATCCGGCCAACAGTTGGGCAGATGTCGGGTTTAAAAATCCCTTGGGATCGAGGACTGCATGCGGTCCTTGATCTTCTTCTTCAGGGCGACAATTTCCCCGAACTGCCTTCCCCTACCTTCCCGCTGGCTATAATGAAAAATTGGCAGCTGGATGGTACTCGGGGTGATTCGTCACCCGAAGTTGTCTCACGAGGATGCCCCAATCGTTATCTGGCCAACAGTTGGGCAGATGTCGATTGGGCAGGTTTAAAAATCCCTTAGGATCGAGGACTGCATGCAGTCCTCGATCCGACCGCCATATTCTCTTCATTGTGATCCGATCATTGGGACCACAATCGGATCAGCCCAATATCGGTCACCTCAAGGTGGGCATATCGGGCAGAGGTCGCCAAATGAGCAGATCTCTCCGTATTTATAGCTTTAGTGAGCCTGCTCATCTTGATATATCTGTAATGTAAAAATCAACCAAAATAACATGCTGTATGTTATTTATGTTTTTACTACCAATTTAAACAAAATAAACACATTTTTAAACTTGGATAAATGTATGAAGGTGTTTTCTTACAAGGGAATACATGTTGGCATCTCTTTGGCACAGATATAGGAATAGCAAAATGACCTCTGTGGAATCATCCAGTAATGTTTATTAATGTTCAAGTTCAGTCTGTATGTGTATATTGAGCTGATGTTTTTCGTAGCATCACTCCAAGTTCCCCACATGTTCCACGCTGTCTTCCAGTGCTTCTGTCCTGGCTTAGTATGTGCTACAGCTGCATATTCCAAATGTTCCTCTGCTAACAGTTTCTTCCTAGGGTGACAGGTTAATCTGATTTATGACTGATAAGCTTCACATAATAATGGTATTTCCGTATGCATTTCCTTGGCAGGTTTAACATAAAGTCCCACAGATTAAGTAATGAGATTCCTGTTTGCTTGACTGCCTTTTTTAATCTCATTCTGCCACCAGGCGAGTGTAAGATTTAAGTCAAGCACAGAAGGTCAATCAGATTAGTTTCTTCCAGACCTGATTGTGAGGTGCATTGCATTCCTTAGGAAAACATTTAATTGGAAAAGTCTATCTTCCAGGCAATAAATACTATAGCACTGCAAACTTTGAAGCCAGTGGCAGATTTAGTACCGATCATTTCTCCATTAAAGAACTTAATGTTAAAGTATCTGAAATGCCCATTGTACGGTTATGTTTATGTGCAGACTGATAAGCATTGAAAGTGTCCATGACTGCAGTTATACTGCATAACATGAAAAGAATTTGTTGCGGTCTTACTTTATATAAAAATAATGAGTATGAACTAAAAATTGAGATATCGGGACTTTTCTTGAAGCACTTGGTACTAATAAGTTCCTGGGCATTACAGTAATTTACCTGAAAACGCATTGTATTTTGAAAGCTCATTAAAGGCATTAAGAGTCAGGGCACACAGGCAGATTCGGGGAGATTAGTCGCCCAGCGACAAATCTCCTCTTCTTGGGGGTGACTAATCTCCCCGAACTGCTTCCCCTGCCTCGGAGCGATTCGTTTTCTGAAGTTGCCCGAAATTGCCTCACGAGGAAACTTCGGAAAACAAATCACTCAGAGTGCCATCCTGCCGACGATTTACATTTTATCTGGCGGTAAGGCAGTTCGGGGAGATTAGTCGCCCCCAAAGAAGCATTGTATTTTGAAAGCATTCTAGGCATTAAGGGTCAGGGCACACAGGCAGATCCGGGGAGATCAGTTGCCTGGCGACAAATCTCCTCTTCTTTGGGGCGATTAATCTCCCCGAACTGCCTCCCCTGCCTTCCCGCCGGCTAAAATGTAAATCACCAGCAGGATGGCACTCAGAGCAATTCGTTTTCCAAAGTCGCCCAAAGTTTCAGGCAATTTAGGGCGAATTTGGAAAACGAATCACTCCGAGTTCCATCCCGCCAACGATTTACATTTTAGCCTGCGGGGAGGCAGTTCGGGGAGATTAGTCGCCCCGAAGATGAGGAGATTTGTCGCTGGGCGACTAATCTCCCCGAATCTGCCTGTGTGCCCTAACCCTAAACGTCTTTGGAAACTATCTACACTTTTCATGTGTTTTCATGTGTCTGCAGAATGATAGAAAGGGAAAATGCAATAAAAGCATTTTCGAGTTGTGTTTTCCACAAAAATGTAGTGGTTTTGAGTTTTCAAGGTTTTTTTTTTTGGTCAAAGTGAATTTTTCGGGTTAAAAAAAAATTTTCTTCAAGGTTTATGTCCTGACCCTGAAAATAGCTTGAATCCGAAAATACACCATCTAAAACCTGTTGAGGTCATGTAGAAGTCAATGGCAGAGGTCCCTGAACCATTTGAAAATGTTAATAGCCTTCATGATGTTCGAGTTTTTTTTACGGAGGGTTTTGTCTGAAAACTCAAGGGATCAAGTTTTTGGGTTGTTAACCCTGAACTCGCTGATTCTTTTTTCCATTTGAGTTTTTTCTTAAATTAGAAACCATTCCAGTTTTAAGTTCATTTGAGGTATAAAAAAAACTCTAAAATTCAACCTTTGATTAATAACCCAGATCAAGGCGGTCACTGACCAACCTTGTGGAATCAGTTGATTAATAAGGGGCCATTGAAGGGACTTTATCCGAAACATTTTGCAGCAGATATAAAGCAAACTTTCTAACATTGGAGAGTTTTAGTTGCTGCAAATGCAACTATTCCTGTTGTTAGGAAGCTGCAGCTGACTGTAGCTAAACCCTAAAAATGAATGGCTAAAAATGCCATATTTTTTTTAATCACATTATTGCATCAGCCCTTAAGTTTCAGCTGCTCAATAGCAGCAGTGATCCAGGATGAGAACTTGTCACAGGGGGTCGCCATCTTGGAAAGAGACACTCACATGCTCAGTGGGCTCTGAGCAGCTGTTGAGAAGCTAAGCTTAGGGTCTGTTGCTAACTATCAATCAGAAATTAGGTTGGCCTGTAATATAAGCTGATGCTACAGGGCTGATAATTTCTGATGCTAATTGCACTGCTTTCTGTGCTGTAATAATGTATTAATTACTAATCAGCCTTATATTGTGACATTTATATTCTATATGTACTGTATATTGTGAGTGGGTCCCTAAGTTCAGTAAGTGACAGCAGCACAGAGCATGTGCAGTGAATCAGAAGAGAAGAAGGGGAGCTACTGGGGCATCTTTGGAGACACAGATCTTTACTGCTAAAGGGCTGTATTTGCCTTGGGCTTAAAACATAATGTACAACACTTCTACCTACTTCTTTAGTTGTGCTTTAGTAATCCTTTAAACAGCCCTGAGCAAATATGGATTTGCGGCAAGGCCGCATAGGCCCGGGCCTAGGGCGGCAAAAAAATAGGGGCGGCATGCCGCCCAGCCGCCGTTCAACTACACCAGCTGCGCCGGCGTTTTTTCGCCGGCGCGCTGGGAAGGCGGGTGCTGGGACCGCGCGGCCGCCTGGTCGGACCGCGCGGCCTAGGGGCGCCCAGAAGTGAAATCCGGCGCTGAATAAGCCATGGCAAATAATCTCTTTCTTTTTTATTTCTTTTATCCAGCTACCGGTACAACAATGAAAGGAAAAATGTGATCACCATTGGTTGTTGAGCACTTTCCATACAATAAAGAAACCTTGCCATTTGATTTTTAGTTTCATATTTAATTTTGAGAAAATGGTGCCCCAAGTAGAGGAAGAATTCTTAAATTTGGTTCACGCTACTGTGAACATAATCTTCCTACTTCCCTTGTAGGCAAAAGTTAACAGCCCACAAAACACTCTTATGTATATATATCTTCCCTGAAGCTATACTTATTTATATCTGAAATTCTGACCTTGGAAGGCTTTTTTTTTTTTTCTGTGGAAAAAATTGTGAATTTGAGTTTCAGAAACAAATTTATTGTATGCAAACATTTAAGTTTTCTAGATTAATTTAATTTAGCAGACTCGTTGACAATTGGGGGCCAATTCATTAACTTAGAGTGAAGGATTCGAAGTAAAAAAACGTCGAATTTCGAAGTGTTTTTTTGGCTACTTCGACTACGACTTTGAATCGAAGGATTCGAACTTAAAATTGTTCGACTATCCGACCATTCGATAGTCGAAGTACTGTCTCTTTAAGAAAAAACTTCGACCCCCTATTTCGCCACCTAAAAGCTACCGAACCCAATGTTAGCCTATGGGGAAGGTCCCCATAGGCTTGGCTACGTTTTTTTGGTCGAAGGATAATCCTTCGATCGTTGGATTAAAATCCTTTGAAGGATTTAATCGTTCAATCGAAGGATTATTCCTTTGATCGTTCGATTGCCGTTTTTTCGCAAAATCCTTCGAAGGATTTTCATTCTCAGTCGAATATTGAGGGTTAATTAACCCTCGATATTTGACCCGTGATGATTTTACCCCTTGAAGTAAGAATTGGATTTTACTGTACCGTGTTTAAGGTTTTTTTTTCAAGTTTTTAAATGAAATAGAGTTGATGTAAACAGTAACACCATAAAAATGAAGGCATTTTAAAAATATAACGTACTGTTGCCCGGCACTGGTAACACTGCGGCAGAAACACTAATATAGTTTATATAAATAAATTGGCGTGTAGCTGCGGGTGTAGCCATCCAAAGGGGAAAAGGCTCAGGTTACATAGCCGATAAGCTCTGTAGAATATAATGGTGTTGTACAGAGTTTATCTGTTATCTGCTTTATAACCTGTTTAATTTAGCCCTATTTCAATTGCAGCAACTTTAAAACATGTTCATTTTTTACTGTTCCTTTAAGTTATTGATTAATAATAACACATTTAAGATTTTTTCGTTTTTTTTTTTAAATAAAAAAAGCAAAATTTTTCATTTTGATAAATCTGTCTCCCTGTGTGAAATGATCTATTTATATTTACCTGTATTATGAGGGGGTGTACCGCCTAATCTCATGTGTAGGAAAAGCCTATTTGATAAAGAGATTTGTTTTGCTCTGTGATAAGCAGTCATTATCTCATTCTGTCATATCAACACAATCAGCACAGCAACCGGTTTATTTTCCTGCTTGAGAGATATCAGAAATGATGTTCAGGCTGCAGCACTTTTTTGTGCTTTTGAACTGCGACTCTCAACAACATGCCTTTAACTCTGTGTTGGAAGTTGTGGAAGACCATAGCTTGTTTAATAGTTATTCAGTAACAGCGGTAGGATAATAACTGTTAATAAGAGTGGACAAACAGATCTTTAGTTTGATCAATGAGCATATTGAATCCCATTGTTCATTTCTCTGTTGCTCCTCTAGCTGAGAGCAGCATATTGTTCAGAATGAGTTTTTAGCAAATAGAAACGACTGTCTGAAGCAGTGCTCTGTTGTAAATCACACAGATTTACCCTGTAGAGGAGTAATGTTTTTGTCAATGATGGTCCTACAAGTAATTAGACTTGTCTGCTCTAGTCCAAATAGGATGAGGAAAATGGAAATGGATGTAGCCCGGAATTTATTACCTATAAGATACTTAAAGAATATTTACATTTTTGTCCAGCATATATCCCTGTATGTTACATAGTTAGTTACATAGTTAAATTGGGATGAAAAAAGACAAAGTCCATCAAGTCCAACCCCTCCAAATGAAAACCCAGCATCCATACACACACCCCTCCCTACTTTTAATTAAATTCTATATACCCATATCTATACTAACTATAGAGTTTAGTATCACAATAGCCTTTGATATTATGTCTGTCCAAGAAATCATCCAAGCCATTCTTAAAGGCATTAACTGAATCAGCCATCACATCATCACCCGGCAGTACATTCAGGGGTGCTTCGCCAATGAGGCGAGTTGAGGCTGTCGCCTCAGGCAGCAGCACCCCACTAGGTACCAGGGGCGGTAAAAATGCTGCTTCTGGTACTTTAAGAGCGAATTTCTGAGGGAGGGGGGGCAGCAGAAATTGCTGCTGCCTCAGGAGGCGGAGGGGCCAGGATCGCCCCTGAGTGCATTCCACAACCTCACTGTCCTGACTGTGAAGAACCCCCTACATTGCTTCAAATGAAAGTTCTTTTCTTCTAGTCTAAAGGGGTGGCCTCTGGTATGGTGATCCACTTTATGGGTAAAAAGGTCCCCTGCTATTTGTCTATAATGTCCTCTAATGTACTTGTATAGTGTAATCATGTCCCCTCGCAAGCGCCTTTTTTCCAGAATGTGATTAAATGAAGTTAAGGGTCAGAGCACACAGACAGATTTGGGGAGATTAGACACCCAGCGACAAATCTCCTCTTCTTCGGGGCGACTAATCTCCCCAAACTGCCTCCCCTGCCTCTGAGCGATTCGTTTTCTGAAGTTGCCCGAAATTGCCTCATGAGGAAACTTCGGGTGACTTTGAAAAAGGAATCGCTTAGAGTGCCATCCTTCCGTCGATTTACATTTTAGCCGGTGGGAAGGCAGAATAGTCGCCCTCAAAGAAGAGTAGATTTGTCGCTGGGTGACTAATCTACCCAAATCTGCCTGTGTGCCCTGACCCTTAATGAGTCACAGACCGACGTCAGGCTGGAGGAGAGTCTGATGAGACTGCCCCCTGTGGGTACCATATATTCCTAGATAGGTTGGCAGTTGGGTCAAAATCAGCAAGCTGCTTCACCAAATATACAATGTACAAGTATGGCTACCTCTACTTGCCAGATTCTAGTTTCAAGTTCCTATAATTTTGTTAGGCCCTCTGACCATGTACATGTAAACATGGCAGCTGTCACCCTGCTACAAGCCTTGGTTATTCTATACAGCACATAGGCATTCAGATTTTATTCCATTTGTCTGTCCTTCTGCCCTACAGTCATTCAGTATGTAAAGCCTTTTGCGTGATAAATGATATTAATACATATTCCTTGCTACACCTCCTACACTTTGCACATTCTAGCCCTTCTACATTCTTTCTGCTCAGCTCTACTCTCAAATTTCATCAGCATCCCTTATTAAAGAAAGACGGTAAAAACTGAATTTTCAATGGGAAAATATATTGGTATGAGTGCATGGTCATGTTTACATATACTTTTCAAGTCAGTAAAGAAAGCTTAGGGGATTGTATAGAGACGGTGCTCAATGTCACATAACTGTTGTACTATGTTTAGATTAAAAGAGATCATTTTCCTGCTCTTCAAAACATAAACTGTTTCTGTGGACCACTATGGCATAATCGATTAGTACATTTGTTGGGCAACTTCTTTTCAAAATGAGTAACTAAATATAAATAACATCCATATGTCTTTTTTTTTTTTTCTTTCTTTCTTTCTTTCTAGTTCAACCATAAAACCCAAGGTACCACCTCCTTTACCGCCAAAGGTGAGTGCTTGTGAATTCTCATATTTAGCATAACTTAATACAAACTATGGTTGCAGTGTTTCACTTAAATAACATAGTTGGGTGACTTTATGCTGAATGGGGGGTATGGGGTTAAACAGGAGGCCATCACCCAAGGATCCACCACCCCAGCAGTTGAAACCCCTCCCCCATTGCACACCTCCTTGTGCGGCCACCGCAAACTGATCACCAGCCAATGGGGCAATTAGGACCGAGGCCCGCTGGGATTTCTCCTGGTGTCCTTCCAGTCCAGAGCAACCCTGCTGAGTAGTCAAATGCCTTTTACTCTAAAGTAGTGGTTCCCTACCAGCATCTCACAAGCAACGTGTTGCACAACAACCCCTTGGATGTTGTTCCCGGTGGTCTCAAAGCAGGTGTTTATTTTTGAATTCCTGACTTGGGGGCAAGTTTTGGTTGTATAAAAACCAGGTGAACTACAAAATAGAGACTCCTGTAGGCTGCCAGTGTACATAGGGGCTATCAAATAGGCAATCACAGTCTTTATTTGGCACCCAAAGCCATCTTGCGGCTCTTTGGGAATCTTCGGGTCCATTCGGCAATTTCTGTGTCTTTCGGCACATGCGTATGTGTTTGGGACTGGAATATTGCTAAAACTGTGCATGTGCCGATATGGTGCTTGCTCTCTGAAGTTTCCCAAATCTCTGAAGATGGCCCCCTTTAACTCCGCTGCGCTGACTCTGCAATGCGGGGTAATTACCAGCTTAGAGGCATTTACTTGTGTGAACACTTGTTCAGGGGGAGCAGGGAGAGGGGACTATGGAGGGTAGGGGTTTTTATTAGCAAGGGGGTTTAGTTCTCCTTTAACACAGAAAGACAGTAGAACACCCACCATCAATGCTGCTGTATCACACAAAACCCTACAGGATTTTAATCTGTGCTAAGGAATAGTGGGTAGCAGAAACACAATTGTAGTTTTTATCAGTTTTGTCTTGCCGCGCACCAATTACATTAGTTGTCCCTCTCTAGTTGCTAGACCCATTCTCCTGTAAGATTTTTATCATACTGACAGCAGGGCTGTTGGAGCAGATAAGGAAGATTGGAACAAAACCCTGAGCAGTGCTCAGAAAAGAAAAGAGAATCTTCAAGCTATAAGTCGCCAACACCTAGGGAAAGCTTTCAGCAGAACTATCCTCATAGATTTGTCTCTTCATATTTTCATTGGACAAATCGTTTTCAGTGTCTTCTGATTCCAGGTACTGTGTACAGTTATGGGACCTGTTATCCAGAATGCTCGGGACCTGAGACTTTCTGGATAACAGATCTTTCCATAATTTGGATCGTCATACCTTAAGTCTACTAGAAATAATGTAAACATTAAATAAACCCAATAGGTTGGTTTTGCTTCCAATAAGGAATAATTATATCTTAGTTTGGATCAAGTGCAAGGTACTATTTTATTATTACAGTGAAAAAGGAAACCGGTTTTAAAAATCTGGATTATTTTAGTATAATGGAGTGTATGGGAGCTTTCTGGATAATGGGTTTCCAGATAACAGGTCCCATAACTGTACTGTTATTGCCGTTCAGAAGATCTAATACAATCTGAATAAAAGTAAACATTTTTTGTGGAAAAAAAATGTAGAAATTTTGCAGTCGGAACGCGCAACTTAATTTGTTTTTGGTTTTTCTGTATATATATGATAATTTCTGAAAAAAAATCTGTCTTTCATTATGTAAACTACAAATATGCTGGTAGGGTCTATGATACAACTGAGTGGTACTAATCCGAGGAGATCAGACAGTATGGACTGTCAATATGGAATATTGTGGAATTGCAAGCATTAAATATTGTGTAGGTAGCAGAGCTGAACTACAGTGCAAAGTGACAGGGTGCAGCGATGCACAGCAGTAAGCGCTAATCACCACATCAGTTATTTTCTGATGGATTCAGTTCTTTTATTCGAAAATTGCCTGAAGTTGGAATATTTCTCGTGCTTTTCCTGCTTCTAAATTAACATTCCTAGCTGTTCGTGCGAGTATCCTTTTTTCCCCTTGACGTCTTTTATTTACCTCCAAACATTTAAAGTTGAGATTAATGAATTAAGGACAACTCAACCATGAAAATGTACATTAGTTGCCTATCCAGAAGATAATAGAAGGCTTTGCCTGCAGCTCTGTGTGCACTACTTTCCATCGCACGCTGCACAGGAAGATTGCCTTTGCCTGGAAGAAAGGGAGACTGTCTTCAAGAGAAAATAAAAGAATATTGGGAGCAAAACTGCCCTTGAGCCAACAAAACTTCCTTCTTGTGTGGTTCTTTGCCTTTTTTGCATTTTGTGACAAATGCATATTAAAAATGAAGCACAGAGGGATTAATAGTTAATAATTCCCTTCTGTAGTCTTTCCTCTTGATTATAGCAATCTTCTAAGAGGATAACACCAGTACATGTACAGGTATCTCCTGTTAGTCGAGGAGCTTGGTGAAACAACCACAAGTAAGACCACACTAGAAAGAGTCACAGAAATGGTTATCAACCACAAATGTTGCAAGATAGTAGAACACCCAGAAGCCCCATTTTATTGAATAACAGCACCTTACAAGCTTGTAGAACAACAAAATCATTACAGACTGCTAAAATGACTACAGGCCTTGATACAAGCCTCTCACATCGGTAGGATGACCTGAAGTTTTACACCCTAGTTGTATTTCCTGGGATGGACAGTTCAGCCTAAAATCACTCACTCAGAACTATTACAGATCTTTCAACTGGTACAACAAAGCCATGTAGTAGGGCAACTATAAGCCTTCCGTTCTGGGAAAAAATCACAGACCTTAGAGCTTAGTGGACAAGCAACAAGCCTTTAATACAATACAAAAAAAACAACCTTTAATAAAAAAGGTGAGGTCACGCGGTGCGGTTTTACGTTGTGTTTATTAAACTGCGTATTCGAGCATAAATACACACAACGTGTAGCACTATTGAAAATAATGGAATACACACTATAGCAATTCCCACTGGGCGCTTGTAAGCTAACATCCGCCATGCAACGCCAGTATTTGCGTTTTTCAGCCGAAACGCCAAGGTAACTGCATATTATTGAACCGATATAAGATCAAAATAATTTTAATTTTTAAAAATTATTTCATCTGTAATGTAATAATAAAACAGTACCTTGTACTTGATCCAAACTAACATATAATTAATCCTTATTGGAAGCAAAACCAGCCTATTGGGTTTATTTAATGTTTACATGATTTTTTTTTGTAGACTTAAGGTATGACAATCCAAATTACCAAATTACCACATACCTGTAGTTGCCAAAAGGTGAAAGGCATAACATAAGAGAAATAGACAAGCATCTGATGAGCCAATAGAGCAGTAGTGGCCTGTATTGCTGTATGGTAGATAATAAATATTAGCTATTTCTTATTACTGGTGTGACCAGACCTGAGCAGATGTCTCCTGACTCCGCACAGCACAATGAGACCTTTTCTGACAAAGATAAACTGCTGTGTGTTTTTCTTTGCTTTACCAATGAACTGACTCATTTATACTGAACTGACCAGGGAAGCTGCTTACTGTTCTTATATATTATTACTCAGCCACAAAAGATCTGGGGCGCAAAGTAAATATTGTATGGGATTTCTTGCATTTCCCATCTTTATTAATCTGTTAATTCTATTTAATATCTAGTTATAAACTGAATACATGACTTGTTGGCACTGCTGTTTACTCAGCATAGGGTTAAAGGAGATGTTAAGGCAAAACAAAAAAAACCCATTTTTACTTTCTTTAATGAAAATTAAATCTATCTGCAATATACATTAATTAAAAAATGTCTACCATTTTTATAATAAAACTGACTGTATGTAGTTAAAATTCCCCCTTCGTTTTACTTGTTCTGACTGCTGAGGATAGGAAACTTCAGATGTCCCTAACTGCAGGGAAACAATCATACTTTCATACAGCAGGGGGAGCCCCCCACCTTATTTCCCTGACCTTGAGCAATTTTTTTTTAATTCCCTGTAAAACAGCCGCCGATCGTGTAGAGATTTGTATCCGTAGACCCAGTGAATTCTGCATATCCTGATTATTAATCAGTCTTTTTTAACTTGTGCTGTTTTGATCATTTATGACAATTTTAAGCTCCCAATTGAAGCCCAGACCACACTGAGCATGTGCGTAGTCTTGGTCTTGCAAAGATGTTTAACAAAGATGACAGCCCCCTACGGCCATCTTTGAAAACATAAATCATTTGTTTAATTAGGCTTCTGGTGCAGTAAGTTTATGTTTAGTATACAAAATACAGCATTTCTAGCATTATTTTATTTTGGACTTTAGTTCCCCTTTAAGGTTTTTATGCAAAACTTTTTCAAGAGCTTTTTGATTATAATTATTATTGATGTTGTCTACTTGCAGCCTAAATCTATATACATCCCACAAGAAAGCATTGCTTCTGAGGATGATAACCAAGGAACCATAAAGCGATGTCCAGTCTCAGAGAGTCCAGCACGGCCTACATCTTATGTACCTCCAAGGCCTCCCCCTCCACGGTTACCTCCACACAAGCCCAATGCTTTAGGTAAATGCAAATATATTTCTCTAAAAGGCATATTCTTTCCAGAACAGTATTCAGTTGTCTGAAAAAAGATGTTTTGCTCACAATTCTTTTCCAGATGACTCCCAATAAAAGGTTATTTTAATCTCAGCTGGGGTAGATACTAGGCACATGCTAGTTCCACTCTTATTAGAACTCATTGGTATAGCCCATAGCTTTCCAAATGTTGGAATACTGGTTTATATCTGTAATATGATCACAGCTTTCCATACAATGGAGGTGTAGTTTTGCAAAGCACCATATTGTTATAATTAGATTAATAAATAATACAATAACCATATTGTTATAATTAGATTAATAAATAAATAAAGATACTCGTCTGTTCTAGAAAAAGAACAGTAATAATAAGTAACCCTTACCCTTTTCTTTCTCCAGGTAATGGAGTGGGTTCATTCCACCTGAATGGAGACAAGGAATTGTCTTCACTTTCACAACAGAATGAAAATCAGAATTCCAAGTCACTGAATCTGCCTTCGCGAAAAGAGAAGAAAGATGTGCCGGTGAGTGCCCCCCTCTCTTTCCAGTCAAGCTAGAGTCACTTTATTATTATTTATTTACCAAAATCCGAATTTATCTCAATATTTTCGGCTACAAACTCCGATCAAATCCGCTTGGGTTTTTTAAGCTTATTTATTATTACATTTTCCTGAAGTTTGCTTTGCGGCAAAAAATCTGATTTCCATGATTTTTCATCTGATTTTCACGATTTTTTCTGGATTTTCACGATTTTTTCTGGATTTTCACTCGAAAACTTTAGGGTATTGCACGAAACCCAGCGCACATCAAAAAAATCATTGGGACTTCTCCCATTGACTTATATGCAACCTCAACAGGTCTGAGATGCCGGATTTTCTGATTCTGACTTTTCCATCCTCTGGGGTTAATAAATTCCGAAAAATTAGTGATTTTTTAAAAGTCTGATTTTATTAAAAGAAAATGATGAATTTTTCATGATTTCCGCACTCGGAGTTTAGTAAATAACCCCCTTACTGTTGAAAATCAAGATTTGTTTCTGACTGGCAGCAGATTTGCGGTTATCAGAACTAGGACTTCACAACTAGGAGCAAAATACCATACACCCCACCCTCGTTCAACGCAAGTTAAATGAATACGGCTTCTGCTAAACATATTTCTGCCTTTTGTTGTATTTAACAAATACCTTTCTTGCTATTTCTTGAAAGTCCCCCTTATCTGAAAGCCTGACACAAGCTGCAGTTTAAACATACATTCCTCATTGCAGGAGGAGAGGGAAAGTTAGGCAAAATGAGCATTTTTTTGTAATAAAAAATAAGTAATATGTACAGGTCTTTAAAAAAAATAGCTTTTTTCCATTTCCTGCTAGCATTGCTGTCTCTCTTTTTTCCCATTTATTACAATTACAGGAATTAGCCGGAAACCCGTTATCCAAAAAAGAATTATAGAAACAGCGTCTCCCATAGATGCCATTTCATCCAAATCATTTCACATTTAAAAAAGGGATTCCCCTTTTCTCTGTAATAATAAAACAGTAGCTTGATCCAAACTAAGATATAATTACTCCTTATTGGAGGCAAAATCAGCCTATTGTGTTTATTTATTGTTAACTGATTTTCCAGTAGACTTAAAGGGGTGGTTCATCTTTCAATTAACTTTCAGTATGTTATAGAATGTCTAATTCTAAGCAACTTTTCAATTTGGACCCTAGCAACCAGATTGCTGAAATTGCAAACAGGAGAGCTGCTGAATAAAAAAGCTAAATAACTCAAAAACCACAAATAATAACAAATGAAAACCAATTGTAAATTGTCTCAGAATATCACTCTCTATATCATACTGAAAGTTAAGTAAAAGGTGAGCAACTCCTTTAAGTTACGAAGATACAAATTATGGAAAGATCCATTATCCGGAAAACCCCAGTTCCAAAGCATTCTGGATAACAGGTCCCATAGCTGTACTATGAAGTGCATGCTTATACTTTTGCATGGTGCACATAACCTCACTTCTCTACATATTTACATTTATGGATAGAAATTCAGACAGTTATATGCTTTTTCTTGCCATTCTTCATAGACTTCAATTAAATATATCTAGATAGGTGTCAACTCCCACCAATTTCTATAAATGTACATCAGCACAGAATCTGTAAGCCTCAAACTGTACAGTCTGTATAAAAGGACATAAATGGAATATAAACTTGTTATAAATAATGTATAATAACCCAGCCCTAAATTATCCTTTCTTAGTTCAGAAAAAGGGAACCCGGCAACTAAAGAAACGTTTCCATAGGCTGTGATATATAAAATGGAAAGAATGTACATCACTTAAAGTGCTTTAACTCTTTTCCTCCTTTTTATGATGGTAGAGAGCTATGTTATGACAGTACAGGTATGGGATCTATTATCTGGAAAGCCCTGAATTACAGGTAGACATCTCCTATAGACCAAAATAATCAAATTATTATAATGTGTTAAAGCACTTCCTTTTTTACTCTGTAATAATAAAACAGTACCTTGTACTTTATCCCAGCTACTACTTTAATTATACTTAAGGTTTGGAGGTCCAAATAATGGAAAGATCCCTTATCCGGAAACCCCCAAGTTCCAAGCATCCTGTATGACCTGTATTTACAATATTTTACAGTGATATCATGTAGAGTTCCCTTCAGTGGCAATTTTAAGACTGAAGGATAATACAGGTATGCAACCTGTTATCCAGAATGCTTGGGACCTGGTATTTTCCAGATAAGGGATCTTCTGTGTTTTGGATCTCAATACCTTGTCTCCTTAAAACTAATTTAAATATTAAATAAACCGAATAGGATTGTTTTGCTTCCAATAAGGATTAATTATATATTTGTTGGGATCAAGTACAAACTAATGTTTTATTATTACAGAGAAAAGGGAAATCATTTTTAAAAATTAGAATTATTAGATTAAAATGGAGTCTATGGGAGGCGGCCTTCCTGTAATTTGGAGCTTTCTGGATAACGGTCTTCCGGATAATGGATCCCATACCTGTATTAATTAGCAGAATTGGTCAGCAGAATAATGCACTAGCACATGGAGTGAGGGGGTAAAGCAAACGTGGGAAAGCGTTTGAAGCCCCTTAAAGGAACAGTAACACCCAAAAATTAAAGCAGTTTAAAGTAATAAACATATACTGTAATATACTGTTAGCATGCACTGGGAAAAGCTGTGTGTTTGCCTCAGAAAGAATTCTATAGTTTAAAAGGGTTTATACTTTACTAAGGTGAGGTCTACTTTTAGTGATGTTGTCCCATTATGATCTACATCCATAAAAGTATTGCTTGAATTCTGTTCCATGGAAAATATCGCTTAAATATTATATAGATTTATGAGAGAATTTATATTGCTATATTTAACAAACAATTATTTCTTATGTGACCTTAACATAATTAATATCTGAATGAAAAGCTTGAAATAGGAGGGGGATTTAGTCAAGCTGTTTGTTGACAGTGTCTTGAGATCTACTGATCCCCAGCTAAAGGTCTACTGGTAGATCCCCATCTACCTTTTGGGCACCCCTGCAAATTAGGATTCGGTTTGGCCGGCCTGAAGGATTCGGCCGAATCCAAATCCTGCTGAAAAAGACCGAATCCTGGATTTGGTGCATCCCTATAGTTTATATAAACAAGCTGCTGTGTAGTCATGGAGGCAGCCATTTAATCTGGAAAAATGAGAAAAGGCACAGGTTACACAGCACATAACAGATAAGCCCTGTCCAATACAATGGTGTTTTATCTGTTATGTAACCTGTACCTTTTTCTCCTTTGAATGGCTACATAGCAGCTTGTTTATATAAACTATAGGGATGCACCGAATCTAGGATTCTCCCCTTTTCAGCAGGATTCGGCCGAATCCTTCTGCCCGGCCAAACCGAATCCTATTTTCATTTGCAAATTAAGGGCAGGGAGGGAAATTGCGTGACTTTGTGTCACAAAACAAGGTAAAAAATGTTTTCCCCTTCCCATCCCTAATTTGCATATGCAAATTAGGATTTGGTTCGGTATTCAGCCGACTCTTTCACGAAGGATTCGGGGGTTCGACCGAATCCAAAATAGTGGATTCGGAGCATACTTAATAAAACTATAGTAGTCTTTCTGAAGCGCAAACACCAGTTTTACCAGTGCAGGGCAACAGTACATTAAACTTTAATTACTTTGATACATTTTTAGTTTTTGGTGTTACTGTTCCTTTAAGGTAATTGAATACAGTTTCATCTACCATAAACACAAATCTTTGGCTTATAGTAATATTTCAAGCAAGAAAAGGCATAAAATGGTTTAGGAGTCAGTTCAACAAACAAGTAATTCAGAATACTCCACAGCTCTCCTCAGTTGTATAGGCTTATGAACTAGTTCTTGAACATTGTTACTGCTGGTTATCTCCCAGTGATATATATTTATATATATGCCCCATATAGACCTTTAACCACCAGGTCCCTTTCAAGCAGACACGTGAATATCAAAACACCTTATAATCACCTTCCAGTGCAACTATTAGAAATGCATGGAAAAGGTTGTGCCTGTGGAAGACACTGGGGCAACAGATAGTGACCCTTAGAAACGCCAGTGAGTGAGTGCAAACTTCTTGCCATTGTATCTGCCCTTGGAAGAGCCTTCCCAATCTATTCAGTGGGAAGCTGTAGATTTATAGTACTAGTAGTGCTTTAATATTAACCATGTTTTCTTTTCTTAGAAGCCAATTAGTAACGGACTTCCACCCACGCCTAAAGTACATGTAAGTAAGCATTTCAAGATGTGTTAATAAAACTGTAAATTAAACTTCCGGCTTGTTCTGTTTATGTAATAAAAACCTGTTATTGGAACTGGGCTGCTTTTCATTTTCTGAAAGGACCGTTAAAGGGACAGTAAACCCTGGAGTAAAGGGGCCCTTGTTGTTGCAGCCATGTAACTTAAAGGGGATTTAAACCTAGAAATGCAGTTTTGTCTAATAAAAGAAAAAGTAATTCCTATATATATATTCATTAAAAATAGTGGTCTTTAAAGGACCAGTAACAGCAAATTTTTCTAAAATAAATTCGTTGGTATGCTACGAAAAAAAGACGCCAACACATATTAAACTTTAAAATCGCTAAGTCTTTATTAAGAAAAAACTTCCCGAGACTCCGCTTGCACTCTTCTTCAGACAGGGCGACGATCCATCGTGCGGCACTCAATTTCTCCTCCCTGGCTATCTCCTAAAAGGAAGGCAGGGAGGAGAAATCAAGCACCGTACGATGGATCATTAAACGCCTTTTCTGAAGAGGAGCGCAAGCAGAGCTTCGGTAAGTTATTTCTTATTAAAGACTTAGCTACTTTAAAGTTTAATATGTGTTGGTGTCTTTTTTTTGAAGCATACTGACGAATTTTTTTTAGAATTTTTTTGTTGTTACTGGTTCTTTAAAGGGATCCTGTCATCAGAAAACATGTTTTTTTTCAAAACGCATCAGTTAATAGTGCTCCTCCAGCAGAATTCTGCACTGAAATCCATTTCTCAAAAGAGCAAACAGATTTTTTTATATTCAATTTTGAAATCTGACATGGGGCTAGACATTTTGTCAATTTCCCAGCTGCCCCATGTCATGTGACTTGTGCCTGCACTTTAGGAGAGAAATGCTTTCTGGCAGGCTGCTGTTTTTCCTTCTCAATGTAACTGAATGTGTCTCAGTGGGACATGGGTTTTTACTATTGAGTGTTGATCTACCAGGCAGCTGTTATCTTGTGTTAGGGAGCTGTTATCTGGTTACCTTCCCATTGTTCTATTATTTGGCTGCTGGGGGGGGGGGGAAGGGAGTCACATGACTTGGGGCAGCTGGGAAATTGACAATATGTCTAGCCCCATGTCAGATTTCAAAATTGAATATAAAAAATCTGTTTGCTGGAGCAGCACTATTAACTGATTCATTTTGAAAAAAATGTTTTTCCCATGACAGTAACCCTTTAAGTTAATTGCTATTCTTTGCAGTGCTGGTGTTTGGTTCTGACTATTGAAACAATGTAGAAAAAGCCAGCACCAGAGACTGCGGTGCTCATTTATCAACACTGGGCAAAATTAGACCTAGGAAAGACAACCAATCAAAAGTTTGTTTTATTAGTTCTACCTGCCACTGGCTGAAGAATGCTAATCATTGATTGGTTGCTATGGATTGCAAATGTGCCCATTGTTTATAAATGAACCCCCATGCCCTAGAAGCATGGGGTGGCAGGAGAAGAACTTTTTTTAAGTTAATTTTTTATAGATCATATTTACAGAAATGATTACAAAATAATCACAAGTAAGCATTCTAATAATTTTCTAAACTTAAAATATGTGCAATCACTTTTTCTTGGAACCTGTGAATATTTGATATTGTTTAGTTTAGTATTTTATGTGAATTTATTTCTCTTTGTATATCAATTTTATTTATGCTCGATGGTATAAATTTATATATATATATATATATATATATATATATATATATATATATATATATATATATATATATAGTGGACGGATAAGAAAAAAATATTGCTAATGTTCCTCTGCTGCCATCTAAGGGTGGCAAGTTTTACTACTACAGCTGTGTGTAATCTCAACTTATTTCTGGAGTTCTCTATAAATTCTAACCTATAAATTACCTATAAGTTTCATCTCTACACCACACAAATTAAAACTGACGTGAATAGAGAGATGAAACAATATCATGTTATATTATATCAATTAAAATAAGCTTTTTTTAAAAATAAATATGGAAGTATAGCATTCTCCCGTTCACTCATTTATCTTCAATTAGCTTGGAAAATACAGCAACCCAGACACCTTATCTCCCACAGACAAGGAGTAGGCCAATTTGTCTGGCAGTGTAGAGCAGAGACAGTGGGTTATTTTTAATGCACTCAATCACAGGGTCAAGAAATAGGTTACTGTATTTATGCAAAGTGAATTTCACTCCACTCACACAGTTTTCCCCATGCATGACAAAATACCAGCGGCACATTATAATCTATATACACAAACCTTCACCAATGAAGCACTCATTATTCACTGTGGAGCAATAGATTAATTAGGATGATGGAAATTATTTTATAGTAGCTGTGTGGCTCACTAACACATCAGTAAAGTATGAGCACCCTAAGCTTAAAGGGGTGGTTCACCTTTAAGTACGTTATAGAATGGTTAATTCTAAGGAACTTTTCAGTTGGTCTTCATTATGTAATTTACCTTGTTTTTAATTATTTGCTTTCTTTTGACTTGTGCCAGATTTCAAATGGGGGTCTCGGAACCCTTCTAAAACACATATGCTTTGTAAGGCTACAAACTTATTGTTATTGCTACTTGTTATTACTCATCTTTCTATTCAGGCCCTCTCCTATTCATATTCGAGTCTCTCATTCAAATCAATGCTTGGTTGTTAGGGTAATTTGGACCCTAGCAACCAGATTGCTGAAATTGCAAACTGGAGAGGTGCTGAAAGCTAAATAACTCAAAAACCATAAATAATGAAACCCAATTACAAAATTGTCTCAGAATATCACTCGGTACATCATACTAAATGTTAACTCAAAGGCAAACAACTCCTTTAAGCCTCTTTCATATGGGCTTTTGGAATGAAAGTAGATGATACTAGAGTAGAAATAATAACAGACTGTAATGTAGTCTCTATTTTGGACACAAAAAATATAGTTTCATGTCAGATTCTGCCATCAGTGTTGCTTTTTTCTATTATTATAAAGTGGTGTCTGTATAGTAGTTTTGCCATCTCCCTGTACAGTAGAGCTCAGCCCAGTAGATCTGCATTCCACTCTTGAACTCAGGGTTTCAAGCACCGCACTTGGCAGCCACTCAAATATTAATTGGGTAGGTAGGTCTGGTTATGGAAATTCTAGACCAGATACTAAGGTAAAGAAAGCCTGAATTCATGAAAAATTTAACTACTGCGGGTAGACACTCATTCAGCGGGTAGGCACTAATGCTGCGGGTAGGCACTCATTCTGCAGGTAGGCACTCATTGTGCAGGTAGACACTCATTCTGCAGGTGGGCACTTATTCTGCAGGTAGGCACTCGTTCTGCGGATGGGTGCTCATTATGTGGGTCGGCACTCATTCTGCGAGTGGGCACTCATTCTGCGGGTAGGCACTCATTCTACGGATGGGCACTCATTCTGCAGGTGGGCGCTCATTCTGCTGGTAGGCACTCATTCTGCAGATGGGCACTCATTCTGCGGGTAGGCACTCATTCTGCGGGTTGGCACTCATTCTGCGGGTGGGCGCTCATTCTGAGGATGGGCGCTCATTTTACTGGTAGGCACTCATTCTGCAGGTAGGCACTCATTCTGCGGGTGGGCGCTCATTCTGCGGGTAGGTGCTCATTCAGCAGGTAGACAATGAGGGTTTGTTGCACCGTTATCACATGCTGATGCCTGTATGTTATTACTTTTGCATGCAAAATGGTAGGCACAGCCTCCTTCATATGATTTGAAACAAACCTTCCATGTCAGGGTGCTGTGTTTGTACTCTTCAGCATGGCACCTTTCTTATACCCTGTGCCCCCTCTCTCCTCACTCTCTAGTCTGCGCTTCATGTTTATTGCACAAGGGCTGAAAATAGATGTGTAGAAGGAAGCATGGCAGTTAGTCTGATAAAATGTGGATCCTGAATTAGCTGTATCTACTATGGTTTTAAAACATTCAGAGCAAGTCTCGTGTAATACAATGGTGAGATATTTTGCACAAGAGCAGCATCTGTGCCTCTGTTTTGACAAAACACATTTCCCAGCTAAGCAAAGAAGATGCTACAAATAGACAGTAATGCTTTCTAGGAGGTGGAAGAAGAAATGAGCCGTTAATTACAGTGTAACAAATCAACACATTGGCATCTGACAGGAACCTGTTCGGTAAAAATGCTGGTTGATCCCAATGTTATTAATATGGAAAAAAGAAAAATATATAGGAAGGCCGGTATTTTTATTTTTAGAAAAGGTGGCAACCCTAATTACAGTAGATGTAGATATCTATAGTCTTGACCTGCATTTGACCATCATTTTTTATTTTTCTTGGTTTTTCAACCTTCGATTACATTTTTGTTCAGCAGCCCTCCAGTTTGGAATTTCAGCAGCTAATTAGTTGTTAGGGTCCAGTTTACCCTAGCAACCAGGCAGTGGTTTGAATGAGATACTGGGAGATGAATAGGACAGGGCCTGAATAGTAAGAGAAGTAATAACAAATAACAATAAAACTGTAGCAACACAGAGTAAGAAAAATCAGCATTTTTTCTGCCCCTGGTACCTAGTGGGGCGCTGCCGCCTGAGGCGACAGCCTCAACTCGCCTCATTGGCGAAGCACCCCTGGTTTCAATAAATAAAGCTTGGCCAAACTCCCATCCTTGATTTTGCCTTATTCATTAATAAAATAACTCAATTTAATCAGATCAGTAAAAAACTCAATAAAATCAAGTGACAATCAGAATCGCACATTTTTTTCAGTCTTTTCTTCAAAATTGCTAGTCTTTTTGGGGGGTTTGCCCGAAAACCCCAAATTTATCGGATTATCAAGCTATCCCACAATATCTTCCAGTTGGGATAGGGACATTGACTTATACATGACCTTGACAGCTCTTCCATTGACTTATACATGGAGACCAACTAAAGCTGGCCATACACGGGCTGATAAAAGCTGCCGACAAACTGAGTTGCCGGCTTATTGGCCGGTGTGTGGGGCCCTCCGACGGGCTTCCCCAATCGATATCTGGCTGAAAGTCTTCTAGATGTCGATCGGCAGGGTAAAAAATCCCGTCGGATCATGGTCGCATCTGATTGTTGATGCGGTCCAACTGCCTGTATTGGCTGAATTATGATTAGATTGTTGGGCGCTAGGGCCCACGATTGAATCAGACCAATATCACCCAGCTCAATGTGGGCATATTGGGGAGAGATCCACTTGTTTGCCGAAATCGCCAAACAAGCAGATCTCTATGTGTATGGCCACCTTAACTGCCTAAAAGCAACAGCACCCCTCGACACAAACTGTCTATTTCAATGTCTAATTGATATTGAAGTGTAAAGTGTCATTTTTTTACCTTCTAAAAGCAGCTCTGGGAGGGGGGGTCGCAGACCCTGTAAACTGTTCTAAATGGATACATTTAGTTGATACATTTCTTATCTTTCTCGCTGAGCAGAATCTCTGGGTTTCATTAAAGGCAGCTGTTATAATTGATACAATAGTTGCTAATACTCCAGAGACGCAGCTGAGAAATGTATCAACTAAATGTTGCAAAATTGTAACAGTTCAGAGTCTGCACCTGAATTACTGAGCTGTCAGACTCAAACACCAGACACCACCAACATTAGACTTTAAACTTAGATTTTGGAAAAAAAGTAAAAAATAAATAATGGATGGTAATTGAAAAAAGTCTTTATTTCTGGGGAACAATCTGAAAACAACTGAAGTGAAAACACCCCATTTAACCAAACAGAGGGAAGAAGTTTGTTATACAATATAAAATGCATTGTCATGTGACTGGGTTTTTGTTTTGCAGATGGGGGCTTGTTTTTCAAAAGTGTTTAATGGGTGCCCTTTGAAGATTCATTGTGCAACATCGTGGATAAATCCAGAGACAAGGGGTAAGTTCTATTCAAAAAGAGATATCATGTGAGATAAAGCAGATCTAGGGAGTCACAGTATCCTTCCCAAATGGATTGAATAGCCATGGAGCTGTGGGAGCAGAAGAGAGAAAATAGATACCATCCCCTCACACATATCATTTAAGCACATTATTGGAATTGTTGTTTTTCTCCTACTTGATATCATATTTGTTTCCTCTCAGATCAATACTTGATATTTGGTGCAGAGGAGGGCATTTACACCTTGAATCTGAACGAGTTGCATGAAACCTCAATGGAACAGGTACACATGACTTTTTCATGATTGCCAGACTGTACAGGAAAGGTGACCATACATGGGAGATTTAATCTGCCGATTTGAGCACTTTAGACTGATTTGGCAGTTTATCTGCACGTGTATGGGGACCTCCAACGAGCCCAACAGACCTATATCAGGCCAAAAATCGGGCAAATGTCAATTGGGCAGATTTGAATTTCCAGTTGGTCAACCAGTGATGCAGCCCTCGCTCTGACAACTTGTGCATCCACCGTTGTAATCCAATCATTTGGCCCTAGGGCCATCGATCAGATTTAATTCTTACATTGTCCACCTTAGGTGGGCATTTTGGTCACCAAACAAGCGGTATAGTGTATGGCTGCTTTAACAAAGCTGTTAGAGAAATGGCACATGGTGCTACTTGTCCCCCTCAATTTGTAGCCACCGTGTTTTATTGCCCTTGGTAGATGCATGCTTATGTCATAAACTTTAGGAAGCATTTCCATTCAATCTTGACCTTGGATTTTTATCATCTAGCATATCAATTTCCGTGCCAGAAACACAGGCTTTAAAACTGTTTTGCAGCAGTACCGCTGAGGTCCATGTCCTGCACCTTGCAAGTGCTAATTAGATGTTTGATTAGTTCACTCTACTGCTTTTCCTTTTGATGAGTCGAGTAATATAAGAATGTAACCATAAAGCAAACATACCGATGCAACATCAGAAACGGTCCTCATGTAATATGTTCCTAATCTAACTTGCTTTTATTTCCACAGCTTTTCCCAAGGAGGTGTACCTGGCTGTATGTCATGAATAACTGCCTGCTTTCCATATCTGGTATGATTAGGATTTTCTTGCAATGTAATGTTTACATGTAAAATGGCAAGTATCCCCAAATAACATAAATGTGTTCTCTGGATCTCCAACATCCTCTGTAGGACAAGAAATGTTTTACTACTGTTAGTATGCACTGACCCATAAATGGCCTTTGGACCCTGCTTTTCACTTTTTAAGTAATACAAATATTGTATGCTGAATAGCTTATCTGTTATTTGCTCTGCACATGGAGGCATTGAAGTCTTATAGGCCCCTGCATGGCTGCTTGCATAGATACAGGGAAGCTTGTTTCTGATAATTACAGGTATGGGATCTGTTATCCGGAAACTCATTATTCAGAAAGCTCCAAAATACAGGAAGGCCTACTCTCATAGACTCCATTTTATCCAAATATCCAAATAATCCATTACTTGATCCCAACTAAGATATAATTAATCCTTATTGGAGGCAAAACCAGCCTATTGGGTTTATTTACAGTATACAGGATTTTCTAGTAGACTTAAGGCATGAAGATCAAAGTTATGGAAAGATTTGTTACCCAGAAACCCCCAGCAATTCTGTTCTGGATAACAGGTCCTCTGCCTGTATATTAAAGCTTCAGAGACCGAAGTAATTGTTACAAATGCAGGGGAGCAAATGTATTGTTTAACAGGACAAACACCAAGCAGGGTAATTGGAAAGTTTTGTAGGTATTGCCCAGCTGTTTAAGTGACCGTATTTGGCCATACCAATATTATCGTAAAGAACGCATTTTCGTACGATATTCAGTGCTTGTATGGTGGGAGAGGAGCCGACCAATATCGGCAGAAGACTTAGATTGGACTGGCCAGAAAATTTTGATCCAAACATTGGCCACTGTTAGTGCAGAATCGTCAGATACAGGTAGAACTCTTTCTACTGTTTCTACCTGTATATCTGACTATTCAGCTCTACACGTGTGTATTGAAACAAACAATCTTTCTTGGAAAGATTTTTTCCAGGAAAGATCGTAATTGTTAAGTCTATGGCCACCTTTAGAGTCTAAGCAAGAATGCCGGTCCTCGAGTGTCATTACTCCCATAAGCACATGTAGGAGATCACCAGACAACTGGGAAAGACAAGGCCACACCTTCTTAGTATCAGGGTTCCTGTGTAATTCTATAAGCTGAATGGTAGATTGTGTTAAATTTGAATTATCTACTGCCTCCAGAAAGAGAGATGGTCCTACAGGGATTGGTCCATGCCGGGTTTCTGCTGTTATCCTTGGCAGTGTCGTTACTACCGGGGGAGCAGGGGTGCGATTGGGCCAGGGCCCGCACCCCCTCAGGGCCCCCCAGCAGCTCGCGCGCCACTGATTCCTGGCGGCTTCCGTCGTACGGAAGGGGGAAGGGGCCCGGCTGCACGTCCCGCGCCAGGGCCCGCCCCCCTCTAGTTACGTTGCTGATCCTTGGTCTACTTTTAATTCACTCTGGACAAAATAGAAATCCATAACTCCCTTCCTAAATTATGTCTGTCTGTCTCTGTAGTATGACTGATCAAGAATATTATATATTATCTTTAGCAGCAGTCTAAAGATGCAACATAATACAATGGTTATCATGTTATTGCAGAGAATACTAATTCAAGAATATTGTTTTTTTCTTTCTTATATTGCACAGGTAAAGCATCTCAACTCTATTCCCACAACCTCCCTGGGCTTTTTGATTATGCAAGGCAAATGCAGAAACTCCCTGTTTCAATCCCAACACATAAACTTCCTGACAGGATACTGCCTAGGTGGGTGTATGACGTGATTCTGTATGAAGTGCTTCTGTATTTCTTCTCTTTCCAGCAATCCTTGCATTCGTCCGCTTACTGAACCTGTTGGCCGCTTGAGAGTATAATTATGGGCCAAGTATCATGTCTATAAGAGCAAACAATACTGTAAAAGTCTGTACATTTAGGGGGTTATTTACTAAACTTCAAATTTATCTGGTCAGGGTTTTTGGGGCAAAAACTAAAATTTTTAGAGATTTAGTATACTCCGATGCTGCAGAAAGCCTGAATGTGAAACTCTGCCATCTCAGACCTGTTGAGGTCCTGTATAAGTTAATGGGAGAGGCGCCTATCTCAAATTGAAGTTATTGTGGTCTGTGCTGGGTTTAGCCTGAAAATCCAATTTTAGGGAGTTTTCAGGCAAGAACTACAAACAATAGAGTTATTCAGGGAGAAAAAGTCAGAAACATTAGAGAGATTCAGGTTTTCATTTGATTTTATTGAGGTTTTTTCCGAAATCTGATTAATTTGAGTTATTTTATTAATAAATACTTTAAAATCGAGAGTTTGGTCATGTTTTTTTTAATAAAATATGAGGTAAATTCAGATTTTAGTAAATTACCCTCTTAGTTTAGTTACGGCTAAATACACATGGCCCATTGATTTACTGTGCTGGGGGAGGGATTCAATAAACTCCAGTGCATTCTCCCACACAACGCACGTTATTGCTTAACCAATATAAATATTGATCTGTGGGCTCAGTCGATTATCAGGATTTATGTACCGTGTGTTCATGCTCCTGTTCTTTTTCACCCTTGCCCTGCAGGAAGTTTGCTGTTTCCACAAAAATCCCAGATACAAAATGGTGTCAGAAGTGCTGCGTTGGTAAGTTTTATTATTATTATTCATATATTTATATTCTTATAGAGCTTCAGAAGGCTTCCCATCTGTGCAGAGTCCAAGGATCACAGAATTGGAAGCTCTGTGCATCTGGGGCTTAAAAAATAAACTATATATGAGATGCATGCTTTAATACAAAATACTAGTACAAATATAGGATCACTTATCTGGAAACACTTTATCTAGAAAGCTCTGAATTACGGGAAGGCCGCCTCCCATGCAGTCCATTATAAGCAAATATGTTTTTAAAAATAATTTCCCTGTTGTCTGTATTAATAAAACGGTATCTTCCTAAGCTGCAGACCAGCCATACAGTGTAACAAATCCCCCATGCACATACTATCACTTTACATATTCCTCTGTGTTGAACCAGGACTGGAATTCAAATTAGGCCCCGGCATTTCAAGTACACAGAGGCCTAAAGAGCCCATCACCTTCCCAGTAATTAATGACTATCTATGGGAACTTACAGCAGCCCCTTTGGCATTTGCCAGATTCCATAGATTGCCAGTTGGGCCTGTGTTGAAACAGCATCTCCACTGAGCGTTGCTGCAGCTGGCACACACAATATGGTGGCACCCAGATGATTAGTACACATAGTGACATTATGGAGCACTCCTATTACATACATGCATGTTTGCTTCTATTTTAATATAAGCAGACATTAGAATTACTTTGGGTTTACAGAAATATCAAAATAATTTTGTGCAGTTGGGCAATTTAAACAAAAAAATTCATGTGGAAAAACTGGTATTTCCGTGCACAATCCAATTTCACTATTTGGTCAAGTTATGCCTTACAGTGTCAAGCCCTTGGACTCAGCTCTGGGTGACTGAGCACAGGACGATACTAACCAGTATTGGGAAAATGCCTTTATCAATACATGAGTAAAGACCACATTGGATGATGTCTTGAGACATCTGAGAAAAAATGTGTAACATTTTTATAATTGGGGATTCTAACTTTTTTCGGTAGTAAATGTATTAATAGTATCTGAAATCAATAATGTTTATCCTAGGACAGAATTATATATAGTGAATAAAGTACCTCCTCTTGTAAAATATAAGGATATTATAAGTTACAGAGGAGTTCCATGACCATATAAAAACATGAGGCCGAAGGCTGAGTGTTTTTATACAGTTCATGGAACTCCGAGGTGACTTTTAAAATTCTCATATTTTGCAACACTTTATTTATTATAATACACAAGTTTCAGAGAGTCATGTGACAGAAATGATATCACTAAGCTCCGATTATATACAATGACATCACTAAGCACTGTTTATAAGGATATAATTTACAGGATATTCATGGTGCTTGTGTATTATGTAGGGATTGTTCCTTGAAATTAGGGATAGCTGGAGGTTGTATTAATATTAAAGTTGTGGTTCACCTTTAAGTTAACTTTGAGTATGTTATAGAATGGCCAATTCTAAGCAACTTTTCATTTGGTCATCATTGTTTATTTTGTATAGTTTTTTTTTAATTATTTGCCTCCTTCTTCTGACTCTTTCCAGCTTTCGAATGGGGGTCACTGACCCCATCTAAAAACAAAGGCTACAAGTATATGGCTACTTGTATTACTCTTTTAACCTTTCAATTCAGACCTTCTCTTATTCATAGTTCAGTATTTTAGTCAAGTCAATGTTTGGTTGCTAGGGGAATCGGGACCCTAGCATTCTGGTTAATGAAATTGCAAACAGGAGAGCTGCTGAATAAAAAAGCCTATTGTCCTATTGTGATCTACATCCATAAAAGCATTGTTAGTATTCCGTTCCATGGAAAATATTACTTATATACTGACTAATAGGAAAATGCATAGTGCTATGTTTAACAAACAACTATTTCTTATGTAACCTTAACATAATAATTATCTGAATGAAAAGCATGAAATAGGAGGGTGATTTACACAAGCTTTTTGTTGACAGTGTCTTGAGATCTACTGATCACCAGCTAAAGGTCTACTGGTAGATCCCAATCTACCTTTTGGGCACCCCTGCTCTACATCATACTAAAATTAACTCTTAAGTGAACAACCCCTATAATGTGCTACTTTATACAGAAGACATCTGTAGAATTTAATATCTCTGTTCCTTTGTAATATGCTGCTCTGGCTGCCTTTATTGCATATCATTAATGCCTGTCTTTCTTCCTGCAGTAAGAAATCCTTATACAAGCCATAAATACCTGTGTGGAGCTCTGCAGTCCAGCATTGTATTATTAGAGTGGGTTGAGCTGATGCAGAAATTCATGTTAATCAAGGTTGGTACACGTCTCCTTCTCATACAGGTCAACCAGATCAACAATCTATTAAAACAGCCAAAGGACTTTTTTTTAAGGGGAAGTTTATCTATAAATCAGTGTTTACAGTTTGAAGACTATAGTAATGTAGGTATAATAGCAACTGCCATTAGTATGTGCTAGTTTAAATTAATGTACCACCAGATCAATTACATTAAACCTGGCATTCAGACTATCATGGATTCACTTATACCATGGAAGGCATTAATGAGGAATATTCATATACGATATGCAGAGCTTTACAATATAGAAATGCTCAGACAGGGAGGCTTTATAATCTGTATAGATATAAAGAGATTAAAGGAACAGTAACAGTATTAAAAAATGAAAGTCTTTTAATGTAATGAAAATATAATGTACTGTCATGCTGCACTGGTAAAACTTTTGTGATGCTTCAGAAACTCTACAATAGTATATATAAACAAGCTGCTGTTTAGCATGGGGGCACCTATTCAAAGTGTAAAAAAACAGAAAGGGCACAGGAAACACAACAGATAAGCTCTGTAGTATGCATTTGGATCTTCAGACCCTCTAGGTTATCTACTGTGTATTCTGTGCTTGAATGGCTGCCCACATGACTACACAGCAGTTTATTTATATAAACTATAGTAGTGTTTTTTGAAGCAAACTCACCAGTTTTACCAGTGCAGGGCAACCATACATTATATTGTCACTACTTTCATTTTTTGGTGTTGCTGTTCCTTTAAGTGACGTATGAAAAGGACACAGTAGAAAGGAAGCCCCTGCCCCATAGAGCCTACAAGCTTTTTAGTCTGATATCATGAAAATCTGAGCACTGTCTTTGATTTAATAAAGAAGCCCTGGCTGCAATCGATGTTATTCCATAACTAATATTTGTGTAGCAGAAGGAGACTTCATCCTAGATCCCCTTTGTCCCTTTATATATATAGCTTCTTTTATGGCAATATATTGCAAAACTCTGTGATTATATTGAGTCCCTGCATTGAGATACATCTTACTGTTATTGCCCCCCTGACATGTGACTCCTAAGAATAAGTCATTTTTAGTATCAGCAGTACAGTCAGTTGAACATCCCGCCTCTTCTCTTTCTTTTTTTCTCCCACTTCTCTCATTGCTCTTGAATGGAACCCAATACAAAGACTTGGACTTGAATGAGAAAAGCTCAGTGTCTGATTATTTCTTTTGCATAGACTTGAGCTATTGTCCCTCTCCCAGATCTGTGTGTAAGGTCCATTACCATGGCAACAACATCTTTCTGAGTTCAATTTGCCATTTGCATTAATGTGAACAAGACAACAGCAGACATGGATATATATGTATTTGCTTGAATACAGAAAACATCACAATAATGAAGTGTGACAAAGAGTTAATTTGCTTGTCCCAACGTGCAATTGTTTGGCTAATCTCATTTTGACTCTCTAATGTATTCAACCCCTTACCAACAGTCCGCTTAACCAGGGCAGTCCAATTGGAGGCAGGTTGAGCAGATTTTGCCCTCCCAAGATATTTTTTAAGCCCCTCCACCTGCTAGAATCCATAGACTGTTGAGTATGATATAATCATTTCAACATAATCCGGTCCATGAACATGTAAATTCTGAGATGTCCAACTCTTCCCATGTGACTATTATCCCTCTACATGGGAAGAGCTGGACAGCTCAGAACATAACCATCAATATAAACACCTTACAGCTAAATTCATACAAGACCATTCACTACTGTTGCAGGTATATTTCAGCATGTAAATGAACAAATCATTGTCTGGTGTGCAATTATAATGCAGTGCAGGTCTGAGTTATTACAAATATGTGCCATAATCATGGAGAATTCTGATTTTTGCTAGGAAATAAGTAAACCAGGATTATCTGTTTTTAAATGGTTCAGGTTACACGTGTTTCTTTCTAAACCTTTAATGAATTAAATGGAATTTGCTGCCAGGCTTTGACTGAAGGTTTCTCTTGTCCCCAGCACATTGACTTCCCATTGCCCTGCCCTCTCATGCTTTTGGAGATGCTTGTTGTCCCTGAGCACGAATACCCCATGGTCTGCCTCAGTGTCAGCAAAGGGACTGATTTCAACCAAGTAGTGCGGTTTGAGACGCTCAATCCGAACTCTACCTCGTCATGGTTCACAGAAACAGGTCAGTAGGCAAAAAGCTCCACTTCTGTACATTATCCTACAATCAGAATTTGTCACTGAATTTGATATCCCGTTTTTTTTGTTAATAGATACTCCACAGACGGATGTTGTACATGTGACACAGCTGGAAAGAGACACCATACTTGTCTGCCTGGACCGTAAGTTACAGAAATGCTACATTTGCCCTGTCTTTGGCGTAAGCCTGTAAAGCTTTAGGGTAAGACAGATGTCAGCAGCACACTGTAGATTTGAAGATAATGTGAAGTTTATTGTATCGAAAACATTCAAAGAAGGGTAACGTTTCAGGCCACCTGGGCCCTTTATCAAGCCTACTGTTATAATCCCACAAACATATTTAAAGAGTGAGGAGGAGGTGTGGAACAAGAAACCACTCCCCTTCCTGTGACATCATGAAAAAAGTTAGTGTTTTGTTAAATCCGTGCAAGTGAAGTTCATAAATGGTTAATAAAAAGTAAATTGTGTTTGAAGCGTCCATCATAAACCATATTACATATCACCTGTTGTATTGTGTGAGTGCTAAAAAAACAAAAGTGAAAAAATAAAAATTAAAAATGAGGACCAATTGCAAGAAATCCATGCAAATAACAGTAGGCTTGATAAAGGGCCCAAGTGGCCCGAAACGTTGCCCTTTTTTGAATGTTTTTGATACAATAAACTTCACATTATCTTCAAATCTACAGTGTGCTGCTGACCTCTGTCTTAATTGGATTGTCTGACCCTGGAAGCAGGCGTGGGTCCTTCAGCATAGCACCTGATACCGCAAAAGGTATTTATTCAGGGGTTTAAGCTCTCTGCCTTTGATATTATAAAGCTTTAGGTGTCTGTGTCTCATCCCTTCTGGAACCTGCGCACAAGTATATTTTCTTTCTGTGCACTTTTGGGTGCTTTGAAAGTAGCTGTAAATTAAACAAGTGCTGTCCAATGTAGCACTACAGCCTAACTGCCAGTTTGTATGGGTCAATGCCATGTTATAACTCCTTTGTATTTTAATTAATTGTCATTTTTCATGAAACAGAAACATATTGTGCCCGGCAGTTTGTTTGAAAATGTTGGTGTGGAAGAATGTTCACATCTAAGGCTAACTTCTAAGGATTGTCCTTTCAACTTTATTTCAGGTTGTATAAAGATTGTAAATCTTCAGGGAAGACTGAAGTCTAGCCGGAAATTGTCTTCAGAACTTACATTTGATTTTCAAATAGAAAACATAGGTAGGTAAAACTAAGCTCCTTCGTTTTTTTCTAACATCATGGGGAGCATTATATACATTTTTTCCCTGTTCAGTGGTTCCTGATGACCCCTGCAATGTTCTTGCCAAATGTAAAATATTTATTCTCAGGATTCTTATATTTAATCATAATCATTTTGATCCTGAAGGGGCTTAGAGGTAGAATACAGTGGTCAGGGCTTGTTCCTTGCATACACAAATCTTAAAGGGGTTGTTCACCTTCCAAACACTTTTTCCAGCTCCTGATTGTTCACCATAAACAGACTTTTTTCAATTGCTTTGCATCTATTATTTTTTACTGTTTTTCCCAGAATTTAAGTTTAATGTTCCGGTCTCTGGTGTCTCAGTCTGGCAGGTCAGTGACCCAGGAGCATCTGAACTATTACAATTTGCTTTAGTTGATACATTACTTAGCAGCATTTGGGGAGTATTAGCAACTATTGTAACTATTGTAACTATTGAGTTAATAAAGCTCAGCACCATTATCTGCTGAGCATGGACAAAGATAAGAAATGTATCAACTAAATGTTTCAATTTATAACAGTTAAAGAGTCTGCGACCCCCCAGAGCTGCTTAAGAAGGTGTAAAATGAAACTTTACACTTCAATATTAGAAAAACAGTCACAAATAGGAAATAGAAAGTAATTGGAAAAAGTCTTTATCTCTGGTGAACTATCTGAAATGAACTGAATTTTTTTGAAGGTGAACAACCTCTTTATTGGCCATGGCATGCCAGGTGTTTTCACCACTGGTATATTTCCATCAACTGAGAAATACTTATCAATACTCAGACTGCCTGCCATATGGACTTTTTCTTTTTTGAGATGAAATCTGTTAATCACCATTATTGACAGGCATTGGCATTCACTTTAAATGGCCTGAGAGCTGACTTGTTGCTCTACCAGTGTTGCTGTGCCTTGGGCCTTAGCTGAGTGCAAAGAATGTTGTTATCTTCAGAAATATTAAAAAAAATGAAAAGTGACCGAAGCATGGAATGTAGTAACGTGTAATTGGTGTAAAGCAGCTGAATGTCTTGCAGTAGCATCACAAACTTTCAGCTTCAAATCCACACTAAGGTGGCCATGTACAGGCCGATAAAAGTTGCAGACAGACCGTGTCGGCAGCTTATTGGCCCGAAAGTTGGCCAGATCTCGATCGGATGGGACGAAAAATCCCGTCGGATCGCGGCCGCATCTATTTGTTGATGCAGTCCCGCGATCCGACCGCCCATTACTATTCGTTAGGATCTGATCATTGGGCCTTAGGGCCCACGATCGGATCAGCCCGATATTGCCAACCTCAAGGTCATCGCCAAACAAGCGGATCTCTCCGTGTATGGCCACCTTAAGAAGGAAAGAATTTAAATGCTTTTTTATATGATGTAGGTGGTGATCATTTTTAATAAGCAACTGTTAAAAACCTCAGTGTAACATAAAAAGGTTTTATTCTCTCGTAAATGATTTTCTCCAGTTTAATAACGTGTGCTTCAACATCTCTTTCCCTAGTTTGCCTACAGGACAGTGTTCTGGCTTTCTGGAAGCATGGCATGCAGGGCAGAAGCTTTCGATCAAATGAAGTAGGTGATAAAACTGACTATTTTATTTAGGCCTAGTATCAAAAACAAGCTGATTGAATGGTCCTTATTAAACTGCCATCCATACATATAATAATAACTTCTGGTATCTTGAAATCCACCATGAAAATGTTATGTGGAGATAAATATCATGAGTTTTGATAGCAAATACAAAAACTGAAACCTGTATACACATAGACAACCTTTATTCCTCTGGTCTTATATGCCTCACCTATGTGAATAAATTGCCCTTAAAGCACAAGGTCTTCATGTATCAGCAAACATTATCAGAATGCAGTGTTTTGCCACTGTAAAATTAGTCTCTGCCATAAATGAGGAGTAAAGAGTAATTTTAGGTGGCTGTACATCAAGTGACCCCTGCATGCTATTCAGCTGATCAGCCTCCAAGCTAAATGAGTAGATAGTATACAAGTTGCCGTACACAATATGGCTGCTTTTTTATTGTTCCAGTTATTTATGCAGAGAGCCTGATAGCTGTGGCAATTCTTGGCTTCCTCAGTTGTGGATGCACCATAAACTAGCAGACATTGAGCAATGGCAGATAAGATTTTCTAGCAGGCCTGATCCCAGAAATGACTGATATTCATAGTTATCTGTCTGGATGTGCAGGCCATCATACATGCACCAAAAATTGCATTGTATGGAACCGGGGTGCCTTTATGCGATTCGTAACCTTAAAAACATGGCTGTTTGAATAGGTTGCCCGTATATACATAATTGGTGTATACTTAATATTAATTTTTTACAAGACTTATGAGAGGTTGATCTTGTATGAATCTCTTTACAGATCACACAGGAGATCTCAGATAGCACACGGATATTCCGACTTCTTGGTTCAGACAGGTAACTCACGTGATTAATTGCTACATTACTTCATACATGGTACTCCTGTTCTTGTCACTTATTGTTTTATCTAAAGTTTCATAAACTACTCCTCTCAATCTATCTTTAGGACCAGCCTTTCTCATCTGTAATTTTCTGCATTAATACACCCTCTGTTTATGGTGCACTAAAGTTTTGCATGCATTGGTGCTGGAATGTGCTCACCGTTTATACAATGCAGCTCCCAGAAAAAGCTGGAAACGCTAATGCCAATTTCTCGAGCCTTATAAAAGTGGTTTGTTGCCAAATATTCCATTTTATTGTAGTTACCTGTTGCCTTCTAGAGAACATACATTTAGGGCCCATACAGAATTATCAAATGCTAAAAACAATAGCCCTCATTTATTATACTCAGTACAGGAAACAAGGTGCCAGAAACAGGAACTAGGTGCCATGTTTTTGGATATTGCTTCCTGCCCTGTGGCTTCACTCCACTGGCACAGTTTGCACTAGTAATTGCCCAAAGGGGCAATTGCTTCATATATCCACCTCTTGTGCTTGTGGCATTATTAAATGAGCCCTAAAAAGTGTATTAGATGTCTGCAAAGGAAAGAAATAATCCGGCACTGAGAGTCCAAAGCTCACAGAAACCAACAATCCCCCATGCAATCTCAGTTTCCCCAAAGCACTAAATGAATTAGACTTTTTAACTAACTCTCCCTCTTTATTTACAGGGTTGTTGTTTTGGAAAGCCGACCAACTGACAACCCTACAGCCAACAGCAACCTATACATTCTGGCAGGTCACGAGAACAGTTACTGAAAGGCTCATTGCACAGCCGGACGTCACCAAGGACACACCACGCCTTCCGTGTTACCACAAACCTTGACGTCAGATAAAGGCCACAGAATGTAGTGGCTATGTTTTCTAGAGATATAAATATATAAATAATTTATTGTGGCATGAAACAAAGATAAGGAGATTATTATGATTGGGTGTGGATTCTTTTCCGAAAACCCTCCACACTAGTGCTGTGGTCACAATTATGTAATCTTTGTACATACAGGTAGTCTCACACCTCCACACCTGCTGTGGCCGTAACTCAAGTCATACTCGAATCGCTCGCGTAGATAGTGGTCCTTTTATGACATACAAGTGTCTTAATTGTACAGATGTAAAGGTCGTCTGCGAGATCGCTAAACAGATTTGCGCCGGAGGGTTCAACATTCTGAGCGTGCGACCCTTCCTCAGGATGGGACGGCTGCTTTGAAAGAAACCCCTCCTTTATTAACACTATTGGATTTTTTATTCTGTGTAATTTAGTAATGCCAATATACATTTTTGTATAATGAAATAAGAACTGTAATCTATAGATAAGCGGTAAGCATTTTTATGACACACTTAACTTTAATGCAAGTACACTGGTGTTTCTATTTGCACAAGATATCGTCATGTGATGTACTGCGTCACAGGGTTAACAGGCGACTACTGTGAAAACACATTGGCTTTATGTTACTAAGATTTTTTTCATTTGCTTGCTTCTGTTGTATTGCGGAGAAAGGCACGTTCCCTTGAACTGTATTATGTGTTATGAGTGTGTGTGTGTGTATGTAGGTGTCTGTACGTGTGTCTGTGTGTGTATATATTGATAGATAGATATATATGTACACAGACCACTAACTCACTGTCTCACATAGATATATATATTGAGAAAGCTAGCTTTGGTGCACAAAAGCCACTGCTCCATGCAGCCATTGGTTCCTGGCAAATGTAAGCTGCACTTTGATTCTCCCCTTTTCCCAGGCTCACAAACACCAAAGCTTGTTAAAAAATATTGTGTGTGTACTAGAAAGCAATGGCCAAGCCATGTGCATAACATGAGACAGGTATGTCCACAAACTTACTGTAAATGGACACATAACATTTCAGCCACACACTAAATAACCTAAACATTCCTCTTTTTATGTGTATTTCATGAATACTGTGTCTGTGTTTTTTTTTGTTTGTTTGTTTGTTTACTTGTTTGTTTGTTTTTTGCCTTAATTTCATCCGTAACTGGATGCCTATAAAAGTGCGGCCAAAATAATTTAGGTACTACCTCATGCAAATAGACTAAAGGAAATTATGCATTAAAGACGCTGTTTTGTTTTTTATGGAAGTGCCAAGATCAGTCCCCACAAGGGCGCTGTTTTATTCTTTACTATGAAGTAGCCTATCATTCATTTCAATGACATGTGAAACCAGTCCAGACTGCAGATTCTTCCAATGAAACAGACTCCCCTTTCCCAATGAAACAGGCTTCCCTTTCCCAATAAAACAGGCTCCACTTTCTTAATCAGACTCCCCTTTCCCAATGAAACAGACTCCCCTTTCCCAATAACACAGACTCCACTTTCTTAATCAGACTCCCCTTTCCCAATGAAACAGACTCCCCTTTCCCAATGAAACAAACTCCCCTTTCCCAATGAAACAGACTCCCCTTTGCCAATAAAACAGACTCCCCTTTGCCAATAAAACAGACTCCCCTTTGCCAATAAAACAGACTCCCCTTTGCCAATAAAACAGACTCCCCTTTGCCAATAAAACAGACTCCCCTTTGCCAATAAAACAGACTCCCCTTTCCCAATAAAACAGCTTCCCCTTTCCCAATGAAACAGGCTCCCCTTTCCCAATGAAACAGCCTCCCCTTTCCCAATGAAACATACTTCCCTTTCTTAATGAAACAGACTCCCCTTTCCAAATGAAACAGGCTCCCCTTACCCAATGAAACAGGCTCCCCTTACCCAATGAAACAGGCTCCCCTTCCCCAATGAAACAGCCTCCCGTTTCCCAATAAAACAGACTCCTTTTCCAATGAAACAGACTCCCCATTCCCAATGAAAAATACCCCCCTTTCCCAATGAAAAAGACTCCCCTTTCCCAGTGCTTATACTTACAGGGGTGCCCAAAAGGTAGATTGAGATCTACCAGTAGACCCTTAGCTGGTGATCAGGAGATCTCAAGACACTGTCAACAAACATCTTGTTTAAATCACCTCCTATTTCATGCTTGTCATTCAGATATTTATTACGTTAAGATTACATAAGAAATAGTTGTTAAATACAGCAATATAAATTCTCTCATAAATCAATATAATATTCAAGTAATATTTTCCAAGGAACAGAATTCTAGAAATGCTTTTATGGATGTAGATCATAATGGGACAACATCGCTAAAAGTAGACCTCGTCTTAGTAAAGTATGGCCACTCCTGTGCTAAATGGTCCATGAACAGGGGATTTTGGCAATTTTTTTTAAAGTTTTGATTGTTACAAAATGGATATTATCTTAGAGCCGAGTGTTTTAACAGACAGAAAATGCAGTTTCATAGGCAGAAGCTGAAATCTCCTGTTTCTGTTATGTTTTCATACAGGTCGATTTCCTAGTAGGGACCAGTTTCATCCCCAGTCATGAATTCTGGGAGTGATCCCTCTGCTTCCCAGAGAATCTGTCCCTCACCCTCCATGGAAAGCAGAGGGACTTTGCGTCCCAGAATCCAACACTGCAACAAGTCAATGGATTGGTTTAAAGACTACCAACCTAAAGGGTGTAGGGAAATGGCCCTATGAGTCAGAGATAGACTATCATTGTTTGCTTTTAATGTAAGAAATCAGGTATGTCTGTTTAAAAATAAATGTATTATTAAATATTATTCAGATACATTTTATTTAGCCCAACTCATGTCAAAAAGGGGGGCGTATTGTCCCTTTAATAAAAGCATCTTTGTCTGTTTAAAAATATATATATAAGATATTCAGATAAGGTTTGTGCACCTTTTCTTCGTAAGCTCAACTGAATGAAGTTCAAAAAGTTCAAGTGTCAAAAAGGGGGGGGTGTATTGTCCCTTTAATAAAAGCACCTTGTCTCATTCACGTAGCATTATTACATAGTCTAAGATAAAGCCGTATTGAGGCTTTTTTTTTTTTTATTGAGACTATTGCAGAGCAACCCAGCATTTCTATATATGCTTCTGAGTGATACAGACCAGAACTTCCAAAGTTACCCACAAATCTTTAGCTCCAACTAGCAATTCAGAAGTTGAGGTAAAGGTAACTATTTTGCAGGGTCGGACTGGAGCCTTGGGGGCCCACCAGGGCTGCAAATGAAGGGCCCTCCTGGCCGTCCCCGGGGGCTCTCTCCAGACCTCCGACTCCCTGGCCTAGCGCGTGATAAATATTCCATTTATTAATCCCAATACAGAGTAAGTATAAGTGAGAGAGATACAGTCGGCAGAGGGAGAGAAAGAGAGTAAATGAGTGAAGGAGAGAAAGGGTGAGAGAAAGCGAGAGGTATGCTATAATTCATACCTTGATTCTGTTGCCAAGGCCTCATGAAATCAGGACGTATGCAAACTCTGGTTTGGAACTAGGAGGGTTAAAATGTTAGCATTCACTGATAATGCTCAGGGTACAAGGACTCCGGGTGGTTGGCTGCCTCCTGCCTGAAACGTAGAATTTACGTGCAGGCACAGTGCGGACAGTCTCAGCAGAAAATTAGGGTCCTCAGCAGAAAGCAGCCCAGCTCCAAGGAAGAATGGCATGCAGCTATGGGCGGCAGTGACGGAAGTGGGCGGGCACAGGCAGGTGGACAGGCGACCCACTCACTGCCAATCACCGCTGCATATACTGTATATGTCACCAGGACTGCACTGTACAAATTTAATCACCCTTATTATGCCTTTCAAAATTTACTAAACTAGGGGCCCACCGGGTTTTCACCCGTTGCCCTGGCAAGCCAGTCCGACCCTGCTGTTTTGTCTGTTAAGGCCCTTGGGAGCTTTACTTGGACATGGTGCAAAAGAGTATTGGAGCATAAATAGGAGAAATATACCTGAGCAAATCAATAGACTCCCATATCTGAGCATGACTGGTTCAAAAGTTATTGCTCAGTGAATCCCAGCAAACCTTTAACCTTGTTTCAATGGCATTAGTCTCACAAAGGATCTCATGTTTATGGATAATGATTATTGGTGGATTCTCTCAACCGTATATTGTAAGTCCCAGACTGTTAGTGGGAGCAAAGTTTATACTATGCAAATGCTTATGTTGAAGGGGAATGTGTCACATAGGGATTCCCCCGGCCTAACAATCTGCTCCCTCCTCGAGTCTGTGATTTGGAATTTCATTTGCCAAAAAGCATATCCAATTGTTTGCAGCAGGTTAGGTTGAGAAAGCACACTAATGAACCATTTTAGATAACATCAGTAGAAATAATCAAATGTATTTGGAGGGGGGGAAACCTGCTGGATACATTTCATTAAATATGGCCTGACCCCCTTCCAGGGAGTAAATCCTACAGAAGGTGTAAGATATTGATAAGTGATAAATAAGTGATATTCTTCTTGCTTCTACTGTAAACGTGGGCTTATACAGCCTGCTTACTGCTTCATAAGAGAATGGCCTCACTGACCTTTATTTGATCCGAGGTTTGGCCGCATATCGTTCAGACGAGGGCCCAATATTATCCTCTGGTCAATGGGATCAGCCCAATTTGACCTGATGTCTGGGGTGCTGAGATTCAGAGACATTGCCAAAGAGTGTGGCCAGGGGCAATACTAAGAGGCGTCATATTTATGGTGCATTGTTTCTGCTCAACTAGATAAAATAGCACATGAATCTCAAGTCTAGAAATGATTCTTGTCTAGACACTTTTCAGATAGGATGAAAGGCAGGTATAAAGAATTCCCATATATACAGTGCTGCAGTGGCATAATTAAATATTATTGGGCTCCACAACAAATTATTTTTCAGTCCCACAAAATGTCTATAGGCTGACCTGTTTTACCAATATTTATTGAAACTTTGTATGAATATACCTCCTGGGGCCCCCTGCAGCCGCAGGGTCTGCTTCCTCTATAGTTACACCAATGTGGGGTACATCACACACTGAGCATCATGAGTTGGGGCGTCCACTTTGCCAACTGGACATCCAACAAAATGTTGATTGGGTAATAAAGCTGTTGCTGTGTGAGCGAGCCAATCCAGACAAAGCTTTCCCCGCTCCACTCGCTCTGTGACATTTCCCTAACGACAATTATACTTGTCCTTAAAGGAACAGTAACGTAAAAAAAATTAAAGTAATAGAAATAGAATGCAGTGCTGCCCTGCACTGGTACAGCTGGTGTGTTTGCTTCAGAAACACTACTATAGTTTATATAAATAAGCTGCTGTGTAGCAATGGGGGCAGCCATTCAAAGAAGAAAATGCTCAGGTTACACAGCAGATAAGCTCTGTAGAACATAATGGTGTTATCTATTAACCTGTGCCATATAAACTTTTTTTAATTTCCTCCATTGCTAAAGAGCAGCTTGTTATGTTATGAACTATAGTAGTGTTTCTGAAGCAAACACATCAGTTTTACCAGTGCAGGGCAACACTACATGATATTTTCATTACTTTAAAACACTTTCATTTTTTGGTGTTACCATTCCTTTAAAGTTTGTTTCTGATATATTGAGAATTTCCCTGCCTGGATCTATGATATACAGGCCAAATGAACTGGAAAGAATAACAGTGGGAGTCATTATTAGTTGTGGACCTGACTGAATTCCTCCATATAAAACATACAGGCACCGACGTTAGAATTAAGGGTGAGACATATTACCGTGCATCTGGTAGATTCCATGACTAGTACAAGCATTTTATTTTATTTTTTTTCAAACAACACAATTGTTTTCTGCATTTTTTGTTGTGAATTCAAACACTAATCAGATAATTGGCTCTAAGTGATGTATGGTGTAAATTCTTGATGTGGTAATAAAGCTTTTTGGATACATTAATGACTGTACATACTGTAAAATAAACAAGATCTTTTTTAACAAGCAGTCTCCTCTTTCCAATTCTGTTTGCCTTCCATTTTTCCGAGCAAGTAAAAAGCACCAAAGGGATGGTTCACCTTTAAGTTCATTTTTAGTATGTTATAGAATGACTAATTCTAAGCAACTTTGGCTTTTATTTTTTATAGTTTTTGAATTATTGGCCACCTTCTTCTGGTTCTTTCCAGCTTCCGAATGGGGGTCAGTGACCCCATCTAAACACAAATTCTCTGTAAGGCTACAAATTTATTGTTATTGCTAATTTTTATTAATCATCTTTCTATTCACAGATGGTGGTCTTGTGAGAGTATCTAGTTAAACTGCTCAATCTTTAGTTGCTTGGAACACACCCTAATAATAACTAATAATACCCCAAAATATTAGCCTGGCTGAATTAGCACTAAAAGGGATTGTTCCCTTTAAATTAACTTATCATTATTTATTTATTTTTTATAGTTTTAAAAAATTTGCCCTTTTCTTCTGACTTTTTTCAGCTGACCCCATCTAAAAAACACAATTGCTACTTTTTATTACTTATCTTTCTATTCAGGTCCTCTCCTATTCATATTTTAGTATATTATTCAAATCAATGCATGGTTGCTGGGGTAATTTGGACCCTAGCGACCAGATTGCTGAAACTGCAAACTGGAGAGCTGCTGAATAAATAGTATTTTGTGGAAAAGATGTCCTAACTGTTACTGGGTGCCTGTTCCCAGTGCACACGCCCATGGTGTGGCACAAGCATGTGTATTTTAATCAAGTGCCCAAGAGCTACGTAACTTGATGGATATGAGCATACAAAGTGAGTGTGCTGGCTTGGGAGCACTTTTTAGTAGGGATGGGCAAATTTTTTCACTTTGTTGTACCGCAGAAATTACGCCCATAGACTTGTATGGCGTTGCATGTAAAAAAAAAAAAAAAATGATGCAGAACATCATTTTTTTTTTATACCCATAGACTTAAATGGGCTTCGGCGACATTTCGACGGTGCCAAATTTTTGGCAAAACGAAACGGGTCAAATTCGCCCAAGTCTACTTGTTAGCGCCAGTGTAGCCAAATGCACTAGGATTAAGCACACCAGCAACTCAGATATGGTGGAGAGTGCAAGCTTTGTTAGCGGCAGCTGAAGTAAGGAAATTTTTTTTAAAGGGGAACTATCGTGAAAATGTAATATAAGCTTCATAAACCCCTCTGGTTTTACACTCCCAGGCCCTTAAGGCCACCTGTTGCCTACAGTAAATACAACTGGGCTGGGGGGCACTTTTCTATAGATCTATCACTTAAAGGGGAACTATCCCCTAAAATTTAATATAAGCTTCTTTATACTCAAACTTTCTAAATGCAATCAATTAAAAATTATATATAGTTACTGAAATAATCAAGGTTATGTTCACTATTCTTCTCTCAGCATCTGTTTCTCTTCATTCTGTCTTCATGCAGCAGTTGGGTGTCAGATGAATGATCCAATATATCTTGCAGGGGGGCTCCCTTTCCTAGCAGATGTATTTGAGCTCACTCAAATAACTGATTCCAGTACACAAAATCTAATAAAATAACTGCCCTTTGTACAAATCCTGCATGTAGAGAGACATGATGTCTGGATATTTAAATAGAGTGAGCTCTAATACATCTTCTAGGCAAAAGAAGCCCCTCTATAACATATATTGGATGTAACTGTCACTGACACCCAACTCCTAAATGAAGACAGAATGAAGAAAAACAGATGAGAGAGGAATAGCGACGATAAACTTGATTATTTCAGTAACACTACAGAATTTTTAATTGATTGTGTTTAGAAAGATTCTTATTTCAGTATAAGGATGCTTATATTTAATTTTCATGATAGTTCCCCCTTTAAGTGATAGATCTATAGAAAAGTGTGCCTGAGCCACCCCCAGCCCAGTTGTATTTACTGTAGCCAACATGTGGCCTTTACTATGTAAAGAACCTTGTGTGGCCACTTTCCTAGTAATACTGACATGTTCCCATAAATTTTCATAGGAACACATTGGTATCACTTTCTCAGCAGTAATTTATAGCCAAGTCTTAGCTCAGAATTATATTGAAAGTCAATGAGCATTATCTCATATAGCAAAGGAAAAAACATGCTGTGTATGTGTACAAAGGAACAAAGCCTTTTCTGATGGAAAACTATACGCAGTCATCAATACTGTTGATGTAAAATATGAAATTGTATATTGCTGCACGTATCTGAGCTTTCCAGAGAATATGACAAATATATTTGGTGTCAGAGAGAGCAGTGTGAGTAATAGGAACCTTATAAAGATCTGCCCCACAATATCACACCCAGTTTAACATTTATTTTGGACTATGACAGACCCAGAGCAGTTTGGGGTGGCAGAGATCTCTTATTCGGAGTTATTCTGAGTTCATTTTGTAACTGTAATCATGCAAAGTCACATTGTCACTTCTCTGCTGAAAAATCTGCACAATTATAACAGAAATATAGAAAACAATTGTATGAGTCTACTTTCCTAGACCCCTGGTTACATTCAAACTGGGGTAACAATGTATTTTCATGAAATGCCTATAAATGGGTATTACCCAATGCTTATATGTTGTTGTTGTTGGGCATGGGGTAATCATTAAGAGCTCCTGCATTTTCTTTAGATGTGTATTAGTTGCTGGAGATCACAGACTGGAGGGATACTATGAAATGTATTGATGGAAACACACAAGGATTCCAGTTTTCTACAATTTATAAACAGGACATGTGCATGGCCCCATGCTTTCCACTAGATGGCAGTACTTTATAGCTAAAAAGATGTATATTTGAAGCCAAAATGTATAAGGTGCTAGTGGATAGAAGCAGTTTCTCATCTTCACCATTATGCCATACATATCATATAATCTATTTACTTTTTTAAACAATTCAAAGTCACAGGAGTGGCAGCTGTAAATTAAAATATATATCAAGAATTTAACTGAATCTTCTGCGTCCCTTGAAGGCTGGTTTAAAGGGGTGGTTCAGTTTTAAGTTACAGTAAATTTTAGTGTGTTATAGAATGTCTAATTCTGAGCAACTTTTCAATTAGCCTTCATTATTTCTATTTTTTATAGTTTTTGAATTATTTGCCTTCTTCTTCTGACTCTTTCCAGTTACCAGACATAGACAGACCTTTCATTAACGAAGAAAAAGAAAATGTACTAGAAGAAGAAGAAGAAGAAGTCAGTATTACTGGGATCAGTGGACTAAGTACAAGGGTGTGTATCACTGGCAGCAATAACCAGAAGGGGATGTTGCTTTACTGGGAGTAATAATTCAAGATAAATAATAATCATTGGGAGCAGTGAGCTGAAGGTGTTTGCATTACTAGAACAACAGAAAAGGGAGACGCGTGACTTGGATCATTGTATGGAGGGTAGTGGCAATTATCATGACTTGTAAATAAGGATGAGGGATGTAGGATAAAATGGAGAAACACCCTGGAAACAGAAGAGGTTACCGACAAGAGAGGGAAACTGCTAAATGTTGCCTCATGAAAGAAGATATTAGGCTAGGCTGATTCTGACTAGTGAAACAATGTAGCAGAAAACGACTGGTATGAAGTCTTGTATGAAGGATAGTCAGTATCTGCTACATTGTTACAAGAGTCAGAACCAGAACTGCAGAAAGAGGCAGACAAACACTGCTTTCATTAGGCAAGATTATACCCCTCAAACAATGTAGGTCTCTATAAAAAGATATCGCATAAAACCGCTCATATGTAAAACCCTGCTTTATGTAAATAAACCATTTTCATAATAATATACTTTTTCAGTAGTATGTGCCATTGGGTAATCATAAATAGAAAATTGCCGTTTTAAAAAATAAGGCCCTCCCACTGGGATCTTACGATTCACTGTGCACACAAACAAACCCTACATGTTAGGTCACATGAGCCAATTAACAGACAGAGTTGTGTCTTTGCTTCCACACTTCTTCCTGTTAAAGTTAGGGGCAGATTTATCAAGATTCGAATATCGAATTTAAAAAACTTCAAAATTCAATATGAAAAAAGACCTCCCGAAAATGTATTTAAAAAATTTAAGTTTTTTTTGCGGGTGAATAGTCCGTATTCGTTCAAATTCATCCGAATTCAAATCATACATATCGAAGCAATAGCGCATTCAATTGAATTCGAATTGAAGTTTTTCCAAAAAAACCTTGACTCCAAATAGGTTGTAGGAGGTCCCCCATATGCTAAAACAGGTTTTAGATGGTGAATGGTTGAAGTCGAATTTTTAAAGAAACAGTACATGGTAAATTTCGATATTCACATTTTTTTCAGATTCAAATCAATTTGGTCTATTCCCTAGTCCCTACACAAAAATGTTTTTTAAATTCAAATTTTCACTTTGACCTTTGATAAATCTGCCCCTTAGAGTTGTAGTATTTCTGGTCAGGTGATCTCTGAGCAAGCACACAGAGCACTCAAAGGTTTTTGGGTGGGCCCCTGGTGTCCCAGTCCGACACTGACACAGACCATCACGAAATGGGGGTTCAAGGTAAGAGATGTAAAAGAGCAATATATATATAAATATATATATATATATATATATATAGACCAGTTTGATAAGATTCTTTAATATGTCACTTAATTTGTTATAAACTATCTTTTGCTTAAGTATTCATTTTGGGGGTATAGTTTTCCTTTAAGCAGCAACACATTGAATGAAATCTGTGCACTGGACCACATCCTCCCCATGATTCTGTGTATAAAATACATTATCAACAATGCATTGTCACTATGTGAGCTGCACCACTTCATCATGAAGGTTTATCAAATTCCTGTCCTGTCACATAGCAGCCATGCATTTTTATCTGCTCTTCTGCGGGAAGGTGGGAAATCATGCAGTCCCGGGTCACCGCTAGAGAACATATAAGGTAAGTAAGTTATACTGAGTCAGTGAAATATACATCGGAAACAGTGGGGGCTTCCTATTCAGCTGGTATGATTTTTCCAGTGGGGAAGTGTGTTGGGAAGAAGTTACATTTTTTGGTCCCCCAGCTCCTCTGGAGGGGAACCATTTTCTACAGCCCTGGGTTCATTATAGTGTTTATTTTCACCACTAGATCAGCTGGAGTAGTGTAATTTTCGCTGGTGGACAAAACACACACCAGAGTGGTTTCAAGCATAAAAAGTGTGGCATTCATGTTTTCGCTCTGGCGGAGTAAAGCTTTTATCTGGTATTATTTTACAAGCTGATCATAGACCTACTGATTTGTATGATTTTTGTTCATGTATGGCGGCCTCATGATTCTGACCAATCACTGTGGGTGTTGTTGGGTGTGTTGATCTGGTCTGCTTAGAAATCTCATTTGCTGATGCACCCAGAAAATTGGTATGGTCCAACAACCCCATCAAGAAAAGTGGTACAGTCCAACAACCCCCTCAGGAAAAGTGGTATCGTCTAACCCCCACAGAAAAAAGTGGTACAGTCCAACACTCCCTATAGAAAAGTGGCACAGTCTGACTCTTTTTTTGGGGTGTCATACCGTACCATTTTCCTTTAGGGGATGTACCACTTTTCTTTGGGGAATGTTGGACCATACCACCTTTCTTGAGGGGGGTGTCGGAACTTACCACTTTTCTTGATGGGGTTGTTGGACTGTAACACTTTTTTACTTCGGGATTTAGCTACTTAAACATCTTCTGTGTGTGAATACTTGTATATCCTTGCAATTTGTTTGTCTTCACCATCTCAAAGGCATGCAGCTCGTTCCTCCAGATTATTTTCAAACTGCTAAGATGCATCAACTGCAAGCAGCAGTTTGTGATACCCAGCAATAATATAGATTTAATATGGGCTTTTGGTCCATGGTGAAGACCTCCTTTGAGAAAATATCACATGAAGGGTACCAAAGAGCCATGTTTCATTTTTTAAAAAGCCCAGTTTTCCCACACTGAAAGATAAAATGCAGTTCCCTGTCAGGTCGCCTAGCTGGTGATTGGCTGCCACTCTATAGTGGTAAGCAGGGCCACCATCAGGGGGGGCACAGGGGGTCCAGTCGTACCGGGCCAGGGCCTTAAGGGGGGCCCAGCTGTGCTGCATTTTCTGAATTAACCGGGCCCACCTTAACAGCACTGAATCCAAAAGCGTTCCAAATCGCCATTTCCAAGGACAAGGAAGAAGAACCAAAGGTAAGTTCCACTCAACACCAATGTGTGTTTTTTTTTATTTTATTAAGTCCCCCGCCACCAATGTATTATTTTAATCCTCTATAGGCCCATGGTCACCAATTTTTAAAAAAATATTCTATGGGCACCCTGACCACCAATGTTTTTTTTTAACTTGTATTGGAGGGGGTTCCTGTTTTTTTTATTTTCTATTGGACCCCTGACCACCAATTGTATTTTTAACTTGTAAGTGGGGCCTGGCCCCTGCCTGACAACCAATGGATTTTTAGTGCCCATGTTTGTGATTTTATTTACTGTGGTGTGGGGGTCTAGGGCGTGGCCTGTGGTGGTGGGTGTGGCCAAGGGCCCCGAAAGTTTTGTCATATGGGGCCCCATGTTTTGTGATGGTGGCCCTGATCATCTCACAGGAGGTTCCCTCCATTCCTCTGGCTGGAATTGTCAGGCCCAGATTTATGGAGAGGCTCCTAAGTATTTCACTCCTGAATTGCTCTACTTTGACAACTAACATTATTTATACACAGAAAAATGTCTCCTCCTTGGAGCCAGGGGCGTAACTATAGAGGAAGCAGACCCTACGGCTGCAGAGGGGCCCAGTCGGTATAAGGGCCCCACGAGACCCTAATTCTTATACAATTTCAATTAATATCGGTAAAACAGTTCAACCTCAAGACATTTTGGGGCTTGAAAAATAATTTCCTGTGGGCCCAGTAATATCTAGTTACACCACTGCTCAGGTTCCATGTAAATATCAATTACAAGATTTGTTTGAGGGGGTTGTATAATATTTGTGTGAAGGTTCAAGAGGTTCAGTATCACAAGGCAGACACAGTACTACTGCTGCCACCAGTTCTCTTGACAGCTCACACAAAACAGCGTCACCCTCAGCACGTGACACTCGCCCCTCCCACTATTCCCACCACTGAAGCGCAGCAGCTCGGATTCGCTGTGAGAGCGGAGTAAATACGAGGAAGGGAAATGCAGCAGCCGCGCAGTCTCCGGTAGTAACTAGAGCCGGGAGCCTGACAGGGGAAGGGGAGCGCTAGGCCCTCCTGCACTGCAGCCTTTGACAGGCGACTGAACGAGAACGAGCTGCCCCGTGTTCCTCTGCTGTAGTCGGGAGTGCGCTGTCCCGTGTCTGCTCGTATCGAGAGCGCGCAGCGGAGCCGGCCAGTCTATTGGAACTTACCGGGAGGAGGAAGATGGCGGCCCCGCTCGCCCAGTTCGATGAGGACTGGCAGGACTTCTACGAGTTCCGAGCCGCCCCCAGTAGTGAGAGCGGCCGCCTGGATAAGGTGAACTCCAACCCGCCCCCCAGTGAGTCTCGTATCCAGGGCCCGGGAGGAGCCGGAGCGGTGGTGGCGCTGGAGGATGTAGCGGAGTTGGACAACGGCTTCTCCATGGAGATCATGGGAGGCTTCAAGTCTATGGAGGATCTGGTGAATGAGTTCGACGAGAAGCTGAGCGTGTGTTTCCGCAACTACAGCACCGACACCGGCACCATCGCGCCCGTCAGGCCCATCACTGAGGAGGGAATCATGAAGGACGATCAGTGAGTAGAGACTGACTGACACCAACCACTGACACTGACATCAACCACTGCTTCCTCTTCCTCCTGCTGTTCCCCAAACCCCAGGGGTCATTGTATAGTGACTGTATAGCGACTGCATCCCCAGTATAGTGACTGACTGCATCCCCACTGTAGTGTACTGCATGTTCCAGTATAGTGACAGTATAGCGACTGCGTCCCCCAGTATAACCACTGCGTGCAACTGTATAGCGACTGCGTGCCCCAGTATAGCGACTGCTTGCCCCAGTATAGTGACTGACTGCATCCCCAGTGTAGTGTACTGCATGTTCCAGTATAGTGACTGTATAGCACCTGCGTCCCCCAGCATAATGACTGAGTGCCCCAGTATAGCGACTGCTTGCCCCAGTATAGCGACTGCTTGCCCCAGTATAGCGATTGACTGCCCCAGTATAGCGACTGACTGCCCCAGTATAGCGACTGACTGCATGCCCCAGTATAGCGACTGACTGCATGCCCCAGTATAGCGACTGACTGCATGCCCCAGTATAGCGGCTGACTGCATGCCCCAGTATACTGACTGACTGCATGCGTCGCTTGCCCCAGTATAGCGACTGCTTGCCCCAGTATAGCGACTGCTTGCCCCAGTATAGCGACTGCTTGCCCCAGTATAGTGACTGACTGCATCCCCAGTTTAGTGTACTGCATGTTCCAGTATAGTGACTGTATAGCGACTGCGTCAGTATAGCCACTGCGTCCCCCCAGCATAGCGACTGCGTGCCCCAGTATAGCGACTGTATGCCCCCATATAGTGTACTGCATGCCCTGTATAGTGACTGACTGCATCCCCAGTGTAGTGTACAGCATGTCCAACAAGTAAACTGGCATGTTATGGGCACTGTATTGGACTTCCAAGGGTAATATTTCCCCATCCCGCTCTCTTTGTGCCCACACAGTTGCTGTAGAATTTGACAGAGACAGCAGACTAGTGCATGACCCTTCTCCCTGGCACAAACTAGGGGTACAAATATAAAAAAGTAGGACATTTTCTGTGTTCCAGTATTGCCTTTCATGTACAGTAATATGGGGGCCAGCAACATTGTGGTGAGGGGCGACCATATGCAAATAAGGATTCTGTTCGGTATTTGGCTGAATCTTTCATGAAGGATTCTGGGATTCACCCGAATAGTGGATTCCTGCACCCCCAGTTTTTGAGTTATTAGCTTTTTATTCAGCAGCTCTCCAGATCACTATTCCAGCAATCTGGTTGTTGGGGCCAAAATTACCCTAGCAACCATGCATTGATTTGAATAAGAGACTGGGATATGAATTGGGGAGGACCTGAATAGAAAGATGAGTAATAAAAAGTAGCAGTTGTGGTTTTAGATGGAGTCCGTGACCTCCACTTTAAAGCTGGAAAGAGTCAGAAGAAAAAGGCAAATAATTAAAAGCTTTAAAAAATAAATAATGAAGACCTATTGAGAAGTTGCTTAGAATTGGCCATTCTGTGACATACTAAAAGTTACTTTAAAGGCTAATTCAGTCGGGCTAATATTTTGGGGTATCTAATTTGTTATTATTAGCGTGTGGCACAAGCAATTGGAGATTGAGCAGTTTGACGAGACACTCTCACAAGACTATACTACTATACCCCTATACTACTGAGTTAGCAGGGACATCCCCGTGTAGGCACCAATTATTAGCCCAGCTAGTCTCTGTGAGTGATGGGTCCTGGCAACAAGAAGTATCGTCACACCCCCTGATCTGTACCAGCTGGACCCTGTTCTACCAAAATCTTGCTCATGAGTTACTTGTGCCAGTCATTTATAACAATATTGGTATATATAAGAGTACACTCCTAGGAGCTGGGCATTGAAAAAAGCTCAATCTGTTGTGAAATTAACCCATTTATCTTGATTTATTAGGTGGCCTAGAGCCTTTTCTTTGTCCAGTATAACCAGCCGATGCGGAATATCATTCCCCATCCCAGCTGCCCCATCAATAGGAAAGAAAATTCCCCTGGTTCCAACATCGATCGGTATAACATATAACAAATTCTTCAGAAAATAAGGTTTCCCTGTTGGGATAGTTACAGGCCTTAGGAAGAGACTGGTCTCTGCTTAGATTTTGTTTCTGTGAAGAAATGTCACAAAGTCATGTGCCTAATAAAGTGACGTGTTTGCTGGGCTTCTCAAGAGATCCGACTGCTTTAGGCCTCTGGCAAGTTAATGGGTTTTCTCCATTTAAACCCCCCCCACCTCTTTCCAGTATGACGCACAGTATTGAGCCTGCAGACAGGGAATATATATTTGAGGAAGATGAACTGATTGGTAGTTCTGGTCAGATAAAGATATTTTGATACATTATACTGACTTCCTAGGCACAGATTAGTGTCCGTCCATATGTCCTAAGTACAACAGACAGTGTTTCCCATAGATTAGTACGGGAAGTGGTGGCTGCTACTTTTCTTCACCTGATGACAGCAGCGCTGAAAATGCCAATTGTGACATTATAGCCTCAGACAATTTATTATTAATCTTCAATTTTTACTTGGGGAGGCCCATTTACCAAAGTCCGAATTTATCTCATTATTTTCTGAAAAATACGGGGTTTTCTCCTTATTTAACATTTTCCAAAAAATGTTCTGTTCTGGAAAAAACTTGAAAACCTAGTGAAAAAAACGAATCGTACAAATTTTTCAGATTTTCCTCCCGAAAACTCCAATTTTTTTTCCCCATTTTTGCCCCAATACCACGAAATCTTCAATTATTGCACGAAACCCAGTACAGATCAATATATCTTTGGGACTTTTCCCATTGACTTATATGCAACCTGATTTTCGGATTCAGACTTTTTCCATCCTCGGGGTTTAATAAATCCCGAAAAATTTGAGGTATTTTTTTTCCCACTAAAAATTTGGATTTTATAGTAAAAAAACACAATTTTCTTTTGGCATTAAGACGTTAATAGATAACCCCCTTAGTATTTTTACATTTGAAATTTTTTGTGTGTTTTTTTGGTTTTGAAGCTCTCAGGCTTGAAATTGAAACTGTTGTTTGGTTGTCAGGGCATATTTCCCCCTAGCAATCAAGGAGCAGCAGGGGAAGGTGAATTGGAGAGGGCTTGAACAGAAAGAAAAGAGGGACAGTTCTTCGCTGCTAAAGCATTTCAATTGCTGAAGAGCAGAGGTCCCCAACCTTTTTCACCCGTGAGCAACATTCAGATGTAAAAAGAGTTGGGGAGCAACACAAGTGTAACGCTTTCTTGGCCTATCCTGCCAATTAGGGGTTAAGAGTGTCCAGCTAGTGTATGAGCATGATACTACACTCAGGGCGGAGCCTTCGCTAAATGGAAGCTTCCCCTTTAAGATGGTGTAAAACTACAACCCACAGGCTAATTAGTGTGAAAGATAGAATAATGGACGCCAGGAGGTTCTTTATGCAGTAAAACAGGTGAGATGGTTTATTGAACAGAATATGCAAAGGCAATTGACCACAGGTTTACTCACGCAGGAGCTGTAGTAGGAGTTAGCGTATCACAGAGGAGAAAGGATAGCATTGATGATGATGCAGCATGTACAGATGTCACTCCTCAAGTCAAACAGTAGGAAGAATATCTCACTCTCAAAGACCAGTGACCAAAGTGAAACAGGATCGATCAAGTAGGGGTCAGGCAGTGCTCTGCTAAACTGAATTCCCTATCACTGAGTTCCCTACACTAAAGGCACCTTAGAAGCCTTTGGGAGGCTACTCCCTGCTATTCTCCTTGATGGAGCACACAACTGCTCATACTACCTAAATCTGGCTATCTCTCTCTCCTAGAGAGACTATTACAGAATCTGTCCTAATGATAACTAATCCTCGTTCACGGGATTGCCTGGTTCCTGACTTCAGCACCAAATGTACAGGTCCCTTTGGGGTAAATGGCTTACTGGGGCCTTGGTGATCCCAGGCTCAATGGGAAACACCTAGCAGCACAGACACCAGGAGCCAAAGAGGAAGAGGCCACTCCCTACACAGCACTATATAGCAGTGTGGCAGGGGAGTGGTATTGCACCCTTTGGCCTATAGCTATAACTGTTACACAAACAGGTCATAAAGGCTTTTGCCCAATAAACAACAGCTATAGAGAAAGTTACAATAAAGTTAGGGGATTAACTCTATAGGAGCCTAATAGATCCTATAGGTCCCTACATAAGCATGAAAAATGTTCTTGGGTGGTGCCAAATAAGGGTTGTGATTGGCTATTGGTAGTCCCTATGTGGTCTAGCAGCCTACAGGAGCCCTGGTTGGCAGTACATCTGGTATTATACAACCAAAACTTGTGCCCAAGCCAAGAATTGAAAAATAAACACCTGCTTTGAGGCCACTGAGAGTAACATCCAAGGGGTTGGGGAGCAACATGTTGCTCACGAGCTACTGGTTGGGGATCACTGCTGTAGACTTTGGTATTTTAAAGCAGTTACTTGAATTAGATGTTTTAGTGCCTGCAATTCACTGACTTCAAGGTATTTTTTGACACCCGTGCTACAGGAGATTTAGAAAATGTTCCTGTGTGTCATCACCTTTAACATGCACAAACAATTAAAATATATATAAAAGTTATTGCTCTTGGGAGCTTTTATCGAGGAAGTGATGATAAAATTATGTAACACAGGAAAGTCTCCCTGGCTTGGTATCCTGAGCTTTCTGATCTCTGAGGCAGTCGGATTTTTTGCTAAAATAATTTGGTGTTGTAAAATGCCAGCATCCACCCCAAGTACAAGACACTCTTAATCTGGTGAATAAGAATAACATCTGTTCATCAGCTGGGGAATGGAAAGCTTGCTTTATTGGCTGGATGTGCCCTGGAGCAGTCAGTCATGACATTACTTTCCTGCAGTGTATTTATAAGCCATTTGTGTGCAATCATGATACTGCTCCACATACTGCATTTCACCCAACAATACTGTCCTAGTGTTTCTGATTTACTATGTGTATCACTTCTAGGAATCAACAGTAGCAGAACTTAAAAGGAATTGTTTGGTATAAAAATAAAACTTGGTAAATGGATAGGCTGTACAAAATAAATATTACTAATATAGTTAGTTAGCCAAAAATTTTATGTATAAAGGCTGGAGTGAATGGATGTCTAACATAATAGCCAGAACACTACTTCCTGCTTTTCAGATCTCTTGATTTCCACTGATTGGTTACCAGGCAGTAACCAATCAGCGACTTGAGGGGGGGGCCACATGGGTCATAACTGTTGCTTTTGAATCTGAGCTGAATGCTGAGGATCAATTGCAAACTCACTGAACAATAAGTCGCTGACTTAGAGAGTCATACCTCCCAAAATTTTGGAAGTAAAAAGAGGGACAAAAAATTTTTTTTCGCACGTAGCGCAGCAATTTTTTGACCACACCCCTTTCTGTGGCCACACCCCCTAATTACCATGTTTGTTTTACAAAATTTGCCAGGTTATGAAAGTTTGAAAATATTTCTCCTTATCTAAACTGTGTTTTTGTGTCTCAAAATTGTTACAAAGTATCTTATTTGCACCTGTTAGCTGTTCTGGGCTCTCTGCTAAAAGCCAATTAAGTGAGAAACTTTGTTTCTTTTTCTGACTGTTCAGTGCATAGAAAAGAGGGACTTTCCAGTACAAATGAGGGACTGCGGGTTGAGCTGTCAAAAGAGGGACTGTCCCTCCGAAAAAGGGACAGTTTGGAGGTATGGAGAGTTGAGAGGTGGAAAGTTGTATTATGTTCTGTTATGTTAGACATCCAGTCACTCCAGCCTTTATACATTACATTTTTGGCTAAATAACTATATCAGAAACATTTTTTATTTTGCACAGCTCATCTATTTACCCAGTTTTTATTTTTACACTGAACCTTTACACCTGAACCTATAAGTTCTATTTCCCAGAGGAAAATAGTGCAGATACTCAGAGCCAACTTATCTTTTTCCTGAAGGCAGAACCTTTATAGGTCTATTTTATTTCTGCCAACTGGGGAGAAGACTGCTCATTGTCACTGAAGATATCCGCACACACCAAACACTCTATCAGTAGAAGTGCTAAGATCTCATTCCCCTTGCTGAGTGACCAAAACTTATTATGGTATCTTAGTACAGATACCAAGTTGGCAACAAAGACAATGATAGACAGGAGGGGAAATGCTGGCCCACTCAGGCAAAAAAAACCCCACCAGGAAAAAATTCTTCCAAGTCACAGACCTAAGAGAGATACTAGTAGGGAATAGACTATGCACCCAAGACTGGACTGGGATTCAAAATAGACCATGGCATTTTGAGTACACAAAGGCCCGCCAGCCCCCTCCCCGCCAGCCCACTAAATATTGACTGTCTTTGGCAATTTACAGCAGCCCCACTGACATTTACCAGAATCCACAGATTGCTAATTCGGGCCTGCCTGCACCACAAGATTAATACAGTCATCTACAACTCGCAGGGGGTTATTTAGTAAAGGTCGAGTTGTGTTTTGCCCTAAAAATTCTAGTTTTTCGAGGGTAGTAAAACTCTTAATTGTTTGGAATAAAAACAACCAGATTTTTTTTCACCAATAACTTGATCAATTAGAGTATTCGAGTTTTCCACTGATTGCATTCATTTGAGGTTGTTTACCTTTTTATAAATAAGCAAACATTCGAGTTGTGAGTTTATTCAAGGTAGGAAAAACCTCACAAACATCTAAAACTCGACCTTTGATAAATTACCCCCATAATGTGGAGATTCTGGTGCTAATCTTCAACTCTTCAGACCAAGGTTGTAGATGGTAGCCCTTCTATAGAAACAGCACCAGATTTCATATGAGGGCTTTCCGGCTCCAACTGCACATGCACCTAAAACTAAAGTTTTGGTGGTCACTTCAGGAAGATACCAAAGCGACCAAATATGGCGCCACTGAGCTCCGCTGCATATGTATTGGTTGGTGTTGCTGGACGGGACACTAGTAGAACACTATGGGGCAGATTTATCAAAGGTCGTGGTGAATTTTCGAATGAAAAAAATTCAAATTTCGAGCTATTTTTTTGTGTACTTCGACTAGGGAATAGTCCAAATTCAAATCGAAACTTATCATGTACTGTCTTTTTAAAAATTCGACTTTGACCATTCGCCATCTAAAACCTGCCGAATTGCTGTTTTAGCCTACGGGGGACCTCCTAGAACCTATTTGGAGTCAATTGGTGGACAACTTCGATTTTGAATTCGATCGAATGCGCTATTGCTTCGATTCGTATGATTCGAATTCGCCCGAATACGGACCTATTTGATCGAAAACAGACCTATTTGACTAAAAAAAACTTCAACTTAATTTCGGTTGCTCTTTTTGAATTCGAATTTCAACGTTTTTTCAATTCAGTATTCGACCCTTGATAAATATGCCCCTATGTGTGGAGGAGGCCAGTGGAGGGTGGCAAATAGGGGGGCTTTTAGCTGTAGGGGGATTTACTTCTCCTTTAAGGAAATATAGTTGTTTTTTTTTTTGCCTGGGTATCTTATACAAGTATTAGATACATATACTAGTGTTAGATACATATATAAGGATCAGATACTTATACAAGTAGTATTGCTCTTGTTTGCAAGTTAGTCAGTATTCTTTAGTTGTTGATCTAGGTGCAATAAAGCTCACAAACTGAATTATAAAAGAAACAATTTTCTGTGTAGGATGTGGAATGCCTTGACTGATAACTATGGCAATGTAATGCCTGTTGACTGGAAAACATCTCATGCAAGGGCTCTTCATCTTCCAACCCTGAACCTTTTGGATAAAGCTGTAAGTCTATTTATATTTTTACATATGTAAGTTTCTTTAGTTTGTTACCGCATTATTTAAATATTGTATCAGTTACATCTGTTATGTACATTGTCTGCAAGCAATGTGACAACCTGTCTACAATGTAGCCCATATGTTTTAGGCTTTATGGTTATACTACAGGTAAGATACATTGCCTGTTGTTTGGGTGGTACTAACGTGGCCCTGTACAACATAATTATCTAGGCCTCCTAATCTATATAATATATATATATATATATATATATATATATATATATATATATATATATATATATCTATATATATAATTATATATATATATATATATATATATATATCTATCAGTACATAGCAATATTTATATTATTAGGGCTGCACCAAGTCCACTATTTTGTTTTACTCCGTATTAACCATAACAATTTTCACCAAACCTTTTTCAAAAAATTCAAAAGTAGAAAAATCTGGTCAATAAAAATGGAACTAAATGTTGAAAAGAAATACATCTAGCTTCCGTAACTGTATTAAAAAAACATGAACTTTTCACATGGCAGTAATGAATGCATAAAATCTCATCCTCTAATACCACATACTCATATAATCTTGCTCTCCCATGCTCTCATATCTGTATATATCCATAACTGTATAGTACAATACCCATATACTTGTATACTACCATACTCCTATGTCCACATACTCTTATACTTCCTTGCTCTGATCCTTTTGTATATACACAGAGTTATATTGACTAACTGTAGATCTTGGGATCACTGCAGCCTATGAATGTTTGTCCTTGAAAACATCCGGGCCACTCTTAAGGCATTAATAGAATCTGCCATCACAACATCATCTGGCAGAGCTTTAAAAAAACCCAACATGAAGAATCCCCTTCGCTGCTTCAAATGAAAATTAATTTACTTAAGTCTAATGTAATCTCTATATATCAAATATATGTTGTCTTTATCAGGAAATGTATTTTATATATTGAGCTGGTGAAAGTTCAGTATTTCGGGGTGGCATTAAAGGAGACAGACGGTAGTTAAATCCTAAACCGAATTGTCAAAGTTTTGGTCATATTTCTTTTTAGGTGAATGACAATATAAATCTCGACCTGTCTGATGATGAGGAGTTAAGAGAGCAGCTAGATATGCACTCAATCATTGTCTCTTGCATAAACGAAGAACCGCTTTTCACGGCTGAGCAGGTAAATATCTATCATTGTTGGATGATGTTTCATATTACAGGAAATTGGTTATTTTTTGACAGCAATGAATCTGTGTCTACCCATAACTTCCTCATACCAGCCTAAGTAAGTGCACATTCAGGCATTGAAACACGTTAGGCTATGCATGTCCTAATAAAGTCTTTTTAACTTCATAATTACTTGGGCTACTGCTTTACTAGTAGTGGGTCTTTTCCCATTTGAACTTTTCTCATATTCCAAAAAATGGATGGTAATTTGGGTAAAAATTTGGGTAAAAAGACATTCAACAGTTTAGGGCAATATCACAAGTGGTGGTTTGTGCAGTTATCATCTCTACACAAGTTTTACATGTCTCCGAGGTAAAACATAATCAAATGTGTTTTGTCCCTGAGAAACTTTTATAAAGTATTGTTTTTGATAAAAGAACAGTTTGAATCACCCATAACTTTGGAGGTAATTTGAGATAAATCTCTCCAGCTTTGCACATATGGATATCCCAGTTTTTGCCTGTCCTGTTCTCTCAGGTTGGATGTGGACAACTGGTGAACAGCAATTTTAAAGTCCTGACATATATTCTTTATCAGATTGAAAACTGGAGTTTTACTGGACCATTCTTAGATATTTAGGTTCTTTATTTCTGAAGATGAACCTCTTCTCCAGTCTCAGTTCTGTTGCAGAATAAAACAGATTTTCAACTAATTATGTGACTTCTAAAGGCAGTTGGTTGCAACTGCTCTTATATAGATCAGAAAGTGGGACGAATAGAGTTTACATTTTGTTTTTAAAATTTTAAAATAATTTTGAAAACTGTGACTTATTACATAATGGAGTATTTTGCGTAGGTCAGTGTTCTTGGTAGTATCAAAATGCACTGCAGGCTGTATTATAGACTGTTACCTTCAGTGCTTTGTTCGATATGTTTTAAGGTGATTGAAGAAATTGAGGAGATGATGCAGGAATCTCCTGATCCAGAAGAGGATGATACCCCTTGTCAGTCAGACCGTCTTTCCATGCTTTCCCAGGAGATCCAGACCCTAAAGAAGTCTTCTACAAATAGCAGCCATGAAGCTAGTAAGTCAAATTATACCATGCGCTATACAGCTTTATATTGCCCCCTCCACCTAACTCAGCGGCGATTCTGATCAAAGAGCCACCTGAGGCGGCTCCTAAAATGCCTCGTCGGCTTAACTATCTGTCGGGGAGGCATTCGAGGCAGGAACACTAGTGCGGAGAGCACAACTGCGCTCTCTCGCACTAGTAATGCCGAATTTCCTGTTTCTAAACTGGTAATTCAGATCTTCTTGCCGCCCCTGGAAACGTACCTGTCGCTGCCGCCTGAGGCGAGCGCCCCTCACCTAACTGTGTCTCCTTAAAACTAAAAAAAATTTAATTGTTTAATAAACACTTAATAAAAAAGTATTAAATGTTCATGCTGTGTATGTAGGTGGAATGTTTTACATGCTCACCTTTTACCTTTGAGCTAATAGAAACGAATAGAAATAATGGCAAGTAGCACTGCTCAAAAACAATGTTAAGAAAGAATGACACATTTTTTTAAAAAAAATCTAAAAGTAAAAATGTGACTTATTTATAAAGAAAAAAGCAGAACCAATGTACACACATTTAGTGTTACAGTAGAACCCCCATTTTACCTTTTTCTCAGGGGACAAGAAAAAAATGGTGTAAAATACATTATATGTTACGTTGTATATATTGGGGGAACCGCAAAAAAAATGTGGGGAAACTTAAAATCAAGGGATGTAAAATTGAGGTTTCAATGTATGTGAATGTTCTAAGCAACTTTTATATTATCTATTCATTTTCAATGTTTTCAAATCATCTGTAAATGTTATTGCTATTGAAGACAGTGACATTTATTTTTCTTTTCACTTCATTGCTTCTTTTGACCCTGCAAGCAATGTAGCAGAATCCAGCTCTCCTCCAAAGAAGACTTCACAATGCCTTGCATGTTAAAGGAACAGTAACACCATAAAATTAAAGCTGTTTTAAAGCCATTAACATATACTGTTTGCATACACTGCTAAAAGCTGTTTGTTTGCTTCAGAAAGACTATTATTGTTTTTATAAAGACGCTGCTGTGTAGCCATGGGGGAAAGAAATTAGAAAAAGGCACAGGTTACATAACATAACAGGTAAGCCCTGTCCAACACAATAGTGTTTTATCTGTTATCTGCTATGTAACCTGTGCATTTTCTCCTATTTTTTCCCCCAACAGTACACTATATTTTAATTACATTGATACAATCTCAGTTTTTGGTGTTACTGTTCCAGACCTGTGAAAAAGCATGCAAGGCTTTGTGGGGATTGGACCCCTGCCTGGAGGTGAGCTGACTTTTGCTTTTCAGTGAAGACAAGCCATGTCGAGCATAAAAATGCCCAGATGGATATTGGTTTCAAAAGCAATAACAAGCAAATAACTTCATAATAATTAATCATATTTGTAATTTAAATGTATATCGAAAAGTTGCTCAGAATTACAATTCTTTTCAGCATGTGGAATTGTATTTTCAGGTATTGGGTGGAGTTCTTATTTAAAGGATCACCTTGAGGTGGGCAATATTGGTCTGATCCGATCATAGGCCCTGGGGCCCAACGATCGGATCACAACGAGATGAATACAGGCATGTTGGATCAAGGACTGCATTAATGAACCAATGCTGTCCTCAATCCTCAATTTTTAAACCTGCCCGTTTGACATCTGGCCAACTTTTGGACAGAAATCTATGGAGGGAGCCCTTCGGAGGGCCCCCATACACCGCCTGACTCTGTCAGCAGTTTATATCTGTCCGTGTATGGGGGCCTTAACTCTGTTAGACTTTCCTTGTCCTTTACCCTGTTTTAATCAGAATTGCTTGCAAGCTTTAGCTTTTAAATCTGGGTTTTGTTTTCATTTGCAAGAAGTGAAGAGGATGTCCGTTGCGGAGTTAAATGACCTGCTTGAAGAAATTGAGACCGCTATAAAGGATTATTCCGAAGAGTTAATTCAGCAGTTGGCTTTAAGGGATGAGCTAGAATTTGAGAAGGAAGTAAAAAACAGCTTCATTTCAGTTCTCATCGAAGTTCAGAACAAACAGAAAGAGCACAAGGAAAATGTGAAAAAGAAGAGAAAGCTTAAAAGTGCAAATGCACAGAACGGCACAAAAGAGAGGAGCCACATGCCAGGAACGGTAAAGTTATATATACCTGATTTATATAATATTTCGTGTCTTTGATTAGGGCTCTAATGGGCTGATATTACATTATTAATGTCATCTCACAAGCCAAGTAGCAGAGAATGACAAAACATGCCAGGTTGCTTACTGTGTATGATAAATACAGAACTCACTGTTTTTTGAAGAATAGTTGGTTCCTGAGATTAGAAATGTATATGAGCCAACCCAGAAAAATGGATTGGGATCATATAGCTGAAAAAACGTGTTCATTAAAATGGGTTTGATTGGGTTTCAACATTTCCATATCTGCATATTTTACAGCTGCAAACAGGAAGTTTACTGTCTATTTTCTATTTCAGTCACTAACTGTATATTCTTAAAGAAAGGGTCATCTTCCACTTGTATTGTAATATGGTACAATTATAAAATCATAAAAACCTTGATATTTAAGCAGCTTCAAACGGAATCATTGCTGGTGCTTTATATACTGTAAACGTGTAAATATTAATAATATAGGTGCCAAATTTTTAAGTGAGGTGTTAAAGCAGGTTGTAGTGTTGTATGCTTCCACCCAGCTTTGGTGGATTAGTTTATGGATGTCTCCTTAACTAGATGAGTTGATATACAGGTATTGCACCTGAATTCCAGAATGCTTGGGATCTGGGATTCTCCGGATAAAAGATCTTTCCGTAATTTGAAACTTCTAACCTTAAGTCTACTAGAAAATCGTTTAAACATGAAATAAACCGAAATAGGCTGGTTTTGCCTCCAATAAGCAGTACTGTAATTATATCTGTTTGGATCAAGTACAAGGTACTGTTTTATTATAACAGAGAAAAAAGGAATACTTTTAAAATATTTGGATAAAATTGAGTCTATAGGAGATGGCTTTTCTGTAATTTTGATCTTTCTATATAACCAGTTTCTGGATAAAGGGTCCCATACCTTTACCTTAGCTGTTGTTTGTTCAATTGTCAGTCTGGGGCAATTGTCTTGATAAGTGTGAAGTGATTATATGTTTGGCAGCAGGATAAGAGACATGAAATATAGCACTTCTTTGTTCCTTGTCTTGAAGAGCTTTAGGCACAATGCACCTTGTAAAATGGGAAAAACTAAAAGTAACAATATGACTTGAGCGGTTATTAATTAGAATACTGCAGTTTTTCTGTGTACGTTTATGAATATAGAAAAAGGGCAATTTATAGATATTATTGCTTATTTTAAACCTTCCTATGGTAGCATTTGCTGCATTCACTTCCCCAGGGCCCTTACACACGGGCGCTTTGAGCTGCGCTCCCCTGCGTTCCGGTTTCATGTGTTCAGCCGCAGGGGAGCGCAGGAGTAAACACATGTTGACAATAATGTTGTGCGGCTGAACACATGAAACCGGAACGCAGGGGAGCGCAGCTCAAAGCGCCCGTGTGTAAGGGCCCTAAGACACATTTCTCTGTCTCATTTCTGAAAAGTAGAAAATTATACATCTTAATTAATGACACAACACTGCTGTGAAATAGTCTGGACACTTGTGTTTCTAATAATGAAATCTCAACCTCCCATGATAGATGCTGTTTTCTTGCAACTGCTGAAGCATTACTAATGACACGAGTAGTAATGACACGAGTAGTAATAACACAATTAGTAATAACACGCATACTAATAGTAACAGCATTTTGTTTTGGTCCTGAATGTGCCATATTTCTCTAAGAGCAACTTGCAGCAGTTTCTTCATTCTCAGGTCCTAGCATATTATTCCCATTGGCCGAGACGCTGTGTCCTGCGTTGAACTGCATAGCCTCACAACAAGGAGGTTGAAAGGAGGACATGTATTACAGTTATCTGCAATAAAAAACAATATGGGACAGCATAATCTTTGCTTAGCAAGGAAAACATTATATTCTAACCATGGGAAGAGCATGCATGCTTTGTTTATAAAGCAATGGAAGCCAGATTTCACTCCTAAAATTTCCATTTCCATGGATTATCCTACAGCAGTGGTTGTGGAACCTTTTTTGGTTCACACCATCCTTGAAGGACCAAATAATGCTGCATTGGTTATTCATCAACGGTTCCAGGAATAACTAGCATGTAAGTGATCAACTCCAAACCTTATATGAACTGACTGGCTTTTCAGCAGGGCTATCAAGAAGAGCAAATAGGCATTCCATACAAATCTCATCCTAAATTATCTTCAGGCTGAGGGCAGTTTTTCTAAAGCTTATGCACTGATTTTAAAGGAGTTCAGCTGGTTTCAGATAGTTCACCAGAAATAAAGAATTTTTCCAATTACTTTCTATTTGTGATTATTTTTACTTTACACTTCAATATTATAAAAACAAAGTTTTTAGTAATAACCCAGGTCCAACCAAATTATAATTCAAACCCTTTGATTATAACTGGGGTGTGACACACATCAGTACATAAATTACTTGAAACAACTTTTAGAAAAAGAGAACCCCACTCAAATTACCACTTAATACCAGTTATTTTTCAGCAGATATCTCATAATTGTTCTCTAATTAATATGCAGGATAAATCAATATTCGTTAGTTAAGTGATACATATCAACTAATTTCGTAGCTGTTCAATCAGACTTTTTTCACCATAAAGAATAAAGTGCAGTGCAATAAATAAGAAATTAATAGCTTTGAGTTAATTACAGAAATTTGTGTTTTCCAGCGATTCCCAATATACAATTAATAGGTTTTTGTAATACCTAGCTTATCATAATTCTAAAGTGCAGTGCAATAAATAATTAAAAATCACAGTTTGTGTTAACAGAAATTTGAATTAGAGAATGAATTGGTAGCCGGTAAAATTAATTGGAATGAATTAATTAAATGAACTGTTAATATTGCATGAAATCATTCGGTATTAAGTGTTAATTTGTTGTGGGGTTCTCTTTTTCTAAAAGTTGTTTCATTGAAGTGTAAAGGGTAATTTTTCACCTTCTAAAGCAGCTCTGGGGAGGGGGGGTCGCCGACTGTAAACTGTTCTAAATTGATACATTTAGAGGCCCCTTTATCAAAGTTCAAAATCATGTGAGTTTTTTTTTTTAATTCTAATAAATTTTAATACACTAGAAATTCGATTGGGAGGTTATTTAAGAATAAAATTGAATATCTAAAACTTGAAGAATATTACCGGCCCAAAAACTCAATGAATTCGACTAAACTCGAACGGTCAGGAAGGCTTTTAACATCTTCAAATTGGTCACTCTACCTCTCCCATTGACTTTTACATGAACATGGAAGGTTTTAGGTGGCGAATAGTCAAATTTGAATTATTCCCAGTCTATAGATTTTATAAATCTCGAAATTCGAATTAAAATTCAAATCGAGTTTGGATAATTCACAATTTGAATTTGAGAGTTTTGACCCCAAAAAATAAATAAAATTTGAATTTACTATTCTGCCCTTTAGTTGATCTCTTATCTTTGTCCTTGCTGAGCAGAAGCCCTGAGTTTCATTACAGGCAGCTGTTAGAATTGATACAATATTTACCAATACTCCAGAGATGCTGCTGAGAAATGTATCAACTAAATGTTGTAAATTGTAACAGTTTAGGGTCTGCAACTGAATTACTGAGATGCCAGACTGAAACACCAGAGACAGGGACATTCAACTTTAAACTTAGATTTTAGAAAAATTGTAAAATCTAAAAAAGTAGAAAGTAATTGAAGAAAAGTCTTTATTTCTGAAGAACAATCTGAAAACAGTGAAACTGAAAAAAGTGTTTGGAAGGTAAACAACCCCTTTAGGGTCAGGACACACAGGCAGATTCAGGGAAATTAGTCGCCTGGCGACAAATCTCCTATTCTTCGGGAGACTAATCACCCCGAACTGCCTGGGATGGCACTCTGAGGGATTCGTTTTCCAAAGTTGCCTGACGAGGAAACTTCAGACGACTTCGGAAAACGAATCGCCCATTCCACCAGCGATTTACATTTTAGCCGGCGGGGAGGCAGTTCGGGGAGATTAGTCGCCCCGAAGAAGAGGAAATTCTAATCTCCCTGAATCTGCCTGTGTGCCCTGACCCATAAAAGCCCAGCTAGATCAGTTACTGATCAGATCTCAACAGTTTCACCCTGTCCAACATTGATGAGTCCCAATAAAGGTGCAACTTGCCCATAGATGGGATTAGATCAGCAACTGTTGCGACTGATCAGTGAGTGAGCTTTAGTCTATAGGATATTCCATAAGAATGTTACACTTTGGAGTGTAGCCTGAGTTCTTTCCCAGGATTCTGCAGTGCAAGTAGTAATTGGGATGACCATGGCAGCTGGGATTAGATGTTGCACTATTCTTCTTATAAAGTGCAACTGCCTGTATCTCTTTTGTGTTGCATGTCTGCACCCTCTTATATCTCACTGGCATCTTCCTTTATAATAACTAACTCTCTGTTTTGTCTTCCTTTCTCATTTCTTGCTATACTTTGATGTGTGTGTAGCGCTTCAGCATGGAAGGCTTATCAAACGTCATACAGAATAGCTTTCGCCAGACATTTGGGAACCCAGGAGGAGAAAAACAGGTGCTGGGATTTTAACTTCACCACCTCTGCTAGACAGTTTTCAGTTATTTCATTCTTCTCCAATAATTCTTGTTTTGTTTTTAGCCATAAAAATGAAAAACAACCGCTGTGTTTTTTAATAACCTTGTTACTAAGCTTACATAGATATGTGTGTGTAATGAGAGAGAGGCTTCAAAGTAAAATGAAGCTTCTCCTCTAAAAATCCATCACAGAAAAATCATAGGCCTCACATACCATTTGTTGTACTTCTCCCACCCATTCTTTTAGTGGATATAAGATTTGTTTCTCATGCTGCCCAACATTACCAACTGGGAAAATATATGTGATGCTCCCCTCAGTTATGCCTTACTATGCTACAGATCCAGCCTAAAGCCTGCCTACTTCTTTGGCCCTACCCCTATTGGGACTTAAGACTGTCCTGCCTAACTAGGGATCATTGAAGGGTCTAGGTTACTCCTAATCTGGTGAAAGCGAGGGTTAAGCAGGTATGCCATGAACTCTAAGCTGCTCTGTGCCAAGCCACCATACCAGTATTTAAAAGGGTGGTTCACCTTTAAGTTGACTTATAGTATGTAATAGGGATGCACGGAATCCAGGATTCGGTTCGGGATTCGGCCAGGATTTGGCCTTTTTCTGCAGGATTCGGAAGTAACGAAATGTTTTCCCCTTACCTAATTTGCATATGCAAATTAGGATTCGGATTTCGGTTCGCTATTTGGGCGAATCTTACGCGAAGGTTTCGGGGGTTCGGCTGAATCCAAAATAGTGGATTCGGTGCATCCCTAGTATGTAATGGTCAATTCTCAACAACTTTTTGTAGTTTTTTTTTTAATTATTTGCCACTTTCTTCTGACTCTTTCTAGCTGTCAAGTGGGGGTCACTGACCCCATCTTAAAACAAATGTTCTGTAAGACTACAATGTATTGTTATGGCTACTTTTTATTACTCATCTTTCTATACAGGCCTCTCCTATTCATATTCCAGTCTCGAATTCAAATCGGTGCATGGTTGCTAGGGTAATTAGGATCCTAGCGACCAGATTGCTGAAACTGCAAACTGGAGAGCTGCTGAATAAAAAGCTAAAAAAAACACAAATAATGAAAAATGAAAACCAATTGCAAATTGTCTCAGAATATCACTCTCTGCATCATACTAACTCAAAGGTGAACAACCCCTTTTCAACTGTCCGTCTGTTTTACTTGGAGTAGGGTCGCAGTTTCCCCCATAGTTCATTATCTAGTTCTAGTCTGTTCTAAGTAGATATTGTACTGACCCCAGTCTAATAAGGAAATGTGTTCTCCTGTCTGAGAGGTGCTTAGTTCTCTGCTTGTTTGACGAAGATAAGCAAATATCCTGATAGCTTTGTTTCCAGGATCACTGAGCCACTGGTGGGTCTTTTATTGGAGTCACTGGATATTGTTATTATTATTATTATTATTATTACTACTTCCTGGATACACAAACAGCATCCACGTTCACATTGAATTAAAAAAACAACAATATTTTTATATATGCCACTCTCCCAAAGAATACAAAGTATTTATTACATATGCATAAATGAATATGAATATACAGATTAGGGATGCACTGAATCCAGGATTCGGTTCTGCCTTTTTCAGCAGGATTCATTTGGATTCGGCCGAATGCTTCTGCCTGGCCAAACCGAATCTGAATCCTTATTTGCAGGAAGGGAAATCATGTGACTTTTTGTCACAAATCAAGGAAGTAAACATTTTTTCCCCCTTCCCACCACTAATTTGCATATGCAAATTCGGATTTGGTTCGGTATTCGGCCAAATCTTTTGCAAAGGATACGGGTGTTCAGCCGAATCCAAAATAGAGGATTTGGTGCATTCCTAATACAGATAGGCTTAATTTAACCCTAACGCACAAATCTGACACTGCAATGTTATACTGTTTGCTGCCAGAAAGGATTTTGGGGCTCGCATGTAAGCTATTTGGGTTAACCTGTCACTGGGCATCACTCAGTAACGTAACTTGGTGGGGGCGGGCCCTGGTGCGAGCCGTGCAGACTGGCCCGTCCCCACCCTCGTGTGCGCAATTTTTCTGTGCTGCTGCAGCCGACTCCAGCCGGCTGAAGTGCGCACGATCTTCCAGGGGGGCCCTGCAGGGGTGCGGGCTCTGGCCCATTTGCACCCCCTGCTCCCCCGGTAGTTACACCCCTGGCATCACTTATGATATGAGAATTAAATCTTGCTCTCACAGGAGCTTACTTTTTAGAGCCCCCAGTTCAGTGGATTCCTGTGGTTTCCATACTCTTCATTGCTGCCTGATCATCTGAACGTATGAACATCACTTGCTTGACTTTGTGGCACAACTGGAGCCTTCCCTCGCTGAGCTTCCATACAAATATGTGCTTGAATCCCCATGGAATTACCTTCCTGAGTTGGTATTATGCTCTATTGTAAATCTTCTTCTGATACAACAGGTTATGTTCAGTGGAAGAAAATGTCCCACCACATTCTGCCATTTACAAAAGATGATTATAGAAGCAGAAATCTGTTACGTTGAAGGCTGTCTGTTTGTATGAACTGTCTGTCAGGGACTGAACTAACTTGGTCGGGGTAAAAGACATGTGTCTACAGCATAAATTGATGACCAATATTTTCATGGATCATCTTTATGTAGGTTAGTCAAGATATATTGCTGGCCTCAACAGGTTTCTTTGAAAATGGGCTTAAAAAGGAGAACTAAACCCTTAAAAATGAATATGGCTAAAAATAACATATTTTATATAATGAACTTATTGCACCCGCCTAAAAGTTTCAGCTTGTCAATAGCAGCAATGACCCAGGACTTCAAACTTGTCACAGGGGGTCACCATCTTGGAAAGTGTCTGCGACACTCACATGCTCAGTGGGCTCTGAGCAGCTGTTGAGAAGCTAAGCTTAGGGGTCGTCACTAATTATCCAGCACAAAATGAGATTTGTCTGTAATATAAGATGATGCTACAGGACCGATTATTACATTCTGACGCTAGTTGCACTGGTTTCTGTGCTGCAATGTAGTAATTATCTGTATTAATTCAGTATTAATTACTAATCATCTTATATTGTGACATTTATATTCTATATGTACTGTATATTGAGTGGATCCCTAAGCTCAGTAAGTGACAGCAGCACAGAGCATGTGCAGTGAATCAGCAGAAAAGAAGATGGTGCGCTACTTGGGCATCTTTGGAGACACAGATCTTTACTGCTAAAGGATTGCGGTAGAGTCCTGCAGCGGGTCGTGTACCGGCAGGTTACCTGCAAAAACCTGTGGTACCCTGCTGGTAGAAGTTCCGGGTGCGGGTATAGACGCGGTTCTGCGGGTTTGCAGGTTGGCGGTCGGGCCGTGGATCTTCTCAATAGCGATTTTTACTCCTTTTTTCTCATCATGCCTAGTTCCTATGATGTCACTTCCAGTTTACAATGACAGCATTTCCTGATTCTTGATGGTCAGTGGGTTGCGGGTCCGGGTTGCAGATAAGGTACTTGCGGGTCGGGTAGTCGGTCCAAGCGGGTAAGAATGCGGGTTGCGGATCTGGGTTGCAGATTGCAGGTTGTGGGTACTGGTCGGGTACGGGTTCCAAAAAATGGACCTCGCTGGACTATATTGTGGTTGCCTTGGGCTGGTACAGAAGCCCAAAACATCATGTACAACATTTCTCGCCAATTTCTTTAGTTAGGCTTTAGTTCTCCTTTAATGATTCATCTAGTGCTTGCCTTCCATTTACATTTTGGCAAGTTAACCTATTCCTTTCTTCAGACTGAAATAAAATTCTCTAATGATGCTCTGCCCCTCATTCACCCAGCCTGGTGCCGAGCCCATTAATGAGAGTTGTTCCTTTTGAAAAGCACCTTTAAAAAGCTGCTACTTTTCCCAGCTTCAGCGTCACTTTTTACTCTTCCTGAGTTTACTTTGTTTCCTGATTGTGTCCCATTTACTTAGGTTGAAATGTGCTATGGAATTTGCTAATGATTTGGCAGTTTAGGGTTATGTGTTTGGCCATTACTTGACTGTGCAACTGGTGGGAATTTTGGGAGCAGTAAGATAATATTTCCTAGAATGGCCCATGTTGTTACTTCAGATGTCAGGGGGTTAAACGTAGACACCTCTGCAAGTAGGACAAATGATATTCTGTGACTCCCCCTTTCCTTTCTACCACCAGGGTCTCCGACAGACAGTTTGTTCTGCCACAAGAAGTAGGGCTCAGAGAATTCTCATGTTTAGTATTCAGAGAGAGAAGAAGGGTCTTTGTAGTGAGAGTGCAGCATTCTTTTCAAGGGCCTGAATATGACAACCCCCTCCTTGCCAGACACATTCTGCAAAGTGGGGAGCTGCTTCAATACACCCGACAAACTGTCAGGCTGGGAGGCAAGAAGTGGAGCCCATTGACTTTCCCTACACGAATATTTCTGTTGCAGGGCTTCCACTCGCTATTAGCAAATTGATGGCCTCCGGTATCCTGGTTAGAAATTATTTTCCTGAGCACAATAAAGGAAAGATTTGTCTATTCATTTAGATTGCATTATAGTCACACAGTTCTTTCCACTGAAACTTTAAGCCCAGTATTGTCATTTTGCTTAGTGTTTTTCTCTATTAAAGGTTCACCTTTCATTTAACTTTTAATATGTTATACAATTGCCAATTCTAAGCAACTTTTTAATTGGTCTTCATTATTTATTTGTTATAGATTTTTTAATTATTTGTTTTTTCCTTCAAATTCCAGCTTTCAAATGGGGGTCACTGACCCCTTCTAAGAAACAAATGCTCTGTAAAGCTACAAATGTATTGTTATGGCTACTTTTTTATTACCAATCTTTTTGTTCAGGCCTCTCCTATTCATATTCCAGTCTGTTATTCAAATCAGTGAATGGTTGCTATGCTAATTTGGACCCTAGCCACCAGATTGCTGAAGATGCAAACTAGAGAGTTGCTGAATAAAATTCTAAATAACTCAAAAACCACAAATAATAAAAAAATGAAACCCAATTACAAATTGTCTCAGAACATCACTCACTACATCATACTAAAAGTTAACTCAAAGGAATCTTTCCTCACCAGCAGCATTTTGTGATGATTGTTTTCTTAGGAAGATACTGTCAGGAGTTCCATGCTGCAAACTACAGAAGATTCATATTTATATTTAGGCCATGTGTTTTAATCTCAATATCAAGTTTTGGTGATACATAGGCAGTCAGCAGGCTTGTGCCAGGGGATACATTTCATCAAAACACAGTTTCTGTTTTCTTTTTAAGAAATGGAATACGTTTCGAACACTGTATTTTACTTACTGATCATATTCCATAGTATAAGTGCGCTGCTATGTTTTTGCTAAATCAGAAAAACCAAGGGAATTCTTCCCTTTATGATTATTCTTTATCAAGTATATCTGAATAAAGCAGCTTGATTTTATCTCAACAGTATTTGACCACAGTCATTCCATATGAAGAGAAAAACGGGCCACCTTCTGTGGAAGACCTTCAAATATTAACTAAAAGTAGGTAAAACCTTGGAACTTTGGCTCCATCTGTGATAAATAAATGTTATTTCCTATTCGATCTACCTCTATCTCAGATAATGTGAAACGGGGGGATTAACCTTTTGCAAAAAGTATTAAAATATTTTGGAAAAAGGGCGCTCAGTGTTTAGATTACTCTGTTCTCAATGCTTATGTCACATAAAGTAGAGTAATTGACATTTTACATTGTATCACAATGAGAAATTCTTTGTAGAATTACATGTACCATTTCCTTACTGTATCCTATATCTTTCCAGTTCTCCACGCAATGAAAGATGACAGTGATAAAGTGCCATCATTGTTAACGGATTACATTTTAAAGGGTGAGCTCACAAAAGTGTCAGTCTATTTTGTTTTATCTTTGGGAACATTTTTTATCCAGTGACCCTTGTTTGTTTAAAGGTTACTGTTAATTTTAATACTGTATTACACTTATGTGCCTTGCAAATAATTCATTCCAACAGGTAAGTTTTTATTTGAAAACTAAATAATGATGTGTGGGCAGTTTATTATAAATGTGCACAGCAGAATGCAAGTCCTTTCAAGCAGTTACTGTCTCAAACAAGAGGCCCAGATTTACAAACAAGGCTCCCTTAGGCCGTCTCTGCTCATCTCCGTCCACCTCCCCCTCCCCTTCTGCTTCCCCTCCTCATCCACGTCTCTCTTCCCTTCTCCTCCCCGTCCGCGTCCCTCTCCCCTTCTCCTCCCCGCCCGCGTCTCTCTCCCCTTCCCCCTAAGCGTCTCTCTCCACTCCACGTCCCCTCCCCTTCTGCTTCCCCCTCCGCATCTGCGTCTCTCTTCGCTTCTCCCCGTCCATGTCCCTCTCCCCTTCTCCTCCCCGTCTCTCTCCCCTTCCCCCTCAGCATCTCTCTCCCCTTCTGCTTCCCCATCAGCTTCTGCTTCCCCCTTCGTTTCTCTCTCCCCTTCCTGTCCACATCTCCCTCCCATTCCCCCTCAGTGTCTCTCTCCCCTCCCTGTCCTCCTCCTCTTCTGCTTCCCCCTCAGCTTCCACGTCTCTCCCCCCTTCCCCTCCCCCTTCTGCTTCCCCCTCTGCATCCGCATCTCTCTCTACCTGTTCGCATCCCCCTTCCTCTTGTGTGTGCGAGTATATACGCATATCTTGAATATGCTAAATTGTGCATGCGCAACTGACTTTAGTGCGGGACTCAAATCCGGTCCTGGTGCTCACCACTGATTTTTAAAACCATTAGGCGGGGGTGCAATGAGGCTATGACCACAAAATACATATAGACAAATACAAGAGACCTATGCAACCCATTATCCATATATTTAAGACAGAGACATTTTGTGCATACTGCTACTGAAAAATGTCTTACCCTTTAAACAAAACAGGGATTGTTTGTCCATATATTGCAATATATTTAAGCTGGCCAACATGGGTAAAATTTAAAATGTATAATGAAGCAATAGAATTCTTAATGAATCAGATGAAAATTAAGAGTAGGACTGGCCAGATATGGGATGACTTTGACGTAGTTGGCCAGTTTAAATATATTGTGTGTTGATAGCAGATGATGGAGTGTTTTAACATCTCTGGCAAATAACCTGTCCCACTGGAAGTGTCATATTTTTTAATGGCAAGGAGAAATGTTGGATCAATTCTGAGACATCATCAAGGTATTAATGTTGCAGTTGTTCTAGACATTCCATGGCCCAGAGTTATTCCCTGTACTGGCTAAACCACTTTCCTTCATGCACACAATAATGCTAAAATATCTGGACATTTGACTGTCCAACACCTCATTTCAAAATCATTTTTGGTTTAGGAGGAGTTCGATCCTTTCCTTCTATATTAGCCTCTACTTCTTGGAAGACTTTCCGCTAAATGTTGGAACATCATTGGGCACTGATGTTGGCCAATCAGGCCTGGCTTGTAGCTGCCATTACACACCATTATTCTCCCTCCACCAAACTTACATTTATCTACATTATGCATTCAAGCAGGTAGCATTCTCTCTGAAACTCCGTATCACTGCTTCAGTACCAGATGGTGAGGCACAATTTATTACTCCAATTTATTAGTCCAGTCACAGCAGCTTTTACACCACTTCATGTGACAATGTTAGGCCTTTGTGCAGCTGCCTATACCCTGTACTCACAATACATCACAATCACTGCACTGGCCTTTGGTATCCCGCCTGCACTAGATCACAGAGTGGTGGTACTGTGTGTGTAGCTTTCCTGCCCAACCCATGCTGTTAATTCTGCCTGCACTGGGCTTTATAGACAGTCTGAGCTGCACAGATAGGCAACTAGCCTGTAGCAACTGGGTCCTGTATGCTCCTTATACACTGGGAATGGAATCTTGCAAGTGTTAAGTCTTAAAGGAAAATAAAAAGCAATAGCTAGAAATGTTGTACACTATGTTGTGGGCTTCTGTACCAGCCCAAGGCAAACACAGCATTTAGCAGTAAAGATTTGTGTCTCCAAAGATGCCCCAGTAGCTCCCCATCTGTTGATCCACTGCACATGCTCTGTGCTGCTGTCCCTGAGCTTAGGGACCCACTCACAATATACAGTACATATATGATAGAAATGTCACAATATAAGGCTGATTAGTAATTAATACAGATAATCACTACATGGCAGCACAGAAACCAGTGCAATTAGCATCAGATTTTAATAATCAGCCCTGTAGCATCAGCTTATATTACAGACCAACCTCATTTTCTGCTGGATAATTAGTGACGACCCCTAAACTTAGCTTCTCAACAGCTGCTCAGAGCCCACTGAGCATGTGAGTGTCACAGACACTTTCCAAGATGGTGACCCCCTGTGACAAGTTTGAAGTCCTGGATCATTGCTGCTATTGACAAGCTGAAACGTTAGGCTGGTGCAATAAGTTCAGTATATAAAATGGCATTTTTGGCCATTTTTGGGTTTAGTTCTCCTTTAATACTTGTTTCCCCATATGGTAATACAGATGTAAGAAGAGCCCATTCTGTTTCATTGTATGATAGACGGCTGTATCTCTATTTCAGCTTGGCTCCAATCCCACAGCTGCTGTTTCTGTGAGTTGCTGTGTATTTACTCCTGTCTCCATAGAAATGTTCCTCATTGTGCTGTTTGTTTTCTCTTGCAGTTCTGTGCCCTACATAAGGAGTCGTCGGCTGCAGCGGATGGCAAGCTTATTGAATTGGGGATGTGACATTTCCTGCGTATGACACAACGTTTTCGTACATCTGTTTGCCTTTTATCTCTGCCCACAGGCATTACTGCTGCAGCTGTTTTCCTAAGCATCCTATTCCTTTTAGCAGCATGATGATCATCCAGCCGTCTACTCAGGCTGCAATAACAAGTAATACACAAGTAATACACAAAAAAACACAAGAAATACACAAGAATACACAGCTTCATGTAACCATGGCTCTTTCAGCAAACTCCTCGCCGTGACATTAATGCATAGAGAACAAATGTACAGTTTTAACCGGTTTTTATGTGCTGAAATCTATTTTTACATGGAATGCAACAGACCGGACACTAATCATTATCTTGAACGGTTTGAAGATGGAGAACGCAAGCTCCTCCCACCGAACAGGCGCTGCCAGCTGATGCAGCATCGGATTTGCATCAACTTATTTTCTATAAAGGGAACATTTGCAAATTGCACTGACGTTATTTTTTTTAAGAAATGTAGAAAGTAAGGGGGGGGGGAAATAGTCTATAAACACTACAGAAATAGTCAATTCTAGTCTGAGCTCACATCGAAATAGTGTAAGGCAGGTTTTATGGTTTTAATTGCCCAGTCTCTATATAAAGTGTTGCTCTAGTCTCAATCCCTGCAGCTTTTCATGTAGAAGAATATTAGCTTGGGTATAGTAATTGAGTGACATAACGATAGAACTGGGAACATTAGATCCAGTTATGTTGATAGAATTGCCCCCCTTTGTCTCTGTTTTTTTACTACAGGTATGGGACCCGTTATCCAGAAAGCTCCGAATTACAGAAAGGCCATTTCCCATAGACTTTTTTTAAAAAAATGATTTCCTTTTTCTCTGTAGTAATAAAACAATACCTTGCACTTGATCCCAACTAAGATATAATTCATCCTTATTGGAAACAAAACGAGCCTGTTGGGATTATTTAATGTTTAAATGACTTTTTAGCAGCCTTAAGGTATGAAGATCCAAATTACAGAAAGATCCGTTATCTGGAAAAATCCAGGTCCCAAGCATTCTAGATAACAGGTCCCATACCGGTACAATTGAAAGATGAGAAGCCATATATCTTCCCACCTTTGGCTTTTAGGGTATTTAATATTTTTTAAGACATAGACATAATAAAAGCCCAAAACCTATTTTAAAACGAGTAAAATAAGAAAAGCATTAGGTTGGGTAGAGCACAAGGGCTGCCCCTGTACAAATCCCTACTAATATTGTTATTCTGGTGCAGTAAAGCAACAACGGGCCTTCTCTCCTGCTCTCACCTCATCAGTTCAATGTGCACAATTAAACGTATTTTTTTGAAATGTTTACTTTTACATAACAGTATTATTTTTAAAATAAAGGAAATAAAATAAATTGCAGTGACGTGATTTCACTTTCATGTTAACGGAGATATTAAGCGAGTCGTCTTATGGAACTGAAGTGCTAGATGTGTATTGCGTTCGTAGCCTTTGCCCTGCCCCATGAAAAGGGAATACCTTGCACTTGCCCTGCTTGTAACTGAGGAAATAAAACTGTACAAAGTGTATTTTAGTATATTATTAAACTCGGCTTTATGGAGCACAAGCTTGTGTGGAGATTTATTTTGGAAACGGTTCTTGGAATGTTTTCTGCAGTCAATAGGGTTTGCTGGGGATATATCTCCTTTCTGCTCACATAGTTTTCATTATAACTTTTATATTCCTCTACCCTCACTAAAATGCAGTTGTACACAATTTATTGTAAATCATAGAAGGACATGGGCTTATTTAAGCTTCATGTGTGTTATGTGTAGGGATGCACGAAATCCAGGATTTGGCCAAGATTCTGCCTTTTTCAGCAGGATTTGGATTCTGTCAAATTCAAGTGCTTGGCTTGAACCGAATCCAAAAAAATCACATGACTTTTCGTCACATACAAGGAAGTCAGTCATTTTTTAGCCTTGCGGTTATCTCACCCCCTTGTTTTCTAATTTACATATGCAAATTAGGTTCTGATTCAGTTCAGTATTTGCCAGAATCTTTCGCAAAGGGTTTGGGATTTGGGTGAATCCTAAAATAGTCAATTCAGTGCATCCCTAGTTATGGGATCCCTTATACAGGATCAGTGTCTGGGGGGTCTGGGGCTGCAACCATACACCCCCCCCCCCACCAGTGTACCTTCTTATCTCTTCATGTGGGGGTAGGTTTGGGTGCAGCATTTCAGGCAGCCGTAGGGAGCCGGTCTGGGTCGCTGGAGGCCCACCAGGTTGTTTTCCGCATTTCCTGAAAACCCTGTGCAGAAATCTCATATTCTACTTACTAACATATCTGCAGTAATCCATATTGTGACAAGCTACCCTATTGGGTTTATTTAATATTAATTTTTTATATTGTAAGCAAATTTAGGGCATGGAGATCCAAATTGTGGGAGGGGGAAGAATTATCTGTAAACTCCAAGTCCCAAGCATTCTGGATAATAGATCTTGTATTTGTATGACCAACGCGCATACGCTTGTTACATACAATGCTGGTAAGCAATAAAATAAATACTGTTATTTCCCCCTCAGTACAAAAGATATATATATATATATATATATATATACAAAAATGCGTGTAGTCCGCACACCATGAAGTGGAAATAACCTGGGTGCTAGTCCAAGTGAAGAATGTGTAGCAAGCATAGGATGACAGCACTCCAAGGATTTAACAAGGTATTCCCTGAAGAAAGTTCCTGTGAGGAACTGAAACGTCGGATCTAATAAACCTATTCTATTTTTGACACTATACTCTGCTTGTTAAATCCTTGGAGTGCTGTCATCCTATGCTTGCTATATATATATATATATATATATATATATATATATATATATATATATATATATATATATATATATATATATATATATATATATATATATATATATATATATATATATATATATATATATATATATATATACACACATACACACATACACACACATTCATAATTATATACAAGTAGGGGATCTATTATCCGGACCTGGGGTTTTCTGTATAACTGGTCTTTCCATAATTTGGATCTTCATTCCTTAAGCCTGCAAAATCATGTAAACATTAAATAAACCCAACAGGCTGGTTTTGCTTCCAATAAGTATTAATTATATCTTAGTTTGGATCAAGTACAAGGTACTGTTTTATTATTACAGAGACAAAGGAAATCATGTTTAAAAATTTGGATTATTTGACTATAATGGAGTCTATAGGAGACGACCTTTCCGTAGTTCAGGACTTTCTGGATAATGGGATTCCGAATAACGAATCCCATACCTGTATAACAATTATATATAATAATATGCACAACACAGGAATGGGATCTGTTGTTGGAAATACAGCAACCTTTCTATAACAGGGGGCCCATGCCTTATGGATGTTTAAAAAGCCTTTGGCATCGGGCATTGTCTCTTTAAACTGGAAAATGGCATTGCTGAATTATAGAGCCTTCTGGATAATGGATTTGCAGATAATGGATCCCATACGTCTGTACATGTACTGCCCAGGAGCTTATTAGTTGTTACAGCAATGCATAGACCCTGCTATATCTCGTGGGACTGGGATAGAACTGGTCAGGTGCTGGGAGATTCTATGGGAAACTGGACATCTGTTGGACAGGCCACCTCAGCAGAGCCCTCGAGTCCAGGCACAAGCAGCAGCTGGATCTCTACAGAGAAATAATGGAGAAAACACCTTTTTATTTTCAGTCCTTGGGGATATTTTTGTTAATGATTTGGAATCCAGTGACCAGCATCCCTGAAGACCCAAAGGCATCGCATGTACCCGTCTTTCCTTCCGACATCTTCCACAATAAAACTATCATCACAGACCATCAGTAAGTTACTCCCAGCAATGCTTTCTTACTATCCACTTGTACTTCATAGAACATTCTTCTTTGCTTACAATATCCCTGCACATCTTTCTTTTATTCAGTTAGTATTGTTTTTTTTTTTCTCAATTGAACGTTTATTGAGTTTTCAAAAAAAGAAAGGAAAAATCAGGGGTACAGAAAACAAAAAAGGGTGGGGGGAGAAGACAGTACAAATAATCAAGGTTATAAGCCAATAAACAATCAAAAAAAAAAAAAGGAGGTTACATAAGCTCCAACATAACAGGAAAGTGGGGGGTGGCAGAACAACAGGGTCCCCTGCAACCAACCAGCATTCAGGAGGTTTGCTTGTAATACGCCGACTCTTTAAATGAAAGCCAGCAAAGCCATCTCACACTATAAGTATCATACGAGTCAGATATGAAAAGGGAGAGTTCTTCGAATTTATGGAGTTCGTCAACTTTCAAGTACCAATCCTGTAACGTCGGAGCTAAGTTTTGTTTCCAACGTAATGGAATGAGCATTTTAGCTGCATTTAACAGGTGAGGTTCTATTGTCGAGGTGAAGGTACCAAACGGCTGATCCATATGAAATAATAAAATATATGCCGGGTCATCTGGAATATCATAATGTAAGATTTCCTGCATAGCTTGTCTCACCCCTTTCCAGTAAGGTTTAATAAGCGGACAGGACCAAAAAATGTGTAGTAGGGAGCCCGCATCAGTGCCGCATCTCCAACACCTGTCACTGGTGTTTTTAAAAATATGTTTTAGTCTGGTGGGGGTGTAATACCACCGTGAGATGATTTTATAGTTGGTCTCCTGTATTCTACAGCATCTAGTACTCTTAAGGAGTTTGGTCATAGCGTCAGTGAACTGGCCCCCTGGAAAGTGGACACCTAAATCTGCGGCCCAAGAGGTAACAAATGAAGGGTTGTTCGAATTGCGTGGAAGGCACAACATTTTATAGATTTGTGAAATTGTATGGAGAGGAGGGAGCTCTGCCGAACATAAAAGTTCATATGCGGTCTGTTTCCTACCCAAAATGGAGGTACCTCCTAAACTATGAAAGAAATGTTTGATTTGTGCAAATTTCAGATGGTCAAGCTTCGAAAAGGGCCTGACCCTTTGAAACCGACCTTTGTCAATGAACTCTCCCTTTTCAAGAAAATGAAATAATTGTAGGTTGCCTTCCACCAGCCAATGGGAGAAATACGCTGATTGTTGCCCTATTGGGAAGGCCGGATTATTAATTATCGGTGTAAGTGGAGACGGGAATTGAGTTAATTTAAATTTCTGTCTGCATTTATCCCAAATAAATAGAGTGTGAAGAAGGAGCGGGTGGTCAGTATAGCGAATACGGCGGTACCTGGCATCTAACCATGGAAGGTGCAGTAAATAGCTAAAGGTGGATTGCTGCTCTATCCCAACCCATAACTTGGATTCGGCATGATGAGACCAGTCTACAATTCGACCCAAAACTGCTGCATAGTAGTAAAGTCTGCAATCCGGGAGAGATACCCCTCCCAGTTTCTTGGGTTTTATAAGAGTGTTGTAACTCAATCTACTTTTCTTATTCTGCCATATAAATTTAGAGATAGTTGACTGCAAAGAGTCTAACATTTGTTCCGAGACCGGGAGGGGGAGAGATTGGAATATGTACAAAATGCGGGGAATAATATTCATTTTGACAACATTAATCCTGCCAAACCACGAAATAGGCTTGTCAATCCACGAGTCAAGGTCTCTATTAATAGCCGTCAATAGCACTTTGAGATTACTTAGCATCCAGTCGTTATAGTCCTTGGTAATTTTAAGCCCCAGGTACGTAATGTGAGACTGGGACCACTTATAAGGAAAATTTTGCGATAGGGCCTGTACCGTTCTAGGAGATAAAGAGATATTTAGTGCCAGAGACTTGGAAAAGTTGATCTTAAAGTTACTAAAATAGCCGTAGTGAGTCAATAACTGGTTCAAAACCGGTATAGAGACAATAGGTTGCGTAATGAAAAAAAGAAGATCATCAGCATAGGCTGCGGTCTTGTGATGTTGGCTGTTAATAGAGACCCCATTTATATCAGGACTCGAGCGAACATGACAAAGAAATGGCTCTAAAGCAAGGATAAAGAGAGTCGGGGATAAGGGGCAGCCCTGCCTAGTGCCATTGCGAATATCTATGAAATTGGACAGTTGACCATTAACTCGCACTCTGGCAATGGGGTTATTGTAAAGAGAGTGTATCCAAGACAATGTCTTTGGGCCGAATCCAGGCAAGAAAACATGTAGGACCAATTAACACGGTCAAAGGCCTTTTCCGCATCTGTGGATAACAGCATCAAGGGTAAATTGTGAGTTTTTGACCAATGTAGAATGTTGATAAGTTTATTGGTGTTATCTCTACCTTCCCTGCCTTTTACAAAGCCAACCTGTTCCGGGTTTACAATTTTTTGGAGTACGGTATTGATCCGATTAGCTAGAATCTTCGCAAGGAGTTTAACATCCCCATTTATTAACGAAATGGGCCTATAACTACCAGGATCGTTTGGGTGTTTCCCAGGCTTCAACAGGAGACTAATATGCGCTTCTAGGGATTGTTTGTGAAATTGGGAATCGTGTTGGATATCCTGAAAAGCTATAAGTAGTTTGGGAAGTAAACAATCTTTAAACGTTTTATAGTACAGGGTAGTCAGGCCATCCGGTCCGGGTGCCTTTCCTGTCGGTGTGTGTTGGAGAGCTAACTCTAACTCAGCCAAAGTCAGATCGGCGTCCAAAATATCTGCGTCCATGGAGGATATGCGTTTCATATTGGAAGAGAGCAAGAACTCCTGTAAGGAGCGACCATATTCCGGCACATCCTCCATAGAGTTATCTGGTAACTGGTATAGTTTCTTATAGAACAACTCAAAAGCCTCGGTTATCAGCTCTGGAGTATGTACAATGAGACCAGTGGCTTTCTTAATAGCCGGGATAAAATTCTTACCCTGTTTATGCTTTAGGACTCTAGCCAATAAACGGCCACATTTGTCTCCATGTTCGTACAATCTATGCCTAAAAACAGTGATCGCTTTCTGAGTAAAAAAGTTGAGATGTCCAGATAGGGCTTTCCTAGCTTCAGTTAGTTCTGTAAGAATAGCTGGGCAATGTGTTATTTTATGATTGTTCTCTAGTGTCTGTATCTTAGAGATGAGGTCATGTCTGGTCTTTTCCCTGCCCTTTTTCAGTCTGGCCCCATGTTTAATAAGGTGTCCCCGGATCACACATTTGTGGGCTTCCCAGCATGTCAAGGGCGAAACGTCAGGGGTGAGGTTCTCAGCAAAATAATGAGACAACTGTGTCAGTAAATCTTGCCGTATCGTTGCATCCTGCAAAAGGGATTCATTGAGTCTCCAGACACCCTGTTTGGATGTGGGGAGGGGAGTACGTAGTGCCAAAGTTATCATGGAATGGTCTGACCAGGTTCTGGTGAGAATATCACTAGCTATGACAGTGTCTAGAGCAGAATGGGACAGAAAGATATAGTCAATTCTCGTATAAATGTTGTGTCTGTTGGAGTAGAAAGAGTAGTCCCTTTCAGTGGGATACAGAATGCGCCATGGGTCTGTGAGTTGAAGGGAATGAAGACGTTGTCTGCAGCACGCCAGAAGCCGGGAAGTTACCCTAGATTTGCCTGTAGAGCAATCTAGTTGAGGCTCTAGTGGCAAATTAAAATCACCTCCCACCACTAGGGTGCCCTCCGCAAACAACGTCAGAGCATCAGTTATTCGTATAAGTTCCTGGTCCTGATTAATATTAGGCAGGTATAGATTGGCAAAAGTATAATTACGTCCCATATAAATGCCTTTCAAAAATATGTATCTTCCCGCTACATCACTTTTCCTGTCCGTCACAGAAAAACCAAAATTACTGGAGAAAGCAATAGCAACTCCACGTGTTTTAGTAGGTTGTGGTCTACTAGCGTAGAGTTCAGGGAAATGTTTGTTATTCCACCGAGGCACTGCACCTTCTTTAAAATGTGTCTCCTGGATAAAAATAACATTGGCTTTCTGCCTTTGGAGATCGGATGATAGCAAAATGCGCTTTTGCGGGGAATTTAAACCATTGGCGTTGATACTAACAATCTTAAAGGAGCTGATTCGTTTTGGAGACTTTGATAGAGTGACAGGCATGAAGTAAAACTCTTAAAGAGTGGCGAATAACAGAATATGGACGTGCAGAGGAATAGGGAAGTGAGGGAGAAAGGTGAGGGAAGGGGGAGTGAAATACGTCGCTACAAGAGGTAGGCCCAAAGCACTACTCCTGTAGGGTGGCAGGTGACGTGTGAGGGGGGCGGGTCTGGTTGTGAGTCTGAGGGTCTGTAATATACGAGAGGGAGGGCCCCCGCCTCCGGTGTCCCGGCCAGCACTCAAGTACCAGGTCATATAGGGACTCAACAAGAGAAAACTGAACAATTGTCGAAACATAACAAGCAGGAACAATAGAGGCTGTGTATAGTAAAGTATAGTTACACTGTGTAAGTACAGTAACACCATATTGAAGTGCATAGCAAGGCCAGTAGGGATAAGAGAGAGAGGAAAAATGAGAACAGTAGGGGAGAGAAGAGAGGGGAGAGGGAGGAGAGAAGAGAGAGAGAGAGAGAGGGGAGAAGGGAAAGGAGAGGAAAAAAAAAAAAAAAAAGGGGGGAGGGGGGAGGAGGAGAAGATACAGAAAAGGTGGACAAGGAGTAGGAAATATATAGGCAGATAATATATACAACAGTCCAGGAAGCTGGTAATATCAACAAAGCAAGATAGAGAAACCCAAAATGCTAATTCCCGTGCAGGGAGACATGATAGTGACAATACAGTGCATTGAGAGGGTCTGACTTACACATGATAGCGGCATGTTGATAAAGCTGACCATTGTCAAGGTGTCATGGATCACAGGAAAAGGGGCGGCAGCCAAAGAGCGAGGGAAGGACAAAACCTAAAGAGACAGGGACGTGGGCGGAAAGGGAAAGAGAGAAGAAAAGAAGGAAAAAAAAAAAAAAAAAAAGGGGGGGGGAAAGAGTTGGGATGGAAGGGAGTAAGGAGATAGAGTCCCTATAGGTATGCCAAGCCTTACAGGTCAAGCCATGGAGAATGCAATGTAAATGACATAGAACTGTTGTTACAACTTCTAACTGCAATTATAAACTATCAGGTCACGATGCTGGGTAGAGGCAGCATGAGACCCGCTGGAGTAAAGAATAAAGCGAAGCATCAAACACAGTCAGTGAGCTAATTCTAACAACAAGGTATTGTAGGGATCTGGCCGTAACCAAAGTGTTCTTTGCAGATAGTGGAGAGATTCTAATCGTCCAGCTGGGAAGACGACCAAAAATTCCAGCATAATTGCAAGGTGACGTACAGAACTATCCCCAGCGATTCAGAAAGTGGAGGCAGACAACGATCTGCACATAGTAGAGGCCATCTGTATTCAGTGACAGCAGACAAAAAAAAACAAAAAAAAAAAATTTGTCTATTAAAGTAACAGCCACACCAAAACTTAGTAACTCAAAAGATAAGGCCTGCAGACTGAGGAAACCATGACCCAGCATCATGAGAGCCAGACAAGATAGTACATACGGAGTATGTAAGGTGGGGCAGGTGAGCTCGCCTCATAGTGTAAATCGCCACAAACCGCCTTACCATATCCTCAGGTAGCGAGTGGCAGGTCTGGAGAGGCCAAGGCTATGTCGGTATTAGGCGAAACCGCAGGCTGGTGGATGGGCCCAGGAGCAGCCGATGGTTCGTCTGGGTATACATATCTGCGCCATTCCAATATATCCATGTTTGGTAGGCCCAGCGAGCGTAAAAAAAGCAGGTGCATCAGAGGGATCACGAAGGGAGTGTGTCTTGCCATTACTGTGTGCCAATAAAGCAAAAGGGAAGCCCCATTTATAGGGGACGTTCCGTTCCCTCAGGGATTGCACCACAGTACGCAACATGCGTCGCTGGAGAACCGTGGAATACGCCAGGTCTTGATAGATCTCAATGGTGGATCCTTCGAGCTGTACTATTTTAGCCTCCCTCGCCTTACGTAGTATAGCTTCCTTCGTGGTAAAGTTATGAAAGGCACATAGAACGTCCCTGGAGGTATTAGGACGGCCGCCAGTAACTCTATGAAGCCTGTCAATCAATACGGCAGTCTCTTTCTCCTGACCCAGGAGATGATTAAACAGAGCAGTCAGAGTAGGCCGTAAATCTGCAGCACTTACTTCAGGTGGTATGCCCCGTATGCGAATATTGCAGCGTCGGCTGCGGTTCTCCGCGTCCTCCAACATGCGCCGCATGTTAAATATATGTCGGGCTTGTGTATCCAGCCTGGAAGAGGTTGACGCGACTGCCTGCGAAAGGTCGGTGTGGCGGTCTTCCAGATCCCGGAGTTTAGCAGCAACACCATGTATCTCCGACTTGAGGACTTGTGTCTCTCGCTGCTGGCTCGATTTAATTTCCGTTAATAAGGCCACAAGATCGTCTTTTTGCGGAAGTGCTGCAATCAGCGCTAACAAAGTGGCGGTGTCTGTAGTAGGAGGATGGGCAGGTACCTCTACCGCGTGGCTAGGCTGTTCACCATCAGAGGCCTCTGCGTCCGCCATTTTAGAGGTCTCGTCCTCAGCAGGCGACGGAGGGTTTTTCGTAAAAAAGTGGCCGATTTCCTTATCTTTTTTTGTTGAGGATGGTTTCTGAGATGCTGTAGTGGAGGTCGCTCTTTGATTTCTCCGCATCTTTGTAAAATCTTATAGAATACTGGCCCAAGAGCAGCGAAGAGCGGGAGCCCAGCCAAAACACGTCCGTCCTAGACCGCCATCAAACCACGCCCCCCAGTTAGTATTGTTTTGTATTAAAGGGGGCATCATCTTTCCATGTGTGTGCAATACAGATGCATGTGGATTCCCAAATGAGAATTCTCCCAACTAGACCTGTCAATTACACAGAGAATAACGTGCCATATTGTAAATTATAAGGATATTATAAGTCACTGGGGAGTTTCATGACCATATACCAGGCCGATTGCCGAGTCCTAGTACATTATTTATCATAATACACAAGATTCAGAAATTATATTACTAAGCACCAATTATAAGGATATAATTCTCATAGTATTCGTGTGTCTCGTGTATTTCATTGCATTTTAATTGGGAGCCTGCACCTTTTGGAATCCCTTGTTGTTTGCTGGATTGATACTGGCCTACTCAATTACTGTGGTGCCCACCAAACACTAGTACAGAGGGCACCCATAAGGTAGCAAATCATTTCTTGTGGTGCCAGGACAGTTCTCGTAGCTTGAATACATAAAGCATTGTGGTGAAGGGAATACCCTGCAAATGCCTGATATATACAACTTGCAATCAAATCATATTAAAGGGGTGGTTTACCTTTGTTAACATTTAGAATGATATAGAATGGATAATTCGAAGCAACTTTTCAATTTCCCTTCATTTTTCCTTTTTTATGGTTTAAATCTAATCTAAAAACAAATGCTTTGTAAGGCTACAAATGTATTGTTATTGATACTTTTTATTACTCATCTATTCAGGCCTCTCCTATTCATTGAAATTGCAAACTGGAGAGCTGCTGAATAAAAGGCTAAATAACTCGAAAACAACAAATAATGAAACAGATTATATTGCAAATAGTCTCAGAATATCACTCTCTACATCATACTAAAAGTTCATTTAAAGGTGAACAACCAATAGTTACAAAGTCCATCAAGTTCAACCCCTCCAAATGAAAACCCAGCATCCATACACACACCCCTCCCTATTTTCACATAAATTCTATATACCCATATCTTCCAGAGAAAACAACCCCAACTTTGACAGTCTACCCTCATAATTTAAGTCTTCCATCCCTCTAACCAGTTTAGTTGCACTTAGTCTCTGCACTCTCTCCAGCTCATTTATATCCCTCTTAAAGTGGACCTGTCACCCAGACACAAAAATCTGTATAATGAAAGTCCTTTTCAAATTAAACATGAAATCCAATTTCTATTTTTTATTAAAGCATTCATAGCTGTTGTAAGCTCATTTAAACATCTCAGCTGTCAATCAAATATTGTCTGCCCCTCCTCTATGCCATGGGCATAGAGGCGGGGCAGGCAATTACTTTCACTTTCCATTCAGCACTTCCTAGATGTCACTGCTCTCCCCACATTCCCCCAGTTCTCTTTAACATTTAATTGTTTAGCCAGTGCATGGAAATGGATAGCGGGTCCCCCATTCTGGTGTACAAACAAAGATTCTGAGATGATACAAGGCTTTCCTTAAAAAGTGTCCACAAAATGGCTCCTGCCTGCTTGCTATCATTTTGAATTCCCAGACTGAAGGAAACAAGATTCAAATAATTTATATAGTGTAATTAAAGTTCATTTTGCTTGACTAATGTGATAAAATAGGATTTTGAATAATTTTTTTGGGTGACAGGTCCCCTTTAAGGACTGGAGTCCAAAACTGAACTGCATACACCAGATGAGGCCTTACCAGGGACCTATAAAGAGGCATAATTATGTTTTCATCCCTTGAGTTAATGCCCTTTTTTATGCAAGACAGAACTTTATTTGCTTTAGTAGCCACAGAATGACACTGTCCCGAATTATAAACTTATCTACAAAACCCCTAGATCAGGGGTGTCCAAACTTTTTACAACGAGGGCCAGATTTGGTGAGGTGAAATTGTGTGGGGGCCGACCATTCATCCTGACATGCTGGATCCCAGGCAAAATGAAATGTGAAGCCACTGCAATTTATGGTATCTCTCTGTACAGACTATGAGCAAATTTAGGGGCTGTTCCTGCTGAATTGTGCTTAGTACAGGGAATACCTATGCTGCCATAGTTTTAGTCATTTGTAGATTAAAGAGATAACCGTAAGCTGTCTAATACCCTAAAAGACAAGAATATGAGTGAGAGACACTGCCAATATATATATATATATATATATATATATATATATATATATATATATATATATATATATATACACATATATTTAATGAAACATCCACCAATTAATAACCTTACATTGCTACCCTCCTCCCTTGTTTATTGCAAGGCACGGCCAGCTTCTAAGACTGCCTCGGTAGATGGAAATTTAATTTGAGGGTTCTGGCATGTTTTACTTAAGACAGCAGGGCCCACCACCTAAGGGTATCAGTCAGACAGAGAGCTGAAAGCCCAGAGATGCGCGCATGCGGCAGGCCACTTGACTTTACCTCAATGTGCGCATGAACCCGGAAGATACGGCAGACCACTTCACTTTACCTCCGAAGTGCGCAGGGGCCCGGAACCCGGAAGATGCTGGGGGCAGGTGATGTTTCTCTCCATCCTGAGCCGGCCGCCCGGCAACCTTCAGATAGGCGGGCCCTGATTGGCAGCAGTCTGGAAGTGGAGGATATCGCGTCTTCCATCCATTGCCCCGGGCCCCTTAAATCAGGCGGGCCCTAGCCAACTGCCTAATCCGACCCTGGCTGCGGGCCAATTCAAAATGGACCGCGGGCCGCAGTTTATATTATTTCTGCCAAAGTGCATAACCTTGCATTTATCAACATTGAACCTCATTTTCCAGTTTGCTACCCAGTTTTCCAGTTTAGACAAATCACTCTGCAGTGGCAGCATCCTGCATGGAACCTATAGTTCTGCACAATTTAGTATCATCTGCAAAAATAGAAACAGTACTTTCAATGCCCACCTCCAGGTCATTAATAAACAAGTTGAAAAGCAAGGGACCTAGTACAGAGCCCTGAGGTACTCCACTAACAACACTGGTCCAATTAGAAAATGTTCCATTTACCACCACTCTTTGTAGTCTATCTTTTAGCCAGTTCTCTATCCAGGTACAAATACTATGTTCCAGGCCAACATTCCTTAATTTAACCAGTAACCTTCTGTGTGGCACTGTATCAAATGCTTTAGCAAAGTCTAAGTAAATCACATTCACTGCCCTCCCAGAATCGAGGTCCCTACTTACCTTCTCATAAAAAGAAATTAAGTTAGTCTGGCAAGATCTATTACGCATAAAACCTTGCTGGCACCAACTCATAATATTATGATTTGCTATGAAGTCCAGTATCTTATCCTTTATTAACCCTTCAAAAAGCTTTCCTACCACTGACGTCAGACTAACTGGCCTATAGTTTTGAGGCTGAGAACCGGATCCCTTTTTGAATAGAGGCACCACATTAGCAATTCACCAGTCTGTCGGCACTATGCCAGGCCTGAATGAATCCTGAAAATTAAGTAAAGAGGTTTGGCAATCACAGAGCTAAGCTCGCTAAGTACCTGGGATGAATACCATCTGGGCCCGGACCTTTGTTAATCTTAACATGTTCTAGTCTCTTTTGAATTTCCTCATGTGTGAACCATGCATCATTAGTTGTATTACTAGAATTGGGACTATTAAGAAGGAAACCTTCAGTAACTGGTTCCTCATTTGTGTAGACAGACGAAAAATATGAGTTCAGAATCTCAGCTTTTTTTTGTTCTCATCAACCAGCTGACCACCCTCTGATACTAAAGGTCCCACCCCTTCCTGCTTAATTTTTTACTATTAACATATTTAAAAAATTATTTTGGATTCTTTTTACTGCTTGCTGCAATATCCTTTTCCATATTGATTTTAGCTTGCCTTATAGCTTTTTTTGCATGATTTATTGGCCATCTTATAAATGATTTGGCTGTCCTAGCTAACTTGAAAGCCTTAAAAACTTTTTTTCTTACCCACCTCAACACCAACAATTCTATTGAACCTAAAAGGTTTTGCTTTGCAACGACGTTCCTTACTAACAAGGGGAATATACTGACATATATTTATTAAGCAGCATTTTAAAGACTTCCCATTTTTGTTCTGTGTTTAACCCTGTGAAAAGCATTTCCCACTTAATATGTTGCAGAGATGCCCTTATACTGTCAAAGTTTGCACGTCTGGAATTTAGAATCTCAAAGGAGACCATGTTATGATCACTATTCCCTAAATGCTCCCCCACACAAAAGTTAGAGATGAGTTCAGTATTGTTAGTTATTACAAGGTCCAAAAGAGAGTTATTCCTAGTAGGTTCTTGAACGAGCTGGAATAAAAAGTTATCATTCAGCATATTTACAAACCTACTAGCTTTTTCTGTCTTGGCAACCCCATTACCCCAGTCAATGTCTGGATAATTGAAGTCACCCATAGCCACAACTTGACCCAGCTGTGAAGCCGCTTGTATCTGCAAGAGTAGCTGGGCTTCATACTCGTCACTTATACAAGGTGGTTTATAACACACACCAATGATAATTCTTTTTGTTACCTTTTGCCCAATCAAAATCTCAAACCAGAGGGATTCTACACCCTCACCAGTGCCAGCAATCCCTCTGTCCATCCTAAAAAAGGTGTAATCAGTTATACCAATTATTACAGGCAGGCCCGGACTGTAAATCTGTGAGTTCTGGCAAATGCCAGAGGGGCTGCTGTAAGATGCCATAGAAAGTGACTATTAAGAGGGCTGGTGGAGGCTGTTTGGGCCTCTGTGTAATAGAAATGCCAGGGCCTATTTTGACTCCCAGTCCAGTCCTGAGTACAGGTGGAATTGCCATTCTCAAAATGGCAGATAGCATCTGACCTGTTGTTGCAGTAATTTATACATTACACACATTGCCCACCTGCCCAGCAGTTACCTTGTGCATATCCCTCTCTGAAGAAATCCATGCCATGCCATTTCATCCGTAAGGTGGCCATACGTGGGCAGATCATTTGCAGAGGTTGCCACACAAATGGATCTTGCACAGATATACCACATTGAGTGGGTGATATTGGGCTGATCTGATCGTGGGCCCTAGGGCCCAATGATCGGCTCACAAAGCCTGGAATGCTGTTGGTGGGATAGAGGACTGCATCAACGAACCAATGTGGTCCTCAATCAGACAGGAATTTTAAGCCTGCTTGATCGATGTCTGGCTGACTTTCGGCGGAAGCCTGACGAAGGGCCCCGTATACTGCCCGATAAGCGGCTAGCTTTGTCTGTCAAGGTTTCTGAGGAAGTGCGTAGACACGAAAAGCATCAGACCTCGGACGCTTGATTGTAAATCGAATGCATTAATAAAACATATACACTTTTAACTTGAATGCTGAAGTTGGCTGTTTCTGTGGAGATCCGGCTGCTACAATTGGTGGTTTTCGATAATACCATTTTTCTTAGCAACGGACTCGGGGAAGCTGCACCCAGGTCAGGACAATGATCCGGTAAGCTATACATTTACTGGGTACTACCTAAGGTTTTTTAAAAGGGGACGGCGAGCAGCCCGAAAGACTTTACATTCAGGTTTGCCTTCCTGGTGCTAGTGATTACCTGATTAACAAGGAAACACATTTATTCTTGTGGGTACTGGGAATACTGATGGATGCGTTAGCTTTTATTGGCCCACGTATGACCACCTTAATGCTGGAAGTTTTTCTGCCACACATAGTGCCAGATTGAATTTATAATTCAATATATTGCTCCAATGGCATGTGGGCAGATTTGGGCAATTGGAGTGCTGGTGAGAGAATGTATTACTCCCATTAATAAGACATAGCCTGTATCCATGGCAAAGGTTAAAGGGATGCACACATTTAGCCCTGTGGTACAAGATATCTGTACATACTAAATCCTTTCTCCCCAGCTGCCTTCAATTGTATTAATTTGAATAGCATTAAAGCATCTCTACTTTCAATGTATTTTACAGCTCAATATATTGAGATTTGGCTCTTTCTCTTTTCTCACCATGTCCACTGAAACAAAAGGGCTGATTTTCCAATATAGGTGCTAACTAGCACAAGGGCAGTTGCCAGTAGCAACCAATCGAGTCTTTATTCCTGAATGATTGTCTGTCCCCATGAATACACAGCAGCTTATTCATCTAAACTATAGGAGTGTTTTGTCAGTACATTATATTTAAATGCATATAAAATGCTTTTACATATTACATTCCTGCCCTGCAATACATGGCATTGAATTGCTGAGAAGTACAGAACATCTCTACTTTGATCTTTGGTTTGAAATCCTGTTTGTTTAATATAAAAAACAATAATAACATTTAAACAGAACATTTCTAATCTTTTCTTCCGGCTACATTACAAAATAATGTGATTGTTATATGAACGGCCTTCATTTCTTGCTTATCTGGGACTGACTGGCTCCACACACCTAAGGTTTTTAACAGAATTTGAGCTGCCTGTAAAGCACGTGTAACCTTTGAGCACATTCCTCTACATACCGAAGAACAATATAGCAAGCACAATATAGCAAGCACAATATAGCAAGCACAACATGTGCCAAGAGTACGACTCCTTCCATAATAATATCTTGGATGTGATTCATTAGCCCTGGCCTTCATGCAAGTGAGAGTGGATAACATTGAAAAGGAAAGCATCGCCTAAAAATCCTTGTAATATGGTGATTGGAGCAGGGGCGTAACTAGAGGAAGCAGACCCTGCAGTTGCAGGGGGGCCCAGGAGTGTAGGGGGCCCAGTGAGACCCTAATTAATTAGCAATTTTAATATATCTTGGTAAAATAGGCCAACTTATAAATATTTTGGGGCCCTAAATTGAATTTGCTATGGGGCCCAGTAACAACTAGTTACGCCACTGGATTGGAGACAGCCAGTAATAAGCAGAACAGCAACAGAAATAACCCCCTCATTTTGCACCTGCCATATAGAAGCAGTGGAGTAACCTAGAGGCCTGGGTTTTCCCAAAAATACTTTTCTTTTGTAGTTGTAGCTAAGACTTCAATCTTTTGTCTTCTTCAGTCTGGGCAGTAACATCATGGGGGCAGTATGAATGACAGGCGAGAGGTAATGACGTTTAGGGTTGGGACAATGACAGTGAATTAGTCAATGGGTTAATGACATGATAGTTTGGGGATTGTGAGCACCCTTGGCTGGAGCTTCTGTAAGTGTTGCTCTGTGTTAGCTGGAGGGCTATGTACAGTTTTTATAGGACATTAAAAGATGGCCCTTGCTGTGATTTATTTAGCTCAATCCAGATGTCTCTGAATAACTACCTCCAGGCAAGGATACAGGCAGTATGAGTATACTTTAAAAGGTATCAGTACTGAGAATAACTGGCCCCTGCATTGTAAACATTTCAGATTCATGCTGTAAGGACTGGTATTTTTCACACCTGTAAGATCCTTCCTTGTTCACACCAGTAAGGCCTGTATTGGTCACACTTCAGATTCAGACTGTAATCATATGCATTGTTCACCAGTTTACATTTCATACAGACTGTAGGAGTGCTTTACCCTGCTTGTGTGTGCCATACTCTGCCTGCCCTGCTCTGCCTGTGTGTGCCATACTCAAATGGCATCCAGGCTATGTATAGGGAAGAAGCACACTGACTTATACTGCTGGCATAAACCTTTGTCACATTTTATTGCAGAAGTTGTAGCACCTGAGGAAGGGTTTGGTCCCCGAAAGCTTGTGCTGCAACTTCTTCAATAACATGTGACAAAGGCTTATGCCAGTTTAAGTTGGTGTGCTTCTTCCCTATACATAGCTTGGAGGCAATTGAAATAGGACACCGGTTAAACAACAAATAAGATCTGTAGAACACCGTTATATTCTACAGAGTTTATTTGCTATTTAATTGGCTGCACAGCAGATTATATATATACTACCATATAACTATAGTAAACTATACAAAACACTAGTTTTACCAGTGCAGGGCAACAGATACATTATATCTTAGTTACGTTTAAACATGTTATTGTTTTGGGTGTTGCTGTTCCTGGGAGCAGAGACTCATAGGTGAGGAATGTGGAATGCTTGTCACTCACTGACATCACCAGGTTATGCTAATGAGAAAGAGTCAGCGACTCTCTTGACTCTGCTAGATATACAGGAGAGGAAGTGAGGGAAAGGGGCGGTGCTGGAGGTGATTATTTTTTGGATCCAAAATGTCTAAAAAATGTACTACCTTCAGTTTTTAACTTGTATGATCATATTTATGTAGCAAACCATTTGGGGTTCATCTTTTTTATCCGCATGTTTCATAATAAGAAGATTTCACATTTACCCTGTTCCCTATTTTGTCAGTAATTGTGTCTGTTGCAGTGTTTCTGGTTAAATACATCAGGTACGAGCACTGAGCTGTTCCATGGCACGGGCAGACAGACTGGCACAGTGCTCATTACTCATAGCTCAGCTGTATATAGCATGTTTATCTGCAGGATGAGTAATATCCATACCCTTGTGCTTTACTCTGTAGCCACCTTGAGGATGAACTGAAGCATGAGATTGGGGATATAAACTTGGATAACGTCTCTGAAGATGAACTGGAGTTCTATTACTTCACGTAAGTCGGATCATTAGTAAAATGCTCAGGGTCGGTTCCCGGATTGGGCCGGAGGTCAGAAGCGGAGGGGGTCTGGGCCCACAAAGGCTGGGGCCCACCAGGTTTTTGCCCGGCATCCGCCAGAACAGTCCGAACATATTTTTCACCTACTCATGTTGTTATGTAACATAGAAATATGACATTTGGACTTGCAGATATTTAGGTGTTAAAGGAACAGAAACACCAAAACATTATAGTGTATTTAAGGAATGAAAATATAATGCAGTGTTGCCCTGCACTGGTAAAACTGATCTGTTTGCTTCAGAAACACTACTATAGTTTATATAAACAAGCTGCTGTGTAGCAATGGGGGCAGCCATTTAAAACTGAAAATGAAAAAAGGCAAAGGATACACAGCAGATAACAGATAAACTCTGTAGTATACAATGGGATTAATCAGAACTGTAATCTACTGTGTATCCTGTGCTTGATGGCTGCCCCCATGGCAGCAAAGCGGTTTGTTTATATAAACGATAGTTGTGTTTCTGAAACAAACACACCAGTTTATCCAGTGCAGGGCAACACTACATTATATTGTCACTCCTTTAAAACAATATAATTTTTTGGCGTTACTGTTCCTTTAAGTGCAGTTCAGAATTATGTTTCACTCTCATCGTAGCAACAAACATGAGGGAGTTGGAAGTACACTGAGCCGGCAGGATTCTCTCTGGAAGAGTCTCATGCAATAAAGGGGAAACTGGCCCTAGAAAATCTTAGGAATCTACCTGTGGAATACAATTCCCAGTACATTTTAAACTCTTTATGAGTTATTACTGCTGGAAGTTTTAGTCCATTGTGTAATTATTATTGTTGTGTAATTATTAAGACTTGACTTATAAAGTAGAAGACAATGGTCAGAGCTCCCATGATATAAATATATAAAGACAGATAACTCATGACCTTGTTTATTCAGTAGGGCTAAATGCAAAGTGCTAACAGTCAATGTAATTTACCATGATTCTGTCCACAAAGCAGATTCCCTGAGAATCTTATTGCCCATACCATGAACCAACACAAAGGGGCATATTTATCAAGGGTCCAATTTCGAATTGAAAAAACTGAATTCAAATTAAAAAAAAAAAACAACCGAAATTAAGTCGAAGTTTTTTTTGGTCGAATAGGTCAGTTTTTGACTGAATTGGTCCATATTTGGCTGACTTCGAATTATACGAATCGAAGGAATAGCGCATTCGATCAAATTAGATTCAAAGTTTTCCCCATAAAAAACTTAGATTTTTCAAAGTCCACCAATTGACTCCAATTAGGTTCTAGGAGGTCCCCCATAGGCTAAAACAGCAATTCGGCAGGTTTTAGATGGCGAATGGTCGAATTCAAATTTTTAAAGAGACAGTACATGATAAATTTCGAAATTTAAATGTTTTAATTTTTTGCAAATTCGAATCTAATTTGGAGTATTCCCTAGTCGAGGTACACAAAAATAAATTTACATTTTTTTCATTTGAAAATTCACCTCGACCTTTGATAAATCTGCCCTAAAATGTCCCTCTTGCTGCTAGACTTAAGCTGGGTTATAAATACCGTTATGAAATCTGTTATCTGGAAACCTGTTATGCAGAAAGCTCCAAATTAAAGGAAGGCCCTCTCCAATAGACCCAATTTTAAATAAATAATTCCAATTGCAATGTTTAAAAATGATTTCCTTTTTCTCTGTAATAATAAAACAGTGCCTTGTACTTGATCCCAACTAAGATATCATTAATTCTTATTGGAAGCAAAACAATGCTATACAATTTAATGTTTAAATTATTTTTAAGTAGACTTAAGGTATGGAGATCCAAATTACGGAAACACACCTTATCAGGTCCAGAGCATTCAGAATAACAGGTCCCATACCTGTATTTTGTATGTTGCATTGGTGTGATTATTGGGCTATGCTGCAGGGTATTGCAATTATCATACACAATGTCCAAATGTACTCAGTTTAATAGATGTGATAAAAATAAAAAGTGCAACTGGAACCCTGGAAATGGGAGTGTGCAATTGGAACACTTATCTTGGTGAGTGATGAGATTACCAGTTACAAGTAATAGGTGTTAGGGAATAGTTGCAACTAGGAGCAAGTGCTTTGTATATGGTATTTCTAACACTTTTAGCACCTCCAGTTGCACCCCCATATTATAATAGGACCCCTTGTCTACTGATGTGAAATAACATACAAATATCCGGTATATTGGGGTTCAGTGATGTGGAATTGGGGCAAATGAGCATGTTTTGTTTTGCAGTGTGCATGACTTTGACCACAACAAACTCCTGGATGGGCTGGAGATAATGGCTGCGCTACAGGACTCCCTTGAGCATTATCTTGGGGACGCATTTAGCAAGGAGGATAAAATGAAACACTATATAGGTCAGTAACAAGTACAACATGAAACCAAGCAACTATTAATATGAACTGGGCTGCATTTCGTTCTCTGGTAAATGAAAACATCTGAAGCCACAGGTTACTAGTCCTTGAACTCCATCTGGGCCCCTCGTCTCCTAAAATGTGGTCACATTGCTGATGATCTCTGATATAAAGAAGAATATTTTTGTTCCGTACCACTAAGCGAAATCCATTGCTGTATTTTTCCCCACATACAGGTCCTAGAAGCTGTGAGTCCTACAAATGAACCATTAATGAGGAGAGAAAACATGTTTTAGACAAAAGCCCAATTTATCAGCCAGTGTCTGTGTAGCTGACATCTATAATTTCCACCTGTCACTGCCAACAGGGAGGATCATTTCAGCCTGAAAAGGCAATTATTTAAACCAGAATCCACTGTGATTGAGCAATGTTATGCAGATGCCATAGATGGGACATATTTGCCCGTATTAGAGTATTCTCCGCCAGTACAGGTATGGGACCTGTTATCCAGAATGCTCAGGACCTGGTGATTTCCAGATTTTGAATCTTTCCATAATTTGGATCTTCATACCTAGAATCAAGTCTACTGGAAAATAATTGAAACATTAAATGAACCCAATAAACTGGTTTTGCCTCCAATAAGGATTAATTATATCTTAGTTGGGATCAAGTACAAGGTACTGTTTTATTATTACAGCAAAAAGGAAATCATTTTTTAAAATGTGGATTATTTGGATAAAATGGAGTCTATGGGAGATGGCCTTTCCATAATTCGGAGCTTTCTGGAAAACGGGTTTCCGGATAATAGATCTCATACCTGTAGGGAAACATCTATAGGGACAATATAACTAAACTAAAAGTTTTTATCCAGATTAGGTAACCCATAACAACTAGCGATGGGTGAATAAATTCAGTAGACACGAATTCGAGGTGAATTTCCACATTTCGCCGCAAGCGAATTAGTTCGCAAAACTGCAGCGACAATTCGCCGATAAAAATTGCCGCACGCCAAAATTATTCAGACAGCCATTGACTTTAATGCATTTGGACCAAATAGTCTCATGTATAAAAATTGCGTCAAAATTTACGCGTGTCAAAATTATTTTGACACCCGTTGACTTCAATGTGTTTCCCAAATTTCTCGCCAAAGATTAGCCCATCACTAATAACAACCAATCAGATACTTTCTTCAAACTAAAGACTACTTAACACTCCCTACAGACTGACCATTATGGATTATTGATTTCTCAATATTTACACAGCCCTTGTCAAGTTAGTCAGAGCTCTGTGCATTAACCATACCTTTTCCCTTTAATGTCTTTGGCATCTGTTTACTACAGTTCGTAAAATTGTCTATAATCTCACATTATTGCTGCGAATATTCTTACGATAAAATTAACACTCAGATTTTTGGCTCTCATTTATTTTAATGCATAATCTGCTATAAATCTGGTGGGATTTTTTGGCACCACTGCCAATGGGCACACTAATGAATAGTTTATATAAATTGGTATTTATTAGCAATTTAGGAATTTATTATTAAAGGAGAACTAAAGCTTAAACAAAGAAGTAGTTAGAAATGTTGTACATTATGTTTTGTGCTTCTGTACAAGCCCAAGCCAACCACAGCCCTTTAGCAGTAAAGATCTGTGTCTCCAAAGATGCCCCAGTAGCTCCCCATCTTCTTTTCTGCTGATTCACTGCACATGCTCTGTGCTGCTGTCACTTACTGAGCTTAGGGATCCACTCACAATATACAGTACATATATGATAGAAATGTCACAATATAAGGCTGATTAGTAATTAATACAGATAACTACTTCATGGCAGCAGGGAAACCAGTGCAACTATCAGAATTTAATAATCAGCCCTGTAGCATTAGTTTATATGACATATAAACATCATTTTCTGCTGGACAATTTGTGATCCTAAGGGTAGAACTAGACAAGCGTTTTGGACGCAATTCTGCTGGATGCGATGTGTCAAAACGCAGGCGACAAGTGTCGAATGGTGTCGCAGCGTTCGTCCAACGCGACACGTTTGTCGGATGTAAACACTGCGTCTGTATCCGACAGTCGTCTTGCGTCGGACGAATACTGCAACACCATCCAACATTGCTATTGCTTACCTTGTTTTCCGTTGCATCCAACTTGACGCCTGCGTTTTGGCACAGCGCGTTGCATCCAGCAGAATCGCGTCCAAATGCTCGTCTAGTTCTACCCTAAAGCTTAGTTTCTCAACAGCTGCTCAGAGTGTCTGTGAGTGTCACAGACACTTTCCAAGATGGTGACCCCCTGTGACAAGTTTGAAGTCCTGGATCATTGCTGCTATTGAGAAGCTGAAACTTTAGGCTGGTGCAATAAGATCAGTATATAAAATATGACATTTTTAGCCATATTCATTTTTAGGGGCTAGATCTCCTTTAATAAATTTAATAAAATACATGTATAAGCGAGACAATTTATGTAACATGAATGCAATAATAGGCATTAATATATATATATTTCTGGCGTATTTTATGGCGTAGGTCATTACCACTGTCTATCACACCTTAACAAACGTCTTAATATTTGACACAATGACACATGAAGCTATTTGTCATTCAGCATTTTGTCGTGGCTATTAAATGCCAGAAAATACCTTGCCATAGATGTCTCTGCTTAACACTCAAGTTTTGGAAAAATATGAATGCAAACGGTATTTTTCAGCAATTACCCAATTCAATTGTTTAGCAGAGACAATTCTTAGCATTTGGAAGCCATGACAAAATAGCACAGTGTCAATGCCCTAACAAACATACAATAAAGATGCAGTTATAATAAAATAGAACTTAATGTAAATTTTGCATAACCATTCAAATGTTAACATCATTTATAAAGTGCTAACATATTCTGCAGCACTGCCCAATAAATTGGGTGTATACAGTGAACATGAAAATTGCATACAAAAAAACAACTAAAAACTGATAAGAGGTAAAGAGGGTCTTGCCCAAAAGAGCTTACAATCTAAAAATATTGGTAATTTGAATAAAGGTAAGGTTGAACTGTTAATAACTCTTAACTCTTGAGGCAGGGGAATTTGCATGAAAAGTTAACTCTGCTGTGAATATTTCATTGGGAACAAGAGCTGTGAATGAAGTTCAAAGTAATCTGTCAAATCCAACCGCAGCTTTAATTTATACAGGAGATCAAAAGCAGAGGGGCCATAATAATCCAAGGGAACTGTGATGTGAAGGCAGCTCTCTCTTCCTCTCTCTCTAGAATACAGCTCTGCAGAGATCTTACTTCTCAGGAGATAATGTATAAACAACACCTTTGATTCAATGATTAAATATTCATTTTATGCTTAATGTTAGAAGCTATATATATGCTACATGTTTAGGCATGATGAGCCTATCACTGGGGCCTTTCTTGTCCTTAAAGGGGAAATACACCTTGCATAGCAGTGATACTGGTACACTCCACATTTTCCTAAGCAAATATCCCAGGCTTAAAGGGGATTGTTCAAATTTAAATTACATTTTAGTATGATTTGAATAAGAGACAGGAATATGAATAGGAGAGGGCCTGAATTGAAAGATGAGTAATAAAAAGTAGCAATAATGATAAATGTGTAGCCACATAGAGCATTTGTTTTTTAGATGGGGTCAGTGGCAAGAGTAAAGGTGGCCATACACGGGCCGATAAAAGCTGCCGACAGACCGTGTCGGCAGCTTATTGGCCCGTGTATGGGGGCCCCCGACGGGCTTCCCCGATTGAGATCTGGCCGAAAGTCGGCCAGATCTCGATCGGATGGGATTAAAAATCCCGTCGGATCGCGGCCGCATCTGTTCGTTGATGCGGTCCCGCGATCCGACCGCCCGTTTGGCGAACGCTAGGATCCGATCGTTGGGCCCTAGGGCCCACAATCGGATCAGCCCGATATTGCCCAAGGTGGGCAAGGTGGGCATATCGGAGGGAGATCCGCTCGTTTGGCGACATCGCCAAACGAGCGGATCTATCCGTGTATGGCCACCTTAAGAAGAAGAATGCAAATAATTCAAAAACTATAAAAAAAAAAGAAAAAACGAAGACCAATTGAAAAGTTGCTTAGAATTAGGCATTCTATAACATATTAAAAGTTAGCTTAAAGGTGAACCACTCCTTTACATTAAGGGGCACATTTACTAAGGGTCGAATAGCGAGGGTTAATTAACCCTTGATATTCAACCCTCTAAGTAAAATCCTTCAACTTCGAATATCGAAGTCTAAGGATTTACCGTAAATACTGCGAACGATTCGAAGGATTTTAATCCATCGATCGAATGATTTTCCTTCGATCAAAAAAAGCTTAGAAAACTTATGGGGAAGGTCCCCACAGGCTAACATTGAAGCTTGGTAGGTTTAAAGTGGAGAAGTAGGTAGTCAAAGTTTTTTTTAAAGAGACAGTACTTCGACTATCGAATGGTCAAATAGTCGAACGATTTTTAGTTCGAATCTCTCGAATCGAAGTTGAAGTCATAGTCGAAGGTCGTAGTAGCCTATTCGATGGTCGAAGTACCCAAAAGAAAACTTTGAAATTCTACGTTTTTTTACTTCGAATCCTTCACTCGAGCTTAGTAAATGTGCCCCTTAATGTTTAGTTCTCAATGAGAAGGTTCCCTTCTGGTGCAGTAGCAACGGACTCCTCTCATTGAGATTTTTGAATAAGGTGCGAGATGAACATGCCAAAATAGCACAATAAATTTCCCATGCAAGAAAATAAAAAATATTTTCATATATATATATATATAACAAAGGGAATCAGGGCAATGTATGGTTTATAAAGTAGGGCATAGAGATGTTCAGCATGCAGCTTATTGTATACAGAATACAGTATAAACATGACCAATTTGTGCCTATATTATACAGCTATGACAGATGAAGTTCTGCAGGAAGATGATTTGGACAAAGATGGCTTTTTAACATTTGTGGAGTACATGCACTCTCAGAAGCGAACTGCCAGCCCCACCACCATTCTGGACAAGAACGCCAAGGACAAGACGGGCTCCAAGAAGAGCGACTGATGATTTGCACCAAATTCAATTTCAATGTGGTTGTTCATTTTCCAAACATTTTTGTTAGTTCAGTTGTTATCAGATTGTAAAAATAAATACTTTTTTCAATGGCTTTCCATTTTCTACTCTTCCCCCCCCCCCCCAAAATTGAAGTTTATCGTTTAATGTTCCTGCCTTATTGGTGTTTCAGTCTGGCAGTTTAGTGATTCAAGAGCAGATCCTGAACTGCCTTTAATGAAACTCAGGAATTCTGCTCAGCACGGCCAAAGATAAGAAATGTATCAACTAATGTTTCAATTTAGAAAAGTATACCGAGTCGGCGACCCCTGCCCCGAGCTGCTTCAAAAGGGCATAAGAAAAACTTTAATATTAGAAAAACGGTCACAAATAGAAAATATAAAGTAATTGGAAAAAATTCTTTATTTCCAGTGAAGACAACTGACCTGAAAAATGTGTTGGAAGGTGAACAACCCCTTTAAGTCATCGGATAAAGATCTCACAAATTAAATTATATTCATCCTCCACCTGTATTTTTAAACATTCTCTGCATGTTTGCTTTACTGGTTTCAGTGCCAATTACATTTCAAATAAAGACACTCATTCATCTCATATACTTCTAAATGTGGTCTTCATTAATCAATTCTGCACTAAACTGCACGCATGGGTAATTACAAACTTAAAGGCATTTTTTTTAGTGCCCAAAAATATTTTTTTCAATGGATGCACAAGCTCTGCCACAAAAAAAAAACAATGTTATTGGTTTATACACATCTATTTCTTTGTCTGCAGCAGAATAACACAAAAAAATGGGAAAAAAATACCAAATCTCACCTCTAGAAATAGAGAAAATGGTTGGCAACTTGTAAGAAATGTTTGGATGTCAAGGAGCTAATTCTCCTTATTCATGTACGAAATCCGTTATCTGAAAATTTATTATCCAGAAAGCTCAGAATTACGGGAAGGCCAATCCCATAGACTCCATTTTAGCCAAATAATTTACATTTTTGAAAACGATTTCCTTTCTCTCTGTAATAATTTGGTAACAAAAATACAAGTAAACCTTAAAGGGCACCAATCATAACTTAAATCATTTCCTAAGTAAATACACTATGTGAAAGTTCAAGAAACAGATTTTCTAAACAGTTAGAATTGTTTGTATAATATAAATGATCAGCTCACTATACCGTCAGCAAGATCTCCCCTATCTCCACTGCAGTTCTAGCTGAGGCAGCCATCTTGGATTTCACTGGCTCCTCCTACTTAAATCTTCCAAGCCAACTGCAGCTCTGAAATCTCGCACATGCTCAGTTGAAATTCCTTGTTTGCTTATCAACCCTTCTAAGCTATTTTCAAATCAGCCAAACCTGTGTGTTAGCTGCTGTACAGTAGTGCTGCCACCTGCTGGAAGTTAGTGTGTGCCCTTCATTTGCATAATGACTTTACCAGCAGGGGACAAGATAGGGAAATCTACTGATACTTCTAGTGGAGGAGTTTACTAAAACAAGACATTCTGGGTAGAATACTCAAAGCAGTGTTACAATCTGAGCATGCTCCAGAAATTTGCATTTTATAGTCTCTGTTATAGTGTCAGTATGGCCTCCCTCAGTGAAAGAACCCATTTGACAAAGGGATTTTTTAAAACCTGCAGTTTTTTTCAAAAAACTATATATGTAGTTTGATTAAACGTGTTTATGTTGTACTGGTCAGATTGTTAATATGTGTTTGATTTTGGCTGTGATAGGTGCCCTTTAAAGGAGGTAAAACATTCTTTTTGAATTTAATTAATGTTTAAATGATTTTTAGTAGACTTACGAAATGGAGATCCAAATAATATGAATATCTAGAAAAACTCAGGTCCTGAGCATTCTGGATAATGGGTGTATAAGTGAAGTCACCTATAATGAATGGGCTGCCGGTATCTGCATATAAGAAGCACATATTGACCCAGTGTGAATTGTCTGTTCTCCCTACTCTCAACACGGAGAAATAAATGAAAGCAGAGAACTAAGAAAACTGTTGGTCATTCTAATGGCTATAAGTCCATCTTCAGATCAAGGCTGCTTTAATAAATTGGCAATGGGTCATTTGAATGTGTTTATTATACTGTTGTTGGTTTGGGGTACAAGTTACAGAACAAAATTCTGATCTCATTCACTGAGGCCACACTGCAGAGTAGTGATGGGCGAATAAATTCATCAGACACGAATTTCCGCAAGTGAATTAATTTGTGCAACTGCAGTGAAAATTCGCCGTCGAAAAACCCACCATGTCACAAAAAAATTGGCACAGTCAAAATTATTCGGACACCCATTGACTTGAATGCATCTGGACCAAATAGTCACGCGTTTAAAAATTGTTGCTCACGTCAAAATTATTTCGAAGCCCATTGACTTCAATGCGTTTTGCGAATATTTCGCAGTGAATTTGCGAATTTTTCGGCGAAACAGCACAGATTCACCCATCACTACTGCAAAGTCATATATATCAACCAATGACAGGCCATCCCATTCTTCCTTCCCCTGCTTGGTTCATAAGAAAACTTTCACAGAGCAGAAAGGCACTTTTACGGTTTAATTTTCATTTTCTATGTCCCTATTTATTGAGAACTAATTGTCTGTTGTGTCATTTATGACATGCATCTTAATAAGCAGTCACTTAAATTCCGCATGTTTTATTGTAATACTTCAATAAAATATTTGGAATATGAGAAGGGAACTGCCTGTCTGTCTGCAACATGTAGGATGCAATTCGGATCTCTCTGTAGATGACCCATAAAGCTGCATTTCAGCTTGATCAGTGATCTTACTGAGAAAAAACAGAACAGCCCATGTGACCCTTTTGAAATGTAGGGAAATCAGATGCTGAACTGGAACTCCTCACCCTGTCTCATATTTGACTCCAGTGTCCTGCTACTGTCAATTTCAGGTTAGATTACTGGGGGTCACCAATCTGATCTTTGCCCAGGGCTCACAAAGGCCTAAAAGTGTCCCTACTCCGGAGATCTTAATGTTCAGGTGTCCACCATATGCAATGCTATTAAAAAGTATCATGCCCATGGCACCCAACTCTCTAGACAAGGAGGCAAGAGATAGATTGATAAAAGTTTGCAGAGAAGGATTGTCCAAATTGTGGTGAAGGAACCTGGATCAGGTTCCAGACAGATTTAAACTGACCACAAGTTATGAGATTTAACTCATACCATCCATTGCCAACTAACAATAAAAAGGGCTCTATGGCAGATGACGGAACTGCTGACAGAGAGACATTGGAAAAGTCAACTGGAGTTCAGCAAAACACACTTGAAGAAGCAAAAATTCCTTCTGGGAAAACTGTGTGTGTGTGTTAAAGATCCTGGGTCTTTCTGCAGGACAATGAAGTCTACTTCAAAAAGCACTGGATAAAGACAAAATGTCTGGATTGTCCTGAAGTGGCCAGAAATGGGTCCAAATCTAAATCAGGTGTCCACCATATGCAATGCTATTAAAAAGTATCATGCCCATGGCACCCAACTCTCTAGACAAGGAGGCAAGAGATAGATTGATAAAAGTTTGCAGAGAAGGATTGTCCAAATTGTAGTGAAGGAACCTGGATCAGGTTCCAGACAGATTTAAACTGACCACAAGTTATGAGATTTAACTCATACCATCCATTGCCAACTAACAATAAAAAGGGCTCTATGGCAGATGACGGAACTGCTGACAGAGAGACATTGGAAAAGTCAACTGGAGTTCAGCAAAACACACTTGAAGAAGCAAAAATTCCTTCTGGGAAAACTGTGTGCGTGTGTTAAAGATCCTGGGTCTTTCTGCAGGACAATGAAGTCTACTTCAAAAAGCACTGGATAAAGACAAAATGTCTGGATTGTCCTGAAGTGGCCAGAAATGGGTCCAAATCTAAATCACATTGAACACTTGAGGAGAGATCTGAAAACTGCCGTTTGGAGATGGCAAAGGGATGATTACCTCTGGTGGAAGTTGACCAAATTACATAAAGTCAGTGCATGTATGTGGCCACTTTAAGAAACATAAACAGACAAATCTGCTGGCTTAGAAGTAATCATCTATATATGTAATTTAGAGAGAGAATAAATGCTTTGATTTCTGCTGTTAGGAGAACTATTCAGTTCCAGTTTTATGCTCGAGTGGAGAGAGCCTCTGGGCCTTATTCATATGAAGTTAAGAGCACATCAAGTTGTTTTACCCTGTTAATTCTCATCACCATCAATTGCCAGCCTAGATAGGACCATAAAAACAAGTCTTTAACCCAATAGCTGCCAGGAATCACAATTTTAATTTATTAAAAGGACTAGTACTTGAGGACCTAGAGCAGAGGTCCCCTACCTTTTTTAACTGTGAAGCATATTCAGATGTATAAAGATTTGGGGAGCATCGCCAGCGTAAAAAATGTTCCTAGTGTAGTGCAAAGTAAGGGCTGTGGTTGGCTATTGGTAGCCCATATGAGGACTGGCAGGCTCCGGGAGGCAATGTTTGACAATATACCTGTTTTTTATGAAAACAAAACTTGGCTCCAAGCCTGGAATTCATAAATAAGCCCCTGCTTTGTGGCCCCTGGGAGCAACATCTAAGGCAGTGATCCCCAACAAGTAGCTTGTGAACAACATGTTGCTCACCTACCCCTTAGATGTTGCTCCCAGTGGTCTCAAAGCAGGTGCTTATTTTTTAATTCTTGGTTTGGAGTCAAGTTTTGGTTTCATAAAAACCAGGTGCACTGCTAAACAGAGTCTCAATGTAGACTGCCAGTCCACATAGGGGCTACCAAATGACTAATCAAAGCCCTTATTTGGCACCCAAAGAGCATTTTTCATGCTAGTGTTGCTCCCCGACTCCTTTTACTTCTGAATGTTGCTCACGGATTCAAAAGGTTCATATTATTTCATCATATTTAAAGTTCACTAGTCATATTTTTAAAGGCGAAGGAAAGAGTTAAGTCACAGGGGGAAGCAATTTGTTAAATATCGGTGATGCCAAGTGCCATTATTTAAGTGTGTTTTACACGGTACTGTGTTATTATTCAGAAACATATGGGGGCAAATTCCCTGACCGGCGCAAATTCAACAGCGACGGATTTGCAGCCATCGCAACACTTTGCCAGGCCTAAATTCGATAGGACACCGCTAATTCACTAAAGTGCGAAGTTGCGTCCAGGGCGCCAAATGCTGGCAAATTTTCGCTAGCATTACTTTGGCAATCAAATCGAAGATGCGCTAGCGTTGCCTAATTGGCATACTGCGGGAAACGATAAAATTACATGGACGTATATGTTGCAGCAAATACATTACACTACACAAGTCCAGGGAACCTTAAAGGAATTGTTCAGTATAAAAATAAAAACTGTGTAAATAGATAGGCTGTGCAAAATAAAAAATGTTTCTAATATAGTTAGTTAGCCAAAAATGTAATGTATAAAGGCTGGAGTGATTTGATGTATAACAAGTCAGTCAGGACTCTACTTCCTGCTTTTCAGCTCTCTTGGTTTACACTGACTGGTTACCCTGGTTACCAGGCAGTAACCAATCAGAGACTTGAGGGGAGGCCACATAGGTAATATCTGTTGCTTTTGAATCTGAGCTGAATGCTGAGGATCAATTACAAACTCACTGAACAGAAATGTACCATGTGGCCCCCCTTCAAGTCACTGACTGACTCCGAGTTATAGAGCTGAAAAGCAGGAAGTTGGATTCTGGCTGTTTTATTAGACATCTGTTCACTCCAGCCTTTATATATTACATTTTTGGCTAACTAACTATATTAGAAACATTTTTTATATTGCACAGCCTATCTATTTACCCAGTTTTTATTTTCACACTGAACTGTTCCTTTAATAAAGAAAATAGAGTTGTTATAATGCCCTACACATGAGCCCAGTGTATAGTTTATGTTCCATATGTTAGAAAATGGAGGGGAGAACCCGGTTACCCAAAAAAATTTTTACAGACCTTTGCAGGCTATTACTCAGAAAAAAGGAAAAGACGCCAGCGTTTTTTGGGACTTAGAAAAATTTTGCACTAAAAATTGAGGAAGTCCTATGCACTCCATTGCACTTCACATGGTCTGAGCTGGTGAATGAGGTAATGTTTAGTAAAATCCGCATCTTAGTGAATGTTCGAAGTTAAGTGCCTGGTGTTAGGAGTGCAAAGCAACGCTAGCGTCTATCTCCTTCGCTAGCCAAGTGACGCCTGCGCCCATTAGGAAACCGGCGAAGTTCGAGAAATGACCTCACGCTGGTGAATTTTCGTCAGCGTTAGTCACTTCGCCCTAGGGGGAATCTGCCCCATGGAGTTCAGATGGTGTTATCAGGCAATCTGTGGCACATTTATTATCTTTTGCCCATGTTGATTCTTTGATTTCGGCCTCTTAATTTGCACGTGATGTTTAAAGATTACAAAATTGTGTTTTTTTCACATTCTAATAATCTGTCAATATGATGAAAATGAAACAAAACAGAAAAAAAACAAGTTTAAGGTGCCAGAGAAGAGACAAAGAAGAGATGTCAAAATTTCTTTAAATGAGATCTAGCTACAGAATAAACCATTGTTATAGCCAGAAACTGCTTTACATACACTTTAATTTTTAAGGACAATGGTAGACGAGATTAGTTGCCCGCGATAATTCTCCTGTTCTGTGGGTGACTAATCTCCTCCAAATGTTATCCCACTGGTGGTAAAACATACGTGTCTTCAGCTCTCCAAGGAAACTAGGGGTGATGTATGTTTTACCATCGGCTATTAACTCTACTGATGGGAAAGTATCTGGAACGATTAGTAGTCCACAAAAGAGATTTGTTGTGGGTGAATAATCTCTTTGTTACCATTGCCCTAAAAGTTTCTTGTTGTGATTTTTAGTGTGGCACTACCAGGAGAGTGTTCATCACATACACAAGAGTTTGCACTTAAAGGAGAAATCAACTCTGTAGAAAAAATCCCTGTACCTCCCACCCCACATAGACCCCCCGTCCCTCCAGCCTAACTGCCCACCCGAGCAAATGCCCCATACTTTATACTTACCCCTTGTCTCAGATTCTGGCATCGGAGTTCACTGCAGCCATCTTCTGGATTTTCATGTCTTCTTCTGGTGATTCGGCAATTTCCGCCCAAATCGGCGCATGCGCAGTTGTCCAAACAAGCAAACTGCTCCAACTGCGCATGCGCCAACATACCGATCTCCCAGTCAGCTTACCGAGGACATGGAAGATGGATGCCTTGAAGTCCGCTGCCAGAATCTGCGACGAGAGGCAAGTAAAAAGTATGGGGCATTTCCCCCGGGCGGGCAGTTAGGCTGGGGGGGGAGGGAGGGTCTATGTGGGGTGGGGGGTACTGGGTTTTTTTCTACAGGGTTGAATTCTCCTTTAAAGGGGTTGTTCACCTTTCAAAACGTTATCAGTTCAGTTGGTTTCAGATTGTTCACCAGAAATAAAGACTTTTTCCAATTATTTTCTATTTGTGACCGTTTTTTTCCAATATTGAAGTGTAAAGTTTCATTTTTCACCTTCTTTCTGTCTTTCTAAAGCAGCTCTGTTACATTCTTATCTTTGTCCCTGCTGATCAGAATCCCTGAGTTTTATAAAATTCAGCTATTAGAATTGATACAATAGTTGCGAATACTCCAGAGTTGCTGCGGAGAAATGTCAATATCAACTCGTAGCAAATCGTAACAGTTTAGAGTCTGCACCAGAATTACTGAGCTGCCAGACTCAAACACCAGAGATGGGGACTAGTGATGTGCGGGTCAAGGTTTCCCTGACCCGCACCCGACCCTAACCAGCCCTGCACCGACCCGCACCCGCTTCCGGGGGTCCTTTTATAGACCCACCCCGCCGATGATGTCACAAAAGGGGCGGGGCGAGCAGACGCGAGAGTATAAAACAGGAACCCGGAAGTCGGTAAACCCACGGGTATCGGGTCGGCCCTTACATCACTAACAGGGACATTAAACTTCAATTCTGTGACAACTGTTAAATATAAAAAATGGAAAGCAACTGAAAAAGGTTATATCTGGTGAACAATCTATCAACAACTGAACTGAAAAAAAGTATTTGAAAGGTGAACAACCCCTTTAAATTTATACCACATCAAATGAATGACAGCTATGACTGAAATTGTCAGTTTGAATATTTTTTGCATCCTTCAGATGTGCGGCTCTGCACTTGACTTTCATTCGTTTGCTAAAGCAGAAGGTAAACATCAGAAGGCGATTTTATATTGTGAGCTGCTTTGTGGGTAAATCAGACTAACAGGAAAACTTGCAGCATAATCCCCAAGGGAAGGAGTCCACAAAGTGACATCTTGTCAGGTTCATCTTGGAGGCATCATGTCCCCAAGAAGAGCAGGGTCACTGGGCAGTCTCCATAGCGGTGGATTCTTGTTGCTTCCTCCCTTAATCAACTGGAACTACCGCAGTGGCTTAAGCTGTTCTCTGGTAGTCACAAGGCCTTTCTCAAACAGGATAGTCGCCAGAGTAAGCTGCACAATCAAAAAACAATCATTAAATAGATACGAAACTTGCAATACACATTTTGTTGAATATACACACAAATATAAGAGCAGCCTTTCTGCAAGTGCTAGAGCAGAGATACCCAAACTGTGAGGAAGGCCAGTTAGGAAAGATTCAGGAATAAAGCCTATTTCTTTTTTTGCAGAAATCCGGAGGAAAATAAACTCCTGCTACATTACAGGTATTTCAAGCATCAGAAAACAGAATATAATAAACATTGCTTCTTTTGCCTGCAATTAAATATATAAATAACTTTAAAAGCATTTAAACAGTTTAATTTTGCCTAGAATTACTTATATTGTTGAAAAAAAGAAACAGTTTGTGTATGAAGGACTTTAAAGGGGTGGTTGACCTTTAAGTTAACTTGTAGTATGTTATAGAATGGCTAATCACTTTTCAATTGGTCTTCACTGTTTATTTTTTATAGTTTTTTGATTATTTGCCTTTTACTTCTGACTCTTTCCAGCTTTCAAACAGGGGGTTACTGACCCCGTCTAAAAATAAAAACCCTGCAAGGCTACATATTTATTGTTATTGCTACTTTTTATTATTTATCTTTCTATTCCGGCCTCTCCTATTCATGCTCTAGTCTCTTATTCAGTTTGTACCCTAGCGATCAGATGGCTGAAACTGCAAACTGGAGAACTGCTGAATAAAAAGCTAAATAACTCAAAAACCACAAGTAATAAAAAATGAAAACCTACTGTCAATTATCTCAGAATATCCCTCTCTACACCATACTAAAAGTTAACTTAAAGATGAACAATCCCTTTAAAACTTTAAATATCTGAAATGTAAATCTAGATTATGCTCGCAGTGTTTCCATGTTTGTAAGATTGCATCAACTTTGCTTATATATATTTCTTAAAACAAACCTTTAATCATCATCATATACAGTACAACACAATAACTTTTTACTTTTCATTAAAAAGGATATTAGACATAAGATTGCAATTTCAGGAGCCACGTTTCAAGACCCTTATTCTGTGGCCTCTTGGTCCCAGAAATCCAAGCTGAATTCTACCCTCCGTCCCCTCCTGTGAGCAAACTGGCCCAGCAGTGAAACTGTAAAAATGGCCAAGTGAAAAGTGTTTACCTTATCTTCCTCTTGATCACAGGGCAGACTTCCCACAGGCACATATTTGGGGTAAGAATGGATTAGATACTCTATTGCCTCCACATGCTGCATTGGGGAAAGAAAGTATTCAGACTAAGAGGCTGATTTAGGAAATAAAAACACACACAAGCTTTTAACGCAGACGTAGAGTGCTAAAGGCCTCACTAATCTGAAATGTGACTGCCTAGATCAGGGATCCCCAACCTTTGTTACTCGTGAGCCACATTCAAAAATAAAAAGAGTCGGGGAGCAACACAAGCATGCAAAAACCTCCTGGCGAGCCAAATAAGTGTTGTAATTGGTTATTTGGTAGCCCCTACATGGGCTGGAAGCCTATAGGAGGTTCTATTTTGCAGGAGTCTTGGTTTTTATACAAGCAAAACTTGCCTCCAAGCCTGGAATTCAAAAATAAGCTCCTGTCTTGAGGCCACTGGGAGCAACATCCAAGGGGTTGGTGAGCAACATGTTGCTCGCGAGCTACTGGTTGGGGATCACTGGCCTAGATTATAGTGATGGAGAATGCGAACATGATATTTTATATTGTCTGCAGTGAAAAAAAAAAAGTAACCTACTGCTAAAAAGCAATATTTTAACTAAGAAATCTAAAAGGAAGACTCTTTAACCCTCCTATAAGATCTTGGGCAATTCAGTGCCTGTTTCCTCAGGGTCATTCATTGCACATGTAAGGTACAGGTGCAAGCCGCCATGTTTTCCTCACTTTGCACCCTGGCTCATTAAGTCACTACCCAAAGGCATATGCCCTTCTTCCCCAAAATGGAGTGCAACGACCCGTGCGTCCTTGATGAATAAATCACTGAATGCATTCGGCAGTGCTGTATTCATGGTTGGGTTGTGCAGGGAAAGGCAAGTAGTTGTCCCTTCTCTCACCCCACAAACTTGTCATTCAGACATTAGTCCGCACATGCTGTAAAGGAATCCTGTACTAGACAAAAGCCCAACAACGCTTGTGCCTCCAGGTTTTCTGCCCTGATTTTTAATCTGATTAGATATGCCCTGGACACAAGCGCTTCTTGAATGAGCACTAAGGAATGTGATTCAGTATCCCTTAGTGCGCTTGCGTCGAGGGCATTAATAAAGGACCCCTTCATCTCTAGCTATGAATGCAGCATTTAATAATGCCTTTAAAATACAATACCTCAGCAGCTATCTCCATGTACTTTGGCTCCTCCCTGTGGTATATCCTGGAGTTGTTGGAAGAGAAATATAACAGGCAGGCATCTCCTTCACTACACAATCTAAATATACACACAGAAGACACAGAACAATGAGCACAATGAATCAGAAGAAACATATGTAAAAAATGATTGTAAGCAAGAGAATGGGAGTGTGCAAGTTATTTCAATATACTCCTATAATATTCTCTTTAGATTTCTTTTTTTGTCACAGTGCTCTAGGAGATATATATATATATATATATATATATATATATATATATATATCCTAGATAGATAGATAGATAGATAGATTTTTGTCACAGTGCTCTAGGAGATATATATATATATATATATATATATATATATATATATATATATATATATAAATATATATATATATATATATATATATATATATATATATCCTAGATAGATAGATAGATAGATATAGATAGATATATATATATATATATATATATATATATATATATATATATATGTCCCAAATAAGGCATGCACTCACAGGTCTTATCCAATAAATGTCCAGATAGTACCCTCATCACTCTTCCTCCAATTTTGATCGAGGGTGCTTTGGTCAAAATAAATATGTAGCCTTCAAAATGGACCAGCACACCAAGCTTTCAAGTGTCCAAACATATTTGATTTTAATGTCACTCGTGTATCCAACGTTTCGGCCCACATTGGGGCCTTTATCAAGGATTTTCCTTGATAAAGGCCCAAAAGTGGGCTGAAATGTTGGATACAATAAAATAAGTTTGGACACAATTTTATCCAAATAATACAAATTTTGGAAAATGATATCCTTTTTCTTTGTAATAATGAAACAATACCTTGTACTGTACTTGATCCAAACTAAGTAGGGATGCACCAAATCCAGGGGGTTCGGGATTCGGCCTTTTTCAGCAGGATTCGGCCGAATCTTTCTGCACGGCCAAACCGAATCCTAATTTGCATATGCAGTTTAGGAGTGGGGAGGGAAATCGCGTGACTTTATGTCACAAAACAAGGAAGTAAAAACTGTTTTCGCTTCCCATCCCTAATTTGCATATGCAAATTAGGATTTGGTTCTGTATTCAGCCGAATCTTTCTCGAAGGATTCGGGGTTACGGCTGAATGCAAAATAGTTGATTCGGTGCATCCCTAAAACTAAGATATAATTAATCTTATATTAATCTACCTTATTGAAGGCAAAACAATTATTTTGGGTTTATTTCACATTTACAAGATTTTTTAGTAGACTTAAGGTATGAAGATCCAAATTACAGAAAGCTCCATTATCCAGAAACCTCCACGTCCCGAGCATTTTGGATAACAGGTAACATAACTGTACACAACATTGTAATAGCTAAAATGGTTAGCAGTGGTTGTGGACTAAAAGGATGGGTGGAGCTGCAGCTTTCCTACTGATTGCCAGGGTCCAAATTTCCTTTTTAGTAACAGGTTTATTGGGCACATAGATATTGCCCTTAAAGCTTGTTGCTAGAATAATAAAGTATGACTAGGCTGAAATCAGGGAATCAGGCTGACCTTGCAATGCCTCCCCGTAGAAGGCGTATTTTTGTGTCTGCTTCTAACTCTATGGTGTCATCTTTAACTTGTCCATTGTCCCACATGACTGGTGCTCCGTGTACACTGTGAGACTTCTCAACTGCAAAGATAAAACCAATAAAAAGTTAACTGCATGAGGGTGCAATAAGGTTGCATGCGTCACAATGCAGTTTCACAAAATCATTTATTTAAATTAAGGAATATAGTCTCTTCATTGCTATCCATTTTCTATTAAATCGAATTACACAGCAAGACCTCCCAGTAATGATTATGCACCATTACACAATGCTTTGCACTCCCTCCATGTCTTATGTTTATTTATGTTCTCCCTGACGTATTTTGGAGGAAGCAGGGAAATGGGACAGAGAAGAGCCAGGCTTACCGGGTGTCAGAACAGGTGGGAGGCAGTCGTGAAGGAAATTCTTCGCCTTCTGGTCTACAGCTGCATCAACCGGTGCATAGCCAGCCAATTTCTTCACCAGTGACTGAACCTGCTGAATAAATGTGCCTCTCCGTGGATCTTCCTAATAAAGAACAAGCCACAAACTACAGTTAGAATCTATGCTTTGTGTTGGCACTGGAGCAAGGGGGTAGAGGAGAATACCTGTTAAGTGGTACTGGGAAAGAATTGGCACAAAGCAATATGTATGACTACTTTAAAGAACTGATGGTTCTGCTTCTTTAGGTATCAGTGGGCTGGCAAAGTGCAATGCCTGTTCCTCAAGTTCACAAAGTGGTTGATCAGGCTACAGAGAATGTAGCAACACCCCCATCCCAAACCCCCCACACCACCCCCAACCAGTCTCTTAAAGGAGAAGGAAAGGCTTTGTGCAATTGGGGGTGCCAAATGCTAGGCACCCCCAAGTGAATGTATTTACTTACCGGAAACCCCAGGCCGGTGCTCCTATCAGCAGAAAACTGCACTTGCCCGGGGTTCTTCCAGCGAGCACCATGGAGCAATCTTCCGGCTTCTTCTGTCTTCAAATTGCCGGGGCAGACGCATGCACAGTTGGACGAAATAGCCAAATTTTTTGTTAAAGTTCGGCTTTTCACTCTACTGCGCAGCCGCGAGAAGAAAGAAGAAGCCAGAAGAGAAGTGCTCCGTGGTGCTCACTGGAAGAACCCCGGGCCAGTGCAGTTTTCTGCTGATAGGAGCACCGGCCCGGGGTTTCAGGTAATTGAATACATTCAATTGGCACCCCAAAGTGGTAAAGGACTTTCCTTCTCCTTTAAAGCAGAGACTCTATGAAGACGCTTTAAAGACATGTGGTGGGCATGGAATTGCAGGTAACTCTGTAAGGAAATGAACTTATAGTCACATAAAACACTGCAGGAAATAGAGTTACCAAGTCAGTGTTTTGTACTCCCATGTAATCCAGGTAATCGAGAGGGAGCCCCTTTCGGAATTCTACATCTTCTTCCACGGCAACCTGCAGTGCCGCAGGGAGAATCTGAAGGGAGAGAGAATTTGTATCACAACAACCGCATTGGCTCTTCTTATAACAAGCTGGCCATATTCAGTAATCCCTTTAACCCACAGAAACTTGTAAGTAAATGCATTTTGAATAATGAAAGAATATGCATATCTTTCAAAACTATGCAAATTTGTCACACACACACATTTCATTTTTTTGTGGTTATTGAATCATTTAGCTTTTGTTCAGCTCGCCATTTCAGCAGCTGTATGTTTGCTAGGGTCCAATTTACCCTAGTAACCTAGCCCTGGCAAAAGAAACAGATGAGGACAAAAAATAATTCGAAAGCATTAAAAAATAAGAACCAACAGAAAACTTTCTAAAAATAGCCCTTTAAACTAATATGCTACAGTAGCTGCTCCTTTTAATGGCAGCTAATGAGTATTAAGAAAACGGGATATTTGATACTCACCGTTAAATCTGTTTCTCTGTAGTCGAAAGGGGGACACAGGGACGTGCCCATCAGGCTTTACCCCTCACACTGTACATTCCTATTCAATTTGTTCCAAAGCTGCTAACTTAATTATTAAAACTATTAACAGACAGAAAGTAAACCAAGGAACTATTCAAACGTGACCAAATGGTCACCAGCTCGCCGAGGCGGGAAGCCCTGTGTCCCCCTTTCGACTACAGAGAAACAGATTTAACAGGGAGTATCAAAAATCCTGTTTTCTCTGTCGTCTTAGGGGGACACAGGGACTGATGGGGACTTAACAAAGTAGTCCCAACAACAGCAGGGTGGGAGCGAGCTGTATATACAGATATGGAATACAATTATTTGATTACCGATTGCAACACCTTCCGTCTGAAGGAGGCTTTGTAGAATTTGGAGTATGAGTAGAGGACCAGGTAGCTGCCCTACAGATCTGCTCTAAGGAAGCCGAGTTGCGCCATGCCCAGGAGGAACCCACTGCTCTAGTGGAGTGAGCCCTGAGTCCATCCGGTGGTAGTCTTCCTTTTGCAGAATAAGCTTGCTTGATTGACTCTCTGATCCATCTTGATAAGGACAACTTTGAAGCTGCCTGGCCCCTATGGGGACCAGATGGAATAACAAACAGAGCCTGAGATTTTCAAAAGGACTTAGAACATTCAACATACCATCGCAATGCTCTGACAACATCTAATTTGTGTAGTCGGCGTTCCTAATTATTCTTAGGTTCCGAACAGAGAGAAGGAACTACAATTTCTTGGTTCACATGGAAGGCAGAAACAACTTTGGGTAGAAATGTCGGCACTGTTCTGGCTTTGTCTTTATGAAAAAACGGTTCAAACGATGGATCAAGCAATGCTTCCAGCACTAGATTGAGGTCCCAGCCCTCCACAGGTGGGCGGAATGGTGGCATGATATGTGCTACTATTTGCAGGAACGTGTGTATAATGTCTACATTCACCAATTGAGATTGAAACAGATTTGACAGGGCCGACACTTGAACTTTGAGTGAACTGAGTTTGAGGCCCATTTGTAGGCCTTGTTGTAGAAATGAAAGTATTTGTGGTAACTGTAATTCAAGGAAAGGGAAACCATTTGAAATAGGACTGCCAAACTCGATGATAGGATCTAGACGATGAGGCTTTTCGAGCCTTTAGCATCGTGGGTATGACCTCTTCATCAAGTCCTCTACTCCTCCAGATGGAAATCTCAACAGCCATCCCGTTAAAGCGAATAGTACGGGGTTGTGGTATGCTATGGGCCCCTGCTGAAGAAGTTCTGGCCTGGACTCCAGATGAACCGGCTGTGCGATTGACATCTCCTGCAGGTCGGCGAACCAGGTTTTCGGAGGCCAGTGCGGTGCTACCACAATTACTGTCGATCGAGATTGCTTGATCTTTTTGAGAACTCGCAGTAGCATGGGAAGTGGCGAGAAGACATACGCTAGATTTAACTGCCAGTGCTGAGTCATGGAGTCCACCCCCAGAGCCAACGGATCTCTGTAGCGGGCAGAAAATCTTGTTAATTTTCGGTTGTTTCTGGATGCCATTAGATCTATGCTGGGAATGCCCCATTGACTCGAGTTGTTCGAATGCTTCTGGGTTCTGAGGAAGTCTGCCTTTGTGTAGGAGACTCCCCGAATTTGTATTACAGATAACTTTACTGAATTGATTTCTGCTAGGATTTGTCTGGCTTCCGCCAGTGCTGCTGGGGTTGGCCATGACTGACCCAAGGCTAGGTTGTCCGACCTCAGCCACCACTGTAATGCCGTCTTTGTCGGTTGCGATAAGGAGAGAAGTCGAGATAAAGATCCCCCTTTCCATGAGGTAAGAATGCTGGCTTGAAGCGGTCGAAGGTGTATCTGTGCGAAAGGTACTGCTTCGATGGCCGAGACCATCGTACCCAGAACTTGCATTGCCCTGTGCACTGTTATCCATTGGTTGGATAGTAGAGATCGAACTTGATCTCTGATCCTGATCGGTTTGTCTGTGGGTAGGCTTAAAGTGTGAAATTGTGTCGAATTCTACACCTAGGAATAACATTTTGTGACTGGGGTGCGGGTTGGATTTCGACCAGTTAAAGGTCCATACGAAGTTCTGTAGCAACTGTACCGCCTTCTGTAGATCCTCCTTGGCCCTCATCTCTGATCTGGCCTTCAAGAGAAGATTGTCCCAGTAGGGGGTCGCTGAAATCCCTTGTAGTCTCAACGTGGCGCCTTTAACTTTGTGAATACTCTGGGGGCAGACGAAAGTCCGAAAGAAAGTGCCACCAAACTGGTAGTGCTTGTTCTTGAATGCAAAGCGAAGATAACGGTGATGAGGAGGCTATATTGGTATGTGGAGGTATGCATCCTTGATGTCCAGAGACATCATTAGTTGACCCTGTCCCATCCCCCAAATTACTGATCTCAATGTTTCCATCTTGAAGCATACTGATCGGATGAATTTGTTGAGACCCTTGAGTACTGGCCTGAGGCACCGTCCTTCTTTGGGACCGTAAACAGATTGGAGTAAAATCCTGAGAATCTCTCTGTGTAAGGTACTGGAGTTATTACTCCGGTTCTCTCCATCTTGTCTATACATTGTAGAAAGGCTTGTGCCTTCTGGGGGTTGTGGGGCAAAAACAAACAAAAAACAAAACCGAATGGCCTTAAAATACTGTTTTCTGCATAATAACTAAAGTTCATTTAAAGTAAACAATCCCATTATCTCAGGGAATCAAGGTAACTAAATTATGGCTCGTCATCAGAATCAGCCACTGTATGCTTTTTTCACATAACAAAAGAAATACTGTACGTTACCTTTTCCAAGAGATCTGCCCAGCTGTTGCGCTGATAAGAAGAGATGGTTATATGTAAAGAATGTGCATCCGGCAGACAGTCCCCCTGGTGAATAAATCCTCTTGGAAAGTACAGGAGATCTCCAGCTTCAAGCACAGTCTCCAGAATGGGCTCTCCAATATCTCTGTCTCTGAAGTTCACTGTTTAATAAATAATAAAAAAACACTTATTAGAGAATGACATGAGAGAAGAAAGGGGACATAAGTAGACAATGCAACACTGCTAACAATGAAGCACGTGCAAAATAACAGCTTACCTGATAATTATTTACGGAAGGTGCAACTACAATGCTTTGCCTGTGCTCACTTTGCTTATCTTTATAATTTGAGCCATTCTGCTGATGTTCACACTGAGTTCATACAAACTACAGACTTCTGTGCAACTCAGATTGAGAGCACACCGGCCCATAGTCTGATGGCAGCTGGATAACATGGTGCAAAAAGACCACTGAATAGACCAACAGATTAGGCCGCATTCAATCAGCATAGCTGTATCTGAATATATGCTGCATGCTTTGTTCTACAGATGCAACCATAGGAGCAAAATATGCCAGATCATGCCTTTAAAGCTAACCAATACCACAGACATGCTACATGGCTTATCATAAATCACATGCAAGAAAAATGCTTGCTTTAATCAACCATGCAGCATGCAGTTAATAAAAGTTTCTAAACCAGTTTTAAAGAATAAACCTGTCAATCCTGCTTATAAGTACCAAGTGATATATTTCATCATGCAGCACAAAACTAGCACAAATAAAGCCTTATATTAAAGGGCTGTTCCCCTTTAAATTAAAGGGATACTGTCATGGGAAAAAACATTTTTTTCAAAATGAATCAGTTAATAGTGCTGCTCCAGCAGAATTCTGCACTGAAATCCATTTCTCAAAAGAGCAAACAGGTTTTTTTTATATTCAATTTTGAAATCTGACATGGGGCTAGACATATTGTCAATTTCCCAGCTGCCCCAAGTCATGTGACTTGTGCTCTGATAAACTTCAATCACTCTTTACTGCTGTACTGCAAATTGGAGTGATATCACCCCCTCCCTTTCCCCCCCAGCAGCCAAACAAAAGAACAATGGGAAGGTAACCAGATAGCAGCTCCCTAACACAAGATAACAGCTGCCTGGTAGATCTAAGAACAACACTCAATAGTAAAAACCCATGTCTCACTGAGACACATTCAGTTACATTGAGAAGGAAAAACAGCAGCCTGCCAGAAAGCATTTCTCTCCTAAAGTGCAGGCACAAGTCACATGACCTGGGGGCAGCGGGGAAATTGACAAAATGTCTAGCCCCATGTCAGATTTCAAAATTGAATGTAAAAAAAATCTGTTTGCTCTTTTGAGAAATGGATTTCAGTGCAGAAGTCTGCTGGAGTAGCACTATTAACTGATGCATTTTGAAAAAAACATGTTTTCTGATGACAGTATCCCTTTAACTTTTAATAGGATGTAGGAAGTGATATACTGAGACAATTTATAATTGGTTTTCATTTTTTTTTTATTATTTGTGATTTTCAACGTATCAGGTAAACTATAAAAAAGAAAAAATTTAAAGAAAACTAAAAGTTAACTTAAAGTAACAGTAACCCCAAATATTTTTTTAAAGCATCATGTAATGTTGCGTGGCGTGTTGCTTGTGAAACAGGACTATAGTTTATATGTATAAACAAGTTGCGGCCATGGGGGCAGCCATTCAAGCACAGAAAACACAGTAGATAAGTTCTGAAGAATCCCATTGTATACTACAGAGCTTAGCTGTTATCTGCTGGGTATCCTGTGCTTGAATGGCTGACCCCATGACTGTAAGACATTTTAATTTTTTTTGTGTCACTGTTCCTTTAGGGTCAGGGCACATGCTCAGATTCGGGGAGATGAGTCGCCCGGCAACAAATCTCCTCTTCTTCAAGGCGACTGCCTCCCATCAGCTAGAATGTAAATCGCCAGCGGGATGGCAGTCGGATCACTTCCTTTTCTGAAGTCGCCTAACAAGAAAACTTGAGGCGATCCGAGTGCCATCCCACCGGTGATTTACCTTCTAGCCAGCGGGAGGCAGTTCTGGGAGATTAGTCACCCCGAAGTAGAGGAGATTTGTCACCGGGCGACTAATCTCCCCCAATCTGAGAGTGCCCTGACCCTTAAAGATGAACCACCCAGGAGAAGAGGAGCATCAGGGGAGAGGAATCTGCAATCGTCTGGCCCTAGCCCAACAGTAGCACTTGCCTAGGGCATCAGATAAGTGATTACAATCACAACGACTAAAGCAATCCCTCTCCAAACACCATCTGTTTAGCATTCTGTATCTAAGAATAATACTAAATTACATTACAAAGGAAGTGCTGGCCAGACAGCGTCAGATCTATTTGGTTTCATTAAATGTACTTACCACTTGAGAACTGTGGAAGAAACTCAGAGCTGTTCCTGCAATCAACAATAAACAGGAATACATTGAAGGCAAGTATAAATTATACATAGATGCAATAAAGGATCATCTATTTTGTTCCAAGGCAGCAGATTCCAATAGATCACATGCAGATGGACAGTACAATGCATTGCTTACTAACCACATAATGGTGACAATACACAAACACATCTTATTACCTGGGACTGTATACCCTCCAGTGCTTCTTCCCCTCCAGTTGTACAATAAATGCTTCAATGTCATCATAATGGGGTGCAAAGCCCTGCGTATCTGCGGGTGTCAAGTACCTAAAGGAGAAAGGGGCAAATATTCTTGATGTAAAAGGGGGTACTACTGTAAACTGCGTACTATGGCTTCCGCTTCTTCTTCTTCACTGTTCTCCCAAATGCTAGGTTATTGATTGTGTTAAAGGAACAATATACCGATCAATTATGAATTCTGAAAATGTTTTAAGAGTCTTTTGTTATCCTAGCTGAGAATATGCACTCCTTGTAGATTCATTTATTCCTGAAAAATGTAATGGATAATAAATCCTGTCTATAAACATGACATATCTTCCCTGGACTTAGACTAGCTCTGTCAGTCTATTTAATCAGGCTTACAGATGGGTGGCTTGGGGAGACCTAATCTTTCCAGATATTGACACATACAGAAATTGAATTACTGAATTTTTTTTTACAGATTTAGTCAACCATCTTTTAGTGTATGGGATCCAAGGCCAACCATTTGGAATGACCAATTTGTGACACCACCCCTCCATAGAGACTGCTGTGAGTTAAAAACCCCTATATGTCACAGACTAATAACAGATTTGAATGCTAGCGATTGTCTTTCTATCTGAAGAACTTTGAATATTAGATTTTTCATCCATTGTATTAACTAAACCAAATTGTGTTGCCTTTTAAATGATTTGAGCTGCAGTATTTCTGGTCAGGTGATCTCTGAGGCAGCACACAGACCATCACCAAATGGGGGTTCAAGGTAAGAGATGTAAAAGGTCAATATTTACTTAAAAAAAAAAAAATCAATTCAGTTGTTTTTAGATTGTTCCCCAGAAATAAAGACTTTTCCCAATTACTTTCCATTATTTATTTTTTTACTGTTTTTCCAAAATCTAAGTTTAAAGTTGAATGTTCCTGTCTCTGGTGTTTGAGTCTGGCAGCTCAGTAATTCAGGTGAAGACTCTAAACTATTACAATTTTGCAACATTTAGTTGATACATTTCTCAGCAGCATCTCTGGAGTATTAGCAACTATTGTATCAATTCAAACAGCTGCCTGTAATGAAACCCAGAGATTCTGCTCAGCAGGGACAAAAATAAGAAATGTATCCACTAAATGTATCCATTTAGAACAGTTTACAGGGTCGTCGACCCCCCCTCCCAGGGCTGCTTCAGAAGGTGAAAAAAAAAAGACACTTGACACTTCAATATTAAAAAAACGGTCACATATAGAAAATAGAAAGTCATTGGAAAAAGTCATTATTTCTGGTGATCTATCTGAAAACAGCTAGTTGTTTGAAGGTGAACCACCCCTTAAAGTATTTGTTTTGGGGGTATAGTTTTCCTTTAAGATGAACTTTACAGATCACCTAATATAATGAAAACACATTACAGGTTAATTTTATAGTTTAGTTAACACATATTAAGCCATTTCCTAGCCAGCAAACATTTTTTCTTTGACTAAGCCACCAAAAGCACAAGTGAAGAAGAGACACAGAAGGGTTTCTAATTGGAAAGCATCAACTTAAAAAGAAGAAATCAGGCTGTTAATCAAAGTAAATACCCACGTGTTTGCCCCGACCATGCTACCAAAGAGCTCTTGCAAGACTGATAAGACGTTCCACACTGGGCCACAGAATGACTGGGGGTTTAACAGCCTGAGAGAACAACCATTCTGAAAATAAAAAGTTAGATGTTAGAATGTTTTATTCTTAGTAACTTTTCAACTGGCCTTAAAAGGTGAAAAGTTGGGGAAAAATATTATCATCAAAGATGCGGGAGCCCGCACTCCGGGTGGGGGGAACAATAGTTTTTTTTAAAAAAAATTGCCCCCACCAGGGATAGGACACTTTCACCGAGAGGGAGCTCTTGGAGTGAGCAGCCATGTCGTACATAGCAAGTTGCAGCATTCGCTCATTATGCACATGCGTGTGTCCCAACATGGCCGATCGTACTGGGAGCTCCTTTAGCCAAAAGATTTAGTTGGGGATAATATTTCTGCCCAACAGGTGCCCTTTAAAGGGGATGGTGACAATTAAACTAACTTCTAGTATGCTGTAGAAAGTGATTTGATCAGGCAACTATTAATTTTTGGGTTTATATCTGCTTTAACTTTAATAAAGTCAATTAATGTCTTCCCATTCCACCATGGGATATGACAATATCAGTTTGTGTATTGCAGGTCAGTACGAATGTGTGAAACAGCTTTTATTTTACATAATGTCTGAAGGAATGACCTGCAGAGTCTTACAAATCTTGTATTAGAAACCTCCAAACTGAGCCAAGAAAAGTATTGCCTTCAGCCCAATTATTTCTTCACTTTCTCACCTTGAAATAGTCCCAGACAACTAGGGGCAAAGCTCGTCCCGGAGGATTGTGGGTCTCACGGTTGCCATCAGTATAGCTAGTCACATCCAGGTTAACACCGAACTGAACATTATCCTAGAAAAATACAGTGGAAATTCAAGGCATAAGCTGTGACATTTTAACAGCAGACCATTCCACAAAAGGAAGATTTTTGTACTTACCGTTAAATCCTTTTCTCTCATCCTACATTGGGGGACACAGGCACCATGGGGATGAAGATCCTGCAGCTTGGAGAGTGGACACTAAGAGTTAAAGATGACTCCTCCTCCTCCTCTGGGCTTCATCCCCTGCCTCCTCCTACTTTCTCCAGTTTCTTGACCGAAGAAGGAGTACCAAAATATCACCCAAAAAACAGAGAAGGAGTCTCCCACCCCTTAAAATTAACCTATTAACATTTTGAAAAAAAAAACTACTCCCAACGGGGAGAAAAAACTCCAGATGACCTAAGGTCCATTTTTAATTAAACCAGGGAGGGAAGGCCTGTGTCCCCCAATGTAGGATGAGAGAAAAGGATTTAACGGTAAGTACAAAAATCTTCCTTTCTCTCACCTATATTGGGGGACACAGGCACCATGGGGATGTCCCAAAGCAACCCCTGAGGGCGGGACCTTACCCCTACAGTGCTCACATAAGAACTGTTTGTAACACCTTCCTCCCAAAACTGGCTTCAGCTGAAGCTTGGGTGTGCAGCCTGTAGAAGCGCGTGAAGGTGTGTGGAGAAGACCAAGTGGCGGCCCGGCAGACTTGTTCAGCCGATGCTTGGTGCCGAACAGCCCAGGAAGTGCTGACTGAACGTGTAGAGTGGGCCTTGATCCTGAATGGGGTTGGTTTACCCCGTACTGCATAAGCTCTGATGATTGTGGAGCGAATCCATTTCGCTATAGTCGACTTGGCGACCCTCAGTCCTCTTTTTCGACCTTCTGTAAGGATGAAGAGAGAGTCCGTCTTTCTAATTTTCTTTGTGGCCTCGAGATATGCCTTGAGGGCTCGAACAACATCCAACTTGTTTAGGCGTCTCTCATGAGCATTCTTTGGTTCGGGACAGAGCGATGGAACAACGATGTCCTGATTCAAATGAAATTCCGAAACGACCTTCGGCAAAAATTCTGGTGTTGGTCTCAGGACCACTTTGTCACAATGGAATATCATGAACGGAGACCTGCACGATAGTGCCGCTAGTTCGGATACTCTTCGAGCCGATGTAATAGCCAAAAGGAAAACTACTTTCTCCGTAAGGGTGAGTAATGGGATTGTATCTAGCGGTTCAAAAGGTTCCTCTTGAAGAACTGACAGCACCAGATTTAGGTCCCAAGGAGGAACAGGGTACTTATAGGGGGGAACTAGTCTAGTCGCCCCTTGTAAAAACGTTTTGATGTTGTCTCCAGATGCTATCTTTCGTTGAAAAGGATAGAAAGTGCTGAGACTTGAACCTTCAGGGAACTTAAGGCTAACCCCTTTGAGAGACCCTCCTGGAGGAAGGATAGAATGTCTCTGTCCTCCGCCTTCCTTGGATCTGTTCTTCTCAACTCACACCAAGTAATGAAAGTTTTCCACACTCTGTGATATATTTTAGCCGAAACTGGTTTTCGAGCTCGCAACATTGTGGGTATCGCCTCTCTGGGAGCTCCAGAAGCCTCGAGCACTAAGGCTTCAAGAGCCACGCCGTTAAAGCCCATTGATGTGAATTCAGGTGGGCAATTGGCCCTTGTGTGAGTAGATCTTCTCTCAGAGGAAGATGTAGTGGCATGTCTCCTGCCATGACTACTATCTCTGCGAACCACGGCCTTCGGGGCCAATAGGGGGCCACCAGAATCGTATGCACCTTCTCCCTCCTGATCTTCTTCAGTATTCTTGGTATGAGAGCCAAGGGAGGAAATACATAAGCTAGCGAGAAAGTCCACTGGATCACTAGGGTGTCGACCGCCCAAGCCTGTGGGGGTCTATGCTTCTGGCTACGAATTTTGGTACTTTGTGGTTGTACCGCGACGCCATCAAGTCGACTTCTGGTAGGCCCCACCTGTTCACAATTAGCTGGAAACTTTCTGGGTGCAGGCTCCACTCGCCCTGATCTATAGTTTCTCTGCTCAGGTAATCCGCCTTCCAGTTGTCTATCCCTGGTAGATAGACTGCCGATATTGCCGGAACATGTTCCTCTGCCCATGTCAGAATACTTCTTGCCTCTGCTAAGGCCGCCAGACTTCTTGTGCCTCCTTGATGATTTATGTAGGCCACTGCTGTCACATTGTCTGACTGTACACTCACTGCTCTTCCTCGCAGAAGGTCTGTCCAGTGTTGTAGGGAATATCGTATTGCTCGGAGCTCCAGTAGATTGATGGGAAGAAGCTTCTCCGATTGGTTCCAGAGTCCCTGCACTGTGTCCTGGCCTAGGACTCCTCCCCATCCCCGTAAGCTGGCATCTGTTGTTAGTATCGTCCAACAGTGGGAGGGGAAGGGTTTTCCTTGTGTCAGCCGGTGAGGTTGCAGCCACCAGTCCAGGGAAAGGTTGACCTGTCCCGGAATCGCAACTTGTCTGTCTAAGTGTTGTCGATTCTTCCTCTGGTGCCGTAGTATGAGCTGCTGCAACGGTCTTGTGTGGAGCTGAGCATAAGGTACTACGGGGAATGAAGCCACCATTGTGCCCAACACCTGCATTGCTGTGCGAAGTGGGATCCTGTCGGAAGTCTTGAGGTACCCGATCCTTCTCTGAAGGGTGCTGACCTTCTCCATTGGCATAAAGGCTCTCTACTCTGGAGTCGAGAACTACACCTAGGTACTCCATTCTCTGTGTTGGGAGTAGTGTGGATTTGTTGTAGTTGATTATCCAACCCAGCTGAGACAGCACCTGTATGACCTGAGTTGTGTGATTGGTCGCCACCTTCAGGGAGGGGGCCTTCACTAGAAGATCGTCCAAATAGGGGATCACCTTGATTCCCCTGAGTCTGAATCCTGAGAGTGCTGCTGCCATGATCTTCGTGAAGACCCGTGGAGCCGAAGATAGACCAAAGGGAAGAGCCACAAACTGCCAGTGCTTCCCTGCTGCGTAGAATCTCAGAAATCTGTGATGGGCTGGGTGGATGGGAATATGGAGGTATGCGTCCTTTATGTCTATTACAGACATGAATTCGTCTTTTTCCATGGACAAGAGGACGGATTGTATTGATTCCATCTTGAAATGGTATGCCTTGACAAACTTGTTGAGAGTCTTTAAGTCTAGCACCGGTCTGTAAGAGCCATCCTTCTTGGGTACAATGAATAGGTTTGAATAAAAACCTTTTCCCCTGTCCGAATGTGGGACCGGTTGGATGACTCCCGAGTCTGCAAGATCGAGTATAACCCTCAGAAAAGCCTCTCTTTTGTGATTTCCTAGTGGAACACGGGATATGAAAAATCTGGTTGGAGGATGTAGATTTAAGTCTATAAGATATCCTTCTGATACTATTTGGAGGACCCATTGGTCCCTGACTAGACTTCTCCACACCTCCCAGAAGGCCCTTAGGCGTCCGCCTAGACGAGGCCCTCCAGGGGTGGGCACATCTTCAGGCAGAGGTAGACTTGTCCTGGGGAGCCTTGGCAGTTCCTTTGGAAGAGGTCCAGGTGGACTCCCGCTTGTTGTGGTATCTCTGGCGAAAATTTGTGTTTGACTTCTCTGTCTGAGGCTTTGCTCTCTGTCCCTGCCGAAAGGGCCGAAAAAAAGGTTGCCTCTTAAAAGTAGGTCTCTTAGGTTTACTTTGTGGAAGGATAGTGCTTTTACCTCCTGTAGCCTGAGAAATTATCTTGTCAAGTTCAGTACCGAACAGTTGTTTTCCCTGAAAAGGTAGACTCACTAAGGACTTCTTTGAAGTAAAGTCTGCCGACCAAGTCTTGAGCCACAAAAACCGGCGAGCCGCTATGGATTGTGCCGAGGTCTTGGCGACTAGTTTGGCCGCATCTAGTGCTGCGTCACCCAAGTAGGCTGTGGCGTCCGCTATCTGTGAAAGTAAAAGATCAGTAGTTGGATCCTCAGAGCCTATTAACTGTGCTACCTGCTCTACCCAGACCTCCATAGCCTTTGCCACCCATGCGATGGCGAACATAGGTCTAAGAGCTGTTCCGGACGTAGTGAATATTGACTTACAAAAACCTTCTAGTCTCTTGTCAATTGGATCCTTAAAGGATGCTGCATCCGCTACAGGGATGGTGGTGGTCTTAGAAAGCCTGGATACTGGAGGGTCGACTGTAGGAGGGGAGGACCACAAATCCATACATTCCTGAGGAAAAGGATAAGACTGGGTGAAGCGTTTTGATATCTGAACCCTATGATCTGGAGCTTTCCACTGAGATTTGACCATCTCATCTAATTGCTCATATGCTGGAAAGACATAGGAGGTCTTGCGTTGTCTCTTGAAAATATTCTTACCCGCCTCTGCTGTAGTAGAGGCCGTGTCATCGATATTAAGGGTCTTTAGAACAGCCTGTATTAACCCCTCCACCTCCACCTGGGTTCTGGGGGTCTCCGGGTCTGGCTCAATATCTTGTTCAGAATCATAGTCTGTTAGCACCTGTCCTTCCTCATCGGAAGAGGTAAGTAGGCCACCCCTAGGTCCCGAGGGAGAGTCAGGTGGCCGCTTTGAAGCAGTTGGTCGCCTATCGTGTGCCTGAGGAGGGTTAGATAGGTGTTGCAGAACCTTGTCCAGTGTCTCTGGGATGCGGGCCAAGTTGTGAAGGCCGGCCAAGGATAGAGTGAGAGCACGCATCAGGTCTGATTCGGAGCCCTGAGGGAGTGTATTGTCTGAGTGTGTGAGTGGAGGAGGGTCAGAGAGAGAGCTGTGAGAGGCAATGGTGGGTCTACATGCTGCGCACACCGCCTCAGTTGAAGCAGATAAAAACTTTTCTTTGCATGCTGCACAAGCTAAATAGGAAACCCTGGGTGTCCTGCGTGCAGGTGCTGAGGGTTTAGCTATGACTGCCTCCTCTGTGGTGGTCGACATGTCTGCCTGAGTAAGTGGAGGCAGGGGAAAAAAACTGAGGGCCAGCTGTAAGCAGAAGACGTCTGCAAGAGAGAATATACATATATATTTATTTATCCCTATATCTGCCCATATGATGCGCAGGGTGCTTCCCCATCCTACTAACCTGAGGCGCGAGCAGCACACCGCTGAGTCCCTGCTGACAAGATGGCGGCGAAGGATGAGAGTAGGCGTGCGCAGAGAAGCGTCGGAACGCGCCCGCGCCTGAGAGTATGCGTTCCAAGATGGCGCCGACGTCAAGCAGGACGTTGGCGTCCCAAGATGGCGCTAGAAGAGATCGCCGCGCCTAACTAGAAGGAGTCCCAAGATGGCGCCGACGTCAAGCAGGACGCCGGCGTCCCAAGATGGCGCTGGAGTCCCAAGATGGCCCCTGGAGACGCCGCGACCTAAGATGGCGCCGGTAACACTGAAAGAGCGCAAGTAAAAGGGAGCTAACTATTCCCTCTGCTTCTGTCAGATAGGCAAGCTTCTGTACACTATCTGGGGAACCCCTTAGTGAAAATTTACCCTCTAGCACTACCCTGTGGTAGAAAAAAGGATTCTTTTCTTCTTTTTTTTTTAAAAAAAAGGGTGGGAAGCAGGTAGAATCTCCTACCTGTACAGCCAGGAATGTGTGCTCATACAACGACCTCCCCTGTCGATAGACTGGTGCAGACCTCCGTGGAGCGGTAACCACAGCCTCAGGGGGAATGTGGAGCTTTGCCTGCAGCCTCCGTAGAGCGGTAAGGCAGTTTGGCACAACTGAAGACGTCTGGCTGAGGGGCACTGGATACAAGTAAGCGCTGTCCCCCTTTGTGGCATGACCCGCACCGAAGTTAGATCATTTGCTCCAGCCACCGTGATGTCCATGTTCTCTTCTGAGGACACTAAAAGAAACTGGAGAAAGTAGGAGGAGGCAGGGGATGAAGCCCAGAGGAGGAGGAGGAGTCATCTTTAACTCTTAGTGTCCACTCTCCAAGCTGCAGGATCTTCATCCCCATGGTGCCTGTGTCCCCCAATATAGGTGAGAGAAAGTAGCTAGACTTTCCCTGTTGAGTAGTCCCTAATTCTGCTGCAAACATCATTTCCTAAGGAAGGAAAAAAAACTACTCACTCACTTCTCTGAGAATCCTGTCAAATTCCTTAGTGGAAAATAATCCATCATAATATTCGTGGTTGTGTCGCTTAATTAGAACCGGCTTCTGCTCCCAAACATCCCTGTAGAGAGAGGCAAGAAATGTGAAATTATTTAGCTTGAAAAAGCTGGGCCATGTATGGCTGACTCTGCTGATGCATTTCCATCATTTGCCTTAGAATATGGAAGCCTTCTTCAGAGTTAAAACAGCAAAAGAAGAACCACTGTCAGTGGGGTCAAAGCTTCCACTCACCATCGCATGAGCAGCCAAATAAATATGTGGCCATCTACATGAACTGCAAAATCTGATATTATTTGATTAATAAAAGAAAATTAAAAACACTGGGGGTGTAACATTGTTGGTAACAAAAATTGATGACCATTCCCAGTCTAGTTCAAATCTTCATTAAAAATGGTCTGTATTGATTTGAGCCTGGTAGAGAAATTTCTTCTGAGCTTATTGCACAGTGATCAGGGCAGTGCAAGATGGTGTTCTGCAGAAAAGTACACCTGGCCAGATAATTTTTTTAAAATAAGATATAGGTTAGCCGGTGTAAAATATGCACTGTCCAGTGTTAACTTTTTATCTCCATGAAACTGGATTTAATTTAAGATGGCAATTAATAAACAGCTGCCTTGGTGTGTGGCCTTTGCTGAATTTAACTTTCAGAGCTCAAGAGGTAAAAAAAGAACAAAACAAAAACACACTGAACTTTAACAATTAATAAATATATGTATTCTGAAATTCTCAATTTCGCCAAAAAAACTAATTCTAAATTTGACAAAAGCTGAATGGCTATTATTTTTTTAGATAGATCTAGGATGATGGAAGCAATAGTACAGCAGTAGAGAACTGAAGAACCTAATTTGCACACACAATAATGGTTTAACTGTAATAGGGTTAACATCCTAGTTACATGGGTCAAATCATAAAAGGACTGATGTGTAAACTACATGAGAGAAGCCTGTCCGGAGGGATTGCTGCATGCTGCATCTTCATCCAACTAAAAAAATTTGAAGGCGACTTTTTCTTCCCATTGAAACACATTGACTGTCTGATATAGATAGATGAGCAAACCACACCATCCAACTTCATCAGTTCCAAATTAAAGGGATCTATCACGAAAAACTGAATAGAAGCATCAGCATGCTACTTCATTCTAAATACAAGCAATTAAAAATTCTGTGTCATTTATGAAATAGCCATGTTACTCTTCACTCTTCCCCTCTGAGCAACCTATCTCTCTTTATTCTCTAGTCATGCAGTAGATGGAGTCAGTTTTTGATTGACAGTTAGGTCTAATACATCCTTTGGGGGGGTTGCACCCTTAACTTAGGTGCTCGCTCTTTAAAAATAACTGACTTTGATGGAAATCCTGTTTCTCCGCGTGCATGGTGTTTGCCAGATACAGTTTTTTGTTACCTTTTGTTTGTGCTGGAGTTGGTTATTTAAGTTATTCTGCTAAGAAAGGCACTACCCCTAAAAGATGTATTGGACCTACATGTCAATCAAAATCTGACCCAGACCTCAGCATGACGAGCGACAGGTTGTGGTGAGTGAGATACTGAAGAGTAACTTGATTATTTCTTAAACAGTACAGAATGTTTGATTGTATTTAGAAAGCGTATTTCAGTGAGATGAAGCTTATATTACATTTTAATTTTAATGATAGATCTCCTTTAACATTACAGCAATAGGGATCAAATTTTGTAGGCTCCTACAAAATATAATGATGTTGCAGGACAAGATAAAATCTGACAAATCGTCTGTGTAGTTTAGCCCTTTAAACTGCATGTTATACCTGAAGAAATCAGCTGGTGCAAGAGGTGAAATCAGCCATTCAAACAAGGAGGCTGCTCTTGCCTTGCTGTTATGGATCTTGCCCAGATCCTGCAGTACAGTATTAAGTGGAGGTCCTGTATGTGGTTTGCCACTGATCCTCGAACCCTGGAACAAAAAAAGAAGCTCAGAATAACTTCACAACAGAGAAAATAATACAACCAGATAACGACTGCCAAATAAGTCTCACCATTTGTCAATCTGAAACAAAACATGTGTGGGATCATTTGCTTTGACTCTGGGAGCAGGTGCAAAAGCTTCCCCCTTCAAAAAATTTAAAAAACACGAGTGAAAAGTCGGGCAGCACAATAGAGGGCTGTTTAGTGGTCTGTGCCAGTTGGCACTCCCTCATATGCACAACTAAATGACCCTCCAACTTAGGGGTACCACTGTGTCACCCCCATGAACACAGTGATGCCAGATGGAGGCAGTGTTGTATACATGGGGCAAAAGCAGGTTTCTGCACTTTAAAAGTGTAACATTCTTTTACATGTGGGGAAGGGTGCATATAAATACAATGCACCTGTTTTTGCACTTCACATCTTGACTAGTCATAGCAAATGACCCCCCCCCTTTGGTGTATAGAATCTGCATTACCTCCAACTGATTTGATGTAATGTTTTCATTTTCTGCAGCTATCCTCAGTTTTTTTGCCTTTTTGGTTGGTGTTTTTTCCTTTTTTGTGATAGAATTACTGCAATCATCCTGTAGTCCATTTTGATGCTCAATAGCAGTACTGTTACGTGCATTCCCCTCCTTCACCGACTCGGATAATCTCCTTTTCTTTTTTACCAGTTTGTTCTTCTGTGATAGCTTTGGCCGATCATGCTTGTCCTTCTTCAATACCTGTGTCTTTAACAGATAACTACAGGTTAAATTCAGACTAGAACAGGGGTGCACAAAAGGTAGATAGGGAACAGTAGACCTTTAGCTGGTGATCAGTAGATCTCAACAGCTTGTCTAAATCACCCTCCTGTTTTATTCAGATATTTATTATGTTACAGTTACACAGAAATAGTTGTTTGTTAAATATAGCAATATAAATTCTCTCAAATCAATATAATATTTAAAGGGGTGCGTCACCTTTAAGTTTATATGTTATAGTATGGCCAATTCTAAGCAACTGTTCAATTGGTCCTCATTATTTATTTTTTATGCCTTTTTCTTCTGACTCTTTGCAGCTTTCAAATGGGCATCGTTAACCCCATCTAAGGCTACACATGTTATTGCTACTTTTTATTACTCATCTTTCTATTCATATTTCAGTCTCTTATTCATATTAATGCATGGCTGCTAGGGTAATTTGGACCCTAACAACCAGACTGCTGACATTGCAAACTGGAGAGCTGCTGAATAAAAAGCTAAATAACTCAAAAACAACAAATAATAATAAATGAAAACCAATTGCAAATCGTCTCAGAATATCAATCTCTACATTTTATGAACAGTTATCTCAAAGGTGAAAAACCCCTTTAATTAATATTTTCCACGCAACAGAATGCTAACAATGCTTTTATGGATGTAGATCATAATGGGACAACATCACTAAAAGTAGGCCTCACATTTGTAAAGTATGGGCACTCCTGAACTAGAACATGCAAAGCAATGAAACAAGTCCTCTGATAATGGAGCTGACTGCAAATAGTAAACAAGACAGGCACTCTTGTACCCATACCCAGAGGAACGTGCATCTGTTTGACTTTTGAAACTTGTAGCAGAAAGAAGTTCTTCTTCAGGTTGCTTCTGCTACATTGTTTCAGGGGACAGAACTATTGAAATTTAAAAGAACAAAAACATGTTTTATCATTTGAAAAGTTTTTATTAAAAAAAACAAAAACTTTTAATCCATATTGGAAAGTTGATTCTAATGACATTATGAGCCATGGTGCACAGTTTATTGGGTGGAAATGAATGGCAATAAAAGAATATAGTTGAGACTACTTTGATCATCCACATTTATAAAGTGAGGGGGCAGGAGAGTTAATGCACACACTAGTGCCAATCAGCAGCTATTTATTAGGGTCCTGCACCCTTCTCAGTGGAACAGCAACAGGTGCAAGCCGGGCTGCTTATACCATCTGCACTGCCACAGCAGGAACTTTGCTTTGCCCTCTTGCTTTGCCCTCTTGCCAGTCCCTGACACTAACACGTAGAGACCCAGCAGAACTTATTGATAAATAGCCGTAAGAGGTGTAAAAGGCTCAAGTTACTTCCTCGCGGCCGGGGTGTTTACCTGTTGCAATGATTCCTGCTGCAGATGTCTGAAAGCAGCCAGAGCTGACACACGTGGGGCCTCCATAACCACAGCTCTCTCCGGAAGTAAGGGCACTGGCATCCACGTCTCGGCCTCAGTTGCCAGGAGAACGCTGCCTGATGACGTACTTCCGAGTTTCAAAGTCTTAACGATTTGCCGCACTCTAGTGGCTAGCTGTGAGTTGTGGGAATGCTAGTACATAGAGGTGTTTTCTTTTTTTTTCCCCAGTAAAGCTCATTCAGTGCATGGTCATCTTTTTGGAATTCCACCCCAATAATACTTTTTTTTTTTTTTTGCATAATGAAAGTAAATGTAGTAATAAGCCACTTCAAAACTGGAAAGTTGTCAATCCTACAGGCCTGCACACTTGTCAAACTGCAATATTGTTCAATGGTTTTATTATAGGTTATTTTTCAATATAATATCTACTTAAAGGAGACATATAGGATAAATGGAAAAAAAAAAAAAATTTTGTAGGCAATTATAAGTACCATATGGTGTTGCTTTTACATGGTGCTAAAAATTAATATTATTTTAAAGTGGACCCATCACCCAGACATAGAAATCTGTATAATAAAAGTCCTTTTCAAATTAAACATGAAATATACATTTTTTTTTTTACTAAAGCATCCATAGGTGTTGTAAACTCATTTAAAAATATCAGCTGTCAATCAAATATTGGCTGCCCCTCCTCTATGCCCATACCTCCCAACTTTTTGGAAATAAAAAGAGGGACAAAAAAGTTGCTGTGCGCAGTGCGGCAAATTCTTTTTGACCACGCCTGTTTTTTGTGACCACACCCCCTAATTACCATGTTCGTTTTACAAAATTTGGCAGGTTATGAAAGTTTGAACATATTTCTGTGTTTTTTCCAGTTATTACAGTTTTGCTAATGAAGGTGAATTGTCTAACTTCTCCCAAGAGACCTGTTATCAAAATTGTTACAAAAATATCTTATCTTATCTGTTCTGGGCTCTCTACCAAAAGCCAAGTAAATTAGAAACATTGTTTCTTTTTCTACCTTTGCTTTAGGCGCTGTTCTACAAGAAAACATATATATATATATATTTTTTTTGGAATATATATTTTTTTCTTTTTTTGGGACATTCTTTTTCTACCTGTTCAGTGCAGAGAAAATCAGGACATTCCAGTACAAACGAGGGACTGCGGGTTGAGCTGTCAAAAGAGGGACTGTTCCTCTGAAAACAGGACAGTTGGGAGGTATGTATGCCTTAGGCACGTCCTAGATGTCACTGCTCCACATTCCCCCTGTTCTCTTTACCATTTAATTGTGTAGCCAGTGCTTGGGGATGGACATCAGGTCTCCCATTCTGGTGCACAAACAAGATTCTGAGATGATGCAAGACTTGCCTTAATAACAGTGTGCACAAAATGGCTCCTGCCTGCTTGCTGTAATTATGAATTCCCAGACTGATGGAAACAAGATTTAAATAATTTATACAGTGTAGTTAATTTTGCTTGACTATAATGATAAAATAGGATTCGGGTGACGGGTCCCCTTTAAAAATAGCCCCTTTATTAGAGCTCTATATAGATGTTCACAGGTCCCTGTTCATGTTTCAAATGAGAGGTGGGCGTGTCCTAACGGTCCCTGCCGGCTGCACTTCCTGCACCAGGGCCCGCCCCCCTCTAGTTACGTTACTGAATTCTTCTACATCTAAATGAGTATAATGCATTGGTACATTCTTATTTTTTACACAATATGCCTCCTTTAAAGCAGCATCAGTCTGTTTCCAGTCTCTGCATGTGACTCCGAAACAGTGTGAAGCAGCAGACCTGAAAGAGAACCGATATCTGGTGTTTTAAGTGCCACAACCAAAGAACAGAAAGGGACTGACAGACACTGATTTCAGTTGTAATAACTACAGTCACCAAACTGAATCCAAACCCTAAATTGCATATTCCAAGTTGACTAGGGTCAATGTGTTCAACAAGCAGTAAAGCTTTTTACATTTCAGGTTGCAGAGAGGCAGAATGAGAGGAGAAATAATTACCAATACATATTTTTTAAATATTAAAAAATGAAAGCCAGATGGAAAGTTAAATTACTGTACACTGGTGCCAATATCTTCAGCTGATTATTATACGAACAAGAAGTTAGGAGTGCCTAACCCAGTGATCCCCAACCAGTAGCTCGTGAGCAACACATTGCTCACCAACCCCTTGGATGTTGCTACCAGTAGCCTCAAAGCAGGTGCTTATTTTTTAATTCCAGGCTTGGAGACAAGTTTTCGTTGTATAAAAATCATGTGTACTGCCAAACAGAGCCTCCTGTAGGCTAACAGTCTGCATAGGGGCTACCAAATAGACAATCACAGCACCTATTTGGCTCTCCCAGGACGTTTTTGCATGCCTGTGTTGCTCCCCAACTCTTTTGATTCGTGAATGTGGCTCACGGTTGGGGAACCCTGGCCTAACCACTCACACCTATCCAGCAGTACTCAGAATCTCCAGACTGACCAACTTTTACATCCCAAATGTGACAAGAGTTCTTTTATCATTAAATCACTCTCCCCTGCTCCACTCCAGAACACTCTCAGTTGTTTCTGTGGAGTATACCTGTAGCACAGTTCTGGCCAAAGACTTTAACACCCAGACACCCATGCATGGTGTTCCAGTAAGTGTCATGTATTCACCATCATAGATGTATAAAGGTTAGAAATTGCCCTAGTCTGAGGACCAAAAAATAATTTAAAAAAACGTATGTTTACCAGTTATGCTTGTTACTCTGGCCAGATCTTGTGGATCTCACTCAGTGTTGTCTGTTGTCAGTTATACAAGCACTACAACTCCTTTTGATAATTAGTTAATTAACAACATTAATATGTATAAGGCAGGCACTAGTTCCCTTTTGCAGGTTGTGTCAGTAGCAAAGGCTCTGCACTGCTACTGCTTTTCAGTTCCATTTTACCAACTCTCAGCCTGAAAAATCTCTGGTCCTCTTAGAAAACCCCAAGTTCCTTAGTTGAATCTGGGGCTTGGCCTAAATCATACCTAAAGCTGGCCATAAACGCAAAGATCCGATCGTACAAATCATCGTGTGATCGGACTTTCCCATCTCCCGACCTGCCACTAACCATTCCGATCAAAAAAAGTACAAAAGAACAGATCAGTCGATGTTCTGCCCCTGTCAGCAATCGTACGAAAGTTATGTCTGACCAAAGCTGGTGACAGTCTCCCTCTGAAAATCGTATGATCGGCAATACACGCGGAGATGTTATCAGCAGCCAACAGAAATCTTTTAGCCTGTCCGATCGACCAAACGACCCGAAAAATATCGGGACTCTCCACACGCGGTCCGACTTTGCGTCTATGGCCAGGTTAAGTGATTCAAAGAAGTTGTTAGGAGATGTCTGATGTTCTTCTGGTTAGGAAAGATTTGAGAAAGGAGCAGCCTTCTTTCTTTCTCCTGACAACTTCCTTGACTACTAGTGGTCAGATTGGTTGGAAAATGTCCAGCAGGTGGCGCTATTGTAAAAAAAAATAATTCATGTTAACTGTATGTATCCTTTAATATCTTAGAATTAAAAATAAATAAATAATGAATGTACATTGTAAAAGTGCTTAGAATAGCACCCTCATCAATTTTACATTCACTTATTTTTAAGGTTAACTTATCCTTTAATTGACTTTTAGCAGATCCAAATTACAGATGCTATATGCAGAAACGCTAGGTTCCCGAGCATTCCAGATAATAGATCCTATACCTGTACTATAACAAAACAAACCTTCTGCATTTTAGTCACAATGAAATGGGGGAGGGGGGTTAGAAGGTAAATATTTGCCTGGCTCCATATTGTGCTGTAACATAGCAAACATGAGGCCCAGGAGTTATAATTATCACACGTGTATTATTTTATTTGTTTTCCAGGTGCGATTATAAGCAGTGCATTGGTTCTTTGCAAGACATGGGAGAAAACCTGAGGAGAATGTGAAAATGTATGTACAGAAAAGAAACAATGATGTCGACAGTGTGGCTTGTGGAGATAATGCCTGCGGCATCTCTGGGTCAGGATGGAATCTGCCTCAGCCAGTCAGTAAAGGCTGCCAGCTGAATGGCTCTCTGTATGAAAAAACACAGGGAGGAGGTGTGTGTGGGGGAAGGTGTTATATTAAGAAAATCAGCAACTCCAGTAGGTGGTGTAAATATACTTTTGAAAACCTATAAAAACGTCATTTTTCCAGAAAAAAAACTGTATGAGATGTTTATTGTAGAAGCAGGAAGTGAGGATCGTAGATGAGTACATAACTCTTGTTGTGTCACAGACAAGAGCCCTGAGACTTAAAGGCACATGGCTTCTGAGGAGCCTCCCTCTGACAGTAAGGCTTCTTCACTTGTGTTCCTTCCTTTATTTCTTTCAGAGTGCGGGAGGGTTGGAAAAGTTCTAGTTTCTTTGCTTAGAAAACACAATGGGAAATATCCTAAATGCATGTGGGAGAGGTGCTGTGAGGAAATGCATGCAAAGTGTGGGAAATGTATAATAATTACAGTATATAGCCAAAGCCTCTGAATGTAAAGCCACAGCAGTTTCACTCGTCTGCAACTGTCAGCTTTGAGGCCATTTGTAAGTCAGCATGACACCTCACCAGAAGTTTGCATTATTGCTCTCAATATCTCAGTAATGATCTGTTTGGGAACCTAAACCTAACCCTAAATGACAGCTTTTGTATATATCCCTTTAAATGTTTTGTTGATCATAATTGCACTACTTTTTATTTATTTTTAAAAAAAAACAAAAAAAAAACTTCTGCTCCTAATAAAACAGATTTATAAGCATGTCATTTGACTGGGAGGTTTAAGGGTAATTGCACAGAAATTAAACCATAATTTGTGAATTTAAAGTGTAGATATTTCCTTTGTGCATTTTTTTTCCAACAGACTATGTACAGAGATAATGTAATATCTACCCAGGAAGAGCACTTGTTCTTGTCAGAGCTTGTAGCTGATTACACTAGGATTAAGCCTCAATCTAAATAATACCCTCGTCTTACCACATTCTTTAATACATCTGGCAGAACAGAATTATGTGGCATTCAGCTTTCAGCAAACCAGAATACATAGTGCTAGATCAACCGAGGAGGTCACATGTTGCAGTTAGCATGTCTCCTACAAACACTAAAATGTTCAAAAACAAAAAAATAAATCTACTCCAAGTTACTTCGGGAAAGCTTCCGCAGTGGGCACAGAAGCCAGGATTGCCCCTGGTATCCCTTGTGTGTTAAATTATTGTGCCAGCGCTGCTTAACTTGCTGGTGGTATATAAATAAATGATGAAGATGATGATGATGTAATTCAGACATGTTGAATTGCTCTCATCAGAGCTTGAGTGAAGTTGCCAGCTGACATAAAATTGACATTTCCCTTGCAGTCCTTTTGCTCCCATGCACTGGTGGGCTGCATAAATATGGGTCCTCACCTTTATGTGAGCAGCTTGAGCGATCATCTCACACTCTTATTACTGCCTGTGTGTGTCTGTGATAAATGGATGAGACCTGACCCTGAAATGAGGTGGCATCCTAGGTCAGTGCAAATTCCTTCCTTAGTACACATAATTACAATACATGGGTTTCTGTGAAAGTATTTGGATGCAGTGAACTGACTTACTGATTAATTCCCAGGTTTTAGGGACATGACATTGTGACTTCTGGATCAACACAGAGCAAGGATCCAGTTCTTCTCTCTGTTCCACATTCCTTCTCCAAACACCTAAGTATAATCAACATTCCTTTGTGTACTCTGGCTAGCATGTATATGTCACTGATGAAGAAAATCTGGCATATTGTATCTTCCTTTCATCTTGATACACGTGTCATTTGTAGTAGTAATGTGTGGGCCGGCCTGATACCGGCAGGTTGGTCAGGTTCGAGCCGGCACACGCATAGTGAGTCAGGCCATGACCTAAGTATGCGCCTCACCCCCTCCGTGATGTCAGAGATGGGGGGCGGGTCGGGAGCAGGTATATAAGGGGAAGTGGAGCAGCGGGTTAGGGTCGGGTGCAGAGGGGATGGTTAGGGTCAGGGTGCGGGTCAACAATTTGTCAACCTCCACATCACTAATTAGTAGTGTTTCCTCTTGTCTTTTTCTCAAGATCCCCAGCATAGTTTTTGAAAGGGAGATTCACATTTAAGTTAACTTTTAGTATGTTATAGAATGGCCAATTAATTTGCCTTCATTATTTATTTTATATAGTTTTTGAATTGTTTGCTTCTTCTGACTCTTTCCAGCTTTCAAATGGGGGTCACTGACCCCATCAAAAAACAAATGTTCTGCAAGGCTACATGTATTGATGTATTGTTATTGCTACTTTTTATTACTCATCTTTCTATTCAGGCCCTCTCCTATTCATATTCCAGTCTCTTATTCAAATGAATGCATGGTTGCTAGGGTCATTTGGACCCTAGCAACCACATTGCTGAAATTGCAAACTGCTGAATAAAAAGCTAAATAACTCAAAAACCACAAATAATGAAAAATGAAAATCACTCTCTATCTCTACATCATACTAAAAGTTAACTCAAAGGTGAGCAGCCCCTTTAAGGACATTTTCTATTATACTCACACAGTGCATGTGTTTGGTTCTACAGCTCAAGGAACTTTAGTTCTTATGGAATAGTTTAGGTTTCCAGTTATGACTATGGCTATTGGTATATTCTGATATAAATGATATTATTATACTGTATATATGTGCTATAAGGGTCAGCACATTGTCACCTAAATTAACCTTAGAGCCCCAAGGGCTTCCACATGGCTGTGCCTTTTATAATTTTGCTATGTTGAATTTTTTAAAGATGATGAATAAAGTGTTTATAGTTTTTGATAAAAGCATTCAGCAGTGCTGTGTTTATGATCAGCAGGTGGGGCAGAGGTATGTAGGTGTACCCCTTGCCTCCCCCAATTCACATTATACAAATTCACAGGTTAGGTAGCATCAGTGGGTGCCTTGTAGTTACCTTGTACTGGTGTACTAGGTGCAGAGTGCAGCAATACCCCAGACAAAAGGATTGCACATTTATACTCCTCTATGGCATGCCTCTGGATATGGCAGACATGATGCCACCGTGCCCTTATCATAGAAACACATTTCCCTGTGGCAAAGGGTCAGAATGGGCCGACGGGACACTGGGAAAACCCTAGTGACCCCCGGCCTTCATGGGACCCGCCAACCCAATTCCACTTCCCATGGCATTTCAGACACTGCCCTGCAGTTCCGTCTCAAAACGAGTTGAAGTTAAAACTTATGTGATGTAGCACAGATTATTTTCAGTAAATGTGGAAGCAGTATTCTTAGGGGTCCATAATGTCTACTTCTTGTTTAGTAGAAAAAGGATGCAGGAAAGTGAATTTGCCTGAGAAAACGGCTTTGTTCCTCTGTGCCTCTCTCTGCGAATACGTATTATGCTTCCTCTATAGTTAATCCAGTTATTGCTTAATTTTACTGATGTCATTGGTGCAGTGCAGCACAACTGCCCATTAATTCTGAAATTTAAAATTATTCTGTTTCATAGTTAGATTCTCAGCAACTCTAAGCTTTCAGTTTCTTTTTCATTGTTTCCTGAGCCCTAATTTAGTTGATTGGGGCCTGAACAATAGAAAGATGGCAGGGCCAGAACTAGGGGTGGACAGAAGAGGAACATGCCTATGGCGTAATGGTGGGGTAGTACTAGGAACATATGTCCTCAGGGTCGGCCAGTGGGACGCCGGGCAAAAAAAAAGGCATGTTGAGTTAGGACATTGGTCAGTAGAAGATATCTAATTATGGAATGCTCCAGACATAGCAATAGCAGGAACATAGTATTTTTCATGATAACCGTAAATATACAACAATTACTATAAATTGTGTTGATTGTAGAATTTGATTACAACAGAGCAGTGAATGCGTTAAATGTTACACTAATAATTCAGTACTGTGTTATAGAGGCTTTATAGACAGTACATTTTAAAGCAGTGCGGTTTTAAGGCATATTTCTTTCTGTATTGTCCAAGATACTCATCATGCAGGCAGTTTCTAGATGATATTTCCTTGGCCCTTGCTAGCCAGTGCGTAGATTTGCCATGCAAGATAAGAAACTGGTAGTTTTTTTAAGGGGAACTTCCCACTTTGCTGCTCACTAGTTCAGATAGCAACCAATAGCAAGGTACAAAGGGTCAAAGTCAGGAGTAAGTCAGGGCATGCAGTGTAAGGGAAGTCAGAATTACAGGCCAAGGTCAGGTATTACAGCATGTATACAGCAAGATGCTGATACCAGTGTTAGTTAGTTTAGTTTAGAGCAGGGGTCCCCAACCTCTTTTTACCCCTGAGCCACATTGAAATGTAAAAAAAATTGGAGAGCAACATAAGCATGCAAAAAGTTCCTGGGGGATGCCAAATAAGGGCTGTGATTGGCTATTGGTAGCCCCATGTGGACTTGCAGCCTACAGGAGGCTCTGTTTGGCAGGACACATGGTTTTTATACAACAAAAACTTGCCTTCATCCGGGGGTTTCAAATATAAGTACCTGCTTTGAGGTCACACTGTGAGCAACATCTAAGGGGTTGGTGATAAACATGTTGCTGATGAGCAACCAGTTGGGGATCACTGGTTTAGAGGGTGTAGCTCTCCAAACCATATAGCTCTTCTCAACTTTTTTGGATGCACAAGTTAGGTAAGAGTGGGTTGGTGAGGGAAATGGGCAATCAGAGTTGCTTAAGCAGAGGCAGAACCAGAAAAAGCCCTGACTGCTACTGTAATATAAGGTAGAGGTGATTTAACCCCTAAATTGACTTATAATATGATGTAGACAACAATTTAAAATCTAAAAACTGTAAATCATAATAATGACAAAAAATTGTTGAGAAAAGGCAATTCTATAACAAGCAAAATGACAGTCCCCTTTTAAAGGGCATGTTTGTATTCCAAGCACTTTTTTCTGTCCAGGTGTTTCAAATAGTACACCAGTAGCTTTCTATTATTTATTTTAACCAGTTTTCATAATATTAAAGGTTCAAGTTTCATTCTTCACCTTCTCATGATTAGAGCAAACAGAACTAATCCCCTAGTCTCAAAGGAAGGCCACAATACGGGGGTTAGTTACTAAACTCTGAATGCAAAAAATTTTTTTTATAAAATCTGACTTTTAAAAAAAAAATTTCGGGTGAAAATTCTGAAAGAATCGTGAAATTCGTGAAAATCGGATGAAAAAAAATCGAAAATCAGATTTTTTCCCGCAAAGCAAATTTTCGGGAAAATCTAATAATAAATAAGCGTTAAAAACCCGAGCAGATTTGATCTGAGTTTGTAGCAGAAAATATTGAGATAAATTCGGACTTTGATAAATAACCCCCTAAGTGACTGAAACAGAGGAACTTCATACAGGTATGGGACCTGCTATCCAGAATACCTGGGGTTTTCCGTATAATAGATCTTTCCTTAATTTGGATCTTTATACCTTTACCCCCATATGCAATAAAATGCACTAAGTTTTCCCAGGAACAGTAACTCATAGCAACCAATAGGATCTTTGCTTTTAAACAGGTGACCGGTAAATTCTACCTTCTCATTGGTTGCTATGGGTTACTGCTCCTGGGCAAACTTAGTGTATTTTATTACAAAAAGTCTACTAGGAAATCATATAAACATTTCAGGAAGTTGTTTTTTACCCGAAAAATTCAAGTTTTCAGTCAAAACTTGGATTTTAAAAAAAAAACTAAACATTTTTAGTTTTTTTTAAAAAGCCTCGAATTTTTGGAAATTTATTATACCCCGAAGCTGGAAATAGCTTGAATCCGGAAATATAATAATAATAATTTGAGCAATTTGAAACTCATGTAATTCGAGTTTTTGGGTTGTTACCCCGAATTCACTGATTTCAGTTTTTTACATTCAAGTTTTTTCTTAAATTGGAAACCATTCGAGTTGTGAATTCATTTAAAGGTATAAAAAACCTCACAAAGCTCTACAATTGGACCTAAATAATAAAGAACCCCCTAAATAAACCCAGTAGGCTGATTTTGCTTCCAATAAGCATTAATTATATCTTAGTTTAGATCAAGTTCAAGGTTTTGTTTTATTATTTCAGAGAACAAGGAAATAGGTTTTTTTGAATACTGAATATATTATTATTATTATTTTTGATTATTTGAATAAAATGGAGTCTATGGGAGACAGCCTTTCCGCAATTTGAAGCTTTCTGGATAAGGGGTTTCTGGATAAAGAATGCCATACCTGTACCTATTTTCCACTAGTGTGTTCTATATAACAGTGCTAGAGGTTTGCGCATACAGCTAGTATATTTACTCAAATGCCTTTATTAGGCAGGTCGATTGTGATAAGAGCAGACAGAGAAATGCTGATGTTAAATGGGAGGTACTGGTTATATAAATAAACTTCACAGTTCCTTTGTTTTCCAGAAGCAGTTTTGACAATTCCAGCAAACTATTCAGTGTGCATTCAGCCAAATGTTAATAATAGCATGTACAAACCATGATTCTGTTCATGTTTGGACAGATGCAGACGCATCATACATGTCTTCCATTTGTGCACGTCACTGCATGCAATATTTATTTGATGTGGAATTCTCAGTTCAGGCGACACTTCCATTGGTGCATTAGAATGCAGCATTTGTAACTTTATCTGCACTCTGCTCAATCAGTCTCTTACGAATGGCTGTTAACCCGTTATTGCCTGCAGTCTCAAATCCACACAAATCATGTTTATTCATGATTATCACAATTCAAATTATCTATGTATACGGTGAAATGTGAAATTAACTGAAAATCTGGCTTTTTGTCGACCCCTGGTAACCTACAATGGTTTCTCTATAATGGACAGAAATGTTGCTATTCGTTCATTTGTGACCACACACATTCTTTGTACTTCTGTATAGTTGCATCAAGCACCATTGTGATGACCTCTGTAGTACACTGCATTAATAGGTAACCAAACTTGCAGCATTTTTCACAAAAATGATTTTTTAATTAGGGCCAGGATTCAAGTGTTTCAAAGCAGAATTCAGATTTGGCAGAATCCAAATGCCTGGCTGAACCGAATCTGAATCCTTAAAATCACATGATTTCTGATTATTTAATTTAAAAAAGTCCGACCAAACTAGAATCCGGAATTTGACCTTCTTTATTCTTAAAAAAGCTCGATTTCATCGGATTGTGAAAAACTTAATAAAATCAAGCAAAACCCCTGAATTGTATGATTTTTTTCCTAAATTGTTCTATTATTTCAGGAGTTTTCCTGAAAGCCGTATTTTTCAGATTTTGCCTAAAAATCCAAAATAGTCGGATTTTCAGGCTAATTTCAGCACGGACCACAGAAACCACCAAATAGGAGATGGACCTTTCCCATTGACTTATATACAACAATATACACTTTTTGGATTCAGACTTTTTGCAGCCTCAGGGTATAATATATAACAAAAAATTGAAGTTTTTTTTCCACTAAAGACTTGGACTTTATAGTAAAAAAAAAACAAAATTTATTTGCATTTGGACTTTAATAAATAACCCCCTAAATGTGACACAGGAAAGTGTTATTTTTTACGTTGTTTTCTTTTTAACTTCAGCCGAATCCGTCATGAAAGATTCAGGATTTGGCTGAATCCAAAAATAGTGCATGTGTAGTTTTAATGCCGCACAACACAATGATGATGGATTGAGGGGAAACGCTGCATTGTGGGTAATAGCATGGTGATATGTGTCTGAAAATTGCACTTAGCACAACATACTGCGTTCATACAATTAACCTTTATATGGGTGCTGTTTCTGATGCATAACTACAGATTATGCAGATTTGCAGAAAATGAATACTTCTATTACCTAATTTTAAACCATCAATTGAAGGGTAAATAAATACAGGATAAATGTTCTGTATAAGCAAGGAATATTTTCCTGTATTGGTTTGCAAGACAAACTTCGTAGGGAAACCCATCAAGCATTTTGAAAGTTTAGAAATATCAGTATTTCTGAGCTTCCAAAGTGGGTGGAGGAAACCTGACATCTGTCAGCAAAAGATAACTGAAAAATTCCCTTAGACTTAACTTATCTGTTGGTGTAGTGAGCTTCCATAATACAGTCTGTTTATTTGCAGTTAATGAGATATTGATACTTCTCCCCCAAAAAAAGCAAAATAAAAATGAAAACCCCCTATTTTTTTTCCAATAACATAAAATTTATTTTTTTAACAGTTTTGTAATACTGCTAAGAAGGATTCCTTTACTCAGGAGGCTAAGTGCAAAATGCAAAATAAAACCTTGCAATTTGCCCACAACATGTTATTTTTTCACCCACAGTACTAGCTCCTTTGCAACCACTGCAAGCGTCTACATAGTTGTGCACCCACCCCTAGGTGCAAACAATGCTGGAATAGAGGCACATAGCATGCACCTACTTGTAAAGTTGCAATCACATCATTATGGGTGAAACAGGGTGGGGAATGGGAATTCTCCTACACACCCTTACGTTGAGCATGATCACAGGCATAAATAAAAAATAAAGAGTGCTTGAGCGAAATACACAATGGGAACCTTGCACTTAATGCCTGGCCAATGGCAAGTGTAAGGTTCAATTGTACCTAAAGATGCTATTCCTTGATAGAGCTATAGACAATACACATAAGCACTTAGGGGGTTATTTATCAAAGTCTGAATTCATCTCAATATTTTCTGCTACAAACTCAGATCAAATCCGCACGGGTTTTTTACGCTTATTTATTATTACATTTTCCCGAAAAATTTGCTTTTCACAATTTCTTTTGGACTTTTCATCAGATTTTCAAGATTTTTGGGATTTTTCAACCCAAAAACTCCAAAAACTTTGGGGTATTGCACGAAACCCAGCGCACATCAAAAATCATTGGGACTTCTCCCATTGACTTGACCTCGACAGGTCTGAGATGCCGGATTTTCTGATTTTGACTTTTTCGATTTTTTTTAAAAGTCCAATTTTATATAAAAAAAAATCACACATTTTTTTTTTATTTTTGCATTCGGCGTTTAGTAAACAACCCCCTAGTGTTGATTGAAAGTTTGCATTCTTTATGTACAAATTTCAGAATCTGCTAATAGTAAAACAACTACAAGATACAGATAGGGTATAACAGTCATATGACAACAGATACTGACATGAACCAGTCACAAAGCATTTTGCTCTTCTGTTTTTCCAAGCTATAGGCCTGAATCTCACTCTTTTTTAAAAAATATCTCTTATCAGATCATGAGCCCAAAGAACCAGTTGAAGATACCGAACCCAGCACTTTACCATATGAAACTGTGAGTAATGTTTAGAACCACTACATTATAGGCAGGTGAATAATGTGGAGAAAAAAATCAAAGTTACTGATTGCATCTATGAAATAGTAATATTTAATTATACACCTGTACAGTTGTTTTAATCATTTCTACTTGCTGAACTGTAAAGAGGAAAATCCAGTGCCACACATGATGAAGCAGCATGCTCAGGAACACCACTAGGATGTGTGTCATTGCAAATAAACGAGCTTTGGAGTTCCATGAGCAGCCAACTGGGGTCCCTTTACTTATTGCCTAGCACTGCCCTTGTGAGCTTTGTTTTGCACACAGTTTGTATGTGCATGTGATACAGGCACAAGGGTGCATGGGCGCTACAGCCTCAGTACAGTAGGAAATCGAGTACTTACATCCCTCTTTTCAGGTTAAAGGGGTTGTTCATCTATAAATTAACTTTTAATATGATGTAGAGAGTGATATTCTGAGACAATTTGCAATTGGTTTTTATTATTTGTGGTTTTAGAGTTATTTAGCATTTTATTCAGCACCTCTCCAGTTTGCAGTTTCAGCAATCCGGTTTCTAGGGTCCAAATTACCCTAGCAACCCTGCATCGATATGAACAAGAGACTGGAATATGAATAGGAGAGATCCCAAATAGAAAGATAAGTAATATAAAGTAGCTATAACAATAAATGTGATGCCTTACCAGGTGAGCACCTTGCCTCAGGCGGCAGTGAACGGCCGGTTACAAGGGGCGGCAAAAAGCCGCCTCCTGTAACTTTAAGGGGCAGATTTACTAAGCTCGAGGGAATTTTCGAAGTTAAAAAAGTTCGAATTTCGAAATAATTTTTTGAATACTTCAACCATTGAATAGGAGAATACGACTTCGAATTTACTTTGACTTCGATTCGAAGTATAAATCGTTTGAATATTCGACCATTCGATAATCAATGTATTGTCTCCTTAAAAAAAACTTCGACTTCATACTTCAAGAAATTAAAGCTACCGAAGTGCAATGTTAGCCTATGGGGACCTTCCACAGCACTTTTCTAAGTTTTTTTTGATCGAATAGAAATCCTTTGATCAATCGCTAAAAATACTTTGAATCGTTCGCTTGAACAATTTAATCGTTCGATCGTACGATTTCTTTTCGATCATTCGAATACGCTAAAAATCCTTCGACTTCGATAATCAAAGTCGAAGGATTTCAATTCGAGGGTCGAATTTCAATGTTTTTTTTAACTTCAAAATGCGACCCTTAGTGAATCTGCCCCTCAGAGCCGAATTTGCGTTTTTTAAACCTGAATTTCCGATCTGCCCCTTTTGACCCGCTCTGACGCTAAACTTTTAAGTGCGGAGCGGGAGAGGGGGGTCCAGCAGCCCGCGGTTCGCCCCTGTGCCTTCCAGAGCATTTGTTCTTAGATGGGGTCAGTGACCCCCATTTAAAAGCTGGAACTATAAAAAAAATAAATAAACAATTGAAAAGTTTCTTAGAATTAGCCATTCTTTGACATATTAAAGTAAAATTAAAGGTGAACCACCCCTTTAAGAGACATAAACTAAAGTTAACTTTATACTGCTATACCACTAGTTAAAAAAAGTAAATAATAGCTTAAAGGCGAGCTAAAGGTATTATAACTGGGTTGTGTCCAAATGTTAGGCACTTCCCACTTCACTAATACCTTAATACCTTATTTCCCAGGCTGGTAGTCCAGTTCCCTATAATAAAAAAAAAGCACTAGCTAGGAATATTTCTCAGTAGAGTAAAAATATACTAAAGTTAACTTTATACTGCTATACCACTAGTTAAAAAAAGTAAATAATAGCTTAAAGGCGAGCTAAAGGTATTATAACTGGGTTGTGTCCAAATGTTAGGCACTTCCCACTTCACTAATACCTTAATACCTTATTTCCCAGGCTGGTAGTCCAGTTCCCTATAATAAAAAAAAAAGCACTAGCTAGGAATATTTCTCAGTAGAGTAAAAATGTTAGCTTTTTGCATCAAAGTTCAGCTTTCACTATACTGCCTGGAACAGAGCCTGGAAAGAAAAGACAAAGAAGCTGAAGAAGATGGCTACCATAAGCTTGTAGAGTAAACAAATTTTACCACCCCACCCTCCCCCATCGATTATACCTTTCCTTCTCCTTAAGGGCTGAGACAGACGAGAAGATTCAGGGAGATTTAGTTGCCTGGCGACAAATCGCCTCTTCTTCGGGCGACCAATCTCCCCGAACTGCCTCCACACTGGCTAGAATCTAAATCGCTGGTGGGATGGCACTTGGAGCAATTCGTTTTCCGAAGTTGCCTCACGAAACTTCGGGCGACTAAATCTTCCAGAATCTTCTCGTCTGTCTCTGCCCTTAAAGAACAAGGAAAGTCCTAATCACTGGGGGATACCAATTTTTTAGGCACCATTCAGGGGTTACAACCTAACTACAACATGTTCACCTAAACAAACATGTTGACAGCAGGACAAAACTTTAATTGGGGAATGTAATAAAAGTCGCAAAGAGCAAAACAATTAGCACAAATAAGAATAAAAATTCTCATTTCACAATGTAATACTCTTCCTTAAACTGTTATTAAATTGCGAATTTTAATTGCGCATTGCCCACTTTTAAGAAGTGCTTGAAGATGTCCTAATCTTTTGGAGCAAACATGTCAACTTTTTTAGTAAGAAGTTTTATTACATTCACTGCACAATGATGCAAACTATAAAATTCGCAAAACCTTTTTTCCACTGTCAGAAGTGGTCGCTAAACAGTTTCCGGGTTTGCAAAAGCTATATTAAATTCGCACAAAGGCAAATTGGTTCGCACAGAGTTTGACGAAAACTTTTTCGGGCGATTCGCGAATTTATTCGCTGGCAGCGAATCGCGCAAATTCACTGCAAATTTGCGCCTGCCGAATAAATTCGCCCATCACTAATTGTGAATATTTTTTCCGTTACCGACTTTTATTACATTTCCCCATCGGTGTCTAAGTTCCGATTTCACTCTATGGCACATGCGCACAGCCCAGGGCAGCTGCAAGGGATCCCGACACATGACACACAGCACCCAGTCCTCTTATTCTTATCACACCCCTATAGATGGACTACAATAACTGGTAGTATATTATGGAGTATATTAAGTCTATAATATAATGCAGATAAGAAAGACATGGCTGCTGAGCTAGGCCACTGTATGGCTAGCACGTTGGGATACATATGAGAAGTGAGGATGTGGGAGAGAGTAAACACAGATGCACTTTGTTCCAACTATATACCCAAGCATTATAAAAATTGTACCATAGTAAATATGAAATCAATGATAGTCAGAGAAGCCTGATAGAACCTGCCTGGTAATCACCTAAATAATGTACATTATATATACATGAATAAAGATTTTATCTCCCATGCATTACATAGTGTAACACCAATGACATTTTTTCAACAGACAGAGACGTATCCTCTGCAAGATACAGGACTTCCTAAAGGTAAAGTACTTTGTTTCTATTCCTATATTTTTTCCGGTTATTATCATGAATCTCATATGGCAGGTAAGGACAGAGTTGCCTTGAACCCAAAGACACTGTACTCTCATGATCTGAGGTGCAGAGCAGATCCTAAACATAAATAACTTTTGGAATGAGCACTTTTGCACCCCTGAAGTTGGCCATAGACGTTACAATTACAATCTTTCCTGGAAAAAATCTTTCCAGGAAAGATTGTTCATTTCAATACACACATGTAGAGCTGAATCGTCAGATATACAGGTAGAAACAATAGAATTCAGCACTAACAATGGCCGATGTTCGGATGCCTTCAAGGGCGCCCGAACAATAATCGACGAGCCAACTGATATCCAAGTCTTCTGCTCATATCAGCCGGCTCGTCTCCCACCATACACGCACCGAATATCATATGAAAATGTGCTTCGAATGATATTATCAGCATGTCTATGACCACCTTTAGTACTATTGCACATCTGTCTGTGTTCTAATTCATCCATGATCTGGCCGCTTGCAGCCAGGAATTAAACCTGAAAACACAAATGTTAAAATGTGATTTTTCAAAATGTTTTTCGTGCTTAATAAATCTCTAAAATTCAAGATTTTTGCAGCAAAAACCTCAAACAGCAGTAAAAAGCTGAGTTGGAATGTTGCTAAATGTATTCCTTAGTGGGAAGCTATGATTGGTTATTCACGTGTGTATATGTGTATTTATGTGGAGTATAAAGTACAAATGTGATATTTTTGTAAGCAAATGTCACTGCAGCTTCACTTTTGTGAAAAGTGTAAACACATTTTTCAGTGTCTCAGCTGGTATTTCCAGTACTGGTATAATGTTCCTCCTTCTAGCTCAAGGGCTCAGGGAAAGTCCCCTCTTTGTTCCAAAGAAAACACGGGTGCAAGAACTCGCTGGTACAGCCTGTGGTAGGGGCTGATTTTCTGAAGAAGGAGAATAAACAGTGACACGTGTTTAACCAGTTCTCTTCCACAAGCCTGCAGCAAAGCATAGTTACAGTATGTCTAGCACATGAAAGTGTATCTAATAGAACATGGTCTGCAACTTTAAATCAATCCAACTGATTATCATCCACTAACAATAAGGATATTACATTTTTTTTTCATTAAAAAAATCACGAGATGGGCTGGAGCTTAGAGTCACACAGTCATAGGAAACTGTAAATAGGTAGTGCCAAATATTTGTATCTAGCATGTCCCATATCTTGCTGAACTACAACTCCTATAACTACTTAAAGAGGTTGTTCACCTGGAAATTAACTTTTAGGGTTAGTCCACATGAGGAGATTCGGGAAGATTTAGTCACCTGGCGACTAATTGACTTTTCTTCTGAGCGACAATTGCCCCAAACTGCCTCTTATTGTCTTTCCATCCGCTATAATAATAATTGCCTGTACTAAAGCACATGCGTCACTGCGTTTTCTGAAGCTGCCCGAAGTTGCCTCATGAGGAAACTTTGGGCGACTTCTGAAAACGCCGCGTGTGCTTTGGCGCAGGCGACTTTTCATTATAGCGGATGGGAAGACACGCAGAGGCAGTTCAGGAAGATTGTCGCCCAGAAGAGGCGATTTGTCGCCAGGTGACTAAATCTCCCCTAATCTCCCTGTGTGGACTAACCCGATTTTATCTCAACATTGTCTGCTTCAAACTCCGATCAAATTTGCTTGGGTTTTTTACGCTTATTTATTATTACATTTTCCCTAAAATTCGCTTTGCGGGAAAAACTCTCCGATTTTTCACCCAAAAACTCAGATTTTTTCTGATTATTCACCCGAAAACTTCGATTTTTTATGCTTTTTGCCCGAAAACTCTGAAAACTTTGGGGTATTGCACGAAACCCAGCGCACATCAAAAAATCATTGGGACTTCTCTGATTGACTTATATGCAACCTTGACAGGTCTGAGATGCTGGATTTTCAGATTCAGAACTTTCCATCCTCGGGGTTTAATCAATTCTGAAAAATTCGTGATTTTTAAGTTTGTTTTAAATTCATAACTTTTGCATTCAGAGTTTAGTAAATAACCTATGATGTAGAAAGTGATATTCTGAGATGATTTGGAATTGGTTTTCATTTTGTTTTGTTTTTTTAGTTATTTAGCAGCTCTCCAGTTTGCAATTTAAGCAATCTAATTGCTAGGGTCCAAATTACCCTAGAAACCATGGGGCAGATTCACTAAGTGCAGAATTTGCGCTAGCATCCGCTTCTCTCACATCGCAACACTTCGCCAGGTGTAGATTCACCAGGACAATGCTAATTCACTAAAATCTGAAGTTGCGTCCAGGACGCTGAACGCTGGCAAGGTAGCGCTAGTGTTACTGCGGCAAGAGAAGCGAAGTTGCGCTAGCGTTGCCTTATTTGCATACGGCGGGAAGTTAATGTTGAATGGAACGTATATGTTGCAGCAAATACATTACACTACACAAGCCCAGGGAACCTTAATAAAATAAAGTTGTTATAATGCCCTACACATGAGCCCAGTGTATAGTTTATGTGCCATATGTTAGGAAATGTAGGGGGGAATCCGGGTACCCCAGAAAAAATTTACGATCTTTTGCAGCCTATCACCCTGAAAATGTAAAGTCTCCAGCGTTTATTGTGACTTAGAAAACTATTTTTTGAGGAAGTCCTATCTACTCTATTGCACTTCGCCTTGTCTGAGGTGGCGAAAGCAAGTCTGGCGCAAGAGGTAACGTTCAGTTAAATCTGCATCTTAGTGAATTTGCGTAGTTACGTCCATTCGCCAGAGCGCAACTTCGCCAGGCATAAGGGAGTGAATTACCGCTAGCGTCTATGTCCCTCACTAGCGAAGTTACGCCTGCGCCCATTAGTAAATCAGCGAAGTAACGAAATGATGTTGCGCTGGCGAATTTTCGCTAACGTTAGTCACTTCGCCCTTTAGTAAATCTGCCCCATGCAGTGATTGACTACTATGTGCTAAAAATCCTCAAAGCTTCCTATTTATCATGACACTACTGATTTCCCCTTGAAACCACAGAATATTGCTTCTTTTAGAATTCTAGTAATAGTTGGATGTATGAGAAAACTATTTATACATTATGGGGGTTATTTACTAAAACTCGAATTTATTGCATCTTTTTTTTTTATTTCAAGCTTGACCAAACTTCATGATTTTAACTTATTTATCAATAAAATAATGTGAAAAAATTGGTGCGGGAAAAGACTTGATTGAAAACGAGAAAAAACTTGAATCGTACAAACTTTTTGGATTTGATGCCTGATTATGGTTATCATCCGAAAATCCTGAATTTTTCGGAATATCTGACAAAACCCAGCACAGATCACGATATCTTTAAATTATAAAAGGGACATCTGCCATTGACTTCTACATGACCTCAGCAGGTTTGAGATGGAGGATTTTCGGATTCAGACTTTTAGAAGGTTCAAGGTATAAAAAAATCTCGAAATATTCGATTTTTCCACCAAAAACCTTTGACAAGAAAAAACCGAGGTTTAGTAAATAACCCCCCCATGTGTAGAGTTTGGTTGAAATTTAGAACTCAAATGCAGATTTATCAAAGACAATTAGTTTACTTATGTGTCCTCTGGCAGGACAACAAAAGGTATCATGACCCACAGTCAAAGACATCAAGTAACTCCATGTCATTAGGGAGATAATGTCACAGTCTTGGATTTTTTCACACTAAATGGTAAAAAACTGATCATTATCACCCAACAACATGAGGTTGGTTGACATTTTTGTGCAGTGTTTATCTAACATCAGGAACTATTTTTCCCACTTGTCTTATTTAGCCCTGTGTACTGCAGGTATGGGACCTGTTATACAGAATGCTCCGGACCTGGGGTTTTTCGGGATAACGTATCTTTCCTTAATTTGGGTCTACATGCCTTAAGTCTACTAGAAAATCATTTACACATCAAATAAACCCAATAGGCTGGTTTTGCTTCCAATAAGGATTAATTATATCTTAGTTTGGATCAAGTACCCGGTAATGTTTTATTATTATAGAGAAAAAGGAAATCATTTAAAAAAAATTTGGATAAAATGGAGTCTATGGGAGATGAGTTTCCGGATAAGGGATCCTATACCTGTACAACTGTTATTTATATAGTAAGATTCAACTTTTCATTAAAACCTTTATTTTTTCGCATTAACTATACAGGTATGGGATCTGTTATCCGGAAAGGCGCTATCCAGAAAACTCAGAATTATGGGAAGGCCATCTCCCATAGACTCCTTAACCAAATAATCCAAATTTTTAAAAAAGATTTCCCTTTCCTCTGTAATAATAAAACAGTACCTTGTACTTGATCCCAACTAAGATATAATTAATCCTTATTGAAGGCAAAACAATCCTCTTGGGTTTATTTAATGTTTAAAGGCATTATTTAAGGTATGGAGATCCAAATTATGGAAATATCCCTTATCCAGAAAACTCCAGGTCCTGATCATTCTGGATAACAGGTCCTATAACTGCACAATGGTTTATATAAAAAAGATATTCAATCAATCGCTATGTACGGCACTGCGACTGAAGGCTTTTGTTTCTAAATAATTGTGAAATGAATACGAGGCCTATAATCATTGCCTCCAGCAGTAAGTAGACAAAAGGAGTTGTCCTACCTTCAAATGTCAGTTGCTCGTATGCAGCACACCTATTTTGTAATGTTCATCTTCAATATATCATGAGATGAAAGGATTTCCACATTATGCAGGGTAAATATTATAGGTGAAACTTTTGCGTTGACATTTTTAAATGAAATTATTGTCTAAGTAATTACGGTGAATTAGAATTACCTGTAGCCAGCATCTTCTGGATATTGTCCAGAAGAGCCGTTTGATGTGCTCTGAGCCTGGAGGTGGCTAATCTTGCACTGCGGTATTTCAAAGCTCTTTAGTGCAACGTTAGACCGGTATGAACTGCAGGAAAATATGGACTTTTAGAAGTTGTGTAATGCTCTATTAAACTCTCATATCTTGGTCTTCATGTCTCCAAAGCATAAGGCAAAAGGTCCAATTTTAGTTGAATAAATTGCCCCAGGGGCAGGGACTGTTGTGTGAGAGTATCATAGCAAACTTGGGTAGATGAGTTGTAGCAGATCACTTCTACTCAACGGAGTTTCTCCAAGTTCAATAGAGCAATATTCTGTCTTTGTACTGTACAGGTATGGAATCAGTTATCCGGAAACCCATTATCCAGAAAGTAACGAATTACGGGAAGGCCTTCTCCCATAGACACCGTGACAATCACATTTGAAAAAATGATTTCCTTCTTCTCTGTAATAATAAAACAGTAGCTTGTACTTGATCCCAACTAAGATATAATTAATCCTTATAGGAGGCAGAAGAATTCTATTGAATTTGATGAATATTTTAATAATTTTTTAGTAGACTTAGGTATAGGGATTATAAAAATGATTCTCCACCACTCTTTTAAACAAAGAAAATTCCTTTAGAGAAGATTTATTACATATGTGCGTAGACCAGCAACAACAAAAAAAAATTGCTGATCCTGAATACAATTTGAGGACATATATTTATACCATTTTAACACAGTTCCAAATGAACATATTTTTAAATCATTGGATCGAAGGTAACGTGGTATATTCTGATTGGTACATTTGTATACAGTATAGCTTAAAGGGCATGTAAAGGCAAAAAAATAAAATCCCATTTTTACTTTCTTTAATGAAAAAGAAACCTATCTCCAATATACTTTAATTAAAAAATGTGTACTGTTTTTATAAGAAACCTGACTGTATGCAGTGAAATTCTCCCTTCATTTACTGCTGTGGATAAGAATTGTCAGACAGTCCCTAACTGCTGAGCAGGGAAACAATCATACTTGTGAACAGCAGGGGGAGCCCCCGCCTACTTCCCAGCAATGCAGAATTCAAGCAGCTTTGTTTATGATGATCCCTAAGCAGCCCAGACCACACTGAGCATGTGCACAGTCTTAGTCTTGCAAAGATGTTTAATAAAGTTACAAGATGGTGATCCCCTGTAGCCAACTTTGAAAGCATAAATGATTTGTTTGATTAGGCTTGTGGTGCAGTAAGTTCATGTTTATATTTAGTGTACAAAATACAGAATTTCCAGCCTTATTCTATTTTAGACTTCACATGCCCTTTAAATTACTGAATATGTATACCTTAGAAATGTGTCTAGATCAGAGATTAAATATAAACTTATGTGAACGCCTGCACATATTCCCTTTTAAGGACATGGAGTGTTTCTCCTAGCTTTCTTCCAACTTCTTATTAACCTTTACAGGATCCAAAATACAGAAAGATCCCTTATCTAGAAAACCCCAGGTCTCAAGTTTTCTGGATAACTGTCCCATACTTGTACACGTAAAATTACACCAACCCATCAGGTGGGGTCAACCAACCTTGTTATTCTACATTGGTATTGTACAAGCACCTACGCAGGTCTTGCATGCTTACAATATAACAACTTACACATTACTGGTGTCTCAATTCCAGCATGTCCACTGGTGTTTCATGGAGAGGGTTTGAATCTGACCTTGTGGATTGTTGTCTCCATTTTAGGTGCAGGGATCCATAAAATCCCACCTGGTAACATATAACACACAAGCCTTTACAAAATAGTAACAAGTGCAGTGAAGATGTCCATTGCAATATTACACTTAGAGGCAGATTTATCAAAATTCACAGGCTTTTTATTCAGGCATTTTTATCAATGGGTGAAAGTTAGAGTTAAATACACTTCTACAAAACCCATAGGAATGAACTGATGAGCTCTAATCTCACATTTTCATAAATATGCCCTTAATATGTAATTACATGGATGCAGTAAGCAGGGGTATTTACCTAGAATTCCAGGGGTCACATGTGATATATTGTACTTGCCCCTGCTTTTTATGCAGCTCCCTTCCTCCATATGTCACTTCTACTCCTTTCCTTTTACCCCTTGTGTCAAATTCCTGCCTGTTTCCTACTCACCCAGATCCCACTCCCCTTTTCCTATGTTTCATACTCTGCTTAATTTCCCCTTTTATCATGAGCTATAAATATTCCCTTCCCTACCTAATATTAACATTAGCCTTTAAATAATTCCTCATGTTTTTATGCTATACTCCACCTTCTTATACATTCAGCACTCAAACCCTATCATCATACATTCCCCCTTCTGTTTTATATATTTTTGAATGTAGCATTCACCTTCCAAATTTGTAACTAGTCAGTAAGCTATGGCAACCAATCAAATGTTTCCAATCAAATGTTACCTTCAGATGGCTGAAAGAAAGCTAATCATGGATTGGCTGCTATGGGTTACTGCCCAGGTACCCAGTGTTGAGATATGAGCCCCACTGTAATTTTTAGTAATTTGGTGATAGAGGTGATTATATGATCATCATCAGTGTGTGTACCAGTGTCATTTATAAATAAAGGGAAGCAAGTAATATTCATGGAAGAGGGCATACAAAGGTATGGCTTATATAGGTTTTAGTTTTGCTAAAGGTTCAACTTTTTCCTTCATTAGATGAATGCCTTATTCCAACGGAAAATATAGATGATTTCGATGAAACCTCCACGTCAGACTCAGACAGAATCAAGCAGGTAAGTGATACATAACCTGAAATATGAATCCCTGCTATTTATATATAATTAATTGATTAACGGAGAACTAAAAAAAACTTGGGTTAGACATCATGCCACTGACCACTCCTAAAAGCCCAACAATTTTCTCTGGATAAAATGTGTTTTGCTCATACGTAAAGGGGCATATTTATCAAGGGTAGAATTTCGAATTGAAAAAACTTCGAAATTCGAATTCAAAAAGACCAGCCAAAATTAAGTCAAAGTTTTTTTTGGTCAAATAGGTCTGTATTCTGCCGAATTCGAATTGTACTAATCGATGGAATAGCATTAGATCGAATTTGATTTCCCGCAAAAAAACGTAGATTTTTCAAAGTCCACCAATTGACTTCAAATAGGTTCTAGGAGGTCCCCCATAGGCTAAAACAGCAATACGGCAGGTTTTAGATGGTGAATGATCAAAGTCGAATTTTTAAAGTGACAGTACATGATGAATTTCGATATTCGAATTTTAGAATTTTTTTCAAATTCGAACTGAATTTGGACCATTCAATAGTCGAAGTACCCAAAAAAAATGTCTTGAAATTCGATTTTTTTTTTTTCATTCGAAAATTCACCTCAACCTTTGATAAATCTGCCCCATAATATAGGACTCTTACCCACTTTATGGACTTGAGCTACAATTATATATTTTACCCCTATGTGGACCCCTATCCCACTATAATTAAGGAAATAAAATAAGTTACATTTTCAATTGGTTTTCATTTTTTTAATATTTGTGCTTCTTGAGTTATTTAGCTTTTTATTTAGCAGCTCTCCAGTTTTAAATATCAGCTAAATTGCCCTAGCAATAATGCACTGATCTGAATAAGAGAATGAAGTATGAATAGGAGAGGGCCTGAATAGAAAGATGAGAAATTAAAAGTAGCAATGACAATATTTTGTAAATTATTTTTAAATAGGGCCATGACCCCCATTTGAAAGCTGGGAAGAGTCAGGAAAAGAAGGCAAATAATTTGAAAACTATAAAGAAAGAAAATGAAGACCAATTGATTGCTTAGAATTAGCAGAATAAAAGTTAACTTAAAGATGAACCACCCCTGTAATATCTTTGATACAACTACCTGCATTCTGTGATGGTCGCACACATATTCTGCGCACAGGAGTCCCCCATTGATTATTATGGGAAGCCAGGGGCAAACCTTTAGTGACATTATGAAGAAAATAGAAGTAGGAAGAAGGGAGTGAACATCAGCATTAGATAACTGCAACCATTATTATTCTACTATAACACACATAATGGTTTGCACCAACAGTTCTTTATCAAAGTTGAATCAAGTCGAATATTTCCACTGGAAAAATACCTGCAAGAATCACCCATTAAAGGGACAGCGTTACGTAGGGGGTTATTTATCAAAGTCTGAATTTATCTCAATATTTTCTGCTACAAACTTTGATCAAATCTGCTTGGGTTTTTTACGATTATTTATTATTAAATTTTCCTGAAAATTTGCTTTGCGGGAAAAAAATCCAATTTCTCACTGGTTTTTTTTCGGGATTTTTCATCAGATTTTCACGTTTTTCCTGAATTTCCACCCGAAAACTTCTGGGTATTGCAAAAAACCCAGCACACCTCAAAAAATCATTGGAACTTCTCCCATTGGCTTATATGCAACCTCGACAGTTGTGATGGGCGTTTAAAAAAACGGACGCCGGCATCAAAAACGGCCACCAGTCTCAAAAAAAACGGGCGACGGCGTCAAAAACGGGCGCTGGCATCAAAAATGAGACACTGGCATCAAAAACGAGACGCCGGCACCGTTTCGTGAATTTTTCGACGCAAATGGCGCAAATTCGCCCATCACTACTCGACAGGTCTGAGATGCCGGATTTTCAGATTTGAACTTTTCCATCCTCGGGGTTTAATAAATTCCAAAGGAATCATCATTTTTTTAAAAGTCTGATTTTATAAAAATTTAATAACAAATTTTTCGTGATTTTTGCATTCGGAGTTTAGTAGATAACCCCCCCTAGTGTTTTCATTTGTTACAAGGACAAAGTTCATTACACGTTTATGATTATTTGTTCTGAAACAATATGTAAAACAACATATTGATTATGTATATCCAGAAACTTGCTAAAAGACTATTGTTTTAAAAAGATGAAGGCACTACTCAGCTGCCTTTTCAAAATTACCCTAGCAACCACACATTGATTTGAATAAAAGACTGCAATATAAATAGGAGAGGCCTGAATAGAAATAAAAAGTAACAATAATAATACATTTGTAGCCTCATTTTTAAGAAGGGGTCAGTGACCCCCCATTTGAAAGCTGGAAAGAGTCAGAAGAAGTAGGCTAATAATTCAGAAATTATAAAAAAAGAAAAAATGAAGGCCAGTTGAAATGTGGCAACCACCCCTTTAAGCAAATGCTGCTTTCAATAGGAATTGTTTTTACAAATATCTTTAAAAGCACTGAACGTGTTTAATAAATGTGTATTGGAAAGTTGCTTAGAATTTCTTTTATATATTTTATTTTAAAGGCAAATTTTTTTTTGGGGTGGACTTGCCTCAATAATACTCTTTAAGATAACTGCATCAGTGGGTCTCTTCAATTCAGTAAATTCCAAGGTTTTGGGTATCCTCAGCATGTCCTATCATCATTCTCTTTGCTCCTACATATACACTGTAATAAATATAGAAATATGTATAGGAGATAAATGTGGATACTCTTGCAAATGTATATAGGTTTGTCTAGATGTAATTAACGTGTATCTATGCAATCTTGGAATATACAGGTATGGAACCTGTTTTCCAGGATGCTCGGGACCTGGGGTTTTCCCGGATAACGGATATTTCTGTAGTTTGGATCTTCATACCTTAAGTCTACTAGAAAATCATGTAACCATTATACCTAATCGCCTGATTTTGCTTCCAATAAGGATAAATTATATCATGTGGGGGAAGATTTAATAAAGGGCAAAGTGGCTAATGCTAATAACAATTCGCTAGCGTTACCTCCCGCAGGGACATCGCAGATTCACTGATTCGCAAATTCGCTAGCAAAAGAGACTGGCACTAGCGGTCATTCTTACTCTATAACCAGGCGACTGTTCGCTTTGATGAAAAGTCGTTACTCCCCAAATTCACTAAAGTGCAGATTTTACTGAACGTTACCTCTTTCGCCAGAGTTGCCTTCACCACCTCAGGCCAGGCGAAGTGCACTGGAATGCATAGATCTTCCTCATCTTCTGTTACTTACATTATATTCTGTGAGCCGAAAATGCATCAAAGTCCAAAAAACGCTACTGTCTTTTCCTTTTTTCAGCCTGATTGCCTGCAAAATACCTAACTTGGGTAACCGGTTTTCTCCATACATTTGCAAACATATGGAACATTAATTTTACAGTGACCACATGTGTAGGGCATTAGAACTCTATTGTCTTTATTAAGGTTCCCTGGACATGTGTTTTTAAAAGTATAATTTGTAAGTACATAAAGACGTCCATACAACTTTAAATTTCCTGCCCCATGCAAATTGACCTGAGCGTTAGATCCCTTGCAAAGTTTCGCTAGGCAGAAATGAACGCCAGCACATCTTCACTATCAAATGCTCGAAGTAACATTAGCGAAAAGTCGCCAGAGTTTGGCGCCCATGGCGAAACTCTGGATTTTAGTGAATTAGGGTAGTCTGAGCACATTTGCGCCTGCCGAAGTGTAGCGATGGGCGCGAAGCGGTAGCAGGCGACAATTCGCCCTTTAGTAAATCTGCCCCTTAGTTGGGATCAAGTACAAGGTAGTGTTTTATTAATACAGAGAAAAAGGAAATCAATTTTAAAAAGTTTAATTATTATTATTATGGGAGATGGCCTTTCTATAATTCTGAGCTTTCTGGATAACGGGTCTCCGGATACCTGATCCCATACTTGACTGGCTGCTTTTAGCAGTTTCCTGATTGTTGAAAAAATTATTACGTGCTTATTTTGAGTTGGTTAAAAATAAAGTGGCTGTGTAATGTTGTCTTTTCAATGGGCCCAATAGTTTATTATGTTATTATGTCATATCCTTTGATGAAGGTATTTCATTGTGTACAAACTTGATTCACACTTGCTAAACATGTCATGTGGTACACCAGAATAAAGTCATGTGGTACACCAGAATAAAGTCATGTGGTACACCAGAATAAAGTCATGTGGTACACCAGAATAAAGATGGGAGAGGTTACCTAACACTGTTTAGGCTTTGTTCTTCTTTCTTCTGTTTTATTCACATTTGAAGCAGGTACAATGAACATTGAACAGAAAGGGCAAGTTTGTTTATTAGGTATTCTGACACACTGCATCATTTTTATTGAGCTTGTGTGTTACCGTTAGACTCTGAAACTTCGGACGTACAGTAACAAAAACAAGCCTAGACACATGATTGGATTTGGAAACAAAAATGTTGCTGTCTTTGTTTTTCTTTGAATATGTTGTTCTTTATGTTGATGTTCGTGTAGATATACTGCTATAGTAAATCTCATTTATAAACACAGGGCACATTTGCACCGAAAGGCAGTAACCCATAGCAACCAATCAAGAAATAGCTTTTTTTTTAGCCAGCTGGAAGTAGAACTTGGTTGCTATGGGTTACTGCCTAGGTGCAAATGTGCCCTGTGTTTATAAATGAGATTTACTATTGCAGTATATCTACACTAGAGGGGTTATTTATCTCAATATCGGCTGCTACAAACTCAGATCTAAGCCGCTCGGGTTTTTAACGTTTATTTATTATTACATTTTCCGAAAATCACCTTTGCGGGAAAAGCTCCGATTTTCAAGATTTTTTCGTGAATTTTCCCTGAAAACTCTGAATTTTTCGAAGTTTTCTCCCTGAAAGCTCAGAAAAAATTGTGAAATTGCCCCAAAAATCAATGGGACTGTTCCCATCGACTTCTATGCAACCTCGACTGGTTTGAGATGCCGTGTTTTTATATTTGGGCTTTTTAGCCCTCGGGGTTTAATAAATTCTGAAAAATTTGTGATTTTTTTAAAAGCCTATTATAACACAAAAAAATCACGAATTATTCGGATTTCGGGGAATTTTCGGTATTCGGAGCTTAGTAAATAACCCCCTAACATTCAATAGATGTATTAGGGGTAGATAAGCAACACTCCTGCCAGCAGTACTAAGTACTGGGGGTGATGAATAAACACTGGGCAAATTGGCAGCTAGGCAGTAACCCATAGCAACCAATCAAGAAATAGTTTTTCAGACAGCTGGAAGTAAACCTTGGTTGCTAAGGGTTACGGCCTAGGTGCAAATGTGCCCTGTGTTTATTTATTTATCAGTACTTAGTACTGCTGGCTGGAGTGTTGTTTTTCTACCCCTAGTAGAAAAACAATATAGGCATGCTTTTTTCATTTTGTTTTTGTAATGAAATAAAGTCAGGAGGTAGAACATTTATTTCCAACATGTGGGCTGAGCGTTATTTCCTCGTAATGCTCCATTCTGCATTTAGAGCTGTAGTTTTGGAAAGATGGCAGATCAGCAGCTTGTTTTGTAGTCAAACACGGCCAATGTTAACAATATTTTTTCATGTGTTTATTATCTAGCCAGAAGAAAATGACTGTCCCTTAATGACCATAAGTGCGCTAACAGGTAGGTATAATATAATGACGAAATCCCGACACCTTGATTCTGCAGAGCAATTGCATGTTTTGGTAAATTATTTTACACAGTCATTATACAGGCGCAATTAGGGGCGATCCTGCCCAATTTGCCGCCCGAGGTGGCCTTCATTTTTGCCGCCCCCCGCCTCTTACCTTCAGCGCCGGACAGGTCCACGTCGCTAGTGCAATTGCGCTCTCTGCACTAGAAGAGCCGAATTTCCGGGTTGAAAAACGGAAATTTGGCTCTTAGTTACCAGGAGCGTCATTTTTGCCGTCATTTTGTGCCTCAACTCGCCTCATTGGCGGAGCGCCCCATGGTGCAATTATGCTGGCATTGTGGGGAAACCTCTGCACTCCTAAATGAGCCCTATAGTGTTTTAACTGGTGTAAACTGATTTTTCTGGTAGTCTTATTACTGAACAGCATGCATCTATGCTCTTCCCTTTTAAGGGAGAATTAAACCCTAAACATTAATATAGCTAAAAATGCCATATTTTATATACTGAATGTATTGCACCAGCTTCTCAATAGCAGCAATGATCCAGGACGTCAAACTTGTCACAAGGAGTCCCCATCTTCGAAAATGTCTGTGACACTCACAAGCTCAGTGGGCTCTGAGCGACTGTTGAGAAGCTAAGCTTAGGGGTCGTCACAAATTATCAAACAGAAAATGAGGTTTGTCTGTAATATATATATATATATATATATATATATATATATATATATATATATATATATATATATATATATATATATATATATATATATATATATATATATATATAAGCTGATGCTATAGGGCTAATTATTAAATTCTGATGCTAGTTGCACTAGTTATGTGTTGCCATGTAGTCATTATCTGTATTTATTACTAATCAGCCTTTATTGTGACATTTATATTCTATGTGTACTGTATATTGTGAGTGGGTCCCTAAGCTCAGTAAGTGACAGCAGCACAGAGCATGTGCAGTGAATCAGCAGGAAAGAAGATGGGGAGCTACTGGGGCATCTTTGGAGACACAGATCTTTACTGCTAAAGGGCTGTGGTTGCCTTGGGCTGGTACAGAAGCAGTGTCGGACTGGGCCGGCGGGACACCGGTAAAAAACCCGGTTGGCCCCGGGCTCTTGTGTGCAATGCTGGCCCAGATCCGCTTCTTAGTGGAGCGCCGCAACCTCACTTTGTTGGGGTTGCGGTACCCGGCACCACGCATACGCGATGCAGCATGCGGCCACGCCGGAGCAGGGCCCTGGGTCAGTAGCTACGGTGGGCCCCAAGCCCTCCAGTCCAACCCTGTACAGAAGCACAAAACATAATGTAAAACATTTCTAGCCTACTTCTTTAGTTAAGCTTTAGTTCTCCTTTAAAGATTCACATTAAGTTAAATTCAACATTGCTCAGTGTTTTCTTCCATATTTCATTGAAATAGTTTTACTTACAGGTTTATCCAGGATCAATAACGTGTGCCAAGAAAGCAGCGAGAATTGCAACTTAGCCCCAACTATAAGCGATATTCTGAATGATGAGGATCTGCTGTACATTCTGAAGCTGAAGCTTGATCCTTGCCACCCAACCGTAAAGAACTGGAGAAACTTTGCCAGCAAGTGGGGAATGAGTTACGATGAATTGTGTTTCCTGGAGCAGAAGCAACAAAGTCCCACAATTGGATTTTTATTACGGAACAGTGAAAGGACAGTGGAGCAACTGATTGACCTGTGCAAGCTTTATCAAAGGGCTGATGTCCAGAAGGTGTTATCAAAATGGGTAAATGTGGATTGGCCAATGAGAGTATATAAAAAACCACAAGAGCAGTGTATATCATGAAATCATTTGGACTACTGACACACAGCAGTGTAAATTAGAAGAATGCTCCTTTCCACTGACAGGGTGTTGGGCTACTCTCACTGTACTTGTACCATCTCTCCACCAGGATGATTCTCACTAGCACCATACTGTGATCTTCAGTATTTGCTAGAACATTAAGCATAAATCACATTGTATTTTTTATAAGAAAGAACAGACATGGACTTTGTGGTGTTTATACAAATGGCCTGCAGGTGTCACTGTGCACAAGAGTTATACTGTCTACATAGTACTTTCTATACTGCTAAAAACCAGTTGAGGTTAATGTTGAAGTGTAATGGCTGCATGAACCTGCTAATAAAGCACTGTTATACTCTACTCATCCTCGGCTATCAAAACATAACAGACTTCATACTTTTTCATAGCTCTGATCTAGTATAAAGCATTTGCGTTGCTCACAGTAAGTATAGAATCTTGCATCAGTATAACTTGTATGTGGTTCAGCTAAAGCAGTTTTGGGATCAAGCGTAAGTACACAGAAGCAGATAACTGAAGTCTGACTGAATGTCTTTTTTCAATTTATTTTCTAATTATTACAATGGGGCAGCCCGATCTTCAAAATTTGTTCTTTTTTTTTCTTTTCTTTTTTTAAAGGTTTTTATTTTGCATTTTCAAAACAAACAACAAATACACAAATAAAGCAGTCTTGACACTTACATGACTACTGTTTTCAATTATTTGGTGTTTTGGTGACAGTTTCAATACGTAAAGGAGCATGTAACATATTCACCAGTTATCAGCATATACTTTGGGCCAATCTAGAGCTCAGTCGTCAGGTAGGGATGCATGAGGGTTGACATCTAACCAAGGTTCCCAAATTTTCTCAAATTTCTGGGGTGTTCCCCTAGCATTGTATGTTAATTTCATTAGAGGCAGTGTACCATTTATTAGGTCAATCTATTGCTGAAGTGTAGGGGGTTTGGGGTTAGTCCATTTCATTATTACCAGCTTTTTTGCCTAGAACAAAATAGATCGTAATAGTGTTCTGGATTTTTGTAGGGGCACTGCTTTATCTATAATACCCAATAAACAAGCCTCAAGGGACTTAATCGAATTACTTCTGACCAGTATGCTGCCACTAGGGCAATTCCATATGAAGTGGAAGAATCCAGCTTCTCCCCTGCCACATTTCACGCATTTGGCTCCCTCTGATCTACCCATAGCTTCAAGCCTTAGAGGGGTAATATAAATTTGAGAGATCATTTTAAATTGAATCATTCAGCCCCTAAGTGATATTAGGCAGGGGTACCAGTTATCCATAGCCTCACAAACTCGATCTTTGATAAATAACCCCCTAAATATTGTATTTCAAAGTAAAACTGACTCCTATTCTTATATCTTTTGAGTACTTGAACAATAAGTTGTTTTAACACATTTTCCGAATTTTACATTTTCCAGAAATTTACACACATTTTTCCTGGTTCCCTTAAAAATGTAAAATGGGGGTTCTACTGTATTTGCAATTAAATATAAGGTTTAAATGATTTGCAAATTATCCCTTTCTCAATTTATTTACATTTTGCACAGTGTCCAATTTATGGATCCATTCATGCTTGGTGTGAGTTGGTCAGTTTAATGAAATAAGGGTAGTACACCTTTTTGAACATATTTTTCCCATTAACAAGTCATATTTTCACGAATTTTATTTAATAATAAAGAAAGATTTTTCAATATCTGTAGCATCAGAAGGAAATACAAAAATACATCTATAATACATATTAATGCTTTTACAATAAACGCTGATCATATATCTTAACGTAATATCATTGCTCAAAGACTTCATTAGGTTATCAGGAGAGTAGGCCAAAGAAAAGGTGGGAGCAGACCTGCCTGAGTATAATACGTATATGTACAAAATATATATGGTACCATTCATTACTTCCACACTTCAGTTTAGGTTATATGTGTGTAATACACCTGCTGATATGAGGTTTTGTGACAAACACAGGCATTTATATTAATGGCCTGCATTTAGTCCTAAATTCTGGAGTATTAACTAAAAAATAAAAATGGTATGCATTAAAACAGAACTACACATATGCCATTTATAATTAGGCTTTATTTCCTGCTTTTTTTTTTACATACAAAGTAAGAATGTAATTAACTGGTTTCTTTGTTTACATGATATTTCTTTTTCACCTATATGTATGCACATGGAAGGGCTAATAATCTTCTGAAAATTACCATTAATTGTTATTTAATTATTAAATAAGACCTGAGAACTCAAACATAATAAATAAATAGGTAGACAAAGAAAGCCATGGAGAAAAATACTATAAGAAAGCCAACCTATAGCTGTTGATGAAATACGATTCCCAGATGAAACCGTAGTACAAAAATGAGTGTCAGGCTACGGGCTAGATATACCCAATAATGAGCAATTCCTTCATGTTGTGCCTCAAATCAAAGGCTTCAGGATTGAAAGATAAAATCCTTCTTCCAATAGATCAAAACTGGTTTTAGAAGAGTAAAAAAAAAAAGTACATTTACCCTGTTAAAAAAAATATATGGCAAATGAAGAGGTTCAAGGGCAGGGCTTCATAAGGCTTTGAAAAAGCCTTAAATTCTTGTGTCTTTGGGGAGTTTTTATTTGGTAGCAAAAGCCTGATCCTGCAAATATCAATGCAGCTCCAGAGAGATCATTGAGGCTATCACTTGTTTCAACTACATAAGATTTTATAAGATTTGATAACTATGATGCATCCCCTTCCAAAACTCTCAATGGATAGTGGTACATGGATTGACCAGTGAGAAAAGAGAGCAAAAAGTTTTGGTCATATCAACTTTTGTTGCGTAAAAGAGGCCAGAATCAAATGAAATCTGGACAAAAAGAAGATCCTACTAAATTGGACATGCTTTCATCCTGTTAAAATGGACCAAATAAAATGCTATCTTTTAGAATGCTATTTTTAAGTAAAACAACAAAAACAAAATGATAATTCATTACTTAACCAGCAGATAATACAGTTTTTGACACTTCAACAAAAAGCATTTCAAACAAATATGTGACTCAGACATCACTTGTTTCATTTACATATATTCAAACAAACATGTTTACAAGTAATTTTGTGTGTTGCCGATTACGAGATTTAGGCCAAAGCCTATGAAGTGTTTTTACGAGGTGGGGAGATGTCAAAGCCAATCTCTGGGAAGGAAAAGTTAGATTCAGAAAATAAATATTTGAATTTAGAACGTGGACTGACATCACGTTCTATGTTAGGTGAATTTGTTTTGCTGGGAACCTTAAACTGGGCATTTACATCATCCCCAAGAGCTTCTGTTTGACCAGAGAATGGCCTTTTCCAAGTTGGGGCATTCACCTCACCAGGTTGAATATTGACTCCCACAGTAAGGTCATCATTTTCCAACTTCATTGGGGAGATTTTAACTCCACCTTTTACTTGGGGGGAGTTGATATCAGTAGGCGGCACCTCTGTTTTACCAGAGAATGGCTCTTTCCACACTGGTGCATTAACTTTTGCAGATGGCAAATCTATGTCAATATCATCTAATTCATCACCCTCAAGCTTTGGAGCAGACAGTCTAACATCATTTTTTAGTTTTTGACCTTTTAAATGAATACCATCATCTGGCAGTACTTTAACTTTTATTTTAGGAGCACTGAAATTGGCAGATGGTAGATCAAGACCAAAGCCAGGGCTTCTTCTTTGAGATGGGGATTTCTCTGTACCACTTATTTGTATTTTATTGTCAGGTAGGTCAATACTGGGACCTGATAGAGATGTAGACTTAGGCAAATGCATACTCCCTTCTACACTTTCCATATTCAATTTTGGTGCTATGATTTCAGTACCCAGTCCTTGTATATTCCCTTCTAATTCTGGAACCCCTGCTTTCAAATTAGCATCTGGGATTTTATATTTAATTCCTTTGCCACTAACACTTGGTAAATCTGCACTCAGCTCTGGGCCCCTCAATTGGACATTATCTTTTGGCAATTGAACATCTGGCATTTTTATTTTAGCATCTGGTTTTCCAAGAGTTGGCATCTTGAACCTTGGAAAGCTCTTTTTATCTGATTCTTCAAAACCAACATCTGGAGCACTACCCTTTAGATTTGGCATTGTAAGGTTCCCTGATATATTTGGTGGAGAAGCATTTTCAGATTTTGTAGATTCCAAGCCTAGGTCAGCATCTGGTAGACCAAGTTTAGTTTGGAAAATACGCAAAGTTGGGAATTTGAATTTTGAACCTTTCACATCAGTTGAGGCTTGCGGACTTTTAAAGGTTCCTTGAGAAATGGATGCATTTACATTTGGCTTATCAGGACCTTTAAAATTTATTTGTGGTGCATTTAACTCCACTTGTGGAGTTGTGAAGGACCCATCCACATCTACTTTAGGTGTGTCTATGTCAAGACTTGCCTTCTGAGAAGATGGGAGCCGAAATGAAGGAATTTTAAATTTAGGAGCATTTGTCCTTACATTTGGACCTTTGACATCAATTTGTGGTGCATTAATATCCATTGAAGGGGCCTTTACAGAACCACCCAATTCTAAATCGGGTGTTTCAACTTTAGGACCTGACAATTGGAATGAAGAGAAAGGTAAAGAAGGCATCTTAAATTTTGGTGTATTTGTATCTGGACCTTTCATATCAATGTCCACCTCTGCTTTAGGTGTGTCTATGTCAAGACTTGCCTTCTGAGAAGATGAGAGTGGAAATGAAGGCATTTTAAATTTAGGAGCATCTGTCCTTACATTTGGACCTTTGACATCAATTTGTGGTGCATTAATATCCATTGAAGGAGCCTTTAAAGAACCACCCAATTCTAAATCAGGTGTTTCAACTTTAGGACCTGACAATTGGAACGAAGAGAAAGGTAAAGAAGGCATCTTAAATTTTGGTGTATTTGTATCTGGAGCTTTCACATCAATGTCCAACTCTGCTTTAGGTGTGTCTATGTCAAGACTTGCCTTCTGAGAAGATGAGAGTGGAAATGAAGGCATTTTAAATTTAGGAGCATTTGTCCTTACATTTGGACCTTTGACATCAATTTGTGGTGCATTAATATCCATTGAAGGGGCATTTAAAGAACCACCCAATTCTAAATCAGGTGTTTGGACTTTTGGGCCAGACATTTGAAAGGATGGAAATTTAAATCCTGTGTTTTTCACATTTGGAGCTTCTAATTTCATGTCAGGGCTTTTAAGGTTTATTTGTGGGGCATTTATATCAACATTTGGCACATTTATATTTGTTTCTAGACCTTTGCCACCTTTTAAGTCTACATGGGGTATGTTACCAGTTGCTTCAACCTTTGGGGTTTTTAGGTTTATTTCTGCATTAGGTGTATCTTTTTTAAAATTAAAGAAGTTAAATGAGGGTTTTTTCAATTTACCTTTAATTTCAGGTTTTGGAACATCAAGAGTCACGTCAGGAGTTTTAAGTGTTGGAATGTGTAAATCACCTTTAGGAAGATTTACTTCTGGACCTTTTACATTTGGCATGTCTACATCTACTTTAGGAATACCAAAGTTCACATCTGGACCTTTAAGTTTTGGCATATTTATGTCTACCTTAGGAAGATTTACTTCTGGACCTTTAACATTTGGCATGTCTATGTCTACTTTAGGAATACCAAAGTTCACATCTGGACCTTTAAGTTTTGGCATATTAATGTCTACCTTAGGAATATTTATTTGTGGACCTTTTACATTTGGCATGTCAACATCCACTTTAGGATTACCAAAGTTCACATCTGGTCCTTTAAGTTTTGGAATATTAATGTCTACCTTAGGAAGATTTACTTCTGCACCTTTTACATTTGGCATGTCTATGTCTACTTTAGGAATACCAAAATTCACATCTGGACCTTTAAGTTTTGGCATATTAATGTCTACTTTAGGAATATTTATTTGTGGACCTTTTACATTTGGCATGTCTACATCTACTTTAGGAATACCAAAGTTCACATCTGGAACTTGTATATTTGTTTTGGGTAGATTGACATCAACTTTTGGCATTTGTAGATCTGCTTTTGGTAGTTTTATGTCTTTTCCTTTCATTTCTGGAATGTGGAGATCTCCTTTAGGCAGATTAACATTTATGTCTGGACCTTTCCATTTGATGTCTTGGAAATTGGCTTTGGGGAGGTCTACATTTGCTTCTAGACCATTCAGTTCTGGAGCATGCATATCTGCTTTGGGAAGAGCTATATTTACATCAGAAACTTTAAATTTTGGAATTTGTGAATCTACTTTGGGAAGGTCTAAAGCTATATTTGGCCCTTTCAATTCTGGAACATCTATATCTGCTTTAGGAAGTCCACTCACTTTGGGGATCTCTATATCTGTTTTTGGTAGGCCAACATTTATGTCTGTCCCTTTAAGTTGTGGAGCATGTATATCTGCTTTGGGAAGATCTACTTTCACTTCTTGACCTTTCAGTTTGGGGAATTTTAAATCTGGTATGGGAAAATCAAAAAGTGGCTTTTTTAGTTTTGAACTTTTAACGTCTGGTATATCTATACTTGCTCCTGGGCCACTGATGTCTCCTTTTATTCCAGGGGCTGATATATTAATATTGGGGGCATTAACATCTAGCTCTGCTTTTCCTTTCAAATCTACTTTGGGCATGTCACTAGCAGCTTCAATTTGGGGGGATTTCACATTTATTTCTGCATTGGGTGCATCTTTTTTAAAGCTAAAGAAGTTAAATGAGGGTTTTTTAAACTTGCCTTTTACTTCTGGTTTTGGGACATCAAGGTTTACCTCTGGACAATTCAGATTTGGAAGATGTAAATCAGCTTTAGGAAGGTTTGCATTAACTTCTTTGCCTTTTAAATTTGGCATGTCTACACTGACTTTAGGAACACCAATGTTTATGTCTGCGCCTTTCAGTTTTGGCATATCAATATCTATGTTAGGGAGATCAAGATTCATTTCTCGCTCTTTTAGTTTCGGTGCTTGTGAATTGACTTTTGGAAGGTCTATATTAATTTCTTGTCCTTTTAGTTTTGGAACCTGCATATTTACATTGGGTAAATCAACATCCACTTTTGGACATTTTGGAATCTGTAAATCCGGGTTTGGAAGGTCAATGCCGTATCCTTTACCCTTTATTTCTGGCATGTGAAGATCTGCTTTTGGTAGATTAACATTAAATTCTGGAGTTTTTAGATTAATGGCTTGAAAGTTGCCATTTACTTCTGGACCATTCAGTTTTGGAATCTGTATATCTGCTTTAGGGACATCACTGTTTACTTCTAGGCCTTTAAGTTTTGGAATCTGCATATCTGCTTTGGGTAGATTAGCATTAATTTCTGGCCCTGTCAGTTTTTCAGATTTTACATTTATTTCTGTGTTAGGGATGTCTTTCTTTAAATTAAATAAGCTAAATGAAGGCATTTTAAACTTCCCTTTTGCTTCTGGTTTTGGAACATCAAAGTTGACTTCAGGACTTTTTATTTTTGGAAACTGTAAATCAGCTTTAGGAAGATTTACTTCAGGACCTTTTAGTTTTTCAATGTCTGCACCAACTTTGGGGAGACCAACATTTACTTCTGGACCTTTCATTTTAATATCTACATTATGCATATTAACATCTAGTTTTGGATCTTTAGGAAGATCTATAGTCATTTCAGAACATTTTACTTTTGGCATTTGCAGATCTACTTTTGGAAGACCAACATTCACTTCTGGACCTTTTAGATCTGGAGTCTGAATATCAGCTTTAGGTAGACTGACATTTAGTTTTGGATCATTTAGTTGGGGTACCCTGGGAACATTTATGTTCACTTCCTGACCTTTCAGTTTTGGAATTTGTAAATCTACTTTTGGAAGGTCTACACTTCCTTCTGGACTTAATTTTGAAATATTGACATCTGCATTTGGAAGGTCAACATTAAATTTTGAACCTTTTAGTTCAGGAGTAGGTAAGTCTGTCTTAGGTAGACTGATATTTAATTCAGGACTTTTCAATTTCAGGGGTTGAAAACTAGCACCAGGAAGATCACATTCCATATCAGGACCTTTTACATGTGGAATTTTTATATCTGCCTTTGGAAGGTCAACATTTAATTTATGACCTTTGAGTTTTGGAATTTGTAAATCAGCTTTTGGAAGCTCAACGTTTACTTCTGGACCTTTTACTTCAGGAATGTGTAACCCTGCCTTAGGTAGATCAACATTAAACGCTGAGCTTGTTACCACTGGTGTTTTTAGATTTGCTTTTGGGGTCACATTTCCCAAATCAAGGATTTCCGAGCCGTTCATGCTTACTTTAGGAAGGTTAACATTTACTTCTGGCTCTTTTAAACTGGGAGTTTTAATTTGCAGATCTGCTGTAGGAAGATGGGTTTTCATATCTAGACCATTAAGTTCGGAACCGTCAACATTTAATGTTGAACTTCTCCAATTTGGTAGTTGTATGCCATCTTTTGATTGGCTTACGTTAACATCTGGACCTTGGAATTTTGGTAGTGAGAAGTGAGGTCTGGGATCATTGATACTGGGTATTTTAGCATCAATACCAGGCAAATCAAGACCAAAATCGTGCATTTTAGGAGCCTGCGGCAGTTTAAACTTTGACTGTCCATTATTTATGCCTTCTTTTGATACATCAAACAAGGAGACAGACCCCTTAAGGCGTGGTCGAATCTTGTTTCTGAAGAGCTCATCATATGTTGAAGAGCTTGCAACCTATAAATACAGAACAATTGTTTTAATATATGTTCTAGAAATAAAATATCCAATACAATTAATAAACATGAATACACTTACCACATGACCTTTTGTTAAAGTAAAATCATTCCCTTGAGGCAGCTGAAGCTCATTTTTAGTATGAAGCTGTAGACCTGCTTTGTATGGTTCTGCTGCTTTTAAAATATTAAGAACCTCGGCCTTCTGCAAGTTCTCAAAGTAAATGGTGGCCCCAAGGAGTTCATCTCCTGCAGAAAATGGATTATGTTTTTTTGTCAGTTTTTTATGCAGACATTGCTGTTTAAATGTTTGCTGTAAATGTAATCACACAAATACCAAAGATAAAATATCAGCAATCCCAAGGCGAAGATTCTATAGTTGGGCCCCCCATTGTCACAAGAAATTTGTGATAGAACAACCCTCAATAATATGAATCTTGACTGAAAGATGCCCCTTCTCTAATAAATGCCAGATGTGAATGATAAACAGTATTAATGTAAAGTACTGCATAACAAGGTGGTGCTACAGTCAAAACCCGATTTTATGTTTTCCGGGGGGTATGTAAAAATCAGGGTTTTTCTGTTAAAATGGTGTAAACTACAAAAAACACGTTAAATACAGGAAAACTCATGCTTACAGGGGAAAAAAATAAATAAAATCCAGGAAAACGTAAAACAGGGTATGTAAAAATGTGGTTTGACTTTATATAAATAAAAAGAAACTAGGGATGCTTGGCATTCCGTAGCAGGATTCTGATTTGGGCGAACGCATGTACCTGGTCAAAGCAAATCAGAAACCTTAAAAACATGTGACTACAGAAATTGCTGATTTCTCCCCCTCCAGGATTTCACTCATTTGCATATGGAAAATTAGGATTCGGTGAGATATTTGCCTGAATCGTCTGCAGAAGATTCTGTATTCGGCAAGTGGATTTGTGCATCCGTAATCAAAATGTACCACTAAAGGTTATTTTAAAACTCTACGTTTGCCATTAGTTAAATGGGATCACTAATTACCTTCTTTTACACCCAAATTACACGCAACTGGGTCATCTTCCTTTATTCCAGTAACAACAACAGCTCCATGTTTATTGTCCAGCTGTACCATATCACTAATGCTCCCTGGCCTTCCAGTGAGGAGCACTTTCGTGGGGCTGTCCAGCAGGTTACTCTAGAATAGACACATCAAACAGTCAAACATTGTCACAGCTGATTTGCTCATGGGATTTCAACCATTTGTGGGAAATCAAATTATTTTACTATTTTTACTGTATATATGACAGTATTACAGTTATGGGACCTGTTATCCAGAATGCTTGAGACCTGGGGATTTCCAGATTATATATCTTTCTGTAATTTGGATCTTCATATCTTAGGTCTACTAGAAAATCATGTAAACATTAAATAAACCCAATAGGCTGGTTTTGCTTCCAGCAAGTATTATTTATATCCTAGTTTGGAACAAGTACATGGTACAGTTTTATTATTACAGAGAAAAAAGAAACAATTTTAAAAAAATGTAGATTATTTGTAAAAAATGGAATCTATGGGAGACGGCCTTTCCAGAATTTGAAGCTTTCTGGATACTGGTTTCTGGATAACGGATCCCATACCTGTATTTGCCTCATTGGGTAAAGCTTGTTTTTGTTTAATTAAGTAATTAAGCGCTATAAGGAGTAAAGTTGTCAAACGTTTGCAAATTTCTACCAGGTCTAGTAACTGATAACCTGTTATCCAGAATGCTTGGGACCTGGGGTTTTCCAGATAACAGATCTCTATACCTTAAAGGGATACTGTCATGGGAAAAAACATTTTTTTTCAAAATGAATCAGTTAATAGTGCTACTCCAGCAGAATTCTGCATTGAAATCCATTTCTCAAAAGAGCAAACAGATTTTTTTATGTTCAATTTTGAAATCTGACATGAGGCTTGACATTTTGTCAATTTCCCAGATGCCCCTGGTCATGTGACTTGTGCCTGCACTTTAGGAGAAAAATTCTTTCTGGCAGGCTGCTGTTTTTCCTTCTCAATGTAACTCACTGTGTCTCAGTGAGACATGGGTTTTTACTATTGAGTGTTGTTCTTAGATCTACCAGGCAGCTGTTATCTTGTGTTAGGGAGCTGCTATCTGGTTACCTTCCCATTGTTTTTTTGTTTGGCTGCTGGGGGGGAAAGGGAGGGGGGTGATATCACTCCAACTTGCAGTACAGCAGTAAAGAGTGATTGAAGTTTATCAGAGCACAAGTGACATGACTTGGGGCAGCTGGGAAATTGACAATATGTCTAGCCCCATGTCAGATTTCAAAATTGAATATTATATAAATCTGTTTGCTCTTTTGAGAAATGGATTTCAGTGCAGCATTCAGCTGGAGCAGCACTATTAACTGATTAATTTTGGAAAAAAATTTTTTTCCCATGACAGTATCCCTTTAAGTCTACTAGAAAATCATGTATGTATTAAATAAACCCAATAGTCTGGTTTTGCTTCCATTAAGGATTAATTATATCTTAGTTTGGATCAAGTACAAGGTACTGTTTTATTATTACAGAGAAAAAGGAAATCTTTTTTTAAAAATGTTGATTATTTGTATATAATGGAGTTTATGGGAGACGGAGTTCCGATAATTCAAAGCTTTCTGGATAACGGGTTTCCGGATAAAGGATCCCATACCTGTACAGTCTGATAAAATGTATGTGATAACATTATGTGGGGTAGAGAACATTTAAAAACTATGATATTCATGGTACGAGCTGGTGGGCTATGCAGCTATGTATCGCTGGCAAGCAGAACAAATAGTTTCATTCCTAACTTATTACTCAGGGCCTGGGTTTGGTTTCCCTAACAGCTTCTTGTGCCCCTGGGTGATTCGCTTAATCTCTCAGTCTTCCCAGCACCAAAGAGTGTAAAATATACTGGGCAGGAACTCAATGTGCCAGAAGAATTCTGTGTACAGCACAGAATGTAATTAGTAGCTATAAAAATTAAAGCTAAATATAGTAATAACTGAAGATTGGGACAGTAAAGGCGTTAGTATGCCTACAATTCACATAAAAGCATTACATTGAGCCGGGTTATATAACTAGGAAGGGACAAGGTCTCTCTTGAAGGAGTGGGTTCTGTCCATATGGCAACTCCTTGAGTATTTTTTGGGAAAGTCACATTTTGTTTCAAAATTGTGCTCTTGAGAGACAGGGTGTATATACAGTAGTATACGGGAAGGCAAATAATAGCAAGCCAGGTGTATCATAGCTACAGTTACCTACTGTAAACTAGGACCCATATTGTTATCCAACATATAATGAGCCAATGATGATGCTAATTTCAAACATATAACAAGAAATCGCAAAAACACAATAAACACAAATAACAAAAAAATGGATGACTCTTGCTGTGGAATCCTACGTTTCTTTGTGTCTTAGATTTCAGTGAATCATTTACTCACCATTTTGCTTACTCGACCAGAGTATGATAGGAGACCTGAGTAGCTTCTAACATGCCTGCAAAATCAAAATAAAATAAGTACATGTAAATGACAAAGATCTTGGTTAGTTCCTAAATATATATATGTGTATATATATATATATATATATATATATATATATATATATATATATATATATATATATATATATATGTATATATGCAGTATATGTGTGGGTGTATAAATATATAATACACAAAAGCCATGAATATCTTGTAAATTATATCCTTATAAACGGTGAGTTCTGATGTCATCAGTTATAAACGGTGAGTTCTGATGTCCTTTCTGTCATATGACACTTGTTTGTTATAGTTATACAGGAGCAGTGACCAGCTCCATGTTGTAGCTCCCACCCTTCCCAACTATAGTCAGGTGATCCCACTGGTGTCTAATAAAAGGGCAGCCAAGTTTGGGAGTTTTACTTTGAAAGCAGCAAGTAAGTTGCAGGTAAAACCTAGTCCCTTTGTAAAATGTATAATGAAGCAATAGAATTCTTAATGAATCAGATGAAAATTAAGCGTAGGACTGGCCAGATATGGGATGACTTTGACGTAGTTGGCCAGCTTAAATATATTGCAATATATGGACAAACAATCCCTGTTTTGTTTAAAGGGTAAGGCATTTTTTAGTAGCAGTATGCACAAAATGTCTCTGTCTTAAATATATTGATAATGGGTTGAGTGCAGAGGACTCTTGTATTTGTCTTTCTGTCACATGACTCACTGAAATGTGTGTATTATAATAAATAAAGTACCCCCAGTTGCAAAATACGAGGATATTAGAAGTTACCTCGAAGTTCCATGACCTGTATAAAAACACTCGGCCTTAGGCCTTGCATTTTTATATGGTCATGAAACTCCTCGGTAATTTATAATATCCTTATAATTTACAAAAGGGGGTACTTTATTCACTATATATAGTAGTTCCTTAATATGAATTCAATTATTTAATTTAATTACATATTGACTTTCTCCTATATATATATATATATATATATATATATATATATATATATATATATATATATATATATATATATATATATATATATATATATATATATATATATTATTCACAAAGGGCCATAGAAGGAGGTGTCAGCTGTGTGTATGGCATTTAACCCTCTGGGTTTACTTAGGATGTGGATTATGTGGTAGATTTCCCCTGGCTGAAATCCAACACTGATACTAAACCTCTGCTGCATGTGTGTGCATGAGTATGTGCATATTTAGAGAGACGAGATAACATGCTATTGTGCAACTTGTTCTTATTTGTATAATAAAGTGCAACGTTCTATAGATGACACTTTTGTTTACATATTTCCAGTATACCTGTGCAAGGCGGGGTTACCTAATATACTTTAGAGTGCAGGTCTCATAAAATCAGATCTTTTTAGTGTGCATAATAATTAAAGGAGAATTAAACCAAAACAATTGATATGGCTAGAAATGCCATCTTTTATATACAATACATATTGAACCAGCCTAACGGGTTCAGCATCTCTACAATAGTAGAAAGCCAGATCTTCGCTATTGTCATAGGAGTTTCCCATCTTGTATTTTGTTAGGAGTGTCTGCAACATGCACATGCTCAGTGGGCGCTGAGCAGCTGTTGAGAAGCTAAGCTTAGGGATCATCACAAATCATCAAGCAGAAAATGAGGTTTGCCTGCCATATAAGCTGATGCTACAGGACTGATTATTAAATTCTGATGACAATTGTGCTGGTTTCTGAGCTGTCATGTACCGATAATTTGAATTATTTACTAACCAGTTTAACATTGGGACATTTAAATTATATATATATTCAGTATCTTGTGCATCGGTCCCTAAGCTCAGTAAGTGACAGCAGTAGAGAGCATGTGCAGTGAATCAGCAGAAAATCAGATTGGGAGCTACTGGGGCATCTTTGGAGACACAGATCTTTACTGCTAAAGGGCTGTGGTTGCCTTGGGCTGGTACAGCCCAAAACATAATGTGCAGCATTTATACCCTACTTCTTCAGTTAAGGGTGGTGGCACTCACTGCTACTTGGGGAGATTAGTCACTCAACGACAAATTGGCTCTTCTTCGGGTGACTAATCTCCCCAAAATCGCCGACGGGATGGCATATGGATCGCTTTGGCTTTCCGAAGTCGCCCGAAATTTCATCGTAAGGCGATCTTCCTGATATGACACACAATAACCTGAATTTTCTTGTCTTATTTCACAAATATAGGAAAGTATAATATATTGCGTTTAATCAGACATTCCAATCACGAGTGGTTTGACGGATACTTCTCAGGTCTCTATTTCAGCAATCCAGTAAACCGTGTTGCTCGGTACTCCTAACACACTGTACAGTACTTCTCAGCCTAAGGACATTTCTAATACTGCCTTTATGTATTAAGGTTTAAGTAAAAATGTGGATGTCTTACATTCCTGCAGCTTCCAGTCTAGCCTGAAACAACAACACCTCAGGGAAAGGGGGGGTGGGGAGTTAAAATTGTTTTGATCTGCATCAGAAAATGTTGCAAAAATATACACTTTGGTGACCCACGTTTACATTTTAGGCATTAACGTTTGTTTTTTTAAAGTGAAAGCCTTTTTCATTTCTGCACAGTATTTGCATTTAAAACCACTATATTAGTTATTAGAATATTAGAATATAACTAATAAATAATGTAAGTAAATGCTTTAGCTGTAGTCAACACACTCCTCTTGCCACAGGTAAATTCTTCACTTCTAAAGCACTGACATATTCTGCATCACTTTATCAGTCCCTGCCCCACTGGAGCTTACAGTCTAAGGTCCCTATCACATTCACACACGCTATGGTCAAATAGTGCCTTGGCTGGAATTGGACCCCCCTGTACTGCAATGCATCAGTGTTAACCATTAAAGGAGAAGGAAAACTACTGAAACTGTTTATTGTCAATAGATTAGCCACAATAGTGCAAGCTATAACACTATATTTATTATGCAGAATGCTTTACCATACCTGAGTAAACAGCTGTAGAACTCTCTGTTTGTTTAGGAAAGCAGCTGCCATATTAGCTTGGTGTGACATCACTTCCTGCCTGAGTCTCCCCCTGTTCACTCATAGCTCTGGGCTCACATTACAGCAGGGCGGGGAGGAGGGAGGGGGAAAAGGAGGGGGAGAGGGAGAGAGGAGCAAACTGGGCATGCTCAAGCCCTAGCCCTGGAGGTTTATGCTGAAAACAGGAAGTCTGATACAGAAGCCCATGTGTACACAATAGAAGGATAGAAATGCTGTGTTTCTTTCGACAGAGGACTCAGAGAAGAATTACTTTGAGAGTTTACTGGTGTATTTATATAGACCTTTCTGATAAACCTTACTTAGTTTTAGCCTTTCTTTCTCCTTTAAGCTACAACCCTACCTCCCAATGGTAGTGTGCTTAGCACTGCAATAGCCTGTAATTTGATTAAATATATACAGGTATGGGATTCGTTAGCCACAAACCTGTTATCCTTATTAAAGGCACACCAAGCCTATTGGGTTAATGTTACTGTCGGGGGGCCCTCAACGATAAAATCCACACACTTGGCCAAGCATCTAGATCTGTGTAGTTAGGTGTATTGGGTATAGGCGAGGCTAACTACCCATAGACACATAAAGAGCTACATTTCATATCAGCTTATAAGTAGGTAACATGATATATTGTCAGAGGATGGCCCAGTTACACACTACATCAATGTCAAAATAGCTTCCTAGAGCCAAACATGTAGGGGGTTGTTTATCAAAGTCCAATTTTATCTCAAAATTTTCTGCTACAAACGCTGATCAAATCCCCTTGGGTTTTTTACGCTTATTTATTATTGCATTTTCCCAAAAATTTGCTTTGCAGGAATAAATCAGATTTTCGCGTTTTTTTCGGATTTTTCTCCCGAAAACGCCGAAAAAGTATTGCAAAAAGCCCAGCACACATCAAAAAAATCATCGGGACTTCTCCCATTGACTTACGTATATGCAACCTGGACAGGTCTGAGATTCCGGATTTTCTAATTCGGACTTTTCCATCCTCAGGGTTTAATAAATTCCATAAAATTCGTGATTTTTTAAAAATTCTATTTTAAAAAAAGAAAATCATACATTTTTTCAGTATTTTTGCATTCGGAGTTTAGTAAATAACCCCCGTAGAGTATATTTGTTTGTTGGGTGCAACCAGACAACATGTACTTCAATTAAGAATCTACCCAAACATTAATATAAATAAACAAATGAAGGAAGAAGCATAGTCGATCTTGTGAATTACACTTTATAAACATAACACTGTCTAACAAGCAAGTGAACAACCTTTACTCATAGGTATTGATGCAAATAGCCAATATAACTTGGAAATAGAGCAAGCAATTTAAATATTATGATAATAATAATAAATAAATAAATAAAAGTAAATCTATGGAAATGCACTGTTCTAGGCTGCTCCTATTGTGACCCAGAAATCCAACGTTTTATATTAGAGGCAACACGTTAGCAAAAAGTAAATGTAGTTTAGGTGTGTTCCCTGTTACAATTATTGTGCTGTGATCCAGATACAAAGAATTTGAGTGCTGTGCTAATATTCTTGGTTCTTTGAATAGCAATGTATGTAAAAAAAAAAAAAAATAGGAAAGGGAATAATTTCTATAGTGATATTCTCTTGTGGGACTCACAGCAAGCAAGGCTGTCTTTATAGCTGCACTCAGTATGCTGGGAGATCAAGGGGGTGATTTATCAATGTTCGAAATTCGAATATTTTCAGCAAAACTATTTCTTTTTAGTTAAACAAGTGAATTTCGAATTATGCGCTGAAAAACTGGTATGAACGATATTTATTAAGCATCGAAATATTGTAAAGCTCGAATGTAAAACGTTGTCATCTAAAAGCTGCCTAGTTCAAGTCAATGGGAGGCATCTATGCCAATCTTAAGGCATTTTTTCAATGCAAGTTTTTCTAATTTTCGACCCATTGAAAAATTCGAGCTAGTCTCCCTATTCCGGTTTTTTAATAAATAAGCAAGCATTAATTTTTTTTTAATTCAGCGCTTATTCAAAGTAGAAAATATACCTCTAACATTACACAAACTGAAACTTAGATAAATAAACCCATAAGGGACTTGTTCAGGGTCACAAGGAGTTGCCAGAGGGAATCGAACCAGAGAACACAAAATGACTTTCTTTTTCTAGGCGTAAGTATTCATGCTGCGCCCTGTAGTCATGCCCCAGGAATGTTACTTAGACAGGTGTGCGTGTTTTGCTACAGGTGCCAAGCAGTATGCTGCATAAATATAAATTGTATGACAGTTATTTCCCACTTCTTATTCTCTTAGGCTTATATTCTGAATTCCCCAAGGACACTTTTACAAAAGGGTTCTTACGTATTAAGCATACAAAGTCACTGCGTAGCTGAACAATTATTGTGTTTTAAAGGGGGTTTGCACCTTTAAATTCATTTTAGTATGATGTAGAGAGTGATATTCTGAGGGAATTTGCAATTGGCTCTCATTTTTTATTATTTGTGGTTTTTGAATTATTTAGCTTTTTATTCAGCAGCTCTCCAGTGTGCAATTCAAGCAATATGATTGCTAGGGTCCAAATTACCCTAGCAACCATGTACTGATTTGAATAAGAGACTGGGCTATGAATAGGGCCAGTATAGAAAGCTGAGAAATATAAGTAGCAATAACAATGAATTTGCAGCCTTACAGAGTGTTGTGTTTTTTAGTTGGGGTCAGTGAACCCCAATTGAAAGCCGAAAAGAGTCGGAAGAAGATGGCAAGTAATAAAAAAAACTATAAAAAATAAATAATGGAGACCAATTGACATAATTAGACAATTGGATATAATTAGACATCCCATTACATATTAAAAGTTAACATAAAGGTGAAGCACCTCTTTAAGGTTACTATACACTATTCCCAAGTAGGTTGTAGTCACTGATCTGATAGATGCAAATAGGATGAACAGGCTGCCTATTGGTATGTCAGATGATACACATGAGGTATATTCCACACTTGTGCTCAGTCTTTAATGAAAAAGAACCCTATCTCCAATATACTTTAATTAATAAATGTGTATCGTTTTCATAAGAAACCTGACTGTATGCAGTGAAATTCTCTGTTAATTTACTTCTGTGGATAGGAATTGTTAGACGATCCCTAACTGCTCTGCAGGGAAACAATCATACTTATGAACAGCAGGGGGAGCCCCCCTTACTTCCCAGCCGTGCAGAACTAAAGCAGCTTTGTTTGTTTCCCTGTAGAGCAGTCGGTGACTATGTAGAGATTTGTATTGCATTTTATTTTTGCCTTTAGAACCCCTTTACTGTTTCCAACTCCAGTTGCAGGGACAAAGATCATGGAGCCAGATTTAAAAAGATAAACTGGGATTCTATTCGGAGGAATATTTTGCTGCAGTCACTGGTCCTGCAGAGTTGGAGAAAGTTTGGATTAAATAACACAACAACTATACAATCCAACAACACAGGACCCAGTGCAGTCTGCATATTCTGATTATTAATCAGTCTTGCTGTATGGGCTTCTGGCAGATATTATTTGACTTGTGCTGTTTTGATAATTTATGACGATCCCTAAGCAGCTCAGAACACACTGAGCATGTGCACAGTCTTGGTCTTGCAAAGATGTTTAACAAAGTTACAAGATGGTGACCCCCCCTGTGGCCAACTTTAAAAAGCATAAATCATTTGTTTGATTAGTCTTGTGATGCAGTAAGTTCATGTTTATGTTTAGTATACAAAATACAGCATTTCTAGCCTTATTCCATTTTAGACTTTACTTCCCCTTTAAGCTGTAAAACGGCTAATTTAATCGATTGTTCCCAAATTCCACATCTGATATTAACATCAAATTTTTAATCCCAGGCCTGTCCTTTTAAAGTCTGATGAGTTGTGTAATATTAACAAACAAAATCTGCTGGTAATCCTTATAACGTTGGATAACAATAAGATGAATCATGTACCATGGGTAGGGCTCATTCTCATTGGAGAATCCTAATCTGTAATTAATCTTGCCTCATGCTGCTCCCATTCTTTGAATAGGAAATGAGCAGATTTAATTGTTTTTGAATAGAAAAGTCCTAACAAACAAACAAGGATGCAGCACTGGTTCCATGGGTCAGTTCATGATTCAGCCAAACATAGTTTACATAGTGGGTGCCCCTAGGCCCACTGCCGTTCGTTGCCCCTGTCCCCTCCAGGGGGACAGAAGCTATGGGGATTGCATGGGAAATTTAAAAAATGATTGTATCTCCAGCGCATCCCCAGTGTTTTTGAACCAATGTGGGTGTGGTTGGGAAGCATGCACCCCCCTAAAATCCTGCCGCCCTAGGCCCAGGCCTAGGTGGCCTTTCCACAAATCCAGGCCTGCTTGGGGATGCAGTTGATATTAGCTGAATCCAAAAAGGATGGATTCCAGTGCATCTCTGCAAATAAAAAGTAACACCAAGAGATGATTGAGTTTGATTTTAAATGGGTAAAATACATTGGGAAAAATAAATATCACTTCCAATTAGTGTACTGAAACCAACAGGGACAATAGTAGAGGGCACAGTGAATTTTAGACCCAGGGAAACTTTAAGCCTTTTAGTCCCTGAAGGCGGTACAATATTTAGGGCCTGTTGCACTGGTTAGTGGGGAACTTGACCGTTGTATTGGCCCCAGGATTTCTGACAGAAACCTTGATTAGAAAGAATCAATCACCAAGGTGTATTTAATGGGGTAACAGGGTTGTTAATGAGTAGTGCTACATTAAAAGGTCTGATATAAGTAATGTGAGATTACATTGCCTCTGGTCTTGTTTTTTTTTAATATTGATGTGAGACCCATAGTCTACTGTAAGACCAATGGCTCATAGTTATTGATGTAAGTGTGTTGTTCTAGTGCAGGGGTCCCCAACCTTTTCCACTTGTGAGCAACATTCAGGAGCAAAAATGTTTCTGGGTGGTGCCAAATAAGGACTGTGATTGGCTATTGGTAGCCCCTATGTGGACTGGCAACTTACAGGAGGTTCTGTTTAGCAGTGCACCTGGTTTTTATACAACCAAAACTTGTCTCCAAGCCTGGAATCCAAAAATAGGCACCTGCTTTGAGGCCACTGAGAGCAACGTACAAGGGGTTGGGGAGCAAAATATTGCTCACGAGCTACTGGTTGGGGGTCACTGTTCTAGTATAATGGGAAGAGCAACACATCACTTTCAGATGCAGTAAAAGAAACACTGTGCAGACTGAATGGAAAAAGATATTTTTATAGGTATAGAATATATTTTTATTTTGCTTTATGGTTTCTCTCCCATGTATTTTCTTTAAGCAGAGAATTATAAGATTTTGCCTTATTCACATGAATGAATTTCATTGGTTGCCGAACTGCAGCTTTCTTCATTAATCAGCCCTAAATAATGTTCAGGCGGAGCAACGTTGCCATAGAAGCTGCCTTTCCCCTTTAACCGATTAATAAAAACCTAAATACACACAGGGTTTCCTTACTTATTGTTGGCAGCAGTGCTGCTATAAATATGTTCAAACGAATGATTCAGATACGGTGAGTAACAGGCTTGATATTTTAATTGAGGAATTATATCATTTAATTAAGGTGAAACTAACTTAGAAACTCTCATGGCAAAAACCTGGTTATACCGGTTTTTATAAATATACAAACGTTAATTAAACAGCGATTGTTATGTGTAAACCTAGGTCAGTGTGGTTTTACTTGCACTGTAACAGCTATTACACGTGACAAACAGCAGAACTTAAATCAAAGGGAGGGGTGGGCTTCCACGGGCTCCCACTGATAATGTATATACAAGTTTCCAGGACATAAAGAGTAAAGTAGAAGCTTACTATTTGAAAGAGAGATACCAAACAAAATGCCCACTGTGCTCCTTTAATTTAAGGGGTAGTTCACCTTGAATTAACTTTGAGTATGTTATAGAACGGCCAATTTTAAGCAACTTTTCCATTGGTTTTCATTATTTATGTATTTTTATAATTTTATAATGATTTGCCTTTTTCTTCTGTCTCTCTTCAACTTTCAAATGGGCGTCGTTGCCCCATCTAAAAAGTAGCTGCTCTGTAAGGCTACAAATGTATGGTTATTGCTACTTTTTATTTCTCGTCTTTCTAATAAGGTTCTCTCCTATTCATTTTCCAGTCTCTTATTCAAATCAATGCATGGTTGCTGGGGTAATTTGGACCCTAGTTACCAGATTGCTTAAAATGCAAATTGAAGAGCTGCGTAATAAAAAGCTAAATAACTCAAAAACCACAAATAAAAAATGAAAACCAATTGCAAATTGTCACTCTCTACATCATACTAAAAGTAAAACTCAAAGGTAGCATCACTTCTGGAACTCGTTGTTAAAATGATGTTTGCATGTGATGCTGAATCTATTGACAGCATCCTGCTGTAGAAATCCTGGATTTGCTGCCACATTCAGGGTACCAGGGTTCCCCAGCATCAATAGGTGCACTAGTTCACAATTCAGCGAGTGTAAAGAATGGGTCAATAAGCGCAACATTTGGGTCTGTTTTGGCACAACTGTATTTGTAAATGACCCCTATTCTCATTATGTTCCATGTAGTAAAATGCTTACAGAGCATTAGCTGCACTACAACTTGGCATCTATGAACCCAAGGCCTTAGGTACATTAGTATTAAATTCCACTCCACCTAATTGTATCAGCCAAGTGATCCATCATTTCCATTGGCAGTCATGCACAATGCTGTGATCCAAATATTATAATATGTTGTATCAATAGGATTGGACAGACAATGTGGCTGAGACCAAACAGATGGCACAGTTTAGGAATAGGCATGGATACGATCCCTGAGCCGTTTCATATGTTGTTTGGGAGCCAGCATGATATCCACAATCCACTGCTTTCTTTGCTGATCTGAACAGTACAAGCCATTCTAAGAATATCATCCTGCCCGACTGCATTCTTGGGCTCACCATTTTTAACTATTAACCCTCCTGTCAGCCTGTTCCGCGCCACACCAACCTTATCTCAGCATTGATCACATATTTAACTGGATCACACAGCAACTCAGATCAATATTTCAGGATTTTGTCACTTTGAGAATAACTCAGATTCTCCACATTGCCCCACCCAAGGAGAGATAGACCGCATTCTTGTCTTGTTTTTATCTGATGTGACTTTAAAATGATCACAGCCCAAATTTTGATAGAATACAAGATTATCTGTTTATACCAATGGGATTCTACTTTTCCCTATCATTTAACGATTAATGTATTTTATTCTATTCTAGAAGCAACTTGCTTAGGTTTTCTTAGGGCTAATGTACCTTTAACAGAGAGCACAAAGGGTCGGTATGGGTTTCTCTGTCTTTCAGTCCTGCGGCACATTTGATAGGATATAGGACATATACTAATGGCATCATGAATTCAAACATGCGTGTCAGATGCCTTTACATAGAACAAAATGCACTTATGACACTATATGCATCAAGACTGGGGTTAAAAATGCAAAGCAAGATGCCTTTATTGTCTTGTTCTTCTGCATCAATCATACGCCTCACCACTATACAACTGGGGATAATACAGTCTGAGGTATAATAATACCTATTATATCATATATAATAGCACATTGCTCATAACAGCTTCCAGCCTAGCAAATACAGAGCAGTCCCCATGAAAGTAGCAATGTGGGTGGAGTTAAGACCAACACCCATATTTACACAGTCCGACTCAATATCTCGGAGAATTTTGTACTGCAAAAAGCAGCCTTTATTATAAGTAATCCTAAAGTAGCCTGTTATGTTCCTAATTAATCATATAATTCCGCAGAATATATATCCTGAGCTGCCAACTGAAACTCATTTGTCTTCTGGAATGATGGCCTTAATAAAACAGGACTGGATCATTATCTTCCTCATGGCATGGGGCTGGTTGACATCTCTGCCAAGGTGGGATACCATGCGTATACCAATGAGAATACATATCTGATCTTCTAGCTAAGCACGTAGGACTATGTTGGGAAATCTTGTTTTGCAACACCTGGATACACACCTCTTCCCTGTCCCAGTTGTTTGTAATTACTTCTTGGATTAATATTTCAAATAAAATCCATAATTAGTAACAGTAGTTTTATTAGTCATTGTTACTATACTGTTTATATTAAGACAACAGATGTGATATTGAATGCACTCCATTGGAATTAGATACAATTACATGACACAGGTCGGGCTATACGCGTGACCTTTTTTTTTTGTTATTCACATAGACCACTAAAGTGGATGGGAGAAGGGGACACCCCATAATGACTGGTTTTTAAACCACATCACAGATTTAGCTCTATCAGCAGATGGGAATGTCTGCAGCTTTTCTCTCTACTCTACTCAAGTGTTATCCCAAATGACTATTATATCTTGTTGCATCTTGCTGCACCTTGAGTAACTTTGACCAGATGCATTGATTAATGAATGACCTTTTTATTGGTTATTCTAACCTGTACTATTTAGAAATACTACAACTGAGTCACCCAACTACCATTAGATTTAAGACAAAATGCTCCTTCCCCCTTAAGTGCCCAAACGCAATGTACCCTACCTATAGTAAGTATAGGTATGGGTCCTGTTATCCAGAATGCTTGGGACCAGGGGTTTTCTGATTAAGGGAACTTTCTTTAATTTGGATCTCCACACCATAAGTCTACTAGAAAATCATGTAAACATTAAACCCAACAGGCTGGTTTTGCTTCCAATAAGGATTAATTATATCTTAGTTTGGATCAAGTACAAGCTATTGTTTTATTATTATGGAGAAATCAATTAAAACAAATTCCAATACCTGTACCAGTATAATGTTTTATATAAGGGTGCTTCGACATGCAACCCCAGTATCTCCAACAAGCCATAGCTATGCAAGCTGGCCCTCCAGCTTCATCATGGGAATTGTAATCCACCAACGACGGGAGGGGGGTCATGGTTTCTACTAGAGGTTTCCCCTTTAAAATCATTTGGCAATTTTATTTTATTTCCATAGACACAACCACCAGTTTGTATGATGTACACATGGAAGCACAGTGTTGCAGTCTATTCAAAAGAATAGATTTTGGAACCTTTCCCAGATGTTTTAAGAGCATAATTAAAAATTAATAAAGTTGATTTGTTCAGTCAATAAATAATAAGATATTCAATACTGCAATAAATGTGGCAAAATTGTAAAACAGCCAAGCATCACTCACTCTCTGCAGAAATGAAATACTGTATATATATATTTATATATAGATATCACATACAGACACATAGTTCTCTTGTGCTGACACATGTGTAGCATTAGTTATGAGAGCTGCTAGTCTTCTTACCTTTGGACGAGGGCCTGTGCGTTGCATTCAGGTCTTCTGACAACTGGCAAGTGATGTTTTAGTCTCTTGCAACAAATGTTACTATCCCTTAAAGAAGACAAACGAGTATGGCAAGGTGAAAATATGCAGGGCGGTCACATTTTGTGACAGAGGGACAGGGAGGCAAAGCACTGCTACAGGTCTATATTAAATTACATCACTGGGATAAGCATTTATTAAATTGTGCACATTGAAACAGCACAAGGAGCAAGGGAGGATTCCTGAACAAAATGGCCAACTCCCTCATCTGTGGCTGCTTTTAGAAAGCAGATGGACAACGAGTGTGACGGCAGCAAATTGTAATAATAGTTCTGTCAGGTGTTAGGGTTGTAGCCTGTGCTCTGTAGATGGATATGAAATCAGGATATTTTATATACTGCATTGAGAGGCATACAGACCATGTTCTATCATGGTATTAAATATTTAAAGAAAGAGGTAGAACCATTCAAAAGAGCAACTAGGAACACCTGACCAGCAGCCACTGATTGGCTAATCATTCACAAGTGCACTCATTCAATCAGAGCCAATCAGAGCTTAACACAGATTGTCAAGAAGTCAGATCTTAAGATCTAAATTGGTGGTTCACCAACAAATTAACTTTTACTAAATCTCAAATTTTTTTCATCAAACTTTTTTGCCAAAAGGTTTTATTATACCGCAAAGCTACAAAAGGATCTAATCTGAAAGACCTGACGAGGTCCTGTATAAGTCAATTTGAAGTTTGCGCTGGGTTTATCCAACTTTTTTGTAGTTTATGTACGATGCCCCAGGCCAGACACCTAATAAATGTAAGAGGGTGTTCTGGTTGTTGTTCAATGTACACCCAACTCATTCTGTGTACACCCAGTCTTTGTTTAACTTTAAATTTATAAAGTAGCTCGGCCTCATAGGTAATTTGAGATTCAGTCTTATCTTCTTCAGTACTCCCAGATAACGTTATATTCTTGTGGAACGTAGAGGCTTCACCCTAAAGTCTGGGACACAGGTCATTTATAAATACAGTGCAAATGTACAAACTTAAGTTTTTGCAATCAGTTTTTTACCTACATTGAAGCATATGCTCAAGAATTTATGAGCATATTCCGACACCCATTAAGTAGTGCCCACCGAGATGCATCAACAAAGTAGCATTTTGACAGACCCTGCATGAGTTACAGTACACATTTCTAATATTCATTTGTGTGTAGGGTTGCCACCTTTTAAAACAATGATTACCGGCTGGTGGTGGGGGCGGGAGCAAATGGGCGGGTTGTAAAAGGGGGCGGTCTGTGACGTAGACATGGGCGTGTCATGCCATAAGTGGGCGGGGCCTAAACGCGCGATTGGCCTGAAGACAGAAAAAAAGGTAAATTTTGAACAGGTTGGGGGCGGCCGAGGGCTTTTGTTAGGAGTATTACAAATTTACCGGCAGCTACATTGCCGGTAAATTTGTAATTCCGGCCCCGCCTTGGCAGGTGTTTTACCGGCTGGGCCGGTAAAATACCGGCCGGGTGGCAACCTTATTTGTGTGCTAATGGCATTACTTTGGGGAAGACTGACAATAACACTCTTTGCATCTGAGCCAGGGCTGGACTTGGTCAGCAGTACACCAGAAAAAAACCTGAGCCCCGCCGACCCAGACCTGACCCCTGCCTCCCCCTCTGCCACCTCCCCTCCCCAATCTAATTGAAAGTAAGTATAAAGTGTGCATGCCAGGCCCGGACTGGCAATCTGTGAGTTCTGGCAAATACTAGAGAGGCTGCTATAAGGTCCCATAGAAAGTCAGTATTTAGTGGGCTGGTCGGGGCTGTTTGGGCCTCTGTGTGGGCTGATTAGGCCTCTGTGTACCTAAAATGTCAGGGCCTATTTTGACTCTCAGTCCAGACCTGGTGCATACGGGGGGGGAAGGGGCTGGTGGTGGGTGAGCAGGAGGATAGTGGGGACCCCAGAGGAGGCACATGGGGTAGCAACCCATTGGGCCTCGCACACAGGGGCGGTCCGTGGGCTGCTGCCACCTGAGGCAACAAACCCTAATGCTGCCCCCCTCTCCCGCTCCACGCTTAAAAGTTTAGCGTCGGAGCGGGTCAAAAGGGGCTGCATCGCTAGCGCAACAATCTGAGCTTTCTGCCCTAGCAAAGCCAAATTTCCGGTTGAAAAAAACGAAATTCGGCTCTTAAAGTTACAGGAGGCGGCCTTTTTCAGCCGGATTCGGATACGGCTGAATCCTTCTGCACAGCCGAACGGAATCCTAATTTGCATATACAAATAAGGAAATTTCATGACTTTTTGTCATAAAACAAGGAAGTTAAAAAAACGTTTTCCCTTCCCACTCCTAATTTGCATATGCAAAATAACATAAGGATACGGTTTGGTATTCAGCCGAATCTTTTGCAAAGGATTCTGGGGTTCAGCCGAATCCAAAATAGTGGATTCGGTGCATCCCTAGAAATTATTAACGGTTTACACAGACACCATATGTGAATGCCAGGTATAAAATAGAGTAAATAAATCTGGTGGGTACCACAATCACTATATGAAAGTATCATATGCAATTAATTTCAGATGAGTGTCATAATCCCAGCATAATCATTATGAATATCATAATCTTAGTTGTCTTCAGCAAACAGATATAGCTTCAGTGACATGAGGTTCATATGGGTGGTCATTTTGCCGTCACTAATGTTGAATTCACCAAGTGAGCTCCTAAACAGCCTTAGCCATGGAGCACAAGTCTTGTTTCATGTCAAGGGCACAGAGAAGGGCCACTGGAAATTGCACAGACCTAAGCCACTTTGGCTGAATAAATAGAGCAACTAATGGAAAATAAAAAAAGGCAAGCAACCTTTAAGTTATCTTTTAGCATGTTATAGAATGGCCAATTCTAAGCAATTGGTTTTCATTATTTATTTTTATAGTTTTATATTTGTCTTTTTCTTCTGACTCTTTCCAGCTTTTTCTCTGACCCCATCCAAAAAGCAATTGCTCTGTAAGGCTACAAATGTATTGTTATTGCTAATTTTTATTTTTCATCTAGAAAGGTCCTCTCCTATTCATATTCCAGTCTCGTATTCAAAGTAATGCATGGTTGCTAGGGTAATTTGGACCCTAGTTACCAGATTGGTTAAGATGCAAATTGAACTGCTGAATAAAAAGCTAAATAACTCAAATACCGTAAATAATAAAAAATGAAAACCAAATGCAAATTATCTCAGGATATCACTCTCTACATCATACTTAAAGTTAACTCAAAGGTGAAACATCCCTTTTCAACTTGTTAATACAGTATTTAGTTTGCATAATGCAACTTGCATTTAAGTTTGTTTCTAAATTTACAGTAAAGTGGAAGGAGTATGGAATAATGGCTATAGTGACATCTAAAGAAGTTTATTTCACTTTGGGATCAAATGAAATAAGCTGTATTGGTGGCTTGAATTGTCCTTGGTCTATAGAAGAGGAATCCCATAAAAACACTGCAGGCAAGGCACTAATTGGGTAAAACAAGTTTTGCAGAAAATGCAACATTTCAGCAGCGTATATATTAATGAAGCAGCTGAAGTAACTGCCTTTTGTGAGATTATTCAACATTTCAACATAACAAGGTACATCTGATAATGATCTAGGATTGTAAAGAATGTGGCTTAAGCAACATTGCAATAGGGGTAGAAAGTGTAGTCAAGTGACTCGAGAAATCTTACTGTTGTGCCTTTTCACTTAGGCTATGGACACATGCGTTGATTTTCGCTACGGTCCAGGGCGAGGTTTTGAAAAAGTCGACCACTGCATAAATATGCTAGTGTAAGGTGCCATTGAACAAGCTTGAAACCCCTGTTGGCTTTTTTTTAAAAACCGTGCCAAAACCGCACGTGTCCGTGCCCATAATGGGTTTCCAGATAATGGATCCCATACAATGTTCCCTCTAATTTCTTCTCAGCTATGTGGGCAAAAAAATTCTAAACTTGTATGTACATTTTTAGAAAATGTGTGTAAGTCAGAGTTAATGCATATTTTAGTGTTTTCACACAAAATTCTTTGTGCGCAACACAATTGGTGGTGGGCGCTGGCCTCAAAATTTGTGTGCGCGCACACAAACGCACAACTTAGAGGGAACATTGATTCCATAACTGCAGGGGCATGCTGCCAACGAGGCGAGTTGAGAAACTCGCCTCAGGCGGCACGCCGGAGAGGTTTCATGGGGCGGCAAAAAGCCGCTCCTGGTACCTTTAAGAGCCGAATTTCCGGTTTTTAAACTGGAAATTTGGCTTTACTAATGCGAGAGAGCGCAATTGCGCTCTCCGCATTAGAGTTCCTGCCTCTCCTCCCGACTGGTAAACCGGGGAGGGGGGGGGCGGCATTGCAGGAGCTGCCTCAGGCTGCATTTTTCCCTGAATCGGCGCTGCATAACTGTACATGGGGAATTTGGTCAAAAACACTTATTTGCACATGCAGTGTATGTGGTAAAAGCACTGAAATCTAAGTATTTTTGGAAAGAACGCAGTCTGACAAATCCAAAATGGGTAAATATTTTTGCTTATGCCAAACTACCAAAATGCAATTCTAAACTAAATTAGTGGTGTTTTTTTAAATACAATTTCTAAAATTTGCCTCAGCATCTTTCCTTCCATATACTCATTGATAAATAAGATAAAAACATTCATAAATATGAATGACAGTTTGATGCCCAGTATGAATAGATTTACCAAAGTGTGAAGCTATTCATGGGTGATAATTTTCTGCCATGTTTTGCAAAAAAATCACCCCCAATAACTCAAATATATTGAGACAAAATAGTAATGTGGTTTGGAAAATTCACCATACAGGCCAGCCCATGTTTGGACAAGGCTGAGACATAAAATACAATGGAAGTTTAATGCGTCATTTTATGATTGGCCTTTGTTTCTACAGTTAATTACACTAGTGCTAGCTTTAGCAATTTCATTATATAATTTAGTGTATAATTATAATGTGTATAGTTAGAGTACATCATCCCATAATCAGGGACTACTATCATCTAGTTACATCTTGTCATACTAGTTTACATTTCAATACTCAGTCCTGGGCTGACAGTGGAGGGTGCCCAAGACAAGCCCCGCTCCCTGTCATGCCTCTGTCTTTACTCCTGCAGTGGGTTGCTGCAGCCTGTTTACTTGAGATGTGAATTATAATTCCATCTGAGTTATTTATGCTGGGACTTGTGATTGAGATATGTTTTGCTGATTGTTTATCTATGGTCTTATTCTCTAGCTGGGCTTTTCTACCCCTGGAAATGCTGATATGGTAATAACTGAATAAACGTGTGTTAATTGATTAAATTTTAGTGCGTGTGTCTCTCTTCTCTGTACTTTTTACTGAGAAGTTGCCAGGTGTGCAGGGAGTGGCACTACCCAACATGTTTACATGGACTAGTGTTGGGAGTGTGGCATTGATCGTCGTACAATAAATGTCTCACGTAGGCCTTTTTTATGTAATAAAATTGTGTGTTTTGCTCTAGTATGATCTTGGAAACCTGTGTCTGTAGGGACCAGTTCAATGGTTAGAGGACGACAAGGTGCTCTAGAATTTATTGTAAGGTTACTCACCAAACAGTGAAAGTGGTCCGGGTGCACCAGCCCCAGACCCCCAGCTTCGGGGAGCGGTACAGCAGAAAATAAAGAAGCAGGGCTGACCGGCACTCAAACGGATCCACAAGACCAAAGATGCTCAGTTAAAAGATAAATTTATTGGTAGAAAAATTTAAAATATACCTTCATCTCCATCCACCCAGCCCTGCTTCTTTATCTTCTGTAGGGACCAGTGCCTGTGGATTTCTGCATTTTGTGTTCCTTCCATTGAACTGCTTGTAAGTGTCCCAGTCTACTGAGTCTCATGGTTGCTTGATTTGTAAGAGCTCTTATGTGTAGGTCTATAATGAGCTAAGTTCCTACACAGATTTCATGGAGGATCCAACCTCCTTTTATCTCTGCAGTATCCTTGTTGGAAGTTTCTAAGGAGACTACCTGCATATATTTAAGATAATGGTTACCTTAGCTGGATGAGAATGAGGAGCAGATTGTTGTTTGAAGTTCTTTGCTCATGTATCAGAAGCAGCACCATGTATCAGATGCGGCACCATGTTTTACAGATGGGTCTCAGATGTTTAGGTTTTTGAATAATCCTTTTAACAGCTTTTAGGCTACCTCCCTGTTTAGTTAAGCTTGGGCAGGGGTCCCCAACCTTTTTTTTACCCATAAGCCACATTCAAATATAAAAAAGTGTTGGGGAGCAAACTAAGCATGACAGTAGTTTCTGTGAATGCCAAGTAAGGAATGTGATTGGTTATTGGTAGCCCCTACTTGGCATGGTAGCCTATAGAAGGCTCTATTTGACAGTATTCCTGTTTTTTATGCCTCCAAAACTTGCCTGGAAATGCAAGCACCTGCTTTGAGACGACTGGAGCAACATCCAAGAGGTTGGTGATCAACATGTTGCTCACAAGCCTCTGGTTGGGGAACACTGCACTTGGGTATATCCCTACTTGTATAGAATTAGAAAATTGTCCTGGCCAGCCTCCAGCACTGCGCAATATGTTGGCACTCAAAAAATACATGTTAATAATAATGTCAGGTAGAGAAGAATCTTCTGCCTGCAGCCAAAAGGTTGAATAGTTGAATAGGATGACATTGGGAATGGTCAAGAAAAAAAAACGTGGCTAAGTATAATGTAATTTTTCATTTTTTACTTTTTCATATTATTAAAAAAATATTAAAAAGAACTTGTTAGAATCAGTTAGATTTGTAATATAGCCATCTGCACAGTGTCAGACTGGCCCAATGTTATACCAGGGAAACTCCTGGTTGGCCAAGATGTCAGTGGGTCCTCCTGATTCTAACAATGTGGCTTATTTCATGGTCAGTCTCACTTTCTGTATGGGAACAAAGAGGCTAAAGAGATAGAATAGATTACAGTATGCAAAGACAATTGACTAGGAGAATAAAGAGGTTGAATAAGAAGGAAGACAGTTTGGAGGATGGGCCTATGGTCTAAAATCTTGTAGTTGGCACCTGGAATCCCAGTCCCACACTGCATCTGCCCAGAGTTACCCAATAGTGGTGTGCGGATCAAGAAATTCTCAACCTGCCCACGACCCTAAACCCGCCCCCTCACAACCCGGACCTGGCCTGGCCCACCATCCCCCCCTCTATTTATATACGTGCGCCCGCCACGCAGTGACGGCCCACACATCACTATTACCCACTTTACAACAGTGTTCCTCCAACTATGAAGGATAGAACATGTGTAAACAAAACATGAAACCACAACCCAACAGAAAAAAATACAACACTTCTGTTTAGATAGCTTATTGATCAACAGAAGGACTTGAACTACACTGTTCATCTCTATTGTTTGAACTAGCAGATAAACTTCATACAAAGGCAAGAATTGCTTGAAAACATAACAAGCCTCTGGTAGTTTTGTACATTAACAAAACTCTCTTGCATGCAACAAGCCTTAATACAACATATAGCTCACCTAAGCAGAGCCACTTGACGGGGGAATTTCTGCACATTCCAGTAGATATGGGGAGTACAAGCTGTGATAAAAGGTTTATGGGCAAAACAACTTACAGTACAGAGAGAAACCATTGTAAAAAAAACAACGCAGTCATTATCAGGTATGCTCTTTTGCGTAAGAATAGAGTGAAACTCTGGTCATAGTTTGTGTTCTCCGTACAATAAATAGGCTGCTCATAAATCTCCATCCAGTTTGCTGGGCAATGAAAAAGTAAAAGAATATATATTTTAATTGAGTTGTAAAGTGTTGCAGTAAGGTTGCTGCCAGTGCAGAGAACCAAGGGTGTAGTGGCATGAAAGCTCATGGTACCTTGTGTCCCAGAGTGGTGACCCAGGGGGTACCTGAAAAACACAGTAGAGATGGAGGACTCACTAGTGTGTAGTATGGCACATTTTCTTTTATGCGCTAGTGTGTGCTGGTGGGCCAATATCATTTTTAAAATCCCAGCCAAAAAGCTGAATCAGTATCTCACAGCATTATGTACATTGATGTATGCACTCTTCTGTTTTTTTCACTTTGGATTTAGAAGATGTGGTGGGTACACAAGGACTCAGCTCTGATGATCTTGCAGAAATAGATGGCCTTTTGCTCCTTCCCCACTGCTCCTGTTGCTGCTGTCATTTATGGGTGCCCTGGGCGATGTCTTTGGTGGATCCCTGAGGAAAGGGAATTATATGTTTGGTTTAGGTGGATTGCCAATTTAAAGGAAATAAGGCAGGAGGTTCCAGCTCATCCAGAGATTCTGGTTTGCAGGGAGGGTGGTACCTGTGCTCCTGCAGGTATGGACACACTGCAGTACTAGAAGGAGTGAAATAATCTATTCATGATGAACAAGAATATGCTGTAGAGTTGTTTGAATTAAGTAAAATGAGGAGCCAGGGAGATGCTCAATTCCAATGCTGTACTGGTTGTAAATAGGGATGGGTGAATTTGACCTGTTTTGCTTCGCCATAAATTCTCCAGTGGTGAAAATTTGACAAAATACAATAAAGTCTATCGGTGACAAGTTTTTTTTTGATGCACAGCAACATTTTTTTTCACCCATTGGAGTTATGGGTGTCATTTCCGCTGCGAAACTTGGCGAAAAATTTCATTCGTCCCTAGTTGTAAAGTGGGCCTTAGGCAAATGCCATCTTTGTCCATTATAAAAGTAGACTTGGTGCCAGCAGTTGGAGGCAGCTTGAAAAGAACTTAACGTGCTTGTATAGCAACAAATATACTTGAGTGGGTAATATTTTGATCTATTGGCATGGGTCTATGCTCTGCTGTGTAACAGCAGAACTACTTTAGAAGGGGTATATTGTAATTTAGGGTTTGTTGTAGTGTCTAAAGCAGGGGTCCCCAACCTTTTTAACTCGGAGACACATTCAAGAGTAAAAACAGAAGTTGGAGAGCAATACAAGCAAGCAAAAAGTTCCTGGGGATGCCAGTTATGGGCTGTGACTATTGATAGGCTCTATGCGGACTGGCAGCAGCACACCTGGTTTTTATGCAACCAAAACTTGCCTCCAAGCCAGGAATTCAAAAAATGAGCACCTGCTTTAAGGCCACTTGGAGCAACATCCAAGGGGTTGTGAGCAACATGTTGCTCATGGGCCACTGATTGGGGACCTCTAGTCTAATGGGTCATTTCATTGAAGGGGATAGCATGGAGCAAACAGCTTAGCACTGTCAGTTGTAACTCTTTATGTCCACAGATAACAAGAATATACATGCTGTTGGACACAACTTTCCCTTGCCTTTTAATGGAATATATGCAGGCTGACTATGGTGATTTGCATGTAAGACTTTAAGTGCAGTACATGATTCTCTTGTTCCACTAAGTTCTGCACTCCCTCATCCACACTATGGGCACAATGTTAGTGTATGGTGCAAATAAGGGGTTCCCTCCTTGGCTCTCCAGCACTATTAAAGGAGCCCTTATGTGAATGCTGTGATGTGAAAGCAGTCACTTGATTGCTACATTGTTGAACTACACTGTGTGTACATATTTTTCATAAAAAAACAAACTTTAGTCATTGGAAGATCCATTCCTTTTGTTTTCTCTGTCTATGAATAAATGAACACTTCACTTTATTGTTCATTTGGTCTTCCATCATTTATTGCACTGGTTTTCTCCTCATTAAATAGTAGGTGTCATTATATTATTTGCTTTTTATTGTGAGTATATAAAATTCCATAGCTAAATGGGACATACTGTACAAATGGGACATAAAACTGCTTGACCCTATTTCCATAGCTCTCCAAAATAGGCAACGATGTTGGTGGAGCACTGCTGCTATGACGGAATCCGCCAATTGTGTAATTGTGTACAAGTGTATAACCAGCTCCTGGTTTCATTGCTCATGAAATTGTTACTCAATCAGTAGCTACTAATGCAAGAATGTTCACCATGGTGAGTCATTCCTACTAACTCAATGTGCATCATCTCTTTGTTATTTAATATAGAAAGGTTACTTTCGTAGTTTGACTTGCTGAGATGACATCGTTATCCCAAATCAGAAAATTGGGTATAGAACTGTTTAGGGGTTTGTTGCTAAATGAAATATACATATGTAGTTATATAGTAAAAAGCACAAGATTTGCCCTTTATACAGGGATGTTCTGGGCCGGCAGGACCTCGTAAACCCCGTCTGCCTGAAACTACCTGTGCTCCATGACCTCCGTCCGCACTGAACAATATGAAAAACACAGGTACATGCTACAGCTTGGGGGAAGGGGTTCGAGGCAGGTGGATCAGGGCTTGTGAACAGTTGCGGCTAGCGAGATTGGGCCCATGGAGTTGGTGGAGGTGGCGACAGGGGCCAGGGGTTGATGTGTGTGGCCCCTAATGCAGAAACCCCGGTGGGCCTGCCCCCCCAAGTCCAACACTGCCTCTATAGGTTATTACACCTGAGCAAAGTGTCTTTTATTACATATGGGGTTTGATGCCTTAAACATTGTATAAAATCCTTCCTTTGAAACCAGTAACATGTTTATTGCTGCTTGTCACAAATTTGTATCAAGTATGAACATGAATATGCAATGTGCAAATGTTTATTCAATATATTTGTTATATGGGTTATATTTGTGCAGGGACACACAGCAAAACAGTACAACTCCCAAGGAGATATTTCATAAAGGAAAATATTGCAGTGTCACAGATGTATCCGCTTAAAACTCCTCCATTTCCCTCGCCAGTTATATAAAGAATTTAATGGAAACCTAGCAACTATGAGACTATGAAAACCCTGCTTGCCAGTCCAAGAGTGTTCATCTTGTTGTTATCTAATACAGGGAGATTACTGTTGGCTTAGCGATATTACTCTGCAATAAAAACTCTGCTTATGTGTTTGGTGCAGAAAAGAATTGTATGATGCCACCAGTATCAATTGCTTTAATAAAGAACAGAGGAAACATGACTATCTTGTATAAGTTCCATCACTGGAGACCTTCAAGGTGGCCAAAATGTAATTTTATGGGAGTATTTATCAAAAATCATTTTATACGGTCTAAAAACACACGGTGCGCCTTTTTCAGATCCGACGCGATGAGAGGAAGCGGATGTGACGAAACGGATGCGCCGAATATAATGTAAGTAATAGGAATGTCGGACCTACAAGCTGCATGCATCTGACACAAATGTTGTATAAAGACGCAAGGTGTGGCATTCACATCCGACAGTCATGTCGGGTCAGTGCCGGGCCAACGCGGGCAGGTGCCCTAGGCAGTCTGGCCGGGCAAAGCACCCAATACGCAAGTGCGCATGCATGAAAAAATACGAGTGTGCATGCGCGAAAAAACATGAGTGCGCATGTGTGAAAAAACGAAAGTGTGCATGCGCAAAACAAAGATACGTGCTAGAGAGATCGCACGCGTTGGCCAGAGCAGGGACTGGACTAGAGGATAGGAGAGGCAAAAAAGGTGCGTGCCTGGAGCCCCTCCAGCTTTGCGCCCTAGGCACGTGCCTACTCTGCCTACCCCTAGTTCCGGCCCTGTGTCGGATGCACGCATCTTGTAGGGCCGACATTCCTATAATTTACATCATATTCGGTGCATCTGTCTTGTTGCATCCACTTCCTCTCACCGCATCGGATCTGAAGAGGGTGCACCGTGTGTTTCAGCCTTAAGAGTTTTTTTATACATAGAATAATTCTTAATATTGAATGTTTGCTTATTTATTAAAAAATCTCGAAGAATTTGAAAATCTCTAATTAAAAAAATTGGCTTGAATTTTGCCTAGCATAACTCCCATTGACTTCTACATGAACTTGCAAGATTTTAGATACTGATACTTTTTTTGTGCTTAATAAAAACCAAACATTGAAGTGTTTGAAAACAAATTCGAATTTTGATTTCATCCTTTCTACTTATTTCTTATAAATATTACGTTTTGTTTTTCTCGTTCAGCTGGATTATTTTCAGTGGCCTTGCTTTGTATTTGGCTCGTTTATGGAAAATTAATAAAAGTGTTTAAAAAGTAAGTGTGACTTGGCAGAGCTGTCTGTACATTCACACCATGCAATTATGTAGTCAAGCTGTAAAGCTATTTATATTGTTTATAAGGTATATTTATAAAAATCCTTTATTTATGTCATTAAATGAATGGGGTCAAATATTGTTACATTTTGTCCTAAATAGTTGAAACTTTTATAAATAAAGAAAAAATGAATGGGGTCAAATATTGTAACATTTTGTCCTAAATAGTTGAAACTTTTATAAATAAAGAAAAAATAATAATAATAAAAAAAAAAAAGATAGCCTAATGGCACTCTCTACACTAGAAGAGCTGAACTTTTGGTTTGAAATTGGAAATTCAGCTCTTAAAGTTACCAGGAGCAACTTTATTTTGCCACTCCAGTTAACTTGGGGGGGGCCGATGTCCCTGTCAGTATAGTGTAGGCCAGTGATCCCCAGCCAGTGGCTTGTGACCAACATGTTGCTCCACATGGCCTCAAAGCAGGTGCTCATTTCATGTTTGAGAGCATAAAGACACTAGTTTCCTCAAAACAGAGTCTCCTGCAGGTTGCCAGTCCACATGGGGCTACCAAACAGCCACTTATTTGGCTACACCCAGGGGCTTTTTTCATGCCTGTGGTGCTCCCCATCACTTTTTACTTTTGAGTGTTGTTAAAAAAAATGTAGGTCGCCTGGTGCAGACAGTGATATTCTCAGACAATTTGCAATTGGTCAATATATTTTATTTTTTGTGACTTTTGAATTACTTTGCTTATTTTTGTTCAGCAGCGCTCCAATTTGGAAGTTCTAAAGCTGTCTGTTTGTCGCTGAGGAAGGGGTTGACCCCAAAAGCTTGTGCCATTTTCTGCTGAAATAAATGATTTAAAGGCATTGCCGAAGATTCTGGTGTGCTTCCTCCCACTGGGAAATTGAGTCTGAAGACTGGCTTGGAAGTAGCCTGAGGAGTTGAATGCACCCAAAAGAAAAAGGAAGTGGTGTGCCGAAGAAATTGTGCATTGATCTAATTAACCCTAGCAATCAGGCAATGCTTTAATTTGTGAGACTGGAAGATGAATAGAAGAAGCCTGAATCAATAAAAAGTAAAAACAATAACATTGTAGAGTCGCGGACAATACATTTATTGACTGTAGGGGTCAGTGACCCCCGTTTGAAAGCTGGAAAGAGTCAGAAGGCAGCAAATAATTTTAAAAAACGATTAAAAAAACGAAGGCCAAAAAGTATAGCGCATTCTATAATATGCTAAAAGATAACCTAAAAGTGATGCAAAAGAATTGAGAATAATTGCATGTTGTTATTTAACATATTGCCATTACCCTGCAACTTTCTTTTGCCGATATTAAAAAGTAATCAAATTTCAGAAGGCGGATATAATACATACAATGTCTTGGTGTAAAACGCCGGAACAAACATAGTGTAAATGCCTTCAGCAATGATCGTATGATAACAAGAAGAGAGTCAAATGTAAACAAACAGGCAGGATTCTCAATAAAGGAGTGTCTTGCATCAACTGGGCTCCAGTTCTTGAAGGACTCTGGGCTTGTTTTAAGAATCAGTTTCTATGATTGCTGGACTACAGCTCATAAAATACTGGAAACTGATACTTTAGTTTCCCATAACGAAGAAGTATTTTCAAGCATGCAATATGCTCTTCTTTCTTCTTCTTCTTTAAGATTGTAAGCTCTTTTGGGCAGAACCCTTCTTAATAACAATCTCTTAATATGTAAACATCTATAATCAGGCAACATATGGGCAAAGTATGGCTGAGTAACAATATTTCCATCTTATCGGTCCCTCCGTGCCTGTGTCCTATGCTTAGCAAGAGTTCCTACCTCTACTGAGTTGCTGTTTAAGAAGAAGCAGAACCACAATCCTCACGAATGAGCTCACCGCTTTATTGTCATTGTGCAGAGACCTGTGACACATAACAATAAGCTGGTTAAGCAGGAAAGTATTTATGGGCACTATAACACTGCAAAATTAAGTTTTCCCACGGCTATTCCTTGAAGAGAGGGACTGAAATAAGGGGCAACTTACCTGCCCGCTGATTCATCAATGGAAACTCAGGCAGTCTGTCTGTTCTCCTTCTTTATATTTTATCATACTTCATTCATACATGGAATACAAATATTGGAATCTCTGTTTTGCACTTATAATGCTCAGTATATATCTATCTATCTATCTATCTATCTATATATATATATATATATATATATATATATAGGGGTAAGCTTAGATGCAGGCAATGCCTATTAATCTGAAGCAGTGAGCACTATAAGGGGCAGATTTATTCCTTTAAGTTAATTTTTAGTATGTTACACATTGGCTAATTGTAAGCAACTTTTCAATTGGCCCTCATTTTTTCTTTTTTATCATTTTTGAATTATTTGCCTTCTTATTCTTTCCAGCTTTCAATGGGGGTCAATGACTCCATCTAAAAAACAAATGCTCTGTGAGGCTACAAATGTATTGTTATTGCTTTTTATTACTCATCTTTCTATTCAGGTCTCTCCTATTCATAATCCACTGTGTTATTCAAATCAATGCATGGTTGCTATGGTAATTTGGACCCTAGCAACCAGATAGCTGAACATACAAATCGGAGAGCTGCTGAATAAAAAAAAAAAAATCTTGCCACTTAAAACTAGGGATGCACCGAATCCGAATCCTTCTGCCCAGCTGAACCGAATCCTAATTTGGGGAGGAAAAGTGCGTGACTTTTCGTCACAAAACAAGGAAGTAAATTTTTTCCCCTTCCCACCCCTAATGTGCATATGCAAATTAGGGTTCGGATTCGGTATTCAGCCAAATCTTTCACAAAGGATTCAGGGGTTCAGCCGAATCCAAAATAGTGGATTCGGTTCATCCCTACTTAAAACCTGCAGAGATGCTATAGAAATCTATAGGATGTGCAATTTCAGCTTTTAAACAAAATGATCAAGTTCTTTTTTTTTTACAAGCAGCAATGACAGTAAAGGGTGGGTCATAGAATCAATTCCAGAGGCTGCTGATCATCTCTAACAGCCATAGGAAAAATTAATCTGCACTGCACATACCTGTAGCAATCAAGTCAATTCTGACAACCTGTCACATTTAAAATAAAAAACCAAAAGGTTGGAGTAGTTGCCTAAATGCCATATCCACTCTTTGCCTTGCAGTAGGGCCAAACACAATGTCAACCCATTAAAGGGCATGTAAAGGCAAAAAAATAAAATCCCATTTTTACTTTCTTTAATGAAAAAGAAACCTATCTCCAATATACTTTAATTAAAAAATGTGTACCGTTTTAATAAGAAACCTGACTGTATGCAGTGAAATTCTCCCTTTATTTACAGCTATGGATAGGAAATGTCATATGGTCCCTAACTGCTGAGCAGGGAAACAATCATACTTATGAACAGCAGGGGAGCCCCCAGCAGCTTAGGGAGCCCCCGCCTTACTTCCCAGCAATGCAGAACTCAAGCAGCTTTGTTTGTGACGATCCCTAAGCAGCCCAGACCACACTGAGCATGTGCACAGTCCTAGTCTTGCAAAGATGTTTAACAAAGTTACAAGATGGTGACTCCCTGTAGCCAACTTTGAAAGCATAAATTATTTGTTTGATTAGGCTTGTGGTGCAGTAAGTTCATGTTTATATTTAGTGTACAAAATACAGCATTTCTAGCATTATTCTATTTTAGACTTTACATGCCCTTTAAATTAAAATATTATTGAAATGTATTTGGCCGTACTCCATAAGCCTCTGAGAGGCCCCCAGTTCTTTCTTTACTCCAAGGTTGAAATTTCATGAGTGACACTAGATATATAGTTCACTCAATTATTCATAATGCTCTGAGAAAACAGATTTGTTTCCCATAATTGCACCTTCAGTAACTCATGCTCTTCTGATGCCAGTGACAGAAATCAGACATAGGAGCAGTGACATATGGTGGTTCTATGGTATCAGGGCAGGGTGATAACCTCAGGTGATCTGATATTTAGGGGTGGGCATTGGATGTGGGTTTTTGTCAGGTCAGTTCAGATCATTGAAACCTGGACAGGCAAACCAGAACTGGTTTAATATTGGACAGGTGGCCACAGTGGTATGACTGTATAACCTATTGTTCTTATGAGATTAATGAAACAGCATAAGATGAACACCACTTTTTCCTATTTTTTTTTTAATTAAGTCTGTTTTTCTCTTGCTTTCTTGAGCTGAACAGGTCAAACATGGAAACTGAAAGTGGTTTCATTTTCCAGCTTCCTCGTTCTTGTGAGCTATTATAGGAGGAAGAGTAGGCAGCCATCTTTGAATCTGCACAACTAAGGAGGAGGGGGTTACTTATACATCATCTTTACTTAAACTAACTAATAAGTGTAAAAAGAAAACAATTGTTCATCTGTGATTTATCATTATTGATATGGAATTTTAAAATTTAAAAAATTTATATTTTTAGCACAAATTCTATACTTTAACCTTTGCTAATATGCTGAAGAATTCTGGGAGTGGCAGAACAACAATATTTTGGAAGAGCCCTGCTGTGGAAGATTTATATCCCCTTTAAGTAACCTGCATGATCCCTGAAATAATAGTACTAACATTCCTAAAAACAGCAATGTAGCAGGAATACCTACTGGAGAGGAGGTGAAATGTTCTGTGCATAGTTATTAATACACACACGTCTAACCAGATTACTGTCACTTGCTGTGGGTGTTGCTAACTAGTTTCACAGAAACTATAGTGTCAAAATTGAATATACCTACATGCAGTGTGAGAGTACACACTAATAATTCAATCATAAGGAGCAAAATAGCACTATTAAGTTGAAATCACCATACAATCGCTGAAATATGAAGGGAAGTTAAAAAAGGAAACAGATTGGCTACAAAAGGTTACAAAACATTGATCTCAGCCTCAGCACCAGGCAATGAACAGCCACACTATTGGCTTGTGCCAGATACGAGTGTCCTGCTGGAGACCCATATATAACCAACACATAGGTTGGTCCCCTTTGGGTGTCTCCAGCAGGACACCTATATCCAGCTAAATACAATAGTGTAGTTGTTCATCTTCTTATTTATATTGTTGGGTGTGTCGGCTACAGTTTTAGCATATGCAACAAGTGTGAAGATATTTCCCATTTAGCAAAGACTGCCTAAGGGGTTAAATTAGAAACAGACAACAAACATCAAGGGGTATATTTATCAAAGAGTGAAGTTAGAGATCGGCCACAGTCTGCTGGAGTGAAATTCCGCCACTCTCCATTCATTTCTATGGGATTTTGAAAGGCGTATTTATCAAAGGATGAAATTTCACTTTCACCCATTGATAAATACTCTTTTAAAAATCCCACAGAAATGAATGGAGAGTGGCGGAATTTCACTCTAGAGGACTGTGGTCGATCTTTAACTTCAGTCTTTGATAAATATAACCCCAAGTGTCTACCAAGGTACTACTGCCTGAAAGGGAAAGATCACAATAGTCCTGCATATTATCTTTGTTCAATATATCATCCAAGCCCCTCTTTAAGGCATAAATAGAATCGGTCATCACAATATTATCTGCCAGGGCTTTCCACAGCTTTGCTGTGTATTAGATCAGCCTGTGGCAATCGTTTTTACTTGACAGAGCCCTGATACTTATATTTATCAAAGAGTGAAGTTAGAGATCACCATAGTCCACTAGAGTAAAAATACCACCTCTCTCCATTCATTTCTATGGGATTTTTAAAAATGATTGATAAATACGCCTTTAAAAATCCCATAGAAATTAATGGAGAGAGGCGGTATTTCACGCTGGCAGACTCTGGCAATCTCTAACTCACTCTTTGATAAATATACCCCCAATGTCGGTCTCTAAAGGTTGGCAAGTGGGATCATTATGATAATGTTAATCATCTTGCATCTTATTTACTGGTTTCCTTTTACCTCTAATAGCACTTAATTATTAATGGTATTATTCATTATCTATCTTCTGAGCTGATTTATTTGTAAGATTTTTTTCCCCAAAATATTTTGGATTAAAAAATGGAAGCTTGAACCTAGGACTAGGTCCAAATGGGACAATTCTTCATAGTATATAATAATGCCGCAACAAAACTTTGCAATATTATTAGAGACCCACTAAGATATTCACTGGCGAATGCTGCAGGACTCATATCCCCAGAGATGTTACCAGTGCGTGTGTGTGTGTGTGTGTGTGTGTGGGGGGGGGGGAGACGAAGCCACCACTCTCTAGCAGCGATAGACCAGCAACACTGGCACAGTCTAAAATGGGAACCTCCAGTGTTACCTGAAATGCAACCACAGCCTCCTTGCTCAGCCAGCAATATCCATGGATTGGGAAACCCTTCTTTAAAGTTTTATCCATCTTAACAGTTTTACTTTGGAGCTTAGGTAGACTATGAATAAGCAATTCATAAATCTCCAGCCAAGTGTTCCTTTACACCCATGGGTGTTATTTGACAACAGGAAGTCACCAGAAATATTAAGGTATTGTTCTGTTGCTATAAATGAGGCATTCAGCTAGGTGTGCATGTGTAAATTGGGTTTAATATAGTGATGATTCACTTACATAAAATGCATATTTAATGTATTACTGAAACCATTGTTTCTGCCAACAGCAGTCAACATTATTATTTTCTATGATCAGGGCTGGCTGGCCTTGGGATAAATGCAAAAGCAGTGCAGTGGCACACCAACAATTTGGGGCTATACTCAAATTTGGAGGCTATTAAAAGGGCATGTAAAGTCTAAAATAGAATAAGGCTATATTGTATACTTTGTACACTAAATATAAACATGAACTCACTGCACCACAAGCCTAATCAAACAAATAATTTATGCTTTCAAAGTTGGCTACAGGGGGTCACCATCTCGTAACTTTATTAAACATCTTTGCAAGACTAAGACTGTGCACATGCTCAGTGTGGTCTGGGCTGCTTAGGGATCGTCATAAACAAAGCTGCTTGAGTTCTGCATTGCTGGGAAGTAAGGCGGGGGCTCCCCCTGCTGTTCATAAGTATGATTGTTTCCCTGCAGAGCAGTTAGGGACCGTCTGACAATTCCTATCCACAGCAGTAAACAAAAGGAGAATTTCACTGCATAGTCAGGTTTCTTCTAAAAATGGTACACATTTTTTAATTAAAGTATATTGGAGATAGGTTTCAGATTTAATTTTTTTGCCTTTACATGCCTTATCAGGTATCTATAAAAGGGCAAACTAATGTTTGAATGAATTCCCTTTTTATGCAAGACATTACTTTAAAGGGATTCTGTCATGATTTTTATGGTATAGTTTTAATTTCTAATTTACACCGCAAATACTTCACTCTACAATTTGAAATTTCATTCCTGAACCAGCAAGTGTAATTTTTTTAGTTGTAATATTGGTGTGTAGGCGACATCTCAGGTCATTTTGCCTGGTCATGTGCTTTCAGAAAGAGCTGGTACTTTAGAATGGAACTGCTTTCTGGCAGGCTCTTGTTTCTCCTAATCAATGTAACTGAATTTGTCGCAGTGGCACCTGGATATTACTATTGAGTGCTGTCTTAGATCTGCCCAGCTTCCTCCATTTATAGACCCGCGCTCACCTTCCCTGTCGATGACATCACAAAAGGGGAAAGTGCGAGCCTATAAAACAGGAAGCTGACAATGTAAGGTCGCAGGCAGGGAGAACAGGCAGAATAGCTCAACCCAAACCCGCCTGCAACCTGCAAAAGGAGCAGCAAGGAATGCTCAGGACCTGAGATTTTCTGGATAAGGCATCGGTAATTTAGATCTTTATACCTTAGGTCTACTTAAAAAGTATTTCAACATTAATTAAATTCAATAGGATTGCTTTGCCTCCAATAATGATTAATTATATCTTAGTTGGGATCAAATACAAGATATGGTTTTATTATAACCAGAGAAAAAGCAAATCATTTTTAAAAATTTTAATTATTTGATTAAAATTAAATTCCTGCATTTCGGAGCTTTCCAGAAAACAAATCCCATATAATTCTCAGTGCAATCTTACAGGGAACACAAACCTTCCATGCTCCAACATAATAAGGTTTTAGGAATGCTGGAAGATGCAGTCCAATAACAGAGATGGATTCTTAAAGAAATACATTCTAATAATGTCACAGGGGACCAGTGGATGCAAAAGAATCCTGAGAATTTTGCCTGTTAAGCATATAACTGCCTCCCTGTTTTGTTAATTTGATTACCACCAGAGACATGAAAAACATACTTACTAGAACAGATCTTCTAGAACAGAGATATTTTCACTCCTGATGAGATCAGGAAGATGACATGGTGATTCCAATCTGTATTGGTTGGCTGTTTGGGAGAACTTGTATTAGGAAAAGTTAACACCTTCTATAATGCAAAAAAGATTATAACTATATGCTTCTTTGAATATTATACCTGGAAGGACACCCACACCAGCTGATTGCCTTGAGGTCAGATGATTCCTGCTTGAAAGCATCATTTTTCTAGAATTGTGCTATTAAAATCTGAAGGAACTGGACCCTATGGAGTCCCAAATGGTTGCTAGTTCTCCATACAGAAGTTACTGCAAATTACTTCTGACCATTTACCATTACCTAGCAAATCATATTGAGAGATTCCTCTACAGCAGAAAGAAATTGTCAGCATGCTCCTATTTGGCTTACAGACAGTCAAGCCAATGGGCACAGGGGATAGTATTGCTCATTATTCTCAGGCTTATAGTGATATGGACTATAACAAACAAGGGAAAATTGTGCTCACCACTAAATTATAACCATTAAGTGGGGGTACAATGAGGCTGTGACAACAACATTCATACAGAGATAAAAGAGGTCCTCTGCACTCAACCCATTAACAGTATTTTTAAGACATGGAGACATTTTGTGCCTTAAGCTACTAAAAATGCTTTACCCTTTAACAAAACTGGGATTGTTTGTCCATATATTGCAATTTATTTAAGGTGGCCAACTACGTCAGTCATCCCTGGTATGGCCAGTCCTACACTCAATTTTCATCTGATTGATTATGAATTCAATTGCTTCATTATACATTTTACAAAGTGACTAAGCTTTACCTGCAACTTACTAGCTGCTTTCAAGGTTAAAACTCCCAAACTTGGCTGCCCTTTTATTGGCCACCACTGGGATCACCTGACTATAGCTGGGAAGGTTGGGAGCTACAACATGGAGCTGGCCAGGGCTCCTGTATAAACTATAACAAACTAGGGAAAATTGTGCTCACCACTATAATAGAGATATGACACCAGAAATTAAACTTTTTTTTTTAAACATTTTATCATAACATCGTCTTTGCATATGGTTTATAATTTTGCTGTACAAGTACTGTCTGATGCCTGTACACTACCTATCTTATCACCAGCGTTTTTCTATGAGGTGGCCTCCATATTTGAATTGCAGAAGTCCATTAGTGTTAGAAATTCTGACAGTTTGTGAACAGGTCAGTCAGATTGGCAAAAAAATTTAAAACTGTAAATAACAATTACTTACAAAAAGAGACCTGTGAAAAAAGACCAATGTGAAACTTTCTATTTAAATCGATATTTTGAAGAGCAGATTTTTCGTCAGTATCACTTTAACAGGGACAGCCCAACAATTACAGGCACAATTAAAGGAAGTGGTTCACCTTTAAGGTAACTTTTATTATGTTATAGAAAGGCCAATTCTAAGCAGCTTTTCAGTTGGTTTTCATTATTTATTTTTATATAGTTTTATAGTTATTTGCCTTTTTCTTCTGACTCTTTCCAGCTTTCAAATGGGCGTCGCTGACCCCTTCTAAAAAAGAAATGCTCTGTAAGGCTACAAATGTATTGTTATTGTTACTTTTTATTACTGATCCTTCTATTCAGGCCTCTCCTATTCATATTCCAGTCTCTTATTCAAATCAGTGCATGGTTGCTAGGGTAATTTGGAACCTAGTTACCAGATTGGTTAAGATGCAAATTGAATAGCTGCTGAATAAAAAGCTAAATAACTCAAGAAACACAAATAATAAAAAATGAAAACCAATTGCAAATTGTCTTAGAAGGTGAACAGAGGTGAACAACCCTGTTCCTTTGGCCTAAGTATGGCAAGCATTCATTGTATATCCTATATTTAGCTATATTTACAAAAATGATCTAGAACACATACCAATTAAATACAAGAGAAAGAAGCAGGTTTCCCCACACATTGCTTTTAGTGTTTTTGAGAGACACTAAACAATTTTCATTAATGCTGTTGAATTTAAACATATTACAACCCCCAATAAAACACATTACAGGCTTTTGCCACTCCCCAAATTAAGAAAATGTGAAATAAAAAGAATGTTTAACAAAACCAAACTGAATAACCTTATGTGGAATTCAGTGGTGTTCCACTGGAGGATCTGCTGACCGATATTGTCCAAACCAGAAAAACAAGATCATTACGCTCTCAGTAAAGGTGTCAAGACAATATCATTCAAGATGCATTTTTTTAGGAGGCAGACTGCCTTTAAATCAACAATTCCACTTTTACATGCAACATACAAAGTGTTCAATTGTAACCTTTTATAACTGCTATTAACACATGGATTAAGAATGTGTAACATTGGATAAGAAGTATTGAGTCTTTGCAAAGTAGTTATTAGCTTTTTATGATGTCATATTTTACATTATAGTCTTTTCATGATGTCATATTTACAGTATAGGTTTGTAGATGTTTATCTAAAAATAGGAAATGTGCTAGTTTTGGTTCCTTGCAAATCACAGATTATGGGTTAAAACTTAGTAAGAAATAGTTCAGTAAAAGACATGTACATGTAGTTTGTTCTATAAATTTCGATTGGTCACCCCTGTATAGAGTCACTGCTTTGTAATGGATTATTTCTGTGATCTCACTGCATGTTATGAATTTGCAACATAGCCATAAATATGCCCTTTTTACTGCATATATTTCACACACCTGTGTCTGTGTATATCTATGTTTAAGGAAGAGCTTTGCATTCAGTACAGCTTTCAAGACTTTCAAGACCCGGGGAAAACTCAAATGTCTATGGACCACTGAAATATACAAACAGTTCTTACATGACTTCATGTAAAACAACTCTCTCTCAAATATACAAAAACCTTTCAGAACAGTTTCTCCTTGAATTAAGAAAAGGTCGTATCCCATAGAATCAAAATAATCCAAATGTGTAAAAATGATTCCTTTTTTTTCTCTGTAATAATAAAACAGTACCTTGTACTTGATTCAAACTAAGATATAATTAATCCTTATTGGAAAACAAAACCAGCCTATTGGGTTTATTTAACGTTTACATGATTTTCTAGTAGACTTAAGGTATGAAGATCCAAGTTACGAAAAGATCTGTTATCTGTTATACCCCATGTCCTGAGCATTCTGAAGAACAGGTCCCGTACCTTTATATGGTTCAAGCTCATTGTTGTTTTCAATTAGACAGACATTTTCCATATGAATAGCTGGAACATGATAAAGATAATTAGGGGGTTATTTATCGAATTTTATCGTTTTTTTATACCTTGAATGAACTCGAATGAACTAACAACTGCAATGGTATTAGTTAAGAAAAAATTTGATTAGAAAAAAACTTGATTCTGCAAGTTCTAGTTGTGAAACCCGAAAACTCGAATTGATAAGAGTTTTCGGCAGGAAAACACTTGGAATTGCTGTAATTGATCAAGTTTTCTGGCAAAACCCTCCAAAAAAAAGGCTTGATCCAGGCTATTAACATCTTGAAATGGTACAAGGGACCTCTGCCATTGACTCCTACATGACCTTGACAAGTTTTAGATGGTGTATTTTCAAATTTTCTATTTCCAGGGCTGCGGTATAATAAATCTTGAATTCAAGTTTTTTAAAAAGAAAACTTTAAAAATGTTTGCTTTTTTTAAACGTAAATCTTTTTTCATGGAAATCACTCAAACTCAAACCTTCATAAACAACCCCCTAAGTGTTAATATCAATTAATTCCTTCACCTAAAATGTGAACAGGAACATCTCTAGATCATGATAATAAACTGGCTGATTTTTAAAAACTACAGATTGCATTTTTCCCCTGCATTCTTGAATTTGAGATTTATCAAATGAAAAAAAATGCCAAAAAAATGTTAAGTATGTAACGTACCATTACTTGTCCTGGGAAACATTCATACCTCAACATATAACATTATCATTTCCAACACTACTATGGCCTGACAAATACCTGAGAATAACTGCTCAATGTACATTACTAAAGTCACCAATCTGCAGATGCATCTTCCCTATATTAGACCAGCACGTGCAAACGGCATGAAGAAAAGGCAACATTATTAAAAAGAATGACGACATATAAGGCAACATTTTAATCGTAAATTCAATTTAATCTCAGTGATATTTTCCCTTTAAATAATCACTTAAATGAAAAAGGCAAATCAAAGTTTTTAAAATAATTAAAACAAAAAGCTTAAAAAAAATCTTACATTGAAGAATAAGCCCAAAATAACAGGAATAAGTGTAATACAATCACCTGTAACTCTCAGAATGTAAGATGATACATCTCATAAATACCTTGATATTCTTCAGTTCCAAAACAAGCCTAGCTCAGTTTTAAAGGTGTAATGCCTGATAGGTGGCTTGCATATTTCTGTGCATACTGTATATTCCCTCTAATATCCAAGTCATACCCATTTTAAAGATTTAGGAACAAAAAGGTCAGTCATTAATTTATTAAAAAAATATTCCTTCTTGCGGCCTTAGAATGGCATATTCAGAAGAAATCCGAGCATCCATCAACTCAGAAGCTCCGATTTAAGAAATGGTTTGCTTCTCTTCATTGCAATACTTTGGTCCTGGTAGACTTCATTCGTTTTTTTTGCATAAAGTCGCTTTGACTTCCTCTATTATATGATATATAACCGATGGACAAAGAATTAGAGTAACAGCAAAAGTGACAAAAATATACATTTATTAAAAGCAGATACAGTCATTGTCTGAACTGGGTGAATTGTCCTGGAGTGTATGTTCCATATCTGTTGGCCACATTTGTAAGGCCAGTTCGTAAACCCTGTGTGTTGCCAACGCCTGGCACCCCGAGTCCTTGATTAAATGTAGTGGTATATGGTGTGGTCCCATAATTGTATCCTACACCAAATGGTCTCATCTGGTTGTTTGAAAGTATAACTGGGTTCATATTTTTGCCAGGTGTATTAAAAGCAAACTCTGGAGGTGGGCTACTAGGCTTGGATGGTGTGGAGGTCAATGGATTTAACTCATCGATTGTGGACTTCAAAGACGGCATTTGAATGACATGATGTTCTGGGATGTTCAACATGTTGGGTGGCATAGTACCAGAGGCTAACACAGGTCTTGCCCAATCATCCTTGAAAATTTGAACAGTTAGTGTTGAAACCAAGGTGCTAAGGCGATTTGTTACATGTGCCAATACCATTTGTTCATTGGCATCTCTTCTAATTCGCACGTGCACTGACCCAGCCTAAAAAAAACAACAGGGACAAATGAGTGTAATAGTGGCATAATCACAAGCTCAAAATCTGAGTAACAATGAAAATATTAATATTAAACTTTAAAAGTACTGCTTACACCTCCAATGAATTAAACAGAGTGGCTTGGCTACTAAGACTGACTGGATGTCAAGTGCAAGTTAGACCTATAATATTTTATAATATAACAGAATATATACTCTCGATCTATATATACTGTATGTGCACGCACCCACACACAACACAGAATAGTGATTTTACTCCCAAGTAGATTTTAATAAATTTCTGTGTAAGAGCCTTCCAAGCCAAATTATCAAGGGAACTATTTAAAAATATAGGGTCAATGTAAAGTTTCACTGAAGGGGAAGAAAGAATATTGTCCCTCTCGGTGCATTGGTGTGTGTTTATACATATTTACAATATACCAAGCACTGAACCCACAACAGAGAGCACTGCCTTTGAGGCCAAAATACTCAGATGTCACTGTAGGGTGCATTCACAACAAAGCTCATGGACTCTTGTTTACAGGGTTTTAGATTTACGCCCCCCAATGTTCTAAAAACCCCATCATACTTCAAAATTTAATTAAGCCTCCAGTCACTTATGAAGCTCAAGTTCCTTAACTCAATTATGAAACATGGTTTTGATTAAACACTAGGGATGCACCGAATTCTTCTGCCCAGCCGAACCGAATCCTAATTTGCATTTGCAAATAAGAGGCAGGGAGGGAAATCGCATGACTTTTTGTCACAAAACAAGGAAGTAAAAAATGTTTCCCACACCCTAATTTGCATATGTAAATTAGGATTTCGATTGGTATTCGGCCTAATCTTTCGCAAAGGATTCGAGGGTTCAGCCAAATCCAAAATAGTGGATTCGGTGCATTCCTATTAAACACATTATGGAAAAAAAAACATCATACAAACCATAGTCCCAAATCCCAGTGTCCAAAAATGCTCATTACGAACTTCTAAAACACCATCCAGAGTGGAAACCTAGAGTTTAGAATAAAAATTAGCATATGAGAAATAATCAGAAAGTTGGGCAAGTGCAAAAGAAAATGGCCCCATGGCAGTTTTATGAAAAATCTATATGGTCAAAGAAGGAAGATGCCGGCACTTTCTGAAGGTGCATAAAAATGAAATTAATAAACATCTTAGAACTGTAAAATCGGCATCCAGATCGAAGCCAACTAGGTAAAATTAAAAGGGTCAGGCCAAAAATGCAATCTAGAAAATCTGAATGATTGGACTGTATTAAGAGGTTTTTTTTGTGGTGCACTGTATTCTCTACATCAATACCTTTTGCATCTGTTAAACCCACAACACATTTTAAAATATTTAGTAAATATGGCAAATAACGGAATAGTATTTTCATTGCAGAAAGCCCTACACAGAGACCCTATTTATCATGATGTGTAAAACATTGAAAATTAACTTTACTGGTGATATTTCCCATAGCAACCAATCAGAAATTCAATTTGAAGCAAAGATCTGATTAGTTGATATGGACAACATCACGGTGATGTTTGCCTTCAATGTTTTACACAGCATAATAAATAGGCCCAGACTATGTGTCACAATGGTTCAAGTAAGCAAATCGTCATAGGTACCAAACCAATCACTGTGTGCTAGACAGACGGATACCATTAAAGTACACTGCAAGGTCCCCTTTTAATTGTTCCTATAGTCTGGCCAGATAGCACTGTGGTCGGAACAAGAGGAACAGCAGAGTAATTGTAACTGTTCTTGACTTCCTTATCTGCCAATTCTCAATACCGCAGCAGATATGGTGCATCAACAGATAAGATTTTCTCTATTATGTCTGACCGCTCAATTTAATTATATGCTTATTGTATGTACCCAGTGATCAAGAGTCTTCTCTTTGGATACAACAATAAAACTAACTTTTTCTCTGATGTAAGGGAACATCAAGACACAATTAATAGGGGCATCAAGTGACACTTGCAAGATGACTATACTAACTACAGTACAACCCTTAAGTCAATAATCTCAATACGTAACAACAATATTCAGTGAATAAACACATTATTCAACCAGAATACTTAGAGAATTACCATTCAGGACTATTGGCCCTTTTCTGCCAAATAAGTATATCAGGTTAAAAGGAAATAAACATAATATGCTGGGGCAAGCAGAAACAATGAGGGAGTGATTTTCAGAAAAGATTAGCACCTGTATATAAAGATAATGGCATATGGGTATCTGCTTTTCTCTATCAGCCTTTTGCATGCAGGCTGTGAAAAGCCAATCAAAGTGTATCATCCCTGAGTTAACTTCTTCAATCTTACCTCTCGAAGAAGTTTATCGAGTTGCCCAATCACATGAGGTGGTGTTGTCTAGGAGGGGGGAAAAAAAAGCAAAGTTTATGTATTTTTGTTTCCTTTTCTCATGAGATGAAGCCTCGGCGGATCTCATTTTAATACAAGGAACATTTTTCCACCACATTTATTCAACAAATCTCCCTTTTACCCTCATTTGTTTCAGTCACGAGATACTAGGTGGTACCATGGGAAGGTAATTCACCATATCCCTTACCTGCTCTTTTCTTCACTCACCCCTACTCTACTCTGCTCTAATGCAGTCAGTGAACCACCTCTAAAATTGGTTAAGCCAAGCTCCGTAAAATATTTTACAGGCTACAAGAAATATATTTTGCATTTTACAGATATGTAATCCTGATACAGAAATTCCTTGGATAACAGAAACATGTAACACTGGCGTTCAGCATCAGGACTATTATCACAAGCTTGACATTCTTACCTGAAGAAGAACTTTACCACTATATACACTCATTGGATACATGGTCCCGAATGTCATCACAGCTATAGCAACAGCAGAAGCAGTGTCCACAGCAAAATAGTTACTGTAATAAACACAAGTGTGTATTAAGTGAGGGATTTATTTATTTTTTTTAAATATCAATGATTTTTCTAATGTTGCCAATGTTTTTTTCATTCTCCCTTAGAAAAGAATAGTATTTTGCTTGGTGTTTACAACACATGATATAAAGTGAAGGACTGACCGTGATCAACGAAAGAGTAAGTTCACCTTTAACTGAATTTATGGTCCCTTAAGCAAAGAACATTGAACTAGGTAGCATGTAATGAAGGAAAAAGTACTGTAGGATCCTGCAAGCTATTGGTAGAAAATGAAGTAAAGTTAAAGTGATACTAACACAAAAAAAAATACTTTTTAAAATATGAATGTACATTAAAAGTTACCTATAGGTCATGCTGATTGTTTTTTGCGGAGAGGTTTGTTTTTGTAAGTAATTGTTAAAGTTCCTAAACCTGATTGTTTTGCCAACCTGATTGCCCAATCTCAGCCTGTCAGTTAAAGTTTCTAATGCTAATGGACTCATGCTGCACAAATATGGCAGCCCCCTCATAGATGAACACAAGGAGTCAGAAAGGTAATAAAAAAGCTTTGGGAAATACTATAAGTAGCAGGCAAAGTCTAATGTATGGTAGATGTAAAAAAAGGTTTAATTTCTGTGTCAGTATCTCTCAGCATGTAAAGGCAGATTTTCACTTTCTTTAATGAAAAAGAAACCTCTCCCCAATATACTTTAATCACAAAATGTGTACCGTTTTTATAGAAACCTGACTGTATGCAGTGAAATTCTCCCTTGATTTATTGTTGTGGATAGGAATTGTCAGACGGTCCCTAACTGCCCTGCAGTGAAACAATCATACTTATGAACAGCAGGGGGAGCCTGGCGACTCCCCAAACTGCCTACTCCCTGCCTTCTGCCTGCTAAAATGAAAAATCGCCTGTGCCATTGCACTCGCAGTGCTTTGATTTCCGAAGTCACCTGAAGTTTCCTCGTGAGGAAACTTCGGGAAAACGAAGCACTGCGAGTGCCATGCCGCAGGCGATTTCGCATACTACCAGGCGGAAAACAGGGGGAAGCCGTTCGGGGAGATTAGTCGCCCCAAAGAAGAGGCGATTAGTGGCCGGGGCGACTAAATCTCCCAGAATCTCCAGGCGTGCCCTTACCCTTACTGTTTCCAACTCCAGCTGCAGGGACAAAGATCATGGAGCCAGATTTAAACAGATAAACTGGGATTCTATTCGGAGGATTATTTTGCTGCAGCCACTGGTCTTGCAGAGTTGAAGAAAGTTTGTATAAAACAATACAACACACAGTCTTAGTCTTGCAAAGATGTTTAACAAAGTTACAAGATGGTGACCCCCTGTGGCCAACTTTGAAAGCATAAATCATTTGTTTGATTAGGCTTGTGGGGCAGTAAGTTCATGTTTATATTTAGTATACAAAATACAGCATTTCTAGCCTTATTCTATTTTAGAATTTTAACATTCATTCAGTAAAAAACAAACAAATATAATTTTCTAAACCGACAAAAGGAGAACTAGACTGACATTTTCAGAGAAATACAAGATTTTCAGGGCCACGTGAAAACACTCATGTTTGTGAGTTTAGCCATTCGCACGCAACAACTGTTACTTACTTTATTTCAATTAGCATATATGTAATGCAGAGAGCTAGAGCACCAGCAATGTCAATCAACACAAATGGATTCATCCGAGGGAGGAAGATACTGCTGAGACCAGGGATGATTCCACATAAGCTAAAAGAAAAATAACATGAAAACCATATTTGTTAATGAAATGTTTGAAAGTGTTATTAATGGTGCAGAATTGGAGATCTAGTATTGCCTGGTAAACGCATGCTTCCAGGTGATATTCACTGTACAGTTATAGGATCCATTATTCGGAATGTTTGGTTCCTGGGGATTTTGGGATAAAATGTTTTTACATACATACATACATACATACATACATACATAATACATAATTTGGCTCACTGAACCTTCGGGGCAGATTTGTTAAGGGTCAAATTGAAAATTTTTTTTTATAGTCTAAACTGTCAAATTCAACTAGTGAATTATCCAAACCGGATTAGAATTTTTTTAAAAATTCAAACTTGATTTTCAAGATTTATCAAACTAAAACCTGCCTCTCAGTCTATTATGTTGCATATTGTATTATTATAGAGAAAAAGCAAACAATTAAAAAAAAAACCAAACATTAAAATTCTATCTGTTTAAAATTGACTCAATGGGCCTTCCCGTAATTCAGAGCTTTATGGATAAGAGATGAAAGACAAATCTAAATTTTTTCATACCTAGTATTAGCAAACTTTAGGCAGTATGACCTGTTTGGTAGATACATTGTGCAGAAAGTATGCCAACAAATCAGTATGAATGTCAGATGCAGTGTTTCCTGCAAACTGGTTTTACATATCTTAGCCCTTTGTAACTTACCTTCGGCTTAAATCTGCAACATGTTCCTGGAGCCAACTAGTGCTGGCAGCTGAATGAAAGATATGAACAGTCAGTACAGATTTACAGAGCGGATTCAGATTTTTTTCTGTTGCACTTTAGAGTTTCAATCTTTAAATTAAAATTTTAACTATTTGGTAGCAAAGGTTACTACCCCTAGCAGCAGGTAAATTGGGTTTAAGGTCAAGATGAGGGATGAATCAGATGTAGCTGAATGGAAAGTAGCAATACAGAATAAAAATGTTGCCTCATTATCAGTCTGATTACGGATTGTTGGGGTCTCTGTAAATAAGACCCTATAACATTCCAGTTTTTACTTAAAGTAAAAAAAAAAAAGGAGCGAATAAATGGAAAAAAAAAAAAAATTACCACTTGCAAAATAGCCTATATTATTCCTTCTGACCTACAACACGTCAATAATAATTAATGTCTGAACTTCCTGTTAATAAAGAACAAGACTTACCATCTGAAACATAGGCAAACGGTTTATTTCTAATAGACAGCATGGTAAACAAGTTGAAAAAAAGAGCAACAAATGTTCCCACAAGTAGCCGACCTCTGAAAGAAAAATAGTTTTACTCTCATTATTAAGAGCGCCAGGCAAGCAACGAGGGGTCTAGGTGTAACAATAAGAAGGTTACAGGAGGCTTCTACTAAAATAGCACTTGTGACAAATAATACAATTAAAAGCAAGCAATGTTTTAAGCAGAAAAACAGTTATTACTATTTGTTTTGTAGTTGTAAACAGTCCTAGATTGTAACAGAAATTAACTTTTTTATCCCAACACTATTGAATAACTTCTTTTTTATTCTGAAGGTTGCAGAATGTTGTTATTGTACTACCAATGCAATGTCTGTATAAAAGACAATAAACTCACATAGACAATGTATGTATTTTTCACCCAACCAATTCTTGGTCATAAGAATACATTTCAGATTTTAACATGAAGTGTAACTATGCCTTGAAACACTTCTTCATAGCCTCTGTTACTGTGTTAGTTACTTCTCGAGACTGAGATCAGCTTGTTGGGTGGATCAAAATCCCAATAGGCTGGGGTACTGTTTACATTTGTCCAAACTATTTGGATATTTAGCCAGCACAGCTCAGTAGTAGGAGCAAGGAAAGGCTTGTGTTCTGTATTTGAAATGTGTGCAAAATGCCTTTTAAAGTCAGTGACAAATTCCTGTTAAAATCTGGCATTTTACACCATTTTTTTTCATAAGCGAACTAAACCCTAAAAAAAACGATAGAAATGCCATATTTTATACACTAAAATTACTGCATCTCTATAAAGGCCCCCATACACAGGCCGATAAAAGCTGTAGACAGACCGAGTCGGCAGCTTATTGGCCCGTGTGTGGGGCCATCCGACGGGCTTCCCCGAAAGTCTGCCAGATCTCTATCGGGCAGGTTAAAAAAATCCCGATCGATCGTGGCGGTATCTATGCGTGTATGCGGTCGCACGATCCGACCGCCCATATTGGATCCATTATGATCCGCTCATTGGGCCCTAGGGCCCACGATCGGATCAGCCCTATATCGCTCACTTCAATGTGGGAATATCGGGGAGAGATATGCTTGTTTGGCGATCTCTACATCCATGGCCACCTTAAGAGTAATGATCCTGGCCTTCGAAGTTGTCAAAGGAGCTCACCATCTTGCTAGGAGTGTTCATGACAGCTAAGCTTTAATGGCAACTACAGAAATCAGCTATAAGGCATAATAACAGTGTAATAGGAATGACTCATGTTAGAATACTTTCTTTTGTATTTAGTTTGTATAGAAGTTCTAAAATAAAACTAAATAGAATAGAATATATACATAAAAAACTCCTTACGTGTGGATCTCTGGCTGTTCGATAAACCGCTCTGCACTATTTAAATTTAAAAAAAAAAAAAATGGAGAGAGAGAGAGAGAAAAAAAGATGGCATGTTAAGAAAAGTAAAAACTATGCAACATTTTATCATTTATGACAATTCCTCAAATATGAAAATTTCAGCCAATACTTGTTGGCCAAATTAGGTAAAGCTGTTAGAAAGTGTAGATCTTTGCGTTTGGTAGGTGAAAAATTCATAGGTCAGGTGTGAGTTTGTGTCCTATTGTAAGCGACTGTGTAAAAATACTCATGAACTTCACGAACATTAAAAATAAGAGGCTTATGTAATGGATGCCTGCACCAGATCTAGTCACCCACAGCAGCCAGATATTTTAAAAAAAAGGAGCCTGTAAATGCAACACTTATCAACTGCTATGGGTGACTAGAATGGGACAAATCCTGCAACTTATAATACACTACCCATAACTGTATTTACCAAAGTATGAACCCTTTTACCAATTAATAAATACACTTCTAAAAATCCCATAGGAATGATACAAAGTGGGTGGGTTTTTCTGCGGTAAATGCTACTCACATTTTTAGAAATTTGCCCTTAAAATGAGCTTTACCATTAACCACAGCAAGCAATTGCTGTTCTTACCGCAATCAGGATTTTTAAAAAAATGTAACTATAAAAAAGTCAAGATGCCACAGAACTTAATGAGAAGTGTATCTTTACCATTAAAGCAAGTTGATATTTTTCCAAGTTGATATTTTTACATGATTCTTTGGCACTTGCTTGAAAATTATTAGAAAAATGTGATTGCTGGCTTTTTACAGGATTTGCTGGCGAGACTTAACAGGATTGTGATTCATCCATTTAAGAATTTCAATAAATATGCTCAAAGGTTTATGGAGAAAAAAATCATGAACATGGGAAAATTGATTTTCTATTAACCGCAGTCATGATTTGGATCATGATTTTTGCCCTTTATTGTAAAAAAACATTTGAAGGAGTAAAATGGGCAACTTTCTTGTATTATCTGCCACAAATATTTGGCAGAGAACAGGATGCACTGTGAGTATTTACCTTTCTTTGAGAATAAAGAGAGCCCCAAGTTGAGCCAGCACTGTAGATGCAAAGACAGCCAATACTTCAAACCTTTCAAACCTGTAAAGAAGAGATAAAACAAACATTCTAAAAAAAATGACAAAAAATGACTAAATAACCAAGCAGGCAAAACATCTATTAAAGGAGAAGGAAAGCTATGGAGGCATTTTATTGCCAATAGATTAGCTGCAATAGTGCAAGCCAGAATGCTATATTTATTCTGTAGAATGTTTTACCATACCTGAGTGAAAAGCTCTAGAAGCTCTCTGTTTGTTTAGAATAGGAGCTGCAGTATTAATGTGGGGTGACATCACTTCCTGCCTGAGTCTCTCCCTGCTCTTGGCTCAGATTACAGTAGAGAAGGGAGGGGGTGGGAAAGAGGAGCAAACTGAGCATGCTCTTGCCCAGGGCAATGAGGTTTAAGATGAAGGCAGGAAGTCTAATACAGAAGCCCATGTGTACACAATAGAAGGAAAGAAATGCAGTGTTTCTTTTGACAGGGGACTCAGAGCAACATTACTTTGGGGGTTTACTGGTATATTTAGATGGACCTTTCTGATAAGGCTTACTTAGTTTTAACCTTTCCTTCTCCTTTAAGGTGTAACATTTAGGCATTACTGAATACCCTCGCAAAGTTTCAGACAAACATCAGTGAGAAATCATGGAACGTTGCCGTAATTTATATTTTTTTGCACAGACAAAGATATAAATACATACCCAAACGAATATGTTGGGCTTGGTTTCTTCATCGTCACCCAATAACTTATCAAAGATGTGATTAAACTACAAGAAAATGCATTCAGGTTTAGTACATTTATTTTACAACACTGCAAAATTTAGCAAAATCTGATTTGTGAAATTTGAGATGGAAATAGTGTCCAAAACGTAAATATGCATGATAAACTCTAGAACAAGCTTTATTCAACTAATCACAGTTTACACATAAAAGCTTAAATATAAAGAGATGAAAAGTGATTTTTTTTTCTGTTGACCTTTCTCTCCATAGTTATTCTTCAGCCTGACTACTATTTTCTCCATTAACTCTCGCGAAGCCATCCTATACATCCTTAGCCATACATAACACACTCAATAAATCAGCATGGGTTGGGAGCATGATAGAAGTTAAAGACCCTTATATGCATGGAGCCTTTGGGTATAGCTCAACTATAGTCAGAGACTTGTGGGAAGTGTAATAAAAGTTGTTAGAAAGAACCTTTCCTTTGGCAAACATTTTTATGTGTGAATTTAATGTAAGTTTTGTGATTTCCAAAAGTGTTTAGCAACTTGAATATGCCACCTTCAATATAGTCTTACAAATGAACTACAGGTAATTCAAATGTGTCTGATGAAGACTAATACACTGAAAAAAGTCAATATTTGTTCTTATTTATGCAATTTTATTCAATCTGCCACTTTCTTACACTCCACTCTCCTGTGTCTCAGCTCTAAGCCTTGCACAGAAAGCAGGTGGTGTAAGAAACAGACAATTTGTCTCCATATGTATATATCTTTGCAATACATTCTGAGATTACAGATGTAGTATAGTCTAAATAGTCAATATTCCTTTCTATAGCGTGTTATCAGATGTATTGAACACTGTGGCATCAAGTGAATTTTGCACTGGTTCCCCTAATGTCTTTATTATGTTAAACAACTGTATTATAGAAGTCATATGGCTGTAGGCTTTCTTCCCACAGCAGTAAAAAAGCAGCTTGCAGGGATGTAGTGATAAGACACCCAAAATCATTTTTAGAAAATCATGCTGTCAATATAAAAGATGCCCCAAAATCCAGGTGATTTTAAAAGAAAATCACATGGCTTTTGGACACAAGTAAATCACAAAATGTTTTCCATGCACTGAACTTGCAGTTCCTTTTAACCCTCCCGTACCCTAAAAGGATGAAGTTTCAGCTGAATCCCAAAACAGAGTATTTGGTGCATCCCTTTACCCCCTTAACCTAGCACAAAATTGTGTTTAAATATAAGTACAGGATAAGCTTTTCATTTATATTTGCTGTCTTACCTGAAAAGATCAAATATAGTCAGGTAGGTATAGGCTGTTAAAGCTGGAAGAAATATATATATTATATTAAATAATGTAAGATCAAATATAGACAGGTAGCTATAGGCTGTTAAAGCTGGATTATATATATATATATATATATATATATATATATATATATATATATATATATATATAAATGCAGTATAAAAAAGTGGTTGTTTTTTTTAACTAGATATAAGCATAATGTCATTTGAAAATGAAACCTGACAGCTGCACTATAATTCAGACTGCAGATTGCTGAGAAAAAACATGGTTACTAAAGAGTAAACAATGAAGTATATCAGCCTTCTCCTAATATTTGCTAGCATGTACAAATTAAAATACAAAAGAACATGAACTACCATAACAAAAAAAAATGACCAAAGCCATCTTCAGGACAACAGAACATAGGGCTGGTTTGTTCACTGCATTTTTAAGCAGTTCATAAGCTCATGGTCCCAGCATGCCAATGACTCCCTTTAGCATCTGTCTATTTTTCCCTTATGGATGTTATTACATACAGGCACCTCCGTGACATCTGGAGGTACCTGAGAAGTTCTAAAGTCAGCTGATACCAAAGCTCTGACTAAAGGCAATGGCATAAACAGAGAGCCCAATCAATTTGCAGCACAGCACACTGACAATACTCAGAATTGCCCCTCAGTCCTATCAGTGCAAATGATCACCACGTGCTAACTGTAGCACTTACTGAGAGAAGCCATTAGCAGGGTTTTGTTTGTATAGAGCAGGTGTACCAGTTACACAGTTTAGCAAAAGCTTCCTCATTTAGACAACCTTATTTCATGCAGGTTAAGTTGCCCAACAGAGAGCTTCATTTTAGGAATAATGGAGACACCCTCAAAAGTTTTAATGAAGTACAACTGTGTTTAGGATAAAAGGGATTTTTCAACAGCTCAAAACACAAATGCGCTGTGACAATAACTAAAATTAGGTTATACTCCAACTATATCGGTGAGTGCAAAATAATGTACTATTTATGCTTGCTAAAGTATCAGCTATACATAGGAGTGCTTACCCATACTGTTTGTAGAGCTGCACCATGTGAGCAGGAAAGCAGTGCATACCACATTTATTGCACCAAACAGCAAGATCTTCCAGGACTGCAAAACAAGAAAATATAGAGGAATTTGATTAGTGAGAAACAGCCTAATGAAATTGACTGAAAACATGTCTTGTTCTTCATACAGATCTTTTTGCCTTTATATGTATTTGAGCTCTGGGAAGCACAAATGTTCCCTGCTTTTTTCTCTTAGCGACTATAAAAAGGCCTAGAACTGGGTGGGTTGAGTTTCATGCTTTATCCCACAGATGAAATAATATCAGGCTTGTGGAAAGGTTAGGGCCAGGCGATCGGAGATCTCAGTCTGCAGAGAAATGCAGGCTGAGAATCTGCTCCACCGCTCCTGCTCTGTCTACACCCAGTAGCAGTGTCTCCACTTGGGTCCAGGCAGACACTGTGGATTTAGATGCAGAAAAACGTGATTTTACGCCGAAATCCTCCATGCCTGAAGAAAAGAAGGGGAGCAGAAGGGTAGCTGATCTGCCTATGGAAAATCCAAAACCGTAGTCTTTGTCTGGCCCTAGCCTAAGAAACTGAGAAGGTAGGAAATCTTACCTATCAGGTGCTATGGAGCATGAATGTAGCAGTAAGATAAATGGAAAGCAGAGCCCCTATCCCATGTACTATGGATATCAGTAAGCACATGTTTGTTTGAAATTCTTATCTGCCGATGCACTATGTCTGTTAGTATATGGCGCACCAGTAGTTAAAGATGAAAAACACAGACAGCCCAAACAAAGCAATAGAAGGGTGGCCATACCATGCATGGATTGTTGTATGCTATCTGCTGGATTATATCACAAATCAACTGGACAGAAAGTGTATCTTATTTGCCCATATATGGCCACCTGTGCACTGTGTCTGGACCCTGAAACAGAAGATAACGCACCCCGCTCCTCCTTTCCAGCCTCACTGGTTTCATACTGGCAGCAACTGACCTGCAATTCTGACTCTATCCCTACTACAGCTTTAGCAGCAGTTCTTCTTCCAAACCCTAAATAGCACATCACTAGTAACACATACTGTACAAGAAAGCAAAACACCAATCAACTCACATAGAATTTAAGGGGGTGTAGTCATCCCATTTATTTAAGCAGATATGGAAACAAATGTATCAGGTAGGCACTACCCTAAACGCTTTCCTAAGCGAGTACAATGAATGTACTAGGACTTCTTAATTAACAGCAACTTAACAGCTGCAGACTGAATTTCAGTACCTTTACATCGTGAATAGTGTAGAGAGTATTGTAAATATAAAGTTGTCAGCAGTTTCCAAGGAATTCATGAAAGTCAGGATGATTTTACGGAAAATAAGTTCAGAAAAGTTGGAAGTATGTGTTTTTGATTGGTTACTTACTCTTCGGTCTGCTGTTACAAGGCGAAATTCCTGTGCTAACTTGCCTAACAGAGATCGTTGTGTCTTCCGGAAAAGATAGATTGTCCCCTGAAGCATAAGAAATACATAAGATATATGTAAAGTATTTATAAAATGCTTTCTAAAAATGTGTTTATAAAATACATTACTAATAATACCTCAAAGCCAATTCTGAGTCCAGGCAAATGCCCAATCTCAAAAACATTTTGTAACCTTTTGTATTTGTAGAGGATCAATAATAAAGGTTCACTTTGGTGAGCTACACCAGTTTGCATAAATGAAGACACTAAATAGACTAAATAGTGTCTTTTGCATCAGTGGCATAACTAGATGTTGTTGGGCCACACCGCAAATTATTTTTCAGGTCCCAAAATGTCTAGAGGTTGCAATATTTAATGAAATTGTATATTAATTAGGGTCTTATGGTGTCCCTATACCAGTGATCCCCAACCTGTGACTCATGAGCAACATGTTGCTCGCGAACCCCTTGGATGTTGCTACCAGTGGCCTCCAAGCAGGTTCTTCTTTTTGAATTTCTGGCTTAAATGCAAGCTTTAATTGCATAAAAAACAGATGTACTGCCAAACAGACCCTCTTGTTGGCTTTAAGTCCACATAGGAGCTACAAATACCCAAGCACAACCCTTATTTAAAAGCAAAAGGAACATTTTGCATGCTTATGTTGCTCTCCAACATTATTTTACACTTGAATGTGGCTCACGAGAAAAAAAGGTTGGGGACACATGCCCTATACCTCCTGGGCACCCCTGCAGCCGCAGGGTCTGCTTCATCTGTAGTTACACCCCTGTTTTGCAGCATTTATAAAGAAGAACAAATTGAAAAAGGTAGAAGAAAGGGGTGCTTTAACAGTAAATGTTAACTTTTTATATGTTATAAATAGTTATAAAATGGTCAATTCTTAGCAAATTTTCAATTGCTCTTTTTAAAAAAACATTTTTTGGATTATCTGCCTTCTTCGTCTGCCATCTTTCCAGCTTTCAAATGGGAATCACTGACCTCAGCAGCCAAAAGGCTATTGCTCAGTGAAGATACAATTATACTTTTTATTACTTGTCTTAAATGGTATGCCCTCTCCTATTCATATTACAGTCTCTCATTCAAACCACTGCATGATTTCTAGAATAATCTGGAGCCATAATAACAAGATAGCTGCTAAAATTCCAAACCGGTGAGCTGCTGAATAAAAATGAAATAATTAAAAACACTACAAATAAATAAAATTAAAAAAAAATTACAAATGGTCTCAAAACAGCACTCTTTACATCATACCAAATGTTAATTTAAATGCAAAAGACCCCTTAAAGTGGATCTGTCACCCAGACACTAAAATCTGTATAATAAAAGTCCTTTTCAACTTAAACATTAAATCCAATTTTATTTTTTATTAAAGCATTCAAAGCTGTTGTAAGCGCATTTAAAAATCTCAGCTGTCAATCAAATATTGTCTGCCTTAGGCATAGAGGTGGGACAGACAATTACTTTCACTTTCCATTCAGCTCTTCCTAGATGTCACTGCTCCCCACACATTTCCCCAGTTCTCTTCACCGTTTAATTGTGTAACCAGGGAATGGGGATGGACATCAGGTCCCTCATTCTGGTGCACAAATAGGATTCTGAGTTGATGTAAGACTTGCCTTAATAACAGTGTCCACAAAATGGCTCCTGCCTGCTTGTTATAATTATGAATTCCCAGACTAAAGGAAATAAGATTCAAATAATTTATATTGTGAAACCAAAGTTCATTTTGTTTGACTGATGTGATAAAATAGGATTTTGAATATTTTTTTTGGATGATGGGTCCCCTTTAATGCAGACATAAATCACAGATGCCTATGTATAAATACTGTATCAGTAGAGAAACAACTACTTTCACACAAATAGGTTTTGTTTTTATTACTTTCCTCAACATCGCTTTCTGAGAGTTTGCCATTTCCAATCCCTAATTACAGCAGGAATTAGTACTCTCACATCAGGTGAAATTTGTCTTTGACCCACAGCATGAGTGTGTTGGTTGCAGCCTGAAAAACGTGGTTAATCAACTCGGTGATAAAAAATAATAAATGCTATCTGTGAAATGGCTTTTTTAAAGGAGAAGGAAAGGCTTTGTACACATGGGGGTGCCAAATGTTAGGCACCCCCGAGTGAATGTATTTACTTACCGGAAACCCCAGGCCGGTGCTCCTATCAGCGGAAAACTGCACCGGCCCGGGGTTATACCAGTGAGCACCACGGAGCAATCTTCTTCCTGCGACTTCTTTCTTCAAATTTCCCGGGGGAAAAAGCGCAGTTGAATGAAATATTCGACTTTTTCGTTAAAGTTCAGCTTTTAGTTCTAGTGCGCATGCGCAGCAAGAGTAAGCTGGAAGAGGATCAATCCATGGTGCTCACTGGTTTAACTCCGGGCCGGTGCAGTTTTCAGCAGATAGTAGCACTGGCCTGGGGTTTCAGGTAAGTCAATACAATCACTTGGGGTGCCTAGAATGTATAGGGTCGCCACCTTTTCTGAAAAAAAATACCGGCCTTCTTATATATTTATCAGTTTTCCCTATCAATAACGATAATTTTTACCGGCCAGGTGGCAACCCTAAACATTTGGCACCCCCAAGTGTACGAAGCCTTTCCTTCTCCTTTAAATATCCAGTTCGGGGAATTTTTACAATACTGACAGTTCCCCTTTAAATATCTAAAAAAAAAAAAGTGTGAACTAATGTAGATGATTTTGTGTTGCAACAACTGTTTCCTTGAAAGGTAAAGGATTTCCATTCAAGTGTTGAGAGATAGTTTTTACAAGCCCACATCTAATCAGCAGATGAAGGACGTGTGTACTGAAATATTGAAAGAATTAGATTAAGGCTACAACTCATTAGACGGCCCAATGACAGCAGAGAATTGTAGTTCTAGAACAGATGTTTGGAACCACAGCAAGAAGAAGATGCTGCACTTGACTCTGGATGTCATTCATTCGCCTGTAAATAAACGCGCTAGAATTTCATACAGCCAGTTCCTCTCTTCACTAACCACATACATTTTAATCACGCCATTTATCTATACTGTCATGTCATCCACACTATAGCCCAGGCAAACACAAACTCACCATGTTTGGGAACCCAGGGCCGGAATAAGCAGCTGGACAGGGGCGGGACACGTTGACATGACGACCGTCTTTTCGTTGATTGGTTAATTAGCAACACGTGAGTGTCTGCGCTAAAGGTTAAATGGCATGACGTTGGGAGAAGACGTGGCGGGAAACCATGTTTGTTTCGGGCGCGTCTACATTGAAAACATTGCCGAGTAATTTAAATAAAACGTATAGATAGGTGCTTTGTTTCCAAATAACTGAATTAGGCAAACCGCAACAGTTACATTATTACAACCTAAGAGAGAAAGCACAGACTAAATATCCGTGTTGTTGAACAGCAATGCCTTAACCCAATATGGCTGCTGGCAGCGTTCAACGTCATAAGTAAGGGCCACGTATGTTTGCTTTTAAAGGAACAGTAACACCAAAAACTGAAAGTGTTTGAAACTAATGAAAATACCATGTAGTGTTGCCCTGCACTGGTAAAACTGGTGTGTTCAGAAACACTGCTATAGTTCATATAAACAAGCTGCTGAGTAGCAATGGCGGAAATTGAAAAAAGACTAACTATAAATCATACCTCCCAACATTTTGGAAGTAAAAAGAGGGACAAAAATTTTTTTTCCGCATGTAGCGCAGCAATTTTTGACCACACCCCTTTCTGTGGCCACACCCCCTAATTACCATGTTTGTTTTACAAAATTTGGCAGGTTATGAAAGTTTGAAAATATTTCTCCTTATCTAAACTGTGTTTTTGTGTCTCAAAATTGTTACAAAGTATCTTATTTGCACCTGTTAGCTATTCTGGGCTCTCTGCTAAAAGCCAATTAAGTGAGAAACTTTGTTTCTTTTTCTGGCTGTTCAGTGCAGAGAAAAGAGGGACTTTCCAGTACAAACGAGGGACTGCGGGTTGAGCTGTCAAAAGATGGACTGTCCCTCCTAAAAAGGGACAGTTGGGAGGAATGCTATATGGCACAGGATAAATAGTGGATAACAGATAACTATGTTCTACAGACAGGGTCGGACTGGGGGGCCGGGGCCCACCGGGACTGGTGTCCAGGGCCCCCCTCTGGCCCCCGCTACCTACTTGTTAGGCGAATCCTTCCTCGGCGCCCAGGCGGCGCATCGCGCATGCGCAAACGGCGCGCATGCGCAAACGGAAACGGCGCTGCTATGCTCCAAATTTTTTTTTATTATTTTTTTAAAAACTGTTTGGGAGAGGGGGACTGGCCCGGCGGGGCCCACTAGGGTCGGGGCCCACCGGGCATTTTCCCGGTATCCCGCCGGGCCAGTCCGACACTGTCTACAGAGCTTATCTGCTATCTGCTGTGTAACTTGAGCCTTTTCTCCTTTGAATGGCTGCCCCCATGGCTACGCAGCAGCTTATTTATATAAACAATAGTAGTGTTTCTGAAGCAAACACAGCAGTTTTACTAGTGCAGGGCAACACTGCATTATATTTTTATTACTTTAAAACAATTAAATTTTTTGATGTTACTGGTCCTTTAACTTCAATTCTGAACGTCTACCAGTCTGAAACCCCTGAAGGCCCACAAGCCGTAAATTCAGAGCGACTCAAAGCACACCATGCATGCTTAGTGTCCCTGATAATGATTTAATGTGCTTATTTCATTAAACTCTAACAGTCTCAGGCGGGGAGAATACATACATATTTTTATAATATCAACCAACTCCGAGGCCATACGGAAATAAAATGTGACGTTAAAATTCATTGAATTATGGAAGGTGTTGAAAAAAACCTTTTTCATTTTAAAGGGCCATTCTACCATAAACATTAGCTGCATTGCATATAGGACATGGGACTGCATAAGTGGTATTATTTTATCTGTCTGTACATACTATGGGGCCCATTTACTAAGGGTCGAAGTGAATTTTCAAATTCAAAAACTTCGAATTTTAAACAAATTTTTGGGTACTTCGACCATCGAATAGGCCAAAATTCGATTTTAATTGTAAAAACTTTGACTTCGAAATTCGAAGTACAGTCTCTTTAAAAAAACTTTGACTTCGACACTTCACCACCTTAAACCTGCCGAATTGCTGTTTAGCCTACGGGGGATCTCATATAACCTTTCTAGAGTATTTGGCTAAGTTTTGAGTAGTCAAAGTATTTTTTTGTAAAATCGTTCGAATCATTTGATTTGAACGATTTAATCGTTTGATCGAACGATTTTGATCGAAGTATCAAATTCGACCCTTAGTAAATGTGCCCCTTCGAGAAGACTACAGTTTATTTTCTTGCTTTAGCTATTGCTAAAGGACTCCATTGTTGCCCACCCATAACCCCCAGGGAATTTACTGTTTGACCCACTGGTCACTTGCCCTTGTTTTTTTTGTAAGCAGGAACAAGGGACGTAGTTGGGAAGCCAATCAGTGGCCAATGGGGAAGACTAAAACAACATGCTTTGTCAGTGTTCCTTAAAGGAAAACTATAACCCCAGAATGAATACTTAAGCAACAGATTATACAGAGTTTATATTATATGAAGTTGCATATTAAAATATCTTACCAAACTGAAATATATATCAGTAAACATTGTCCTTTTACATCTTTTCCATTGAGCCGCTATTTTATGATATTCTCTGTGCTCCCTCACAGATCACCTGTTTTTTTGCAGTAACTTTTTTCTTTGCAAAATATATTGGAGTATATGGGCTTTTTTATAGCAATTTTTTTATTTTAAAATACATTGGGGTCTATGGGTGTTTTTTTCCCTGAGAAAATTTTTTGCAAAATTATTTGCTGAATATGCAGAATTTCATGTTGAATTCATACCTGCCCAAAAATTGCACTCATATCTGATGAATGCAAATTGTCATTTTTTACCCACAATGAAACCATTTAACCAGCAGTCCAGAGGCTGAGTTTTCTATAGACATTTGTGTAAATGATACCAGTTAGTCAACATGCCCCAGTAGACAAGAAATGTCTTAGTACTGGGCAATGCCATAGGATGAAGACACACAGAGCTACTAGTAGCAGCTAGGCTACAAAAAAGATACCAAAATATACCCTGCCATAGACAATACTGAGAACTGTCTCTGCTAAAACACACTTATGGAGTTATTCAGGGAAGCCATTAGAAATCATGGGCCCCCGTACATTTTCTGGGCCCCACCCCTCCCCACACCATGGTAAAATGGCCACACAAACATCAGCACTAAAAATGGCAAAACCCAACACACACAAGTTATAAAAAAAACATTCATGGTCAGGGCACCCTTGTAAGTTAAAAAAAAACATTGGCGCCAGGGCCATCCATGAAAGTTTTCTAAAAAGTCATTGGTGGTCAGGGCCGCCCTATAAGTTAAAAAAACATTGGTGCCAGGGCCCCCATAAAAGGATTTAAAAAAAACATTGGTGGCCATGGCCCACCTTACAATTTAAAAAGAAAAATTGGGGCCCCAGAGAATACTTTTTTTTAAAAAAAAAAGCATTTCAGCTCCTTTTGTGACTTTGGGTCTTTTTCGGTTTCAGGACTTCAACGTCGGCTCCTTTCGTGACTTAGGGTCTTTTCGCAGCTTCAGGACTTCAGCTTTGGCTCCTTTCGCAGGTTCTGTTTTTTTGTGGCTTCAGGACTTCTACCTCGGGTCTTTTCGTGGCTACGGCTCTTCAGGACTTCAGCGGTGCAGCAAGACTTTGGCACTATCAAGGGGGGCCCGGCTATTTTGACCTGGGCCCGGTACAACAGTAACCCCTGTGCCCCCTGATGGCGGCCCTGGGGTTATGTAATAAAAAGCACTGAGTTTGCCCAGGGGCAATAACCAAAAGCAACCAATCAGCAGGTTGAATTTACTAATCACCTATTTAAATGCAAGCATCTTATTGGTTGCCATGGATAACTGCTCCTGGGCAAACTTAGTGCCCTGTATTGCATATGGGGTTTAGTGTCTTAGCAAATCCAAGTATCACTGTTGTCTATTTTGTAGCTGCTACTAGTAGCTCTGTGTGTCTTCACCCTTAGTACTGGGGAATGCTTTCCAAAATCTGCAACTATTTACCCAATGTCCTGTAACAAAGTAAAATTGACTCAAACAGGTGAAAAATAGTCACAGGATAAAGTAAAATTGTACTATTACTATAGTAAAACAATAATAGCGTGGTTTCTGTTGCTGCTCCATGAATTTTCCAAATAATGTCCTATGTATAATAATATTACACACATTATGGGGAGCACTATATGCCTGAATATCTATTTATAGCTCTAGGTGTATGTAGTTGGATGTTGTGTAGTTAATTTATTGCTATATCTTTCTTTAGCTTCCATTTTCATTGTGCCACTTTATTGGGCTCTCAATCTGCCAGTCCTTTATAACCAGTTGCCTCTAAGAATTATAATGTTATCTGTTATTAATAATACATTTGGTATATGTTTTTTCCCTGACCCCGTCACTGACCCACAGTCCCCCTGGTTCTCCATTTTCTCGGGCACTTTGTTTAATACATCTCCTTCAGAGGGAACCAAGCGTCAAGTTACAAGGGTCTATATCCCCCTATGGGCATGTCACAGTTGGCTGGGAGAACAGAGAACAAAGTTCTATGATAGGCAAGAACAGTTAATGTAGAACTTAAAGTTACAGGTCACATAAAAGAATAGATGTTTATAACAGATAAGCAGGAAAATGCAGCTACAGCTGAAGGTTTCTACAGAGCATGTCATAATTAGGGCTACTGGACCACGATACTTTACCAAAATGAAGGAACGTCTTCTTCAGGTACTGGATTCCCATTAAAAAAAAAGAAAAATAGGCCTACCCAATTCACAAGTCAATCAAAATCCTATGTCTCAGCACCTAGGGGTGAGCTAGGATAGAGGGTTAATATACCCTTTAAACCAAATGAATATGCCCAGTATATGTACAGAATGTTAGTGCTGCATTATGAACTATGCACCCAGTCTCTCTCCACACCACTGGAGAAACTTAAATTCGTCCCTTACATTACAAAGAGTTATGCATTTGTATTTATCTTGAAGAACTGAGAGAAGATATATTGTTTATTTTGTATATATTTATTAGATCTGATAATCTATCAGATCATCTATATATCAATCTATCTATTGATTTATATCTATCATATTTCTTTGTCTATCTATCTATCATCTGTCATCTATGTATATATCTATAATTGATGTATCTATGTATATAGCTAGCTATTATCTATCTTTCTATCACCTATCAATCAATCTACTGTATGTAGCTATCATCTATCTATTTATCAGTCTATCTATAAATTCATGTATCCACCATCTATCATCTATACCGTCTATATCTTTTCACCTCTCTGCTTGCTTGCTTGCCTAATCTATCTACCCATGTATATGTATAACTTGTCTTATAAAACCAACACAGAACAATTTTTTCCTTTTTCGTGTTGTTTTCTTTTGAAACAAACTTTATGCTAATAGTTCCAATTGATGTGAGAGTGTACAACACTCACTGTGGTTAATTATAGAATTCCTGGGAAATGGCTTTATTAGTGCCCCCCTTTAAAGATATTATAGCATTTTGGTTTGTCCAGCCAGGTTAATGTAAAGCACAAGGTGATGAGAGGTGAGTTTTCAAGTGCTAATAAGTCACATTGTGACATATCTTTTAAGGAATACATGCTCAGCTCCCGTACAGTGTAATTCTCCTACCGCACACCTGTAGTTCACCAATCCTGCAAGCTGGTGGTGCGTTCCTTCCGTTGACCCGGCCGGGTCTCTTAGCAACCAATTCCAAGAGAGGGGTTACGGAGGAAAGGACCTGCAGGCTATAAGGGATGAAGTCATGGGCATTGACAGGAAAGAACTTTTGGAAACTAAGAAAAAAGAGAGGAATAACAAAAAACAAAATACGGTTTGTGTAACTACTTTTGGCCCACACTCTGCATTTATTAGAAAAACTATATTACAGCATTGGCCGATCTTACAGAGGGATAAAACCTGTGATAAACTCTTTGATGATAAACCCCTTTTTAGCTATAAAAAAGGAAAGAGTATAGCTAATGGACTCACTACAACTGATTTTAGAAAAATTATAAAGAAACCAATATCTAACAGGAAAGGCACTCATCCATGCTTTCAGTGCGGGCATGGTAATGGGGTCATTAAAGGGGAAATTTGCCAACACCCCACTATGGGTCACGATATTAAATTAAAACAATACGCAACGTGTGACACCGAAGGGGTGATTTATCTGTTAAAGTGCCCGTGCGGCCTATGTTATGTGGGACAGACTTCCAGAGCGTTTAAAACCCGGATGAATGAACATAAGAGTAGAATAAGGAATTATAAACCTGAAGAGAAGGGAGAAGGGGCTACTATAGGCCAAAAAAAAGAGAAAGAGAAATTTAAAAAGGAAACCCTCCTGGCGAAACATTTTTTCGAAGCAAAACATAACATTTCTCAACTCAGATGGCAAATATTAGAGGTTATACACAGGCAGAAAGGTGAAATAGATAAGAGGTCATTGTTGAGACGGGAGCCCTTTTGGATTTGGCAGCTAAAAACACTCACACCAAAGGGCCTAAACGAGAATTTTAGTTATACGTGTTTCTTATGAGAGAAAAACAGTTTTTAACCTTCTTGCATGTTTTTATTCATTTCTTACAGATAAGAACTGCTGAATGATCACATATAATATTAAGGGTTATTAGAAAATCCCAAGGGCAGTAAGGTATTATAATACAACACATGGATTTTTGCAATATGGTGTTTAATGTATGTGGTTTTTTAAAAAAAAAGTTGTTTAAAATAATGTTTTGATACCATATTTTATAATAATTATTGCACATGGGCACTTTAAGAAAGAAAAAGATCATTTTGTTGACTGTCGTACCAAATTGATTGCTTTATTGTATGTTAAATATAGGTCGAATTTCCTGTATCCCACATAAGGGTTAATTTTTATGGCAAACTGCATGATGGGAAAAGAAGGCGTGGGAAGTTGGGTTTAAATGGGTGACTGCACAAATAATTGTATCCTGATGAAGGGTGGGTGTTCCCCCCCGAAACGTTGATGTTTGGTGGCTGAATATAAGGGGATAATCCCCGACTGCACTAATCGGTGTGTGTGCGGATCCGTTTCTTTTACACATCACCTCCCGTACAGAACAGAAGCCCACTCTGTTATTACCGGGAAGCTTCTCCCGTCATGAAGCCTTACAGGGGATATTGAGCCAGATATTAGTTATGATATGTTGGTCTAGCTTCTAGTCAGGCCAAAAGATGTTGGTATCAATCAGAAAGGGCAGCAAAAAGTTCTAATACTCATGGTGAGTTTATCTTTTTCTGAACTCCATAAAAATACTTAATTAACCCCTCATGAGTCTCTAAAACTCAAAGCCATCCACGCTGATTTATAACTGTGCCTGTGCATTCAAAGTACTTTCCAGCTGTAGGGTAACCTGTTAACTGTTTAATGGATATATGCAGGATAATGGGACAATATATCATGAACGGGGAGGTGATGAGATATACAAAAAAAATATGATTTTAAATGAGAGTGTATTAAGAAGAAGCCATTTGGAAAAAAGCTGCTTCTTCTTGGGTGTTTTACCTGTTCCTGCCAACTCTATTGGTGCTACGGGTAACTGCGCTGGTGCAATATAGAAGCTGGGTTAGGAAATCGAACTGTATTTACAGCACCCTTCAGTCAGATGGTTAAAGTGGCTTTTGCTCTTACCTGCCATAAGGGGATGATGTATTTGCTGGTTTCTTTAAGTTGTAAAGGAACAAGGGCTTAAATGTACTATAAATGGCCACCGAGGGGCAACGATGGAGTCTCAGGAGCTGCTAGTCTTGCTATATTGGTGTAGGGACCAAGGGGGAGGCTGGTTGGGAATCATGCAGGAAAGAGTTAAAGGGGTGGTTCAACTTTAAGTTAACTTTCAGTATGTGATAGAGTGGCTAATTCTAAGCAACTTCTCAATTGGTCTTCATTATATATATTTTTTTAGTTTTTTTTAGTTATTTGCCTTTTACTTCTGACTCTTTCCAGCTTCCAAACCCATCTAATAACAGATGATCCGAAAGGCTACAAATGTATTGTTATTGCCACTTTTTATTATTCCTCTTTCTATTCAGGCCTCTCCTATTCATAGTCCAGTCTCTTATTCAAATCACTGCACAGGTAACTTGGACCCTAGCAACCAGATTTGTGACATTGCAAACTAGACAGATGCTGAACAAAAAGAAAAATAATTAAAAAAGGAAAACCAATTACAGATTGTCTCAGAATATCACTCGCTACAACATATTAAAAGTTAAAGCAAAGGTGAACAACCCTTTTAACAAAGAGAGTAGCTTTTATTCCACAAAATGCAGGAACAGGCACAGGAATGGTTAACTGAAGGCAGACACTAATACATCAAGACAGGAACAAAGCAATAAAACTAAAAGCTGCACTGCAAGGCTTAGAGGCACATTTATCAAAGGTCGAATTTCAAATTCATGTGACTCAAAATTCAACCAATTGAAATTTTTTTAAAAAATGTAATTTTCTTAACTCGGGGGAATAGGATCGACCTGAAAACGCTAATCAAATTCAAATTGAGTTTTAAAAACTCGATTTGAGTTTTTTCTCCAAAAAAAACTTGAATGCCAGGAAGGCTGCAAACAACTCAAAATTGATCCCAGGACGTCTCCCATTGAAAGTCGCATTTGAGATCTTAAAGGGCCAGCGTATGATAAATCTCAAAAATTGATTCTTAAAAAAACTCAAATTGAATTTGAACAATTTCCTAGTCGAATTTGACAGATTTGCCCATAAAAACTCGAAAATTCGAGTTTTCAATTCGACCCTTAATAAATCTGCCCCTTACTGTACACAAAGTCCAGAGAACAACAGTACCTACCAAACCACAGTGACCAGCAGGGTTGGGACATCAAGAAACTGACAGTAAACACTGGTGGGGTTTAAAGGGGTGGTTAACATTTAAGTTAACTTTAAGTATGTCATAGAATGGCCAATTCTAACCACCTTTGAATTGGCCTTTATTTTTTCATTTTTATAATTTTTGAATTATTTGCCTTCTTATTTAGATTTTTCCCAGATCTCAATTGAGGGTCACTGACCCCACCTAAAAACTAAATTCTCTGTAAAGCTACACATTTATTGCTATTGCTAATTTTTAATCCGCATATTTCTATTCAGACACTTTTCTATTCCTATTCCAGTCTCTCATTACAGTCAAGGCACAGCAGACAGCATTCAAGGCAAGTAGATTATTACAACAACGTGCCAAAAATGTATTTCTCCATATTCACATCAATGTGTTTCGATCCACAGGGAAGAACAATCCCCCTATGGATTGAAACACGTTGATGTGAATATGGAGGAATACACTTTTGCTTTCTGCTATGGGACTATATATATATATATATATATATATATATATATATATATATATATATATATATATATATATATATATATATATATACTTATTTTCAAACAATGATCAGAGGTGTACAATTGTGGTTCACAATATTGTATTATTGTAAAACATTATACTCTGCTTTATGAATATGCCTCTCTGACAACCATAGAATAATTCCATCAGTTACCCATGAACATACTTTATATAGTATGTTATTGAACATATCTATAGGAATGATTATATCAAGTTGTTCCCTTTCATTTAGGAGTACTTTTATTACATTATCATTGGGAAAACACTGAAGCAGTACAGGCTTCACTTATTTTTAATTGTTTGTTCAGACTCATACATACATAGTAACATACATAGTAAGTAAGGTTGAAAAAAGACACACGTCCATCAAGTTCAACCTTTTATTTTTTTTATTTTATTTTTTTTAAATCTGCCTAACTGCCAGTTGATCCAGAGGAAGGCAAAAAAAAACCCCATCTGAAGACTCTCCAATTTGCCTCAGAGGGGGAAAAAATTCCTTCCTGACTCCAAAATGGACTAGTCCCTGGATCAACCCATGAGCTATCTCCCATAACCCTGTATTCCCTCACTTGCTAAAAAGCCATCCAACCCCTTCTTGAAGTTATCTAATGTATCAGCCTGTACAACTGATTCAGGGAGAGAATTCCACATCTTCACAGCTTTCACTGTAAAAAAAAAACCCTTTTGAATATTTAGGTGGAACCTCTTCCTCTTCCAAACAGAATGGGTGACCTCGTGTCAGCTGGAAAGACCTACTGGTAAATAAAGCATTAGAGAGATTATTAGATGATCCCCTTATTTATTTATACATAGTTAAATACATACCCAATTTGGCCAGTCTTTCCTCATAGCTAAGATTTTCCATACCTTTTACCAGCTTAGTTGCCCTTCTCTGTACCCTCTCTAATACAATAATGTCCTGTTTGAGTGATGGAGACCAAAACTGAACGGCATATCCTAGATGGAGCCTTACAGGTGCTTTATACAGTGGAAGAATGAATGACTCTATAGTGAGATTTCTTTTCAAATACAGAGGCATATATTTTTTGGAAAATGTTTTTTGGGGGGGGATATTTTTGTTAATATTGTGTTCGGGATCAGTGCCGGGCCAGGTGGCTGGGTGCCCCAGGCAACCCAGCTGGCCACTTAGCCCCCAGCTGCGGCTGTGCCCAACAGAGGTAGCACTCAGCGTGGACGTGTACTACTGTGCGCTACAAAGGGCGCATGGGGAAACACTTGCCGGACTAGGGGTAGAGTTCCAATGAGGTATGTGCCTGGCTCCTCCAAGCTTTGTGCCCTAGGCAGGTGCCTCTTCTGCGTACCCTTAGTTCCAGCCCTGGTTGGGACCTGCAAAGTAGAGTCCAGTTTTTTAAACCTGGACCTGACTCATGACCCAAAACCTAAATTTTTGCACAGATGAACCCATTATCCACTAACCACAATTAAACAAGAAGTGTTGCCATTGCAAACCAGAAATGATGTAATCTGAAATGGGCAGGGATGAAAAAAAACAAGGGAAAAAATAATTTAAAGGAGTAAACCTGCTGATATTGAGACCCTCAAAACACACCCTGAGACCCACAGACACACCAACCGGCACCCATATCTATATCTGCAGGTTGCAGGCAACCAGTGGGTACCAGCAGATAACAATTCCACTGTAATGTGGCAACAGTACCAGGTCAGGGCACGCGTGATAATGACATTGAGCTTCTGGATAGCGTGTTTTCAGTTTACAAGTCCCATACTTTATAAGAGGATTTTGATTTTGACAGTCAATTTCCCAGCTCATGCCCTGTGCATGGCTTGTGTTATGAGAAGGAATTGGGGGGGTTGGATAGCAGGTTCTTAGTAAAGGGTCCCATACCTGTTTTATAAGTGTATTTTGCTTTTGACACTCAATTTCCCACCTCATGCCCCATGCATGGCTTGTGTTATGAGAGGGAATTGGGGGGGGGGGGGGGGGGCTGGTGGTCCTATTTAGAATGGGTAAAGAAATAAATATATATGAAACATCCTCCATGTAATCCCTGTACAAATAGTAGGCATCAGTAGTTAAGTCAGTAGTTGGAAGCAAGCAAGAATTATAGTGCTGAAAGTTGGCAATTCCAATCCCAATGCCACCAGTTACAATAGTTATGTGTATAGGGGGGGGGGATCAAAGAGCATTAACGACTATAATATTAAAATATCAAGCTTATAAATGTTTTTAGATTCTCTATAGAAGGTGAAGTGTCAATTATTAACAGTCAACAGCTTACCTATCTTTCTCCTTTTAGGCAAGCAGTCCTTTTCATCTATACTGATGGTGCCTAAAAGATAGAGATATATATATATATATATATATATATATATATATATATATATATATATATATATATATATATAGCAATTCATGTGGTGCTATATAGTAGTCAGTGTTAACAAACCATCATTTATACTATGATGTATTTCACTACTATACTAATTACTATATATAGTAATTAGTATAGTATAATATACTATACTAAAGTTAATTTATTGTGCAGAAGGTGCAAAGTGCAAAAAAAAAGGACACAATCGGCTACTTTTTTTTTTGCACATTGCACACTGTCTTCTGCCTTAGAGGGGTGGTTCACCTTCAGGTTCATTTTTAATATGTTATAGAATGGCTAATTCTAAGTAACTTTTCAATTGTTCTTCATTATTTTATTTTTTTTATAGTTTATTAATTATTTGCCTTTTTCTCCTGACTCTTTCCAGCTTTCAAATCTAAAACCAAATGTTCTGTAAAGCTACAAATGTATTGTTATTGCTACTTTTTATTACTCATCTTTCTATTCCGACCTCCCCTATTAATGTTTCTTATTCTCATTCAAATCAATGCATGGTTGCTAAGGTAATTTGGACCCTAGCAACCAGATTGCTGACATTGGAAACTGGAGAGCTGCTGAATAAAAAGCTAAATAACTCAAAAACCACAAATAATAAAAAATGAAAATCAATTGCAAATTGAAGCAGAATATCACTCTCTACATCATACAAAAACTTTAATCAAAGGTGAACAACCTCTTTAACAGAATGTCAGCAGGCCTCTGGTAAATCTTGGGGAACACTTATTTGCAGGAATAGATATACTTGTATAATGATATTTGTATAAATGTTTCATCCCCCAACTTTGTAACATGGCAAGAGGAGGCCCTGACCTTAAAGTAAGGAATAACACAAAAAAAGTAAACAATTAAAAATCTATAGACTAACTAAAGCTTACCCAAACTTCTTTTTTTGCTGACAGGCCCAGAGTCTGCTTTGGTGGGATCTAGTAAGAAAATATAGATATAATTAATGTTATAAGCTCAGCACATGTGGCATAAAATACAAATAAAATAATGTATATTTTAGGGTATAATCATGGTATAGCTAGAGATGCATGGGCAATTTTTGATTTTTTCTATGTGAGTAAGGCATCCTCCCTCTAGGCAGTGAATGGAGTGGGGCCAGTGCTGAAATAGGTAGTATGCGGCATTGTGCTTCTATTTGGCAACTTGCATTGTGCTAAGGGATAGTAGTCTAACAGCTTCCTGAGCATTGTATGGGTTTCCACATTTTCAGCTGTCCCAAAAAAGGATAAACAAAAAAAATCTTACCAGCAGGTGGGCGCTGTAACTCGCCTTCTTTCCACTTTGGCGTGATGTTTTGACTGACTGAAAAAAAATATTTTCTACGAAAATCACAGGATGATGATATAAATGGAAATATATTTACACATATAAGGGAAAAGGAAATATGAAGCTAAAAAGTACAAAAGCACTTAGCATTAAAACAATTAACCATACATTTTTATCAAGCACATCTTATTGATTTGGTGGTATCTAGAAAGGGAAAATGTACAGAGTTTTTTTTAAAACAAATATAAGCTCAGCACATAAAATACAAGGGAGATATAAGGTGCAAGTGTTACTATACTTTAAATCACCTATAGCAACCAATAAACATGTAGTATTTACTCGTGTTTAAAAACAAACATCTCCTTGCTTGATGCGGGTTACTGTACCTGTGCAAACTCTGCCTTTTATTACATATGGGGGAAATATAGATATGTTTATGCAAGAATAAGAACAATGGCTTAAGAGGAAACTTCTTTCTGATCCTTCTCCACCTAATTTCCCAACCATAGATACACTAGGCACAATGGCACCGCACCCAGTAAATAGTATCTCAGGCTGATGAGCTTTTTCAATTAAAGGGGTGCCAGCCATGGGCAAGGGTGAAATATATAGACCCTATCCTATACTATGGATAGGGAGGTGCAAAACTTAGACTACTTGTACTTGTAACTACTGCATTTGAATAGTGCAAAACTTCAAATGAACCCACAGAAACGTTTTCCTGCACTAACTGGATCATATGCTGAAGGATTAAATAAGCAAAGCACAATTCACTAAAATTATGTCTGTCTTTTTTTTATCTGCCTTTACTACATCCTCTTTTTCTAATAGCAGATCTGTGTTAGACCCGGAGCATGTAACTGAGGCTGGGCCTAAAAAAGAAAAGTAAAAGAAAGGGTAAGTTCTCTTTATGTCTAAAAGATATAGCTTTGTATGAACCATTATTTTAGTTATCAAATAAGTTATCTAAAAAGCTCCATGGGAAAGGCAACTCCCAAAGAGCCAATTCTAATCAGATAAATCTAATATCTTCTCTTTTATCGGTAATACTTAAACAGTACAATGCACTTGATGAACTAAACTGCACAAAACCATATTGGCGGCAAAATATTTCTACTTCATGTTTAAATGAGTTTTAGTTGAATGAAAGTAGGTTGATCTAAATTATGGAAAAACCTTTTTATCTATAATATTCAAGGTCCCAAGCATTCTGAATAAGATATTCCATACTTGTATATATTTATAAATATAGATATAATTATACCTGATTTATCTTCTTTCTCTCCCTCTTCCACTCCAGAATCAGGATAAGAGATCCCATACTTATATATAGATATAGATCTAATTACACCTGGTTGTTTATCCTTCTCCTCCTCTGAATCTGGTAGATCAATTTCTGGTCTCCAGTCATTTACTGATAAAAAAAAGAGATGGAATGGTTAGCTCTCCTTAGGTCTAACACAATATCAGCCACATATTTCTATATAAAGCACTTTTCAGCCAGTTATATTATGATTTCTACCTGATGTTTTGCCTTCTACCTCCTCTGCATCTCGAAGGTCCATCAAAGATCCCCAAGATTTTATCACTGGGGCTTTATCTGTCAAGGAAAATTGGAATAAAAGATTTTTAGTTGAGTGAAAGTATGTTGATCTAAATAATGGGGGAAAAAACTTTATCCAGAATATTCTAGGTCCCAGTTATCCTGGATAAGAGTTTCCATACTTATATATAAATATAGATCTAATAATACCTGATTTTTTATCCTTTTCCTCCTCAAAATCTTCTACCTCCTCTCCATACCGAAGGTCCATCAGAGACCCCCAAGATCTTAATGCTGGGGCCTGATCTGTCAAGGAGAAGAGGAGAAAGGCTTAGTCTTCTAATAAATTATCTGCCTCATAGTTAAAAAGAAGAGTCCTCAAACTGCACTTAAATATACTCCTCTGTATGAAAAGCATACTAGTACAAATGTTAGCCAAATCTTGCAAGATAGGGTTGAATTCTAAATTGGATGCTGGGTTCGGTGCATCCCTACTTCCATAAGTCAGTTTTTAGAAGACTGTTTAAAACGATGTCAATGTCTTCTTCCAGAAATACCTTAAGTTACTTGAAGGTGGAGGTCCTTGCCCAAAAGAGCTTACAATCTAGCAGAAGAAGGGGTTGAGACACAAGGTGTGGGAATGGGCAAGAATATAATTAAGCAAGGTAAGAGATGTAGCATACTGTATTTTATTTATCCTTTTAGAGTAATGCCTGGCCATGCCTTTGGTTTCAGACCCCATTCACAACACTCTTAAAGGAAAATTATACCCCCCAAACAATGTAGGTCTCTATTAAAAGATACTGAATAAAACAGCTCGTGTAAAACCCTGCTTCATGTAAATGAACCATTATCATAATAATATACTTTTTTAGTAGTATGTGCCATTGGGTAATCATAAATAGAAAATTGCCATTTTAAAAAATAAGGGCCACCCCCTGAGATCGTAAGATTCACTGTGCACACATACAAACCACATGTAAGGTCACATGAGCCAATTAACAGACAGAGTTCTGCCTTTTGCTTCCTCACTTCTTCCTGTTTCAGTTAGAGTTGTAGTATTTCTGGTCAGGTGATCTCTGAGGCAGCACAGATAGAGTCACGAAATGGTGGTTCAAGGCAAGAGATGTAAAAGGGCAATATTTATGTAAATATATATTCCAGTTTGGTAAGATTCCTAAATATGTCATTCAATTTGATATAAACTATCTGTTGCTTAAGTATTCATTTTGGGGGTATAGTTTTCCTTTAAGGGCTCCTTTTGTCCCAATCCCTACAGCCATAAGGCTTTCAAGTGTGCCAGTGTCAGGGGGTGAATTCTCACCCCCTGAATTCTCCTTTAATGTATTTCAATGTCTTCTAAGCAGAGTTAAAATACCTGCTCTGCTTTTTCCAATGCCTGCATAAATCACTCTGAATGCTACATAAGAGTTGCCACTAGTTGGAGTGCTTTTCACCCAAGTACTTTAAATATTAACAAACACACTTAACAAACACGCTAACTGTATGCCAGAGCAATCATTAGCAAATGTGTTTTGTGTCAAACCCTGTTAAGATAATAAGGCTATTACCTTACTGAGCATTTTAAATGTTATATATACACCATTTCTCAGCCTGAGCCAAATAGACTTGTATTAAAAAATGTGTTCTGCCTACTCATGAAATTTAGAAATATAATTTTATAATTGAAACCTGACATGTTAATTTTTCTGGCTCTAAATCCTCCCCTCCACTTATGTGAAGTGAAGAACCCTATAAACACATTGCATTTCATTTCCTCTAATTGCTATCTGTGTCTCAGATTTACAGATAAAGAGGAGTTCATTATATGCTGTGTAAATGGGAAGGGTAATTTAACTACCTTCTGCTCCTCCTACAATTGTACCAAATAGTGATGGCGAATTTGCGCTGTTACGCTTCGCCGAAAAATTTGTGAAATTCGCGAAATGGCGAAAAATTCTCGAAACGGCGCCGGCGTCTCGTTTTTGACACCGGCACCCGTTTTTCACGCCGGCGTCCGTTTTTACGGAAAAAAATTTTTGACACAGGCGAATTTTTTCCGCGAATTTTCGCGGGCGTTTTGCGAATTTATTCGCTGGCGGCGAATCGCGCAAATTCGCCGCGAATTCGCGCCTGGCGAATAAATTCGCCCATCACTAGTACTAAGAATAAAGAAGGAGGGGATGAACTTGTGTTGTTTATACAAATGGCCTGCAGGTGTCACTGTGCACATGAGTTATACTGTGTATACATAGTACTATCAATACTGCTTAAGAGTGAAAGAGTTGGATGTTACTGTTGTGTAATGGCTGCATGAGTCTGCTAATAAAGCACTGTTATACTCTACTCATCTTCGGCTACCCAAAGCCAGGCCCGGACTGGCAATCTGTGGGTTCTGGCAAATGCCAGAGGGGCTGCTATAAGGTTCCATAGAAAGTCAGTATTTAGTGGGGGGTATTTCGGCCTCTATGAGGGCTGATTGGGCCTCTGTGTACTTGAAATGTCAGGGCCTATTTTAATTCTCAGTCCGGACCTGCCCAAAACATAACAAACTGACGACATGATGGCTCTTCTACCTCTCAAGCAGCCTGCACCTTTTCTTCCAAACCCTGGTGAGCCTACCATACCTTTTACTGCTTGGATCTGTATGTTTGAAAATAACACTATTGCTGCTGACCAAGGGGATTTGTGCTGCTAGAAAGCGTGCTTTACTTATTCACTACAAACCACATTAGGCAGGCACCAATCCGGAACATCCAACGAAAATAGATTCCAAGAGCCAAAAATTGTATATTAAAAATATGATACTTTATTTTACATCACATCTAAAAAATAACGCCTGACGCGTTTTGTGTCACACAGGGACACTTAACCATAGGCTGATTAAGTGTCCCTGTGTGACACGAAACGCGCCAGGCGTTATTTTTTAGATGTGATGTAAAATTAAGTATCATATTTTTAATATACAATTTTTGGCTCTTGGAATCTATTTTCGTTGGATGTTCCGGATTGGTGCCTGCTAGGGATGGGCGATTTTTTTCTCCTTGTTTCGCCGCAGAAATGACGCCCATAGACTTGTATGGAGTCGTGCGTCAAAAAAAATTCGCCGCGCGTCAAAAAAAATTCGTCGCGCAACAAAATATTTTTGATGCCCATAGACTTTAATGGGCGTTATTTTGTCGGCGGCAAATTCTTGTAGAAACAAAACAGGTCAAATTCGCCCATCCCTAGTGCCTACCTAATGTGGTTTGTTGTGAAGTACTCCCCTATGCTGAAGGTCTGGGGCATGTGCACCTGGACCCAACTGGGAAAGCGGTAAGCTTATCCTAATGATACATTAAGATTTATGCTTCCCGTGAAACTTTGGTTTTTTGTATATGTTTACTTATTCACTGCCTGGGAGCAGAGGAACAGCGTATATTCTATACATTACCATTACCTGATGAGACTTATGAAACTGCTCTTACTGCTATAAAGAACTTTTTCATGCCAAGAGTAAATGTGGTTGGTGAAAGATATAAATTCCGCCAACGTGGACAGCGTAATGAATCCACAGAACAATTTTTAGCAGCTTTGAGTGAGCTGGTTGTTATCTGTGACTTTGGGAATCAGATGAAATGGTAAAATGTAAGAATGTTCAATGTCACTGTTCTGTGTCTATCAATTCAACAAATAAAAGATTAGTTTTAATTCAAACAATGTTATTTTTTAATATACACCCAATCTATTAAGGCTCATTATGAACAGTGGTGTATATTGTCCCTTTAAACCTGCAGCGAGACATTTTAGCAGAACAGGAACTGAAGTTTAAATAGACACAAAAAAATAAGTTGAATAAACAGACACCCACAACTGTACAATCTCATCCCTGTCAAAATGCAAGGGGATGTTGGGTGTTGACTAACCAGTCATAGGCATTCTGCTTTGTTACTGAACAGCACATCCATTTGAAAATGGAGCCCCTCTCAGAACATGTATAGGCTGGTGTATGTCACTAATCCAGGCCTCAAGACACATCTGGGATGGTCTGGGGTGGGCTGAGCTGCACGCTTGCCGGGTTAAGGGTGGTGGCACATAGGGTTACCACTTTTTCTAAAAAATGTTACCGGCCAGTGGGGGGACGGGAACAAAAGGGGGCGGTCCATGATGCAAAAGGGGGCCGAGCCACGCATAGTGGCAACATGGGCGAGCAACATACGAGATTGCCAGAAGCCTGAAAAAAAGGTAAGTTCTGAGCAAATTGGGGGCGGGTCAAGGGCTTTTTTTGAGTGTATTACAAATTACCGGTATTACAAATTTGTAATACCGGCCTTGGCAGGTGTTTTACCGGCTAGGTTTTTTTAGGTTGGAAAAGGAAGAACAGAAAGAAATAACAATAAGAAAATACCAGTTGACCAACCTCAGCAGCTTCAGGGTGGTGGCACACACTGCTACTTGGGGAGATTAGTCGCCCAGCAAATTTGGACAATCTCATTGGGTAGTGGTGTAACTAGATAATTCTGGGCCCACAGCAAATTAATTTTGCTGTGGAGCCCAGAGGTTGTCCTTTTATTACCAATATATGTTGAAATTGCTCATTAATTAGGGCCTCATGGGGTCCCCTGTACCTCCTGGGCCCCCTGCAGCCGCAGGGTCTGCTTCCTCTGTAGTTACACCCGTGTCATTGGGTGAGGAGACCATCATGGCATTAAAATGGTTATTTACTAACAAGCCTGGACCACTTACGCGGCAAATATTTTAGGCTTTTTTTTTTTTTTAAAAAAACTTTTATATGGGGCCAGCGGGACACTGAGAAAAAAACAGTGGGCCCTGAGCTTACCCACCGACCCCAGTTTCCTTCAGGAAGTTCAGGTTCCGATCTCGGTGCTCCCCACCCAGTGATCACATCTACAAGGAGTTAAAGGAAAACTATACCCCCAAAATAAATATTTAAGCAACAGATAGTTTACATCATATTACATCATATTAAGTGGCATATTAAAGAATCTTACCAAACTGGTATATATATTTAAGTAAATATTGCCCTTTTACCTGACCAGAAACACTACAACTCTAACTGTAACAGGAAGAAGTGTGGAAGCAAAAGACACAACTCTGTTTGTTAATTGGCTCAAATGACCTTATATGTATGATTTGTTTGTGTGCATAGTGAATCGTACGATCCCAGGGGGCGGCCCTTGTTTTTTAAAATGGCACTTTTCTATTTATGATTACCCAATGGCACATACTACTAGAAAAGTATATTATAATGAAAATGGTTTATTTACATGAAGCAGGGTTTTACATATGAGCTGTTTTATACAATATCTTTTTATCGAAACCTACATTGTTTGGGGGTATAGTTTTCCTATACCCCCTATACCCCCGAACAATGTAGGTCTCTTTGAAAAGATATTGTATAAAACAGCTCATATGTAAAATGGATCTTAAAGGGGAAGGAAATCTAGTCGGCGCAAACCCCCCACCCCCCCTCCCGTTTGTTGCCCACCCTCCTTCCTCCCCCCTGGCCTACCCGTCCCGCTGGGCAAATGCCCCTAACTTGTTACTTACCCTTCTGCGCAGGTCCAGTCCAGGCGATCTTCTTCCTGCTGTGAAAGACGTCTTGGCACATGCGCAGTAGGATCATTTCGCCGGTACGGATCTACTGCGCATGCGCCAAAAGTCACGCGCATGCTCAGTAGATCATACCGGCGAAATGATCCTACTGCGCATGCGCCGTTCAAAGCAGGAAGAAGATCGCGTGGAAGAAGATGTTGTAGTATTTCTGGTCAGGTGATCTCTAAGGCAGCACACAGACCATCACAAAATGGATAATATTTACTTAAATATATATATTGGTATGACAAGATTCTTTAATATTATAAGAAAATAGAAAAAGAAACCCCACCAATAGTTGTTGTTCTATAATTAACGAAAAATTCTGATAGGTGTTACACTGTACTTATATAAAGAATTAATTAATTAAATAATGTACTAAAAATTTAATTAAAGTGCTAGTGCAGTTATAATGACATTAAATTATCCTAAACAGTTTCAAGTTTAAAAAAATCTGTAGTCACAATCCACTAGCTGCCTGATTTTTTTCTCTTAAGTTCATTGGGTCAAATCCTTACCTTTTCTATACAACCTCTCCAATCTTCTTTCCATTCTAAGGGGCCGACGGTTTGTGGCTTTTTAGGGTTACTTAGCCTCTCTAAACATCTAGGGCAAGTTAAATACCAAGGCCACAGCCCCAGTTACCCTGTCCTGCCTTACTTTTGTGGTGTCCCAGGCTCTAGAAAAAAATCAGGCAGCTAGTTTACGGGACAACTCCACCATCTATTTTTTCCCATTTCTATTAACTATTTTATGGATTGTGACTACAGATTTTTTTAACCCACTATCAAGTTTGGTCATTTTTATACTACTTTTTAATTAGCTAACTTATTTTCTACTTTGAACACTTTAACTTATTGCACCGCACTTTAATTAGATAATGAATTGTTTGTCCATCTGTGGATGAATTTAGGAAGTATTATCAATTCATAGATGAATTGAATTGGCCATTCTTAACATTTTTTTTCACTTGAAACTGTTTAGGATAATTTAATGTCATTATAACTGCACTAGCACTTTAATTAAATTTTTAGTACATTATTTAATTAATTAATTCTTTATATAAGTATGTTGTAACACCTATCAGAATTTTTCGTTAATTATAGAACAACTATTGGTGGGGTTTCTTTTTCTATTTTCTTATAATCAATTGATTTTACTGTTGCTCAAGTATTCATTTTGGTGGTATAGTTTTCCTTTAAGTAAGCAGTAAGTAAATAAATGTAGCGCAGCTAGGGTTGCCACCATTTCAGCAAATTTTTACCAGCCAGTGGTGGGGGAGGGAACAAAAGGGCCGGGTGGTGACATAAAGGGGCGGAGACACATCGTGCTATGGCCAGAAAACAGAAAAGGTAAGTTTCACGCAGAGGACCAACCACCACCAACTACATTGGCAATCCTATGCAGCGAGGGGTTCCCAGGCGGCAGATGTGGTGGGCCCTGGACACCCCAGCCCTGTACCGAGGATGAGGGATTTATCTTAGATGCTGGTCTCTATATATACCTGGTTGGTATTTTACCAGTCTAGTCGGTAAAAATGGTGCTTGGTTGCAATGTTGTTAACGGAGGAGGAAATATTTAGAGTTGCCATCTGGCTTGTATTTTGAAATCATATGCCCTCAGCTGGAACACTCACTGCCAACTTTCAAACTGCCGGTACAAGCAATGTAATAACAAAAACTATTCATCAGGCACCATGGGTTGTTTTCTGGGATCTGCCACACGCAAGACTAATATCTTACATAATGCCCAGAGTCAGTAAGAGTGGCATAAATGTGAATTTGGCATACTTTTGGAGACACTTTCGATGTTAAATAAGCAATGGTGATTGGAACATTTCGAGGAAGAGGGATAATCCACTTGGACTGTTTTCCGCTGAAAGCAAACCTTTACGACCGAGTACAAAGACATTCTTGGAAAATTCTGTGCTTCCTCTATTTTAGCAGCAGTTTGGAGAAGATTATTTACTATGTAAACACAATTACTCCCCTATTAACAAAGCAAGATAAGTATAGAATGAGATTGCTGAAATGGGACTGAATAAATGTGACTGGACTACACAAACCTTGACTTTAACCCAAATGAACACCTGCAGAATGGATTGGAATGTCACTGTGAAACTGTGCAAATACAAGAAAGCCATTGCGTTTTTTCATGAAAAATAATTTTGCCAGGTCTAGGCTGGCAAACTACAATTATAAACATACAGTAGACAATAAAGCATCTCATTATCTACATCAGTGATCCCCAACCAGTGGCTCAGGAGCAACACGTTGCTCACCAATCCCTTGGGATGTTGCTCCCAGTGGCCTCAAAGCAGGTGCTTCTTTTTGACTTCCTGGCTTGGAGGCAACTTTTAGCATAAAAACAAGATGTTTTGCCAAACCGAGCCTCCCGTAGGCTGCCAGTCCACATAGGCTATAAAGACAAAGGGACCTCTTTCATGCTTGTTTTGCTCCTTGACTCATTTGAATGTGGCCAATAGGTAAAAAAGGTTTATGACCCGAAACATATTTTTGATTGGCAATGGTAACATTTTTGAAAATAATAATTATGGTGGTTCAGGAGAATGTAAAGTGCCGACTATACAGACACAAAACGCGTAGGTTTTTTTAACTGCGCATCCACTATGTTTTCACGCTGTGTGATACAATAAAGCCAGATTGATATTACCCAGTGTCCTTATGGAACAGTCAGCACTGAAGTATATGATTGACTTTCCTATATATTGTCCTCATTAGGCAATCATTTAATTTGCCTGTTTTTAACATTTTTAATTGTTTTTTATGAAGGGGCATATTTATTAAGGGTCGAGTTGTTTTTTTTCCTAGAAAAATTAGTTTTCAAGGGTATTTTTGAGCCAAATTAAATTTTTTTAATTTATTATATCCAGACCCTGGAAATAGCTCGAATTTGAAAATACAGCATCTAAAACCTGTCAAGGTCATGTAGAAGTCAATGGTAAAGGTCCCTTGAACCATTTGGAGGTGTTAATAGCCTTTATGATGTTCGAGTTATTTTCAGTGGGTATCGCTTGAAAACTCGATCAAGTCAAGCAATTCAAGTTTTTTTCCCTGAAAATTCGATCAATTCAAATTTGTGGATTGTTTACCCCGAACTCACGGATTTGAGTTTTTCCATTCAAGTTTTTTTCTTAAATAAGAAACTATTCGAGTTGTGAGTTCATTCGAGGTGTAAGAAGCTTACATAGCTCAAAAATTCGACCTTTGATAAATAACCCGCTAATTGTATACAGATATGGGACCGCTTATCCAGAATGCTCAGTCCTGGGGTTTTCAGGATAAGGAATTTTTCCGTAATTTGGATCACCATACTTAACTCTACTAAAAAATTTTTTAAACATTAAAGAAACCCAATAAGATTGTTTTGCCTCCATTTATATCTTATTTGGGATCAGGTGCAAGGTCATGTTTTATTATTAAAACATGACCTTGCACCTGATCCCAAATAAGATATAAATGGAGGCAAATAATTTTACAATTATTTTGTAAAATTTGATTTGTATGAAATAGAGTTTATTGGAGATGGACTTCCTGTTATTTAGAGCTTTTCTGGATAACGGGTTTCCGGGAAACAGATCCTATACATGTAGATTAATCTGTGTAGACAGACATGAAATGTGAAGAATATTATGCCAGGATAAAGGTACATTTATAATATATAAAATTATAGGCAATTTTCCAAATTAAGGACTTTAATAAAGAGAAGCTGTGAAATGTAGCCAGTTCCATTTTTATGGTTTAATAAATCTTGGAAAGATTTAGACAGAATGAATTACCCATTCCTTGTTATAGTGAAGTTATCCCTCTAGTTGTATTTGTTGAAAGATCTGGATTATTTGGATAATATGTAGTGTATGGGAGACAACCTTCCTGTAATTCGGAGCATTCTGGATAACCCATTTCCGGATAACGTTTCCCATACCCGTACTAGCTATACCACTTTGGTAACAAAGGCTGGTTTATTCATTTAGTAGTAAAACAAACAGGTTAATATGTTATTTTAGTTCATTTATTTTTTTAAATAAAATAAAAACAAATGTTAGAAAATAATCTTTCAAATTAACCTTCACTGAAGGAATTTTCTTTGATTCAAATATGAATCCTACAGAGCTTTACATTCACTTAATGCTTCATCAAGGTGCACAAGTCTGGCACTTTCCTCCCAGAGTTTCCTTGCAGTTTCCTCATCTAAGGCTTGAGGAGCAGGCTTTTTTTCTTTTAGACCATTAAAATATTTCCCGGATACCCCTTGGAGTTCCTCTGCAACAGCCAGGTAGACACTTGGTTGTGCTGCTTGCTTGGGGGATTTGACCACAAACCAAAACAATGGTGCTGAAACAAGAAATTTACATTTCTTAATGTTGTATAACAGCAAGAAGTTTAATGGTTATAAGACAGAATTTGGAGATTCTTACAGCATTTTGTTATTTATGTCTGTTCTGATAACTTCAGACAAAATTAATCAGTCCTTGCTTGAGGTGCAGGGATATTAAAAATGTATTAAAGGGGTGGTTCACTTTTACATTAACTTTTAACAGGTTATATAACGACTAACTTTTCAATTGGCCTTAATTATTTCATTTTTTTATAGTTTTTGAATTATTTGTGTTTTTCTTCTGACTGTTCCTAGCTTTCAAATGTGGGTCACAGACCCCATATAGAAAAACTAATTTGGACCCTAGCAACCAGATGGCTGAAATTACAAACTGGAGAGCTGAATAAAAATCTAAAATAACTCAAAAACCACAAATAATAGAAAATGTTATAAAGTTAATTTAAAGGTGAACAACCCCTTTAAAGTGCAACATGAAGCTGACACACTAAAACAGGTTTACCAAATGCAGACGTAAAAATCACATGCGCAATTTAAATGCTTACTGCAGAGTTCCTAACTCTTTCTAGAAGCAAATTTTCCCTTGGGAGCTTAAAGGAACAGTAACACCAAAAAATGAAAGATGAGAGAAAGTAATGAATATCATGTACTGTTGCTCTGCACTGGTAAAACTGATCTGTTTGCTTAAGAAACTATAGTTAATATATACAAGCTGCTGTGTAGCAATGGTGGACCTGAAAAAAAGGCTATATGGCACAGGTTAAATAGTGGATAACAGATAACACCATTAAGCTTATCTACTATCTGCTGTGTAACCTGAGCCTTTTCTCCTTTGAATGGCTGCCCCCATTGCTACACAGCAGCTTATTTATATAAACAATAGTGTTTTTGGAGCAAACACACCAATTTTACAAGTACAGGGCAACACTGTATCATATTTTTATTACTTTAAAACATTCATTTTTTGATGTTACTGTTCCTTTAAATGACAAAAAAACCCTAATGCAGTGGGTGATATTTTAGGCCCCTGCAAGAGAATTAAATTACTTTTTCCCCTAGGTTGGTGCTCCTTTTTGGAAAAAATGCATTGGCCCAGTGAACAGTCTGTAGATGCATCACCATTGTTCCTGTTCTTCCCAGAGTTTTTCTGAAAAGAAGTCCTGGCCAGGAGAAAAAACTCATAGCAATTTAATTCACATATATTAGCACTCCCAGTGAATTAGGGTTTCCTTGTCCTTTAACATAGGTTTCCATAGTCCAAGACCAATATGTATATTTGCACTGGGACAGTGGAAAAGCTTTCTGAGGAGTCACTAGACTGGTCAATGCTGCCACCAAGTGGTCAGTATCTACCATATAAATATGAATTCTGGGAGCTATAGGTAAAACTTGACTTGGGGAAGCTGGGAAATTGACAATATGTCTAGCCCCATGTCAGATTTCAAAATTGAATATAAAAAAATCAATTTGCTCTTTTGAGAAATGGATTTCAGTGCAGAATTCTGCTGGAGCAGCACTTTTAACTGATGAATATAAGTATATTCACTGTTACCTTCTAACTATACTATACTGCCAGGGATGCCACCTTTTTAAAAAAAATTTACCGGCTGCTGGGGGGTGGTGACACAAAGGGGCGGGCCGTGACATCAAGAGGGGCGGGGCCACACCACGGACACCGCGGATGCTAGAAGAGGCAAAAGAAAAGGTAAGTTGCAGGGGATTGGGGGCAGGCCGAGGGCTCCTTTTAATCGTATTACAAATTTACCGGCAGCTACATTGCCGGTAAATTAGTAATACCAGCCACGGCCTTGGCAGGTATTTTACTGGCTAGGCCGGTAAAATAGCGGCCGGGTGGCAACCCTATATACTGCAGGTGCAAGGGATCCCTGTAAAAAGCAAATCACTTTCCTTGTCCTTCAATATAAAACAATGTCAATGCTAAACAAAATCTGATCTTCACTGTACTAAAAAAAAAAAAGAATATTGTAGAAAAGAATGTCAGCACAAATGGTCGACACAATTTAAACCCCACCCCCCAGTTTTTCACATTTTCCTAACAATTCTCATGTGAGCGGAGCATTCAGGGTTAATGTCTCTGTCAGCATAAGACTTTTTTTTTTATTCCGTGAAATGAGAGTTGACCAAACGTATGGATTCTTTTGAAAGGCACTGTTTAATTGTATATAATACACAAAAGCCATGAATATCTTGTAAATTATATTCTTATAAACGGTGAGTTCTGATGTCATCAGTTATAAACGGTGAGCTCTGATGTCATTTCTGTCACATGACTCACTGAAACGTGTGTATTATAATAAATAAAGTACCCCCAGTTGCAAAATATGAGGATATTAGAAGTTACCTCGGAGTTCCATGACCTTTATAAAAACACTCGGCCTTCGGCCTCGTGTTTTTATATGGTCATGAAACTCCTCGGTAACTTATAATATCCTTATATTTTACAAGAGGGGGTACTTTATTCACTATATATACATTCAAAAGAAGGTCATCAACAGGTGTTTATGATATGACCTTAATTTAAGATTCACTGGAGCTCATTTAGGGCTCTTACAGACGAGCGTTTTTACCTGCGCTCCCCTGCATTCCGTTTTTCTGCGTTCAGCCGCAGGGGAGGGCAGGAATAGACACATTACATTTTTTCCAATGGGGCTGTACTCACACAGGCGCGTGTAGGCGCCGAACGCAGGTTGAGACGCAACATGCTGCATTTTTCCTGCGTTCGGCGCCTGCACGCGCCTGTGTGAGTACAGCCCCATTGGAAAAAATGTAATGTGTCTATTCCTGCGCTCCCCTGCGGCTGAACGCAGAAAAACGGAACGCAGGGGAGTGCAGGTAAAAACGCTCGTCTGTAAGAGCCCTTATAAACACTGGGCAAATTTGCACCTGGGCAGTAACCCATAGCAACCAATCAGTGATTAGCACTTTTCAGTCAGCTGCATGTTGAACACAAACAATAATCTGATTGGTTGTCATGGGTTACTGCCCATGAGCAAATTTGCCAGGTGTTTATAAAAGAGCCCCACGGTGTTTTTATATCACCTCTATCCACTTAGGGCTTTTACACACGACATTTTATGTGCATTTGATTCATGTCTAGATGCAAGTTTGGCTGCACTTAAGCATGAGCTTATTGATTCCATATCTGCCTGTTTTTTTCCAGGAGCCTTCAGACTTTTGCTTACCCAGAATTGTGCTGGAAAATGCAGATTGGTGCATTCCTGTATGCCTTCCAAGTTCTGTTTCTGCAACTCCTGGGTGGAGTGAGTTGGCAGTCACTTTTGTACCTTTGTGCATAAAAAGAAAAAAAAAATAGGGAAAGTATAAATAAATGGAGATGTTATATCTGCAAATATTGTAGTTCATTTCCCAATGATGTCATCTGGCAGCTCCATGAGTAGCCCTATGTGTTAGTATTTGGTGACACATTTTGCAATGTAATAGCCTTAGACTGTAAGATGATTGAATGAAAGTGGACCATCATGATAAAAATTGCCCTTAATGCCCAATCATCTGGAGATGTATAGTAAATCAGGGGGTAATTTAGATAAATAGTCCTGGTGAATTGAAAATGAATGGTTTTGACAATTCATTTCCATTAATTGGCAATAAAAAAAAAAGATTTCTGTTACTATTTTTTAGGTTAGGTGGTGTAAATGAACAAAAGAATACAAAGGTGCATTGCCCCTCTTTTGGCTTACAATGCATGCCTGTGGGAAACTTGCTCAAGTTGTGAACAAATTTCCCAGCCTCAAAACTTGAGTAATGGTACTCAAATTCTCTCAATGACAAGTGCAAAAAATTTAGTGTTTTTCAATTTTTGTAAATCTGGCCTTCTGTAAAGTGTTAGCCGGATTATTCTATATGGCTGAAGCAATGCCTGACACCTCAAATGTCACAGTTCAATGTCACTTTACTTCAAATGACTGTATTCACCTTGCAGCCTCTTGGCCAATTCATTTGTAAAAATGACATTCGCAAGCTTGCTCTGGCAATATGCTGCTTTAGTGTTGAACTTCTTTTTTTCCCAGTTTAAGTCATCAAAGTCAATATCTCCCGCTATGTGTGCCAAGGATGACACATTAATGATCCTGGAATTCCCGGACTCCTTCATCTTTTTAAGCAGCAAATTTGTAAGGAGAAAGTGACCTAAACAAATGAAGTCAATGAAAAGCATTAAGACAAATTAAGAGAATAGCTTCACATAATATTTGTTTTAAATTACCGTATATACTCGAGTATAAGCCGAGTTTTTCAGCACCCAAAATCTGCTGAAAAAGTCTACCTTGGCTTATACTCGAGTCAGGGCAGTGCCGCCGCTTCCCCCTTTCCCGGCCTGATCTTCCCCTAGCTGCCCCGTCCCAGGGCCGCTTTAATAAGCGGGCAAAAGGGGCCCTGCTTGTGTCTGCTTGTACCTGCTTTATGTCTGGGCTCCCTCTCTCGATCAGCTCGCACCCCCCCCTCCACCCGGTAAAGTGGAACTGGCCAGCAGTACAAATAGGCGGATAGAGGAAGCGCCGCCTCAGAAGGAGCCAAGTATCGCGTTGATTGACGTCATCACAGCACGCGCTGGTCCTGACTCCATGGGAGCAATGGGAGATTACCGTATATTCCTGGATTATCAGTGGGTGCCACTCGCAGTCTGCAGAGAGGGAGCCGACGCATCGCGGAACGTTTGCATATCAGACCACGCACCGTGCTCGCTTGTTCCTGCAAATACCTCCCAAGAGACATCCGGATTTGCAGTGCTACCCGACCGCACTGAGTCTGTCGCACACAGTGAGTGACCGGCTTCTGCAGCTGTTCCACTTCCTCACACTTTCACCCCAGGCCCCAGCCAGGTGAACCAGGCACCCTCAAGCACACTTTCTCTAACCTCCTCCTCCTGGTCTATCTATCATCTTTCTCTCTCTCTCTGCCTTAGTATGAAGGCAAGGCCCCCTGTAAAAAATGCTGATTTCTAAAGCTGACTGGCACTTACAGTGCCCACTCATTTTGGGACCCACTGTCAGTTAAAAAAATGTTTTTTTGGTTTGCTACCCTGTGGTCCCTCTGGCCTGGCCCATTGTCACAACCAGCTACCTTAAGTTCTGGGGGTATTTAAACATGAAGTAATCTCTGTGCCATCCTGCTATGCCTTCTTTGGGTATTTATATATGAAATAATTTCTGTGCCATCCTGCTATGCCTTCTGGGGGTATTTATATATTGGATCTTCATACTGTATAGTATAGGTATGCAATGGAACAGGTTGATCTGTCATTTTTCACCCTAGGCTTATACTAGAGTCAATAAATTTTCCCAGTTTTCGTAGGTAAAATTAGGTACCTCGGCTTATACTCGGGTCGGCTTATACTCGAGTATATACGGTACACATTGGGCAGGTTTGGAGTTTCACAAGTTTCGTGATCTGTGAATATGTTTCACGTCTCAATGTCTTTAAATAAGTCACTTGGGGGGATACACCTAAAGGGTATGCAGTATCACAGCCGCCATTAGTAATCAAGTGGCCACATTAAGTTATAAGGGCCCTCCCCTGGAGCCCCAATTATTAGGGAAGGACAAGACATAGATCAGATTTATATCCAGTTCAATGGCTGAGTAAGTGCCCGAATGGCAGTGTACACTTGGCATTATTCCCCACTACTGGAAGGACTGCATGCTAAATTTGCAGAAGAGCACAGTCCTATCGATTTATGCACACCTGATCATAAGGCAAGAAAGGCACATAATTATTTATCTTTCCTGGGCCAGCTCACTGCTGAAGGGATTACACAGCCTTGCAACACAAGATGAAAGCCTGAAACAGCTATTCTGTAAATCAGATAAAATCCCCCGGGGGTCCTAATTATTATACAAATGTCACCAAGGTGTAACTTGACATTGTAAAGAAGCAACGGGGACGCCCGATGCAATCCTCTTCTGTGTGCGTGCCTGCTCTGTAATGGCGAGCGCACCGCTTCCGGATTTTGGCATGCCGCTGCACGTGACATCATTGCGCACGGGCGTGAAATTCAAATATTTAAAGGGCTCATATTCATATACTTGTTACCCAATGTAGGTCTATTCCAGGGGTCCCCAAACTTTTTTACCTGTGAGCCACATTCAAATATAAAAAGGGTTGGGGAGCAATAGAAACATGAAAAAGTTCCTGGGGATGCCAAATAAGGGCTGTGATCGGCTATTTGTTAGCCCCTATGCGGGCTGGCAGCCTACAGGAGGCTCTACTTGGCACTATACTTAGTTTTTATCCAATTAAAACTTGCTTTCGAGCTTGGAATTCAAAAATAAGCACCTGCTTTGAGGGCCCTGAGAGCAACATCCAAGGGGTTGGAGAGCAACATGTTGTTCACGAGCTACTGTTTGGGGATCAATCTGACCAAGTCTAGTTTGCTGCCTGTCCTGACCCTTGCCTGTGCTTTGACTATTCTCTCGGATCCTGTCTTGTAACTGTGAATTGGAATACCTTATCCACAACAGAATGCATCAAGAAGAGAGAAACTGGGCTTTGGGATTGCAGAGGCCTAGCTCACATGTATATCCAGTTTAAACACTGAGTAGGAACCTGAAGGAATCACACAGGCTTGTGTGCTGTAGATAAGTCACTATATTAAATACAAGAGGTAAGAGCACAATAAACCTTTTCTGGAGGGTGTGCAAATGTGTTTTTTGCTGCTAACATTATCAAGTTATTTATTATTATTATTATTTTTTTTGTCAAAGATCAAACTGAACAAATTTTGTATTATAATCTAGATTTTATTGTTCTTTCTACATGAGAATATTGACTTACCTAAGTGATTAACTCCGAACTGCATCTCAAAGTTATCTTCTGTCTTCCAGTAAGGACACCTCATCACTGCTGCGTTATTAATCAATATGTCTACACGCTCTTCCTCTACAAAAGTCAAGGACCAAGACTTAAAATATTTTAATTGGAAAAAAAATGCTTTTTTTTTTTATATCAAATCTACAAAAACTGTGAATGTCAGGGACACCCAATAACATAGAGATGTATGTAAGAACACAAGCAGTATGGCATACACAGGTGTTCTCAGAATAAAATAAGAGAAGTCCTCAAACTATTTCATCATGTAAAATAAAATCATTTTAGAATGTTCAGTCGTATTATATATATATTAAGAGTGTGATAAAAAGACGTTAACAACTTACCGTTTATCATAGTTTTTGCAAATTCTTTAATGGATTTAGAAGATGCTAGGTCAAGTTGCTTGGCAAACACATTATGATTTAGTGTTTTACCCCGAATCTCTCTTGCAGCATTTTCACACTTTCCCATGTCACGACATGCCATAATTATCCTGCCTCCTGCGATTTAGGGCCATGAAAAAATTTACCAGTTACAACGGGGATTAAATTTATATCAAAACCAGAGTACAAGTATGGGATCAGTTATCCAGAAACCAGTTATCCAAGAAGCTCATAATTACGTCATCTCCCATAGACTGTATTTTAATCAAATAATTAAAAATTTTGAAACACATTTCCATTTTCACTGTAGTAAGAAAACAGTAAGAAAATAGATAAGGAAGCACCATCTATCAGATTGAGAAACAAGAGACTGCGTTGCAGGGTCCAAAGTATTAGTCATATATAGAGGGAAAAAGTAGACCCATAAAGCTGCACCTACCCAGATAATTCATGTATAAAATAAAACATAACTTTTAATATACATTAAAAGTTATTTAGCTATATATCAAAGGTTACGTTTTATTTTATATATGAATTATTGGAATTAATAGATGGGTAGGTGCAGCTTTATGGGTCTACTTTTTCCCTTTTCCTCTATATAGGAGTAATAAAAAGTACCTTGTACTTGATTGCAACGAAGATATAATTAATCCTTACTGAGGGCAAAACAGTCATTTTGGGTTTAATTCATGTTTTTAAATGATTTTTAAGTAGACAAAGTATGGAGATCCAAATTCCAGAAAGATCCATTATATTGAAAACCCTACATCCCATACATATACTACATATTTCACCAATAGCCGTTTCTAATTAAGTCTGTATGTAAAACGTCACCTCTTTTTGCAAGCTCCAGTGCAGTTTCCTTTCCAATCCCTGTGTTTGCTCCAGTTACAATGACTGTCTGCCCAGTTATAGATGCTTTACTCTGGCAGCTTCCCCCACCTGTGTAATCCCTGCAAAAATTAAGCACAAAGCAATAAATTATTCCTTCAGAGCTTCTCCTAGCTTTGTAAGGCAACAAATGCATGGTTAATGCTACTTTTATTACTCATCTTTCTCCTCTCCTATTCATATTCCAGTCTCTTATTCAAATCAGTGCATGGTCGCTAGAGTAATTTAGACCCTAGCAACCAGATTGCTTAAATTGCAAACTGGAGAGCTGCCGAATAAAAAGCTAAATAACTCAAAAACCACAAATAAAAAAAAAAAAAAACCAATTGCAAATTGTCTCAGAATATCACTCTACATCATACTAAAAGTTAATTTAAAGGTGAACAACCCCATTAGTATCAAACATTAGTCATGTACTGGATTAATTTACCAGACCTCCCCTATCAAAAATTTTTTAGATGGGCCCAGGCTCTAGGCTAGAGACACACGTGACTAAGCCATCCAAAATGGTTTCTGGATTTAGCTAGCTACATTTTAGAGTCTAAAGATTGGGTTCCCCAGTTATAAAGCCCCCCTCCCCCATTTACAGAACCACTCTTGAACAATGTGCAAATAATTCTTGGTACATACAGGAAGGTTACTTGGCTCCCACCCTACCTACACCGTTGTAGTTGCTAACCCACCAGCCAAGTCTGACACTTAAAAAGCAGGCACACATATGTAAAGTCCTGCAGTATACAGTCATATGAAAAAGTTTGGGAACCCCTCTCAGCCTGCATAATAATCTACTCCACTTTCAACAAAAAAGATAACAATGGTATGCCTTTCATTTCCCAGGAACATCTGAGTACTGGGATGTTTTCTGAACAAAGATTTTTAGTGAATCAGTATTCAGTTGTAGGAAAATAATTCAAATGTGAAAAATTGGCTGTGCAAAAATGTGGGTACCCTTGTAATTTTGCTAATTGAATGCATGTAACTGCTCTATACTGATTACTGGCAGCACAAAATTGGTTGGATAAGCTCATTAAGCCTTAAACTTCATAGGCAGGTGTGTCCAATCATGAGAAAAGGTATTTAAGGTGGCCAATTGCAAGTTGTGCTTCCGTTTGACTCTCATCTGAAGAGTGACAGCATGGGACCCTCAAAGCAACTCTCAAAAAATCTGAAAACAAAGATTGTTCAGTATCATGGTTTTGGGGAAGGCTACAAAAAGCTATCTCAGAGGAATGGGGGCAGCTGGGAAACTGACAATATGTCTAGCCCCCAGATTTCAAAATTGAATATAAAATAATCTGTTTGCTCTTTTGAAAAATGGATTTCAGTGCAGAAGTCTGCTGGAGTAGCACTATTAACTGATGTGTTTTGGAAGAAAACATGTTTTCCCATGACAGGATCCCTTTAACAATTTAACTATGCAGGAATTATGTTTTTATTAATGTCGTTTATAAAAGTTTTGAAAAAAAAAACATGTTTTCCCAGTACAGTATCCCTTTAACTATAAAAATGACTTTTAGATAAAAATACACAGACACACTTATTTCTCTGAAACCCTGCAGCATATGCTTCAAGCGCAGTTAATGACACCCAGAGACACTTACTTGAGAAGAATCGCACCCCCGACACACGTTCCCACCATGGAAGCGCGCACTATGTATTTATTCATTGCTGGATACTGATGTAAAGAATGTCGCGCGCACACACAAGTGACAGCCGCACGTTGTTTTTCCCCCAGTTCGAGGTCACTCTGAAGTCGCCAGGAAGAACATAATTAGGAAGCAGCGGTTCCTGCTACGCGCTGTCACGTGATAGCTTGACGTCTACGCAAAATTGGCGCTGGGGGGGTCAGACTTATGTGACGTAACAGTTCGGCAACAGATGAGGGACGGTATGTCCTTACGCACCTGTAGCACGTCATGTGACTAGTAGTATACCTAAGCAGTGATATGTATTAAAACTGGACTTCTAAATCAGCTTGACTTCTGTAACAAGGTATATAACTATAAATGCTCAAAGGGGTTGGCTCACCTTAAAATTAACTTAGTATGATGTAAAAAGTGATATCCTGAGCCAATTTGCAATTGGTTTTCATTTTTTATTATTTGTTTATTTTTTTATTTAGCTTTTATCATTTAGCTTTTTATTCAGCAGCTCTCCAGCAATCGGGTTGCTAGGGCCTAAAATATCCTAGCAACCATGCATTGATTTGAATAAGAGGCTAGAATTTGAACAGGAGAGGGTCTGAATAGAAAGATCAGTAGTAAAATGTAGCAATAACAATAAGGGGGATGATTTTGGCGCGACCCGATGCACTGCGAAAAAATCGCCGGTGACAAATCGCACGTGGCGGAAATAAGGTAAGTGAATGCATTGTCGGATGAAGTCGCAGCCAGCATTGATCCGACACGACACGACTGTCGGATGCAGACGCTGCATCTGTATCCGACAGTCGTGACGCGTCGGATCAACGCTGCAACTTCATCCGACATTTCTATCTCTTACCTTATTTCTGTCACGCGTGATTTGTCGCCGGTGTTTTTGTTGCAGCACTTCGGATAGCGCCGAAAACGTCAGTGTAGTCCTACCCTTACAGAGAGTTTGTTTGAAAGCTGGGAAGAGTTAGAAGAAGAAGGCAAATAGTTCAAAAACTATTAAAGTGAAAAAATGAAGGCCAATTGAAAAGTTGTATATAACTAGCCACTCTATAACATATTAAAAGTTAACTCAAAGGTGAACCTCCTCTTTAAAAACATTTTGTGGACAGCACAGAACGCTATGTAGTGCTATAGATACTCAGTATAGCTTTATGTAGAGGCTCACTAGGACAGAGCACTGCTACATGTCACACCTCAACTGGAGAAAGGGTGTCCTGGCTAATTAAGCTCTCAGTCTCAAGACATACATCTCCACAAATAATTATGGGTGCCAGTGGTTATTAAACAGGAACAGTAAACACTTATAGTAAAACAATAAATCCAGCAGCATGAATATGTGATTCAATTGTTTATTTATGCCATTAGCAAAGTGATGTTTTGGGCTATTCCAGCCCTTTATCAAGCACTTATAGTTACTTATCTGAAACCTCTGGCCGGTGCTCCTATCAGCAGAAAACTGCACCAGCCCGAGGTTATACCAGTGAGCACCATGGAGCCATCCACTTCTGTCTTCTTCCGTCTTCAAATTTCCGGGGGCAAACGCATGTGCAGGTGAACAAAATAGCTGACTTTTTAGTTAAAGTTCGGCTTTTAGTTCTACTACGCATGCACAGCCGCGCGAAGAAGGAGGAAGACGGAAGAAGATCGCTTTGTGGTGCTCACTGGTATAACCCCAGGCCGGTGCAGTTTTTTATTTATTAACATTGGAGACAAACATCACTCGTGATGTTTCCCAAAGCAACCAACTAAAACCCCGGGCTGGTGCAGTTTTCTGCTGATAGGGCGTATTTATTAACATTGGAGACAAACATATGATTTGTTGCCTGAGCAACATCACTTGTGATGTTTGTCTCCAGTGTTAATAAATACGCCCCCTAGAGTGGTATGTTACAGGTACTCTCCTGCCATTATCTTTAACTTATTAATGGGGTCCCTAAACCCACACTTCACTATGTCATTGGTTACTTTAGGGCACAGTCTTCTTCAGTCCTGAACAGTGATGGGTGAATCTGAAACATTTTGGTTTGCCAAAATGCATTGAAGGACATTTTTTTACTATCCATTAGAGAATTGGTCCCCCAACCAGTGGCTCTGGAGCAACATGTTGCCTACCAACACCTTGGATGTTGCTCCCAGTGCCCTCAAAGCAGGTGCTTTTGAATTCCTGGCTTGGAGGAAAACTTTGGTTCCATAAAAAGCAGGTGTAATGCCAAACAGAGGCTCCTGTTGGCTGACAGTCCACATAGGGCAGGGCTTCCCAGGACATTGATCACGGTCTACCAGTAGATCCCGGGTTTGTTCCTGGTAGACCGTGACCTGCCAGGAGTTAAAACAACGCTTTCTGGCCGTGACATCAAAAATCTTGTGGGGGGGGGTTATAGACGGCCAGTCAAGTGCTATAAGGAGCCACTCCCGAGTGCCTTTCTAGGGTACAGGGGTTAAGCAGCGATGCGATCTGGCAGCATCGGATTAGGAGGGGGTGCAATAGACTGAATCTCAGAAGTGCCAGGAGAGATTACAGTTTGGCGCTTGGAGATGTGTTCATTAGTCTGTTGCTCCGTTATGTAAATCTACTGAGATTCGCACCTAGGGAGCGCAATGGCATTATAAACTGAGCGATCTTTAATAGGGACAATAATATTCAAATTAATGTCCATAATAAATGGGTTCTACGGCTGCTGCTGCCTTACCTTGGCACAACGCTTTCAGCTCCAAGCGCAATTCTGTAGCACAGCGATTGTAACCCAGTATTAATTGTAAGGAGAGGAGGTTATTGGCACCATGGCAGAGTCGTGGGCATTGGGGTGCTACGGTTGAGGCCAGGCTGTGGGGCTGGGAAGGGGCACACTCTCTCACATTCACTGACACAGGGAGGATTCCTTTCACTGTGCATCATGTGCTGTCGTACAGGGTCGGACTGGGCTGGTGGGACAGCGGGACACCCGCATCCTGCTGCTTGTGACTGTGAGTGATGGAGAGAGGCAAGTCTGGGCACCCCTGACATAAGGGCTAACAAATATCCAATAACAGCCATATTTGTTACCCCCAGGAACATGTTTCATGCTTGTGTTGCTCCCCAACTCATTTTACATTTTAATGTGGCTTATGGGTAAAAAAAAGTTGTGGTCCCCTGCATTAAAGGACGCATTCCTAGTCCTGAAGCCTTCCTCCATTTCAGGCTCCTACTGAGACCTACTGGCTCATCTTCAGTGGCATCCACCCCCTGCATAAAGTGGAGCCTGAAAAGGCAGAACCATGTGTCCTTTTTTAGAATAGGGAACAGGAACATCTCCCTTCCACAGGACATAAGGTGCACTTTCTTAAATTAAGGATGGTCGGCTCCTTCACATCCCCTACACATTAGTGATGTGCGGGCTGACCGCACACCCTCCTTTCCTTGCATATCACTACTACACATATTACATATGGTGGGTAAGAGGGCAGAGTTTGAGTAGTTCAGGGGAGTAACATTGTTGGTGTAGAACAGGGCAGTGGGCTAATTTGGTCCTCATTTGATATTTTAAATATTATAAGGTATGATATTCTGTATGTGCAGAACAACTGATTTAGAAATGTCCATGTCTCCTGACAGTTCTAATGCCAAATACATATAGTTTTATGAGGATTCCTGTCTTGTATAAACCATAAACCCACGTAAGTGTAATACCAAATATTCTAAATACCTCAGCAGAAATAATCATGCTTCAGATTGCAGAGGTGATACTGGGTTTATTTTCCAGCATTCCTTCTGTTTTGCTTAGAAATGATAGGAGAATCTCCTTACACTTGTATACTCCAAACTTCAACATTTTGCAAATGTTATGAAAATTGTGAAAATCAACTATAATAGAAGGGGGTCTTCGGAACATAGGATTACCAAAATATGTTGCATGTAGAGACCCCATAATGAACAAAAATGCATCAAATCAGTGGTCTTACCATGCAGGAATTGCTTTATTGGCAAAAATAAGTTATCAATAGCAAAGTGAAAGGGTGATTTGGGGGAACTAGTGACATTTTTACACAAATTTCATCATAGAAACGTTCACTGTGGGACCATTTCCATGTATAACAATCCGAAATACATGGCAGAATAATAGCATGGTTGCAGTGGGGTAACTACTGTTGAGCAGGCCGGGTGTAGGATGTACCCCCGACTAGGCCCCTGCCACATCAGACTGATGAGAAATAAAAATATGAAAATTTTATTTATATAAACATCTCATGCCTGACGTTTTTCGTGTCACTAGGACACTTAGTCATAGGCCAGGGGGGAGGGGAGAATCACAAATATAATTTAAAGGAGAACTAAACCCTAAAAATTAATATGGCTAAAAATGCCATATTTTATATACCGAATTTATTGAACCAGTGTAAAGTTTCAGCTTCTCAAAAGCAGTCATGTTCCAGAACATCAAACTTGTCAAAGGGGGTCACCATCTTGAAAAGTGTCTGCGACACTCTGTTGGCTCTGAGCAGCTGTTGAGGAGCTAAGCTTAGGGCAGCGCCAGATTTTGTGCGCGGGCACCCCAAGGCCTCGCGGTCCTGGCGCCCGCCCACATACACCCTTCCCTACGAATGCGCGTGTGCGCCTGAACTGGAGCGCTCAGGATCTGCACTCCCCAGTGCTTCACAGACACCGGCTGGGCTGCATGTTCGTTGCAAATTATCAAGCAGAAAATTAGGTTGGCCTGTAATATAAGATGATGCTACAAGGCAGATTATTAAATTATGATGCTAGTTGCACTGATTTCTAAGCAACCATGAGTAAATATCTGTATTATTAATCAGCCTTATATTGTGACATTTACGTATATTCAATGCCTACTGTATATTTTGAGTCAGTCCCTAAGCTCAGTAAGTGACTGCAGCACAAAGGATGTGCTGTGAATCAGCAGAAAATCAGATGGGGAGCTACTGGGGCATCTTTGGAGACACAGATCTTTACTGCTAAAGGGCTGTGGTTCCCTTTGGCTGGTACAGAAGCCCAAAATATAATGTACAACATTTCTAGCTTTAGTTCTCCTTTAAAATGTTTAGTCACTTTTCAAACACTATTTGCAGTTTCAGGCGTTGCCATAACTTTCTATTTTGTTTTGGATCATAATTTTGTTAGATTAAAGTTTAAACCTTAATGTTCTTCTGTTTGTCTGGCAGTTTAGTAATCCAGATGAAGCCCCTGATCTGTTACAATTTATTGCATTAGTTGACACATTTCTCAGCAGCATCTGTGAAATGTTAGCAACTATTGTGTCAATCAATCAGTTGCCTTTAATGAAACTCAGAGATTTTGCTCAGCAGCGCCAAAGATACAAAATGTATCAATTAATGTATCAATTTATAACAGTTTGCAGAGTCTGCCCCCTCCCAGAGCTGCTTCAGGGAGACATGAAAAGGTGAAAAATTTAACTTTAATAATAGAAAACTTGTCAAAAATGAAAAATAGAAAGCAACTGACAAAACTCTTTACGTCTGGTATACTATCAGAAAGCAACTAATCTATTTAACAAAAATTAAATATACAGTTTGAATAGTGCTCAAAAAGGACTTTTAGGCAAAAGAAAAAAAAACCATATAGGTAAATTTACATAAGTGTCCATGTTCATATCAGAGTAAGATCAAAGAAAAAGTTACTGGAGCAGTCTACTGAGGTCCTGAACATCAGTGGGCACTGACTTGGGGAACAAGATGGGAGTCCATCTATTTTTTTTTAATTAAATATATATTTAAGCTCAAAACTGTCTTTCTGAAATTTTAAAACAAGAGGCCGTGCAGTTGCTTATTGGACTTCGCAGAAAGACAAATAGCTGAAATCACCAGCCACTACAGTGATGCAGGTCTAATATCTAGTATCTTGCTCCCAATCAGATCTTAAAGGGCACCTGTTGGGCAAAAATAGTATCCCCAACCTAAGGTGTGGGCTAATAGCACCTGCACTCCGGTTGAGGGCAACAGTAGTTTTTCTTTTAAATTAGCCTGCACCTTTTGTTGGGGATAAAATAGGAGTGCCAACATCTATTTCCTGCAAAGAAATGTGCAATTATAACACTAAGGGGCATTTTTATTATGCTTTGTAAAAAACGTTGGGATAATATGGATATTATGTATATATGCAATGTATAAAAACAGCGTAAAAATGTTTGTGTTTTTTCTTCTGCCGGAAGCAATGTAAAATAATAGCAGCAAATCTGGCGTTCGCATAGTGTAAAATTACACACACAAAGTGATATTTTACACAGCTTTTGTTCAAGCAGATTGCGTTTAACAAAGCGTTAGGGCCGTATTTACATAAGAGGCCCCCGAGGGCCTGTGCCTTGCGTGGCATAGTTTTGGGGGTGGCCCTTGGGGTGCCTGTGTTTTTTTTAAAGCCCTCCCCACCCTCCGCCACGGATTTCCATAGGAAATCCAGTGACGGAGTTGATGGGTAGGGGGGCCGAGGAAGAATGCGGGAGTGATGTCACGCACGCGGCACGCTGACGACACTTCCACTGAATGTGTCGGGTGATGTCAACACACATGACGCGTGACATCAGTGCACACGACCCATGACGTCAGCGTGCTGGCGTGTGACATCAGCACATCGGCATACCTCCCAACATTTTGGAAGTAAAAAGAGGGACAACATTTTTTTTCACACGTAGCACCGCAATTTTTTTGACCACGCCCTTTCTGTGGCCACACCTCCTAATAACCATGTTCATTTTACAAAATTTGGCAGGTTATGAAAGTTTGAAAATATTTTTCCTTATCTAAACAGTTTTTTTGTGTCTCAAAATTGTTACAAAGTATCTTATTTGCACCTGTTAGCTGTTCCGTGCTCTCTGTCAAAAGCCAATTAAGTTAGTAACTTTGTTTCTTTTTCTGCCTGTTCAGTGCAGAGAAAATAGGGACTTTCCAGTACAAATTAGGGACTGCAGGTTGAGCTGTCAAAAGAGGGGTCCCTCCGAAAAAGGGACAGTTGGGAGGTATGCGGATCGGTGTGTGACATCAGCGCGCACAACGTACGGTGTGTGACATCGGACTTAAATACAGCCCTGCACAGTGTAATAAATATGCCCCATATTGCACCCTTTTCAAATAAATAATAGGTCACGGAATAAAGGCAGACAAAACAATGACAGTTCACCGCAGCTCTTCTATACAAAATCAACACCATGGGGCAGATTTATCAAGGGTCGAATTTCGAAGTGATAAATACTTCGAAATTCGACCCTCGAATTAAAATACTTTGACTTCGAATATCGAAGTTGAAGTATTTTTCACCGAATTTTTCCATCGAACGATCAAAGTAAAATCGTACGATTTTAGCGTACAATCGAAAGATTTTACTTCGATATTTAAAGACTTAGAAAAATGGTCTAGAAGGTCCCCATAGGCTAACACGGCACTTCGGCAGATTTAATTTGGTGAAGTATTGAAGTCGAAGTTTTTTTAAAGAGACAGTACTTTGATTATCGAATATTCGAATATTCAAAATATTTTACTTCAAAACGAATTCAAAGTAAATTCGAGTCTTAGTATCCTATTCAATGTTCGAAGTATCCAAAAAATGACTTCTAATTTCTAATTTTTTTGCTTCGAAAATTCCCTCGAATTCACTTCGACCCTTGATAAATCTGCCCCTAAATCATGTGATACACCGGTGGGTCAACACTTCTGCAGTCAAAATCACAGTCTTCAGGACATGTGGGTCTTAATTCTAAAAGGGAACTTTAAAACTGAACGGGAAAGGAAGATTTATGAATCCAAATGTAACTAACATGCTGCTTTACAAAGAGCAAAAGTCAACAACTGTTACTGTAAATTAGAGGTTTGTGGTTAGTAAACTGGACTGGAATAAAGAGAAAAAGTTATAAGGCTTCATCATTTACTGCAGGTTTATCAGAGAATCAATGGAAGGTGACTACGCTGACTAACAAGGCATTTTGTAAGTAAACAAAGGCATGAGTTCAGTAGCAGAGGTTATGCAGTGTTTGTGATAATAAAGCTGGTGAAAAAAAAACCGAGCGTTTGCAGCTAAATCAGGCGTAGGCGGAGTTAGGTCGCTGGTCACATGACGGCGGCAGGCAGCCCTTCTGTCGCCCCCTAGATTGCGCGCAGTCGCAGTGCAAGTCTGTTCCAACGGCTGCTGTCTGGTGAGAGTGCGGGGGGAATAAACTAACAACAAAAATAATAACAAAGTGACGCATCCAGAGTCCTCTTGCGCCATCCTTGCCACCGGATGGGCCGAGCAGCTTGAGGGAAAGCGAAGTCTACCGTAAACAAGGAGGGGCGACGAAGAAGCAGACAAGAGGGAGGAGGGGAGCCGGGGTGTCTTTTTTTTTTCTTGTCCAGTGACGCCCGTCCAGAGCCCCGTTTTGTGGATGAACAAGGAGAACGTTGCGCCTCTGCTGCTTCCAAGTCTGCCTTTGTTGTTCTCAGAGACACGGGCCGGTGCGCTGGCAGCTCTAGTGTGGGCCCGGCAGGGCAGAACATCCCCTGTATCGCAGAAGCAGCGGCGGCCTCCATTCTCACCCCGGAATTAATAGGGGGGCAAGGAGTAAGCAAGTGCGTGCCTCCGGCCTAGTCCCTCCCATCTCCTATGTATACACACAGCTGTCATATATGTACAGGCAGCTGTCAACTGCAAGCGGTGTCCATGAGCCGCCCCCCTCCTTCTCTTTCTCCCAAAGGGGAAATGTGCGCCCTATGCTGCCCCGTTTAAGGGGCAACTCCCTCAACTGCCCCAACCTTATGGATCATTTGTTGCCTTAAAGCCGGCCATCTGCTGTCTAAGAAGGGTGTGCAGTTCATCTGGCATAATTGGAACCCCCACTTCAGGACCAAGTCTCGCCTTGCAGTCGCCTATTTCCCTCCACCTGGCATTCAGAGGATCAGGATAGTCCGACCCCCAGACCTACAAATGCCGCGGGAAGCCGTCATGCAGGCCCCCCAGTTTCAGTACGACTTCTACAGCGAGGAGAATTCCCCTAAATGGAAGGGTCTGCTGGTTGGCGCCCTGAAAAAGGTGAGAAGGGGGTTACACTAGGGATATTGAGCCAGTGACTTCACAATATACTTCAGCAAGAGGGTTCACAGGCTGTTTTCTGAAGACAGGCATTATCAAAAGAAATTGTATTTATAATCAACTTCTCAATATATAGTGAATAAAGTACCCCCTGTTGTAAAATATAAGGATATTATAAGTTACCGAGGAGTTTCATGACCATATAAAAACACAAGGCAGAGTGTTTTTATACAGGTCATGGAATTCCGAGGTATCTTCTAATATCCTCATATTTTGCAACTGGGTGTACTTTATTTATTATAATACACAAGTTTCAGTGAGTCATGTGACAGAAATGACATCAGAACTCACCGTTTATAACTGATGACATCAGAACTCACAGTTTATAAGTATATAATTTACAGGATATTCATGGCCTTTGTGTATTATAAGGATATTCTAGGTCACAGCGGAGTTCTATGGCCATAGAAAAGCACCAATCCGAAGGTTATGGAAAGCCGAGGTGACTTCTAATATCCTCATATTTTCCAACAAGGGATACTTTATTATAATACACAAGTTTTAGTGAGTCACGTGACAGAAAATGACATCGCTACTCACCGTTTATAACTGATGACATCACTAGTCACCATTTATAAGGATATCATTTACAAGATATTCATGGCTTTTGTGTATTATAGGTTAATTATACCATTTTTTTTTTTGTAAATGTATTTGCTACTGTAAGCAAACATATCCTTGTGTTATTGTAAGCCCTGATGATTCTGTCTATTGAAACAATGTAGCAGCTGATTAACAGACCTGTAAAGAAGCATGTTTCTGCTGTATAGTATCAAGATACAGAACAAGCAGTGCACAAAGGGACAGAAGAATATTGCTTTCAGTGGCAATTGCATTTACAAAAACCGGTATGGGATCAGTTATCCAATTTGCGGTGGACCTGGGGTATTCCAGATAAGGGATCATTCATTTACTCATCTCTCCATACTTTGTCTACTAGAAAATCTTTTAAACAATTAATAAGCCCAATAGACTGGTTTTGCTTCCAGTAAAGATTATTAATATCTTAGTTTGGATCTAGTACAAGCTACTGTTTTATAATTACAGCGAAAAAAGTGTGTGTGTATATATATATATATATATATATATATATATATATATATATATATATATATATATATATATATATATATATATTTTTTTTAATTTGGGTTATTTGGATAAAATAGAGTTTATGGGAGACAGCCTTTCCGTAATTCAATAACAGACCCCATACCTGCAAATTGGAAAGTTTCATAAAATATTCATAGAATACTTTATATTTGGACTATTTAGGCCCTTTTACTTAAAATGGCTGCCCACTGTCATTGGCCTTTTTCCTGCTTCAACTCTGTTTTTTAGATAGTATGCCTTAAATAAAGACTTTGAAAAACCAGTAACGTCAAATTTTTTCTAAAATTTTTTTAGTTTGCTTAGAACAAATAAAAAAACACCAAGACATGTAACTTCAAAATCGCAAAGTCTTCATCAAAAAATAGCTTACCGAAACTCCGCTTGCGCTCCTCTTCAGAAACGGCGACAGGGTGACGATCCATCGTGCGACCCTCGATTTCTCCCCCCTGCCTTCTATAGGAGATAGCCAGGGAGGAAAAACTGAGTGCCGCACAATGGATCATCGCTCTGTCGGCTTTTCTGAAGAGGAGCGCAAGCAGAGTTTCAGTAAGTTATTTTTTAATAAAGACTTTGCAATTTTAACGTTACATATGGCTTGGTGGTTTTTTTTTGTTTTTTTTCGTTCTAGACAAACAAATTTTTTTAAAAAAATTTACTCTTATGGTCCTTTAAGAAAAAAAGTTGTTTCTCGTGTTTGGAAGGTGATCAACCCTGTTAAGCCAACAATCACATTGCTTTACATGTTCTAAAAAGCTTGGAAATAATATATACCTTTTTCATGACGCTTATGGAATGCTCTTTATAGTAAAAGGGCACCTATGACCTAAAATTTACCATAGATTTTTCTTCTGCACAAGCGCACAACACAAACCAACTGAAATGAATACCTGGGAGAGCTGACAAGATGACATTGTGATGCTCATTAGAACGGCACCTCACTAGAATAGCATGTTTTTCAGTGAAGAAGTGTGCTGGCCCAGGGGTTGAGGTTAGGAATTTATAATCATTGGGAGGTACCAAAAGCATTGGCACCTCTCAGTGATTAAGCCTTTAGTTTTAAGTGAGACAAGGGTTCACCACAGAAAAACTCACACTTTCTATTCATTCCTATTGGTTTTTTAGAAGTGTATATATCAGTGGGTAAAAATTAGAGTTCACCATTTGATAAACAAGCTTCTAAAAATCCCACTGGAATATATTGAAAGTGGGTGATTTTTTTCTGTGGTAAACTCTAATCTCACATTTTGATAAATCTGCCCCTTAGTGTTCTCAAAAAAATAAAAATAATGAACTAGTGTCAGAATAGTTTGTAAACTCATCTGACAACACAATTCCAGTTTGTTGCTATAATAGGACACATGCAGAAACTTTGTCATTTATTTTATATTATATGTGTTTTCCTGTGTCTGTCCTATTCTGTAGAAAGCAAGATGCTTCTGATTCAGGTCACAGTTGCTGTATTCTTTGTGGCTGTGGATTCAGGTGTCTGTGTTACACCCTTGGTAATCGATAAGGCATAAAGGTGAATCAATCACAGCTCCAAGCAGTAGTTTTAAACTGCAAAATATTTATTAGCAGTGTTTGCGCACTACATGTTTCGGGCAGTGCCCTTTTTCACACTTGAAAAAGGGCACTGCCCGAAACATGTAGTGCGCAAACACTGCTAATAAATATTTTGCAGTTTAAAACTACTGCTTGGAGCTGTGATTGATTCACCTTTATGCCTTATCTGTCCTATTCTGCCCATCTTAGTCCTAGAATCTAAACATGTGTCTGTTTGCTAGAATCAGATGTCCGAAACCAATAACCAAATGTCTGTAAAAGATTTTTTGCTAGACTCTTGGGGGCGGATTTAATGAATTTTGAGTTTAGAGCTTAAAGGGGAAGGAAACCAAGTTGGCGCAAAAACCCTCCCCCCCCTCCCGTGTGTTGCCCACCCTCCCTCCTGGCCTACCCGTCCCGCTGGGCAAATGCCCCTAACTTGTTACTTACCCTTCTGCGCTGTTCCAGTCCAGGGAGTTCACAGACGACATCTTCTTCCACGCGATCTTCTTCCTGCTTTGACCGGCGCATGCGCAGTAGGAACATTTCGCCGGTACGATCTACTGCGCATGCGCCAAAAGTACTTTGTTACTTTTGGCGCATTCGCAGTAGATCCGTACCGTCTAAATGCTCCTACTGCGCATGCGCCAAAATGCCTTTCAAAGCAGGAAGAAGATCGCGTGGAAGAAGATGTCGTCTGTGAACTCCCTGGACAGGACCTGCGCAGAGAAGTGAGTAACAAGTTAGGGGCATTTGCCCAGCGGGACGGGTAGGCCAGGGGGGAGGAGGGAGGGTGGGCAACACACGGGAGGGGGGGAGGGTTTTTGCACCAACTAGGTTTCCTTCCCCTTTAATAAATAAAAACTCGCCCACATTATATTCATTCCTGTGAGGTTTATTTAAAACCGTATTTATCAAATGGAGAGTTCTATCTTTCACCCATTGATAAATACAATTCTAAAAATCCCATAGGAATGAATACAAGCTCACATTTTGATAAATATGCCCATTACTGTAAATTGTAATACTTCTTTTTCTGTTCAGCCTGTCCTCTCTTTGGGGCAAATTCACTAAACGACGAAGAGCCTAACGCTAGCGTTAATTCGCTAGTGTAGCACATTTTCGTTAATTCGCCGATTCACTAACGGACGCTGGCGTAAATTCGCTAGTATTACTTTGCACCGTTACGCCTGGCGAATTTGCGCAACGGATGTAACTACGCAAATTCACTGATGCACAAATTATTCTGAACGCTACCTTTTACGCCAGACTTCCTTCGCCACCTCAGACCAGGCGAGGTGCAATAGAGTAGATAGGGATTGCTTCAAAAAAAGTTAAAAACTTTTCTAAGTCCCAAAAAACGCTGGCGTTTTTTCTTTTTTTATGGGTGATAGGCTGAAAAAGATCGAATTTTTTTTTGGGGGCTACCCTCCTTCCGCCCTACATTTCCTAACTCATGGCACCTTAACTATACAGTGGGCACATGTGTAGGGCAAAATAAAAATTGTAATTGCTGTTTGAAGGTTTCCCAGGCTTGTGTAGTGCTGCTACATATACCTCCATTGTAACTTAAATTTGGCGCCATATGCAAATTAAGCATCGCTAGCGTAACTTCGCTTTGCTTGGCGAATTAACGCTAGCGCAACTTTGCAACCTTACACTTCCCCTGAGCACAACTTCGGATTTTAGTGAATTTGCGTAGCGCTGGCGAAAATACGCCTGGCGAAGTGCGGCGAATCAGACGCTGGCGCAAGTACAAAGTTTAGTGAATTTGCCCCTTTGTCTTCCATTCTGTCATTAAAGCCAATTCTTGGTTCATTGGTTCTAGCAAGATAGATGAAGAGCTGCTGAACAGAAATGACAAAAAAAACAAACAAAAAAACTTTAATTGCAGTCATAGAATTCTAATTTATAACTAAAGTTTGTTTCAAGTGAAACAGATACCTGTCATTGGGTCTTCTGCTTACGCTCTATCACTCTCCCATCCCTCTGCTGCTCTGCTAAATTCATAATACGAATTTAAAATGTTACATTTTATTCTATATAAGCATATGTTTAGGGCAATGTTCTTTTAATTTCTAGTAGTTCTGGTGAGCAAAATGAATCACAAGTCATTCTGTGACATTGCAAATTACATTATTATCATAGTATAGGTGTCATACTTTGATTGCAGTTGATGGGCTTTCCCAGTGACCCTTAAATATGTGGCTTTGTAATACAGTAGAACCCCTATTTTACACCCCCAGTTTTCCTGGAATCAATGCAATTTTTCCTTTTTCCCATAGGCAAGCTGTGTTTTTTTTTTTTTCTAGGATTTTGCAGTTTCCTTGAATTTATGCCTTTTTACATGCAGTCCTCAGGAACATGTACAATAGGGGTTGTACTGTAGCAGTTGCTATATTTTTGCCTGTGCAGGTTTTTTTATGTTCTTTATTTATTCTATTGTGTGCTCTGTATTGGAAATTACTTAAATATAATACTGTATTACTTTTTGAGGCACACTTGGTTTTCACAGGTGTATGTTTCAGGTGAATCTGCATTTTTGATGCGTTTGTTCAAGTTTAGAGAGTTTTAAAAGTTGTTTACAATTACGTTTTCTTTCATTATGCAAAAAAAGTTCTATTTTGTTCTTTGCATGAGCATTCCCATTATGTTTACATTGCATCATAAATGTATATTGCAACACAGTAAGGGGTCTTAGAAATACTTGGATTTGTTTACTCTGCATGAAACCTCAATATTTTCATTACAAAAGCTAAAAAACCAACTGCTATTTTCTAGATTTGCTGTAACATGGCGTTATCCGGAATACAGATAATTTTGCATTGTTGTTACAGAACTTTTATTGTTTTCACATATGGAATGTATTTATTAGTCCATAAAACCACCTTGCTTTTCTACACTTCTTTAGCAGACTTGGAACAAGATATTAAAGGGAATGTCAACCCAACAAATATTTTTTGCCTAATAAAAGAAAACACAATTCTAAGCCACTTTGCAATATAAATTCATTACATTTTTCTTAATGTTTTTTAAGTTATTTATATATGTATTGCTATTGAAAACAGTGTTTGTCTGTCCCTTTCTATTCTCTGCCCTGGTGTCTCACTGTTGATACAATGTAAGACAAAGCAGCTTAATAACAGACCTGTCTTTGTTGGGGCACTAAGACTTTTGCAACATTGTTTAAAAAGTAACTACGTTTTTTTCCCCCAAAAAAAACATTGATTTTTCAAAATTCACCAGTTGATTCCAAATAGGTTCTAGGAGGTCCCCCGTAGGCTAAAACAGCAATTGACAGGTTTTAGATGGCCAGTGGTCGAAGTCAAATTTTTAAAGAGACCGTACATGATAAATTTTGATATTCGAATCTTTGAATTTTTTTCAAATTCAAATCGAATTTGGACTATTCCCTAGTCGAAGTACACAAAAAATTACGTACGTACGAAGTACACAAATCGAAATTACGATCTTGGAAAAGAACTTTCCAAGAAAGATTTCAATACACACGTGTAGAACTGAATCGTCAGATATACAGGTAGAAACAACTGAGTTCTATCTGTATCTGACGATTCAGCACTAACCATGGGTGATGTTTGGGTGCCTTCAAAGGCACCCAATCAAAAATTTCTGTCCAGCCCGATCGACAAGCCGACCGATATCCAAGTTCCGATATCGGTCGGCTCATTTCCCACCATACACATACCAAATATCGTACCATATTATCTGTGAGTCTATGGCCACCTCAATAGTCCCATGAATTAGAGCACTCAATATGGGGCACATTTACTAAGGGTCGAATATCGAAGTAAAATCGAAGTAAAATCCTTCGACTTCGAATATCGAAGTCGAAGGATTTACCGCAATCGAACGATTTTAATCCATCGATCAAAGGATTCTCCTTCGATCAAAAAAACTTAGAAAAGTAACGGGGAAGGTCCCCATAGGCTAACATTGATGCTCGGTAGGTTTTAGGTGGCGAAGTAGGGGGTCGAAGTTTTTTTTAAAGAGACAGTACTTCGACTATCGAATGGTCGAATAGTCGAACGATTTTTAGTCTGAATAGTAGTCAAAGGTCGTAGTAGCCTATTCAATGGTCGAAGTACCCAAAAAAATACTTTGAAATTGGAAGTTTTTTTACTTCGAATCCTTCACTCAAGCTTAGTAAATGTGCCCCTAGGTCTTGTGCAATAAATATAATGTTTTTTATTTTAAATTAAAATAATTAAATACAAATTAAGTTTAAAATAAATTATATTATTTTGTTTGCACAAGACCTGTTGAGTTTTGTACTTCACGGGACTAATATTAGTACAAATAATACATTTATTCAGGATCCCTACCCCCTTTTATGAAGAAACTTTATTTATTTCCAACTGGTTCAACTAGTGTTGTTTTCTAAGCTCCCATTTTCTTGTATATATTTTAAATGAGCCTCAGGTAATATGTATAATCTCTCCTATTGAAAATCCGGGTACATACAGGCAGGAAGAATGAAGATGGATCATTTTTAACCAACCGGCCCAACATTTGTGCATGTCCTCAGATCCACGAGAACATAAATATGCAGACATGTTCATATAGCCATTAGGGGACACATACACTACCATACCTCCCAACTGTCCTGTTTTTAGAGGGACAGTCCCTCTTTTGACGGCTCAAGCCGCAGTCACTCGTTTGTACTGCAAAGTCCAGTTTTTCTCTTCACTGAACAGCCAGAAAAAGAAACAAAGTTTCTAACTTAACTGGCTTTTGGCAGAGAGCCCAGAACAGCCACAGCAGCAGATAAAATACTTTTGTAACAATTTTGAGATTAGCAAATAAGTAATTGTAACAATATAAGATAACAGGTCCCTCGGGAAAAGTTACACTCACAGCTTAAAGGGCAATTCACCTTCATTAGCAAAACTGTAATAACTTGAAAAAAAAACACAGAAATATGTTAAAACTATCATAACCTGCCAAATTTTGTAAAATGAACATGGTAATTAGGGGGTGTGGCCAAAAATGGGCATGATCAAAAAAATTCCGCTACGACTGGCAACTTTTTTGTCCCTTTTTTAATTTCCAAAATGTCGGGAGGTATCCACGACCATCTCCGAAATGTATGAGCGGCTGTCCAGGCAGATTATTTTGATTAAGTGACTGCTGAATGAGCTGACCAGGGTTTTTACTGTACCATCTTGCTACGACTGCTTGTAGTCTAGCCAATGTTTGTTCTTAACACAGGTTTTTCCAGCTAGCAGTGCAATAAAGGTTGTGGCACATGGGCGATTCAAGGGGAGGAATTCACAAAAGTGTTGATATTGAGACAAAATAAAAGTGGAGATAAAAATGTCAGATTTTCCCACCAAATTCACAAACTTTCTCCACTTTTGTGAATTTGGCTTTTAAACAGACCGTTTTCAGATTTTGTCTTTTGCATGACATTTTAAAGACATTTTTTCTGAATTTGTCTTTAGTTCTTATTATACCCGTCAGTCAGCCGTCAAATTAGATTTTTGGGGGGAGGAGGTTTATTTTACCTACTATTATACATCATTTTTTTCAGGATAACCTGGGCTTTCTAAATCTGCGTACATATTTGTGTAATTTCAATTCTGTAACAAGATATAAGGGTCTAAATGCAAGAAATGTTATTTTGCATAATATAGAGATTTGTATCAGAAATATGTTTATTATCTTAGGTCAAGTGTCTAATTGCTGCTAAAACTAAAAAAAAATGGCTGGGAGGCTTTACTTTTCCTTTAGATAATACATTCAAGTGTGAGTTAAAAACTTTTTACATATCAAGTTGTATAAAATACACTGTTTTTGTTTAGTGTTTTACTTGTTTTGTTAATGAGGCTTTTACACCTATAGGGTGAGACAGAAACGTGTGCCCTGACTATAAAATGCTGATCCCTATTAGGCTAAGGCCACACTAGGCGATAGCGCTGCGATTTGACTCGCGGCGACTTTTCGCCGCGACTTTTAAGCCGCAATCGCTGGGGAAACTTTTGCGCTGGCGTCTATGGGGAATCGCGAAAAATCGTCAGCGTAAAAACACACGCGGCGATCTTTTCTCTACTGTCGCTCGAAATTGCCTCGCTAGGCGATTCCCCATAGACGCCAGCGCAAAAGTTTCCCCAGCGATTGCGGCTTAAAAGTCGCCGCGAGTCAAATCGCGGCGCTATCGCCTAGTGTGGCCTTAGCCTTAATATGCTAATACTTCTCCAACCTACAAGAGGTGCAAAATGAAGATTGAGTGAACCAAAGCAGAGCAAGTTATTTTAGAATTGATCTGACACATGGGGAAGAGTTATACTGAGCTTTACTCCATTTTTAAAATGTAGAGAGAAAATGTCATTTAAAATGTTTTTTTTTTTTTGCACCATTTTTATGTCGTTTGAAAGACAAATTCATAAAAGTGTCTGTAAACTGTCTTTCTTTCACTAAAATATAAAAAGGGGTGGGAGTCGGAATTAAGGCAAAGTTCTGTTTGTGAATATGGAAAAGGTATTTTATTCCAGTTGACCACCACTTTTACTCCAAAAATGGGCTCTCTCTACTTAAAGGAGAACTAAACCCTAAAAATTAATGTGGCTAAAAATGCCATATTTTATATACTTCTTGCACCGGCCAAAAGTTTCAGCTTCTCAAAACCAGCAATGGTCCAGGACTTTAGACTTGTCACAGGACTTTAGACTTATGTCGTTTGAAAGACAAATTCATAAAAGTGTCTGTAAACTGTCTTTCTTTCACTAAAATATAAAAAGGGGTGGGAGTCGGAATTAAGGCAAAGTTCTGTTTGTGAATATGGAAAAAGTATTTTATTCCAGTTGACCACCACTTTTACTCCAAAAATGGGCTCTCTCTACTTAAAGGAGAACTAAACCCTAAAAATTAATGTGGCTAAAAATGCCATATTTTATATACTTCTTGCACCGGCCAAAAGTGTCAGCTTCTCAAAACCAGCAATGGTCCAGGACTTTAGACTTGTCACAGGGTGTCACCATCTTGAAAAATGTCTGTGACACTCACATGCTCAGTGGGCTCTGAGCAGCTGTTGAGGAGCTAAGCTTAGGGGTGGTCACAAATTATCCAGCAGAAAATGAGGTTGGTCTGTAATATAAACTGATGCTACAGGGCTGATTTTTAAATTGTGATGCTAGTTGCACTGGTTTCTGTGCTGCCATGTACTAATTATCTGTATATTACCAATCAGCCTTATATTGTGACATTTCTATTCTACTGTATATTGTGAGTGGGTCCCTAAGCTCAGTATCAGACAGCATCACAGAGCATGTGCAGTGAATCAGCAGAAAAGAAGATGGGGAGCTACTGGGGCATCTTTGGAGACACAGATCTTTACTGCTAAAGGGCTGTGGTTGTCTTGGGCTGGTACAGAAGTCCAAAACATAATGTACAACATTTCTACCTACTTCTGCTTTAGTTCTCCTTTAAGGTGTTCTATTACTGTAACCCAAATAACTTGGCATAACACTTGTCTCTCTGAGCACTAATACTGACTATATCTTTCACTACAAGATGCACCTGGAGGGTGTGTTGAATATTTCTGCTGCAACACCTGGCATACACAATGTTTTTGTTTTATTTTTGTTTTTACCAGCTGCAACACTGGCACTGGTGACCTGGCATTTTCAGGAAAGCTGCTGAGTAAAAGTTCTTTTCATATAACAGAATGATCTTTTTGCGTCTACTTATTTTGAGAAGACATGCATATTTTCCAATGATTTACTCAACAGAACAGGTAGCTTGTAAGCACGATTGACCCTTTGCTGTTCTATTTTTGTGCTCATTAGCAACCCTACTCTGTGACCTGCTTGGTGACGTAAACTCTGTTGTTTACAGTTCTACTTGCGTGAATTGTACTAGATTTTTTAAGTACTTGGCAGCATAATTGTGTGTCTGTGTATGTTTTCCCCCTCCCTGTCCAATGTTTTCTGGAAAAGGAATAAGGGTTTTGTGGCATAATTACCTTCTGGAAAGCACTTAGACCAAATGTTTGGAAACAATTTCTGATAATTTAGATTTTTTTCTTCTTTTATTTATGTATCTATGCAAAAGGAAAGGTTGTGCTTACCACTATTGCACATATCATGCAGTATTTTAAAGAAGAACTAAACCCTAAAAATGAATATGGCTATAAATGCCTTATTTTATGAATTTATAGCACCAGCCTAAAGTTTTAGCTTCTCAATAACAGCAATGATCCAGGACTTCAAACTTGTCACAGGGGCTCACCATCTTGGAAAGTGTTTGTGACACTCACATGCTCAGTGGGCTGTGAGCAGCTGTTGAGAAGATAAGCTTAGGGGTTGTCACAAATAATCAAGCAGAATGCTACAGGGCTGATTATTTAATTTTGATTCTAGTTGTACTGGTTTCTGTGCTACTGTGTGTTTTATATTTTTCAGCCCACCCGGTTACTTTTTCATCCCACCCGGTAGAAACAAAATTCCTGAGGGAGAACACTGTCCATGCAGGGCAATTTGCATTTTATCTTGTTCCCAGTGGCCTCAATGCAGGTTATTTTACAATTAAATGCAGCTCAAGCATGGAAAAGGGGACCCCCCTACCCAGGAACTATATTCCCTCTAGCTATTCTAATGGATCCATGGCATATACTTGCCTAAGGCTGGGTGGGTGGAGGGGAGACCCTATTCCCTTTTTCCTATGTCCCTATCCTTCCCAGTGGTCTCTCCACACACCTAAGCCTGGCTGCCCTCAGCCACACTCAGGAGTACCCCAGCACCTATCACATCATCTGTGAGTACCGGGAAGACCCCCTACCTAGCACCTCTGCCCACCTCCCATATATTTTTGGAATGTGGGAGGAAACCGAAGTACTCGGAGGAAACCCACACAAACGCGGGGAGAACATACAAACTCCTTACAGAAAGGGCCCAGGTTGGTATTGAACCCAGGACTCCCAGCTGCAAGACACAGTGCTACCCACTGAGCCGCCGTGCTGCCCTACTCATATATACTCCTACTCATATATATCCTTTCCACTTTCCTATGACATCATCATGATAAGGTCTCATGACACCTTCAGTGCTGCTTTACTGTTGCCTCAACAGCTCAAACAGATTTACTCTTGCATGAACAGCTCTGGGGCTGAGACAATCCCAAAATGTGTCTTAAAGGAGACACCGGGCGGGACTAAATTAGAGAGAGACATGGAGGCAGGTGTAAACTAGGCTGGGGCTGAGAGCCGGGGGGGAGGGACTTGGGCTGCTATTGCATAGCTCTGCATAGCTCTGCTTGTTTCATGCTGACATCACTATGTTATGCTAATAAGGAAGTACCTCTGGCAATACTAAAGCGGGCCATAGACTGCAGATAAAGCCTAAAAGTCAGATAAACTATCATCTGTGCCAATCCTCCGACCTGCCACTAACCATCCACATTAAATAAAGTAGTAGTAAGACAATGTTCTGCCCCTGACCGCAATCGTACGAAAGTTATGTCCAACAAATAGCAGTGACAGTCTCCTGGTAGCCAATATAAATCTTTTAACCTGTCCGACTGATCGCCATGGCACAAAAAATATCAGGACACTCCATACTCGGGCCAAAAATCGTAAGAATCTTCCTTTCTTCGTACGATAGGATCTTTGGGATATATTTATCAAAGTGTAAAGGTGGCCATAACACGGGCATTGTTTTATTGTTCTGCGACGAACGATTTTATTGTTAAATGATCGTCTGATTATTTTACCATATGATATGCCATCCACGGAGAACGATTATATGAACAGATATAACCGTATTGTTTGCTTTGTGTATGGACGAACGTTGTTCAACAAAGGAGGAGTGGTGCTAGCATTGTGTCACTATCTGTAGTATATAGTCTGTTTCTCCTTCCCTGCTCCATGCAGACATATGGATTTATGTCTTGCTATGGCATATTAAACTTCTTTCACATATGAGGTGATAGGGTGATATTCCTGCAGTCAGCACCAATTTATTTCCTTACATAGTTCATATAGTTACAAGTGAAGCTTTCAGCAAAGAACGTTCGGGTCTTTCTGTATATGTTCATTGTTCCGTATATCCTGACATGCGCAAAAAGGGATGTTATCCCTGAACGACTAAAATATTTAAACTCATCCAATCAATTTTGCGAACCGTAATGTCCGATCATCGTTCCTACACCATTAACCATCCGATAGGTTATTGATATTATCATAACGTTCTAGAATCGGTCGTTTGAAAGTAAAAAATCTGCCTGTGTATGGCCACCTTAAGGTTGGAGGTGTCTCATGTATTCTGATACCTTTGGGACAGTTTAATTTTCTGACTTTCAAATACAGTGTAAAACCTAGTTTATTTGCAGTGGCTGATCAAAGGTCGAAGGTCAGATTTTGGAGCTTTGTGTGTAAAACTCGAGTCAGGGTAAAAAACTCGAATACTCATTGATCAAGTTTTCAGTGAAAACAAATAAAATCGCTCTGATTGATCGAGTTTTCAAGCATAACCCACAGAAAAAACTTGAAATCATGAAGGCTAGAAACATCTTCAAATGATTCAAGGGACCTCTGCCATTGACTTTTACATGACCTTGACAGGTTCTAGCTAGAGTATTTTCACTTTCTAACTATTTCCAGCTTTGGGATATAATAAATCTTGAAAAATTCTAGTTTTTTTTCTAACCTGAAAAATCGATTTTTGACTCAAAAATACCTTTGAAAACTTGAATTTTTCATGAAAACATCTCAACCTTTGATAAATAACCCCCTTATTGCAGATTATATAGAATAATTCATTGACATTTTACAATATAAGAAATAAATGTGAAATGCAGAAGTAAATGTGTTTGGCTTCCAAGCAGTTATTTAGTATCTTTCCTTGCATTAAGGAAGTATGTATGCAATAATAAGTAGAACAGTGGCGTAATTCACTATAAGGGTTGCCAATAGATTCATGTGAATTGAGCTATTTTCCCGTATTCATGCAGTATCTGTAAACATTCTTTGTAGCAATAGATTGCACAAATTAAAGGAACAGTAATTAATTTTTTAATGTAATAAAAATATATTGCACTGGTAAAACTGGTGTGTTTGCTTCAAAAACACTACTATTGTTTAAATAAATATGTTGCTGTGTAGCAATAGTGGCAGCCATTCAAATGAGAAAAAGCTCAGGTTACACAGCAGATAGAAGATAAGCTCAGTAGAACATAATGGCGTTATCTGATATTCCCTATTTAACCTGTGCAATATAGCCTTTTTTCAATTTCCACCATTGCTACACAGCAGTGCCAGTGCTTTAACTTTTTTTGGTTTTACTATTACAAGTCTAGCTTATCTACTAAATGTGTATTTTTGCTTTACTAAACTATTTCCTGTTTTCAGGGGGGCCCCGTCAATCATGTGGCTCCATTCTATTAAAGGAGAAGGAAAGCTACAGAGGCATTTTATTGCCAATAGATTAGCTGCAATAGTGCAAGCTAGAATGCTATATTTATTCTGTAGAATGTTTTACCATACCTGAGTAAAAAGCTCTAGAAACTCTGTTTATTTAGGATAGGAGCTGCAGTATTAACATGGTGTGACATCACTTCCAGCCTGAGTCTCTCCCTGCTCTGGGCTCAGATTACAGCAGAGAAGGGGGGGAGGAGCAAACTGAGCATGCTCTTGCCCAGGGCAATGAGGTTTAAGCTGAAGGCAGGAAGTCTGATGCAGAAGCCCATGTGTACACAATAGAAGGAAAGAAATGCAGTGTTTCTTTTGACAGAGGACTTTAGGGGTTTACTGGTATATATAGATGGACCTTTCTGATAAGGCTTACTTAGTTTTAACCTTTCCTTCTCCTTTAAGTTAACAGGGCCCTGGGCTATGGACCCTGCCAACAAGTAAATGCACTTATGCAACAATTGCTTGTATAAATATCATGTGCACCGTCTCTTTAAATTTGCCCCTTTTAAAGTCACAAACTTAGTTCACTGCCATGAGCAAATTATATAGAAAAACAAAATCTGTATGTAGATGTGCGTTGCAAAATCTTTCTACTGCAACAAAGTAATCATACAGTTTATGTAACAAACAGCCTCTTTCTCAGACAAAGGGAAAATTATGCCATGTGAGCCAGCTTCCATTTAAGGATACACAGGAACTGGTGTGTTAACAAAAAAAAAAAAAAAAATTAAAGTGGTAGGAAGAGGAATTACATACCTCCCAATATTTTGAAAATAGAAAGAGGGACAAAAAGTTTTGCAGTGGCAAAAGTTTTTTGACCATGCCCATTTTATGGCCACATCCTCTGATTACCATGTCCATTTTACAAAATTTTGCACACATTTCTGGGGGTTTTAGGGTCAGGTTTTATGTATTATTACAGTTTTGCTAATGAAGGTGTAATTCCCCTTTAAGCTGCACATCACAGTTTCCCCAACAGACCTGCTTATCTTAAATAGTTACAACTGTATCTTTGCTTATCTTAAATTGTTACAAATGTAATTAAGTGCACTTGCCACGTATTTTGGGCTCTCTGCCAAAAGCCAAAAACTTTGTGGGGCGCAAATTTGCCCATGGGCTGTTACCTATAGCAACCAGATTGTTGCATTCATTGTTCTTTTTGCAGCTGGCTTTGTAAAGCTAATCACTGATTGGTTGCTATATTTAACAGCCCATGGACAAATTTGTCTAGTGTTGATAAATGAGCTCCTGTATCTTTTTCTGGCTGTTCAGTGCAGGAGATCAAAGAGAAAGTCGGGACATTTTAGTAACAATCCGGGACTGCGGGTTGAGCTGTCAAAATTGGGTTTATCCCGTGAAAAACGGGACAGTTGGGAGGTATGGAATTATTTGTGCCTCTGAGAAATACATTTACTCAAAGGGGACATTAGGTTCTCTAGATTATGAAAATACAAAAACTGTGGTGGTTTGTATGACTTTAATGCTGAGTAAAATGAGTAATGAGTTCTCATCTTCACTGAAATGTTGTTATAAATAGGCTATTTCCCATTAATTGTTTTGCAGTCATTCTTGTCTTATATTTAGTACAGAGCCCTATGTTTCTGTCTATCCATTTAGGTTTTTTGGGGTTGTTCCTCATATTTCTTGTTTATGCTCTTTACTTATGTCATTGTGTTTGGCAAAGTAGTGATAACTCTTCGCTAGTCAGCTGTGGGAATAATAGCCATGATTTCACACCACTAAGCTTATTTGTGTACTCTTTTTGGGACAAATTCATAAAAAAATTGGCAACGTCGCTCTACCTCCTTTTATTTTCTTCCTGAACGATTGCAATCTCAACCTAGTAATTATAAGCTGGTAAATTTGACATCTGTAGTGGGAAAGTGTAAGTAAGCCTTATCAGAAAGGTCCATCTAAATATACCAGTAAACCCCCAAAGTAGTGCTTCTCTGAGTCCCCTGTCAAAAGAAACACTGCATTTCTTTCCTTCTATTGTGTAGACATGGGCTTCTGTATCAGACTTCCTGCCTTCAGGTTAAACCTCATTGCCCTGGGCAAGAGCATGCTCAGTTTGCTCCTCTTCCCCACCCCCTGCCTTCTCTACAGTAATCTGAGCCCAGAGCAGGGAGAGACTCAGGCAGGAAGTGATGTCACACCATGTTAATACTGCAGCTGCTATCCTAAACAAGCAGAGCGTTTCTAGAGCTTTTTCCTCAGGTATGGTAAAACATTCTACAGAATAAATATAGCATTCTAGCTTGCACTATTTCAGCTAATCTATTGGCAATAAAATGCCTCCGTAGCTTTCCTTCTCCTTTAAATGTTTATGGGATCATTTTCAAGATTTTGTTCTGGTAACTGACATTATTTTTAGTATTCTAGCATGACTTTATGATGGACAGATCATGTCAGACAAATTGAATTGCTTTTTATGATAAAGTAAGTGGGAACTTGGACAAACCTCCCAATATTTGAAAAATGCAATGAGGGACAAAAATTTGTGCCACGCATAGCGACTACCCCATTTCATGGCCACACTCCTAAATACAATGCCAATTTTACAAAATTTGGCAGGTTATGGAAAGCTTAAACACATTTCTGTGAGCTTTAGGGCCATGTTTTATGTGTTTTGCTAATGAAGGTGAAATTGCCCTTTAATGAGGTAACTAAAGTCTAAAATAGAATAATGCTAGAAATGCTGTATTTTGTATACAAACATTAAACATAAACATGAACTTACTGCACCAGAAGCCTAATAAAACAAATGATTTATGTTTTAAAGTTGGCTACAGGGGGTCACCACCTTGTAATACATCTCTGCAAGACCATGCACATGCTCAGTGTGGTCTGAGCTTCAGTTGGGAGGTTAAGCTTAGGGATCGTCATAAATTATCAAAACCGCAAAAGTCAAATAATATTTGCCATAGAAGCCGGTACAGCAAGACTGATTAATAATCAGAATATACAGACAGGCTCTGTGGATACAAATCTCGACATGGTCGCCGGCTGCTCTACAGGGAAATAAACAAAGCTGCTCGAGATCTGTGAAGTAAGGCGGAAGTATGATTGTTTCCTTGCAGAGCAGTTAGGTCCCGCCCTATCCACAGCAGTTAGAGCAAGTAAAATGAAGGGGGAATTTCACTGCATACAGTCAGGTTTCTTATAAAAACGGTAGACATTTTTTAATTAAAACGCTGGCGTAAATTCGGTAGTGTTACTTCGCACCCTTACGCCTGGGGAATTTTCGCTACGGACGTAACTACGCAAATTCACTACCGCGCGCAGTGTACTGAACGCTACCTTTTACGCTAGACTTCCTTCGCCACCTCAGACCAGGCGAAGCGCAATAGAGTAGATAGAGATTGCTTCAAAAAAAGGTCAAAAAACGCAGGGGTCTTTTCTATATTATGGGTGATCGGCTGAAAAAGATCGAAAAAATTTTTTTGGGGCTCCCCTCCTTCCCCCCTACATTTCCTAACTCATGGCAACTTAACTATACAGTGGGCACATGTGTGGCGCAACTACGAATCTTCGTGAATTTGCCCCAAGGGGTCAGGATGATAGCATCAGGGGCGGAGTAGTGACATATGGGGGTGGGCTTATGCCAGTTGGGGGAGTGTTTGTGCACCATGTGGGTGGGGTTTTGACATCAGAGGTGGTTATTTGTCAGATTATTGATTGGGTTTCACAAGGTTGAAACCCGAACAGCCAATTGTAACCTGAACAGCCATATGAAAAACTGAACTGTTTGAGTGAAAACCGAACAGATGGCAACCCTACATCAAAGAGTGAAAAAAACAAGGTAAAACTGTTTGAGGCAAAAGGCAAAAATATTTAAGTAGCTGATTTAACTACTTCTTGTTGTAGACAATGCAAACCTGAAGAGCAATTCCCTCAGACACATTCATATACAATTTTTTTTCTATTTTCTTTTCTTTTGTAAAAAGTTCATGCAGCTTTTACATTTTTTTCCCCCTAACCCTTTATATTAGTTGAGCCAAAAACTTGTTTTCCAGCTGTGTTTCTCACAGCTTACGTAACAAACCAGTGAGAAGGCCATACCATTCCTGGAATTGAGACCGTTCCTGTGACCTCCATAAGTAGACCGTTGAAATCATAACAACTACACATAAGGAAAGATGAATAGACAATTTTGCAGTATATGTTCCTCAGATATCAGTTTTAATACACCTGTTATTTTTATTTGATGAAATTCAACTTTTACCCCTTAGTTTTAATGTTTTCAGAGAAGACTAGCCCAAATCCTGTATTTTTAGCTTTATTATGCATCAAAGTGGGTCTTTTAAACAATTAGAACTAAACAATGACTTTGTAGTTGCAACAGTTCAGCTGCAATTTTGCAACATTGATAAATTGGTCCTGCTTCTTTGCTTTTTGGGGGTGCAGCTGAATGCTTGATATACAACATATAGGGGCAGATTTATCAAAGGTTGAGGTGAAGTTTCGAAGTGAAAAACTTCGAATTTCGAGCTACTTTTTGTGTACTTCGACTAGGGAATAGTCATACTTCGATCCGAATTTGAAAAAACTTCGAAATTCGAAGGTCGAATTTTTTTGTCGAAAGTACTGTCACTTTAAAACATCGACTTCTACCATTCGCCACCTAAAAGCTGCCGAAGTGCAGTTTTAACCTATGGGGGACTTCCTACAAACTGTATGGAGGCAATTAGGCGAGTTTGGGAGATCGAAGGTCGAAGTTAAAAAAAACTTTGAATCGAAGTACGATCATACGACTCGAAGTAGGCCGAATTCAGCCCACTTCGACCCCAAAAACACTTCGACCTCCATTCGATTGGTCTTTTTGAATTTGAAGTTCAACGCTTTTTTTTTTAACTTCAACCTTTGATAAATCTGCCCCGTACTGTACATTTAATATTGTTGTAATGTTAGAAAATGGACCATTTTTATTTCCTCTTTCTGTATGCCGGGAAGAATTCTCACTTGTCTTTACTAGTTTTATTTTTCTTTCATTGTGTTTTTAGTTAAAGGCCCATTAACACTATAAATGAAAACATTGAAAGCTTGTTTCTGTTTGTACAGCATCTTGCATTATATGAGAGAGTTTTTTATTGTGTAGTTTTTTTCTAATCCAACGAATGCCATTTACCCTCTGTTGATCTTACCATGTAAGAGTTAAAATCATTGTTTGCTACAAAGCGTAGCTCTCATCCAAAAATGTGCCATACAGTCCAATGTCCTATTAAATGGCGGCCACATGGCTATACAACAGCCTGTTTATGTACACTACATTGAAACCTCAATTCTACATCCCCCGATTTTGTTTTACCTTGCTTTTTTGTGGTCCCAACAAAATGCAATGCATTTCACTAGTACTGTATAGTAATTCCGAAGCAAATAGAAAGTTCTTACTTGTGCAGTATAAAAATGTCAGATGGGCTACTTCTCACCACACTGTGTTAAAGAAGGCTGAAAAGCCATCTCCTTTCTTGCCTTACATTAAATTATTGTGAATGCCTTTTGCAATGAAAGATCTTGCCAAATCACTAACATCTGTATGATGATGTACATATATCAGTCTACTGAAAGTCAAAAAGTACCCCATAAGAAACTAGCCTGACAATAATCATACACCACTATTTGACTTTTTGTTTTACTGGTCCTTTAAAGGGAATGTCGACCCAAAAAATAACATTTTGGCTAATAAAAGCCAAAAAACATAATTCTAAGCAACTTTGCAATATATATTGATTACAAATTTTCTATGGTTTTAAGTTACTTATATTTGTAATGCTATTGAAAGAAGTGTTTGTTGATCCCTTTCTATTCTCTGCCCTGATGGCTCAGACTGTTGATACAATGTAAGACATGGCTGATTAACAGACCTGTCTTTCCTGGTAAGACTTGCAACATTGTTTAATAAGTAACAACAGGAGTTAAGCAAATGCTTTCAGTAGCAATCGTTTTTACAAATAACTGTAAAAGCACTAGGTTTTTTAATTAATGTATGTTGGAAACTTACTTAGAATTAGTTTTTCTTTTATTATGCAAATTTTTATTTTGAAGTTGACTTGCCCTTTAAAGGACTATTATTGGAAACGACTGTTTTTTGTTTTTTTTATTGATTGCATCTGTGACCGTTCTGTATTAAGGGGGTCCAATTCTAGAGTTTAATATACCTCAATGAACCCGAATGAATTCACAACTTGAATGGTTTCTAATTTAAAAAAAGAAACCAAATGGAAAAAACTTGAATCAGAGATTAACATCCAAAATTCAAATTAATCAAGTTTTCACCTGGAAAAAAACTTAAATCCGGCGAAATCCTCACGAAAAAAAACCCCTAATATCATGAAGGCTATTAACATCTTCACATTGTTCAAGGGTCCTCTGCCATTGACTCCTACATGGCCTTGACAGGTTTTAGTTTAGGTTTTTAGTTGATGTGTATTTTGAGATTAAAGCTATTTGCAGGGTTGGGGTATAATAAATCTTGAAAAACTCAAAAAATTTACGTTTTTTTTAAAGGAGTTGTTCACTTTTGAGTTAACTGTTCGTATGATATAGAGAGTGATATTGTGAGGCAATTGTTTGTCATGTTTTATTATTTGGGGTTTTTGAGTTATTTAACTTTTTATTCAGCAGCACTCCAGTTAGCAATTTCAATCTGGTTGCTAGAGTCCAAATTACCCTGCATTGATTTAAATAAGAGACTGGAATATGAATAGGACAGGCCTGAATAGAAAGATGAATAATAAAAAGTAGCAATAACAATAAATGTGTAGCGTTAGAGAATGTGTTTTTAGATGGGGTCAGTGACCCCCATTTTAAAGCTGCAAAGAATCAGAAGAAGGCAAATAATTTAAAAAGTATAAAATAAAAAAAAAAAAGACATCCAATTGAGAAGTTGCTAAGAATTGGCCATTCTATAAGTTAACTTAAAGGTGAACCACCCCTTTAACTTGAAAATGTGAATTTTTACCCAAAAATCACCTTGAAAACTCCTTAATAAACCTGCCCCTAAATGTACGTATGTTTGTGTCCCAGAATCCTTAAAGGGACAAATAGGTCATGTGCTGAACATACATTTTGCCTATTTAATCATGAAATATCTATTTTCTTTTTTGTTCAGTGGTAGTTGGGCATTCCAAATGCTATATTTCTATTGAAAACCTCCATTATAAACCCTTTCGTCCCCAATCTTAGTTTTTACTAGGCTTTGAAGCAGAAGGCTAAAAAGCAGCCTAATATAAAGATGATTTCTCAGAGGACTGCTAATTTAGTTTTAACCAGCTTATAAGAACCAGGAAGTAGGAATAATGCTTACTGTTGCTTTAGTGTTATAGTGATATAGCAAAGAACACATACTCTTTAACCCTTTCACTGCCAGCCGATATGATCACTTGTGGTACTTTTATAGCCTTACAGTTTTGTGGTCTTTCACTTTATGGGCCTTTCCTTGGGGGGCTTTTGGTTTGCCTAGGAAAACTATGTATTGTTTTTTGCATGGCAATATAAACTTTCAACATATTCTAGAATTTGTATTCCACTTCTGTGACAAGATATAGGCTTCAATAAAAGATGATAAAAAAATAACATTTTCCTGTTCTATCAGAAACATATTTTTTTAATGCATGAAAATACTACGTGTTTGTAAATTCCCATGTCTCCTGAACGTGCCAATAACAAATACAGTGGTGTGAAAACTATTTGCCCCCTTCCTGATTTCTTATTCTTTTGCATGTTTGTCACACTTAAATGTTTCTGCTCATCAAAAACCGTTAACTATTAGTCAAAGATAACATAATTGAACACAAAATGCAGTTTTTAAATGAAGGTTTACGTTATTAAGGGAGAAAAAAAACTCCAAATCTACATGGGCCTGTGTGAAAAAGTGATTGCCCCCCTTGTTAAAAAATAACTTAACTGTGGTTTATCACACCTGAGTTCAATTTCAAAGGTTATAAAGCCATTTCTAAAGCTTTGGGACTCCAGCGAACCACAGTGAGAGCCATTATCCACAAATGGCAAAAACATGGAACAGTGGTGAACCTTCCCCAGGAGTGGCCGGCCGACCAAAATTACCCCAAGAGCGCAGAGACAACTCATCCGAGAGGCCACAAAAGACCCCAGGACAACATCTAAAGAACTGCAGGCCTCACTTGCCTCAATTAAGGTCAGTGTTCACGACTCCACCATAAGAAAGAGACTGGGCAAAAACGGCCTGCATGGCAGATTTCCAAGGCGCAAACCACTTTTAAGCAAAAAGAACATTAAGGCTCGTCTCAATTTTGCTAAAAAACATCTCAATGATTGCCAAGACTTTTGGGAAAATACCTTGTGGACCGACGAGACAAAAGTTGAACTTTTTGGAAGGTGCGCGTCCCGTTACATCTGGCGTAAAAGTAACACAGCATTTCAGAAAAAGAACATCATACCAACAGTAAAATATGGTGGTGGTAGTGTGATGGTCTGGGGTTGTTTTGCTGCTTCAGGACCTGGAAGACTTGCTGTGATAGATGGAACCATGAATTCTACTGTCTACCAAAAAATCCTGAATGAGAATGTCAGGCCATCTGTTCGTCAACTCAAGCTGAAGCGATCTTGGGTGCTGCAGCAGGACAATGACCCAAAACACACCAGCAAATCCACCTCTGAATGGCTGAAGAAAAACAAAATGAAGACTTTGGAGTGGCCTAGTCAAAGTCCTGACCTGAATCCTATTGAGATGTTGTGGCATGACCTTAAAAAGGCGGTTCATGCTAGAAAACCCTCAAATAAAGCTGAATTACTACAATTCTGCAAAGATGAGTGGGCCAAAATTCCTCCAGAGCGCTGTAAAAGACTCGTTGCAAGTTATCGCAAACGCTTGATTGCAGTTATTGCTGCTAAGGGTGGCCCAACCAGTTATTAGGTTCAGGGGGCAATTACTTTTTCACACAGGTTTGGATTTCTTTTCTCCCTAAATAATAAAAACCCTCATTTAAAAACTGCATTTTGTGTTTACTTGTGTTATCTTTGACTAATAGTTAAATGTGTTTGATGATCAGAAACATTTTGTGTGACAAACATGCAAAAGAATAAGAAATCAGGAAGGGGGCAAATAGTTTTTCACACCACTGTATGAATACAGTAGAACCCCCATTTTACATCCACTGATTTTAAGTTTTCCCTCGTTTTACATTGTTGTTTTGTTGTCCCACCTATATATTATTAATAATACATTTCCCTGATTTTACATTTTCCTGGATTTTACACCATTTTTTTTCTGGTCCCCTGAAAAACGTAAAATGGGGAGTTGAACCGTAGTTATATGCAGTTTTCTGACTTGTATAGGTCTAATACGTTGTACACTTCCAAATTGCCAAAGCACCACTTCAGAAATCTCCATACTTCTGATTTCAAGGCCAAACATTCCTCTAGAAGTAGGTTTACCCCAGGAAACCATACACTTTTTTTTAAAAAGAATACAATCCAAAATGTGAACTATTCCTTTGAATAAAAGAAGGCACTGCTATATAAAAGTATCCTAGAATAAATTTCAACAGTTTGCATGAAGCCAGCAGATGGCAAATCAATCTACCTATTAATTATTTTTGTGGTAAACAGAGACAATCTGTCTAGTATACTGCATTTTAGCAGGCTAACTCTTTAAATAGCATTTCTAAAAAAGACCTCATACATTAATGCAAATTGTTTTCGTTCCAGTCTATTTTTATTTAGTTATTTCTTTATTTTGCTGAATCTTAGATTAGACATAAGCTGATCAGGCCATCCTCTTTTTGCCATATCTATTTGGGATGTATTACCCATATGACCAGGGCACAAAGCTGTTCTTTTATTTCTTTGATATAAAACACACTTTTATTCTCTTAAAGGAGTGGGTTTAACATTTAATTGTGATTATAAAAGTATGCCTTAAAGGTGTAGTGTTCCTACATTTAGCATATAGCTCTTGTATATTTCTTATTTGTTTGTGTTTTCTAAATTGCTACTGTTGTAACCCATATAAATCTACTGGAATCATTTTAGGTTCAAGAGCAAGTCCATCCCAACCTTTCATCTGCTGAAGATGCGCTCCAGTATGTTGAAGAGTTAATCCTGCAGCTGCTAAGCATGCTTTGTCAAGCGCAGCCCCGCACTGTTCTGGATGTTGAGGTACTTTCAAATAGTTTTTATATATATATATATATATATATATATATATATATATATATATATATATATATATATATATATATATATATATATATATATTGATCTAGTCGTAAAGATGCCACTTAAAAGTACTGCATTTTATTCTATTTTCAGTAGCTGCAGTAGTGAGTGTCCAAAATTATGCAAGGTCTGTTCTGCAGCGAAAATATTTGGAACATTTACCATTTCTGCTTGCACTTTATATTTTTCTAATAAACATAAATAATTTCCCCTATTAAAAATAGAATTGTCTGGTGACTGGAAAGTTACAACGTATGCCAAGTTCAGACAAATTTCAAGTAACATAATTAATGGCAGAAGGACAGTCAGTATAATGATCTTAAATGCTTTGTCCATCTTTAAATTAACTTTTAATATGCTATAGAGAGTGATTTTCTTAGACAATTTGCAATAGCTTTTAATTTTTTATTTGTTGTGGTTATTTAGCTTTTTATTCAGCAGCTCTCCAGTTTTCAATTTCAGCAATCTGGTTGCTCGGGTCTAAATTACCCTAGCAACCACACACTTATTTAAACAAGAGACTGGAATATGAATAGGAGAGGGCCTGAATTGGAAGATGAATAATAAAAAGTAGCAATAACAATACATTTGTAGCCTTTATAGACCTTTGTTTTTTCAGTGGGGTCAGTAACCCCCCCCCCCATTTTAAAGCTGGGCAGAATTAGAAGGAGGCAAATAATTCAAAAATTATAAAAACAAAAAAATAAAATAAATAATGAAGTCCAGTTGAAAAGTTGCTTAGAATTAGCCATTTTACGAGGAGGACAGAGTGAAAATCTGGTAACGCCAGAGAAAATCGGGGGAGTTGACAGCTCTGTGAATAGATAAGAAAACTTTAATTTGAGGTGTGTCCCACTCAATTGGTGGGTTTCATTTTAAATTTATTTGTATTAATTCGTATGGGCATTTACTGCTTTTACTGCAGTGTCTTATAAATGAACAAACCTGTTATGGAGCAAAATTTGGAGTACCATATTATGGGCTGTTAATTGCGCCGTTTAGAGAAATAGTGGTGGATAAACTCATATATTTACACCGGCTTTAACTAACCCAGCTATCCTGGTATAATCATATTGGACATTTACAGATTAATGGGACTGTTGGTTTGAAAAGGAAATGGTTGTGTTTTCTATTTAGATGCTCCCATGATCCACTATCCCAAAAGTGCTGCAGTGCAGTCTGTGAATCAAGTCTTCAGATTTATTTGTGCCCCCCCAAACTGTGACATGTCCTCTGATAGGGTTTCCACCCGTTTCCCACCTTGATATTGGCCTTGGTGTGATAGTGGCTTTATGTGTCTTAGAAATCACTGCTGCTAGAAACAGCTAACGCAGAACACTCAATCCTGGAAAACTATTTCAGGAAAAAGACAGAAGACATTCTGGCAATATCTGCTAACTTCAGTCTAAAGCTGGCCATAGAGATATTTAAAAGATCCGATCCTCATCGTGAGATCACGATTTTCTCGGATTGATCGCACGATCGTAGGAATTGACCATCAACTAAAAAGTTGACCTTTAATAAATATGCCTCTATATATTACAGCTTCTTCAGCAAATACACAATTTTAAGTTCAGAATATGGCTGAGGCACGCACACATGCAGCTTTTCAGCCAACAAAAAAAGCATTCAATTTACTTTTTTTCTTCCCATGAATGGTATAAATTTGCTTATTTGCTTTGCTGCCATACCATTGGAGGCTTTCTTATGTGCTTCTCTTGAAGATTATTTTACTGTATTTGTCGCAAATAATTTTAATCTACAGAACATATTTTGGCCTAATGTTGGTGTGATTTGTGTTTTGCTTTTAAAATACATATGTAAATACTCATCAGAGTGGCTGAGGCAGTGGAGATACGGTTTGACTGTTGGGGAAAGCACTGGGCATATTATAGATGTTGGTTATTTTCTGCTCACAGGAACGTGTGCAGAAGAGTTTTCCTCATCCCATTGACAAATGGGCCATTGCTGATGCTCAGTCTGCTATTGAAAAGAAGAAACGTAGAAATCCATTGTCTCTTCCTGTAGATAAAATCCATCCCTTATTAAAGGTAATGTATAAATGCCAATCCATTAACCTGTCCTTTGCGGTTATATTTTTAACAGCATGCCAGGCTTTGGTCAGCTGAATAATATGAAGCAGTAATGTTTTTACAACACTTGATTTACCACAATGCATCCAAAATGTTAAAATTTAGCCTCAAAGTTATACTAATGTTAGAAAACCTATCATACTGACCAGCTGTAAAATCATTTAACAAAACATAAAATTATTAAAGGCTGCTATATGAAATATCAAACTGGACTATTCCCAGCCTTTTTGTTTTTTTTTGTGTGTTTGGCTGCTTTTATTCATAGTTTGCTCATCACATCTAAAATGATTTTAAATTGTTATTATTAAGTTGCTTTAAACATAAATTAAGTAAATATGAGAATAGTATTTTCTTATGAATAAATATTGCACTTCTTTTTGGTAATTAAGGAAAATCCATTAGCACATAATAGCACCAAACTATAGGCAAATACAGGTATGGGAACTGTAATCCAGAATGCTTGGGACCTGGGGTTCTCCCACAGATTTTTCCGTAATTTGGATCTTTATACCTTGTCTATTATAAAATCATATAAACATGAAATAAACCCAATAAGCTGGGGGTTACCTCCAAAAAGGATTAATTATATCTTAGTTTGGATCAAGTACAAGGTATTGTTTTATTACTACAGAGAATACAATTTGGATTATTTGGATAAAATAGTGTCTATGGGAGACAATTTGGAGCTTTCTTGATAATGGGTTTCCGGGTAACAGATCCCATACCTGTATACAGCAGGCTAAATTCCAAAACGACTTGTATCCTAATGCTTTTTTTTTTCTTTCTTTTTTGTCTTATTTTCCAGGAGGTCTTAGGTTATAAAATTGATCATCAGGTATCTGTTTACATAGTAGCAGTATTAGAATACATTTCTGCAGATATTTTGAAACTTGCTGGGAATTATGTACGGAATATAAGGCATTATGAAATTACAAAGCAAGACATAAAAGTTGCAATGTGTGTTGATAAGGTAAGTTATCTCTTGATTGTCCAATTTGCTCCTTTGCTGTTGCTTTTTGAATCATGACCTTTCTTAGCAGTTAGGGTCAGGCCAACACAAGCAGATTCGGGGAGATTAGTCGCCCCAGCGACAAATCTAATTTTCTTCGGGGCTACTATCTCTCCGAACTGCCTTCCCCCTGCCCTCTGCCGGCTAAAATGAAAATTGCCTGGGGGAAGGCACACGCATCGTTTCGTTTTCCGAAGTCGCACAAAGTTTCCTCGTGAGGCAATTTCTGGCAACTTCGGAAAATGAACCGCCGCATATGTCTTCCCCCCCCCCCCCCAGGCGATTTTAGCTGGTGGAGGGCAGGGGGAAGGCAGTTTGGGGAGATTGTCGCCCTGAAGAAGAGGAGATTTGTCACTCGGGCGACTAATCTCCCCGAATCTACTTGTGTGGCCTGAACCTTAGGGTTTGAAATAAAAAAAAAAAACTTACTATATGCTATTATAAAAGTTGCATTAAGGATCAAATAGGCAAATAGTTTAGGATTAGTATTGATTATTGAATTAGTAAAGTATTGCTGTAAAATCATATAATGGTATTCCCAGTTTCATCCATTTGTCCCTCTTACGAAGAACGGCAGAATACTTTGTATTTGTGAAGTATTGTAGAGCATTGCTTGTGTAAGGAGAGTCTTGTCCAAACCAAGCTCCTAGATACTCAAACCAGAGATACTATGCATTAGTTAGTAGGAATTTATGCTGCAACAAAATGACTGCATTTATAATATATATATATATATATATATATATATATATATATATATATATATATATATATATATACACATCTAAAGTTTTATTTCACTTGCATTCCATTCTGAGGGGATACGCTTTTTTTACACGACTTTCTTCCAAACACTGTAAAATATTGGGTTCATAAAAAGCTCTACATGTACTCTTTACTAATGATTCATTGCTTCCCCTTTAAAGCTTGCTATAATAAACCAACATTATCATTTAGAAAAACATACTGTACTTAATTTTGAATATTATGTAGATATGGAACACTTTTTTATGTTCATGGAATAAAAGGGCTATTAATTGTAATATGTTGTTATGCTTATTTTCTTTGGTTTCTGAATAATGCATTGGTTTATATGTAAAGGTATTAATGGATATGTTCCACCAAGATGAAGAAGACATGAGTGCACTGTGCTTAGCTGATGAAGAGCCATCTACTTTAGGTGAACAAACCTACTATGACCTTGTCAAGTCTTTTATGGCAGAGGTTAGACAGTACATAAGAGAGCTGAACCTCATCATCAAAGTGTTCCGGGAACCATTTGTCTCGAGTCCCAAATTATTCTCTAGTCATGTAAGTACTGAATTCAACAAGCAAGGCTTACTCTGTTCACAAAAATGAGTTTACATGCACATTAGCATATTGACCCTTTAACAAACATTAGAAATTATGCTGCAGCCTTTACTCATATGGTGGCACATCAAAATCAAATTACGATGACTGATTGTGAAGAGCGTTGTAGAAGGTGGACAGCATTCAGCTTTGTGATTCTAATTCTAGTTCATTACTAAACCTTGTGCTGTGTTGTGGAATAGGAGACGCATAAAAAGCAGTTGTGTGAAAAAAGACCATGCTAAATATGCTAAAACTGCTATAACAGTAGAAAATACGATTCAGAGACATTAAGAGGTTCTAAAGCAACTGATTTGTGATGACAAGGCCTGGTTTTTGAGTTGATGGGATCCCACTAAAATGGTAGATTTAATGGTGATTTAAGTGACAAGGAAACCCTTTGTACACTTGCCCATTATATTGCTCCCACCAGCTCCTGAACCACACCGTATTGTACCTCTCTCTTGTATCAGAGGCACAGAATGCAGGTTGTCCTTATTCTTCACGGAAACATTAGAACTATGGTACACAATACCAATAACCATACCATTGTTAATCAAAAAGAAAATAAGCAAATAATAGGGGGAGAAAAATACTCACAGTTCACCCCAGTCCATGGGTGCACATATCTGAAGCAGCAAAAAGTTGTGAGTTTTTTCCGAAAGTAAAGACCAAAAATTATAATTAAAAGTTCAAATAATTTATTGGGACATATAGATAGCCGCCTAATGCTTTTCATACCCACTGGGGCACTTACTCATAGGCTGTAAGTGCCCCAGTAGGTACGAAAGCGTTAGGCGGCTATCTGTATGTCCCAATAAATGATTTGAACTTTTAATTATAATTTTTAGTCTTTACTTTCGGAGAAAACTCAAAACGTTTTGCTGCTTCTTATTCTTCATGGACCCTGTCTGGAGCAGGAAGGTGATGAGCAGAATAAAAGAATAGAATGGCAAGTCAGGAAAGTTTATTATACAAGTCAAGACAAGGATTCCCAAACTAGGTAAGGCAGCAATAGTTAGAAACAGACCACAGTACTCGAGCAAGTACACAGTACTTGAGTGGTAAGTGCTAGCCAGAAGCCAAGAGGTCCCTGGTTCAAATCCCAATTACCAAAGTATAATTCCTTGTAAGGAACTGGTTCAGGATGCTATTTGTTTTGCATTTATTTATAGTACTTATAGCATAACTTATTTGTTTTGGCTGTAGGATGTAGAAAATATATTTAGTCGAATAATTGATATACATGAACTTAGCGTGAAACTGTTGGGCCTTATTGAGGACACCGTGGAAATGACAGATGAAGGCAGCCCTCATCCTTTAGTTGGAAGCTGCTTTGAAGATCTGGCAGAGGTGAGATTTTTCTAATTTTTCAAAATTTTAAATTTATTCATGTGGTGTACTGAACTCAAAGCTAAGGAAGAGGTATTGTGGTTTGGTGTGCTAGCTTTTGTATCCAATGATGAGTAGGTTAAATGTTTCTTGCAATAGAAGACTGTTTCTATTTAAGGCACGAAATATATGTGCTTAGCTTGTGAAGTGAGCAATTAACAATTTTGAGTGGAAAGCAATTAAAGAACTCTCATGATGTAATATGTGTAACAACGGATTATCCCCTTATCTCGTTTAAACAGGATGCAAACCAATATTATAAAAGAGCCTTGGGTTATGCTTTTATAATTACATGGGTAATTTTGGTTGAAAAAAAACCAAAAAACCTATCTATATTAAAATGAAAAGCTAAAAATTAACACCTTAAAATTTGGAAAAGGGGGCTTAGTGGTTTACATTAACCAGTAGGGGGTGACAAAGTATTGGAACACAGCATAAGTAAGGAAATGTAAAATCCTGCCGTAATAAGATATAGAATTTTTCACATTAGTAATTTGCACAAAAAAAGTATTTAAAAAATTAATGATATATACTGGACATATTTCATGCTTTAGTTAAGGATTTTGGGGCAGATGCTATCTATATAGTAAGAGCCGTGCACAGGTCCACTTCAATTATAATACATGAATTAGAGACATGCACAGCTTCTCACATTTATTTGTGCGTTTTAACCACAGCAAAATTGCATATTAACACATTTACAAACAGCACCACTGTGCAGTCCCTCCCCCCGGTCTGCCTACCTTGTGTTAGCCACACCCTCCTGACGCATTTCGCGATATTGGGTGCTTCATTATCCTCTGATGAACCGCCCAATAGCGCAAAACGCGTCAGGAGGGTGTGGCTAACACAAGGTAGGCAGACCGGGGGGGGGGGGGGAAGACAGTGCACTGTGATGTGTTTGTAAATGTGTTAAAATACAATTTTGCTGTGGTTAAAACGCACAAATAAATTAAGTGAGAAGCTGTGCATGTCTCTAATTCACATATTTCATGCTCTTGCTTCCTTTTAGGAGCTGGCTTTTGACCCGTATGAGTCCTATGCTCAGGATATTCTCCGACCAGGTTTTCATGATCATTTCCTTGGCCAGCTTTCAAAGCCTGGTGCTGCTCTCTATCTACAGGTATGTTTCATATGCATGACATCAAAGCTTATTTAGTGAGAGTTGTGATCAACAATTCATATTTGTATAACTAAATCATGGCTTATTTGAATGAATTGGAAGATTACCGAGATTGAATTACGTGTCAACTTCTATAGTTGCAACAAATATTTTTTTCCAGTTTTTAACTCACCGCTGCATTCACCTTTTCACTGAATGCAACAGTGAGCTCTGCAAGTAATATATGGAATGCAATTACTGGCAGAAAATAACATCTCCAACTGTTGCCTCATTATCATTGCTGGTTAAATAATTTTTGCAAAAAACAGATTTCTCTTACCTGTTTGATGTCATATTCAGTCTATAGGTGAAGGTTTTAAGGAAGCTGTGCAATATGTTTTACCTCGGCTACTTCTTGCTCCTGTTTACTACTGCCTGCACTACTTTGAATTTATTAAGGTAAGTAGTAAAGTGCATTTAGTTACAATTTCCAATAGACAAGCACTGTGAAGTGTTAAGCAGTTAATGTATTGCCATGCTTGAAAGGGTTTATGCTCTTAATATTACAAATACAGTGTAGACGAGCCTCTCATTTGTACCTGATTTAAGGAAAACTAAACCTTAAAAAAAAAAGAATAGACTAGGCTAGAAATGCTGTATTTTATAAACTGAACTTGTTGCACCAGCCTAAAGGTTCAATATCTTTATTACAGTAATAATCCAGGCCCTCAAAGTTTTGCACAGGAAACTAAGCTTAGGGGACATCATACATCATCAAGCAGAAAGTACGTTTCTGATGCTTTTGCTGCAAACTGTACTGGTTTCTGAGATGCCATAGAATGAGATTCTGAATGAATTACTACTTAGCCTACAACCGTATACAACTTAATAATTATAAAGCATATTGTGCGTCTGTCCTGATGCTCAGGTAGCTGTCAACAGTTCAAAGCAGGTGCTGTGAATTAGCAGAAAAGAACTAGGGGAGCTACTGGGGCATATTTGGAGGCAAATATATTAAAGGGCTGTGGTTTTCTTGGGCTTATACAGAGCCTCAAGACATAATGCTCAGCATTTTTGCTCTGCTTCTTTGTTGAGCTTTAGTTCTCCTTTAAAGCATTACAGACATTTTCCATGCATCTGAGAAATTGTCCAGATATTGTTTAATAATATATGGGGATATGTAAAAAGAATAATGGGGAGCACCTCCCATGAAGTGTGAAAAACAGTGGATGGTGTGCAGGATCAAGTAATGAATCACATGTGAAAGAAAAAGAACTGACCTATATATTAGATTTCCCATCTAAATGTGTCCAGAAACTCATGTATATATACACAATTAAAACGTAACTTTTATTGACCAAAATACTAAGAATGGTCCAGTGTTTCACAATTAAAACCCGGTTGAAACCAGGGAGACAAATTGACAAGAGCTAGTGGGCTGGTAGTACATACCAACCCCTTCACCTACAACATTAAATCCTCCCGGTTAGTGGTAACCACCCCTTATTTCAGTCTGTTCCGGCGCCCTGCCTAACCAGATTAAAAATGAGTGCCTGATGCGCGTTTCACCCGCACCATGTGGGCTTGGTCAAAGAGGCTGATACCACTAACCGGGAGGGTTTAGTGTTGTGGGTGAAGGGGTTGGTAGACAAGCGGTTCCTCAGGCAACATTGCCATTTATTTTCTAACAGCCGTAACTTTCTGATTCTCTCTGGGTAGTAAAGTTGTGTTTGAATCATATTTGTTTCATCATATCAAAACATTTCAGTCATATTTTTGTGGAATTGTATGTTTATGCTCTTCATAAAGTGAGGCAAAAGTCGAAAAAGATTCATTAAATTAGGCTTAAATACAGTAGTATTGTACACTAGCGGGCCCACTTATTAAATATTGATTTTTTTTTTGGTCAAGGAGTTTAGGGGAAAACTCGAATTTTTCATTAAAAAAAAACCAACTAATTTTTAGAGATATATCATACCCAATACCTGCTAAAAATCCAAATCTGAAAACACGTCATCTCAAACCTTTCGAGGTCATGTATAAGTCAATGGCAGATGTCCCTGAAGTTGTTTCTTGCCATCATGATCTGTGCTGGAGAATTCAGGGTTTTTGACCAATAATCCGAAAAAGTACATTTTTCGCAGCAAACGATAAGAATTGACGCTCGATTTTGCAGTGACGTTTTGTAGCTTTTGTTTTTGGAAATATTATTGATAAATTAATTAAAATTGTGGAAGGGAGTTTGGTCGGATTTCATAAAAAAATTAGATTAATTGGAATTTTAGTAAATCAGCCCCTAGGAGGCAGATTTATCAAGGTGTTACATTATAGCTCACCACTGTAAGATGTCACTTCTCATTCCTATGAGATTTTAGAGGTAAAAGTGTTCACTATTTAGCACTAAATAGAGTGCTGAGGTCGGCCCGAACCCACCCGACCCACGGGTTCCAGACTGACCCGCAGATCACTACTGGAAATGCAGACGTGGGCAGCGTTCTTGGCAATGACATTGTTTCACTCACCAGTCCTGCTCAGTCCTTCCCTGCAGACAGCACTCCATCCTGCTCCCTGCATTCTCTGCAACTATCTACATGCCCTGCTCGCTTCTCCTCTGCCTTTGCCGGCTCTCTTCCCACACCACCCGCCCTTACTGCATCCACTATCACTGGTAAACCTGCTCTCCCCCTGACAACCACCATAGTAAGGATATTGCTGGGGGAAAATGAAAGGGGCACAAAAAGGCAGTTGTATAAACCAAACCATAGTAGAAAGTAGAAGCCTCTCATTCTTTTATTGGTGTCATTTGCAAACAGTTTGTGTAACATCAATACACTAAATTGAGTTTTATGCAGGTAGGATTTGTTGTCCCGGCATCTAAAAGACAAAAAAGGGACACTGTTTGTTTTATCTATCTCACTGCACCTTATCATATACTGTTTCAGCACTTCTTTATTTTTATATGAGAAAATAATATATATCAGTTGTCAAACAGAATATGATAAGATGAAGGGAGTTGTTGTTTTCTTGAGCACATACATGCAGGAAGGTGGGAGGAGAGGTGTTTTGCCTGCTAATAAAGAGTTTAGGCTGAAACGAAGAGTGGAAGTGTCTCTTCAATCCCTGACTGACTGACAGGCTTAACGCTGATGTAGAAACATCTCTCTATAGCTTTGATACAATGACATTTTTAGGAGGTAAAATGCGTTAAAAAGTTTTTTTCTGCATCATAACATATTTTGAGGAAGGATGAATCATATACCTGAAAAATGAGTAATATAAAATGTCTCCTTTAAAGGGTGTGCAATGATCTAACACTTTCTCCTAACTTCCCCTTAAAACTTTTTAGCAATTAGAAGAAAAGAGTGAGGATGAGGAAGATAAAGAATGCTTGAAGCAATCAATAACTGCTCTATTAAACCTTCAGAGTAGCATGGAAAGAATATGTTCCAAGAGCCTTGCTAAGAGGCGACTCAGGTAAATCCATTTTGTTGTTAACCAAATTGCAGTATGAATTGGTATTATATGATCATAGTGCAGTGACATCATTTGAGTGTTCGGGTTGCCAAGTGTGTCTGAGATCTCAACAAATTAAGAGCTAGTTATTTGCTGTGGGACCTCCTGCTTAAGTTATACTTTTGAGAGCTGGTGGTATTTTTATATGTTAAAGATAAACAGAACAGCATTATGTTAAACATACAGGTATGGAATCTTTTATCCAGAATGCTCGGGACCTGGGGCTTTCTGGATAATGGATCTTTCTGTAATTTAATCTTCAGACCTTAAGTCTACTAGAAAATCATTTAAACATTAAATAAATCTAATGGGCTGGTCTTGCCTCCAATAAAGATTAATTATATCTTAGTTTGGACCAAGTACAAGGTACTGTTTTATTATTACAGAGAAAAAGGAAATCCTTTTTTTAAATTTGGATTATTTCGATAACATGGCATCTATGAGAGACAACCTTTCCGTAATTCGGAGCTTACTTGATAATGGGTTTCCAGATAACAGCTCCCATACATACACGTTGTTCTATTTAATTCCCCTATTGCCGTGACATAGGTTTTTGGAGTGACATTACTATAAGCTTGAACACAAAGTAAGAGTTTACTATAAATAAAAAAATTAAATCTATTTTTTAATAATGACCCTATCCATTATATTTTGCAACTAGCTATAAAGATTTTCTAGGAGGTAGTAAATAGCTTTCTGTTTCTGTTTGATTTTCAAGACTTGTTCAGAATCAGTGGGCATGCACAATATTTTTTGGGGGTGGGGGGTGGGAAAGTGCTCTAAATATTGTATGTTTTTAATACACTTTTTACGTAAAGTGACATTTAGTAGTGTTTAGGGAGTTCCAGAAGAATGCGCCTTTTTCTGTTCTTACAGTAGGACAGTCTGATACATTTCCACCTTGTGTTAAGTGATTTTGGAAGCAATACAAGGTGGGAGTGTCTTGGTCCCTTCCTTTATGTTTTTAAAGGAAGTGACATTAAGGCACACAGTATATGTTATTGTTTGAAAACCTTTCATAGTTTTCCTCCCCTTGCAAGCTGTAGCACACTACAATCCTGCACTGCCCGACACCAAGCTTTATTACTGGACACTTCTTTCAGGTTTGATAAATGTTGCAAGAAAAATGGGGATCTTTCCATGCATTTGCTGTCTGAAGAACAGAAAAAGCCGCATTTAATTCTCTATTGGGTTAAGATTTCTTTAGTTGCACTGTACAGTGGGGCTGTAGGGCTTAGTCAAGGTTTGAGTCAAATTCATTTGAATATTTATGAGCACAATTTTCACAGATGAATACATAATTAATTTATTTTCTATCCCTGTTTAGCTTAGTATTAAACTTTATTTTTATATGTTCTGCTTGAGTCTGGGAAGCAAAATGGTTGGTAATTTGTTTATAAAAACAATATATTTATTTTATTATAGAACTGGTAGCTGGAAAATTTTATTTTATAATTGCAATGGCTGTCCTTTTATATCTGCATCCAGAGCTTTATGGATAATGGGTTTCCAAAAAATGAATCCCATATTATATCATAAAACTATTATTCACAATAAACCTTAACCTGCATCATATAATAATCCTTTTTTGTCTTATGGTTTCTTTTTATTTATGTTACAGTGAATCTGCATGTCGATTTTATAGTCAGCAAATGAAGGGGAAACAATTGGCGATTAAAAAAATGAATGAAATTCAGAAGAATATTGATGGATGGGAGGGCAAAGACATCGGGCAGTGCTGTAACGAATTTATCATGGAGGGAGCCTTGACACGTGTTGGGGCTAAACACGAAAGACACATATTTCTATTTGATGGTTTGATGATCTGTTGCAAGTCAAATCATGGACAGCCAAGACTGCCAGGTGCTAGTAATGCAGAGTATCGATTGAAAGAGAAGTTCTTTATGCGAAAGGTACAAATCAACGACAAGGATGACACTAACGAGTACAGACATGCTTTTGAGATTATCTTAAAAGATGAGAACAGTGTTATTTTTGCTGCTAAGTCAGCAGAAGAAAAAAACAACTGGATGGCTGCCTTAATATCCCTGCAGTACAGAAGTACTTTAGAAAGAATATTGGATGTAACAATGTCACAAGAAGAGAAAGATGAACTAATGAGGCTCCCTAGTCCTAAACTTTACAGGTTTACCGAACCTGATTCTGAGGAGAATATTGTATTTGAGGAGAATGTGCAACCCAAATCTGGGATCCCCATCATCAAAGCCGGGACTGTAGTGAAACTCATTGAACGACTAACTTATCACATGTATGCAGGTATGGCACCCATTTTATTTCTGTTATATTCACCCAATGAAGAAATACAAATCTGCTCTTGTTTTTTGTATTTAAAAAAAAAAAATCTCCAATTCTTCTGCCAAAATGAAGTATGCTGATTTTAGTACTTTTCTTTAAGTATATTTAACGTGTATCAAATTAAGAAAATATGAAATTTGTACTCTCAGATGTCGGTATTTGTACTGTTGCTGTGTTACAGAATCACAGACCGTAATAATAAGCGAAGCCACAGGTAGATTTTTGGCATCTAATTAACTTGAGAAGCGAAGTTAATGTTTCTTGGCTAACTTTAAATAAAAATAACTTATGAGAATGGCATGAAATACATACAAGCAAGTGTTTACAACTCGAAGGGGCTGATTCACTAAGGGTCGAATATCGAGGGTTAATTAACCCTCGATATTCAACTGGGATTTAGCGCAGATAGTTCGATCGAATGATCGAAGGATTATTCCTTCGATCGAACGATAAAATCCTTCGATCGAACGATAAAATCCTTCGAATCGAACGATTCGAAGGATTTAAATCCAACGATCGAAGGAATATCCTTTGATCAAAAAAAGTTAGGCAAGCCTATGGGGACCTTCCCAACATTGACTTCGGTAGCTTTTAGATGGCGAACTAGGGGGTCGAAGTTTTTTTTAAAGAGACAGTACTTCGGCTATCCAATGGTCGAATAGTCGAGCGATTTTTAGTTCGAATCCTTCGTTTCGAAGTCGAAGGTCGAAGTAGCCCATTCGATGGTCGAAGTAGCCCAAAAAAAAACTTCGAAATTCGAAGTTTTTTTACTTCGAATCCTTCACTCGAAGTTAGTGAATCGCCCCCGAAGTGTGAATCACTTGGAAAGAAGAATATGATGAATGTGTTATGTTATTGGGATCAGTTTGTTAGGAAAAATCTTTTTGACAATTGTCTTGTTGAACTGTTGTCAGAAATGAAGAGGAGGCAAGTCACCTTTACTATAGTTATAAATATATGTATATTATTACATATTATATAGAATATGTAATGTATGTATATTAATATATAGGTATGGGACCTGTTATCCAGAATGCTTGGCACCTGGATCTTTCCATAATTTGGATCTTCATACCTTACGTCTACTAGAAAAACATGTAAACGTTAAAATAAACCCAATAGGTTGATTTTGCTTCCAATAAGGATCAATTATATCTTAGTTTGGATCAAGTACAAGGTACTGTTTTATTATTACAGAGAAAAAGGAAATCAGTTTAAAATTTTTTTGTATTATTTGGATAAAATTGAGTCTATGGGAGATAGCTTTTTTGTAATTGGGAGCTTTCTGGATAATGGGGTTCTGGATAACGGATCCCATACATGCATATGAAGTATATTCTGACATTCTGAATGAATACAATTGTAAACATGCTTCTGCCCCATCCTTGCAGGTTAACGGAGCACACAAAGGCCAGAAGCTGGTCACACAAGCAGAAACATGCATTCAAGCAACTGCACGCATTACTGCACTGGAATAGTTTATACTAGACATGTTCTTAACACAACAATAGTCTCACAGGATTAATCGTTGGTAAAATTTCCAAAATCTCGCTTATGGTATAGTCATAAATTAGTCTTTCTACACAAGATACGTAGCTATACAGGTATGGGACCTGTTATCCAGAATGCTTGGGACCTGGGGTTTTCCCAGATAACCGATCTTTCTATAATTCGGATCTACATACCTTAAGTCTACTAGAAAATCATTTAAACATTAAATAATCCCAATAAACTGGTTTTGCTTCCAACGGTGATTAATTATGTCTTAGTTTGGATCAAGTACAAGCTACTGTTTTATTATTACAGAGAAAAAGGAAACAATTTTTAAAAAATTTGGATTATTTGGATAAAATGGAGTCTAAGGAGACAGCCTTTCCATAATTCGGAGCTTTATGGATAACGGGTTTCGGATAACGGATCTGTATAGGTTTTTAACTGCTTGCATATTTAGTAATGTGCTTTTTATTTACCACAAAAGAAATGGAGTGCAGCAGTATGTGTAGGTATGGCTCCAGCGAAATGTTCTGCTAATTCCCAGCATTACTTGTACAAAAAAATGCAACGTAACCCATTTTGTCTGCTGACAAGGTTTTTTTTATATATATATATATATATATATATATATATATATATGTGTGTACTAAAGGATCCCAGAGGGCTTGGCGGTGGAGGAAGAGGTCTGACTCGAGTCCTGTCAACATGAATTTTTAGCAAAGTTTGAGGGAATGTGGGGTGAAATCAACCCATATGTTTGCTCTCAGATTTTACAGTAATTGTGTTCATTATAAGAAGTTGCAAGAATACAAAATAATACAGAATTTGTTTATTAGTGATCTTGTAACATGACTAAATTTCATGGCCAGTATCCAATACTAACATGTGGATTCCCGTATTTCTCTGCTGATTTGTTTTCTTGGCACTGGGCAGAAGACTGACGATAACGGAAGAAGAAGAAGAAAACAAAAAGCTACAGTGTAGTCGCTTTATAATTAGAAGTCAAAAATGCAGCATTGCACTCTTTTCTAATGAGCATCGTCTGCAGCTCTAGTGACAGGAAATGACCCGTCTGCTATCTGGTCCTCCATAATTAATTGCCCTCCCAGGAACTTCTCATTGAGGTCCCCACTCTCTGCACTATTGTTCCTTGCCCTAAAAGCAGTGCTATTTTTGGTTCTTCTCCATTTGTTGTAAAAATAGTAGTTGTGCGTCATCGTGATGTCTGCTTCCTTTCTTAAGGAATTTGGGAGCAATTGTTTAAAGCTAATTGTAGCTCGCCCCATTGTTGTTGTGCTCTAAAAATTGCCTCACTAAAAGGTGAAAGACATGAATACGCATGTGGTGTTGAAAATTTAAGGGAAGCATATTTTCTCTGAATATAGTACAGGTATGGGATACATTATCCAGAAAACCTTTATCCAGAAAGTTGCGACATACAGAAATGTTGTCACATATTGGTAAAAATATACATTTTCATTCCAATTGCTACTTATATTGTGCAGCAGATGGTTCATTCATGTTAGCAGATCATTTGCAAACATTACTACCTAAAGACAATATGCTGCTGCTGCTGGAGCTTGACTATGCTGCAAGCTGTTTGGTGTTATTTTATCTTGTCACTTTGATCCTCCTTATGATCCCAAGATATTTTTAAGTGTACTCTTTAGTTTACAGTAACTATTACTTTATCTCCATAGGCTTCTTATATTGAACAGCATGCAAACAAGTGCAAGTTTTCATGTAACATACAGCAAGTGGAAGGCACTTTATGTATGTTTTTTTTTTTTAAAATTTTCAGAAGCTTACTTGCATTGAAGATTATTGATCCTCTGTGCACATTTAAAAAACTTCGAAATTCGAATTAAAAAAGACCAACCGAAATTAAGTCGAAGGTTTTTTTTGGCCAAATAGGTCCGTATTCGGCCAGATTCAAAGCCATACGAATCGAAGTAATAGCGCATTCAATCAAATTTGAATCTAAGTTTTACCACTTATTATCAAAGCCTGCATTATACCAACATTGATTTTAATTTGCATCATCCCCCTTTAATACTGAATCATGTACAGTAGGAAACAAAAATTGTGTTGATGCTCCAATTGTACCAATTATATGTTCCAATTCTATGTACCAATTATACCATCTATATGACTATTTCAGTTTATTATCCAGAGCTTTTGTAAAGTAACCAGATTGTGGGTTTTTCAGACAATGATGCTTATTTGTACAACCAGTCTTAATTTCTTACTTTATTTTTGGGCTGCTAAAGAATAATAAAGTAGCATCAGAACATCTTCACAGGCATCCCATGCTATGTGCATCCCAAGATATCCCATGTCTTCCACTTTTAAGATCATCACCATTCCTGTGTAATTCTCTGGCACCACACTTATTATGCAACATCTTTGTACATATTTGTACTAACAGAGGCTATGTTCTTTTTTTTCAGATCCCAACTTTGTTCGAACATTTTTGACAACATATAGATCTTTTTGCAAACCCCAGGAACTTTTGAGCCTTCTTATAGAAAGGTGGGTCAAGGGCATTGGCATTATCTGGATCAGTGTTAAACAGACATCATACAGTTTTTTTGGGGGTGGGGGTAACTGTTTTTGTGAACACACATACACATTTTCAGTTTTTGGCTGCTGGGGTCAATGAACCCCCATTTGAAAGCTGTAGAAGAGGAAGGGAAATTAATTTAAAAAAAAAAATATTAAAAAAAAGACCAAATTTTATCCAATTGATAATCATTTTTGAAAATAGAGATTCAGAACAATGTTCTGAAATGTTTGAATTGTGATTCCTTTGATGGTGTGGATTATTAATACTGATAATAGAGAGATTTTTATACTTACCGTTAAATCTTTTTCTCTTGACCTACATTGGGGGACACAGGCACCATGGGGATGAAGATCCTGCAGCTGGAGAGCAGACACTAATAAGTTTAAACTGACTCCTCCTCCTCCTCCTCCTGCTGTGGGCTTCATCCTCTGCTCACTTCCTATCTGGTTCAGTTTCACCGAAGAAGGAACATAACAAGAAGCCAAAAACAGAAGAAAAGTCCTTCAACCCCTTTTTTTAATTTATGTATTTATTTTTTAAAACTATATACAGATAAGACACTCCAAGGAGTAAACATTTTGTCTAGACAACCATTTTGTCAGGGAGGGAAGGCATGTGTCCCCCAATGTAGGTCAAGAGAAAAAGATTTGACGGTAAGTATAAAAATCTCTCTTTCTCTTGCCTAGATTGGGGGACACAGGCACCATGGGGATGTTCCAAAGCAACCCCTGAGGGTGGGACAAAAATCCCTTTAGGTGCTTGCAACACCTTCCTCCCAAAACTGGCCTCGGCTGACACCAGTACGTGAAGCTTGTAGAAGTGGGTGAAGGTGTGAATTGATGACCAGGTAGCAGCTGGGCAGACTTGTTCGACCGAGGCCTGGTGTCGTACTGCCCAGGACATGCTAAGGGAACGTGTGGATTGAGCTTGAATCTTGAATGGAGGTGGTTTTCCTTTCATTGCGTAGGCTCTGGTAATCGTGGAAGGGATCCACTGTGCTATGGTTGCCTTGGATGCTTTGGTTCCCATCCTTGGGCCACTTGGAAGAATGAACAGGGCATCAGCTTTCCTTATTTCTTGTGTTGCCCTTAAATATGACTTTATCGCTTAAACCACATCTGACTTGTTCAGTTTATTTTCACTCTTTGTTTCTGGGCATAACAATTGTACTACTATGTCTTGATTTAGATGGAACTCTGATACCACATTAGGCTGAAAATCCGGCGTAGGTCGGAGCACCACCTTGTCCTGGTGAATGATGGTAAATGGAGGTTTACAAGAGAGGGCTGCCAGCTCTGACACTCTAGTGCCGATGTGATCGTTAAGAGTGAGTAGCGGAATTGTGTAGAATGGTTCCTCTTGTAACGTGGATAACACCAATTTGAGGTCCCAGGGTGGCACAGGACATCTATACGGTCGAACAAGTCTAGTTGCCCCTTGAAGGAATGTCTTTACATTGCTCCATAATGCTATCTTTTCCTGGTATAGAATGGAGAGTGCGGATACCTGCACCTGTATGTCTTTCTCAGTTGCTCTTTGTGGATCTTAGCTTCTGCTTTCATACCAGGCAATAAATGTCTTCCATACTCTATGGTAGATTTTGGCTGATACTGGCTTTCTTGCTCGTAACATTGTAGGAATTTCATCCACTGGTGCTCCCGATCTTCTAAGGACTAGGGTCTCAAGAGCCATGCCGTTAAAGCCCACTGTTGTGAATTGGGGTGAGCAATCATCTGTAGATCTTCTCTGTGAGGGAGGTGGAATGGTGTGTCTATCGCCTTGTCTGCTATTTCTGAGAACCATGACCTTCTTGGCCAGTAAGGTGCCACTTGGATAGTCTTTATTCTTTCCTGTTTATCTATTTTATCACTTTTGGTAACAAGGCTAGTGGAGGAAAGACACATACCATGTTGAACTCCCATGGAATCACTAGAGCGTCTGCTGCGTAAGCCTGTGGGTCTCGACTTCTTGCTATGAATGACCTAACTTTGTGATTGTAGCACGATGCCATCAGGTCCACCTCTGGGAGACCCCACCTTGTCACTATTAGCTGGAACACTTCTTGGTGTAGGCTCCATTCCCCCTGATCTATGGTTTCTCTGCTTAGGTAGTCCGCCATCCAATTGTCTACCCCTGGGATATAAACTGCGGAGATTGCTGGAACATTGCTTTCTGCCCACTCTAGGATCCGGCCTGCTTCCTTTAGAACCGCAAGGCTGCGGGTGCCGCCCGTGGTTTATATATGCCACCGCCGTCACATTGTCTGATTGTATTGTACTTAGTTTCCGTGGAGGTGTGTTGTCCAGTGTTCCAGGGAGTAGAATATTGCTCTTAGTTTGATCGGAAGTATTCTCTCCTCCTGATTCCAGAGGCCCTGAACTGTTCTTTGTCCCAGTACTCCGCCCCATCCCTTCAGACTGGCATCCGTTGTAATCACCGTCCACTGGTGATTGGGGAAAGGCTTCCCTGACTCCGTTCGGAGTGGGTGGAGCCACCAATCCTTGAATAATTTGTTCTACTTGCCGATCTAAGTTGTCGCGATTCTTTTTCTGATGTCGTAGTATCAGGTGCTGTAATGGTCTGGTGTGTAGTTGGGCATAGGGAATTGCTGGGAAAGAAGCTACCATTTTCCCTAAGGTTTGCATCACTGTGCGGAGCAGAACCGTGGTGGCTATCTTGAGTGCATTATCTGGTTCAGCATTGTGTTGATCTTTTCATGTGGAAGGAAGGACTTTTCTGCGTTTGAGTCTAGTATCAGACCTAGGTATTCTATTGTCTGTGTTGGGCTGAGGTTGGCCTTTCGGTAATTGATGAGCCAACCTGTTGTAGAGTTTGAAAAACCTGTGAGGTGTGATCTCTGGCCACTTCCACTGATGGCACCTTGACCAGTAGGTCGTCTAAATAAGGAATGACTGTTATGCCTTTGGGCCTGAGTACTGCCAGCGCTACTGCCATTACCTTGGTGAAGGTGCGGGGGGGGGGCAGACGAAAGGCCGAATGGAAGAGCCACAATATGCCAATGCTTCCAGTCCACATAAAATCTCAGGAATCTGTAGTGTTTAGGGTGGATCAGTATGTGGAGATAGGCGTCCTTAATAGTAGTTTTCCCAGAAAAGGTAGACTGACCAGGGATCTTTTTGAAGTTAGGTCTGCCGACCAAGTCTTGAGCCACAGGAATCTACGGGCGGCTATGGATTGGGCTGATGCCTGGTCGACCAGCTTTGCTGCATCTAAGGCTGCGTCACATATGTAGGCTGTGCCATCCGCTATCTGAGAAAATAAAATGTCAGTAGATGGGTCCTCTGACCCTAGAAGCTGTGCTGCCTGTTCCACCCAAACTTCCATTGCCTTAGCCACCCATGCTATGCCGAATATGGGCCTGAAAGCTGTGCCCGATGCTGTGAAGATTGCCTTGCAAAATCCTTCTAGTCTTTTATCTATTGGGTCTTTAAACGCTGCTGCATCAGCTACCGGTATAGTGGTAGTCCTTGATAGCCTAGAGACCGGTGGATCGACCGCCAGGGATGAGGACCACAAGTCTATACACTCCTGTGGGAAGGGATAGGCCTGGGAAAAGCGTTTGGATACCTGTACTCTGTGATAAGGGTTCTTCCACTGTGACTTAATGATCTCGTCTAACTGCTCAAATGCAGGGAATATACAGGAGGTTTTCTTTTGTCTCTTAAAGATATTCTTGCCAGGCTCTATGACTGTGACTATGTCTTCGATACTTAGTGTCTTGAGTACGGCCTGAATGAGACCCTCTATTTCCTTTTGTGTTCTTGGGGTATCTGTGTCAGGATCAGGGTCCTGATCAGAATCCTCATCTGAGAGAACTTGTCCCTCCTCGTTAGAGGGGGTGAGGTGGCCCCACAGAGAGCCCGGAGGCGAATTGGTGGGGCACTTTGCAGCAGCTGGACGTATGTACTAGTTGAAGGTGCTGCTGACAGCCATTCTAAGACTCTGTCCAGAGTTTCTGGGATGCGAGACAGATTTTGCAGGCCTGCAAGGTATAGTGAGAGGGCCCTCACTAGCTCTCTGATATATTGGGGGGGGGGAGGTGCTTGAGTGTGACTTGTTGTAGGAGGCGTCCTACAAGCAGTACATGCTGGTTCAGCCGAAGCGTAAAGAAATTTGGCCTGACACACCACACAGGCAAAATTTTTTACTGACTTGGGATGTACCGCTGCAAGTATAGAAGTGCCTTCCTCCTCATTTCTGTCTATCATGTTATGTTCCCTGTCTATGGCGATAGGCCTTGTAAGGGGAGCAGGGAATATTTGGACCGAGTTGCTGTGGACAAGATAAAAGAGAGAGAGCCCTTAGGTGCGGTCGGTATTATAAAATAAAGTGTCAAAATGGAGAAGCTATAGTCTCCTACCGTGCTTAGTTGCTCCGGTTGGCTTATCTGCGCAGAGACAAGTCGCGCTCTTCAAGGCGCGCTGTGAATTCTCCGCCTGAGATGGAGGGCGGGGGACCCGTCATGTCACATAATAAAAAACGGTCATGGGGAGCCTAAGTTGGTCGCGGGGTTGAGTAAGTGGTGATAGTACTCACCTGTCCAGCCTGATATCCATTGCCCATTGGTGTGATGTTCCTTGTCCATCCAGACCGGTGCAGCCTCCGTAGAGCAGGAACTCAGTCTCAGGGAAACAGAGGGAGCGTGCCTGCAGCCTCTGTAGAGCGGGAAGACTTGTGGGCATAATCCCTAGGGATGAAGCCCACAGCAGGAGGAGGAAGAGTCAGTTTTAACCCATTAGTGTCCGCTCTCCAGCTGCAGGATCTTCATCCCCGTGGTGCCTGTGTCCCCCAATCTAGAATTCTGCATCTTTTCTGAAATAATCAAGTTTATATTCACTATTCCTCTCTCAGCATCTGTTTTTCTTCATTCTGTCTTCATGCAGAAGTTGGATGTCAGATGATTGATCCAATATATCTTATTGGGGGGGGGGCTCTCTTTCCTATCAGATGAATTAGAGCTCACTCAAGTAACTGATTCCATTACAAACCAAATCCATAAAATCCAACAAAATAACTGCCTTTTGCACAAATTCTGCATACAGAGAGACAGGATTTCTGGGGATTTTAATAGAGTGAGCTAATACATCTTCTTGCCCCCCTATAAGATATATTGGATCATTTATCCGACACCCAACTCCCCAATGAAGACAGAATAATGAGAAACAGATGCTGAGAGAGGAATAGTGAAAATAAAATTGATTATTTCAGAAACTGTACAGCATTTAATTGATTGTATTTTTCAATATGCTAAAGCTAATATTAAATTTTCATTTCCTTGATAGTTCCCCTTTAAAGAACAGACAGTGATAACTATTCAAATACATCACATTTCTTGTTAAAGCAATCCATTTGTTAGACCAATGTTATCAACCTTTCAGGTATTGCTGCTTAGATCAAATTCTAGATTCCCCCATTCAGTCGTTGATAACTCAGTTATTTTTGTACACTTTTGCACAAAATAATTTGCTTTGAAGATTTTTAATTTCAGTGCTCACACTTAATGTATCTCTTTTCCTTTATATTCTTTACTGGTTTATTCTAGGTTTGAGATTCCAGATCCTGAACCAAGTGAAGCTGACCTGATAGCTATGGAGAATGGCGATCAGCCACTTAGTGCGGAGCTCAAAAGATTTAGAAAGGAATATGTACAGCCCGTACAGTTGCGGTAGGCTTAAAAAAATAGACTGCTTTTATGGTGCTATACATGCTGTACTATACTGACATTATTGTCCGCTATGAAAACTTTTCATTTATTTAAATTAGTAAAGTCTAGTGATGGGCGAATTTGCGCCGTTTTTCGCGAAATTCGCGAAACGGCGAAAAATTTGCAAAACGTCGCCGGCGTCCATTTTTCCGAAAAAAAAATTTGACGCCGCGAATTTTCGTGGGCGTTTGGCGAATTTATTCGCTGGCGGTGAATCGCGCAAATTTGCCGCGAATTCGCTCCTGGCGAATAAATTCGCCCATCACTAGTAAAGTCACTGTTTACTAAAATTATATTGGACAAGCTTCTTGCATCAAAACATTACATTAGCTTCTGTGCAACCTTGCAGAGATCCTGGGACGTCTCTATTGGAAAGAAAGAAATATAACATTACATGCATGAGAACACACTCTTCAAATGGTTCTTGAGGGTTTGTGGTCTTTATTAAAGATTGTGGCCATAGATATGACTGGTCAACGTCCTTTTATGTCACAAAGTCCAATATAGAATTTGTTGGAAATTGGTTTCCTTTTGCACAACCATGAAAAAAAAGGCTATAGGGTTTGTTCTAATAAGCACATTTTATTTGTAGATTCTTCTAACACTGTGAGGCACATTTATCAATATTCAAATTCATGCGAGTTTTTTTTAACTCGCATGAATTCGGTTTTAGTTGAAATTTGAATATTCGATTATTTATTATAAAAATTGAATATGTTAAACTCGGACGAATTTTACAGAGTCGAAAATTTGAATCTAGTTTGAATCGAATTCGATCTAACTTGATTCAAGTTTTTTCTCTGAAAAAAACTTGAATGTCAGGAAGGCTGCAAACATCTCCAAATTGCTCACTGGACCTCTCCCATTGACTTATACAGCAATTTGGCAGGTTTTAGGTGGCGAATAGTCAAATTTGAATTCTTAAAGCACCAGAGTATGATAAATCTCAAAAATTTAATTTTTTTTTTAAATTCCCTAGTTGAATTTAACAGAGTTGACCAAAAAAAAAATGTGAAAACTAGAATTCGAATTTTCAATTGTTTTTAATGTTTTTTAATGTTTGTGTTAGTGGTTCTAGCACATTTGTACCTCAAAGTTGGCAGTGGAAACACTGAACAGGTCTGGATAAACACAAAAAAGCTGAATTAAAATGATAGGGGCAGATTTATCAAGGGTTGAATTTCTAAGAAAAAAATACTTGAAATTTGACCATCGAATTAAAATACTTGGACTTCGAATATCGAAGTCGAATGATATTTCACCGAATTTGGCCATCGAACGATCAAAGTAAAATCGTTCGATCGAACGATTCGAATGATTTTAGCGTACGATCGAATGATTTTACTTCAATGTGTAAAGACTTCGAAAAATTATCTAGAAGGTCCCCATAGACTAACATAGCACTTCGTCAGGTTTAATTTGGCGAACTATTGAAGTTGAAGTTTTTTTAAAGAGACCGTACTTTGATTATCGAATATTCAAACTATTTTACTTTGAATCGAATTTGAAGTAAATTCGAAGTCGTAGTATCCTATTCGATGGTCGAAGTATCCAAAAAATTACTTTGAATTTCGAATTTTTTTACTTTGAAAATTCCCTCTAATTCACTCATGTTTTAGCTTCTTATTAACACCTTCAATACTCAAACCCCCATTTGTAATAAAAGGCACTACGATTGCCCATAAGTAGTAACTCATAGCAACCAATAAGATGTTTTGTTTAAACAGGTGACCAATAAATGCTACCTTCTGACTGGGGAAACTTAGTCCCTTTTATTACATAACACCTATAGACTCAATATGGATAAATAAATGCCCCCAAATATCTTGTTTTGTGTCTAGACCTCTGTTTGTTTTTGATATATATTGTTCTGTTGGTCTTTTGTACTTGCATACATATGGGCAGATTTATCAAAGGTCGTATTTATGTGAATTTTTTTTACTCTAATAAAATCGAATATACTCACAACTTGAATGGGAGGTAATTTAAGAATAGTCCCAACTCGAAAATTCTAATCGAATTCGAATCATGTTTACCCGCTGAAAAAAATTTGAATGTCAGGAAGGCAGTTAATATATTTAAATGGTTCAATGAACCTCTGCCATTGACTTGTAAATTAACTCAGCAGGTTTTATGTTTCCATGATCGAGGTGTGATACATCTTACATTCAAATTGGGGGTTTAAAAATTGAATGTGTGAATGTTGACACCAAAAAAAATTAGAGACCTCAAATTTAATATTCGACCCTTAATAAATCTGCCCCATAGTGTACCTAACCAATGATACTAAATTCAAATATTTTTTTTCCCTTTAATTCAGTGTTCTTAATGTTTGTCGGCATTGGGTAGAACATCATTTTTATGACTTTGAACGAGATTCAGATCTTTTAATACGACTAGAAGAATTCATTGGAACAGTAAGAGGTAATAATGATATTTGATGGGATTTTCATTATTTATGTTAACATTTTTAAGTTCAGGCTCTCCGCAGTTTATCTACTTTTTTGGCATCACTCGAGATTCTGTGACCTCAAGCAGTCTTGCTGATGCTGCCAGGGGGGCGGGAGAATGGTGGGCCACATTGCTAGTGAAGAACGTTAAGAGTAGAATTCCAGGTTTGAAGACCGGGGTCTGTGTTCTGCCACCCTGGTTACCTGCCACCTGAGGCAAGGTTCTCATCTAGCTTCATAGCAGGAGCAGCTCAGTTTGGCATAGACCTAATCATAGGAATATGATAACAGAGTGTTTGCCATCATGTATGGGTTTGATGGCATGTTGATTAGTTGCTTAGATGCACTTTGGCCTGCAATATACATGGTAAAGTTGTACATCATCCATATGATTGGACATTGGACCAGATGGTACTCAATGGTTGCATTATATAGTTCTACAGAACAAGCCATTACATAATTGTAACTGTCGAAGGGAAGGAATATATAATTGTGAAGACATGTTACATAGTTAAATTGGGTTGAAAAAAAAACTCCACTCCAAAAGAAACCCAGCATCCATACACACACCCTTCCATACAATCACATCAATTTATATATACCTATATCTATGATAAAGAATTTAGTATCACAATAGCCTTTGATATTATGTCTGTCCAAGAAATCACCAAGCCATTCTTAAAGACATTAACTGAATCAGCCATCACATCACTGTCCTCACTGTGAAAAACCACCTACACTGCTTCAAAAGAAAGTTCTTTTCTTCTAGTCTGAAGGTATGGCCTTTGGAATGGCAATCCTCTCTCCTAGAACATTTTATAAAGCTTGTAAAGGTATGGGATCTATTATCTGGAAAGACCCGAAATTTTCTAATTCTTTGTTTTTAGTAACTTAAATCTGTGTGCTGTAATTATAGAAAAAAAATTCCAAGCATTCCGGCTAATAGATCCTATAAAAGTGCAAATAAGAGCATCTATAGCAGAGACACATCTGAACTTTTGTAGGCCTTTGTAAGACAAATGTTTTCCTATGGGCAACACTCACATGCTGATATTTAAAGTGGTTCATATGTTAATCAGATATCTTTTGTTGCAGGCAAAGCCATGAAAAAATGGGTAGAATCAATAACTAAAATAATTCATCGAAAGAAGCAGGTGCAAGCTAATGGACCGAGCCATAATATAACCTTTGAAAGTTTACCACCTGCCATAGAATGGCACATAAGCAGGAGTGGCCAAATAGAAACCTTTGACTTGCTTACTTTGCATCCAATAGAGATTGCTCGCCAGTTGACTTTGCTGGAGTCAGAACTGTACAGGTATACTTGAATAATCTAATCACAGTTTTATAATGGAACAATACGTTTGCAATAAGTTATAATGCACAAGCTGTGTGCAAGCAGTGTTTGCAGTTTTCTTTCCTTACTGCTTTTCTTTAGATCTGTGAATCAACACATAGCATAATGGGTAACGCTTATAGTTATACTACACAAAACTCTAACTCTTTAAAGGGGCATATGTTTGTTTTGTGCACAAATATCTACTCTCTTCTTTGCAGTTACTGGCGGATGCCATTGATATCACTGTGTACACACACACAGGGCATCATCAGGGGTTGTATCTGCTGGTAGAGAAAACCCACAGCATGTGTCATTAGCATTAGGATTATGGGCCATAGAGAGTCAAGTATTCTAATTTCTGCATATTCTCCCAGTAAATTGACTTCTCCTTTTGTAAAATCTTTATGCCCTGCTGACTGAGCCACATGAGATGCTTGGATTATTTCTTAAAACTCAAACTAAGGGTTAAAACAAGTGATTTTTTTTACTTGGTACTTTTCCCCCATAACTCTAAGACATCAATATTTGTTTTATGTTAAATTGACTACTGCTTTGTTCCCCCACTGTTTTAGGGCTGTGCAGTCATCAGAGCTTGTTGGAAGTGTATGGACTAAAGAAGACAAAGAAACCAACTCCCCCAATCTCCTAAAGATGATCAGGCACACAACTAATCTCACCCTCTGGTTTGAAAAGTGAGTTTATTTGAAATGTTCGTTATTAAACTAAAAGATTGGGTTAATGGTTCCCCTAATTTTAATACATACTCTCCACTTATATAATATCCTGGTGTCTGAGTTAAGGTGGCCATAGACACACAGATCCGATCGTACGAATCGAGGATGTGCCTCGAGCGTGTGCCGACATCTTTCGTCCGGCGGAGATCGGTCGTTTGGTCGATCGGTCAGGTTTGATTTTGACCCGACCGATCCCGCCGGAGCTCATGGCACATCGTAATCGGATCGTTTGGCCATACGGCCGAACAATCGGATTACCCCCGATATAGCCATGCCTGTTAATGGCATATCGGGGAAAGATCCGCTCGTTTGGCAACATCGCCAAACGAGCGGATCTTTGCATCTATGGCCACCCTTACTGACACATCCTTATCTAAATGGAGGGGGATTGTTGAATTCCTAAAAGCTAGATAAGTATTCTAGATGTACAGTACAGTGTTCTAGTTGTGAGCAATGTTACTTTAATAAAGAATGCTCTTATAAGCGAATATCTGTAAAGAGAGCTATGGAATGTATTCCCTCACAACTGGAGATTCGGGGAGATTTAGTCTCCCGGTGACTAATTGCCTCTTCTTTGGGGCGACTAATCTCCCTGAACGGCTTCCGCCTGCTAGAATGAGAAATCGTCTGCGGCATGGCACTCGCAGCACTTCATATTCTGACGTTTCCTCGTGAGGCAACTTCGGCGACTACTGAAAACGAAACGCCACAAGTGCCATGCCACAGGTGATTTCTCATTCTAGCAGGTTACTAGCGAATTAATAAATGAATACCTAACCCCAGATACATTGCCTTACGGATCCAACAGTGTAGTGATGTAGGACACATGTTGGCAACACCTTATGGCAGATTTATGGTTTGAGAACTTGAACTTCATTTCAACCTATTATGGTTGAAACAGCAGGATTTATGGGATAGTAATGAGATGTCTACTCACTGTTCACCCATGTAACAAGGAATTATACTAAAACTCTATGTACATTATGGGGCAGGGATGTTTACAGTCTTCCTGGCATTGAAGGTTTTTTCGGAGAAAATACTCGAATCGAGTTTTCGATTCAAATTCATTTTAAGTTTACGGGTTGTTTCAATTTGTCCCAGTTTAAAAACTTAAATTTTAGTATTATGTTTCGAGTGGTCAAATTTCAAGTTTAGGGGACTTTTTAAAAACTTTTTAAAAACCTGCATGAATTTGAAATTTAGACCTTTGATAAATGTGCCTCTATATTATCTTGCAATATATAAGGTGGTTCTGCTTCCTTGGGCAGCAGCAGCCGGGTTAGCAGCTCCTCTGCTTTTGGAAGGAGATAAGTATAATGTTTAGGGTCAGGGCACACAGGCAGATTAGAGGAGATTAGTCACCCGGTGACAAATCTCCTCTTCTTCCGGATGACTAATCTCCCTGAACTGCCTTCCCGCCGACTAAAATGTAAATCGCCTACTGGATGGCACTCTGAGTGATTCCTTTTCCGAAGTTGCTGGAAGTTTAATCGTGAGGCGACTTCCGAAAACAAATTGCTCCAAGTGCCATCCCACCAGCGATTTATATTTTAGCCGACAGGGAGGCAGTTCGGGGAGATTAGTCGCCCAAAGAAGAGGAGATCTGCCTGTGTGCCCTGACCCGAACTGCCTCCCCTGCCTTCCCGCCGGCTAAAATGTAAATCGCCGGCGGGATGGCAATCGCAGCAATTTGTTTTCCGTAGTCACCCGAAGTTTCATCATCAGGCAACTTCGTAAAACAAATTGCTCAGAGTGCCATCCCGCTGGCGATTTTACATTTTAGCAAGCGGGAAGGCAGGGGAGGCATTTTGGGGAGATTAGTCGCCCCGAAGAAGAGGAGGAGATTTGTCGATGTGCGACTAATCTCCCTGAATCTGCCTGTGTGCTCTGACCCTTATAGAGAAAATAAGCAGCAGCTTTTAAAGGCAATGTTAACATGTATAGTTAAAACCCCTTTATTTTTGAGTATTTCCTTTAGATAAACACAAAGAGTAAAAAGGGAGTTAGTAAGCCTTTAAAAACAAAGTGGTATGGAAAATGTAAATAGAAATACACATGAAATGGCTCCGCAAGTCCTGCAGTGATTTTTGGTTGTAAATGTTATTGTGGAGTTTGTGTCAGTAGCCAAATATTTACAGGTCTTGAGTGTTTAGCATGAAGTGGTGTTTTGCAGAAAGTAACATCTAATCTCATTGTCTGTCTTTGTTTGTAGCGTTCTATGCTTCCTTTCAGTTCATTTTGTTTTCATTATAGCATAATGTACAGTGCCTTGGTGGCCTTTAGCCAACCTTCTACTGGCATAACTTCTGTTTCCATCCACTCATGTCAGAGGAAATCTGAAATGGTCTCACTTATATACAGTTTGTAAATACCTGGAAGCATTATAAATGAAGTACAGTTAGAACAGATTTCCTTTGTTTTCCATATCCTTCGCCTATTTTTCAAACATTTCTATGAACAATTGTTCACATTGTATTAATTGGTTTGTTTCACTTGATTGCATTTCTGAACTGTTTCAAGTTGGGGTCATGGCTGGAGAACAGCAAATTTGCAGTTTAAACTGATAAATTGCTTACAGGGATACTGTTGTGGGAAAACATGTTTTTTTTTTCCAAAACGCATCAGTTAATAGTGCTACTCCAGCAGACTTCTGCACTGAAATCCATTTTTCAAAAGAGCAAACTGATTTTTTATATATTTAATTTTAAAATCTGACATGGGGCTAGACACATTGTCAGTTTCCCAGGAGCCCCCAGTCATGTGCTCTGATAAACTTCAGTGACTCTTTACTGCTGTACTGCAAATTTGAGTGATGTCACCACCCCTTCCCATCCCCCCACCAGCAGCCTAACAACAGAACATTGGGAGGGTAGCCATATAGCAGTTTCCTAACACATGATAACAGCTGCTTGGTAGATCTAAGAACAACACTCAATAGTAAAATCCAGGTCCCATTGCGACACATTCAGTTACATTGAGTAGGAACAACCTGCCAGAAAGCAGTTCCATAGTGCAGCACTGGCTCTTTCTGAAAGCACCAGGTCTCCACTGGTCTAAAAGTTGGCAAACCTACCTGTACCGCCTGATATTATTTTTATTTGTACTCCAAATTTCAATCTCTGTGGGTTTCATTAATATTTTTAATTTTAAAATTGTAATTTTTTTTAAAATGTATTGTTCTTGTCTTTTCATTCGAAATATTTGGTTATTGCTTTGTAGCTACAGTGCGAGTCAAAACCATTCTAACACTTTTCAGTCAACATAAGTGTTCAACCTGTAGAACCCCAGTTCTGAACAACAATTCCATTGAAAGTTTAAGTTAAAGTTCAAATTTCAATGTTCAAGAAGAGTTAACCAGCTGCTGGAGTGATTGGGCACCTCTGGTCTGTCTGTTGGTTGTATTAAAATCTGAAAAACAAAACTTGTTTTTTTTTTCTTTTAAAGGTGCATTGTTGAAACTGAAAATCTTGAAGAGCGAGTGGTTGTGGTTAGTCGCATCATAGAAATTCTCCAGGTGTTTCAGGAGCTAAATAACTTTAATGGTGTACTTGAAGTTGTAAGTGCCATGAATTCCTCTCCCATATACAGACTGGATAACACCTTTGAGGTGAGGAAACGTTATGTTTTTCTGTGTTAATCTGTTATTTAGATAAGAAATTACTGTAGAAAGAATGAGTAAGAAAGGAGCAAGAAAAATCATGCTCTTCACTGTAATTGACTGTTAGTAAATGAACACAGATATATGGCACATATATGGAATCTCTTATCGGGAACCCCAATATCCAGGAAGCTCTAAATTATAGGAAAGCCATCACACATAGAGGACTATTTATTAAACCTTGATTTTTTTTTTATGGTCGAATTTTAAAGGGGAAAATTCCAATTTTTACAGGAAAACATTTATTATACCCCAATGCTGCTAAAAATTCGAATCCGAAAATACTTCAGTGAAAAGTCTGTTGAAGTAATGTAGAAGTCAATGGTAGACGTCCCTTTTACAATTTGATGATGTTGTGATCTGCGCTGGGTTTCGTACGATGATGTGAAAATTTCATGGTTTTCAGACGACAACTCAAAAAAAATTGAGCGATCTGGGTGGCAAATTCGGAAAAGTTTTACTATTTGAATTTTTGTTCGATTTTGTCAAGACTTTTCCCACACCAACTTTTTCAAGCTCATAGAGTCCATTTTAAACTAAAATATTTTTTTTTTATTTCCTTTTCCTCTCCTTATTTGGTTCATATAATACATAAGTGCTTTTGATATACTTATGGTACAGTAAGAAAATAAAAAATCTTATCTGTGAAACCCCACGTCCTAAGCATTCTGGATAAAAGATCCCATACATGTTGCATTACAACATGAACAGGTGGCAGTCTTAATTTGATAAAACAAAATTTATGGTTTATAGGGAACTGGGAAAATCATTTCCACAGGTAAGTCGTTTACAGGTGCACACTAGAATTAAAAGTTGTGTATGTGTGTGAGTATTGTATATTGCGGAAGACTGTCTCCTGCATATAATACTATATCATTTCCATTTCTCACTGATTCTATAGAAGGAACAGAATTAAAATGGTCTACATTTATTTATATGTAAAGTGGGGACTATTGTGAAAATAAATATGTAATATCCGCTTTATCTCATGGAAATAAGGATCTAAGTATAATCACATAAAAAAATCTGTATTGTCCTTGAAATAATCAAGTCCCTTTATCAGTGATTCTTCAGTATTCTTATCTTCATAAACAGTTTCTCTTTTTGCAGAAGTATGTTTCAGATTTTGATTAACAGGTCAAATACATTGATGAGTTTCTGCCTTTCCATAGACAGAGCTTTTTTTTTTTTTCAAAATGACCCAACTGAAAGCTGCATGAAGAGGCAGATTTTTTTTGGGGGGCTGGGGTGAGGTTTTAGTTAGGAATAGCTTTAGAAACGGTACAAAATTCTTAATTTATAATATTTGTAAAAGTCTCTTTTAATGCAATAAAGATTATATTAAATGCATGCTTTTGATATAGTTCCCCTTTAAAATAAGTTGAACAATTACATACTTGACTGTTTGCACAAAATACATACCCTCAGATGCATTCCCTAAGTGTTTTTGTTTCCATTTTAAAGCAAGTGCCAAGCCGTCAGAGAAAGATTTTAGAAGAAGCTCATGAACTGAGTGAAGATCACCAAAAGAAATATTTGGCGAAACTCAGGTCAATTAATCCACCGTGTGTGCCTTTTTGTGGTATGTGCCTTACTGTATGACTAATGGGCTTTACTTATTAAACGAAAATGTAGAGGGGGATAGAGTTAGGTAAAGAAGTAACAAATGTGGTTAGAGACACCATCTACAAGGACTGGCGGTACTTTTGGAGGTTAAATACTTTTATTTAAACAGTGCTGTTATCAAAATATGATCTTTATATTTCTGTCAAAAAAACATTGTAGCCTAAGTGGATAGATTTATTTTAAAACGCCTACTGTGAAGCCAAAACCTATCATACGGCAGTCTTTAAAGTACATCATTCTAGCTTTTAGAGCCCACACAGTGTGGGCCGTATGTATAGTGAGAGGAATGAACGAGACTGTCCTGTCATCCGGGGAAGTGCTCATTCATTCCTTTCAATTTGAATATGAGACAGATTGACGTTTCTCTGCTAGCGTTTGCACCGTGTGACACATTGTAGATAGAACTATCTTAATTTGAACAAGTTTTAAAGTCCAAAAAGAGTACTCACTCCAAACATACACACACCACCTAGTGAGCCTAAACTAGACTTCACTATTTCTTTTTCATAGGAGAATCAGGAATCCCAACACTGAAGTGCTACTATTAATAATACTTAGTCAGCTATAATGACACATAACTAACTAACTAACATCATTTGGGTTCTTTATATTGGAGGTGTGTGAAGTGCAGTGCTGTTCAGTGGCAGAACTACAGGGGGTGCGGGTGGTGCAACTGCAACAGGGCCAAAGGCTATGGCACATGCACAGACGTAACTATAGAGGAAACAGACCCCCCATGGTCGCAGGGGGGGAAAAGGGGCCCAAACTGCAGGGTCTTTTTCCTCTATAGCATTCAAATCCCCCTCCTCGCCACTTTCATCTTCTTTAAATTGACTGGCTCGCTCCTGAGCGAGCATGGGGGGGGGGTTTGTTGGTAAGTTGCGAGCAGGAGCACCTATGTGTGGTGGGGGTCAGATTGTGACTCCTGAGCTGTATCAATCAAAAAGCCATGAATAACCAAAGGTAGATCACTACTGACACCAATGGGAAGATCTGTGAATAGCCAATAACCCAGTGGTCCCAAAAGGTAGATCGGGATCTACCAGTAGACCTTTAGCTGGTGATCAGGAGATCTCAAGACACTGTCAATAAACAGCTTTTCTAAATCACCCTCCTATTTCATGCTTTTCATTCAGATATTTATTATGTTAAGGTTAGATAAGGAATAATTGTTTGTTAAATATAGCAATATACAATTTCCCATCAATCAATGTTTAAGTAATTGTTTCTAAGTAACAGAATGTTAGATCCTAATGGGCCAACATCATTAAAAGTAGACCTTGCATTAGAAAAGTATGGACGCTCAACTGCTAAATGCCTGTTACAGCATTTCTCACATCAGGCTTGTTATTGTTAATACTCCTTACAATACAACAATACACTATTTAGCTCACCAATTAATGCTATGGCCCATGTAGCAACAAACAAAATGCAAAGATTGCAAAAGAAGGAAAAACATCACAAATATGTATTTTTTTTTTAAAAAATTAAGTTTATTTAAAGTCATAGAACAAATTTATTGTGACAAAGGTAAACTGGGATGTTGAAAGGTGAATTTTGGATAATCTTTGATACTGTGTCCATAGATATTTTGTTAACAATGTTTGAAAAATAACTATAATAGTTAATGCTATTTTTTAGTGAATTTAGTAATTTTGCTTTTATGTAAACCTTTGTGTTGTATGTGGTTTAAAATTTTTAAATGAGCCTTTAAAATAATGTGCTGTATTTATCAGGTTTAATTTAGAAGGCAGGGCCATGGGAATATGTCATATGCCTAGTTAAAAAAATGGTTGTCACAATTTTTGTCACAAGAAAAAAGGGTTTTGGAAATGTTCTGATTTATATGCAGGGATATATTATCTACAGGATTTAATACACATTGCTTTGCTTCATTAAGCTAATCTTTAGTTTTTTTTTGTTTCATCCCAGGAATCTACTTGACAAACATTTTGAAGACAGAAGAAGGCAACCCTGATTTTCTTAAGAGACATGGGAAAGAACTGGTGAATTTTAGCAAAAGGAGGAAAGTAGCTGAAATCACTGGGGAAATACAGCAGTATCAGAATCAGCCTTATTGCTTACAAGTAGAACCAGATATACGAGTATGTTTAAGCATTGTTCTATTCTTAACTACTCTATTTTTTTCTTCCTGTATGTGCCATATACCAAATATTGTCTTTTTATAAGCATTTTACATGCTAAATTTTGTAAATTATAACCTACAACAACATGTGGTGTGTTGAAATCTAACCTCATCAGATTGTATCTTTATGCCCATACTACTAGTCTTCCTAATTAGATAATTGTACTGCAGACGAAGAATGAACTGCACTGGCCTGGGTTATTTCTGTATGAGCACTACAGATAGCCTGGGTTGACGCATGCTCAGTAGAGTAGAGAAGGCTGACGTTTTGCTTAAAGTTTGGCTTTTCACTCTTTGTGTGAATGCACACCCAGTACAAAGAAGGAGAAAGATAGAAAGATAGTTCTGGGATGCTCACACAGAAGTACCCTGAGGTATTGGGTAAGCAATTATAATCACTGGGGGTGCCTAACATTTGTCACCCCTCATAATGGCCTGATGAGAGGTTACTTATTCATTGTTTTTGGTCTTCTAGTCTAGAGCTGCACAGAAATAAATATAAACATTTCTAAAACGATAAATTAAAAAATAAGATAAAGTGCAAAGTTTTAAAATACTTGTTTCTACATACTAAAATTAAATTTTAAGGCATACTGCCTCTTTAACAGATAGACACAGTATGTAAAATTCCCTATACATGTGATCCTGGATCTATGTATGTTCCCAATAAAATTAAAATACAGTTTTAGAACTTATACTGTGCTCTAAATGTTTATTTGAATAGATTGTTAATTGTGTGCTTATGTTAGCTCATAAACCAAGGCTAATACTGTTGTGCATGAATTTCAGAAATTTTTTGAGAATTTAAATCCGATGGGAAATACCCCAGAGAAAGAATTTGAGGATTACTTGTTTAAGAAGTCCTTGGATATTGAGCCACGCAATGCAAAGACTCTGCCAAGATTTGTAAGTATCTAGATATTTTAAGAGTTGTTCAGAGCAAAATGAAGTTGAAATAGACATCTGTTTTTTTTTTTCTATTTCCAGCTTTCTGCGCCATGTTTGAGCCAGGTTTATTTAAAAAATAAAACATCAAAAATTGTCTCTTCCATCCCATTATTCACTGACAATGCAGACATTAAGATTTATGGGGAACTATCACATACATGTACCATAAGCAGAGACATTGCCCTAGATTGTTCTGATAATCAAAAAAACGAATGTTAAGTTTGGTTTGCCATGGGTTAACTTTGCGTTTGGTTTGCCATGGGTTAACTTTGCGTTTGGTTGCCATGGGTTATTGCACAAAAAATGTGCCCCCTGTAAATCGGTATTCTCTAAACAGAGAAAGGCTTAAAATGAGAAAGGACTAACACATTTTAGATAAAAATGATAATGGGATTTGCAAAATATTTTGAGTGGCTTTTCTGTTCGTTGAAATAACAGGATCATTTCTGTTCCTGTAGGGGTTAACTGGTAATATATATGTGTCATCCTTTAGCGACTTGGTAAGATTGTTTTTATGTCCCAATTTTTTTACAGGCTAAAAAGTACAATTATAATCTTAAATCTCCTGGGGTTCGTCCATCTAATCCAAGGCCAGGTACAATGAGGCACCCTACTCCTCTGCAACAAGAACCCCGAAAAATCAGCTACAGTCGCATACCAGAGAGTGAAATGGAAAGTTTAGCCTCGGCTCCAAACTCTCCTCGGACTCCCTTAACACCACCTCCTCCATCTGCTGCTTCTAGCACCACCGATGTATGCAGCGTGTTTGATTCAGACCCTTCAAGTCCATTTCATTCACGTAGGTACCCTGTGTGCCAACTGGCTACAAGAGCAAAGTAAACACTTACAAATAGTTTGTATTCAGGGTGGGTTCAGCTTTTTTATGGTAACACATATTTGTTCTTAAACAATTAAATCATGTGGTTTATTTTACTTTCCCTTTCAGTGTAATCTGCTGTTGCTAGAAAACATTTAAAGCAGTCCTGTTCTTCATTTTCAAATCATGGCAAGTTCTGTTGTTGCCTATAAAAAGGCTTGAAAAAACAGATGTTGCAGTAAAGGAGTGTTTCACCTTTACGTTAACTTTTAGTATGTTATAGATGCCAGTTCTAAGCAACTTTTTTAATTGCTCTTTTTTTTTTTTTTATTGTTTTTGAATTGTTTGCCTTCTTCTGACTCTTTCCAGCTTTCAAATGGGGTCACAAACACTATTTAAAAACAAATGCATGTATTTAACTCTAACTTGTTAGTGCTACTTTTTTATTACTCATCTTTCTATTTAGGCCCACTCCTATTTTTATTCCAGTCTCTTATTCAAATCGATGCATGGTTACTAGTGTAATTTGGACCCTAGCAACAAGATTGCGGAAATTGTAAACCGGAGAGCTGCTGAATATAGAGCTAACTCAAAAAAGAGATAATAAAAAAATGAAAGCAAATTGTTTCAGAATGTAACTCTCTACATCATACTAAAAGTTAACTCAAATGTGAACAACCATCTCCACTCTGTGTCAGGCTCTTGGAAAAGTAGGCGTTCATTATACAATTTATATAGTGAATAATGTAGCCCTTAAAGTAATCTATAATGCTATTAAACGTCACCAAGGAGTTAAATGACCATATAATGTCAAGTGCCTCCCAGGTGATTTCTCATATCTTTTTCCATTACAGAGTGGGGTACATTATTCATTGTCACCTACACTTGAACACTACACTTTTTGAACATTAAGAAAGCATGTCTTCGGTTAGCTCACGCTGTGCCTGTAGTGAATTAATGAGATGTGAGTCCCCCCCTTCTAGACTTCTGCTGGGTCCAGATATGTGCAGACTTGGGTACACGTGCCCCCGAGCTCTCTTGTCAGGTCTGGTTCAGCATGCGTCAATGGATGCACTGGATCTGCGCTGTCACCCACACGTGCCTTGCCTACCTTCTTCTCCCAGGTGTTCTTGACTGGGCCCAGCCAGGCCCGGATTTGTGGAAAGGCCACAAAGGCCAGAGCCTAGGGGGCAGAATTTTAGAGGCAGCATGACACCCAGCCACGTCGCAATGTGTTCACTGAGCACTGAGGACATTTGGACATAGCTCTTTAAATCTCCTGTCTACCAATCCCTATGCTCTCTGGACGAAGCAAGATAAGACTTTGCTCGTGAATATGAATGGGGGAGGTGGAAGGCAGAAAGGGTGGCAACGAGTGGGCCGGCCTAGGGGTGCCCTATGAATAAATCCAGCCCTGGGCCCAGCAGCACAATTAAAAATAAATATTAAAACAAAACAAAAAAATTAATTGGAAAAAAACTAAATGGGCCCCTGATCACACTTGACCCTTAGGCTATAGGGGAGCCCGTGCATTAATCCACCCCTGAAATCAGTGCTCTGTATGTTCTCTAGCATCCCCTTCTTTTAACCAATGTGTTTTCAGTGTCTGGTCAGGGAGCTCTGGCTTCCCATTTAGTCTTGCAATCTACGCAGGAACTGGCAGAGTCTCCTGTGTGTGATACTGTAGGTCTTGCTGTCCATAGGCGGTCGGTATTGGCCATTTTAGACAATGATTAACAAGGGGCAGCTAGGAAAGGTAAGAAATCCTGGGGGAGAGTAAGAGAGCCAGGGAAGGCCAGATGAGAAACCAGCAGTGGGGCCAGTGTATAAGGACACCAGAGTGCACTTCTCTTTACGTTATAAATGGCAAGTTCTCTAGTCAGAAAACAACAATGTAGAAGCATATACTTTACAACGTGGGTCATTTGAATGTGACCTTGATGTAGATTATATACTGTATTTGGTTAACTCCCTACTCCTCTGCCTAAAGTTGCCATGAAGAAGAAGGAAGTTGACAAGTTAAACTACTTTCAGTTTCATTTTGGAAATAATAGAGAACATGGGTATTTCTTAATTTTAAAAAGCACAAGCCCTATTTTATACAGACCTTTTAAATAAATGATGAAACATAGCAGAATTTGTAACTTATCTGTGAGAGCCAAAAAGGTATGAGAAAATGTGATAACCTTAAGTGCATAAGATTCCACACTATCTTTGGACTGCACTATTTCAGTACAGCAGGATGTGAGATCTGTAACATCAAAGAATGAAAGTGTTTTAAAGTAATAAAAATATAATGCAGTGTTGCCCTGCACTTGTGAAACTGGTGTGTCTGCTTCAGAAACACTACTATTGTTTATATAAATAAGCTGCTGTGTAGCAATTGGGGCAGCCATTCAAAGGAGAAAAGGCTTAGGTTACACAACAGGTAGCAGATAGGCTCTGTAGAGCATAACAGTGTTATCCACTATTTATCCTGTGCCATACAGCCTTTTTTCAATTTCCGCCATTGCTACACAGCAGCTTGTTTATATGAACTATAGTAGTGTTTCTGAAGCAAACACATCAGTTTTACCAGTGCAGGGCAACATTACATGATATTTTCATAACTTTAAAGCACTTTAATTTTTTGGTGATACTGTTCCTTTAAAATAGAATTCTCATTCCTAATTACCCTCACATTTCTCTATCACCATGCCATTTGGAGTATTTTACATTTTTTTTTTAAACTGCACAGTAATAATGGCAGTGTCTTGTTCATGAATATTAGTGAGCTAAATTTTTCACTTGCCAATGTTTGTTACATTCACTCAGGCTCAGCTTCGGTATCATCCATAAGTTTTACCAAGAATCTGGATGAAATGCAAGTTCCTCCACCAGTCCCCCCTAGGCGAAGACCAGAGTCTGCTCCAGCAGAATCATCTCCATCAAAGGTAGATTGGGCATTTTTTTTCTTTATTCTTAATATTTTGACATGTCAATATGATATTAATCTGTTTCCCTCCAGTTTATATCTTCCTTGTAAGAAATTCTTCTACACATCCACTTTACAGCATTTCTTTTAGTAGCCAAATTACTTTTTTATGTTCTTAGTAGGACTAAATGTTAAAGGGGATCATTATATTGCAGACATCAGTGTTGCTATACAGTTAAAAGTATTTTAAATTCTCAATTTGCTTTGTGCATGTTTAATATAGTTGCATTCATGGCAGAAAATGTACTTGAGTTATGCACAACATTATCGAAGTGCCTGAGGGCACCTGAACAAATTCAGAATTATGTTTTGAGCAGGATTAATTTTGTAGCTGCCCTTTTCCACTGGAGAATTGGACAAGCTTATTGCCATTAAGCCTGCAGGGGAGATTGAAAAGGGAATAACTGTTAGCACTTGGTTTGAGGGTTAAGTTAGTGGTACTGTTGAAGTCTGCCTGACTTTGGATTTTTCAATATGCCTTCAGGCACTTGTGCTTCTATGAACATTAAGCATGGCCTTCCTGTTGTATAATATCATCATGGTGGTGTGTGTACAGCACAAGATTCTGTTTATTTATAAGAGAGAAAAACATAATATAAAAAAATCGAAATAATATTCTCTCTCTGTGGAAATGGCCAAGTTGTGTTTTGGCCTTCACTTGGGCCTTTGTCAAAATAGCACAATCCAATAACAACGAATAAATATTCACCACATCGTTCACCACCAAAAGGGCATAGGCATGTGGAATTCTGACTCCACTGCTCTCAGTCTGTTTTTCCTGCAGTTGCAGAGAAGCAGATCCTCTCTCTTCCGCATCTCCATCTATCTGAAAATTACAGCTTCTGCCTGAGTGCAAGTACATGCTGCAGAGTGGTGATCAGCCAAAAAAACACAAAAGCAGGAGATTTCTGACCACTCTCTGCTCTGCGTACCTGCATACAGACGGAAGCTGTACCTTTTATTGCAGATACACAGAGCCAAAGCTGCACGTGCCCTTGCCCAAAAGAGGTAGAAAAGACCCCATAGTCAATGTAAGTTATTAACACTGCCACCCAGAGGTGAGAAAGATTTTAGAAATACAGTAGAACCCCCATTTTGCGTTTTTCAGGGGACCTTGAAAAAATTATGTAAAATCCGGGAAAATGTAAAATCAGGGAAATGTGTTAAAGTAACTTTTTCTTCACGTACTGAAAGGATATAAGCACAGAAGTCTACAATATTTACTGTCTTAATGACAAGGTTTAAGCTTTGCAGTGTTAATGTTACATGGGGGGATATGTGCAAGGTCTCTCTGTTAGTCACATACACAACCGAAAGCAATAAGTGATTGGTGCAGGACTGTATAAGGGGCAGACTAATTGGAATTGACCATTTACAGACAGAACCATGGCAAAATATACATCTGGTTAGTATTTTAAACCTCTTTATTTCACAAATAACATTCATAGCAGTTTTTGAGTACATCAGGACAAAATCTGGATGTAAAATCTGGGAAAACATTAATTAAAATCAGGGAAATGCCCCCTTTGAAATGCATTATAAATTGGCGGGAGCACAAATAAAAAATATAAAATGCGGGAAAACTTAAATTCAGGGTACTTAAAATCGAGGTTTTACTGTAACTGTCGATTGTATCCCATAATAAAAACATATAAATGATCATATGGAAAACTTCCCAAGTAACCATATTTCTGTAAGTTATGCAGCCAAAGCATTTATAGCATCCATTCCCTACTTGCATATAATGTCAACTTATCTTACTTTTCTTTCCTATTACCTCCTTTTCTGGCTTTTATCCAAAGCTTGCTTGAGTGTATAGTCCTTATATCCCCTCTCCTTATATCCCATACGTCTGCTAGTTATGTAATCAAGAATAAAATCTATACAGCTACTATTTTCTATCAAAAAAATAATAATTAGAGATTCATAAGGAAGATAGTAAGGCAAAAAGTAACTTTTCTGATATTCTTCTTTTTTTCGAGCTATTTTATTTTAGACAATTTTCACATTTATGTTTAGTTTTATTATATGGCTACGTTCATATGTTAGAAAAGCTTAAACTTCAATGTATTGTCCGTGAGGCCAAAGTGTTTGGATTTGCCATTATTAAGGGACTGACATCTGTGGTTGATTTTGTGCCTTGTTTTATGTTTCAGATAATATCGAAGCATTTGGACAGCCCTCCGGCAATTCCTCCCCGTCAGCCTACATCAAAAGTATACTCCCCACGGTACCAAATGTCTGAGCGTTCATCCATTTCTGATGCACCAGAGAGTCCTCCACTTTTACCACCACGAGAACCAGTCCGTACTCCAGATGTCTTCTCCATTTCACCACTACATCTCCAGCCGCCCCCACTGGGCCGGAAAAGTGAACATGCCAACACCTTCTTCCCATACAGCCCTACACCTTTTACCCCGCCTCCACCACAGACTCCATCCCCTCATGGGACAAGAAGACACATGCCTTCTCCACCCTTAATAGCGCAAGATGCAGAACTAGCGTCTACTACCGGACCACCCGTCCCACCTCGACAAAGCACTTCTCAACCTATCCCAAAGCTCCCTCCAAAAACTTACAAAAGAGAGCCCCCCCATCCTTCTATTCACAGAGATGGTCCTCCACTATTGGAAAATGCAAACTCCTTGTAATACAAATAGTGTATTCTAAACACTAAAAACTTTTCCTTTAGTTGGAAACAAAACATTCATAAAAGGAATTGAAATTGCAATGAATTTAAACCGATTAAACAAAAAAGGGACAACTTGTCTTATTCCTTTCTTATGGGCTGAATATTGCACCGCAAAATATGACTCTTGGTCTGGCAGGAGTAAGCCAGATGCAAATAAATATGTGAATAATCACCTAGGTTCTACAGATAATATCTACCACTGGCTTGGATGCAGGAAGGCTGGGGTCCTCTCTTAGGCAATGCAAGGCTGTTCAATGTTCAAGCTGCAGCTCTACAGCTGTTATAACTACAGTTTGGCAACTAGAGGGCTGCAACTAGAGGTAAATAATAAGGCTATCCGTCTAATATTGTAATAATAAGTAAACTGTACTTTTATTAAAGACATTTTACTTTCAGGATGACTTTGTGAACCTTGGGGCCTGAGGTGAGTGCCCTTTCTGCCCTAAACCGGTCCTGTTGCTGAGTCACATACTAGAATATTATGCACTTTTTATATATATATATATATATATATATATATATATATATATATATATATATATATATATATATATATATATATATATATATATATATATATATATATATATATATAGGGATGTTTGTGTCCTACTTCAATTCTCTTTTGCGCTTCAAGCCTCTGCTTTAAAATTGTTTTCTAAAATCACAAGGAGGACTGTGCGAGACTTGTGGTACCTTACTTAATACAACTGAAGTATAGCGCTGTATTGCTATTCAGTTTACAAAATGTTACACAGATTTCTGTTGGGTACCTGCTTCACCAAAGAGGTACTCTTGTTTTCTTCTCCCCCCCCCCTTTTTTTTAATAGACAAATGATCATGGTGCCAGTTAAAGAAAAAAAAATGTTGAAAAGAATGTGTAATTATTGCCTTCTTCAAACAAGGGAAAATTGTCTTATTAAAGCAGTAGCTATGCTATGTCTGATATTTTTTGTTTTTACACGACGGTGTGTGTGTTTTGTCTCAACTACATCATGGTCATCCTGATTTAACCCTTTTGTGACCACAAGCCTTATGTACAAGATTGAAATGGGAAAGTGCATATTTTGCACTCTGATGAACTCGTTGGTTTGCTTTTGGCATGTTTTAATAGTATGTCTCTCTGTGAATTCAAAACACTAATATAACAATATGAGTGGCTCTTTGCACACATTTCTGCAAATATTTCTGTAGTAATTTCAGCTTATGAACATGTGATGACCGTGCCTGCAATTTGTGTAGCAGAAAGATAAAAAGCAGAGAATGCGGATTTCCGTTATTAAAGATACATGGGAAGGTGCCTTCAGAAATTCTGGATCTAGTTGTAACAACAGTTTTGCATTTCTTTTAGCACAAAACAGTCCAAAGTCAAATGAAACATTTCTTTATACTAGGCAGAACAAACAAATAAACCTTGGGTTTAATTCAAGCCTCACATATTGTGCACAACAAGTGATTGTAATCTTGTATTGAAAAGGTCAGCATTTTCTAAATTAGTTTTGCAGAGAGCGATATTCTGAGACAATTTGCAATTGGTTTTCATTTTTTTATTACTTGTGGTTTTTGAGTTCTTTAGCTTTTTATTCAGCCTATGGGGGACCTGCTAGAAACTATTTGGAGTCATTTGGTGTACTTTGAAAAATCAAAGTTTTTTTGGGGCAAATCCTTTGATTCGAATTCGATCGAATGCGTTAAAACTTTGAGCCGAACGATTCGAATACAGCCTATTCACCCGAAATACGATTGGTCTTTTTTTATTCGAATTTCGAGTTGATGGGAGTTTAAAAAAAACTTTATCAAGGAAATTTGACTCTGGATAAATCTGCCCCTAAATGTGTAGCCTTACAGAACATTTGTTTTTTAGATGGGGTCAGTGACCCCCCACCCCCCATGCTCCAGGGAGACGTAAGAAAGTGAAAATGAAAATAGAAGGCAATTGCAAAAGGCTTTTATTTCTGCTGTGCCATCTGAAAACAACTGAACTGAAAAAAACTTATTTGGAAGGTGAACAAGCCCAGTATCCCTTTAAGCAAAATGTTATTTTATAAAGGATCATATTTAACAACATATAGATTACCCACATTACACCTATCTCCTCTGAGCTGTGATATATCTCAAACAAGCTTTATTACAGGCTATAACATTATGCATTTACATAACTATGTACTATGCATAATAAATGACTGATTAGTAATCCGTTCCATTGCACAGCACTATAACTCACGTATATTATTACTGATTAGCCATGTTACATGTTTACTGGATTGTCTCCAGCTTTTCATCATGTTTAACCTTTCATTGCCAATGTTACACTTGTGTGCACTCTGATTGTCGAGCAGATTTGAATACATTTTTCATAATACAGGGAAATATTAAGTTATGATAACTAATCTTAAAGTTTGCAGATAATATCGTGTGTGCAGATCCGTGTATTCACTACTCTAACTAAGGCCACATACCCCTCTAACCTCAGCAGCACAATATACTGTAAGTATCATTTTATGCAGTTTATCATTTTTAAGGAGTTTAAAAACACCCAGCCAAAATGAAGGATAATTTTAATAGCAAGGCCAAAACACATGGGCAATTTCACAATATGCCTCACAAGCTATGTATATTCTGGGATCCTAGTTGTTGAATTTAAAACATTGCAGCATAAGTTTCCAAATACATTTCTAATGCCAGCTTTTGCAAAAAAAAAAAAAAATTACAATTCCACATTCAGTTATTTATCGCTCAGAATCAATTTATACGTATTTGAGTATTTGGCTCCTGTTAAACCCGAAATTGAAATAGCACGTACAAATTTGAATGTCTGACACTGTACCAGTAAAAATACATTTTTAAACACAGTCGAAGCCCCTTACGTTTTTGAGGGGACCAGAAAAAAATGATGTAAAATTCAGGAAAATGTAAAATGAGGGAAATGTATTATGCATAATATATAGGTGGACCCCAAAACAACAATGTAAAATGAGGGAAAACTTAAAATTGGGGGATGTAAAATGGGGGGTTCTCGTGTATACATACATATAAAATACATTTTTAAAAAGTTCAGATTCTAAAAAAAGGCAAAATGGGTAACACAGAGAGAGGGAGCCTTTGCTGGTTTTGAACATTCTCACAGCAATTATTTACACACCCCAATATTATTATAGGAACAGTTACACTAAAAAATGAATTAAAGTAATTAAAATATAATACACTCTTGTCCTGCACTGGCAAAACGAGTGTATTTGCTTTAAAAACGTTACTATAGTTACATAGTAGTATATAAATAAGCTGCTGTTTAGCCATGAGGGCAGCCAATCAAAAGAGACAAGGCTCAGAGAAGGTCTAAAAAATATAATGATGTTCTACAGAGCGTAGCTGTTCTCTATTTAACCTGTGCCACTAACCCCATTTCAGTTGTTCATATGTACATTGCTACACAGCAGCGTGTTTATACACAACACGAGTTGTTTTGAAGCAAACAGATCAGTTTTACCAGTGCATTCCATTTTTTGATGTTACTATTCCTTTTCCTTTAATGCACAAGCATGGGATCCGTTATCCAGAAACCCATTATTCAGAATGCTCTAAGTTATGAAAAAAGACTGTCTTCCGTAGACTGCATTTTATCCAAATAATTCAAATTTTCAAAAATGATTTCCTTTTTCTCTGTAATAATAAAACAGCACCTTGTATTTGATCCAAACTAATAATTAATCCTTTTTGGAGGCAAAACCAGCCTATTGGGTTTATTTATAGGAACAGTAACACCAAAAAATTAGTGTTTTAAAGTAATTATAATATTCTTTTAGCATGCAATGGTAATAGCTGTGTGTGTGCTTTAAAGAGACTGCTATAGTTTACAGTGACGTAACTAGAGGGGGGCAGGACGCACGGCCGGGCCCCCCGCCCCCCTCCGTACACCCGGAAAGGGCCGGGAATAGCGGCGCGTGAGCTGCCGGGGGGCCCTTAGGGGGTGCGGGCCGTGGCCCAATCGCACCCCCTGCTCCCCCGGTAGTTACGCCACTGCCCCCATGGCTACACAGCAGCTTGTCTATATAAACTATAGTAGTCTTTCTGAAGCAAACACATACCAGTGCAGGCCAACAGGACATTATGGGGCAAATCTACTTAAAGGAGAAGGAAACTCCCAGGGCGCTAAACCCCTCCCCCCCTCCCCTGTGCTGCCCCCCCTCCCTCCTCCCCCCTGGCCTACCTGTCCCCCTGGGCAAATGCCCCTAACTTTTTACTCACCCCTCTGCGCAGGTCCTGTCCACGGAGTTCGCAGTCGCCATCTTCTCCCACGCGCGTCTTCTTCCTGCTCTGACCGGCGTCTTCTGGCGCATGCGCAGTAGGAACAGGTACCGGTACGGCTCTACTGCGCATGCGCCGAATGTCACAAAGTGAAATCGGAAAACTTCGTGACATTCGGCGCATGCGCAGTAGAGCCGTACCGGTACCTGTTCCTACTGCGCATGCGCCAGAAGACGCCGGTCAGAGCAGGAAGAAGACGCGCGTGGGAGAAGATGGCGACTGCGAACTCCGTGGACAGGACCTGCGCAGAGGGGTGAGTAAAAAGTTAGGGGCATTTGCCCAGGGGGACAGGTAGGCCAGGGGGGAGGAGGGAGGGGGGGCAGCACAGGGGAGGGGGGAGGGGTTTAGCGCCCTGGGGGTTTCCTTCTCCTTTAAGGTCGAATATCGAGGGTTAATTAGCCCTCGATATTCGACTGTCGAAGTTAAATCCTTCCAATTCAAATTTGACTTCGAATATCGAACGAAAAGTCGTACTTCGACTATCGAATGGTCGAATAGTTGAACGATTTTTAGTTCGAATAGTTCGAGTCATAGTCGAAGTAGCCCATTCAATGGTCGAAGTAGCCAAAAAAAAACATTTGAAATTCAACGTTTTTTTTTCTTCTATTCCTTCACTCGAACTAAGTAAATGGGCCCTATATGTTAATTACTTTGATACACTTTCAGTTTTTGGTGTTACTGTTTCTTTGATGCTTAAATGATTTTTCTAGTAGATTTAAGGTATGAAGATCCAAATTATGGAAAGATTTGTGATCCAGAAATCCCCAGTTCCCCAGCATTCTGGATAAAAGGTCCCAGTCCCATACCTGTACTATAACGGTGCTATTCACTGCAACCATCACTCTCCGCAAAGTATACAGTGATACTACAGGTGCATGGCAAATAAATGTAGTTTAGAAAGTGGTCTCTTTTAAATATGATGTAATGCAACTTATGTGCGGAATCATATACATTGTCTAAGCCTTAATCAGCTCAGCTGTGCTAGTACTGTCATATCTACTTGTACCCAAGGAAAGATGAAAGCTCCTACACTGACAGCTGGATCTGACAGTTTAACATAAATCTCACTGCTTGTGCCCTGGGGATCACAAATACTATTTTCCCAGTTTCTGCTCTTTATGGGTTTTATTTTTAACCGTTTAAAATCTCTTTCAGCATCTTAAAGGAACAGTTCAGTGTAAAAATAAAAATTGGGTACATAGGCTGTGCAAAATAAATAATGTTTCTAAAATAGTTAGTTAGCCAGAAATGTAATCTATAAAGTTTGGAGTGACTGGATGTCTAACATAATAGAATCCAACTTCCTTCTTTTCAGCTCTCTAACTCTGAGCTTGTCAGCAACTTGAAGGGGAGCCACATGGTACATTGTTGTTCAGTGAGTTTGCAATTGATACTCAGCATTCAGCTCAGATTCAAAAGCAACAGTAATGACCCATATGGCCCTCCCTCAAGTCACTGACTGGTTACTGCCTGGTAACCAATCTGTGGAAACCAAGAGATTCTGCCAAATCTAAAATGGGTAAATGTATCTTTGTATGGCAAAGCACAAAGCAGCAACGCTACCCTAAACTTTTTGGTTTTTATGAAATTTCTGAGAATCGTCACAAAGCTTGTCTTTTACCCCATTATATACCCCACATCACCAAAATTGCAATATAATCACCAAAATAACATACAAAAGGTATTTGACAGTGTGGTTAGGGAATACGCTATTCGCAATGGCAATAAAAAAATTTTTTCAGGCAAAAAACCCCAAATGATGCAATAAGACAAGATTGTGCATATGCGTGTTATGTGTGTGCAGGTGCAAGTGTGTGTGATCCCCAAAAATGTATGTCTGAATGTAAGTGTGTATCAGTGTAGTAAGTGTTTATTTTTAAGTGTAACACTAACCTTGAAAATCGATCTGATGTTGCAGGAGGGGGTCCCACGAAGAAGAAGCAGTTATCCTGTGTGTGGGTGGGGCTGACATCTGAGGAAGTGCAGGCAGCAGCAGGACACTTATAATTCAGGTGCCTGCTGCTACCTCGGGATCAGGGTCGGACTGGGCCGGCGGGACAGCGTGATAGGGTGTGTGTACTTGGGTCCCCTGGCCCACTCTGCTTGTTGCCTCAGGGTGGGGGAACGAGCAGGGACAGAGCGAGCGGTTTGAAAAGCTGTTCCTCCGCTCCCGAACCCTAAAGTGCAACAGAATGTAGAATCTACGCTCTGTGGCACTTCGGTACTTTTATCCACAGAACGTAGATTGTACATTCTGTGGCACTAAAAGGGTTAAATTGAAGTCTGTGTGTGATTCTTTAGGAGTAAGGAGTTGGAACTCTGGGAATCACAGCCATCCTTGGTGACAGTAGCTCCAGGGTCCCTCTGCATCAGAAGCAGGGCCGGAACTAGGGGTAGGCAGAGTAGGCACGTGCCTAGGGCGCAAAGCTGGGGGGGGGCGCCAGGCACTTACCTCCTCTGTCGCCTACCCCCAGTCCGGTGCCCGACTCTTTGTGGTCTTTACTTCTTCTTGCGCTCCTGCGCATGCACCCGGATGTATTTCCCGGCAATTTGCGCATGCGCAGAAGCGCAAAAGAAGTAAAAACTACCGCTTTTCTTGCGCATGCGAGCGCCACCTTGTGTGTGCGCACTTGGGCTAACCCGGCGACGCGTCCGCCGGCTTGCCTTGGGCATCTGTGCGGCGCGGCCCTGATCAGAAGGTGCACTTAAAAAATTCACACTGACTGGACAGGAGCTTAGTGCAAGAGTTAGCAGAATAATAAATAATTTGAAAAAAACAATAAAAAACAAAAATCAGGATGGCTGAAAACTTAAAAATTGTTTAGAATTAGCCATTCTATACCATGCTAAAAGTTAACTTAAAGGAGTAGGAAAGGTTAAAACTAAGTAAGCCTTATCAGAAAGGTCCATCTAAATACACCAGTAAACCCCCAAAGTAGTGCTGCTCTGAGTCCCCTGTCAAAAGAAACACTGCATTTCTTTCCGTCTATTGTGTACACATGGGCTTCTGTATCAGACTTCCTGCCTTCAGCTTAAACCTCATTGCCCTGGGCAAGAGCATGCTCAGTTTGCTCCTCTTCCCCCGCCCCCTCCCTTCTCTACTGTAATCTGAGCCCAGAGCAGGGAGAGACTCAGGCAGGAAGTGATGTCACATGACGTTAATACTGCAGCTGCTATCCTAAACAAACAGCGTTTCTAGAGCTTTTTACTCAGGTATGGTAAAACATTCTACAGAATAAATATAGCATTTTAGCTTGCACTACTGCAGCTAATCTATTGGCAATAAAATGCCTCCGTAGCTTTCCTTCTCCTTTAAAGGTGCAAATTAGGGGGACGGCAATGGGGTCTAATGTGGCAAACATTTATATGAATAATTTGGAGAAAAGATTCATATATACCAATGAGAGTTTTGAACAAAATTGCCTAGTATGGTTACGTGTTTGCTAAAAGGACGGGGCCACAGGAAACCCAGCATTTGTTTCGTGAATACATTAATTCGGTATCACCCCACATTGAATTTACTCTTCATACTGATCTACATAATATATCCTTTTTGGACACTGGTGATCAAGGAATATGAATGTTTAATTACTGATCTTTTTGTAAAAGCTACAGACAAAAACACTATATTACATTAAGATTCTTTTCACCCATTACAGACACGCAAATCTTTACCTAAATCACAATTTTTAAGGGTAAAAAGAAGTCTCTGATGACCTAAGATTGTCTGAACAGCTAGATAATATGGAGGATACATTTATTCACAGAGGGTATCCAAAGCCTCTTCTTAAAAAGCAACCGGTCCTAACAGAACAGAAAGATAGGGATTTTCATTTTCCCTTAGGTGAAACAAATCCCCCTTTGCCTATAGATATACCACTCTCAGTCAAGAGGTGGCAAAGATAATACGGAGACATTGGGGTTTATTGAAAGATGGGTTACCGGAAATTGAGTCTTTCAATAAACCTCCATTAATGATGTCATAAAAAGAATATAACCATAGGGTCAATGTTGGTAAGATCAGATTTGGGAGCGCATGATAAAAAACAGCAATCAATCATTTATCATCCACGAAAAGGTACCCCCATTAAAATTAAAGGAAATTATACCTGTACATCCACGTTTGTAGTTTACACCATTAAATGTCCCTGTGGCCTCCTGTATGTGGGACAAACCACTAGGAAAACTATATCCCCAAAATAAATACTTAAGCAACAGTTTATATCAAATTATGTGGCATATTAAAGAATGTTCTCAAACTTAAATATATATTTTTTTAAGTAAATATTGTCCTTTTACATCTCTTGCCTTGAATCCCCATTTCGTGATGGTCTCTGTGCTGCCTCAGAGATCAACTGACCAGAAATACTACAACTCTAACTGTAACAGGAAGAAGTGTGGAAGCAAAAGACAGAATTCTGTCTGTTAATTGGCTCATGTGACTTAACAAGTAAGGTTTGTTGGTATGTTTGTGTGCACTGTGAATCCTAGGATCCCAGGGGGCGGCCCTTATTTTTCAAAATGGCAATTTTCTATTTATGATTACCCATGGCACATACCACTAAAAAAAGTATATTATTATGATGGTTTATTTACATGAAGCAGGATTTTACACATGAGTTGTTTTATGCAATATCTTTTTATAGAGACCTACATTGTTTGGGCGGTATAGTTTTCCTTTAAGGAGAGAATCAGTGAGCACAAGTCAGCCATCAATCTTAAAAAAACTAGATCAGGCAGTTTCTGTCACATTTCACAGACAATATCTGAAATTCCAAGTAATTGATCATGTCCCTATATTTCGCCGAGGTGGCGATAGAACTAAAGAGCTTATAAAAAAAGAAGCTAGGTGCATCCGTACACTAAAAACATTGGAACCCCATGGCCTAAATTGGGAATATGATTTACACCCTATTTTTAGATAATTATATAGATTTTTAAGTGGAAAACTTTAGTTTGTTTTTAATTTTTGTATATCACATTTTATCTTTTTCAGATTTTGGATTGATCTGTGGGATTATCATATCATACCAGATTTAACAAGACTAATAGGATTCTAAATGTAACTTAAAAAGATAAGTGATACATTTTTGATTTATTGTGGAACTGTTGGGAGAAATGATACATTGTAGCCAAAAGATGGCGCAGTTTGAAAGAGTATAAATTGTAAATGTATCAGTAACTTGACAAAGGGCTGGGAGCAGGCCTGAAACGTTGGGGCAAATTTACTAAAGGGCTAAGTGACTAACACTGGCGAAAATTTGCCAGTGTGACGTCATTTCAGGACTTCGCTGATTTACTAACGGGCATTGGCGTAAATTCGTTAGCGCTACTTCGCACTCTGCCATTCGCTCTGGCGAATGTATGTAACTACGCAAATTCACTAAGATGCGGATTTTACTGAACGTTACCTCTTGCACCAGACTTACCTTCGCCACCTCAGACCAGGTGAAGTGCAATAGAGTAGATAGGACTTCCTCAAAAAAGTTTTTCAAGGTGATAGGCTGCAAAAGATCGTAATTTTTTTAGGGTACCCGGCTTCCCCCCTACATTTCCTAACATATGACACATAAACTATACACTGGGCACATGTGTAGGGCATTATAACAACTCAAGTTTATTTTATTAAGGTTCCCTGGGCTTGTGTAGTGTAATGTATTTGCTGCAACATATACGTCCATTGAACTTTAACTTCCCGCCGTATGCAAATTAGCCAACTCAAGCGAAACTTCGCTATGCTTACCAAATTAACGCTAGCAAAACTCGCCATCGTTCGGCTCCCTGGATGCAAATTGAATTAACGTTGTCCTGGCGAATTTTCACCTAGCAAAGTGTGCCAATTTGAGCGAAGCCGTCGCTGGCGAAAATCCAGGGGTTAGTGAATTTACCCCATTGTGTCTGTAACAGATGTTAAGCCATGTCTTAAATAAAGGCTTTTTAAACTTTGGAACTTTTGAATAGTGCTGTGTCATATATTGGAGTTTTGAAAACCGGCTGCAGAGTGGACCATTGGACACGTGGCTCTGCCTTACAAAAAAGAGGTGGAAAAGCGGTGAGTACTGACTAAAAGAATCATTATTGGTTTTCAAGCAAGAGCAGCTCTTTCAGCAACAGCAAAGTCATATTCAGACCAGAATTATTAATCCACATAAAACATATATGCGCTGCAGGGAGGATCAGCATGGGATCTCTCTCTCCACCCCCCCCCCCCCATGGAAAGTGGCGGTGAGTCTCTGGATGCTAGAGCCTTCCTCATTGCAATGTATATATCTCACCCCCCCCCCATTCAGCACTGTATAGAAAGATTGTACTATGTGAATAAAGCCACACACTCACAAACGAATCATATCACCAAGCACTATTCATAAGGCTAAATTGTGCAGGTTTTTTTGTATTATAAAGCGTTAATATTTGTCTTTTTACTCAAAATACATTAAACAGCATCTTACACTCTGAGCCTTATTACCTCTATTCTCATAAAGCTAGAAGCCCAGGTTCCTCCCATATAACTAAACTGCATTATACAAGCACCATATACAACACTCTTAAATGGATACTTTCATGGAACTAACTGGAATGAAGTGCGAGGTGATGTAAAAAAAAAAGGCAGAGAGAGAGCGCAGTCATGCACAGGAGAGGACACAACTGAGTGAGCATCATCATAAAGGATATTTCAGGAAAATCGAAATGTCAGGAGCAAACCCTGCTATTTTTGCCGGGATTTCTTTTAGTTTGCATAATAATCAGGAGAGGGCATGCTCACTGGCTATGTGTTTCATGGGAATGTAAAGGAAGGGGGAACACGTTTGTGATGTTATTAGTGGGTGTGAAAGGCAGAGAGCAATGTTGTGTTGCACAGAATAGTTTGGACATGAAGCAGGCTTGCAAAAAAAAATCTTGAAATGATGGGCCAATTGTATTCTGTATAATGCACCCCATAATGTGAATTATATAGCAAATCATATGAGAGACATGTTTATCCTGTAAATTATATTAATTATATTCATTAATTAACATTTTAAAAAATGATTTTTCTCTATAATAATAATTATTGAGAATTATAGAGAAACTTGGTCCCAACTCAGATATAATTAATCCTTATTGGAGGAAAACCAGCCTATTGGGTTTATGTAATGTTTCAATTATTTTTTAGTTCACTCAATGTATGGGGATCCATATTACAGAAAGACCCCTTATCTGGAAAACCCCAGGCCCCAAGCATTCTGGATAACAGGTCCCACACCTATATATATATATATATATATATATATATATATATACATATATATATATATACATATATATATATATACATATATACACACACACACAGTGTATATATATATATATATATATATATAGATATAGATAGGTCCAAACGTGGACCGAAAGGGTGGAATAAATTAACACTAAAAAGATTAGTTGATGTGCTGATTTATATATATATATATATATATATATATATATATATATATATATATATATATATATATATAGTCCAATCAAGAAAAAACCAGCACCAAGGGTCTTTAGAAATGAAAAAAGTTGTATTACAACATATGTATCACCGACGTTTCAGTCCCTATTGGGACCTTTTTCATAAGGGACCGAAACATTGGTGATACATATGTTTTAATACAACCCTTGGTGCTGGTTTTTTCTTGATTGGACTATACACTAATTACATCCGTGCAAAAAAAGCCCAGGTGCTGTGTCAAAAAGTAATATCAGCATGAAGAACACGGAGCACTCATGGGACTTCATTTATGTGCAAAACTTTAATGGTGTAAGTCCCATGAGTGCTGCGTGTTCTTCATGCTGATATATATATATAGTATATTAGAAGACAGAAGGAGTTCCATGGCCAACATGAAAGCCTTTGGCCTTTATATGGTTGTGGAACATTATTTTTTATATAAATCTCAATATTTGAAACAATAACTGGTGCAGAGAAACCATCACAGTTAGGGTGAGAATGGCTAAAAGGAGCTGAAGAGCCCATCACAATGTGGAGTGGAGACATGTAAAAGGCTGCTTAATGTCCCTTATTCCTGGGGCCAATTATGCATTCAGATCATCTGGTTTAATAAAACAAATACAAGCTAATCATTCAGATCCATACATCCAAACTTGCACGCAGCCTGTTTCCATTGTCTCTTTATCAAATGTTATTATATGCCCGGCAGATAAAGAACTGTCCAGTGACAACTCTAGATGGGGCACAAAAAATAAATATTCACTATATTAATGGAGCAGCATTTGCAGTGTAGATGAATCATTTGCTAATTTATAGGTTGAAATAGAATTGTTGTCTTCCAGTATTTTGCCAGTGGTTGGTTTCTGATATGGCAGTAGATGGCGCCCTTTAGTCATGGATAAAAGTAACCGATTCCCGTAAATGTCTCTGTATTTCTACAAATATACAAGTGTGTGGATGAGAGATAAAAAAGGGCCCTTCTCTGTTCTGCTAAATGCATTTACTGATCTTTCAAAAAGGGCTTGATGGTTGCTAGAGAAATACATGCAGTACATTTTGCTTTACGATGCAACCTCTTGTTTTTGAAAGCACTAAGTATTTTTTTTTTTTTTTAAATTCAAGTTCTTGTGTCCTATTGAAGTAAATGCACAGCATTAGCTCTGTAGTGTCTCCCACCACTGCCAGTAATATCAGGTACAAGCTCTATAAGATGCATGCTTTTAATCCTTTTTCTAAGTAATCCAAAATGGTTTATATTCTCAAGAACTATTAGGTTTCTAACAATAACCATGTCATCAGGGCTGGGTATTTATTGTTGAATCTATTAATGGTCAAATGAAAACATTAAGGCTACTGTAATAGAGGTAGCCCTCGCATACTCATATGATTTATGTTTATTATTAATGGGTGGGATATGTGCTGCCCATTAATCTATTATAGGTATTTCCTGTGAAAATCAATGTCATGGGTTGTTTTTATAGGCCTGGCAGGTTAAATGGTGACAATTCATTCAGCAGCATTTGCAGGAATTGCAGCTTGCATGCATGGTTTGCTATTATATAGAATATATAACAGAAAATCTTATACATACTCACCGTGATTTTCATTTCCTGGACTGGAACATGGCAGTGGGCAATAAAGGGTTAAATCCCCCTGCCGATAGGAATGCACCCGCAGCCATCTCAACGACTGGAGACAATACCTTCAAAGAAGGGAGGGAACCCCTGCCCACTGCCATGTTCCAGTTCAGGAAACGAAAATCACGGTAAGTATGTGTAACACCCTCTTGGCGACTGCCCTGGTGCCAAGGTTGTACCATCTTACCAATTCAGGTCCTGAGTCCCCTTTGCAAGGTGAAAGGGTATTGGGAAGTTCCTCTTTTGCCATTGCCTCCGCCAAATGGGATCAGGGAATACAACTGAGGGTGGCCCCATTAAGAAAACATTCAACATACACTTTGCTGTATAACAATATCAACGTTATAATAAAGAAAGTGCAGATTAAAGCCAAAGTAAATAGTCATAGTACAACTATGCATTTACATAGCATGACCCACTACCCTGGGGAACCTGTGACAGTCCAGTCCTGACACCTCCCTGCCAAGTCCCGCACTACTCCTTCGTAGACAAAGAGTCTTAAGTCCCTTTTCCCAAAAGAGCACAATTGGTCCCAGGTAGTGCTACTGCCCAAATACCTTTCCCGATGGACAAGGTACTTGTTCCCACGTGGCAGGCACACAATAGGAGACACACTGGATCCTTTTCCTTTTCTCCACCCTCCCCTGGCAGACTCACCCGAGGGCTCACACAGAGCTGAAACAGGCATCCACATGATGGCATCCTTAAAGGCTCCTAGCCGAGCACACACTTGCTTGATCCACAGCTGAACTATAGCTATCACTGTCCATAGCGCAGCACACAAAGTCCAGGTTTTGGATTTAGGAGCTGCAGACCCTCCTGGTCTAGCTCCCCGGCTTGGGGCAGCCACACCCCATCCTCCAGGGGCTTCTACCCCTACACTTTGCAGCCAGATTCTTATTCAACTCTGTACTCAGTGAAGTAAAATCAGCAATGGCTGTGAGCATATGGCATCTCCTATTTATACAAAAGTGGTGCAGCAGCAACACCTTGTGACACCCTCCGGTATCTGCCAGACATGCTGCACTGGGACAAGGCTCCAGCCCCTCCCAAAGCTCTAGGTAGACCCTGTAGCTGCACAGAAAGGGGATTTCCACCATGTGGCTTCAGACCATAGGGGAATTAACCCTATGGGTCCCTACATATGTATAAGATTTTCTGTTTTCCTGTACTTCCTCATGGCAGTGGGCACTAAAGGAATGTACAAAGCAAAACACATAGGGAGGGAATACTGAGAAACTTTTATTGAAGCTGCTGAAAGGACAATGCACCCAATTCCAGTTAAATTATTGGGGTATATGTCAAAACAGTAGTGTTTGGAGAATGTTTGTAGAGATTTCCAGGTAGCTGCTCTACATATGTCATCTGCTGATACTTGGGCATGGAGGGCCCAAGATGCCGCTATCCCTCTGGTGGGGTGTGCTTTTGGAGAACAAGCCCAGCTACTGTCTGAGAGGAGTGAGCCAATTGTATGCAATCTCTGATCCATTGAAGAATTACTTTTTTGGAAGCTATGCAGCCTCTTTGGGGCATCCGTATAACAGGAGAAGGCTGTCAGATTCACTGAAACTTGCTACTCTTTGAAGGTAAGCTTTTAGGTACCTTACAACATCTAGGTGATGGAGTCTTTTCTCTTCTTCGTTTTTAGATTTGTCAAAGAAGATAGGGAGCACTATGTCTTGAGACGTGACATTTTGTTGTTACTTTGGGAACAAAGTTGTCTTGAGTTTTTAGAATGACTTTAGCATGAAGGAATTGGATCTTGTTTTCCCTAGCGGAGAACGCACATAGTTCTCCCACTCTTCTTGTTGAAGATATTGCCAACAGAAACGCTGTTTTTCATGTAAGTTTCTTATGAGAGATGTCCTCTATTGGTTCTAAGAGTGCTTTTGTCAGAGCATCCAACACTTGGGAGAGATCCCAGGGAGGAACTGTGTCTTTTACTACAGGATAAATTCTGGCAAGAGCTTTGAATTTCTTTATCAGAGGAAAAGACGCCTACTGCTTATCTGTGTATGTGGAGATGGCTGAAATCTGACCTTTTAGGGTGGAGGTACTGAGCTTTACCTATAGTCCTGATTGAAGAAATTCTACGATAGTTACTTTCGGAAATGGTAAAATAAATTCCAAACTTTTTGGAGCCCCAGTTTCAGAATTTCTACCAAATCTTAGTGTATTTGGTAGAGGTGGACATTTTTCTGAATTTCCTGGGTCTGGGTGTAGGAGGGATCCCTGGTGTAACAGGTTTGGAGTTACTGGGAGACTGAATGGCTCCTTTTGAGATATCTGAAAGATGAGAGGGAACCAAAGTCTCCTCGGCCACCAGGGTGTTATGAGGATCACATTGTCCTCTTGGATTCTCTTGATGGTTCTCGCTATCATGGAAATTGGAGGAAATATGTATGCGTGATGAAAATTCCACTGGAAGGAGAACGCATCCCAGAAGGTCGCTCTGAGATCTTTCTGCCAGGAAAAGAACCCTCGATTTTTCTTGTTCTGGAATGTCGCCATCAGATCTATTGACATGTGGCCCCATCTTTCGTAGATTTGGTCGTAAACCTCTTGATTCAACCCCTATTCCCCTATTGCTGGAAACTTTCTGCTGAGGTGGTCCGCTTTGGAGTTTGAGGGGCCTGAAATGTAAGAAGCTCTAAAGTTTTTCACATTCTTCTGTGCCCATTCAAAAATAGTTGTGGTCAAGGAACTTGTCTGGTTCCTCCCTGATTGTTTATGTAGCTTACTGCTGTAATATTGTCTGATTTTATCAGGATGGATTTGTTCTTGAGGTACCTTTGGAAGTAAAGGATTGCCAGAAGGATTGCCTTCAGTTCCCTGATATTTTACTTTCTGAGGGTGTCCACTTCCCCTGTATCTGAAGTTGTTTGAAGTGGGCTCCCAATCCTGTCTGGCTTGAATCTGTCGTTAAGGTTTCCCAGTTCGGGGAAGCTATAGATACTAGGATTTCCAGGTTCCGTCTCCTAAACCACCAGGATAGTTGAGAGATGGTGGCCGGAGATATGTGTATCAGTTAGGAGTCTTTTTTGTGATTTTTGTCCCATTGATCAAGGAGTTCTATATGGAGGGGCCTCGCTTGAATTCTGGCCCATCTTACAGAGTCTATTGTAGACATAAGTTGCCCTATGATTTGTTGTCATATCTCGGCCATCGTATTAGGGTGATAGGACATGTTTTCCATTTGGTAAATTATGTCTGAGATTCTTTCCTCTGGGAGCCTGACGTGAAGTTTCTTGGAGTTGATTATTGCACCTAGGAATAAGATCTCTTGGGTAGGCTCTAGTTTGGATTTCTCCCAGTTGACTAGCCATCCCCATTCTTCCAAGGTATCCAGGATGATTTCCAGGTGTTGTAATAGGAGTTCCCTTGAGGGTGCCTTTACTAACATATCGTCGAGATAAGCGAGGATCTAAGTTCTCTTGAGCCTTAAGATTGCCATCATGGTGGCTAGCACCTTCGTGAAGACACTTGGAGCAGTGGCCAGTCCAAACGGTAGGGCTCATTTTTTTTTTTGTGCAGGTATGAGATCCATTATCCGGAAACCTGTTATCTGGAAACCTATTATCCAAAAAGCTCCAAATTACGGAATGACATCTCCGATAGACTCTATTTTATTTAAAAAAGTCACATTTTATAAAATGATTTCCTTTTTTTCTGTAATAATAAAACAGTACAGATCCCAACTAAGAAATATTTAAACCTTACTGCAGGCAAAACAAGTCTATTGGATTTTATTCATGTTTAAGTGATTTGTTTTAGTAGACTTCAGGTATGGAGATCCAAATTACAGAATGATCTGTTATCTGGAAAACCCCAGGTGGTAAGCATTCTGGATAACAGGTCCCTTACCAGTATTGCATGTAGCATAATTACACAATCTGATTTTATCATCTTTAAATCAGAGCTGCAGCAATTCCAGTAATAGGGCATGTAAAGTCTAAAATAGAATAAGGCAAGAAATGCTGTATTTTGTACACTAAATATAAACATGAACTTACTGCACCACAAGCCTAATCAAACAAATAATTTATGCTTTCAAAGCTGACTACAGGGAGTCACCATCTTGTAACTTTATTAAACATCTTTGCAAAACTAAGACTGTGCACATGCTCAGTGTGGTCTGGGCTACTTAGGGATCGTCATAAACAAAGCTGCTTCTTTTTCATTAAAGAAAGTAAAAATGGGATTTTATTTTTTTGCCTTTACATGCCCTTTAAGAGCAGGTCTCTCCCATGCAACTGTTATTCCTATTCTTTTGCTTCAGGTCTGAGGGGCCAATGATTTTGGAGTAGGCTCCTTGGGGCAATTGGGAGCCACCAGCTCACAAATCTTTTATCGAGTTGCAGAAGTGGGCACATCTTTTGACAGTGTTCTTTGGCATTTATGTACTATTTTTATTTTATTATACTTTTTTAAACAAGTGTATTTATGTGCATTTATATCAGGACCCTGTCATATTCCAAAGGACTCCTGTGTCTTATGATTCAGTTCTCATGATCCAGCAGCAGGTCACATTTGCACTTTAAAGGGGAGGTTCACCTTTAAAAGTTAACTTTTAATATGTTGTAGAATGGCTAATTCTAAGCACTTTATCAGTTGGGGGAATTATTTTTTGACAACTGTTTAATTATTTGCTTTCTTCTTCTGACTCTTTCCAGCTTTCAAATGGGGAGGGGGGCACTGACCCCTTCTAAAAACAAATGCTCTGTAAGGCTACAATTGTTATTGTTACTTTTTATTACTCATCTTTCTATTCGGGCCTCTCCTATTCATATTCCAGTCTCGCATTCAAATCAATGCATGGTTTGTGCAGGTATTGGCCCGTTATCCAAAATGCTCTGAACGTGGGGTTTTCCAGTTAAGGGATCTTTCTTTAGTTTGGATCTCCATACCTTAAGGGCAGAGACACACGCTGCTATTTCGGGAAATTAGTTGCCAAGTGACAAATTGCTTCTTCTTTGGACGACTCGGATCGATACGGCTTTCCTTGTGAGGCATCTTCGGAAAACGAAGCGTTCCCACCGATGATTTACATTCTACCTGGCGGGAAGGCAGTTCGGGGAGATTAGTCGCCCGAAGAATAAGCGATTTGTGGCTGGGCAACTAATCTCCCGAAATAGCAGCGTGTGTCTCTGCCCTTAGTCTACTAAAAAACAATTTAAATATAAATTACAGCCAATAGGCTGGTTTTGCTTCCAATAAGGATTAATCATATCTTAGTTGGGATCATGTACGAGGTACTGTTTTATCATTACAGAGAAAAAGAAACATTTTAATAATTTGATTATAATGGAGTCTATGGGTGATGGCCTTTACGTAATTCGGAAATTTCTGGATGACAGGTTTCAGGATACTTTATTTGTAGCATGACTGCATTCATGAATACAGGTATGAGATGTATTATGCAAGATTGGGACCTGAAGTTTCTGGATAAAGGATTATTCTGTAATTTGGAACACCATGCAGTACAGTCACTAGGTCCCATCGGATACAAGGCACTGTCCCGTTAATAGAGAAAAATACAATTCAGACAGAATGGGTTAGTGTTTGAGACTACAGCAAATAGTAATGGCATATTTGGGGCTTTCTGGAAAATAGATCTTAAACTCACAGCATGTTCTATTGTTTGATGGCAGGACTGGACTCTGTGTTGAATTTTCCCTGAGTTTGTATTTTATGAGCATTGCCCCACTGATGAGATTAGGCTGGAAAGTATGTTACATTATAAGGAGAGTGGAATCGGGCTAATTTGCTGAGCATTTTGTTGTCAGTGCTGCAGCCATTGAGGCAGAATTTAGATTTATATTTGTGCCTGTGTGCTGAGGTGTATTTATAGCTTGGGCTACCCTCGCCTGTTATGGGAAATATTATTCCTCCCCGCATCCCAGGGTCTTCCAATTCCTTCCAGTCCGGCTCTGCTCTAAATTATCCGGCATGAAAGAAAATGCAACTATAATAGAGAGTGTGGAAATCAGTCATTGGAGAATGTAGTAAAAGTAATAAAGTCAACACACAAAAAAAGCAACTGCACGGCTAATTTACTTCTCAGACTTTTACGCAGAGAACTTAATAATAGAACTACGGGGGTCATTTATCAACATTCAAATTTTCGCTATTATTTTATTTTTTTTGCACAAAAACTCAAAAATTCAAGACATATTTTCAAAAACTCGAATGTCTGGTATTTTGTAAGCACAAAAAACTGGAATGTAAAACTTCCGTGAGTTCATGTAGAAGTCAGTGGGAGTTGTCCCAGGCAACATTCAAGCCATTTTTTTTACTTTTTTTTGAGCCTGTAAACTCACGAATTCGAGTTTTTTGAGCTGCTAAATTCAATCAAAAATTCTATTTTTTTGAGCTGATTGCTCAAAATTTTCTGTATTCTAGTTTTTTTTCCATGATTGTATTCAATTGAGTTTTTTTCTATTCAGATTTTATAATAACATTTCAGTTTTTTTCAATTGTGAGTTTATTCGAAGTAGAAAAAACACTAAAACCTCACAAGTTAAATTTTTGATCTTTAAGCCCATAACTGTCCCAAATATTGACATTGTAGCTTATTGTCAATGAATGTCAGCACTGTGGGACTGGCCTGGCAGATTATCAGAGGATCTCCTGCTGGGCCCCAACATAGGACAGTTCCCATCAGCCGTTTCTGATTTTACACAAAGTCCTCTAAACTGTGTTAAGTGATGTCTGCATCTAATTTCTTGTGAGAGTGAGCCTCGATATCATGGTTTCTAGTGAGTCCAACACCCCTGGGATCATTTATGGGGTGCCCACAGGGACTGTGACTCAATAGATGTCAATGGTTCTCCTCCCAAGTCCTCCCACCCCCCATGTGCACCGTGTACCTCCCTCCGCCTTAACTTTATGGCTGTGCTCAGGGGTGAGGGGATGTGCAGGTGGGGGAATGGGCCTGGTTTGGCCGACACACCAGTTTGTTTTTCCAGTGTCCCACTGGCCCAGTCCAACCCTTATCATTTGCCTTATCGTTACAGGATACAACAGGCCCCAACTGGCCACTTTGCACACTGTGTTCTGCTGAGATTACAGCAGGTCTTTGCACTTTGTTTCTGAATTTTTGCTTCCCCTCCTGGCACGGACAATGCTTTGAATGTTGGCATCCCCTCCACCTACCCCCTATGTGTTTGCCAATCAGACATGAAATTTAAAACCTGCAAAGTTCAATTCAAAAATTGCAAACTCGAGATTCCGACACATAAAGGAGAAGCAAAGTCAAAATCCATTGGGGGGGGGGATCAAACGTAACATGCCTATGATTAAGGGATTGTATCCCGGAACGCGTAGGGCCTTTTGATCCCTGCATGAGCCTGCAATAAAACTTGTTTCCTCCTCGAATGGAGTGCCGTCCATTCTTTTGGCACTGAATGAATTTTGGCGGTGGGGATGCTGCGGACAGAGCACCTTACGAGGAGAGATTGGAGCAGCCAAGAGGGATGGTAAGCTTGGAGCGGTCCTTTGGTGCGGAAAGGAGTAGATCAAACGTAAGGCACCCGCAAGTAATTGCAATGTCTTAAATGATACCACCTACCTGGCCTGAGGTTCTTCTTAACGGACCATCAAAAAATGTTTTTAAAAAAATTGTTGCTATACTACAAAACAAAACCACCAACATATATTAAACTTTAAAATCACAAAATCTTTATTTAGAAATAACTTACTGAATCTCCGCTTGCGCTCCTCTTCAGAAAAGGCGACAGCGCGACGATCCATTGTGCGGCATTCAATTTCTCCTCCCTGGCTATCTTCTATAAGGAAAGCAGGGAGGAGAAAGTGAACGCCGCACGATGGATCACCCGATCGCCTTTTCTGAAGAGGAGCGCAAGCGGAGATTTGGTAAGTTATTTCTAAATAAAGACTTTGAGATTTTAAAGTTTAATATGTGTTGGCATCTTTTTTCGCAGTATACGAACAAATTCTTTTTTGATGTTACTGATCCTTTAACGAGCATCACATAGCGATCCACTTCGTCTGCTTCTTATCTCTTCAAAATCCCGGCAACAAGAAAAGTATGGCTTTTAACTCTACTATCCATGTGCACCCATGCAAAGAAGAAACAGGAAGAGGATCACTCCTCCATGCTCACAGAAAGAACCCCCTGGGCTGGGGCAATTTTCTGCTGATAGGCCGCTGGGTATCAAGTTAGTGAGTACAATCACTGGGGGCGCCTTATTTTTTTGTTGACATTCCTTCTCCTTTAAAGTGCTTACCTGTTGCCAAAAAACATTATTCTCAATCAAAGGCGCAGTTGAGGATAATAAAACATATTTTATTAACCATTAACATTGAGCAAAAACCTGAATCGTGTTTTTTTTCAAGACTTAACTCCCGAATTGCTAAATTTTTTCAGGTAATCGCCGAAAACCCTGAATTTGTCAGATTATCGGGTTAAACCCAGCGCAGAGCACGAGATCTTCAAATTGGGATAGACATCTACCGCTGACTTATTCATGATCTCGACGGGTTTGAGATGCCGAATTCTCGGATTCAGGCTTTTTGCAGCATCTGCTATAATAAACCTCAATAATTCAAAAACCCTGACCAAAAAAAAAATATCAAGGTTTGATAAAAAAAAAAAACCCTTAGTATGATATTCTAAGACAATTTGCAATTGGTCTTCATTTTTTTAAATTTTGAGGCTCTTCAGTTTGGAATTCAAGTCACTATCTTGGTCCAGTTTACCCTAGAAACCAGGCAGTGGTGTGGATGATAGACTTGAGGATGAACAGGAGAAAGACTAAATAGACAGATAAGAAATATAAAGTAGCAATAACAATACAACTGAAGCTCAACAGAGAAATAGATTTAGTGGCTGCCTGAGTCATTGACCCCCTTCTGAAAGCTTAAATGGCAAAAGAAGACTTCAATACATTTTTTCCTACGGTTTTATGGTGAAGCAAAATGGCCCAGTTTCACTAATCAAAACTAAGTATCTTTTAAAATAATTCTAAAAAAGTTCTAAAATACCCAGTTTGCTGAGACTTGAAGTAGAAAAATTATCAACATTTGATTTCAATAGCAATTGCATCAAAAATGAGACCACGGGGGAAATTTACTAAAGGGCGAAGTGGCTAACGCTGGCGAAAATTCACCAGCGTGACGTCATTTCGGCACTTAGCCAATTTACTAATGGTAGCTGGCGTAAATTCGCTGGCGTAATTTTGCCAAGGAGATAGACTCTGGTGCAACTTCACACTCTAACGCCAGTCTGGCGAAAGAGTGTTACTACGCAGATTCTCTAAGTTTTTTATTTTACTGAACGTTACCTCTATCGCCAGACTTGCCTTTGCCACCTCAGACCAGGCAAAGTGCAATAGAGTAGATAGGAGTTCCTCAAAAAAGTTTTTCAAGGTGATAGGCTGCAAAAGATCGTAATTTTTTTTAGGGTACCCGGCTTCCCCCCTACATTTCCTAACATATGGCACCTAAACTATACTGTAGGCACATCTGTAGGGCATTATAACAACTTTATATAATTTTATTAAGGTTCCCTGGCCTTGTGTAGTGTAATATATTTGCTGCAGCATATACGGCCATTGTACTTTAACTGCACGACGTATGCTAATTAGCCAACGCTAGTGCAACTTTGAACTGCTGTGCGTAATTTCGCCAGCATTCGGTACCCTGTGCGCAACTTCGGATCTTCGTGAATTAGCGTTGTCCAGGCGAATTTACACCTGGTGAAGTGTTGCGATGTGCGCAAAGCCATCACTGGCGAATTTCTGCCTGTTAGTGAATTTGCCCCCATGAGTTTCTAAAACTTGAATCTTCAAGATTTGTTAAGTGTAAAAAACTTCAAAACTCAACTATAAACATGTCCTGGTGACTTCATGTAGAAGTCAACAGGAGTTGTATTACCAACATTTTTCAATTTGAGTTTTCGAGATTTATTAAAAATTTGGCAGATTCATTGAAAATGATAAGTTCTGCTGACTTTTTGCAAACATGTTTTTTCAGTAAATAAGTGTGCATTCAAGATTTACACGTTTTTTCTAATTAGAAAAAACATTAAATTCGATTTTTTAATATATACTTTTAATGTGAACAATTACAGTTAGATTGTGATTCCAACTAACCAAATTAATTATGGAATTTATCAAATTCAGAGGGCCCATTTACTTAGTTCGAGTGAAGGAATAGAATAAAAAAAACTTCAAATTTCGAATTTTTTTTTGGTTACTTCAACCATCGAATTGGCTACTTCGACCTTCAACTATGACTTCGAATCGAATGATTCGAACTAAAAATCGACCATTCGATAGTCGAAGTAATGTCTCTTTAAAAAAACTTTGACCCCCTAGTTCGCCACCTAAAACCTACCGAAGTCAATGTTAGCCTATGGGGGAGGTCCCCATAGGCTTTGGAACAATTTTTAGGTCGAAGAAAAATCATTCGATCGATGGATTAAAATCCTTCAAATCAAAGGATTTAATCGTTAAAGATTTTTCGTTCGATCCAACTATTTACGGTAAATCCTTTGACTTCGATATTCAAAGTTGAAGGATTTTAATTTGGCAGTCGATTATCGAGGGTTAATTAACCCTCGATATTCGACCATAAGTAAATTTGCAACCAGGTGTGTGATTTTCCTTCAAGAGAATTTTCGTTTATCATGTAATGTAAATGTTATGGTGCAAGGATTATTTCAAAAAGGACTAGTGTGCACACCTTAAATTGTAAAGAAAGTTTACTGTTCAGTAAATCAAATAAAAAAAATACAGAAATGATACAGCTTTGAAATTTTGCAATTAGAATCGAAATCATGCCATCAACATTCATTCAAGAAAATGAGCCCCGTGTGTGTAGCTGTGTGCCATTTCCACACAAACATTGTCTGTAATATTCAAAACGTGAGCAGTTTAAAGAAATAGACTTTATTATATTATAAAAGGTGCAAAACTGTTTAAGCATATATTTCAGGACTCAATTTAATCGGAACTATATATTCTCTCTGGTTTGTTTTTTTTTGCTTGTTTCACAACTTCATTGAAATTACAACAGCAGTGACATATTCACTATTACAGCGCAACAAATTACATCCATTTTGTGACAATATGACAAAAGTGATGTTCAACTGCGGAAATGCAGCAAATATATATATATCCGAAATATAATATGCATTTAAATACAAATAAATTTAAATACTGCACTTATTCCATTGCTGAAGGGGAAATAACATGTTTATTTCCTCCACAAATTTCCAGGAAATTCCCAGCACAACAATCTCCAAAAATCTGCAAAAAAGAAAAATCTTGGCTATGTAAATGATCTTCAATGATTTGGTTTGCGGTCTTGTTTCATGGGGAAATTTTATTTTTATTGCCAGATACCACAGTAACACAGTTCCAAAAGTTACTGGTCACCTGAAAAAATTTTTACAGGACAATCACATTTAAAAATGTGTAATTTTAGTAGCAAAATACTGATTTCTTTGGACATTTAGGTCAGATTCAATATCATGAGAAAAACTTGTCTCCTAACTCAATTGCCAATTTCCCTGTAGACTTCTGTTGAGTTTTTATGAGATAAACCGAGATAAAGTTCTCATGGAATCTAATCTTGCTCATTGTTGCCAGTCCGTAATTATTTCCTAATTATAAATACTATCCCTAAAAGTATTCAAGAAGTCATTTGTTCTTCTACAGTATGAATTTGTTTTAAAAACTGTTCTTGAGGAACTGTCTGCACTGAGACAGTGTATCGACACCAAAACACGAGTTTGCATTATTATAGTATCTTTGGCATACCCTTGAAGAACGTGCCTTAAGAGGAAAGCCTATTCTCCAGTTCAGAGATAGAGACTGTGTTATTTCAAGGTGCCCTATAAATTTCTCCTAAACCTTCCTCCCTAGATTATATTCCTTGAAACCCAATGCACCGCAACTACTACTGTGTTAATACAGCGGAGTAGCCATCATGCAAATGACCATCATCCAGCACCAAAAACAATTTTTTGTGCAATCTTTTGCCGTTCACAGAATTTAAGATTGTCATCCTAAATTGTTAGCGTATTTGCTAATGATCAAATCTTAGGAACTAAATAGCGATAAACAATAAGTGCATGTAACACTGAAGAAAGTACAATCACCAAAATACATCTTTCTATAAAGAACATTCAACATTTAAAGGCACATAGACACATTCCCATATATCAAAACACCCCCAAACTCATTCTACTGGTTGACTAAGTACTAAGAGTGGCTCTGTTGGGTACCAACAGTATCTTCTTGTGCAGTACAGTAGAATACTTTCTCTTTGAATTGAGGACTCACTGACTTGTCAATCTAAACAAGAATGGTTTTAATGTAGACTGCTGAATCAATATGAATATTTGTCATGATATAGAAATATGTCAACATATATTTCTAAATGTTGAATGTTCTTTAATGCATACAATATGAATTCCATGTTAGCATTTGTCAAATGTTTTATAGTCACAAATGCACCCAGTAAATGTACACAGTGCTGCTCCCAGATTTATTTTTCACATTATATTTTGTGCCAATATCATTCCCCCGATGGCATAGCAGGTGGTAATTCAGTGTGAGTGTACAAAGGAGAAGTCCTAATTACGATCTAAACATGATATTGTTGAAATGCATCTAAAACAATAAGGTTTAAAGAGATGCCATGATCAAAACAAAATATTTTGTTTGCACGTGAAAACAACGAGCAACGAATGTTATTGGAAAAAATTATAAACTTTACTAACAATCGAATCATTTTTCCATGAATCTCAAAAAGTTAGTGAACTAAAGCACTAAAAATTTTAGTTTTATTAAGTGTAAAAACCAAGAAAACCACTAATGCAAAACTTCGCCTGGTAAAAGTTCTTAAAGTCCTATAGAAGTCAATTGGGTCCGTGCTGATCCTATTGGACCGTTTTAAATCAATTTCGGATTTTAGAGATAGGAATTGTCCAAAAAACGTGACTTTTTAGAGGTATTTGTATTTTTTAGCGTATGGTTTATAGTTATTTTCCGTTCTTACTTTTTTTATTCAGATTTTTTAATACATGTCATGACTTTTGTGATTTTAGAGAAAGTGAGTTTAGTTGTGGTTTTAAAAACCTTGAACTATAATAAATTAGAACTATAATAAACAGGCCTCCACATTTTATTTGAAAGTTATAGTGTCTCCTGCCTGCTTGGGATGTGCAAAATAAGCAACGTTATGCTTTATGATGGTATTCTATATTACTTTCCCAAAACTAAACGTAATATATATAATCCCATAACCTCCAAAAATGTCAAATTTTTTTTTTTTTAAACAAATCAGATCACCTTTTTTTTAGAAAACGAGCAACTTACTGTCAAAATATTTTCATACTTGAATTTGATTTGAGAAAAATGTACTTCCTAATTCAATTCTAAATTTTGCCAGTAGATTTCTACTGAGTTTTCACTAGTTAAACCATGAAATCATTTTTATTCTTATGGAATTGAATCAGGCCCTTCATTTGGTACCTGCTTCATAAAAAAAATCTGAGTGGCATTACATTAACTGCTGAATACAATATTCAGGGGCAGATTTTTCAAGGGTTGAATTAAAAATTAGAATTCAAAATTAGAATTTTCGGGTTTTTTAGGACCAACACTGTCAAATTCGACTAGGGAATTATTCAAATTAGATTTTTTTCAATTTTTGAGATTTATCATACTCTGGCCCTTTAGGAACTCAAATTTGACCACCTAAAACCTGCTGAATTTCTGTTTAAGAAGAGACTTCCTGTGTTCAATTTGTAGTTGTTTGCAGCCTTCCTGACATTTGAGTTTTTTTTCTAATTGAGTTTTTAAAATTCGAATTGAATTCAATTTGAGTTTACGGGACAATCCTATTCACCCGCGTTGAACGAATTCGATTTTTTAATACATTTCGATTGGACGAATTTCGAGTTCATGGGAGTTTTTAAAAACTCTTATGAATTCGAAATTCAACCTTTGATCAATGTGCCTCTCATTGTAATGAATGAAATGGATCAGAAAAGGAGATAAGGCAATAGGAAAAAATATGCAAAGAATGCCAAATAAAACATTTCGGGGGGGAATTGTTGTGTTTTATATCACTGAAACTACAAGTATTATAGGACAAAAGCGAGAGTTAACTTTTTTAGAAAGCAACACCCGACAGCAACTGGAGAAAAACGATATTATCATTGGCATGGTTCAAAATGTATTTGCCAAGATGTACATGTAATTTTTACAATAAAACTTCGCTGGCCCAGAGGCCTACAACACATTGCAGTATTGTCTATGGTTAAAAGCAACTGACATTTTCTAAGTTGTGTGAATACTTAAATAAGACCAGTATATATATATTTATATACTGAAAAATTCAGTGTGTGAACTATAAATGTAATAATGCACCATTCAGCTAACTGGCCAAATGAGAACTGCTACTTGCCCAACTTTGCAAGGCCTTAGACAACTATAGTACATATATATGCGCATTGCTTTAAGAAAAATATGGTACAAGCACAACCCATGCAGTATTCAATTTTCTTGCAGCGGCAATAACCGCTGCTTTATAAATATAACGTTCATGCATTCAAACCTCTTAAAATTGGTGGGGTTCGTTAATGAAAATATATATATATATAAATAAATAACAAATCATTTAACATGATCTGGAAACTTGTCAAAAGGAAAGGGGAAGTCCGTGTGAGAGCTTCAGCCCTGGCTTTTGTCTGGGACAAGTCATGATTCAATCTCCCCTTAAGTAGGAACTTCCAGACGTAAGAAGTTTCCCTTAATGTCCCATGGAGAGAGAAAGGGAGGTGTCTCTTACTCTCCAAGCTACTTTTCACCCAGCAATGAGTCTTCTCAATAGACTGAGGTTTTTACTACTGAACGCAATGTATCTTAACAACGGCTAGCAGCGGAACTGAAACTCTACCAGGATCAACCTATCTGTACACCTTATATACCTGCAGTACAAATTCATTTTCTTGACAGGTTCTGAGTTATTGCTCCTGGAGCACCATACTGTCTAAATGGACACACATATTTGAACAATACAGTAAACACAGGTAGGCAAGATTGCTCTCTACATCTTAGTAAATGCACAGCTTCATTCCCAAAGTGGAAATATCACTAATATAGTTTGTTTTTATATTTTTCTCAGATTTTCTAAAAAAAAAAAAAAAAAAAAAAGACAACATTTTCACACACATACACACTCGCTTAATATCTGTGCAACATACCGTAAGACTTATTCGTGTGGCGAGGAGAATAAGCTAGTATGAATAAACTTTGCACAGGAGCATTTGCAGACAACCCCCACATTTTTATGAAAGAAATTATCTTTAATAAATATTTTTTATCTTGAATGTATCTACAACGTTACAAATAGTAGTCGTATTTGTCGCAAAAGTGCTGAATATCGCATAATATCCAGATTCTCAATGTAAACAGAACCTATATTTTCCTATTTACAAATGTATTAATTCTTTTAACCTTTTTTTTCCTTCTGTCAAACACACAGGTAAACTATTTGCATAGGGAACAGGTAATAGCCCTTTAATATCCATATCTCCTGAATGCTGTACAAATTACCAATGCAAAATATTTCATTTAATTTCATAGATCTTAAACCATGCAAAAGTATTAAAAAAAAACAACATTTTTGCACAATTAAAAAAAATCGTCTGAATAAAAGCAAAAATAAATAATGGCGAGGTAGTAACAATTTTAAATGAAAATTGTAGCAAGAATTTTAAATGAAAATTGTAGCAAGAATTTTAAATGAAAATTGTAGCAAGAATTAAAAATGTGAATTGTAACAAGAATTTTAAATGAGAATTGTAATTTTAAATGAAAATTGTAACAAGAATGTTAAATGAAAATTGTAACAAGAATTTTAAATGAAAATTGTAGCAAGAATTATAAATGATAATTTTGAAATTAAAATTGTAACAAGAATTTTAAATTAAATTTGTAAAAAGAATTTTAAATTAAATTCGTAATAAGAATTTTAAATTAAAATCGTAACAAGAATTTTAAATTAAAATCGTAACAAGAATTTTAAATTAAAATCGTAACAAGAATTTTAAATTAAAATCGTAACAAGAATTTTAAATTAAAATCGTAACAAGAATTTTAAATTAAAATCGTAACAAGAATTTTAAATTAAAATCGTAACAAGAATTAGGCTAGATTTGCCTCTCCCAAAATCATGCAGTTTAAGCTTTAACAAGCATTTTTATTGTCCTGTGGTTGATGTTAGATCTGGCAAGATGTGATAATATTTTAACACATTCTGCTTTTCATAAAGACAAAGGAGATATTTGTTGTGTGTATATATATATTATATATACATATATACTCAAAGCAATTTTAAAACTAAAAACAAAATCTAGATGAACTAAAGCCATATGAACAATAAAGTTTGGTTGTAATGCTGGTTCTACAGATCCTTGTTAATAAGAATGTTTAGAAATGTGTAGAAGGATTGATATTTGACTTTTTTTTAAAGTAGCTATTTTTAATCAAAGAACGAGTCTCTTTGTCCAAAAAAAGTAGTCCTCCTTCAGCCATAATAAAAGACATATGCGTCATCAAAAAGATTTTCAAATGCTACATATAGGTAAACGTTTTTCACTTATATTTTTCTCGAAATATTAAAGTATAAATCTTTTTTTATTGTATTTTCTTTTTTTGCTGAAATACATAATATGCTAGACAACAATGTTAAAACTGGTTGCCCAGTTTTACTTACATTTACAATGTACATAAATATGTTTTTTGTTTTTTTTCATTCGAATTTTTTTTTGCTAGAACAATAAACAATATCAGCTGAAATATTTGGTCGTCCATACAAGGTATCCTTTAAATTGCTTGTGCTTATTTGACATTGCAAACGCATTAATAAAAATATAAGAGAGCCACGGTTTGGCAGTGAACATCTGTGGAAATTCCACTTGAATTTCCTCCCCGTAAGGATAATCGGCTTTACTTGTGTATTGGCTTGTGAGTATCCACTCTTTTTTACCACTGTAAAACGCCATTCAGTGTAAAATTGAATTATCCCTAAAATGCCCATCGGAAGGAATACAAATCAAGCCAAGGTTTCATTTCAAAATCTTAACGTAATACTGTATTGCACATAAAATGTTAGTAACTACAAAGTGAATGCAATTGGCTATATATTGCAACAATTAATTGGTGTGTTGAGGACAGCTATTACCCTTGCACATGCAACATGAAATAAAACAAGGAGTCTGTTCACAGTCCGCCCTATATATCATTGGAATGATATACTCAAGTAAATGGCATAGAAAACATATGTGGCAATTCCAGTGTTGCTGTTTTTCAAACTCAAAGATGAAGAGCTTGTAAAAATGGAGACGGAGACCAAACAATCTTATTTTTTTTTGTTACAGTTATTCTTCACAGTAGCCTGAGTAGTGCACAACTGGAGTTCTCCAGGAACTCAGTGTCTGGTGTTAATAAACTACATATTTGTTCTTCTAAGAAAAAACAAACAGATATGTTATCCAAACGTGTCAGCTAAGATTCAGAGATTGAGCCTTCTGTATTTTCGAGAAGAGACTTAAAGACTTGTGAGTTCAAAAACCTTGGAAAAGAGTCTCTGTGCATCAACGTGTATATTTGAAGCTGGGCATCTTCATACATGTGAGGGGTAGGATCCAGCAGATTTCGGTTGATCACTTCACGCACTCTAGAGTCTAGGCTGACCTGCAGACATGAAAATTAGTAGCCAATTATTATTATATCTACTATACAGTTTTGCTGGGTATATAAGCCACATACTTTGCTTCCCTTCTCTGTGTTTTGATGGCAACATCAATATATTTAGTTTAAAAAGAAATGTTTTTACATCTATAACAATATTGGCTTAAAAAAGTCTATCCAAATAAATATCCTGTGCATCATAAGACTAATCATAAAACAAATTTAGTTTTTTCCCCACACAAATCTCTAAAACTTAGTAGTTTTCCTATTGTTTTTAAAAAGCTCTAAAAATGCAAGATTTATTAGGTGTAAAAACCATGAAAACCACTAATAGAAAACGTTACCAGGTAAAAGTTGTCAAGGTCCTATAGAAGTCAATGGGAACAGCGCTGATCCTATTAGACCGTTTTAAATCAATTCGGACTTTAGACTTTTAGCGTTTTTTTGCTGGGAATTGTCTAAAAAACTTTGATTTTTAGAGCATCATTCAGCATTATTGTACCTTTTTTATTTGAATCTTTTAATAAATGTCATCACATTCATTGTTTTAGAGAAAGTGGATTTTGTCATGGTTTCAAAAAACACTTATCAAGGTCCGAATTTATCTCAATATCGGCTGCTACAAACTCCGATCTAACTCGCTCGGGTTTTCCACGATTATTTATTATTACATTTTCCCGAAAATAACCTTTGCGGGAAAAGCTCAGAATTTCACGTTTTTTAGTGAATTTTCACAGAAAACTCCGAAACATCGCGAAATTGTCCGAAACCCCTGACACAACCAAAAATCAATGGGACTGTTCCCATTGACTTTTATGCAACCTCAACAGGTTTGAGATGCCGTGGTTTTATATTCAGGCTTTTTAGCCCTCGTGGTTTAATAAATTCCGAAAAATTAGTGATTTTTTTTTTAAAAGTCCGATTTTATTTAAAAAAAAATCATGAATTCTTCGGATTTCGGGGAATTTCGGGTATTCAGAGCTTAGTAAATAACTCCCTAAAATCTGACCTTTGATAAATAGGCCTCCAAATAAAAATTTGAAATAAAAATTCTCATACATTTAATCATTCTGCAAAAGAAAACCTATTCCGGTGCCTTTTTTCCTCTAAACACTGTACAAACTGAATTATGTTTTGGTGGAAGCCATCAGCTTTTTGTTTGCAGGCACATTTTCAGTATTCTTTTTACCTGTATGACATACAAAAGGGGCAGATTTAACAAAATGCATATTTGATTTCTTACTGAGATTCTACTTTTTCTGTGCAAAAGTTTTTCCCAAGCTGGTATATTAATGTTGAGTCAATTGGAATTGCATTCAAAAATGTGATTAATTGAAAAGAATGTGTAGAATGTCATTTGTAGATCTTCTTTGCATCAAAGTGTGTTTTTTTTTTTCTTTCATATTTTTCTTTGCTTTGAGATCTTTTAGTTCAGTAGAAAGAGCTGCAAACTTTCCTAGAAATGTGTAAGTCGGCTTCATGGGATGTTGACACACTGCCAAGAGCACAGTAGAAATATACATGGACGGGCTTTGGACCAAGTTCAAAAATGTTGACTGCTTTTTAATAAAACAAATAAATCACTTGTGAAATAAAAAACAAACTCTATGCAATCTATATTTCTTTACATTCCCTTGCAGAAAACTGTGAATTTAGACTTTCCTCTGTGTTCTGTTTGTTTTCGGTCTTTGTTATGCAGCAAAACGTGGGGCCACATGGGCCATGCTTTTCTGAGTGCCGGTGACGTAATAAAAGCTTTATCTGCCTCTGTTATACATCTATATACACCTTGTGTGTCTCAGGGTTCTGCTTTGCTTAGTCCCACAGTTATAGAAGACTAGGTGATTGGACCCTGATCAGTCTTTGTTTTTTCTTCTTTGGTGCTTCTTATTTTTTCTCTTCTCAGAAAACATACAGAGGAGAGGAAACACTTTCAAGTATAAAAGTTATGACCTTTGCCATTAAGGAGGTTAAAAAAAGTAAATGTGACTAGTGTGGCCCTGGCTTAATATTAAATATGGTTTTAACAGGGAACTGTAGCCTACACGCTATATACATGCTGCGTCACTATAATTGTTTGTTTGGTCCCATTTATCTGTGGTCGGTCCAAAAGTAGACTAAAAATTCACACCCATGGGTGGAGACACCCTTGACCAGTATCCATCAAAGCATTGAGTTTTCCTTTGGATATTAGTACAGTTTAAATATCTCTGGGCACTTAAAAAGTTATTTACATGAAATATGGAATATTTAATTTCCATTTGTTTACAGCCTCATTTCAGACCTAGGGTCTCTTCACTATTTCATAAGAACAAGGCAATCTACCTGCCTGCTTTCTTCCCTCAACCTAAAAATAATCTGACCCTAGCTGGGTGGTTTTCGGCAAGATAGATAAATCTTCTATTAATCTTTTTACAGAGGTCTAGTGGTCTAATTGCACATCTATTAGAGCTAGCCCTATGTCCTGGGTAGAAAAAGAACAATGTGCTATAAATATATATCCAAGATACTGTATATGTCCCAAGGCTCAATTCTTAGTTAAAACTTGAAAGTTTATTACAAATCACATTTAAAATGGTACATACTGACCCCACCTTACGCTTTTTATAGCCTCCGGTACTTAGTCATTGGTGTCTTTGTCAGTAGCATGTTAAGCATAGAATTTAAACCCACCCACCCATTTTTACTTAAAATCAAAATCAATCAGCTCCCTTTACATCTTATTGCATTATGCCTATACAGGGTACTAGTACCATTTCCTTTATATTTTTCATTATTGTTTCAAATATAATTCCAGTAACACTGTATCCCAGCATTTAAGTAATATAAAACATAGTGTATTCTAAGTCTATACATGTTAAAATCAATAAAAAACAGTCAATTTAAATGTCGAAAAAACTTTGCAGGCGTATGTACTGTTATAAAAACATAGAGGGAAGCCAACACTAGCCTATCAACCTCATTGATGTGCTCTAGAACAAACAGAGTTCAGTAGGGTCAAAAAACCAACCCTATTCTATAGTGTAGCATGTGACATCAAATTCGTCGTTGAGTCCTAATGGCAAGCATGTTTGTAAATGGAAAATCTAAAATACCTCTTTCCTCCCTAAAAGGCTTAAATTGTCCCCTACTCTCACTCCTAGTCTTACCCTTTCCAACCATTGGATCGAGAAAAAGGTTATGTCACCCCCATTACATTGTGTGAAGTGTCTAGTGATGTTACTCTTCTCTGCTGTTTGGGGATTTCTGATCTGACTCGTGTTCTCTCACCCCCCTTTTTTTTTTTTAAGAAAAAGAACAAACCTTACTAGATTAAATTGGTCGTTTTATCATACATAAGGGCTCATTTACGACTACAAGTGGGGTGGACTAAGCCCAATTGTAATTTTGTTACCCACAATGCAGCATATTTTTCCATGATTCCATGGTAATTGCATTTACCAGGAAGTGATGCACCTCATGCAGTTGTAGCAAATATATCAAAACTGACCAAACTGCACTTGCACTTCTATGAGAATCTACACTGAAAATGATCGAAATCCAGTTGACATAATTTTTGGCTTTCGGCATGAGATTTACATATGCCACCCTATCCTTTCAGAGCAACTGTGCTGCGGCAATTGACACAGGCCACTGTGGGAACCCTGGAGGTACTCAGCGCCGGATTCGCTGGGCGGGCGCCCCTAGGCCGTGTGCTCTGCGCGGTCCTAGCGCCCGCACTTCCACACGCTGGCGATGTGCGAGCGCCGGAGCACTGGGGAGCGAAAGCTCCCCACAGAGCGGCTGGGCGGCATGCCGCCCCCGAAAAATGTGCCGCCCTAGGCCCGGGCCTATGTGGCCTCGCCACAAATCTGGGCCTGGAGGTACTACCTGGTTTGGAGGTGGTGGTAGCTCCAGGGGTCCCCTATTTCAATAGATGCAGCTGCCGGAATTCAAAACAGGAGGCTGGAGGAAGGAGGGGGTTATTTACTAAACTACAAAAATCACCAAAAATTCGTGATTTTTTTTTTATATAAAATTTTTTAAAAGTCTGATTTAAAAAAAAAATCACAAATTTTTTCAGAATTTATTAAAACCTGAGGATGGAAAAGTACAAATCTGAAAATCCAGCACCTCAGACCTGTCGAAGTTGTATATAAGTCAATGATGTGCGCAAGGTATCGTGCTAATCTTCAAAGTTTTCGGATGGAAATTCCGAAAAATTAGTGAAAATCTGATGAAAAAAACTGAAAAAAACATGAAAATCCCGCAAAGCAAATTTTCAGGAAAATGTAATAATAAATAAACGTAAAAAACCAGAGTGGATTTGATCGGAGTTTGTAGCAGAGTTTGTAGCAGAAAATGTTGAGATAAAATTCAGCCTTTATACAACCCAGAAGTGGGCCGTCTAGAAGTCAAGTCACAAAAGGAACTTCTGCTCATGTGTACTGAAAACAATTCTATAGTATGGAAAACATATCAGTTAATAAGAAATAAGGTATACTCTACCTCTTTTGGTGAAAGTATAGAGATATAATCTTCATAAATATTTCTAGCTTTATCTTCAACTATTTTTTTGTTTTGTTCATTCTTTAAGTCTTCACATGCTAACCAGAATAAAAGATTTTCTTCACTATATTCTGTACGTAAAAATTCTCGGAAGAGGTTTCGTCCTGCTGGGCTACTCATCATTTTGTCAAAATTGTGGGACCAGGACAAAATTTCTTCGGCAGTAGGAATTTGGCTGAAAAATGATAATACATTTAATTTATTAGTATTTGGATGATTTCAAGTTAGTAATGGAATAATAAGACATGTATGCAGATTTGTGTACGCAGTTAAAGCTAACATTTTTGTTATGGTTTTTTTTGACATGGTTATAACAAGAAATGAAAAACAACAACTGCTAGACTGTTAAAAAAAATTGTTTTTAAAGCACATTTATTATTTCTTGCAAACATTTTCTTTTTGAGTTTCAGGAGATTCTCCTTGGCTTCTGCTCATTAAATGTACTAACACAACTTGATAATCTTGAGTAAAGAAGACCAAAAGTGAATTTTTTAAAGATTGCATTGGGCAGTTTGGACGATTTTGCCCCTACTGCCCAAATTTCTGGGCATGTAAGCAAGGTCATTTCATTTTCAGAAAATAAATGTTGGTGTGGTCCTTGGTTTAAATGGTTACTCGTACCTCTGAGCTCCTAAGATGTTAAAGGGCATGTAAAGGCAAAAATATAAAATCCAATTTTTACTTTCTTTAATGAAAAAGAAACCTATCTCCAATATACTTTAATGAAAAAATGTGTACTTTTTTATAAGAAACCTGACTGTATGCAGTGAAATTCTACCTTCATTTACTGCTGTGGATAGAAATTGTCAGACAGTCCCTAACTGCTGAGCAGGGAAACAATCATACTTATGAACAGCAGGGGGAGACCCCACTTTACTTCCCGGCCATGCAGAACTCAAGCAGCTTTGTTTGTTTCCCTGTTGAGTAGTCGGTGACTGTGTAGAGATTTGTATTGGATTTTATTTTTGCCTTTACATCCCCTTTACTGTTTCCAACTCCAGCTGCAGGGACAAAGATCATGGAGCCAGATTTAAACAGATTCTATTTGGAGGATTATTTTGCGGCAGCCACTGGTTCTGCGAGTTGGAGAAAGTTTGTATTAAACAATAAAAAACTATAAAATCCACATTAGATTACACGACAACACAGGACCCAGTGCTGCCTGACTATTCTGATTATTAATTAGTCTTGCTGTATCGGCTTCTGGCAGATATTTATGTGCTGTTTTGATTTATGGCGATCCCTAAGCAGCCCAGACCACACTGAGCATGTGCACAGTCTTGGTCTTAAAAAGACGTTCAACAAAGTTACAAGATGGTGACCCCATGTGGCCAACTTTGAAAGCATAAATCATTTGTTTAATTAGGCGTGTGGTGCACTAAGTTTATGTTTATTATACAAAATACAGCCTTTCTAGGCTTATTCTATTTTAGACTTTACTTCCCCTTTAAGGCAAGAAACACCAGCACAAAGAAACAAGAGAATTGATAATCAGAAAAATATTTGTATCCAATTAAATTAACTAAATCCAATTAGTTGATACAGAACTAAGAGACAATTAATCAACCATTGATAAATCTACCTCTAAGTTCCTATCTTGTTCAACACTATTTCTGATTGTTAGCCTAATTTTTAAACTATATCATACACTAATATTTTCTCTAAGTTATTTTTGGGTGGAGACAGACCTTTTGTAATCTCTCTTTATAAAGCATACTTCATTCTGAACAACCATTAAGTTTTAAAATAACTTGTTCTAAATAGTCTCATCTCAGACTGCTGGCTGCCTCTCTGTGTGAGGTTAAACCATAATTTGGTTGCTGGCCAAAACAAAGATGTGTTCTACCTTCCCAGCAAATAAGGATTTCCCACATTTAGATACTGTGGGAACGTATTTTGATCTTGATGCATTGCATGTGCCCTTTTACATTCCATTATACATTAGTCTGTCCTAGTCAAAGTGTAAGATTTCTTGTTAACCCCCAAAAATACAGAATCCCCATATGTAAATAGTAATGTAGAAAATCAATACTTGCATAAAAACACCTTCTTGAGAAAGGTTCTTATCTTACATTTAAAAACATCTTGTAGATCTGTAAAACCATGTATCTATGTATATAAAATACACACAGCAGGACAGTTGTTTCATACACAGATGTGTCAATTCAAAACTGAGAAGAAAAATGACTCTACCCAATCCGATTCAATAAAGAATATTACCTTATAATACATGAATATCCTGTTAATTGTATCCTTGTAATTGTTGCTCAGTGATGTAATATTTGTTATATTTTTTTTTACAAATAATGTACCCCCTATTGTAAAATATAAGGATATTATGTCTTAGAGAAATTCCATCAGTGTCGGACTGGCCCACAGGGATACCAGGAAAACTCCCGGTGGGCCCAGGTGTCAGTGGGCCTTTTGCTTCTAACCATTTGGCCTATTTCATGGTCATTCCCTATTTCTTCATGGTAAAAAATATTAGAAGAATATAGAAAGCAGATATAAAAGACTAGGAAAATAAAAAGGTTGAGTGAGGAGAGGAAGAATAATAGTTTGGAAAGTGGGCCCATGGTCTAAGGTTTTTTGGACCATGGGTTAAGGTTTTCTGGTGGGTCAATGGTCTAAGGTTTTTCTGGAGGGCCCCTGGCATCCTAGTCCAACACTGAATTCCATGAACATATAAAAGCACAAGGAGAAGGCCGTGTCACGGAACTCATTATATAATAATTTTGAATCATAAATTTAAAGTCTATTACATCCCTACATATGTCACAGATGTGGGAGTGACAAATACAAGGATATCTTAAGGTCTTCCTCTAAAACTCATATCTTTATCTTTGTTCAGCCTCTGGTGTGTGAGATGAGCGCTAATGTGATGTTATTGATGGAAAGGAGCACCATTATGTGACATGAGACATAGTTCCCTAAACTGTTTTTTATCAAAATTAGAATTTGTGTAATATTAGAGGTTTTTACTACTTCCAATAATCTCATGTTTGAAAAACTCATATGTTTGATTATACAGGTATGGGACCAGTTATCCAGAATGCTTGGAAACTGGGGTTTTCATGATAAGGGGTCTTTCCAAATCTACAAAAAAAACCCCAACAGGCTGATTTTGCCTCCAGTGAGGATTAATTATATTTTAGTTGGGATCAAGCACAAGATACTATCTTCCTATTACAGGAAAAAAATCAAATACATTTTAAAAAATGTAATTATTTCATTAAAATGGAGTCTATGGTAGATGGCCTTCCCATAATTTGGAGCTTTCTGGGTAATGGATCCCATACCTGTATATTAAAAAATCCGAATATGAAAAATCCTAATGAATAAAATTGTGGGGAAAAATGTAAATACCTTGAATTTTTGAGTTTACAAACAACTTAAATTGAACATATAGTTCATGTTTTGCCTAGGACAGCTTCCGTTGATTTCTACGTGACCTTGCAAACTTTAAGATGCCACAATTTTACATTTTACAGTTTTTATAAGATTTTTTTATCTTAATAAATACTTGATTTTAGGTTATAATTTGAGTTATAGTGCACAAAAATCAAATCACAGCAACCCCTAAATATAAATGTTGATTAATCAGCCCCTGTTGCTGAAAGAAGAACTAAAGGTGTAATCACTGGGGTGCCAAAATGTTAAGCACCCCCTCAGTGATTATAATGCCTAGGCCAGTGCTCCTATTCACTAAAAACTATTCTGCTTTGGGCATTTCTGAAGAAACTCCTCACTGCAATCTTCTATGTCTTCTTCCTAATCTATTTGTTCAGGTCCGAAGACACGTGCGCAGAAGAGTGAAAAACTGAATTTAGATGTAAAAAGCCTGCTTTTTCACTCTACTGCCCATATGCCTGCCTGGGACCAGAGAAAAGAAAAAGAAGTGGAAGAAGGTGATGAAGTATGACTTCATTTATGGTCAAATATCGGACATAATTTCAGAAACTGTAATACCATTGTCACCCAAAAAAAGATGGATTTCACAAGACATGTGGATTAATAAGTGGATAAAATACTCACCTTTCTTCTTCAACCTGTATATTCTCCATTTTTGTTGTATGTGTCGGTCGTCCTGCATGCTCCCCTCTTTCTTCATTCCTAACAGTGAGGCTGCAATGTAGTACAACACTTTATTTTGTCTAGAGAAAGTACAGCAACTTAAACAAAACAATTGATGAAGTCCACAATCTAAATACATGTAAAGCCAGCTCCGTGTTGATAGCAGTTAGGGATGCACTGAATCCACTATTAAGGATTCCGCCGAACCCCCTAATCCTTAGCGAAAGATTCGGCCAAATACCAAATTGAATCCTAATTTGCGTATGCAAATTAGGGGTGGGAAGGGGAAAACATATTTTACTTCCTTGTTTTGTGACAAAAAGTCACACAATTTCCCTCCCCGACCCTAATTTGCATATGCAAATTAGGATTGGGTTCAGACGGCAAAATGATTCGGTCGAATCCGAATCCTGCTGAAAAAGGCCAAATCCTGGATTTGCTGCATCCCTAATAGCAGTAAATGGATCCCCGATCCCAGAAAATTAAGATTACTCATCAGGGCTGACATACCACTTAATTTTGTCCTGTTTCTGTAAACACAAAGCAGCAACACCAGTTGATCATAGTATTCAGGTGTGGAATGTGGCTAATTCTTTGCTATACATGATAACATGACCAACAACACCATGTAAGCAACACTCACAGGAGACTCCCCTATATAGAACCCCATGCAGGTCAGAGATCCCATTCCGAAGAAGCTACTTCACACCAACAATCTACATACAACTTGCAATTTTTTCCCTGATCATCTCTTTTTGCGCCACTTGGGCAAGTGGTTTTATTGCTTAACAATAAGTTGTCCTGATCAAAGCTTAATGCGTGTGTACATGCAAAAATGAAGTTAACTTTTTGTATGTTGCAGAATGGCCAATTCTAAGCAACTTTTCAATTGGCCTTAATTTATTCTTTTTTATAGTTTATATATTTGCCTTTTTTCTGACTCTTTCAAGCTTTCAATTGAGGGTCTCTGACCCCATCTAAGAAGCAAAAGCACTGTAAGGCTACGACTGTATTGTTCTTGCTACTTTTTATTACTCCTCTTTCTATTCAGGCCAGTAATGTAACTAACTGCTTCCGGGCCTGGGCGCAGGATGTGCACCTGGGCCTCCCCTCTAGACGCGTGGTTTTTCCTTACCGTCGCACGATCTCTGGCGACCCTGGTGCAATTGCACCCCTGCCCCCCTGGTAGTTACGCCACTGATTGAGGCCTCTCCTACTCATATCTTTGTCTCTTATTTGAATCAATGAATGGTTGCTATCAGATTGCTGAAATGGCAAACTGCAGAGCTGCTGAATAAAAAACTAAATAACTACGATAATAATAAAAAATTGAACCTAATTGCAAATTGTCTCAGAATGTCACTCTCTTCATCACCCTAAAAATTCATTTAAAAGCAAACAACCTCTTTAATGTTCATTTAAAAACCACTCGCATCCAGGGTCTGGCCACCTACTGCCGAACTGGAAATTGGTAGAGGCAACAGGGCTCATTTGCAACGCAGAATGCAATGTGCAAAGTACCAAAAATGTCAGTAATCAGTCTTTGTTTGCACTTTTCACATTGTGCTCTGCATTGTATAAATGGCCTCAGGCTTCTGTTTTTCCATTTTGGAGCAGAGACCATCCACTCACCCCTAAACTAACTATGTCAATCTATGATCTCTCCTGCCCCCTAACTTGGTCATCATTATGATGGGGAGCATCAGGAGGCACAGTCTGTAACGCTGACACTAATGCAGGTAACAAGGGCAGGGCTCTGCTGTTTCTCCTGATGATGCTCTCTGTACCAATGCTGGATTTTTGACTAGAGAGTAAGAGTAGCATTCCCTGGAGCCCAAGTGCTTCTTAAAGGGGACCTGTCACCCAGACATAAAAAGCTGTATAATAAAAGCCATTTTCAAATTGAACACAAAACCCACATCTAATATAAAAACATTTAAAAATCTCAGCTGTCAATCATTTATTGCCTGCCACACCACTGTGCCTTAGGCATAGAGGCGGAGCAGGCAGTTACTTTCACTTTACATTCTGCACTTCCTAGATGTCACTGCTCTCACCACATTCCCCCCTCCTTCCTTGCCATCTAACTTTGTAACCAGTGTATCGGCATGGGCCTCATAAACAAGATTTTGAGATGATGCAAAGCTTGCCTTAATAACAGTGTTTGCAAAATGGCTGCTGCCTGCTTTCTCTGATTGTGAAATCTCAGACTGAAGGGAACAAGATATAGATATTTTATATAGTGTAAGTAAAATTTTTCTTGACTAACATGATAAAATAGGATATGAAATGATTTCTTAGGGTGACAGGTCCCCTTTAAGTGAGCACCAATGGGCATGCTCTTTTGCACCTTAACGGTCTAGCACTTACTCCCCGGACAATAGAAGATAACCCTAATCTAAAAAGAAAATGTAGTTGACAGTCCCATATATTACTTGGTCAAGCTGAGGAAATATATCCATGAATCATATGGCCTTGTTTTCGTATGGTGATTTTAACGACACAGCTATAAATGGAAGCTATAAATAGTTTTTTTACAGCACCCCAGGGTCTCTGGTTTTGCATAAATGCTATAATGGAACACAAGGGTTTTTTTTGTATTTCTTTGATTATACAATTCCGTTACAGAAGCACTGGTTTATCATGTGAGCACGGGCAAATCACAGCATGTCTGCGATTGTACGTGCAAAGCATTTTTTAATAACCTGTAAAGACTTTATGCATTCCTTAAATTTCCCTCTCCATACATAGAGAGCATTGATAAAAACGAGTCATTGCTTATGAATGGTAATGACTAGTTTCACAGGGCTGTTGATGGATTTTTACAACTTTTAGCAGAAGGAGACAAATGGCCTTGTCAATAACACGCACAATATTTGTGTTGCAGGCCTGGGTTCAATGTAAAATTAAAGCGGAACTCTGGCTTCCAAACCAAAATTTGATAAAGAGGCCCACATAACACAGATACCCCTAATACACCCACCACAGATACCTGTTTCTTCAAAAAGTATGAATAAATGCCATTTTCTATGCTGAAATCCAGCTGTTTAACAGTTATTTTCTTTCTGCATCATTTGAAATCCTGGCAGGGAAGGATGGTCTAAACACTGATGTTACAAATTGTAACAACTTCTCCACAGCTTACAGACAGGATGCAGGAACTACATAACCCACAATGCATTGCACTGTGATGTTCCTTTCCTTATTGAAATCACGTGTGCAGGGAATTGTGGGTTTTGGAGGATGCAGGCTGAGGTCAGATGGCTGTTGATACAAAGTAATAGTAGTCAGCCAGCTCAGCAAAGTAGTCAGATAGATCAGCAGGAGAGCAGGGGGCTAGGCTTAGGGAACTATTTAAAAATCATCAAAAGTCTGCATATTTTTTAATTGATGTATATTGCAAAGTTGCTTGAAATTATGTTTACTTTTCTAAAAGCTCAAGTTATGTTTGTGTGGAGTTCCCCTTTAACCATATATTCCAAACTTGCATGCACTGATTCAGGCAAAACCATCTCTTTCAAGGGAAATATGGGGTAGGTGTGACTTTGCAGGATTGATGGCTTTTAAAGTCATTAGCATTATATCGTATATTAAGGGGGTGATTTATCAAAGGTCGAGTTTGTGAGGTTTTCTACCTTGAATAAACTCACAACTCGAATGTTTGCTTATTTAGGAAAAAATTTGAATGTAAAAAACTTGAATCAGTGCAATGAATACTCGAATTGATCGAGTTATCGGCGAAAACAAAACTTGAATAGATTGAGTTTTCAAGTGCAAACCGTCAAAAAAAAACAACCCCAAATCATGCAGCTTCGGGGGGATATTCATCTTGAAAAATTCGAGTTTTTACTGAAACTACCATCAAAAAACTGTTTCAGAAAAACACAACTCCACCATTGATAAATAACCCTCTTGATATAGGTTTGCAGCAGGTGCTTGGGGCTTAGGTTTCATAACAGATATTCTTGTAGCCCTGCTGACAACACGTGTCCTCGTTTCATGTTTGAACCACATTGTTATTAGCCCCCCCCCAAGTTTTTCTACTTGTAACTAGGCTGGAAGGGATTTAACAAATGTAAAAATTAAAAGGGCACAGGAGTCTTAAATCCCCAATAATTTGGATCTTCATACCTTAAGGGAGAATGGTAGGCTATCTTTAGTTTCCTTTACACATTAAATAAAATTGGTCCTAACTGCCTTATGAGAACATATAAGGAAAAAACACTTAGGGGCTCATTTATAATTCCTTGGAATTACTGAGTAATAATGATAGTTACAATTGGGGACTGGAAAATAAATTGTTACATCTAAAAAAAAAAAACCTTAGTAAAACTTACTGAGGAATTAAAGGTGTTGTTCACCTTTTAGGTTAACTTTTATTATTTTATAAAATGGCCAGTTCTAATCAACTTTTCAATTGGTCTTATTTATTTTTGTAGTTTTTTTTAGTTATTTGCCTTCTTCTTCTTCTGACTCTTTCCAGCTTTCAAGTGGGGGTCACTGACCCCATCTAAAACAAATGCTCTGTACGGCTACAAATGTATTGTTATTGCTACTCTTTATTACTCACCTTTCTATTTCTATTCTAGTCTCGTATTCAATTCAATACATGATTGCTAAGGTAATTAGGACCCTAGCAACCAGAATGCTGATATTGCAGACTGGAGAGCTGCTGTATAAATTTTTAAATAACTCAAAAACCACAAATAATAAAAAATGAAAACCAATTGCAAATTGTCTCAGAATATCACTCTCTACATCATACTAAAGTTGACTCAAATGTGAACAACCCCTTTAATCATAAACAATCCCTTTAATGTCTCCAATGGATATAACCAAATAAGAACATTTCTTGTTTGCATCAATTGTTTTAAGATCTGAATTTATAGAACTGAATAACAACTGGTTTCAGATTAGCAGTTACAAAAATCCTTTTTCTGTGAATCAGTTTTTCTCTGATTTCAATGCCAAGGGAAGTTTTCACTAATGAGTTTTCTAATCTGTTTTTAGCTATGACGTCATTGGAATCCGCTACGGTTATGATTTTTGCAGGATTAGAACTGTAATAAAAGTACCTGCTATTAATGTAAACTTGTTAGATATTGGTGGAACACAAACAATCCAACATTGACCTCTCTCTATATCTGTAAGCACAGATAAGCACTCTTATAGAGTTATGGGGTTCAGAAGCCTGGGTATAAATGAAAATACAGGTATGGGATCTATTATCTGGAAAACCGTTATCCAGAAAGCTCTGGACCATGGGACGGCTGTCTCCAAAAGATTCCATTTTAATAAAATTAAAATTTTTACAAATGATTTTCATTTACAGTAGCTTGTACTTGATCCAAACTAAGATATAATTAATCCTTATTGGAGGCAAAACCAGCCTATCGGGTTTACTGTTTCAAATTACAGAGTAACCACTTATCCAGAAACCCCCTATACCGGTATATGATATACATTGCCCCACTTGGGATTTAAATAGCTGTAATCTACCAGTAGGAAATTTTTGGCTTTTGTCCAAACACTATATCACTCTGAATTATTCCTCTGAATTATTCCTGGAATTAAATTATTAAATAGCCACTGCAGTTAGATCCATATTTTATGTTATGAGCTGAAAAATCATTACAGTTACTTGTATTAATTGAATAAAGTGAATTATTTAATTTATGAACGTGTCACAAACAGGGCAGATGGATTTACTATGGAAAGGTATAGATTATAACACTATCTTGCTTACAAAACCCACCACAGAGCATTGTGGGACATTTTATCATGCAGTGACATTTTTTTTTTATCCAGCATGCCAATGGTTTAAACCATTAATTTAAAGGCTGACTATCGTGAAAATGAAAAGTGAATATAAGCTTCACTTTTTTTAAATGAAATGGTGTAATCAATAGAAAATTCTGTGCCATTCTTGAAATAGTTACTACTCTCTTCATGCAGGAGTTGGAGTCAGATTTTGGTTGACAGTTAGATCTAATAAAGCAAAGAAATTATATTAGAACTCACAAAATCAGCATAAATCAAGTCTCACTATATGTAGAATTGTGCTGAAGTCAGTTGTTTTGTTGGATTTTGTTTGTGATGGAATCAGTTGTGAGCACTAATAGAAATGCTAGCAAAGAGGCCCACACCCAAAATATATATTAGATCTTTCAATCAAAATCTGATGCCAACTCCTGCAGAGAGAATAAAGAGAGATTGCTTGGGGGGGGGGGGGTAGTAAAGAGTAACTTGATTATTTCAATAATGGTAAATAATCTTTAACTCATTTTTTATTAAGAAATTTTGTTAGATGTTGTTTGTGCTGGAATAAATAATTTGAATGTGTTCAAATACATACTGTATGCTAGCAAAGGGGCCCACACGCAAAAGATATATTAGATCTGACTCCCGCAGAGTGAATAAAAAGAAACAGATTGCTTTTGGCCATCATAAACTCAGTATATGTCTACTGATGTCTTGTAAGAGGATTTTAACTTGAGGAGGGCTATGAGAGGAAAACAAAGTGGCCAGGCTAACCTTACCAGATCACTTGAATTCAGGGACACCTCTAATAAATGCACATTGCAGGGCTACAGTGATTGTATGTACATTAAATTGCAATCACTGCAAATTTCTGGATGTGTCCCTGAATTCTCAAACATCTAGTAACCCTACCATAGGAACCATACAAACTACTGATGCACCTATCCTAACCCACCCCTTTACAACCTGGGCCCCATCTTGAGGTTGATAAGGCATCCAAGCCCAGCCGTCCCCTTAGCTGGCATCAGAGATGATATTAAATGGGGGCAGGCTTAAGAAATACTATGCCACCAATGATGACGCTAGCTTTCTGGAGCCCAGTCTCAGTGCACAAATGAAAAGGTGTGTCTGCTGTAGCTGGTCAATGACAACCCACCACTGATCTGTACCTGAAGTTGCAACCTATTTTTCAGGCCAAATATGCACAATATTGAAATTAATGGAGACATGTTACCCTACCCAAACCCTCTTCCATCACGTTAATCAAGCAAATAACCTTTAATAACCTTCTTCCTTTTTGAAAGGAATACTCACAGCAGGCAGGCACTATTTTGTAGGAGTCGTTATCAAGACAAGCCATGCATAATCCCTAAATGTAATCACATATGTAATATAGTCACTAAATTTGGAGCAGTAATCCTTAGCAACCAATAAGATGTTTGATTTTAAATGGGTGACCATTAAATGCTACCTGCTGATTGGTTGCTATTAGTTACTGCAACCTATTTATCAACGTTTGTATCTTTTCTGAGCTAAAAATCATGAATGCGAATAATAGTTAAAAAAACAACTACTTTTTGGTATTTAGTAAGCCAAACAAAAAACAAGGAGGGGAACAGGTGTTAATAGTCAGCTTGGATATTCAAAAGGCGTTTGCCCTATATGACTACAGTCTTTCAAAAATTTGGGATTACAGGAGCATTTTTAACTGTGGTGCGAGGCCTGTATTCTTAACCCTATTGCGCGCACTAAAGTTAGAGGTCATTTATCCGACAAGTTTAAGATTAGCAAAAGAACCCGGCAAGGGTGCCCGTTGTCACCATTGCTGTTCGCTTTATCAGTGGAACCATTGGCCCAAATGATTAGGAATAATCAAACGATTATAGGATATACATGGAAGGGGGTTAAGGAGTATAAAATAAGTCTTTACGCAGACGATATACTATTGACCTTGACTAAGCCGTTGACTAGTTTACCCACTTTGTTTGCATTACTTACATGGTTCTCCAATTATTCAGGATTGAAGGTAAACCCGCATAAGTCGGAAATGATGGGTATTAATATAACAGGATCTATACTCAAACTGATACAGCTTAATTTTCACTTGTTGCCCAGGATGGTAGCACTCAAGTATTTAGGCATTCAGATTACTCAGAAATATTCACAATTATATAAGGTGAATTATTGTTCTCTTATAAAACGTTTATTGAAAATGTTGAAATGTTGGAAACGATATGCTATCTCATGGCTAGGGAGCTTATGTGCTATTAAAATGTCTTGGCTCCCTAAATTGCTATACTATTTTTGTGTACTTCCAATTGCAGTCCAGATGAAGGACATTATACATTTACAGAAACAAATGTCGGCTTATATCTGGCACTATAAAACACCCAGAGTGTCCACTTCCGTGTTGCAGCGCAAACTAACAGATGGAGGATTGGGCATTCCGAACATTTTGTTGTATTACAAGGCAGCGCAAATTGGACAATTAGTTAAATGGCAACATCTTCCTCGACGGTTTGGGTTGAAATGGAATCCATGGATTGTCACCCAGTGTCGACTACCAATCTGCTTTGGTCTGATTGCAAGGCGAGAATGCTGTATTCAAGTAGTAATTTGATTATTCGCTATTCTTTACAGATTTGGGACTCTTGTAGACTTCATTACTCGCTTAGCAAACCCAGTTCTCTATTGCAAACAATAGTGGGCAACCCCTCATTTCCACCTGGATTACAATCACGTGCTTTTGAAAAATGGACACAGAATCATCTGGTCACTATTAGGTCACTATTGAGCACTACTAACATGAAATCCTTTCAGATTTTTCAGTATGTTTATGATTTTACAGAGGCAGACAGATATGCCTATACCCAGGTTAGGCACTTTGTGCAGTCTACGATACAAAACATGGCCTCTAAAGATTTAACAGTGTTCGAAACCATTTGCAATAATTGCCCACTTGCCAAAGGAACGATTTCTTTACTTCATACCCAATTGCTGGGAGTCACTCTTCATTCACAGCCTGCGTATTGTGCAGCATGGGAATGGGACTTGTCGACCCCATTACAGGGAGATGGTTGGCATAAGATCTGGGCATCCACTAAAGGAGTTTCTGAAAATGTGGCAACTAAGGAACTATCTTACAAACTTCTCATCAGATGGTATATGACCCCCCCCAAAGAAAACACAAAATTACTGCTGTGCATTCACCTCAGTGTTTCAGGGGTTGTCATGGTATTGGCACTTTAGTTCACGTTTGGTGGGACTGTCCAATAGCACAAGCACACTGGATTAAAGTACATTCATTGCTGCAAGAGATATTTTCTGTGTCATTCCCACTGAACCCATGGGAATTATTGCTTAACTACCCAATCAAGGATTTGCACAAAAAATCCAAGCATTTAGCCAAGCATATTCTTTCGGCTGCAAAGTGGAGTTTGGCCATTAGTTGGTTGTCCCCAGACATAACATGGCAACAGACTTTGCATAAAATACAGGTTATCTATACAATGGAGCAGCCCGAGTGCAAGGAGCTTTAGAAAGATTTACGGAGATATGGGCTCCGTGGAACAGCTATATGGCAAACAAGCAGCTTGTCCAATAGAATTGCCAGCTAAATGGGTTTTGGTTAGGTGTCAATTGTTTATTGATGTACTATCTGACAGCGTATGGGGGGGGACCCTACTCTCTGTTTCTTATTCTTCCTTTTCTTACCTGTTCTTTTTTCTGTACTTCCCTTCTTCTTAGAGATTTATAGCTACATTGCTTAAATCGTGTCATAAGTGAGATTACCTATGTTGACCATATTGTATTGCATAAAGTGTACATGAGGCTTTGTTCAGAGCAATATAATCTCTAAGATTGTGCTTTTATTTGTTTACTTCTTTTGGAAACTTAATAAAAATCTTTTGAGTAAAAAAAAACAAAAAAAAAAAAAACAAGGAAAACTACAATATAAAGCTCTGGCGTCTAAAGTCAATAATAGCTGTCCTAGTGAAAATTAAACTATTTAATAAATTTGAGTGTTGTAAATTTTGAAAATTATAAACTCACTAGAAATGATGAGTAAACTGAGGTATTTGAGAAGTTTTTAAATACAAGTATGGGACCTGTTATCCATAATGCTTGGGACCTGGGGTTTTCCAGATAATGGATCTTTCTGGAATTTGGATCGTCATACCATAAGACTACTAGAAAATCATGTAAACATTAAATACACCCAATAGGCTGGTTTTGCTTCCAATAAGGATTAATTATATCTTAGTTTGGATCAAGTACAAGGTATTGTTTTATTATTACTGAGAAAAAGAGAAACATTTTTAAAAATTTGGATTATTTTGATAGAATGGAATCTATGGGAGACTGCCACTCTGTAATTCAGAGCTTTCTGGATAATGGGTTTCCAGATAACGGATCCAATACCTGTATTCTGTTTTTTTAATTTGTGAGTTTATTCAAATTAGAAAAAAAATTACAGAAATCCAAATTTGAATAAACAGGTCTCTAAAAGTACACTCTGAAAGTTAAAGGGGCAAATTTATTAAAAATGGGGAAAAATTAGATTTTTATTGCAATCTAGGTTTTTTGCGACAACTTAATTCAAGTTTGCAAGAAATTGGAAAAAAAATTACAATCAAGTTTTGAAAAAAAAATGATGAGAAATCAGTAAATTGACCTGCCAGTGTTTGGGCAGTTTTGCTGATTTTAACCTTATTGCATAACAACAGTGGTGGCAAAAAGCAGCCCCTGGTTACTGTAAGATTGACTTAATATCTGTTTTATAATGGGAGATTTGTCTATTCTAGTGTAGAGACAGCTGTGGGGGTGGACTGCCGTTAAGTCTTCTGCATCAGATGGCAGCAGACACAGAGGTGTCACCAAATGTTATTAAATGTTGTATATATGCATATCTCCCAACATTTTAGAAATAAGAGGGTCAAAAAGTGCAGCCTATTTTTGTGGCCACACCCCCTAATTAGCATGTTCATTTTACAAAATTTGGCAGTTTGTGAAAGTTTGAACACATTTCTGTGTTTTTCTCAGTTATTACAGTTTTGCCAAAGAAGGTGAATTGCCCTTTAAGCTGTTAGTCTAACTTCTCCCAAGAGACCTGCTTATCTTAATTGTTACAATTACTTATTTGCTTATCTCAAAATTGTTACAAAAGTATCTTAGTGCATCAGGTGTGGCTGTCCTGGGCTTTCTGCCATAATCCAATTAAATTAGAAACTTATCTTTTTCTGGCTGTTCAATGCAGAGAAAGTGGGGACATTTCAGTACAAATGTGGGACTGTGGGTTGAGCTGTCAAAAACGGGTATGTCCCGCTCAAAATGGGACAGTTGGGAGGTATGTATATGATGTCTACTATATTGCACATTTTTATAGCAGAAATCAATCCTTTTCATTTTATTGAATGTAAATATTATTGAATATTAAAGTAAGTGCTTTCTCAATCTCAAGATGAAGAGCAGTTGGGTAGATGGGCAGTGGCTACAAATCTTCAGTAATTACATTGCAGCATTATGCACCACTGAGCAGGACTGGACCACTCTCATTGACTTGTACAGTAACAATCTTAGGGACTGTGCATTCACAGGAGCTGCTTTTCCCTTCCTCAGGAGTCTTACCCTCTGCCGATCTCTTTGTCTACATGGTGGAGGAGTGGGTTGGCGACCCCCTTCTCCAGGGAGAAGAGCCCTAGGGGTGAGTGTTGATATATTAATAAAATGGATCGACTTATGCTACATAACTGTATTTAGAAAAATGCTTCTTTTGAAAGTTAATACAATTTTGGCATATTGTTTTCTCATGCAGAAAACCTGGCACATGTTTGGAAAAGTATAACAAGGATAATATAAAGAACCATGTACAGAATACTAGAGATGCCTCGAATCCAGGATTCGGTTTGGGATTCAGCCTTTTTCAGTAGGATTCAGATTCGGTCTCATCCAAGTGCCTGGCTGAACCAAATCCAAAAAATGATGCAAGGAAGTCAAACATTTTAAAAACTCTTTTTTTACTCTCTTTCACCCATGTTTCCCTAATTGACATATGCAAATCACGGTTTGGATTTGGTTCGGTATTTGGCTGAATCTTTCGCAAAGGTTTTGGGATGCAGTGGATTCGGTGCATCCCTACAGAATACAGATGTAGCAGAAGATTTGCACCAGGAGATTTGGAGCATACAGCAATCGATCAAGTTCATCAGGGAATATTGCAACCAACAAATATTAAGCCATTAGACCAACAAAAGGACATGACATTTGTTTATAAAGTTAGAAGTCACCTCACAGCCAGGTTATATGCCTTGCTTGAGACAATGACTTTTAAAACATACAACCACTGACCAGAAGCCTTACATTTTATTATTTACCTGCGACGGATATGGTACCAAATAGACTGCATGACATACCATGAGCAGCTGCAACAACAGCACCAACAAAAGCAGCATGTGTTCGGCCTTTGATTCCCACCAGGAGCTTGAGACACTGTCGAGATTTCTTCATTTTGTGCCTGCTGCCTCTTTCTCATCTCAGCAATGTCCAGAGTGGCTACAAAAAGACAGCAGGCAGAGATTAAATGCAGATACAAACGTAAAAGAACATTTTCAGTATGTATAAATAGAAATAAGTCATGGATAAAACAAAGTCTATTGTGGATGGCAGGACATTGTTCCTAAATTGTGTACAGGCTCTGAGCAACCACAAATATTCAGAACTGCCACATTGGCTTTTGGCTTATTTACAGAGTGGCTGCATGATTCCTAAGGCTGGTATTTTTACTTGACAGAAACTGACCCTGCCATTTTCCGTTTACTTAAATGGGAAGTTCCTGACAACATCAGTATTGGCGCTTTTCAGCCAGAAGATGCTTTTCCAGAGAGTCCGAAGGTTCAAGCACCTGCCAGGTAACATTGTCTGAAGACCCGCCAGTGTGTGTATTCAGGAGTGAATCACCAAACAGGTTTGTTTCTGCCAACACAGTTTTATGCTCAATCTTGCCAAATGTAACTGTCTTCTATAAAAAAAAAAAAGTGAGCAAAAATGTACCTTGGAGATGCAGTGGCTATGATCAACTTAAATGTTACCGATATTTTTTAATTAAATAATTTTAACCTTAAACATAATTTACACTTGGATGGAAACCTGACTGAATGATAGAGTGGTGGTAAATGAAACTGGTTGGACCAGTGTTGTTAGTAAAGTACCAAAGGGCAGCACTGTATTAAGGTAGGATTAAATTATTGTGTGTCCCCAGATTGCAGAAGTGAAGTCACACACATGACTGCGCATGATATCACTTTCGTCTGTTATGAGCTACAATGTGCCTCATACTCTCTCAGCCCCCCCCCCTGGGGCTGGGGAGACTTTAATTTTTTTTTTATGGAATCTATTATATAAGCACCCGAGGGTTGCCCCTTATAGCTGTCTCTCTAGACACAGGCCTACTGTATATACAAATATAGCCCTGCCACATATATATATATATATATATATATTTATATATATTGCTAGAAATGCTTTATTTTGTATACTAAACTTACTGCAAATGATGCTTTCAAAGTTGGCCACAGGGAGTCACCATCTTGTAACTTTGTTAAACATCTTTGCAAGACCAAGACTGTGCACATGCTCAGTGTGGTCTGAGCTGCTTAGGGATTGTCATAAATTGTCAAAACATTAAATTATCAAAACAGCACAGCAAGTCAAGTAATATCTGCCAGAAGCCGATACAGCAAGACTGATTAATAATCAGAATAGGCAGACTGCACTGGGTCCTGTGTTGTCATGTAATCTAATGTGGAATTTATAGTTGTTGTATTGTTTAATACAAACTTTCTCCAACTCTGCAGGACCAGTTTCTGCAGCAAAATAATCCTCTGAATAGAATCCCAGTTTATCTGTTTAAATCTGTCTCCATGATCTTTGTCCCTGCAACTGGAGTTGGAAACAGTAAAGGGGATGTAAAGGGTATGATTGTTTCCCTGCAGAGCAGTTAGGGACCGTCTAACAATTCCTATCCACAGCAGTAAATAAAGGGAGAATGTCACTGCATTATAAAAACTGTATACATTTTTAATTAAAGTATATTGGAGATTCTTTTTCATTAAAGAAAGTAAAAATTGGATTTTATTTTTTTTTTGCCTTTACATGCCCTTTAAGGCAAATGTATTATTCACGTTGTTGCCAATGTTGAGCACCTAGCATTTTTAAAGTGGGGACTGTGTCATTCCAAGGTATGTTTAAAAAGATATTGGTGTCCAGTTTACGTGGTGCAGGCCTGTAGTGCCCACTGACACAGCTCACTGTGGGAATGCCTGGATTACTGCCACATTCAGGGTTGTGTTTACGCTTCATTAAAAGGGACAAGGTGGGCATTATGGTGTTTGGACACCAGTACTATTAAAAATATGGGTCTTTATTAGTTCTATATAGAATGTTGCTGCTTTGTAGAGAGATTTGAAAAAATTAAGAACTGGGCAGCAAACTGGCCAATTAGGTCCAACACTGAGAAATGCAAGGTTATGCAATTGGCTAAAACAACATAAATGATCATACACTAAATGGAATTGTGTTGAGGGACCTTACTAACTGAGTAGGATTTGAGTTTTTTTGTGGATAACATACTGTGCAACTCAAGGCGTTGTCACTCAGTGGAGATAATGGGCACAATCGGCTATATTTTCTGCACATTTCACACTGCTCTGAACAAAGTAAACTTGCAGTAAGTCTGTATGCCCCTAAGAAAACATCACTGTCTGGATTCGTCAGCACTATAGTCATGAGAGGAATGTAAGGCTACTGGTTCAAATTACAATTAGAATAAATACCTTCAAAATATCTTCTATAAACCCTTAAGAATGTCCCTCAATCCAACCCCAAATTTTTGTACCAAATTATATACACATATATATATATATTATTCTATAGTATGTTCCAGTCTGATAGGATGCTGTTAGACCTCATATAAGTACCTCACATGGGACCCACTCTGCCTAGCATTCCTCTTAAAGTAAAGCTAAACCCTAAAATGAATATGGCTATAAATGCCATATTTCATATACTGAACCAGCCTAAAGGTTCAGCATCTCTATAGTAGAAATGACCCAGACCTTCAAAGTTGTCACAGGAGTTTCCCATCTTGGATTATGTTAGGAGTGTCAGTGACACTGCACATGCTCAGTGTGCTTTGAGCAGCTGTTAAGCTTAGGGGGTTGTCACAAATTATCAAGCAGAAAATGGGATTTGTCTGTAATATAAACTGATGCTACAAGGCTTATTATTACATTCTGATGCTGGTTACACTGATTTATGTGCTGCCGGTCGGCGCGTCTATCCTCTGCAGCGCCTGAACAAAGATGGCGGCGCCCATAGCCACCTCGTGGGCAGCAGCGGCGCCGGTGCGGTGACGCCAGCGTGATGACGTCATGCGGCCCGACGCCAAATTCAAAATAAAAGGACGCTGGTTCAATGCCGGTGTATAGGTTCTGTTTGTTAACGTTCCTGGGTGCTTTATTATTCTATTTGGATTGATTTCTGGACTTTGACTATTGCCTGAACTTGACCTTGATTTATTCTGCCTGTCTTCGAACTCTTGCCTGGATTTGGATCACGACGTTGCTTAATCCCTTTTGTACTGCGATCTTGGACTTTACCCCTAAAGGCTTCCTCCTTGGTCCTGACTACTCCCTGTAGGGAGCCGATAGGCCCACGTGACATTTAGTAAGTGACAGCAGCACAGAGCATGTGCAGTGAATCAGCAGAAAAGCAGATGGAGAGCTACTGGGGCATCTTTGGAGACACAGATCTTTACTGCTAAAGGGCTGTGGTTGCCTTGGGCTGGTATAGAAGCCCAAAACATACTGTACTTCTTTAGTTAAGCTTTAGTTCTCCTTTAAGAAAGAGCAACATGCCACTGGAAACATAGCTGAGCTGTTTCCATACAAAAATAAACTATTTTTATTGTCATTACCTTAAGCAGATGGGTTGCTGCATGGCCACTGCTGCATTGCATATATGACACATGATAAATGCATTTAGTATGGCACTGCATAATACTGGTGAGAGGTAACTAACCTTATTGTTCAAAGTCATAACTACAGCTATACTATATTTAATAGAACAGGTGACCAGTATGCTGAAGTCACAATGCCAGTGGCAGAATAGGATAGTGCTGTAAGAAAACGGTTAATAGTCTTTTTTATGCTTTATTCTGAAATGATTTTGCATTGAAAATTCTACTAGAATCTGTTGACAAACAAGAGCATGTGCTCCATAAAGTACAAATAAAGAGCAGTAAATATCAAGCATTAAAGGGCAATTATCCAGGCTGAAGCATAATACTGTAGGTTTGTACATTGTCACTTTGATTGCCAAAAATTCTGTGCTCATACAAACTGCACCCACTGCTTTATTACGAGCATAAAACAAACTGTTGTGTCATCTTGGGCAGTTGTCCCTTAAAAGTGTATTTCTATATCACGGGCAAATATTACACTGTGTTTTACAGTCATTGTTCATCATTCACATCAGCCCCTGCCACAGTTATTGTTCTAAGGTAGTGATCCCCAGCCAGTAGCTCATGAACAACATGTTGCTCCTAATGCCTTGGATGTTGCTCCCAGGGGCCTCGAAGCAGGGGCTTATTTATGAATTCCTGGATTGGAGGCGAGTTTTGGTTTCATAAAAAACAGTTGTCTGCAAAACAGGGCCTGATGTAGACTGCCAGTCCACATAGGGGCTACCAAATAGCCAATCACAGCTCATATTTGGCACCCACAGGAACCTTTTCATGCTTGTGTTGCTCCTTGACTCTATTTACATTTGAATGTAGCTTAGGGGTATAATAGGTTGGGGAACTTTGTTCTAAGGTCTCAAGCACATTTACAAAACATACACAGAAGGCCAGTTCAATGGGAACAGTTTGGGGAAATGCAAATAGCCCTGACTCAGCAAAACACATTTGATATGAATTAGTGCAACAACAATTCAACTTGCATCTCAGCCAACTAAAATTCTGGCTTCTTATAAAGAGAGTAATTACAGCACTTACAGTCCTACTGCAAGAAAATAGCTCCAGGCCTAAGGTTTCATACTGCAATGGAGAGTCCAATGGAGAGTATTTCTTAGATAATACAGGTATGAAATCCCAAAATGTTTGGGTTCTGCTGATAATGACCATCATTGTTTGATTGTTCTTAAGATTCAGGAGAAATTGCATTTTAACTATAGACGTAATCACAACTTTAACTCAGTGTTTTAACATACTCAGTGTTACTATACTAGAACAGCTACAGTAAATACATATGTTAAATGCCATGTTATGTTCCTCTTATGGTATCATAACTTATTTGTTTCTTGCAGACCTATAACTCCATGTCTGCAACATATATTTTATTTCTGGTTGTTTCTACAACACATTCCCACATATCACGTTACCTTGTAGGTCATGCCCTGACCATGAGTGCCTGTCCCAAGTCCTTCCATTGGTGAGGAATTTTATGGAGGATTACAGATCAAGACATGCTTCCACTGAAGCACCTAAGCATTCCAATATTAACCAATATTAGTAATAGTTAGTAAAAACTAGAGTTGAGCTTACATTGATGTTTCCAAAATTTTTAAATAGAAAAGAGGCAAATGTTGCATGGCGGGGATACTGGTATCTACAGAATGTTATATAGTGAAACCAGTTTGTATAGGCCTCTACTATATAGTGCACTGGTACTTTCATCTATAGCACACTATACTAAAAGCAATGCATAATGATGTTGCAATCTTATACAGTGATATCAATCCTGGCATAAATATCACAATATACAGTGACAACATTGGGTAATGTCTTACATTATGTGTTATATATTTAGAGCAACCAACACGTGCATCCCCCCCAGAAGGCAGCAGTTCCCATGTGTGATTATGACTGTTGCCTATCTATCGCATGACCTGCCCAAACGTACTCATTGGAGATGTATAGGACTGATAGCATATTTGTTAATATGTAGGGATGCACCGAATCCACTATTTTGGATTCGGCCGAACCCCCGATTCCTTTGCAAAAGATTTGGCCGAATACCAAACCAAATCCATATCCTAATTTGCATATGCAAATTAGGTTTGGGAAGGGGAAAACTGTTTTTACTTCCTTGTTTTGTGACAAAAAGTCACACGAGTTTCCTCCCCACCCTAATTTGCATATGCAAATTAGGATTCGGATTTGGTTCGGCCAAAAAGGCAGAATCCGAATCCTGCTGAAAAAGGCCGAATCCTGGATTCGGTGCATCCCTATTAATATGCAAAAAAAAATTGTCCGTCAGTAAAATCAAACTGTTAAAAGTCGAATTATAAAATAGCTTGAACATTGAAAATACGCCTTCCATTGACTTTTACAGAAAGGCAACAGGTTTTATGTGTCAAACTGTTTTATGTGACTTTTTGACATTTTTTTGCTGCAATTAAAACTCAATTATGATTTTAAGAAGTTTCCCCCAAAGTCTTTGGACAGTTATTAATACTGTATATAAACAGTATTATAGTAGCCGATGTTAGAACATGACATTAAGGGGGTTATTAACTAAAACTCGTTTTTTTTTCTCATATTTTACCAGACTCAAACTCGACCTAACTCTCATCCACAAATTTGGCGAATTTATTAATAACTAAACTTGAAAAATTGTATTGAAATAGAGTTTATAGGCTTAAAATAACTTGAATTTATCGAGCAAAAACCAGCGTCAAACACAAGAAAATCTTGAAGGCAAAAAAATCTTCAGATAGTTAGTGGGACCTCTGCCATTGACTTTTACATGAATTCCACAGGTTTTAGCTGAGTATTTTCAAGTTTTTTGCTGCTTTGGGGCATAACAAGTTTCAAAAATTCTAGTTTTATTTTTCTCTAAAACCAAAACTCGACTTTCAATAAATAGACTCCTGCTAACACTCATGCCAGAGTCAGACTAGAGGGTCTGAGGCCAACAATCCCCCTCCAGGCCCCTGCCACAGCCTCAACCCTTCCTCCGGGCCTCCTACCCCAGCTGCAAACCCCCTCCTTGGGGTCTGGGGAGATCAGGGAGCCGCACGAGTCTCATAAGGGTGTGGGTCTGGATCAGCGGTACCACGCGCCCAGTTTGAACCTGACTAAGGCAAACAACTTTGTCAAATGAATTCTAGATGCATAAATGGGAATTGAATTTCTCTCTGGATTAATTTAAAAAAACATTTAGTGATTACTTCAATTTATGGTAAGGGACCTTTGCAGGCATGGAAATTCCTAATTTGTCTTTATAACAGAGAACCAATCATTTTTATTGACTGTCCATAGAACATGCCTGTGGTAGGTCAAAGAAATGATTTTTGAACAAATGTACACAAGTTCCAATGTACTTTCTCCTTGAAACTCAGTGTTTAATAAGGAGTCTTTGAAACAAGGACAAAATATTAACCTAAATTGAATTGACGACTATGATATGATTTTTATGTTCAACACTGAAAACATCCTTTTTGTTACTATGAATCTTTGAAGGAGAATCTGGCACCGCAGACACAGCCATTACTAGTTTATTGACTTATTCTATACAATCAGTCTTGATATCTGTCCCTACATTAATGTTTTTCTGACTCTTCAACCCGATCCTGCTTTCACATGGGGAGGCCCATTTATGAAAGGTTACATCTTAGTGGTATTAAAGCTTTTTGAAATCAGGATTAAACTCTGTTTCTCTAAAACACGAATGCCATGAAAGTTATGAAAAGATTGACTACTTTTACACTTAATAAATCTTGAATTTCTATAGAAATTTTGAAAAACTTGCATTTTGAGAGAAAAAATATTATGCATGAAAAAAAGGAAATAGTGAATTGGCACAAAAGTTTTTAAATCTTTTAATTATAAACGATTTTGCTAAAAATAACAGTAGCCTCTACAATTCCCCATAATAAGGAGGGAGTGGTGTTTGAATGTGTGTTGAATGAAATATATGATCTGTGGTTAAAATGCACAAATAAATGTTTTAAGGAAGAAGCAGTGCATGTTTCTAATTTACATAAAAATAACACAATTAAACTCAATCAAGTTTTTTTTTTTCATCAGTTTTAATTTATTTTCTGGATCACTAGCATATTTACAAATTGGAAGAAGTTGATTGCATTTATTTACAGAAGAACTTGAAAAAAAAATAGATTTTTTTTTTTGCCTTGGTTTTCCTAAATCCCAGAAAAACCAGGATTATAAACTTTAATTAATTGGCAAAACAACAAAAAGTTGTGAGTTTTCTCGGAAAGTAAAGACTAAAAATTATATTTAAAAGTTCAAATGATTTATGAGGACAAACAGGTAACCGCCTAACGCGTTTCTTACCTACGGGGGCAATTACTCATAGGCTAATGAACACACCCCTGAACATCTCTTTTAAAGGGGTTGTGACCAATCACAAGCCTTGTATGCCTCAACCAATTATAATTGAAAAACAATTACCGACACAGGTGTCTTTTTACAAATGTAACTAATACATTAGCATAGAGCGAAGGCGACAATGCCATTTAAAGTGTCTATGTACATATAAATAGTATACAGGTTGTAAAATACAAATTCACTTAGAACACACAAACAATATATTGAAAAAATATGGAAAAAATATAGAAAAAATTGTTGAATTCGAAAAAAAAAATTCAAATTTTTTTGCTGTGGTTTTCCTAAATCCCAGAAAAAACAGGATTATAAACTTTAATTAATTGGCCCCTTGGTATGTGGTTGGAATCTGGTCAGCACCCGCCCTATGTTTTATGTAGGCTATGCCTACATATATAAAGCCAAAGAGGTGGCAAATGCTTGGTAAATTCTGCTTAGCAAGCAACGAGTTTTTCCTAAAACTTTTCTCTTTATCAAAACCATAACAAATAACATTTCATTCAGCTCTTATCAAAAAGCCACTGAAATGAGATTGTTGATGTGTAGACAATTTTACCGGCCCTGGCAAGTATAGTAAAATGTCAGATGATACAGGAAAGCTTTGAAATCAGAGCAAACTGGTGAACAGCAAAGAAGCTCAAACAGCATAATTGTGTCCAACCGGAAAGGTCTTTTTAGAAATCAAATACTGTTATTGAAAGATATGGGATTTTAGGCAGCCAAAAAATATAATTCAGAGAAAAAAAGCCTTAGCCAGAAAAAACAAGGTCCAAAGCAATCTGGTTAATATAATCATATCTGCATATTTATATATTATATCCAAAGGTCAAGCTTGAGGTGTAAATTCCATGTTAACACAGTTTTATTAAAGCTAATCATGAGCAAGGATAGACTGCTGCCAAGATGACCAAGTGTGGTGGCAAATCTATACTTTCACTACATGATCTTTATTTGGACTTATGCCAACTGGGCTACCTGTGGTGGAAAAAATACATCTATGATCTCACTAAAGAGCAGATTTATCAAAATGTGAGATTATAGTTTACCGCAGAAAAATATCACCCACTTTCTGTTCATTCCTATGGGATTTTAAGAAGTGTTTTTTTTTTTTTATCGATGGGTGAACGTTAGAGTTTGCCCCACATGCGTGTTGAGTGAGTTGATATTCAGAGCTGGTTGAAATGGCGGTTAATCACTTCTTATTTATCAAATGATGAATTTACGCTGCAATTAGCTGGAGGTATGGAAAATTGACTTGCTTCTATCCCTGTAACATGGTACAGGTACAGGATCCATTACCGGGAAACCCATTATACAGAAATCTCGGAATTACGGAAGGTTGACTCCCATAGACTCTATTTTAAATAAATAATTCAAAAGATTTTAAAACACATTTCCCTTTTCTCTGTAATAATAAAATAGTACCTTGTACTTGAGCCCAACCAAGATATAATGAATCCTTACTGATGAAAAAACAATCCTATTGGTTTAATTCATATTTACATCTTTTTTTTAGCAGACTTAAGGTATGGATACCTAAATTATAGAAAGACTCCTCATCCGGAAAATCCCAGGCACCTAGCGTTATGGATAACAGGTCCAACAGCTGTATACTAAATGAGAGGCAGTGCAGCAATGCATTGTGCATTCTGTGGGTTGGTTTGAGCATTGTTCTGAAGTGTTGGAAACATCTAAATCTGGGTATTGTTCTATAGAACTGCTACGGTCTGGATATGGATCCATTCATAATGATACGTAGAATGAAATATACGGGGTTGCATGCTCTGCCTCAATCTACAGTTATATAAGCTCCAACTTTTTGTCTTGCACCCCCCCCAGTAGTTATAATTTTTTACTGTTCACTAAAAACTGCACCAGCCCTTCCGTAGAAGCTCCTTGTTGCCATGTCCTTCTGCTTCTTCCATCTTATCTCCGTTCCAGCTTAAAAAATATAACAGAAAAGGAAGAAGCTTCTACAGAAATACCACAGGGTGGTGCATTTTTTATCAGCATTTTGTCAGTTGCAAATTGTCTAAAGGTGGCCATACACGCCCAATAAATGCTGCCGACAGACCAAGTCGGCAGCGTATTGGCTGTGTGTGGGGCCCTCCGACGGGTTTCCCTGATCGATATCTGGCCGAAAGTCGGTCAGATGTCAATCGGCTGGGGGAAAAAATCCTGTCGGAACAAGGACTGCATCTGTTCGTTGATGCGGTCCTGCGATCCATCCGCCCATATGCCATACATTATGATCCAATCGTTGGGCCCTAGAGACCACGATCGGATCAGCCTGATATCGCCCACCTCAAGGTGGAAATCGCCAAATGAGTGGATCGCTATGTGTATGGCCACCATAAGAATATAACTCTCTACAACATACTAAAAGTTGTTTTAAAGGTAAACAACCCCTTTAAAATTCTGACATCATAAAAAAAAACATCTGTGCTGTTATTGAGTAGACTAGGGGTCATACAGACCTCTTGAAAGTCAGTTAACGTCACTACTGTTTCATGGACATACTGTAACTTTTCTACAATTGCTGTCTGTCAAGTAATGGCCAGAACATTGTCTTATTTGTTATTTTTTCCAATTTATTTCAATCTGAATGGATAGTTGTAGATTGTTACATTGAAGGGAATGATCAATATCCGAATGTCATACAAAGAATAAAATCTGCATGTCTATGGCCAGTTTAAAAAATTAATATGGTTAAAAATGCCATATTTTATATACTGAACTTATTGCACCAGCCTAAATGTTGAGCTTGTCAATAGCAGCAATGATCCAGGACTTCAAACTTGTCACAGGGGGTCACCATCTTGGAAAATGTCTGCGACACTCACATGCTCAGTGGGCTCTGAGCAGCTGTTGAGAAGCTGAGCTTAGGGGTCATCACAAGCAGAAAATAAGGTTGGTCTGTAATATAAACTGATGCTACAGGGCTCATTATTAGGGATGCACCGAATCCACTATTTTGGATTCGGCCGAACCCCCGAATCCTTTGTGAAAGATTTGGCCGAATACCGAACCGAATCCTAATTTGCATATGCAAATTAGGGGTGGGAAGGGGAAAACATTTTTACTTCCTTGTTTTGTGACAAAAAGTCACGAATTTCCCTCCCTGTCCCTAATTTGCATATGCAAATTAGGATTCGGTTCGGCCAGGCGGAAGGATTTGGCCGAATCCAAATCCTGCTGATAAAGGCCGAATCCTGGATTCGGTGCATCCCTACTGATTATTACATTCTGGTGTTAGTTAGTTAGTTGCACTGGTGTCTGAGCTGACGTAGTAATTATCTGTATTAATTACTAATCAGCCTTATATTGTATTCTCTATGTACTGTATATTGTGAGTTTGCCCCTGAGCTCAGTAAGTAACAGCAGCACAGAGCATGTGCAGTGAATCAGCAGAAAAGAAGATGGGGAGCTACTGGGGCATCTTTAAAGGCAAAGATTTTCCCTGCTAAAGGGCTGTATTTGCCTTGGGCTGGTACAGAAGCTCAAAACATAATGTAAAACATTTCTAGCCACTTCTTTAGTTAAGCTTTAGTTCTCCTTTAGGGCTTCATCATCCACCACAAATGCACCTATTACAGTAATTGGGACTGGGGGTGGGAACTGGAGAAGTGTAGTGGGGCTGATGGATCTCCAAACATGAACAGCGGCCTTAAAGGGGTGGTTCACCTTAAAGTTAATGTTCATTATTTTATAGAATCGCCAATTCTAAGCAACTTTTCAAATGGTCTTCATTATTAATTTCTTACATTTTTTTTAGATATTTGCCCTCTCCTTCCAGCTTTTAAGTCACTGTCCCCATCTAAAAAACAAATGCTCTGTAGGGCTACACATTTATTACTTTTTATTACTCATCTTTCTATTCAGGCCTCTCCTATTCATTTTCATATTCCAGTCTCTTATTCAAAACAATTCATGGTTGCTATGGTAATATGGACCCTAGCAACCAGTTGGCTGAAAGAGCAAACTGGAGAGCTGTTGAATAAAAAGCCAAATAACTAAAACTACAAATGAAACCAATTGCAAATCTGCAAGAATATCATCATACTTATAGTTAAATCAAAGGTGAACAACCCTTTCAGTTAACTTAGTATGTTATACAATGTAATTTAGCTACTTTGCAACTGGTCTTCATTATTTATATTATTTATGTTTTTATAGTTTTTTTTTAATTATTGGCCTTCCTCTTTATTGCTTTTAAATGAGGGTCACTGCAACCAGACAGCTGCTGAAATATCAAACCAGGAAGCTGCTGAAAATCTATATAAATGACAAAACTAAAAATGAATTAAAAAAAAGTCTCACGGTCAACATCATCAAAAGCTAATTTGAAGGTATGCTGCCGCCTTTAAATAATGGCAATGTATTTGTTTGGCCTTTAGCTGTAATTTAAACAGGTACAGTGGCATTTCTGTACAGAGCAGAGGAATGTACAATGAAGCTAAGGGTGCACTAGAAATTCCAGTACTGTATGGAGAAATCTCAGCCACTTGAAAAGTGTCAGGGATTTCTCTTCAGACTTGGAGCACGGCAAGTAGTTCTCTCTGTTGAAGCTCTACCAGAACATTTCTTTTCCAATGCACAAATTGGCAAAATTAGTGGGTATAGTCCCCATAATGCACCCCTGCCCCAAGGAAAAGTAAAAAGAAATATACAGAAAATTACTGAATTACATATTTTGCATATCAAAATTTACAAGGCATAGTCACTGCAATAAAGATGCACATATTACGAGCTACAAAATATCACATGACTAGCTAAATTTAATAGAAAACCATAGCCTTTCTTGAAATATTTTCTGGTGGTGTACCTGTAATTAACATTAAGTATGTTATAGAATGGCCAGTTCTCAGCAACTTTATAATTAATCTTCATTATTTTTTTTTAAATTATTTACTTTTTTCTCCTGACTCTTTCCAGCTTCCAAATAAGGGTCGCTGACCCCATCTAAAAAACAAATCCTCAGTAAAGCTACAAATTGTTTATAAAAAAAAGCTAATTAACTCAAAAACCACAAATAATACAAAAATGAAAAACAATTGCAAATATCATTCCCTACATCATACTAAAAGTTAACTCAAATGTGAACAACCTCTTTAAAGGGCAACCTCTTTAAAAGTTAAATGTTAGTTTCTTGTAGAATGGCTAATTCTAAGCAACTTTTCTATTGGACTTAGTTTTTTTTATAGCTTTTTAATTATTTGCTGTCTTTTTCTGACTCTTTCCAGCTTTCAGATGGGGCTCGCTGACCCCATCTAAAAACAAATGCTCTGTAAGTCTACAAATTTATTGTTATTGCTACTTTTTATTACTACTTTTTCTATTCAGGTCTCTCCTATTCATATTTCAGCCTCTTATTCAAATCAATGCATGGTTGCTAGTGTAATTAAGACGCTAGCTGAAATAGCAAAGAAAAAGAAGAAAGATCTTAAAAAAACTCAAAACCCACAAATAATAAAAACCAATTGCTAATTGTCTTAGAATACAACATACTTAAGGTTAAGTTAAGGGTGAAAACTCCTTTAACCATATTTTATGAACCATGAAGCAGATAACTTTATGTTTTTGAATATTGAAACAAATTCAAACTTTAGGAAAACAGACTGCTGTATTCCTCATAAAAAGAACTTCCTAGGTATCTACGTCCACAGTAATATACCAAATAATAGACATGTAAAACAGACCACTGATCGAAACATGTTTTTTCCCTTTAAAGGGTAAATATGCATTCCAATAAATAATGCTTATTTCTATTTTAAGGCCAAGTAAACACTGCTGCTCAGCAATGTGTGACTATCCAACACCAAACACAAGGAGGTAGAGGTCTTGTATTCGGTTAGTGACTGGAACACCAGGTAAAATCCAAACAGGACATGGCCTGTGTTTATTTAGACAGCAAAGCAGTTTCACAGGTTGCTTTTTCCACTACGTTGCCCACAACAAAAGGAAACAAAACTAAGTCCAGCTTGTTCAAACATCCTTGATTAAAGCCAAGCATTCTGTATGACACTGAGATATAACAAGGCACAATTTTCTCATAGTTCAGTCTGAAAAATTGCAACAACACTTTAATAGATACAGATATATTTCTGAAGCCCATGAAAATAAGTCAATACTCGCTTTGGAGAGCTAGGGGGTGCAGTGAGAGTTTTAAGGATGGTTTATTTTGCCTTTAACTTTAAAAATAATTAGTTTCCTTGTATTATTTATTTCTTAATAAGAGTCAATTGTTGCTGCAATAAGTTTGTGCAAGGATACATCTGTATAAAGAACCTACATCCTTCTATGCTACTAAATCTCAAACATAAAATATATGGTTAGGAGGATCAATACGCTGGCATTGGCAGGGAAGAAAATTTGGATTAAATATCTTCTCCTCTACCACCATCAACTAATGGACAATAAATCCAGCTGGTCCCCTCCTTCCCTCCCTCTACACTACCCCTTCCCTTCTTTTCTAACTGTTAAAATTAAATAAAAAGCATTCTATTAAAAAAATATCTTCTCCTCCCACAATTGCTCGAAAGTACCAAGGAGGCAGGAGTAAAATGACAAGGTTCTTCTAATTGTTTTTTTTCTTCTAACTGTTACAATTAGGGATGCACCAAATCCACTATTTTGGATTCGGGCCAAATCCCTGAATCCTTCACGAAAAATTTGGCCGAATACCGAACTGAATTTGCATATGGAAATTAGGGGTGGGAAGGGGAGACATTTTTTACTTCCTTGTTTTGTGACAAAAAGTAAGGTGATTTCCCTCCCGCCCCTAATTTGCAGAAGAATTCAGCCGAATCTGAATCCTGCTGAAAAAGGCCGAATCCTGGATTCAGTGCATCCCTAGTTACAATACATTTCCAGTATAAACCCCATTTTCAGTATTCATGGTAAAAAAAAGGCATATTCCATCATGTACAGTTACTGCTACTGAAAGCAGTATTTGTTTTTCCCTTTCTATTCTGTGCACTGCTATATCAGACTCTTGAGACAGCCTGCTGAGTATCAGGCCTGTGAAGATGCAAACAAGGCATTGTGGGAATTGCAGTCTTGGCTGGGTTAGAGCTGGCTTCTGCTACATTGATTTTTGTTTGTTATATTTACATACAAGAATGCTGGAATGTAACTGACACAATAATGACTCAACATTCAGAGCTAATATGTGGTCGATAGTAACATCTCTATTTATACATAGCTATTTATACATGTGAGCCCTGCTCATGTTGTGTGTTTGTATACACATTTAATTGGACTTTATTGGACATTATTTGAAACTAACCACTTCAGAGGTGGTTATTACTCCTGGGAGGGGAGGGTCCTTATCTATGTATGTCACTTCCTGTAAAGTGCCTTAAAGGGATACTGTCATGGGAAAACATGGTTTTTTTTTTTTAAAGGAACAGTAACGTCAAAAAATAAAAGTGTTTTAAAGTAATGAAAATATAATACAGTGTTGCCCTGCACTGGTAAAACTGCTGTGTTTGCTTAAGAGACACTACTATTGTTTATATAAATAAGCTGCTGTGTAGCAATGAGGGCAGCCATTCAAAGGAGAAAAAGCTCAGGTTACACAGCAGATAGCAAATAAGCTCTGTCTGTCTAATGGTGTTATCATTTATCCATTAGTTAACCTGTGCTATACAGCCATTTTTCAATTTCCGCCATTGCTCCACAGCAGCTTGTTTATATGAACTATAGTAGTGTTTCTGAAGCAAACACATAAGTTTTACCAGTGCAGGGCAACAGTACATGATATTTTCATTACTTTTCATAAAACGCTTACATTTTTTGGTGTTACTGTTCCTTTAAGTAGGAGAAATAACAGCCTGCCAGAAAGTAGTTCCATCCTAAAGTGCAGGCACAAGTCACATGACTAGGGGCAGCTGGGAAACTGACAATATGTCTAGCCACATGTCAGATTTCAAAATTGAATATAAAAAAAATCTGTTTGCTCTTTTGAAAAATGGATTTCAGTGCAGAATTCTGCTGGAGCAGCACTATTAACTGAGGCGTTTTGGAAAAAAAACATGTTTTCCCATGACAGTATCCCTTTAAATATGCTCATTCACTTGTTTCACACTTAACAAAGAGCCTGAAACACGTTGTGGGGCAATAAACACATAATTTGAGCAGTTGACTTCTGCTTTAGTGCCACTGCCTTTTTCTTGTAAACTTTATTTTTTTGGTTACATTTTTTGCATCCACGGCAGAGGTGCATACAAGAGAACTGGCAAACTAATAATTTTTCTGCAGTTTGTAGGATTAACAGTCAAACTTTCTTTGATTGTGTATTCACATTTATCCAGAACACAGATTAAGTTTAAAGGGGTGGTTTTCCTTTAACGTTAACTTTTAGTATGTTCTAGAATGGCCAGTTCTATTTTTTTTTTTATAGTTTTTGAATTATTTGCTTTCTTCTTCTAAGGCTTTCCAACTTTCTGATGGGGGTCAAAAAAAACAAATGCTCTGTAGTTAGTTCCATCCTAAAGTGCAGGCACAAGTCACATGACTAGGGGCAATAACATTTATCGTTATTGTTACTTTTTATTACTTGGCTTTCTATTGAGGTCTTCTCCTATTCATATTTCAGTCTCTAATTGAAATCAATGCATGGTTGCTAGGGTAATTTGGACCACTATACAGCGCCTGGAATGTAAGCATCATTGCAGTTCACGGGCGCCATCTTCAGCCTCTTTGGTAGTCTTCGGGTCTTCACCGCGGTTCGGCAATTTTCGTGACTTTCGGCGCATGTACAGTTGTCACGAAACAGAAAATTGCTTTGGTAGTCTTCGGGTCTTCACCGCGGTTCGGCAATTTTCGTGACTTTCGGCGCATGTACAGTTGTCACGAAACAGAAAATTGCTCCAGCAATTTTCTGTTTCGTGACAACTGTACATGCGCCGAAAGTCACGAAAATTGCCGAACCGCGGTGAAGACCCGAAGACTACCAAAGAGGCTGAAGATGGCGCCCGTGAACTGCAATGATGCTTACATTCCAGGCGCTGTATAGTGGTGAAAAACATGCCCATTGCTCTTGAAATTGCATTTTGCTCACTGCTATTCCTATCTTCTCTTTTAAGCAGGTAATTGTGTTTGTTTTAGTTATTTACTGTATGATGTGTAATGTATTATAACGTAATTATGTATAATATGTGTGTTTTTGTGTGATTGTATGTTAAACAAGTAAACTCTAGCATTTTTCCCTCGGGATTAATAAGGTTTTTAATCTATCTATCTATCTATCTATCTATAATTCACATCTATTATTGGCATGAGAGAAGGGTTCTGAATTCGGATCACTTTTTGGGTTGCCCTGTGTACATACAATAATTTCATTCTTTTTAATTTAAATAAATATTAGAGATGTGGAGTCAGAAACAATTTTGGGTATCCGGAGTCGGAGTCGCTAAAAATGTACCGACTCCGATTCCTAATAACTTTAAATAGAAGCACTGAAAATAATCAAATTTGATTTAAGAGCTTTTATGAAGGAGGATCTAGCAGAAGCAATTCTGTTTCTAAGAACAATACTTTAGTTTAGTTTTGGATTGTATTCAATGTCTATTCTACAGCTATATGCCAGGTTAAATTAATATATAACTTGATTTAACTGATTTTGTTTTGGAATTACCAAAGGATGTTGATATGGTTTATATTTTATATTTATATTTTATATTTTTTATTTAAAATGCTTTGTACGTTGTGTAATTAACTTCTTTCAATCAACATGGAAAATACATTAGTATATTAAAGGAACAGTAACACCAAAATATGAAAGCATTTTTAAATATTAACATATAATTTACTGTAAGCATGCACTGGGAAATGCTGTGTGTTTGCTTCAGAAAGAATTCTATAGTTTATGTAAACAAGCTGCTGTGTAGCCATGGGAAAAGGACACAGGTTATATAGCATTTAACAGATTAGCCCTGTCCAATACAATGGTGTTTTATCTGTTATGTAATTTGTCAGTGTCAGACTGGCCCACCAGGATACCTGGAAAAGTCCCGGTGGGCCAGTGTCAGTGGGCCCTTATGCTGCTAGACATCTAGCCTATTTAATGGCCATTCCCTATTTCTAAGAGAACAAATTGGCTAAAGAGATTGAATAATAGATTATAGTATTACAGCATGTAAAGAAAAGAGACTAGGAGAATAGAGGTTGAGTGAGGAGAGGAATAATAATACTACTAAGAGTGAGCCCCTGGTCTAAGATTAATTGGTGGGCCCCTAGTCAAAGGTTTTTGGGTGGGCCCCTGGTGTCCCAGTCTGACACTGTAACCTGTGCCTTTTCTCCTTTATTCCCCCATGGCTACACAGCAGCTTGTTTATATTAGTCTTTTTAAAGCTAACAGATCAGTTTTACCAGTGTAGGGCAACAGTATATTATATTTGAATTAATTTGATACAATTTCAGTTTTTGGATGTTCCTTTAAAAATAGAGGAGTCGGAGGCACCATAAACTGAGTCAGAGTTGACTCCACAGCCTTGAAATATATCACAAATATACATTTACAATAGCATTATCTAGTTATAAAATGTATTCTGATGTTCCTGGTCACTTACTGGAAATCTGTTATACATAATGTAAGAACAAAATTATATATTTATAAAAATGCAAACCCTTTAAATGGAAATCAAACTTCCAACACATTTTAAAGGGATCTTGCAATGGGTCGTTATTTTTTATGAGTTTTTTTATTTAGCATTTTGTTCAGCGGCTCTCCAGTTTGGAATTTCAGGAGTTATCAGGTTGCTATGGTACAGTTTGCCCTAGCAACCGGACAGTGGTTTAAATGAGAGACTTGAAGTTAAGTAGGAGAGGGCCTGAATAGAAAGATCAGTAATACAAGAAAACAATAATATTGTAGCTTCACAGAGCAACAGTTCTTCAGTTGTCGGGAACAGTGACCCCCATTTAAAAGATGCAGAAGAGGAAGGAAAATCATTAAAAAACTATAAAATATAAAGACCAATTAAAAAGTTGCTATGAATAGAGCATTCTGTAACATGCTAAAAGTTAATGTGAAGCTGAACTGATTTTAGTTTTTTGTTATTGAAAGCAGTAACTGTCCTAGCTGTTGTCACTCCTTGTACAGGTTTGGGATCTGTTATCCAGAATGCTCGGGACCCTGGGGCTTTCCAATAATTCTATCTTACCGTAACTCTTAATTGATTAAACATTAAATAAACCTGATAGTATTGTTTTGCTTCCTAAGTGGATTCATGCAGCTTAGTTATCATTAAGTGCAAGGTTCTATTTTATTATGACAGAGAAAAAGGAAATTATTTAAAAATTAGAACTATTTGCTTAAAATGGACTGATGAGATGAGAGATGGCCTTCCCATAATTCAGAGCTTTGATGGATAATGGGTTTTTGGATAAAAGATCTCGTATCTGCATTTGGCAGTGGGAGGAACATTATCTGTTAAGGAAAGGGATGTGCTGTGTGAGCGTATGTATGGACAGGAGCCGAAAGGTGGGGAAGTAAGTAGAGGGTTTCCTGTGACGTATTATTATTACTAGGGATGCACAGAATCCAGGCTATGGTTCGGGATTCTGCCTGGCTGAACCGAATCCGAATGTGCATATGCAAATTAGGGGAGTGAAATTGCGTGACTTTTTGTCACAAAACAAGGAAGTAAAAAATATTTTACCCTTCCCACCCCTAATTTGCATATGCAAATTAGGATTCAGATTTCGAATTGGTATTCGGCCGAATCTTTTGCAAAGGATTCGGGGGTTCGGCCGAATCGGTGCATCCGTAATTATTAGCATTTATTTATATAGCACCAGCATATTTTGCAGCGCTGTACACATTGTAACCCTTCAGTGAACCAATCATAAGCATGGTGTACGTGCACTAGTGGTGTAACTACAGAGCAAGCAGATCCTGCGGCTGGGGGGCCCAGGAGGTAAAGGGGCCCCATTATATACATTTTGAATAAATACAGGTAAAACAAGTCAACCTGTAAACATTTTTGGGGCCTCAAAAATAATTTGCTGTGTGGCCCAGTAATATCTAGTCTGCTGTACACATGTCATGTACATGACACTACAGAAGGTGGACACTGCACAGACTTTGTGTATTTGAGGGACAGGGCCCAGTAACTATATAGGAAGTGGGGGCAGGAGGTATAGGGGCCTAATTCATATAGAAGTTAAATAAATATTGGTAAAACAGGTCAATTTTTAGACATTTTGGCGGCCTGAAAAATAATCTGCTGTGGGGCCCAGTAATAGTTACTCCACTATAATAAATCAAGAGATTTCTAAGGAGTTTGCATGTGGAAAATGTGGACTTCAATTAGGTGCACCAGCAGCAGGAGTATCTATCAGGGAGATCATCTATCTATCTATATATCTATCTATTTTATATATCGTATAGGCAGCAACAATCTTGTTATTCAGTATTCTAAAAACATATAAAATTGACTAATACAGCCAGATGCCTAAGCTAGTACAGGTATGTGACCTGTTGTCCAGAATGCTCGGGACCTGGGGTTTTCTGGATAAGGGATCTTTCCATAATTTGCAAACCTTAAGACTACTATAAAATCATGTAAACATTAAATAAACCCAATAGGCTGATTTAGCTTCTATTATAGATTAATTATTTCTTCGTTGGGATCAAATACAAGACACTGTTTTATTATTACAGAGAAAAAGGAAATCATTTTTAAAAATATGGATTATTTGGATAAAATGAAGTCTATGGTCGATGGCCTTTCAGTAATTCAGAGCTTTCTGGATGACAGGTTTCCATATAACGGATCCCATGCCTGTACTTTGTTTCTAAGATGGCAGCCTACCCACCAGTACCCCGCAATGTAAGATACGACTACAACTTTCAGAATCCTCCAAGAGATGGTGGAAGTTACATAGTCCCAGAACAATTGAAAGCCACTTACAGAACCTCCCCGCTGTGTCTCAATGAAAAGCATCAATTCATACTTCGATAAAAGCATAAATCATAAAACCATACAATAAGCTCACTGGTTAAACCAGGGGCAGGAGCAGCATCTGTGCTGGGCCTGGCCGGTAAAAATGATGGTTGATCCCAATGTTATTAATTGGAAAAAAAGATAAATATATAGGAAGGCCGGTATTTTCTTCCAGAAAAGGTGCTAACCCTAGCTAAAGCTCTTTGCTATACTTGGTGCATTGCTATTGCACAAACTATGCCTGGAGAAGACATGAAGCTATTGAGTGCTAGGGCCTTTCCATAGACTCATACAAAATCTGGCAAAGATTTATGGGGTATTGGTTTTCCTGTTGTACATCTGCCACCCACCAGGTTCTAGAAAGGCAGAAGAAGGGTGGCCCAAGACTTTGCTGAACTACAAGAAATCTGTGTAGCTCAGCAGCAGCTGCAGGGGAAGCAGATCATCGAGTGTTGCAATTAGGACGGCGTTTAGTCGCATGCATCGTTTGGAAGTGAAGCGACTTTTAGGGTAAGGTCACACTGGGCAACTAATCACCTCGTCTTTGCGACGACAGATCTCCCCAAACGCCTTTGCTCACTTTGCGCTGGCTAAAATGAAAAATCGCCAGCGCTAATCACGCGCTACGATTCGTTTTCCGAAGTCGCCTCACGAGGAAACTTGGAAAACGAATTGCCGCGTGTGATTAGCGCCAGATCTCGATCAGGCCCATACTCGGTCTGTCGGCAGCTTTTATGGGCCCGTGTATGGCCACCTTAAATCTCCCCAAAACGCCCAGTGTGACGTTACCCTTATGGCTGCTTAGAGCCGGTCATGCAGCTGCAGGAATGTGATGAAGTGAGATTGTGAGCGATAATAAGCGAGTGTGTGATGGGGGTCTCCAGCCGACCCCGGCCAGGCAGAGGCATCTCTCTACATACAAGGTCTCTGGCCATTTGTGTATCAATGGTTACCCAGTGTGCAGCAGGGGGGTTACCAGCAGGGGAATAAACCAGGGGCGTTCCTCCACTTCAATTGGGTGGCCCAGCATCAGTCGCACGCGTCTCCACCTCAGACGCACACTGACAAATCGACAATGACCTTAATTCACCGTGAGAGGGAAGGTGACTGATCAGCTCTGAGGATATTGTTTGTTATCAGCAGCAGTGACGCTGGGGGGCAATTCTGACAATAACTTGCCCCAATCAAGCCCACATTATGTCTTCCCCATCCTCCTCCTCTTTTCTCACCCACCTCTACCGCCCCCACTTCTCACATTTCGCCCAGGCACCCCCAGACGATGATGCCGATGGTATCCCCCATTCTCTTCCCCCTCCCACATGTGCTGCAGCCACTATGAAGCCCCACTCCCTGCTTTCCTCGTCGCTGCCGCTGCGGGCGTGTGTTGCGAGCAGGACAAATGAAGGCAAATGCACAAGGACAATTAGCCGACAAACACACGGGGCAAAGGCAACACAATGTGGCACATTGGGACAAGGGGAAATATAGTGTGTGAACATGAAAGGGGGAATTGTAAAATATATAGTAGTAGACATTGGGACTGGAATGGTGGAATGACTTCCCCGTGCCTCGCTCTGTCCCTCTCACACTAACACTGCGCTGCCGGGATTTATTGCGGGAATGCAGCGAATGGGCTCGTCATGTCTGTACAGAGCAGCAGCGGACATGTTGTGGCTCGGAAGGGATCGGAAGGTAAAGGTGGGGGGACTGACAGGGAGTTGTGCAGCTCGGCTCTTACCCACTGGCTTTGGATGGGGGAGTTGCTGCAGCTGCTGCCTGGTAACGAGCTGTCTGTCCGGGAGAGGCTGGGATGCTCTCTAGCCGCGCTGTTCCGCTGCCATCAGCCCAACCTCAGCACCAAACCGGCAGGAACAGAGAGAGAGAAGCATAGAAGAGAGAGAGGGAGGGAGCGATAGAGTGTGAGAGAGAAGGCGAGGGAGGGGGAGGCGAGAAGAGAGCGAGCAACGCAGGCCCAGTGCGCAGGCGCCAACAAGCAGCAGGGGAGCAGCAGCAGCACATCCTTTGCAAGAAGCTTACAACCATTCTACACATCCACGATCATTCCTTGCGATTCTGCAGCAGCGCTGCGGCTCCGACTCGAGCTCCTCTGCTGCAGCGTCAGGTGGGGGGATCACTGGGCCAGGCACAAATCTGTCAATCACTGCCCAGAATGTAAAGGAGAATCGGGGAGCCCATTGAAGGGGGTCATTGTTGTCACATTGGAAAAACCTTCATTTTGCTGAACGGCTTTTCCAAGTCTTAAATTATTACACATTATCGATCGTGCTCTCGGCTTCCCAACCGACCCTCCAGTAATGCAAGAGAAATGCAATTATTCACATATGAGGTTATTGGCTTTGGTTTTAAAATATCAAAAATTATATATATATATATATATATATATACACATATACACATATCTTTCAGGTATTGTGTTACTTGGTTTGGCAAAATAAATATATATACCACTCATATACTGTATTATACATGATAACTTACTTCTGCCCATCTGCTGCTTGCTTGTATTTCATAGTATTTATAAAGTGTGGTGAATTCGTTTATTATGCCAGGGTGATTTCACCAGGGCTCAAAGTTATTCCTCATACCATAAAGGCTTTGACATTTTCTTCAATGTGTGCCATTACCACAGAGATGCATGTGGTATTGTCATAGAGATGTGTCTGTGCCATTACCACAGAGATATGTGTCTGCCTTTACCACAACGATTTGTGAAACCCGCATGGTAGGGATTACAGGATGACACGCACAATGGGCAAACCCCTGAATCCTTCGCAAAAGATTCGGCTGAATACCGAACCGAATCCTAATTTGCATATGTAAATTAGGGGTGGAAATGGGAGAACATTTTTTACTTCCTTGTTTTGTGACAAAAAGTCACGCGATTTCCCTCCCTGCCCCCAATTTGCATATGAAAATTAGGATTCGGTTCGGCCGGGCAGAAGGATTCGGCCGAATTCGAATCCTGCTGCCAAATCCCAAACCTAATCCTGGATTCGGTGCATCCCTTATTAAGATAAACTGATCCTGGCCCCTCAGCCGCCTGAGGCACCAGCAGTTGCTGCTGCCAGCGCCAATTCTGGAGCTGCTGCCGCCTGAGGCAGCAGCCCAGATGCCGCCTCCTCCGCTCCGCGCTTAAAAATTAGCGTCCGAGCGGGTTTCAGGGGGCAGTATCGCTGGTGCATTGAGCGCAATAGCGCTCTTTGCACTAGCGGAGCCGAATTTCCGGGTTAAAACCCGGAAGTTCGGCTCTTAAAGTTACAAGAGGCGGCTTTTTGCCGCCCCTTGTAACTGGCCACTCGCTGCCGCCTGAGGCAAGGGTTCCACCTTGCCTCATGGCAGATGCGGCCCTGGCTGCTGCCCCCCCTCCCCCATGCGCTTACCTTTTTGCGCCTGAGGGGGGTCCATGAGGGCGGCAGAGAGGGCCAGGATGCTTGTGCAGAGAGCCTAACTGCGCTCTCTGCACTAGAAGAGCCGAATTTCCGGTTTGAGAAACAAAAATTCGGCTCTTAAAGTACCAGGAGTGGCATTTTTGCCGCCCCTGGTGCCCCTAGTGCCAACTCGCCTCATTGCCGAAGCACCCCTGTCTGCCGCCCTTCTTGCTGAAAGGTAGTGAGTAGGCGTGGTCTCCTGGGCACATGCACTGAGCTGAGAAAGCTTGGATTCTCATAATGTGGCCAAATCGTGAAGTTTCTTCCCAGGTAGTGTTAATGAAGGGTGTTCTGTGTGTTAATATGGTGCAATAAAAGGCATGGTGTTTCACCATTGTCAATACAGGGATTACCTGCTGGACCTGGTAGGGTGCCGTGCTGCCCCCATGCATGGCCAGTACCAGCTTTCTGGCTGGCTGCGGAAGATTAGGCAAGGTGTGTGTCTGTGTAAGCTCAAGCTCTATATGCTGCGTCTGCCTCGGCGCACAGCGGTGATGTCACTGGCGCTTTCCAATTCCCAGAAGCCATGCTTGTGTCTTGCTACCTTGCCTAATCCTCTATAAACTCACCAGAAAGCAGGTACCACCTGTGCAGGAGGGGAGGGGCAGCACAGCAACCTACTGGGCCCTGCAGCGCAGTTAAAAAAGTTTTTTTCAAACAGAATAAAAAAAATTGACATGAGCCTCTCAGCATTGTGGGCCCCTAGGCTATAGCCTAGGTTAGCCTATGCATTAATCTGCCCCTTTGTGTGCCATTAACACAGAGCTGTGTGTGCGCCATTACCACAGAGATATTGTGTGTCATTACCACAGAGCTTTGTGTGCGCCATTACCACAGAGCTTTGTGTGCGCCATTACCACAGAGCTTTGTGTGCGCCTTTACCACAGAGATATGTGTGCGCCATTACCAGAGAGATGCATATGTGAGTATGGTGACCCATCATTGTTTGGGCCCTAGAAATGTATATTTTAAATGGGGGGACATAAAACACCAATTGAAATGAACTGACCTTTCCTATTCTTGTTGATATAAAATAAATGAATTAAATCAGAAACAGATAAGATATACCAGCTTCACTGAGCATATTCCAAGTATTGGAATCATAACATGGCAAAATGTCTGGAGATTTTGGCAGTCACCCAGGACCCATAGTTCTCAAGGGACCCAGTGGGCAATTTCCATACAGCGTGGCTCTAAATTAGAGGTCGGAGGGGGGTAGGAGGCTCCCAATAGGGACCAGAATCTTGAAATGGTTTCAGTGAAATCTGGGGCTTTGGCAGCAATGGCATTCTTCAGTAGTTTTAACAGAAATCATGGTCTACACCACTTCCACCATCCCTTACTCTGTTTAACATTTGAGGCAGTTCTTTGGATTGTATCCCACTATCCTCAGCAAGATTTGAGGGGCATAGTCACTGCACCAAAGCATGCAAAGAGGTATGACAGAATACTTACAGTATGTCACACTCATGACACTCACACTGATGCCCTTGCACTGGTATTGGATTCCCATTGGGGCAAAAATCTTTACATCCGTATTAATGGCTTGTGCCTAGTGATAGGTGCAATCCACACAGTAATGGAGTGCTCTAACCTCATGCGAGGAATCCTTTCGTATCAGGTGCTTGAGCAGTATTTGATCCAACCTGCCACGGGTTAGAAAATCAATGCAAAAGTCCAGTATACTGCAGCACACTGCGAAATGTATAATTTTCAAAAGTGAATTAAACATGTGAGCAGACAATATGTGGCAACGTTTTGTGCCTTACAGCCCTCACAGGGCTTGAGAAAGGGTCCCGTGAGGCCCTAAACGTTGCCACATATTGTCTGCTCACATGTTTTGAGCCAATAAAATTCACTTTTGAAAATTATACGTTTCAGTATACTGCACTTTGCACTAGTGATAGGTGCAATAACTTGCTGCTTCTGCAGTTGCAAACAATATGTAAATATAAATCAAATAAAGCATTTTGTCTGTAAAATTGCGCATTTTTTGCACTCTTCTTATTGTTCGCAAATAAGAACAGATGTCAGTAGTGAGCCAAACCTTGTTACATGGTTATGCTAAACCAGGAATGGGATCCCTTATCTGGAAACCCCTTATCCAGAAAGTCCAAATTATGGGAAGGCCATCTTCCATAGACTCCATTTTAATCAAATAATTCAAACATGGAACATTGACTGAATTGCTCAGAAACACTGCATTTGTTACTTTAGAGATCTTGAAATTTTTTGGTGCTAAATACATTTTATCATGGACTTTAACATTCAAGCCTGGTCTTCCCATAAATAACCTTGCCTGTCTTCCACCACATCTACTTGGTCTGCTTCCAGAATATTGTTAAATATGTTTATTAAATATTTCATAGACCTATTTATAAGCACTATTGAATTTAAAAAGCTCGTTAAAATGAAATCGCCCTTATGAATTATTGCCTAATGCCATTTTTCTTTATTGGCGAGTGGCTATGAACTGAACGTTAAAGAAATGCGCATCGATCTTGTCAAGATCATTTTGGTAAGATTTATTTTTTTGGATGGTCTACTTGTTTCTGTGGCTGCTGCCCAGTGAGCTGCTCCTTAGGTATGTTAACAAAGCATCTGTGACCTTCACAGCTTTGCAAACAAAGTGAAAGCCACATCTAAATTCCCATAAGCCACAATTATCACTGTACAATTTCTGTATAAGTCAGATTAAATACAGATGGAGTCCAATTAAAGGAGAAGTAAATCTTGGGGTGCTAGCATGTGAGTCAGTGTGTTAATCTTGTGTTCCAGGCTGGTACACTAAATCCTTTGTTGCGGAGCACTGTGCCATCTTGTTAGAGCACCCAAGTCTTCCCTGTGCTGCAGGATAGATGCATCCACAGTATAGTAACTTCCATTTACACAATGGTTATTGCATCTGTACTCTCTACTTCACAGTGGTGTGACTATAGAAAAGTTGTATTGGGAGGGGGCGCTGGGGTATAGTCTGGGCTGGACCGTAGGGGTCTGCTTCCTCTATAGTTGTAGAAATCCCTACTCCTATTACTTTGGCACTTATGCCAATGTTCTTTTTCAGAATGCTTTGTAGAATAGTGTGCATGCACTGGGCTGGGGTGTCCTAGTCCACTGGGGTTGCAACCTCAGGGCCCATCACCACCCCAGACACAAACTCTCCCTGCCTCCACCCTCTCTGCTCCCGCTACATACCTTTTACTTCCTTCTTGCGGCTGCAGATGAGGGATGAGGCTGGAGCCACTATGGGTCCTGCCAGGGAGCTGGGCCCAGATCACAAAAACTTACAATCTAAAAGTTTGTTTTTGTTTGAGGTTTTGTCCCAAATATTGCCTCACCCTGGGCAATGTTATATTTACTACCATGTTGTACACATTAATTTGGAACAGAACCTGCTTTAACCTGCAAGCTATAAAGGCACAAGTATTCTTGCTTGTGATATTAAATGCATTGGCATAAAACGAATGGTCAAAGGCACATACCATGTACTGGTTTAAAGGAGACATTAAGTTTAACAAGGAATAAGGTTAGAAGTGCTGTACCTTATGTTTTGGTTTTGTATCTGCCCAAACACAGCCCTATAGTATTTTAAGTTTTCTGCTGAGGCCCAGCACATTTTCAGTCTCCTTGTCAGTTTCCTGAGCTTAAACAGCAACTTGCAAAATAATAACCAAACTTTCATTTGCCAAAGTATTCTCCAATTAGAGCTGAGTTTAGTCTCACAAGTAGGTAATAACATCACACCACTCCAATATCCAGAAATAAACCAAATTAATAGAGAGCATATGGAACATGTGTGCACAGTGCACCTATACCAATCACCAAATGCTCTCTACATTGCTGATAATTCTCTGTACAATAATTAAATAACTTTTATTAGTCCATCATTAAAAACAGGTAAAATGCTATTCCTGAATTAACAGCTCCCTCCATTCCTAACTAATCACAGTCATTTATGGCAATCACTTCATGATTAATTTTTTTTAAAGGCAATCAAAACTCAACCACTGCATAGTAGACCATAAACTTACTTGCTGAGGCAAGACAATTTGCCATGAGAATGCTACTGACCAAAATCTTAATTATAGGTGAAAGATTATATACCAATGGCAATGCTTATTACGCAATGCTCAAACATCACTGTCAGTAACTTTGCTGTTATCCTACATATAAAGATTATTAGGTGATTTTGGCTTCATTATAATACGCTGTAAACAAAGATTGAGATAAAGAACATAATTATTAAGTGCAAGGAAAAATGTGGTCAATGCTGCCAGCTCCAACTTTAGGAACAAAGAATATTGAGCCAGGTTTACGCAGATCAGGTAGGATTCTTATAGGAGCATGATTTTGTTGTTGCTTTGCTGTTGGCTCTGGAGAACTGAGGAAAGGTTTTATTGAGTGATACAAAAATTAGAAATTGCACATTACATTACATGGCAACACTGAAACCCGTGCATTCTGCTTAGTCACTTTTCGATTATTAATCAGCCTTTGCAGCATCAGCTTACATGACAGATGTTACCTGACTTACTGCTGTTTGGATAATTTACGTAGATCCCTAAGCTTAGCGACCCAACAGCAGCCCAGAGCACACTGAGCATGTGCATGTTTTTTTTCCCCACAGTACATAGTCCTTTTTATAGAATTGTCATTGTATCCATGCAGTGTTGTGTTTGCCACAGTTGTGGTTTTTTTTTGTTGCTAAAATGGAATTAGCTTGTGATTCCCCAGCATCGTTAGAGGCACTTGCACACAATTCAGCAGAAAAGGTAGGATGGACGCGATGCTGCTTAGCACCACTCAGGGCCGGAAATAGGGGTAGGCAGAAGAGGCACCTCCCTAAGCAGCAACAATAGGGGTACCCTGGAAAGGTACCAGTTAAAGGGTCTTCTGTCTAACCCTAATCCGTGTTTGCTCCCCTCTGCCACTCTCCTCTCCCCTCTTCCGCTCTCCCCGGTGTCACCACAGCCACTGGCATTGTGGGGAAAAAAACAGTGGGCCCCCAACCCACCGGTGTCCACCTCCAACTGTGGGTGCGCTTTTAACTGTGATCATGGAGCTCCCATCCTAGCGATCGTGTCTGCAAGGAGTGAAGTACGTGTTGTGTGGAGCTTGCCAGAGATAATAGGTAGATAATATTGAAAATATTATCTACCTGATTTGCGAACACATGCAATTAGGTTTGTTATAATTGCTGAGGGTGCAGTCCCAATTACATTGGAATTGTTTGAGAAAAAAACATAATTATTTACCTCTGCATAAAAATCCTGTCAGGGAAAAGACGGCATGAGCCTGTACACCTGTTGTTCTATCAAATTGGACGTTTCTGGAAGGATACGCTCATCTGACGCTCATTAAACAAGTAGATCTTATCTTTCTATGTATGACCATCTTAGCTTTACATACTAATCCATAAAATAAAAATCACATTGTAGGATAGTTGCAGCTGATGACAAATACTCCAAACCCTATAACCCACAGAGTAAGGCCAAATTATTGTCTAACTAGAATCCCATTGCTTTTTCAAAGTAATAGTGATCACAATAAATCACCCTGTTATATGAAATATATAATGCTACCAAAATCCACAAAATAGGTACATGACTGTGAAACACCTACAAAAGGTTTTCCATTTCAAACCTGCTTATTCCCCAAGCAAGACTGAATATTTGGTCTGTGCATACGGCCTTTGTTGTTGCCATCTCTAACTGCTAGAGAGGAAAGAGAGAAAATTAAAAAGCTTTGGATGCTCACTGAACAACTAGAGAGTTTAGAGGAGCATTATAAAATATCACTGCTGGATTTTATTTCAACCATCTCCATTCAATAAAAAGTATTCAGGCTTTATCCAAGCATAAAATGGAATGTAACTTTTAAAGATCAGAAATTATACACTGCAGCAAGGAAAAGTTTTTTGGCTCCTGTAGCGCAACATCATAGAAACCAACGGTTCGGCGAAAAAGTACATCATGTCACTACAGACCAAGGCCAGACCATACAACAAATTAATCTTGAAAATGTTATTGCAATTATCAAGATGATCCAAAAATCATCTTTTCTAATAAATAACCCATATATTACTAGTTTTCTGCAAGGCCATCTATCCTTAGCAATCACCTAGGCCAACATGTGATACACAATAATCACTGAGATGGGAAAACTGCTGTAATATGAGTTAACAAATCCCAATACCCGAATGGATTATTACATAATACAGGGATGGGACCTCTTATCCAGAATGCTCGGGACCTCATAATGGATCCTTCCGTAATTTGGATCTTCACACCTTAAGTTTACTAAAAAAAAATAAACATTAATTAAACCCAATAGGCTGGTTATGATTTCAATAAGGGTTAATTAAATTTTAGTTTGGACCAAGTACAAAGTACTATTACAGAGAAAAGGGAATAATTTAAAACAAAATTGGATTATTTGGCTAAAGTGGAGTCTATGGGAGATGGCCTTCCCATAATTCTGAGCTTTCTGGATACCGGGTTTTCTGATAACAGATTCCATAACCATATTCCCAAAAAGTGCTGCCTACCTATTTCGAACACTAATATTTGGCTTGATTTTTTTTATAGTTAAAGGGATACTGTCATGGGAAAAAAAATTTTTTTCAAAATGAATCAGTTAATAGCGCTGCTCCAGCAGAATTCTGCACTTTAAGGAGAACATTTAGAAAGTACAGGGCATTGGTGCACCTTTGTAAATTCCAAAAATACAGTGCTGCAGGCAGTAGAGGCAGTACTGATGTCACAAGGGAATAGGCACCATAGTTTCCCCAACCCACCAATGAGGAGGAAGCCCAGACGCAGCTCACAATTGAAAAGTTATGTATGCTGCAGTTGAGAAGTACAACCACACCTGACCTGAACCCAAAGTGCAGGCCAAACCTGTGGATCCTTTGGGTTTTGGAGTGGCCAGCACATCTAGCAGGTACAAAGGACAAGATACCTTGAGTCTGTCTTCAATGTGCCCTTCCCTTTTCACAGTTATAATTTATTAGTGTTTAGTTCTTTTTAAACTCCCATTAACACAAAGCTGGCTGGTCTCACAATCAGAGATCCAAATTACTAAGGGAATGAAAAAACAAACAAAAATGGTTCAGTGCAGTAGTATTAAATACAAATTTAGCTGCCTCGTTCTCTCCTAGCTTATAATTCAGTGGAACTGTTATTGAGATCTGTCAGCTGCCGGGAGAAACTTTATATGAATGTTTTTGCAGATAAAAAAATCCTGAAAATTAGGTAAAAATAGATATTGTGATATTATAGTATTGTGGTTGCTGTAGCTCTTGTCATCAGTTTCAACTGCCAAAAATTATGGATAACACAAATCTTTGATATGGACAATTGTTTCAATAAGACATCCCCTAGAAACACAAACAGTTCATATAAAGGGGCTGTTCATCTTTGAGTTAACTTTTAGTATGATGTAGAGCAGGGATCCCCAACCTTAAGAACCCATGAGCAACATTCAGAAGTAAAAGGAGTTGGGGAGCAACATTAGGATGAAAAATGTTCCTGGGATGCCAAATAAGGGCTGTGATTGGCCATTTAGTAGCCCCAATGTGGATTGTCAACCTACATTGAGGCTCTGTTAAGCAGTACACCTGGTTTTTATGCAACCAAAACTTGCCTCCAAGCCTGGATTTCAAAAATAAGCACCTGCTTTGAGGACACTGAGAGCAACATCCAAGGGGTTGGAGAGCAACATGTTGCTCGCGAGCTACTGGTTGGGGATCACTGATGTAGAGAATGATATTCTGAGATAATTTGCAATTGGTTTTCATTTTTTATTATTGTGGTTTTTGAGTTATTTAGCTATTTAATAAGCAGCTCTCCAGTTTCAGCAATCTGATTGCTAGGGCCTACATTACCCTAGAAAGCATGCATTGCTTTGAATAAGAGATTGGAATATGAATAGGAGAGGACCTGCATAGAAAGATAAATAATAACAGTAGCAATGACAATAAATTTGTAGCCTTTAGAGAACATTTGTTTTTACAGTGACTCCCATTTGAAAGCTGGAAAGAGTCAGAAAAAGAAGGTAAATAATTTAAAAAACTATAAAAATAAAAAATGGAGACCAATTGAAAAGTTGTTTAGAATTGGCCATTCTATAACATGCTAAAAGTAAAATTCAAGGTGAATCACCCCCTTTAATAAAGCCCTCTTTAATTAGCAGTAATTAAAACTAAGTTGCCAATGTGAGTTTTCATTTTAATGTGTACCTTTTGCAGAATTATTTCAAATTAAAAAAAAAGATTCTTTATGGGATTATGTAGATTGGTTTGTAAAATGTTTTGTGCATTTACTGAAAATCAAATGAGCTGGGAAAAACAATTGCACATTGAAGAATATGTGTAAGTATGTGTAACTGTATGCATGTATAATTGATATTATTTTGCTCTGGAGAGTTATAAGATTTAGATTTTGGCATGGCTTTGTATATTAAAGTAAGCTTAGGGATATGCTGTGCTTGAAATTGTAATGGAAGGATATCTTTTTTTCTGTAGATTTGTGCATATTGCACACTGTCTTCCATTAATCCTAAACTGCTGCAGGTCTCTCTGTTCTATTTAGAAGCAAAGAGACCGGTGGCTGCCCTGATGAATACAGCGGTACATACATTGGTATTCAAAACAGCAGTGGACACAAGCCACAATCGGGCCACATAATATTGCCACCTCACCCCTTTAAGGGTAGGATGCGACGGAAATAAGGGAAGGGAATGTCGGATTGTGTCGCTGCGTTTGCATCTGACAGTCGTGTCGCGTCGGATCAGCACTACAACTTCATCCAACATTGGTATATCTTTTTTCTAACAATTCTTTATTTATTATTTCAAGGAAAAGGGGTACAGAAGGAAAAAGGGGGTAGAGAAGGGGCGGGGGGAGTTTACAGGTTTCCGGATTATCCTTACAAAAAGAACAGAGCGTATTATACAGATAACACTGTGGCACGTAAATATCAAGTTGTTACTTCAATCATACTTTTCACAAGTTAAAAGGTAGAAAGTAAAAAGTAGTGACCCTATCCAACCTTGTGGACTACTAGTTATGTATTAATTGAGTTGTTTAGAAAATATAACCATGGATACCACGTCTCCCAATATGTCTTGCTTTGGTTGTGAATAAGATGAGTAATCTCTTCCATTTGTCTCACTCAACTTTAAATAACCATTCTCTAATTCAAGGGGCCTCGACTGATTTCCACTTTTGGGGTGCCGACAGACCGAGTTGGCAGCTTATTTGCCCGTGTGTGGGGCTATCTGATGGACTTCCCTGATTGATATTTGGCCGAAAGTTGGGCAGATCTCGATCAGGCAGTTTAAAAAAATCCCGTTGGATCGCGGTCACATCTATGCGTCTATGTGCTCCCGCAATCCGACTGCCCGTATTGGATCCATTATGATCTGATCGTTGGGCCCTAGGGTCCACGGTCGGATCAGCCCAATACCGCCCACTTCAAAGTGGGCATATCGAGGAGAGATCCGCTCGTTTGGTGATGAGCGAATCACTACGTCTATGGCCACCTTAAGAGCTGTGAAGATGTGGAATTCTCTCCCTGAATCAGTCGTACAGGCTAATACATTAGATAGCTTTAAGAAGGGGTTGGATTGCTTTTTAGCGAGTGAGGGAATACAGGGTTATGGAAGATAGCTCATAGTACAAGTTGACTAGTCAGCGACTAGTCCAAATTGCCATTTTGGAGTCAGGAAGGATTTTTTTCCCCATCTGAGGCAAATTGGAGAGGCTTCTGATGGGTTTTTTTTTTGCCTTCCTCTGGATCAACTGGCAGGTTAAAAAAGGTTCAACCTAACTTACTATCTTACTATGTTACTATGTAATCTTTGATTATATGCTGAGGGTTGTAGTCCAGCAGGATACAAGTAAGACATTGTTGTTATTTAAGAGGTTTATCCCCTTTAAGAACACAGCCATGATGGTGTTAGACTTCAGCTTCCACTTATGGTAACATAGCTGAGCATCATGGGATCTGAAATTTTTGTTTAACCTTACATGGTCACAGCTAAAAAACATTGTTCAGCAGTTCTTGGGTTAACTAAGAAAGAATCAGCTGGAGCCCAATGTAGCATCAGTTAAAGTCCTTCCCTGCACTCTGACTCAGATTTATGTACAGATCATTTTATTAGAATGCTTGGAAACATTCCAAAACTTCCCTCACCAACTTAAAGCCATTAATAAGGCCTGTACAGCTGGTCGCTGCTCCAAATACTGAGCTACTGGAAACATTTCCATATATATTATGCATTTTATAATGAGCAATTGTAATGATATCATGAGCACTTAATAGCACATTAAAATGCTGTTTCACCAAGTAGCTCAGATCAGAGTAATGCATGAACACTCCACGACAAAAGTATGATCAATAGAACACCATTTAAGGTTGCATCATCATCATTCACATGTGGTTACAGATATATATATATATATATATATATATATATATATATATATATATATATATATATATATATATATATATATAATTATTTATTTATTTTCATTAGCAAAACGTTATTTTAAATTGCATGTTGCTGGTCTTTTTTTTTTTAATATATTTACCTGGGTTAAGACTAGAGACGGTGTGCAGTCTATTGGAATACATTATTTATATACAGTATGGGAACTGTTATTTGGAAACCTGTTCCATAAAGCTTCAAATTAAAGGAGGAAAGCCATCTCCCATAGACTTTTAATTCACATTTTTAAAAATGATTTCCTTTTTCTTTGTAACAATAAAACAGTACCTTGTACTTGATCCAAACTAAGATATAATTAAACCTGATTGGAGGCAAAACAATCCTATTAGGTTTAATTAATGTTTCAAACTTTATTTAAACAGACTTAAGATATGAAGATCTAAATTACAGAAAGACCCCATATCCCAAAAAACCCAGGTTCCAAGAATTCTGCATAACAGGTCCCATACCTTTGTGTATAAAGTGAATAAAGTTGTAAATTATAAGGATATTATAAGTTACTGAGGAGTTTCATGACCATATAAAAACACGAGGCCGAAGGCCGAGTGTTTTTATACAGGTCATGGAACTCCGAGGTAACTTCTAATATCCTCATTTACAACAGGGGGTACTTTATTTATTATAATACACAAATTTCAGTGAGTCATGTGACAGAAATGACATCAGAACTCACCGTTTATAAGGATATAATTTACAAGAAATTCATGGCTTTTGTGTATTATAAGGATATAATTTACAGGATATTCATGGCTTTTGTGTATTATAAAAATATATATATGCTCTCAGCGTAAAGTAGACATAAACCTTTCCTATAACTGGCTAATGTTTGCTGGCTACTGATGTGGGCTGAACTTTAGCCGTGTCCACCCCGCCTGTGACCTCCTAGTGCCCCACTTCCACCAGACGCATTCCTTTTTATGTACTCTTGCACCGCATGCTCCGCCCCTTCGGTGACTTTATGGCGGGTGCTGATTTTCTGGGGTCAGGTTAGGGTCAGGTTTGGGCGAGTTTTTCTTAACCCCCACATCCCTGATACAACCCCTTCATAGAGGAACATGGGAAAAAAGACAGCTAATGGAAAAGCATTAAAAAAAGGCTTACTTTCTGGTGTCAGTGTCACTTTAAAGATGCACCAATGATGTCATATGAAGTAAGGTGGTTATTGGTACATGAAACTGACCTGCTGATCAGTCTGGGAATTGGGCAGGCTTGAAAATATCATCAGCAATCTATACATCAGAATTTTGGGGTTTACTCCAGGAATTTACAGCTTCATTTTACTCCATTAAAGGGTTGGTTCACCTTTATGGTAACTTTTATTATTTTATAGAACGGCCAATTCTAAGCAACTTTTCAATTCGTTTTCATTATTTATTTTTATAGTTTTATAGGTATTTGCCTTTTTCTTTTGACTCTTTGCAGCTTTCAAATGGGCGTCGCTGACTCCTTTCTAAAGAACAATTGCCCTGTAAGGCTACAAATGTATTGTTATTGTTACTTTTTATTACTGATTCTTCTATTCAGGCCCTCTCCTATTTATATTCCAGTCTATTATTCAAATCAATGCATGGTTGCTAGGGTAATTTGGACCCTAGTTACCAGATTGCTTTAAGGGATACTGTCATGGGAAAACATGTTTTTTTCAAAATGAATCAGTTAATAGTGCTACACCAGCAAACTTCTGCACTGAAATCCAATTCTCAAAAGAGCAAACAGATTTTTTTATATTCAATTTTGAAATCTGACATATTGTCAGTTTCCCAGCTGCCCCAGTCATGTGACATGTGCCTACTAGTGATGTGCCGGTCAGGGTTTCCCTGACCCGCGCCCGACCCTAACCCACCCTGCTACAACTCGCGCCCGCCCGCACCCGCTTCCGGGGGTCCTTTTATAGACCTGCGCCTACCTGCCCCGCCAATGACGTCACAATGACATCACAAAAGGGGCTGGGTGAGCAGACGCGAGACTATAAAACTGGAACCCGGAAGTCGGATGCCGACATTTGAAGGTGGCGGGCGGGGAGAGCAGAAGTGCTCAACCCGCACCCGCCCACGAGGAGCACTGCAAGGTCGACCTGAACCTGCCTGACCCGCGGGTCCCACGGGTCAGCCCGCACATCACTAGTGCCTACACTTTAGGATGGAACTACTTTCTGGCAGGCTGTTATTTCTCCTACTTAATGTAACTGAATCAGTCTCGGTGGGACTTGGCTTTTACTAATGAGTGTTGTTTTTAGATCTACCAGGCAGCTGTTTACTTGTGTTAGGGAGCTGTTATCTGGTTACCTACCAATTGTTCTTTTGTTCTTTGATTTGCTGCTGGGTGGGAAAGGGAGGGGGTGATATAACTCCAACTTGCAGTACAGCAGTAAAGAACGACTAAAGTTTATCAAAGCACAAGTCAGATCACTGGGGGCAGCTGGGAAACTGACAATATGTCTAGCCCCATGCCAGATTTTAAAATTGAATATAAAAAAATCTGTTTTCTTTTTTGAGAATTGAATTTTAGTGCAGAAGTCTGCTGGAGTAGCACAATTAACTGATGCGTTTTGGAAAAAACATGTTTTCCCAGTACAGTATCCCTTTAAGATGCAAATTAAAGAGCTGATAAATAAAAAGCGAAATAACTCAAAAACCACATATAATAAAAAATGAAAACAAATTGCAAATTGTCTCAGAATATCACTCTCTACATCATACTAAAAGTTATCTCAAAGGTGAACAACCCCTTTGCCATAGGGACAAATTTAGGGAAGTATAGATATTGTGCATGAACATTGATTAAAAAAGTGGTTTATCATTACTGTACACTGTTTTTTACCAGAATTATGCCCATTACTCAACTTTATAAATACATGTAATTTTTATGTGTTGTAGTAGGGTGTGTGGTCTTTTTTTTACACAACTTTATCAATATGCCCCAAAAGGTAAAGTTAACCTTCTAAATTCAAGAAGAGGACTCAAACTGAATGATTAATCACATCCTGAATACTAGACATTAGCCTTATTATGTATTACAGATGAGATCACAAGCCCGTGTGTGCACTCGCCATTGCAACATTTGACAAGAGATAAACATTGGCATGCTTAGAAGCTAGTGTAGCAATGATTACTTTACAGAAAGTGTGCTGCTAATTCAGTGTACAAACTGGATAAGGCATTAGGGAGTAATCTGTAATCTGTTATATTTCTGAGCAGATAATGTTCAACAATTCGTATCTTATCTCTAATCCGCTGCTTTACGATATTCATCACTTTACCCTACACTCACTATCTCATCACAGCAAGTACTGTGCAGCTGCACAATGGATTCATCTACTCAGGATAAACAGAAAATAACCACATTATTTTGGGGGGGGAAAAATTGTCTCAAAAATATATATAAAAATAAAGAGAAAATAAATGTCTAAATTGAGTGAAATCATTTGGGGCAGATTTATCAAAGGTCCAGGTGAATTTCCGAATGAAAAAAATTCGAGATATTTTTTGGGCCTAGGCAATAGTCCAAATTTGATTTGAATTTGAAAACAAAATCAAAAATTTGAATATTGAAATTTATCATGTACTGTTTTTTAAATATTCAACTTCAACCATTCACCATCTAAAACCTGCTGAATTGCTGTTTTAGCCAATGGTGGACCTCCTAGAACTCATTTGGAGTCAATTGGTTGAAAAACTTCTAATTGAATTCGATCAAATGCGATATTCCTCCGATTTGAACAATTCAAATTGGGCTGAATACGGACCTATTCGTTCGAAAACGGACCTATTCGACCAAATAAAAAATTTCAACTTAATTTCGGTTGGTCTTTTTGAATTCGAATTTCGAAGTTTTTTCAATTCGAAATTAAACCCTTGATAAATATGCCCCTTAATATTGTGTGACACTTTCTTTGCTTATCAAGCATTTTAGTCAATGCCATTCAGTAAGCTTAGGCACATTTACTTAGCTCGAGTGAAGGATTAGAAGAAAAAAACTTCGAATTTCAAAGGTTTTTTTGACCATCGAATTGGCTACTTCGACCTTTGACTTCGAATCGAACGATTCGAACTAAAAATCGTTCGACTAGTCTCTTTAAAAAAAACTTCAACCACCTACTTTGCCACCTAAGACCTACTGAGCACCAATGTTAGCCTATGGGGAAGGTCCCCATAGGCTAAGAACAGCACTCAATAGTAAAAATCCAGGTCCCACTGCGACTCCTTCAGTTACATTGAGTAGGAAAAAAACAGCACTGGCTCTTTCTAAAAGCATGACGAGGCAAAATGACCTGAGATGGATAATTACACACAAATATTACAACTAAAAAAATACACTTGTTGGATTACATTTTACATGGTAGAGTGAATTATTTGCAGTGTAACCAGTGTAATTTAGAAATTGACAACATAAAAATCATGACAGAATCCCTTTAACCTTCCTTTTGATCAGGGGAGGGGCAAGGTCTCCTCTGTGAAGAGAGCACATATCTGGCAAGAAATTGTGGATATTCTGTCATTCTGGTATAGACAGATATATCATACATATTGTTCCATCTGCAACTGCATAGTAGTTTACATTGCAGCCTAGTAGTGTAGGTTCATTAGATCCAGTTTCAGCCAGAACACTTTGGTGCAAATTTACTAAAGGGCGAAGTGGCTAACGGTAGCGAAAATTCGCCAGTGTGACGTCATTTCGTTACTTCACCGATTTACTTATGGGTGCTGGCTTAAATTCACTAGCGAAGTGGAACTACTCGAGCACTACTTCGCACCCTTACGCCAGACGAAGTTGCGATATGGCGAAGGTACGTAACTACGCTAATTCACTAACTTGCGGATTTTACTGAACGTTACCTCTTGCGCCAGACTTGCCTTCACCACCTCAGACCAAGCGAAGTGCAATAGAGTAGATAGGGCTTGTTTCAAAAAAAGTTGATTTTTTTTCTAAGTCCCAAAAACACTGGCGTCTTACTTTTTTAAGGGTGATAGGCTGAAAAAGATCTAATTTTTTTGGGGGTACCCTCCTTCCCCCCTACATTTCCTAACATATGGCACCTAAACTATACAGTGGACACATGTATAGGGCAAAATAATAACTATATTTTATTTTATGAAGCTTTCCCAGTGTAATGTATTTGCTGCTACATATACGTCCATTGTACTTTAACTTGGTGCCGTATGCGTAACTTCGCTTTGATTGACGAATTAACGGTAGCGCAACTTCACTACCTTTCGGCTCCCTGAGCGCAACTTCAGATTTTAGTGAATTAGCGGCGCCCTGGCAAAACTTTGTCTGGCGAAGTGCGGCAAAGCCAACTGGCGCAACTTCGAAGGTAAGTAAATTTGCCCCTATGTGTAGCATTTGCACATATGTATGTGGTTTTGCGTAGGTTTAAGAAGAACTACACAATAACTATTAAAAAATCATTTCTTGCCTGTGGTGTAATTATTCCTAGTATAATGTTTCAATTATGTTTTTTTACGTTATCTGACACCTAAGAAGTTCAGATTTGTATATAGTTTATAAATTCAGTGCATATATTTGCTCTGCCTTAACTAACCCACAGGCAACAGCAAGCAGAAGTGGTGTAATTGTTAAAGGGGATATTTACCTTCTGTAGAAGTGTTGCTCCACAACAATCCTGACTATTTTGTTTGCAGTTAATTCACTTTTATGGTTTCATAAAGTTTTTATCACAAATGCAAGAGGACCCTCCAATGAGGGTCTTGACTATTGGACCAGGGTGGACGGGGTCAGTGGGACACAGAGAAAAAACCCGGTGGGCCCCCACCCTTGTGGGCTCCATCAGACCAGATCCGCTCCCTGCCTGAAGATTTGTGTGGCGCGGGCCCAATTGTGGCCACCAGATTAGGAAGGTATGAACTTGGTGAGCTGAGGGAGGTTGCGGCGGGGGTGGGGTGGGGCTGGGGCTGGGGCGGGGTTGTGGATGCAGTAGGGTTCTTGAGGGTTGCGGCTGGGGTGGTAGGCCCTGGGACATAGGGTATGCAAAATAAAAAAATGTAATGTATAAAGACTGGAGTGACTGGGTGTTTATCATAACAGAACAGAACACTACTACTGCTTTTCAGCTATATAACTCTGAGTTAGTCAGCGACTTGAACTGAACATAACTGTTCAGTGAGTTTGCAATTTATCCTCAGCATTCAACTCAGATTCAAAAGCAAATGTTATGGCTCATGTGCTCCCCCCCTCAATCACTGATTGGTTACGGCAGGGTAACCAATCAGTGGAAACCAAGAGAGCTGCAAAGCAGGAAGTAGTGTTCTGGCTATTATGTTAATAATCCAGTCACTCCAGCCTTTATACATTACATTTTTAGCTAACTAACTATATTACAAACATTTTTTATTTTGTACAGCCTATTTATTTGCCCAGTTTTTATTTTTACACTGAACTTTAATTTAGACAAAACAAGGCTATTGGGTTTAATGTTTACATTATTTTCTAGTAGACTTAAGGTATGGTCATCCAAATTACGGAAAGATCCATTATCTGAAATACCCAGGTCCCGAACATTCAGGATATAAGGTCCCATACTTGTATAACGTTTCCTAGAGGGCCCCATTTATTAACCCACTGGTCACCTGGGACCCTGGAAGCTCCAATACCAAAACCCTGACATGGGAACCCTGAGTGCTGTGTCCCATGAATCCTCAGATATTGTATATTTTTATAGCTCAACACACCTATCTGTCTTATTTTTCAAGATGATTAATACCACACAAAACACAAAAAGAAATATGCTTTTTAAATCTAAGCACATTCATATTTATAGAGCAACATCGGCCTCATGTATCATACATACACAGACGGAGATTACTGCACTTTGGCTTTTCACTATTACACTCAGCATGAAGAGAAATGACATAATTCTGCTGCTTGTTGCTAGAAAAACAGTTTGTTGCCTCCTGTTCTATTTGCAGGAACAAATATCATGGAGCCAGATTAGCACAGATTAAGTGCAGTTTTCATTGGCAAATCTCTGCATTTATTGGGTCACTGATCCTAGAGAGCTGTAGAAATGTTTTAGTAAGCTTTAGATGATGCTTTAATAACGCAGCCCTGATGTTGTGGGACTACAGTTCTCAACCAATAATAATATATTGTAGTAGGCTGAAAGCAGCACTGTGTTACTGGAGGGAACTTGCTCGCCAAAGGTGCTGATGATTGAGCAGGATACAAAGGGGCATATTTATTAAAGAGTCAAGTTAGAGATCACCACAGTACACTAGTGTGACATTCCGCAACTACATTCATTTCTATGGGATTTTTAGAAAAAGTGAGAGTTCACCCTTTGATAAATATGCCTTTACAAATGCTATAGAAATGAATAGATAATGGCGGAATTTCACACTAGTAGACTGTGGTGATCTCTAGCTTCTTTAATAAATATACCCCAAAGTGTGCAGATTGAACCTGCATTTGGCTCTATATACCCTGCCATCAGTAAATTACTCCTTCTTTCTCAGAATCAGACTGTTTGCTAAATACTTGTGGGGTTCATAGGATAAACAGGAGGGAGTAACTAGGAAATACAACCCAATAATACAGATATCAACACCAATGAAGTTTAGTAGTAAAAGAGAAACACAATCTATACATCTAATACAATAACAAAATCAGGCTCCTTGCATTCCATTTGAGCAGCACACACAGTTGTGCCCAAAAGAAGATTCAACTAGTGCAATGTATAAAATATAAGGCACTTTGCACCATGCCCATTTTAGTAAATAAACGCCTACCTTCGGAGGCCATGCACACTGCAAACTGCCAAAACATAAACCTTTCATTTTTTTTAATCCTAAACTGCTATGAAAGAGTTTTTTTTAAACACTATACCATTCACCTCAATCATAAAGCTTGATAAGAAGTGCAATTTCTGCCTCCTACACTTTCACTCAATGCTTTTTTTTTGTTTATTTACACTTATATAAGGAAAAACTTCATTCAGAAGCAAATAAAAAGCTTCAAAACAGCAGTCTACATGTTTAGATCAAAGCCAGCACTTCACATCTATAGAGTTGCTTGTCTGATTATCTTGGTCTTTAGCACAGAGGTACTTACATTTGCATGTCATTTTCATTGCTCTTAGTTTATTGCAAAAAAAAAAAATCCACATTTCAAGCACAATCCTATAGCATTTCATCTTGCTTTAATAATAACGAAACATCATAAGAAAAGTTTGAATAGGATCTGTGAGTTATTTTTACAAGTATAAAACACCATTGTCACACACAGCTTTATAATAATACAGGCATCTGGCATTGTTCTGTCTGGCGGTCAATTTTGTTTTTATTGTGCTTCTGTGATACTGCCAAAAGCTTGTAATGAGATGTTTTCATGCCTTTTATTTGTGTTGCATTCAATTGTGGCCAGTGATTATAATGGTTATTTGCAAAGAAAAATGTAAATAATCTGTATATAACGTAAATAGTTGGCAGTCCTTCTTACATTTTGTGAAATATATATGTATATATATATATTCCGTAGGACGGCACACCGCTTTAACTGTTTAGTACCCACGTGCACAACAAAAAAGTGTATGTAGCATTCAAGAAGACCAGCAACACTGTGAATTGAGAAAGGTCCCAGAGGGGACTGAAACGTCATGTTAGCTGTATAAGCACTTAATAATACAATTATTTACTTGTTTCACCAAAATTCCCAGTTTTGCTGGTCTTCTTGAATGATATATATATATATATATATATATATATATATATATATATATATATAGATATATATATATATATCTATAGATATAGATATATATATATATATCTATAGATATAGATATATATATATATATATATATATATATATATATATATATATATATATATATATATAGACAAATACAAGATTCCTCTGCACTCAACCCATTATCAATATATTTAAGACAGCGACTTTAAACAAAACAGGGATTGTTTGTCCATATATTGCAATATATTTAAGCTGGCCAACTACGTCAAAGTCATCCCATATCTGGCCAGTCCTATGCTCAATTTTCATCTGATTCATTAAGAATTCTATGGTTTAATTATACATTTTATAAAAGGGACGAATACGTTTTACCTGCAACTTACTAGCTGCTTTCAAAGTAAAACTCCCAAACTTGGCTGCCCTTTTATTAGACACCAGTGGGATCACCTGACTATAGTTGGAGGGGGTGGGAGCTACAACATGGAGCTGGTCACTGCTCTTGTATAACTATAACAAACAGGGGAAAGTTGTGCTCACCACTAGTTTTTAAAATCATTAGGCGGGGGTGCAATGAGGGTGTGACCACAAAATACATATAGACAAATACAAGATTCCTCTGCTTATATATATATATATATATATATATATAAGCAGGGATGAGACCTGTTATCCAGAACCCTCGGGACCTGGGGCTTTCCAGATAACGGATCTTTCTGTAATTTGGATCTTCATCCCTTAAGTCTACAATAAAATCATGTAAATATGAAATAAAACCAATAGGCTGGTTTTGCCTCCAATAGGGATTAGTTAATGTACAAGGTACTGTTATATTATAGAAGACTAAAAGGAAATAGTTTTTAAATATTTGGATTTTTGGGATAAAATGAAGTCTAGGGGAGATGGCCTTTCCGTAATGCGGAGCTTTTTCAATAACGGATTTCCGGATAACAGATCCCATACCTGTACATACTTACATATATATAGATATATATATATATTTTTTATATGCTGGATTATTAAATAAATTATACATATTAACACATTTCACAACGAGGAAACAGAACTGGCACAAAGACTGTATTACCTTTCTCTATTAAATAAAATGCTTAGAGCTGAATCTGACCATTGTATTTGATAGGGAAAGGTAATATAGTCTATAGTTCTGTTTCCTCGTTTTGAAATCCAGTGGTTCCTGCTATCCCTAGTGTTTCATAAGAACAATGACTGTAATAGAGTAGAAATAAAAGAATTCACACTGTATTTGTGGGTTGGATCTACATATAATAACAAGCATATCACATTAGTGCAATGCCCAGTAGATAAATGTAATCATAGGGACAGCCAAGTTAATTTGTATATAATGACATGGCTGTGGGAAAAATGGGCTACAGACCAGGGAGGTGAGTGTTAATGAGCAACAGAGTAGGCAATTGGCGACATACAGTATATGCTCATCATGCTAGTAATAGGCACAATGTAAAAAAGCTGAACAATGAGACATGACAAAAGGGCACCGTGGTATAGAAAACATCTTTTCAATCTAATAAACCTTCCCCTAAAACTGACAGTTTAGGAATCCTGGACCGAGAACTACAGCTTAAAAATGCTGCATTTTTATACTAAACATTTAAATACTGAACTTACCAATGTGCCAGCTCAGTGGTCTGATATCAGTTATGATCCATGTCTTCAAAGTTGTTCAAGGAAGATGCCATTCATTTTATCAGGCCATATTTGAGTGGTTGGCCACCATGGGTTTATATATCAAAAATGTATTTTGTGAGGCATGAGAGTTTTTTTTCTACTTTATATATACTCACAATAAAAAAAACTCGAATGTTTGCTTATTTATTATAAAATACAAATATAAAAAAACTCTATTGAATGCATTTGTGGAAAAAACTCGAATATCCTCGAATCACAACAAAACGAGAATCTTTTTTCGTTTACGAGCTTAAAACAAGCAAAAAAACAAAAATCTCAAATTTAAATTGCTTGCATTTTGCCTAGGACAACTCCCGTTGACATTTCATCTGCATTGAAATATATTTTTTCAAAAGAGAATTGCAAAACAGATTTGCTAGACATGTTTTTAGTTTCCCAGGCACATTAGCCATGTGATGTACAGTTAGGGTTGCCAACTTTTTCTAACTTTTTTACCGGCTGGTGGGGGGCGGGTACAAAAGGGGGGTGTGACGTCAAAGGGGGCAGGTTTGTGCCGTAAATGAACGGGCCACGGCGCGGCCAGGACAAAAACGGAGGAAAAAGCTAAGTTTACAGGGGGTTGGGGGCGGGCCGAGGGTTCTTTTTAAGGGTATTACAAATTTATCGGCAGCTACATTGCCGGTAAATTTGTAATACTGGCCCCGGCCTTGGCAGGTTTTTTACTGGCTAGGCCGGTAAAATACCGTCCGGGTGGCAACCCTATGTGCAGTATGCTCTGATAAACTGTAGTCACTCTTTACTGCTGTAGGGCAAGTTGGTGTGATATCACCCCCTCCCCCACCCCAGATGATCAACAGAACAATGGAAGGTAATGGAATAACAGCTTCATGCATTACTAAAAATGCTCCCATAACCCACTGTAGAAATGAGAATAGCACTAAATAGTAAAACACCCAAGTCTAGCCTTGACTCTTCCTTCCTGAGTTGGAGAAACAATTGCTTATCTTAAAGTTATTTGTGAGTTACAGGCTCCTTCTGAAATCAGAGGATCAGGTACTCATCAACATTACAACTAAAAATGTACATTCATTTTATTCAGGAGCTTTCAAGTTCGCAATTTCAGCAATCTGGTGTCTAAGGTCCAAATTACCCTAGCAACCTTGCCTTGACTTGAATGAGAGACTGGACTATGAATAGGAGAGGCCTGAATAGAAAGATGAGTAATAAAAAGTGGCAATAACAATATGTTTGTAGCCTCACAGAGCATTTGTTTTGAGATGGGGTCAGTGACCCCCATTCGAGAGCTGAAAAGAGTTAGAAGAAGAAGGCAAATAATTCAAACACTATAAAAAAGAAATATTAATAGCCAATGGAAAAGTTGCTTAGAATTGTTCTAAATCATACTAAAAGTTAACTCAAAGGTGAACCACCGCTTTAAGGATATGTAAGGGGTTCAGAAGGTTGCGTTTGGGTTGGTTTAATGGCTAACAGGTTTTGGATTTACATGTTTAGACATAGATTTGGTTAGCATATATTGGGGGAAAGATCTCGTGGGTGTTGCTGGGAGGTGATTAAATGAGAAAAGTTAAGTGGCTGTTGGCCTCTTTGGGCCTTGCCTCCTGGTCAGTCAAAAATCTACTCTTTGGGGGTTATTAACTAAAATCCGAATTTATCTTATTGTTTCAATTAAAAAAGCTCAACCAAACTCCCATCCCTGATTTTACCTTATTTGTTGATAAAATTACTTGATTTAATTGGATCGGTAAAAAAAACTCTATACAGTTTAATGAAAACGTGACTTGTACGATTTTTTTCTAACTTTTCTCCCAAAGCGCTTGATTTTTTAGGGTTTTTGCCTGAAAACTCTGTATTGATTGGGCTAAACCAAGCACAGATCACAATATCTTTCAGGTCTGAGATCGGCTGATTTTCAGATTCTGGCTTTTTGCAGCATCGGGCTATAATAATCTCAAAAATTTTGAGTTTTTGCCCCAAAAAAACCCAACCAGATAAATTTGAGGTTTAGTAAATAACCCCTATATGTCTGTGGCTAATGGAAGTTTTTTTTTGCTAAATGTTACCATGCAGAAATGTTACCAGTATAAATACACTATAGGGGTAATTTTCAAAGACCTAGTGAAGAAGTGCTAGAGTGTTTAGGTGTAAAAGTGCACCCTCATGTGGGGAGAACCATTTCCCCAGGTCTGGCTGTACTTGTACCTGTACCTTGTGCCACCATTTCCTAAATTGCGTGTCTGAATGACCCTCAAGACAGTTAGGGGAAGGGTAGGAGGCGAGAAGGGTGACAGCAATGTGCCTCCCCCCTCCTGGCCCTCATCTATACACATATATATCAGCAATTTTACTTGTAGTGTTCAAACCAAAGGGAGATAAGCACTTATGGATTTATATTTGCTTTACAGTGCACCTTTAACAATAGCGGCTTCTTCTTTTCTGTGCATTTGATTAATTTGCTTTAGTTTTCCAGTGTTGTCTGTTCTGCTGAGCTAAACCGATCAGCTAATTGCCTTCCAGTATCTGCTGTTACATAAATGGCATAATGGCTGAGTGTAATTCCATGTATACATCTATAATCTGTCCCAGCAGGACAAGAGACTCTGTGTGAGAAGCTCTATAGCAATATAAAAAGCAAACTGTTATTATATGATTTCCAGGCAGTAAGCTCTTTACAGTAGAATGTTTCTTATTTTCATCTCAAGCTATATATTAGTCATAATGTAAGTATTTTGTATTGATAGAAGCAAACAGGACATAACAGTTCAAATATATATATATATATATATATATATATATATATATATATATATATATATATATATATATATATATATATATATATATATATATATATATATATATATATATTCACATAATGATTTTTTAATATTGTCTAAAGCAATCAAATATAAACTTGAAATGAATATTATGATCTTATATGTATCTACTTTTGTGTGTATTGATGGAATCATGTGTGATGGTCTCTATCCCCATTTTAAGTATGGGGGTTGCTATGGTAGCCTCCCTAGCTTGGGGCATGGGGGAAGTGACATCAGTGTAGTATGGGATGGGTGGGGTATAATGCATTTAAATGGAACATCGTTGGGAAGTTTATATGGAAAAACATTTTGACAAAGGTTTTAGACCACAATTGAAACGTTATTGTATTGATTTATAGGTGCGGCACCCGGAGTGGAATTAATTGATATAGAGAGTGTGGACTGTTGGGCATATATATTTATGGTCTAATAATAGTATTACTTACAAATATCCAATAACCGCACTGCAGGAACTTTATAAGTGAGAAAAATTAAAGTGAATTATTTCAACGTTTCGGCTCCTTTACTAGGGCTGTCTTCACATCCTGAACACGGCACTAGTAAAGGAGCCGAAACGTTGAAATGAATCACTTTAATTTTTCTCATTATAAAGTTCCTGAAGTGCGGTTATTGGATATTTGTAAGATATATATATATATGTATACATACAAGAATCCTCTGCACTCAACCCATTATCAATATATTTAAGACAGAGACATTTTGTGCATACTGCTACTGAAAAATGCCTTACCCTTTAAACAAAACAGGGATTGTTTGTCCATATATTGCAATATATTTAAACTGGCCAACTACGTCAAAGTCATCCCATATCTGGCCAGTCTTATGCTCAATTTTATCTGATTCATTAAGAATTCTATTGCTTCATTATACATTTTACAAAAGGGACTAGTTTTTCATATTTATACACATTGCTGTTGGGCTGCAGAGGGAAACGATCTCTGCCTTTGAGTTGATGGCACACTGGCAGGATCACGTTGTGCCCACCATGTAAGAGGCAGAAGGGGGGCATTTACTATTACTATGGACACGAGTGTCTCTTGAATGAGCTCTAAAATCCACACTTACCCTGGGTCTTGCTGTATTATACACCAGATTAGAAATGCAGCTCAAGGTGCAAACTTCTTTTCTCTGCTCTTTGCGATCAGTGTAGGGGGAGGTTAGGGAGAGGACAATCTATTGTGGTAATGGAAAGCGGGACCACCAGTTTTACTAACATTTGTGCAACCTTGGTTCCCATGCATTACAGATAGGTGCTCAAGGGGGTTATGTACTAAACTCCGAATGCAAAAATCACGAATTTTTCAGAATTTGTTAAACCCCCGAGGATGGAAAAGTCCGAATCGGAAAATCCGGCATCTCGGACCTGTCGAGGTTGCATATAAGTCAATGGGAGAAGTCTCAATGATTTTTTTAATGTGCACTGGGTTTCGGCAATACCCCTAGGTTTCGGACAAAAATCTGAAAAAAACTTGAAAACCTGAGGAAAAATTAGACAAAAAAACGTGAAAGTCTGATTTTTTCCCGGAAAGCAAATGTTTGGGAAAATGTATTAATAAATAAGCGTAAAAAACCATAGCTAATTTGATTGGAGTTTGTAGCAGAAAATATTAAGATAAATTTAAACTTTGATAAATAACCCCTTTAATGTATGGAACAATAAAAAAAACCTTTAAACCTTACATTAGATAATTAAGTTAGAACAATATGCTTGCATATGTAATCCTATTCTAGACAAGACTCAGCTGTGATGTTTTTCAATTAAGCTTTATGGGATTGTGCCCAGTAATCAGCTGGGAATAGAGGATATAGAACAATAACCACATCTCCGTGCTGTCTCATTGTATATTGGATACTCAACAGGACAGTTGCTTTGAGAGTCAGATGAATGCGGAATTTACCTTATCCAGAACTATAAAAATGGAAAGACTCATTTTATATTAGTGATTTATTTCTTTATAACGCTCTTTTAAATGGTCTTTCATTCCAAATACACAGCATTGAAAACAAAGAAGTAAAATATAACTGTTATATGGAAGCTGATTAATTTCCTTATAGAACATTAGTCACTTATAATTACATTATGAGCACACAGCTTGTTGTATGCAAAATATCTTCTGGATATTTACATAAACGCATACAATATAAGTGCCCACTCTTGGCTGCTTAGCAAAAAGTTCTCCGTTTCTGACTTAGGTCTAGAAAAGTAAAAGAACTGCTTGCTCAGGTAGAGGGTTATGTAAATGACTATTAAGTGTATTTTGTTCTAAGGTTATGGTATGAATTCAGGAGGGTTGCACTTTTTTTGGGGGGTTAGATGCTCTCCTGACTGTGAAGTCACCACTCTATAAGGTGGAGGCACTGATTTTATGGTTTGACCGTTGAACTGTCTCCTTAAAGGGAATATCAACCCCCAAATCAAAGAAAACATAATGCTAAGCAACTTTGCAATATACATTCATTACAGTTTTCTATGTTTTTAAGTTATTTATATATGCATTGCTTATGAAAGCCGTGTTTGTCTGTCCCTTTCTATTCTCTGCCCTGGTGGCTCAGACTGTTGATACAATGTAAGACAACGCAGCTGATTAACAGACCTGTCTTGGCTGGAGAACTAAGGGGCAAATTTACTTACCTCCGAATTTGCGCCATCGGTGACTTTGCCACACTTCGCCAGGCGTAGGGCTGCGCAAATTCATGAAGATCTGAAGTTGCGCACAAGTTACCAACCGTTTGTGAAGTTGTGCTAGCGATGTTACTATCAGCGGTTCGAAGTTACGATAGCGAACGGAAATTTGCATTTACAATGGCTGTATATGCAGCAGAAAACAGATTACACTACACGGCCAGGGAACCTTAATAAATGTATTCTAATGCCCTTCACATATGCCCACAGTATAGTTTAGGTGCCATATGTTACCAAATGTAGGGGGGAAGGAGGGTACCCAAAAAAACATTTTTGCTCTTTTTCAGCCTATCACCCTATAAAAAGTAAAAGACGCCAGTTTTTTTTTGGGACTTGAACCATCCCTATCTACTCTATTGCGCTTCGCCTGGTCTGAGGTGGCGAAATAAAGTCTGGCGCAAGAGGTAACGTTCACGAAAATTAGTGAAAGTTAGTGAATTAGCGTAGTTACGTCCATTCGCCATAGCGCAACTTCGTCTGGCGTAAGGCTGCGAAGTACTGCTAGAGTAGGTCCACTTTGCTAGCGAATTTACGCCAGCACCCGTTAGTAAATCAGCGAAGTGGCAAAATCACGTCACGCTGCTGAATTTTCACTAGCGTTAGCCACTTCACCCTTTAGTAAATTTGCCCCTAAGACTTTTGCAACATTGTTTAAAAAGTAACAACCAGAAGTTATACCAATAGCCATTGTTTTTATAAATAACTTTAAAAACACTGAAAATGTTTTCTTTCATTAGGTAAAATTATATTTAGGGGTTGCCTTGCCCTTCAAATGTCTACTTTCCCCTTCATTCCGGTGATCATTTTCCTCTAGCACCAAATATGCAGCGTTTAGGCTGTTAAAATATCACTGAGGTTATTCAATTAGTAAGTAAGGAATAACAATATGTTCATTTTCTTCCTTTCACTCCATTTCTCCCTCAATAGCTGCATGAAATTCAAGCAGATCATTTCCCTCTTTCAACCGTTAGCAACAGCTTCCAGCAAAATGAGAGCACTTCCAGGCGTGAACACAAGAAGGCAGTGAAACACTATCGTTTTTCATCCACAGGCGTTTGGTAGCAGTGCCCAGCGTTCTTCCCAATAAAAAATGTAAGTGAATGGAAATTTTAATGAAAAGGGGAAAATAATAACAATCAGTGGTTTTTCTCTGGCTTTTCTTTAAACCATTTCACTTATCTTTCTTTATCTTAAATCACAGCAGTGCTTTTGTTGATGCTGAAGTACATCTCTCAGCAGTAAGAGATTAATGGATTGACTCATACATTTCATGTTGGTTTCAGTGCTTTCAATCTTTGCATGTGATATAGATGCAGATTTATATGAGCTCAATGATCAGTATCTGATATAAAGTATTTGTTGCAATGGGTCTTATCTCTCACTCTGCCCAGTCAAACCTATGGGTGAGAAAAAACCCAATACACCCATAGGTTTGACTGGGCAGAGTGAAAAACGCAATATATTACAGTGGAAGTGGAGTCCCACATGCAAGCCCTTGGGCCATGGTAGGAAATATTCCCATAAGCAATTTGCTCTTTATTTAACCAATTAGTAGTGGTGCTTCAGCCACGAGGGAAGGCAATACACTAACCTTGGACATCACTACAGCAGGGACAGTGCACTGTAAACTTCTGGTTTTAAACTAGAAATGTAGAAAAATTTGAGAGAGAAAACAAGAAGGATGTCTTGTAGAAGGCAAACGCCTTGGGACTGGGCCAGATTAGAGTGAAGGTTGGAGGCGGTAGCATGGGAAACTCAGGGAAATCTATATCATCTCATGGATTTAGGAAAGGAGCAGTGTTTTTGTTTGTTTGCTTTGGAGAACATCACATTGGCTGCAGTAACATATTCAAAGATGTAAACATCACATTGGCTGCAGTAACATATTCAAAGATGTAAACATCACATTGGCTGCAGTAACATATTCAAAGATGTGGCTGAGTAAACTCAGTAGGACTCCACTTCCACAGTAATATATTGCATTTTGCACGAGGACTCCAAAGTACTGACTTTTTAGAACAGCATTTATCATAATGAATAGAATGTGGATGAGTTTTTATTTATTAAGCTCTAAACTGACTCATAGGGGCACATTTACTAAGCTCGAGTGAAGGATTCGAATGAAAAAAACTTTGAAAAAAACCATCGAATAGGCTACTACGACCTTCAACTACGACTTTGACTTCGATTCAAACTAAAAATCGTTCGACTATTCGAAAGTGTCTCTTTAAAAAAACTTTGACTACATACTTCGCCAGTTTAAACCTACCGAGGTACAATGTTAGCCTATGGGGACCTTCCCCATCAGTTTTCTAAGGTTTTTTTGATAGAAGAAAAATCCTTTGATCCATCTATTAAAATCCTTCGAATCGTTCGATTTTTACTTCGATCGTATTATTTGCGGAAAATCTTCCAACTCGATAATCGAATTCCAAGGATTTTACTTCGAGGGTTTATGAACCCTCGATATTCGACCCTTAGTAAATGTGCCCCATAAAGTCAGATTGGGGGGCGGCATAGATTACAGTTACAGTGTTACTAGAAGAACAATGTAAAGCAGAAGGCAGCAATGTAAAAAATCTAAAATAAATACACTACACTATAGTTGTGCAAAGTAATAATGCCCACAGCTCAATACTTTTTCCCAAAAATGCCAGCCTCGTAGTGACTGCTGAAACTGTCAAATGATGCAGGTGCAAAATGTTGCCCTAGTTAGTGGCTGGAATGCATTTGGGCTCATTAGATAAAGGGTGATGACATTTGGACCAGACCTATACATACATACACATACACATGTGCATACCCTTTAGTTCTGCGTCTCAGAGGTGCTCAGTATTTCTGCCTGTGACTCACAGCAAGTTAGGGAGCAGCAGTTGTTGCATTACAAGGTGCAACCCACTGCCCCCAAGCACAAGTATAAATATGTGCAACTGCTTCATGGTTTGTGTTTTTATGGTTGCAAGTTTGAAAACACGTAAGTGCCTACAATACAATAAATCTTTACAATCCACAGTTTGGAGTCAAGTCAGGATGTTTTTTTATGGAATCAAATGAACCTTTCTTGTAATTTAGCCCTGGATATCCTAGCATCCAGTAGCATATGGGCTATTAACCTGTGATGTATTCTTGTTTTTTATTTATACAGACAAAAATTCAATTGGGAAACTTCATTGTCTTAGAACGTATCTAGGGTTTGCCTCACTTCAGCTATATGGAATGTCTGGAATACATTGACATTTTTTAAGCTTATATCTTCTGTTTACTTATTCATGCTCTGGATATTAGAATAGAAGTATAGTGAGACTCTAACTGGTAAATAAGTTGTCGGGCTTTTCAGAGATAATATGAGGTATTATTTATCACCATCACATTTAGGCTTTGAGAAAGATTTGAGGTTAAACTGATTAGCCGTAAGTGTGTATTGACATTCAACACTTGTATTGATATCTGCAGCTTCCCATTAGCACTTAGTGTATATTGATATTTATAGGCTTGTTTTTTTTCCATTGTTATCCTGAAATAATTTGCATGGGTTTTACACAGTACAATGTGTATAGTTTTACTTAGGGCATACAGTAGTGTTCATACAATGTACTAGAGCAGCAATAGTTTGTGTCATTTAGAGGACTATTATTTGGTGTCTTGGGAACTTACTACTGAACATGCAAAGCAAATGATTTCATTTTAGAACTGGGCACAATCCTACTCATGCCTAAGCGTCACAGATAATTCAAGTTTGGGAATCTTGAAGGATCCCAGCAATATAATTTTATCATGCTAACATGTGCAGTTAAAAACAACTCTATTCTTTGGCGTGTAAGAGCTCAATGGCAGTGGCAAAGCTCTAACAACCCTCCAAATCTTTAATCCCGATGCAAACTGAAGGGGGGAATTAATGATTTAGGCAACTATTTCCCATGCTGGAGAAACTGATTAATACAGGTAATCCAGAATGCTTGAGACCTGGGGTTTTCCGGATAACGGATCTTTCTGTAATTTTGATCTTCATACCTTAGGTCTACTGAACAATCCTCTAAACGTTAAATATACCCAAGAGGCTGGTTTTGCCTCCAATAAGGATTAATTATATCTTAGTTTGGATCAAATTCAAGGTACTTATTTATAAATAGCAGAGAAAAATTAAATATGTTTTAAAAATGTTAATTATTTGCATAAAATGGAGTCCATGGAAGACTGCTTTTCCGTACTTCGGCGCTTTCTGGATATTGGGTTTCCTGATAATGGATGTAGAGAGCAGGCGAATACATTTTAATTCATAATATCACAAAAGCAAAAATATTATGATTATGCATTAGAAAATTAAATGTCATTCTAAACAAGATTTTTGTGGTCTCTACATCATTGAATATTCAATACCCCTATAAACAGTAGTGTTTTGTTTTAAGTACCACAAGTAAAATAATTACTAAACATAAAATTTCTGATTCCCAAATTTCCAGGGTGTAGTTATATAACCTGACATCTGAGATATTTCAGAGCATAAACTAATTTGCAGCCCAGACTGAGCTAAAATCTGTCAGAACGTTTATAGCCCACATCTAACAGAAATGCAAAATTTATGGTTACCATCAGTAGGTGGGACGCCAGTCAGGGGCCTGGAGAAAAGCAACGGTCTAAAATCCTAGATTGCAATAAGTAAAGGGTTTAGTTGATAAAGGTTTTGTGCAGGCCAGAGGTGTATTTTGCTGCATAGGGGTATGGTCTGGGCAGATCAGGGGCATATTCAGATATAATTCAGGTTTCCATTCTACGTTGGCAAGACCCACCATCCAAGAGGCCCAGTCAGATAGAGAGCCCCTACCAACAAAGTCATATGATTTTCCATGGTTTCTGATGGCTGCCCAGCCTTGATGCAAGAAGAGCAGGTGATTATAACATTAATGTGAAAAAGGAAAGCCTGCAGCAGGCTGCAAGAGTTAAAGTATTGCAAAAAGGTTTGTATAACCATAAAACATACCAAAAATGGCAACATTTCTGCCCCATATAAAGCCTAGTATTATAATCCCAAACACCAAATTTAAAGGGGGTTATTAACTAAACCTCAAATTTATTTGGTCTGGCTTTTTGGGGCAAAAACTCAATTTATTATACCCTGAGAAAATCCGCCTTCTCAGTACTCTTGAGGTCCTATCTCAAAGTTAGTGTGGTCTGCGCTGGGTTTTTTTGTTTTTTTTTACTAATAATCGAGCATAGGAGTTTGGTCTTGGTTTTTTTTTTTAATAAAATATGAGATAAATTTGGATTTTAGTAAATAATCCACAAAGTGTCAGGAAGAGGTGGGGTCCTCCAGCACAGTACCTGGCACCTTAAACTTAGAGGTTACAGCTCTCCTTTCCATGTGTTCCTGTATATTACATTTATGGGACCTGTTGTGCAGAATGCTGGGGACCTGGGCTTTTTGCAGATAAACATAAACATAAAATAAACCCAAAAGGAGTGTTTTGCCTTCAATAAGGATTAATTATATCTTAGTCTGGACCAAGTACAAGGTACATATTTATAACTACAGAGAAAAAGGAAATCATTTTGAAAAATATGAATTATTTAATTAAAATGGAGTCTCTGGGAGACGGCCATGTAATTTGGAGCTCTCTGGTTAATTGGTTTCCGGATAACAGATCCCATGCCTGTAAATAATGTCAGAAATCATCACACATTTTATCAAACAAAAACTTTTTCTCAAAATTGAACGTACCCACATGAAATAAATACTTTCATTCTACCATCCACTTCAGGTCCCTGGTGTCCTTACTGTTAGAATTTGATAGATGCTGCCAGTAATGTAAACCGGATCTCAAATAGATTAATGGGTCTTGCATAAGTTTTTTTTCCCCGCACCATTCGTAGATATGCTAGCACTCATCGTCTTCTCTCTGTGTTGTTTACTGCTTCATTGTTTTGTCTCATATCCATTGACTTCTTAAAAACAAAACGAGGCAAAGGACTCTAAGGCATATATCTAATTAGCAGAATAATAATAAACCAGAGTTTTGTCAGATTCTCCCTGGTCCACTTACAAAGTCAAGCCTGGAATAATCTGTTTATTTGGTACAGAGGACAAACAAGTGGAAAACACATACTCTAAAATGCAGCCTAAATTATTTATTATAGAACATGTAAACTCCAGCACCTCTCTTCAGCTTAACATCACGCCAGATCACTCGTCCCCTACTGTGTGAAAAATTGCTTTTTGAGCTATTTAGTCACTTCTGTGCATTTCTATTATAATGTGTAAGATGTAGTGAACTGTTGGTTGCAGCTTAGAATAGATAAGCTTACCTAGCCATGGATTTAGAAAATAGGAAGGTAGAAGGGGAGCTTGCATAAATGTTCTGTAGAATTGATTTAACCTTTGCACAGTGCTATGTCTGATAGAAAAGCATTGTATTTACACAATATTTTGAAGCTAAACATGTATATAGATATTTCTGGCAAGTCAAATCAGAATGTCATAACATTGATGGTTTTGCACCCCAGTGATCCCTGCTTTGATAGACTACTATATTGTGACACATTTTGCATTACATGTGCGCATTGATTTCCGAATACAATAACACATAAATATGTATGGAGAAATGTAAAAAAAAAAGAATACTCCTAGAAAATAAACCCTTACCTTAGGACACATTGAGGAATATTTAAAAACCATATGTGTTCATGGACATTAAGGTTCGAGTTGTGTTTTCCACAAAAATTCGGGTTTTCGATTTGATTTCTTTGGTCACAACAAAATTTTTTTGGTTATAAAAAAACCTCGATTTTTAATGATTTATTATACCCCGACCCTGGAAATAGCTTGAATCTAAAAAATACACCATCTAAAACCTGTCTAGGTCATGTAGGAATCAATGGCAGAGGTACCAAACTTGGGTAATTCGAATAATTTGAGTTTTTTCCCACCGAAAACTCTATTAATTCGGGTTTTTTCGGATTTCACAACTCAAACTCGCAGAATTGAGTTGTATCTTATTTTTTTTAAAATAAGATACCATTCATGAGTTCATTCGCATTCATTTGAGGTATAAAAAAACTCTTAACATTCAACCTTTGATAAATAACCCCTTAAAGGGATACTGTCATGGGAAAACATGTTTTTTTTCAAAACACATCAGTTAATAGTACTGCTCCAGCAGACTTCTGCACTGAAATCCAATTCTCAAAAGAGCAAACAGTTTTTTTTATATGCAATTTTGAAATCTGACATGGGGCTAGACATATTGTCAGTTTCTCAGCTGCCCCAGTCATGTGACTTGCACTTTAGGATGGAACTACTTTCTGTTAGGCTGTTATTTCTTCTACTTAATGTAACTGAATTAGTCTCAGTGGGACTTGGCTTTTACTATTGAGTGTTGTTCTTAGATCTACCAGGCAGCTGTTATCTTGTGTTAGGGAGCTACTATCTGATTACCTTCCCATTGTTCTGTTGTTAGGCTGCTGGGGGTAAAGGGAAGGGGGTGATATCACTCCAACTTGCAGTACAGCAGTAAAGAGTGACTGAAGTTTATCAGAGCCTAAGTGACATGACTGGGGCAGCTGGGAAACAGACAATATGTCTAGCCCCATGTCAGATTTCAAAATTGAATATAAAAAATCTGTTTGCTCTTTTGAGAAATTAATTTCAGTGCAGAATTCTGCTGGAGCAGCACTATTAACTGATGCGTTTTGAAAAAGACATGTTTTCCCACAACAGTATACCTTTAAAGTTTATGATGTGGAGACATGCAAATGCAAAATGCAATTCACCATGTTTATCCAGAATGGATATTTTTCCCTTATAACAGTAGTGAATGCAAGTGGTTATTCATTGCTTTTTTCAATGAGCCAAAACACACACCGTTACACTGAAATTTTAGTACGGATGTGTCATTTTCAGTGTTCTTTAGGCGCATAATTCTTTAGGCACAAATACACTACAGCATACTTTGGGAACCTGCATTAATAGGCGCACTTGTGAGATGGATGTACCAGGGGTGAGTGTAAGTATATGGTTGTGCAAGGAGCATCTTTGAATGCAAATACCAAATAAATGTCATCAATTCACACAAAGATTGCATAATTTGCACATTCTCAACTGACGTTGTGGTCATAAATCTTAAAGGAGAAGGAAAGCTATGGAGGCATTTTATTGCCAATAGATTAGCTGCAATAGTGCAAGCTAGAATGCTATATTTATTCTGTAGAATGTTTTACCATACCTGAGTAAAAAGCTCTAGAAACTCTCTGTTTAGAATAGGAGCTGCAGTATTAATGTGGTGTGACATCACTTCCTGCCTGAGTCTCTCCCTGATCTGGGCTCAGATTACAGCAGAGAAGGGAGGGGGGAAGAGGAGCAAACTGAGCATGCTCTTGCCCAGGGCAATGAGGTTTAAGCTGAAGGCAGGAAGTCTGATACAGAAGCCCATGTGTACACAATAGAAGGAAAGAAATGCAGTGTTTCTTTTGACAGGGGACTCAGAGCAACATTACTTTGGGGGTTTACTGGTATATTTAGATGGACCTTTCTGATAAGGCTAACTTAGTTTTAACCTTTCCTTCTCCTTTAAATCTAACTAGAAAATATGAGTGTCATTTTAAGATTAATATTTTAATTATTATAAAAATACAAGCATTGTTTAATAGTTACAGCACAATTTAAGGGACAAGATAGGGGGCAATTGTGTACATCACTTTGCTCTCCCCTGATGAATACAGTATTGCTTAATGCAGGCAGTAATATATTTATCAGAGAGTCCTTGCCCTCCAGAATGAAGCAAAAAGTCTCCCAATAAGGTGTAGTGTAACTATAACACACCGGCTACTGTATAGCAAAAATAGGAAAGATATTGGACGCCAGGAGGTTCTTATGATGAAAACAGAACGGATGGCTTATTGTACAAAGAACAAAACAAGTGACCACAGGTTTACGACAAATCACAGAGGAGGGTAGATAGAGAAAGATGATACAGCAATTACAGCTGTCACTCCCATAAGTCAAATAGTCAAGCATACATCTATTCCCTCAGGCAGATACACTTTTAAGTAGTCCGGATCCCATCCAGTGGAGTGGTTAGGGAGAAGAATTGTAGCCCAACACCCTATCCACTGTGGTCCCTTCACTAAAGGCATACAAGGAAGCCTTGTGGGAAGCTACTCCCTGCTATTATCTTTGATGGAGCACACAACTGCTCTTTCAATATAATCGGACTATCTAACTCTCCTAGAGAATCTGTTAAAGAATCCACCTTGTGCTTGTTAACCTCGTTCAAGTGGTTCCCTGGTCCCCGACTTAATCACTAAAGGTACAGGTCCCTTTTAGGGCAGTGGCTTTACTGGGCCTTGGTGTATCCAGACTCAATGGGAAACAACTAGCTGGAAGGACACCAGGAGCCAAAGAGGAAGATCCACCCCTTTCCACACACTATATTGAAGTGTGGTAGGAAGTGATCATTACACCCTTTGGCCAATAACTACTGGTTATGCAAATACTGAAATAGATACATAGGCTTTTGCCTAGTAACTAGGGAAGTAAAGGAGAAGGGTAGGGATTTAAAGCTATAGGAGCCAAACAGATCCTATAGGTCCCTACATTTAGTCTGCTAAAAATAATTTAAACATAAAATAAACCCAACAGGATTCAAGTGCCTCCAATGAGGATTATTTATACTTTAGTTAGTATCAAGTACATGGTATTGTTTAATTACTACAGAAAATGTGAATTTGTTGATTAAAATGGAGCCTATGAGAGATGGCCTTCCTGTAATACAGAGCTTTCTGTACAACAGGTTTCTGTTACCTGTAATAAAAGAAAATTGACTGGTTTCCACAGCTGCCTGTGCTATCTTCAGCACCAAAGTAGGATGCCAGTGCTTCCAATCACCTCACTGACCAGCACAACAGTACCAGTGGTGGCCAAAAAGTTATTTTATTCTAGTCTTCACATGCATCTATTGTTAACTCTTTCGAATGTAGAATATCTTACAAATCTGCAGAAAATGATTAAGACCTAATGAAATGTGGTTTGCGGGTGGAGAGTACAGATGATATTAGGGACATGATCAACATGATTGGGAAATGGCTTTGTCCAGCGTAAAGAAAAACACAATGCATGCACAAAACAATCAGCCACATGTTGGGTTCTACCAAAGAAGTGTTTCTCAAACTGTGCGCTAGTTTTGTTTTTAAGACCTGCCTGCAATACTGATGAGGCCCCTGTGACTCCATTCTTTATACTTGGCTGCTGCTTTTACTTCTTCTTCCCACAGCCTTAATTGCCAGTCGTCTTCTACACAAAGTCATATAATTATATTCTGAAATGGCAAGTCCAAACATTATTTTTAGTATTTATAAGATAAATTGTTTTGTTGTTGTTTTTTAATGTGTGGAGGCAATGTCACATTTTATATGAGTAGTATTTACAGACACCAGTTACCCTAATAATAATAGTAATCAGCTGAATACAATGAATGCCCTGTAATGTAATGTCAGTTCCGCATCTTTAGTGTCTTAGGAAATAACCCACAAAGAGTGTAATTAATAGGGTAAATATATATAGCCTTTGCTATGCCAGTTAATACATCTGCCCAAGATTAGTCATTAGCTACTTGCTGGCGTGATTTGCTTCTGCATTGAAATGAGACCACTGAAACATCCATTTTCCAGATAAAAAAATGTTTTAATTACAATATAGTTAGTAGGCTAAATAAACTTGTATATGTATCTATATTAGGGCAACAACACAAGGGGTGATACGATATGGAGTGTTTTGTCACCCCTGGGGGTTTGTAGCTCTGTGGCAGGAGCAAAAATACTCAAACTCACCAGTTATTCACTGTGAGTTGAAATTAACTGGCTTTAAAGCAGGGATACATTGAAACCTGCACCAAAAAAAACCCTTTGGCACAAGTGCTCCATAAAAGGATGCCATGGGGGCTCAATTTTGCACTTGTAACCATGTGATCTGTAAATGAGTCCTAACGGTTTAGAATATATATAATATAAATATATATAAATATAAACAAGTAACAATAACAATCAATTTGTAGTCTTATAGGGTATTTGTTTTTTAAATGGGGTCAGTGACTCCCATTTGAAAGCTGGAAAGTGTCAGAAGAAGAAGGCAAATAATTGAAAAACTATAAAAAATAAATAATGAAGACCCATTTGCTATATAACATACCAAAAGTTAACTTAAAGGTATATAGCTTCATGTTTGTAGGCATCAATATCAATGGCATCTGCCTGTCACTGTAGATTTCTAACATTGAAAACCCAAACAGCTCTGTATCTGGCACTTATAATAAAGAAAATCATTAAATGGTAATCCCAATATGTAAAATAGCAAGGGGATAATAATGATAGTTCAGGTAAGACAAGTACCTATTCAGAATTCTAGAATTGGTATGGAAGACATTTTGTTAGACTCAGAATCAATAATCAGCACCTACCCACAAAAAAACCCCATAGTATCAGTGGTGTAACGGCCACAGTGGGGTTCAGGTTTGCTTCCTCTGTAGGGGGGATTGACGCATGGAAAATCAAGGGTCAACAACAATTTTTTCAGTGACAAAGATGAACTGTGATTTCAGCTGGGGGGGGGGGGTGAAGGCCCTAAAATATATGGCCCCAAAGTTAATCCACTATATAACATGTAATACTTATTGACATGTATTTATTTGATTTTTTTTATCTCTTATTTGGAGTTAAAATATTTGATGGATATATCTTTTTTTTTTTTTTTAAACATGTTTTTATTAAGAGTTTTTAAGCATGTCTTACAAATATTGGATCATAAGTATCTAGTTGGTGATCATCATTGTAAACGAAGAATGCATGCTATTTAATAAAGTAAAGTGAAAGAGAAGGAAGAATAAACATAAACATAAACAAAGCTAGCATAATATTACAGTCCTGTTATTTTGCAACATTCGACTATCAAGTTTCTGAGAACGAGCATAAATATCCAGATTCAAGTAAACAGGTCAGGCTTATTTACCTTAAATACGATGACAAAAGCCTATTAGTACGGTGACTCCTGGGGGGTGAACTTGTGGATGGTCTGGCGCCCTGAAGTGAGTTTTGAATGTAGTCGTTAGCTTCTTGTAGTAAGGAGTTACCCTTTAAGATTTCCATGTCATACCATGTAGTGTTTATAAAGGTGTAAGTGGTTAAATATCTGAGTGGTAAAGGAAGGCTATTTATGTATGTGGTCCAGATGGAGAAAAATTGTTCTGCTTGTAAGTCTTTCCTCAGTGTGGCCTCCAGCCAGTCCATATGAAAGATATGGTGTAATTTCTGTTTCATGAGTGTGGTCGATGGGATTTCTATAGATAGCCATTGGTGTAGAATTGTTTTCCGAGACGCTGCTGCCAGCCTAGCCGCCAAATGTTTCTCCCCCTTATTCAAAGTCGGGTAATGTTGAGTAATACTAAATAGAGCCCATTCCAACGCTGGTTGAATCACTTTGTTTGTCATTTGCCTCCAATAGGAGATTACTTCCAGCCAGAAGGTTTGAACTTGAGGGCATGACCAGAGCATGTGGAGAAGATCCGCTTTAGGGGCTGAGCATCGAGTGCATCTATCTGAGGGAAGCGTTCCCATCTTAAAGCGTTTGTCAGGTGTTAGGTATGAGTTGTGGAGAAGTTGTAGGGTCATTTCCTGGTATCTGCTGGTCGGTAACATCTGAGTAGTACGTGTATATGCTTTTAAAATGTCCACAATGGGGATTTGTGGTGTGATAGTGGTCCACTTAAATAAATGGGAGTCCCTGGTATCTAGGTTTATGGTCGTTCGAATGATATGATATATTTGTGCAGTAGAGCGCACGGTCGATTTGTCTTTCCATAAGTTATCTATTGGATTATCACTGTCTGTGTGTTTCATATTATGGATCGCGGTTCTCGCGAAATGAAGTATCTGCATGCTGAGAAATATGTGTAGACGAGTGAAGGGGAACTTCTCTTTCAATTCCTGTAAAGAAAGCAAGTCTCGATTTCGTTTGATAAGGTTATGAATTGTGGCTATTCCACCTTCCCGCCAGTTATACAAGATCGGGTTCGACAGTCCTATGGGAAAGTTTGTATTACCTAACCATGTTAGATACGGGGAGTGATGTTGAGGTAGGTGATGTTTCAGTCTAAGCAATTGCCAGATTTTATGTGTGTCCGAAAATAACGGGTTTTCTTTCAGCTTTCGAGGGATCGCCGAAAGCGGGGAGTGTAGAAAATAATTTAAAGTAAGGCCGTCCAGGTAAGATTGATCTAAGTCAGTGTTAGCAAACCAGTTTCTATTTGTTAGCCAGTCACCAGCGTATCTGAGTAATGCCGCTTCATTGTACTCCTTAACATTAGGCAGGTTAACACCGCCTAAGTGCCTTGGCTGTTGCAATTTGTAAGTACCCGAGTCGGGGGTGTTTGTTCTGCCAAATAAAGGTACGAAATATATGATTTATTCGTTTAAGGTCAGTAGGTTTAATACGATATGGCAGCATTTGTATTGGGTATATCAGTTTCGGAAAAAGGATCATTTTTATAAAGTGGATTCTGCCTAAAAAAGTTAAATTGAGGTGTTTCCATTGTTGTGTTTCCTGTTGAATCCTATCAATAATTGAGCGAACATTCAAACCATAGAGATCTTTGTGATGTTTTGGTATTTTTATGCCTAAATATGTTATATGATGGTGGGCTTTCTTGAAAGGAAAATTGGTGGAACAATTTTGTGGCGTGGTATCATGAAGGTGTAACGCCTCAGATTTTCCTGCATTAATTTGGAAGCCAGCAATCAGTCCGAATCTACTTATGATTGACAAAATGGTTGGGATTTCTGTTTGGGGGTTTTGTACAAAAAGCAATATGTCATCAGCAAATGCCGTGACTTTCAGCTGCGTTTGGTCAATTGGGATACCTGAAAAGTTGGGGTTTTTCAAGAAGTGTCGAAGTAAGGGGTCTATGGCTAAGTTAAATAGTAACGGAGAGAGTGGACAACCTTGTCTCGTTCCCCTTCCGATCATAAATCGTTCTGAGTTCTGGCTGTTCACTGTGATAAATGTGCTAGGAGTAGAATATAAAGTCTTGAAGAGATTAAACATTTGGATACCAATATGTTGATATTTTAGCAGTCGTCTAATATGTATATGTGAAATCCTGTCGAAAGCTTTATCAGCATCTAAGCTTAACAATATTCCCTGTTTCCTTTTCTCCGAATTGCAGTGATATAATGCTGTCAGAATCTTGCGGATAGCCTGTACCGATTGCCTATGTTTGAGGAAGCCTACCTGGTGTTCGGTGAGTATATTGGGAAGAATGAGCTGTAATCTGTCCGCCATTATTTTGGTCAGGATTTTAATATCTTGGTTCAATAGTGATATTGGACGGTAGGAGGTACAGTCAGTTGGATCTCTACCTTCTTTTGGAATTAATATTATTCTGGCAACATTGGCCTCGTGCCATAATGGTGAGCCTTGCAAGACTTTATTATAGAGATCAGTTAAAATAGGAGAGAGTTCAGAGACTAGTAATTTATAATACTCCGCAGAGAGACCATCCGGTCCCGGTGTTTTGTTATTTTTCAAATGTTTGATAGTTCTCGAAATTTCCTCTTCCGTGACAGGGGCATCAAGAATCTCTCTATCCTGAACCGAAAGTTTTTGGAGTCCAGCTTCCTGTAAAAATTTGAGACCATCTACCGGATCATCTACAGGGGCGGTATATAAGCGTTGAAAGTGAGTCGTCATGATATTTTTGATATGATCAGGATCTTTAGTCCATCCCTGTGGGGTTCGTAATTTTACTATGTATGGGTTGGTAAGTTTTTTTGCGGCTAGCCGAGCCAATAGTTTTCCCGATTTGTTGCCCCATCTATAAAATCTGTTTGCTGTGTAATTCAGCGAGTTGTATGCTTTATCTGTCAATAAAGTGTCTAAAAGATGTTTCATCTCAGCATATTTTATTTTATCTTCCTGTGTATTGGTAATCTTGAAAGCCGTGTAATGGTTCGTCAATTCATTTTGTAGTAGCGTGTACTTTTGCAAAAAGATTTTCTTTTGTTTGATTAAGTAAGATATAATATGTCCCCTCAGAACAGGCTTAGAAGCTGCCCATAATAAATGGGGATCTTCCCAGTGCTCAATATTGTCATCGACATAATTAGCCCAGTTCGATTTCAGAAAAATGGAGAAATCAGCATTGGCGGTTAAGTAAGCTGGGAATCTCCAGTTGGATGAGCGAGATTGGGGTCTAGGTAGTTCTAACTGTGTAGTGATGATGGCATGATCCGAGATATCTATAGGGTAGATTGCAGCTGTGGCTAGGCTATGAAGCAGCGCCTGCGAAATGAATATGTAGTCTATTCTTGAGTGGGTGCCATGGACTCCCGAATAGAAGGTATAATCTTTCGTGGTTGGGTGTAAGAATCTATAGGTGTCTCGTATATGCAACATGTCACAGAGTGTGTGCAGAGGTTTCGCTCTAGAGTGTGAATGTGAGGTGGAGTTACCTGATTTATCCATATAGCTGTTCCAGACCGCGTTGGCATCACCACCTAATATGATGTTTGTTGCCCCCCAGGAGTCAAGCCGTTGCAAAATATCTGTAAAAAAACATTTATTATCAGTATTTGGGGCGTATATGTTCACCACAGTATATATCCTATCCTGAATTTCTAAGTCTGCAATGAGGTAGCGCCCATGTTTGTCCTGGTACGTTTTTGTGACTGCACATTGTATTGACTTATTGATTAATAGTGCGACGCCCCTCGCTTTGGATGTGTAAGAGGCTGTCAAAACAGAATGTATCCATTTAGCTTTAAGTGTCTGAGTATCTGTGGACTTCCAGTGGGTTTCCTGTAGTAAAATAATATGGGCGTTTTCCTTATGTAAGCGATCAATTACCTTCCTCCTTTTTATAGGGGTATTTAACCCACCCACATTCCAGGAAAGTATTTTAAGGTGTGTCGTTAAAGTATCTGGCTGTTGTAAGGCTATATTAGGGTCTGCCATTGAACTAACCTATACCTGATTTTACCCAAAATACCCAAGTCTGGCATTCATTGTCAGGGTGAAGTTCGTCCCAGCGAGCAAGCTTCATCCCTGGGTAGTCTAACCTGTCAGTGGTGTTACCACGACCAAATGCAACTTGTGTGGTCATTCTCTCAGTATTAGTAACAAATGCTAGCAAAAACTGTACTATATATAAAAAGACAAACATAGTATATAATAACATGGGACATCAAACCCTCCACCCATCTTTTCCAGCATGCAGTATCCACCAGTGAGCAGTAAGAGAGAAGATAGTGAAAGAAAATAGGTTAAATGTTCAGTATCAGCAACAGCTGTCAAGCAGTAGGAAACGTTGTTTTCCTGCAGCAGGGGCGTCATCATAGACAAGTGCAGCTACGACTCAGGAGTAGCTGGAAAGTTCAGGTAACGTGGTCCGGTGATCCGGTAGCAGATTGTTGGTCATTGTAGTAGGACAGGGCTGCTTTAGGATCTTCGAAAAACAGAGATTTGCCGGTGTCTTTGTTCGTGATTTTCAGTTTAGCTGGAAATAATAACGCAAATTTATATCCAGAAGAAAAGAGAGATTTACATACAGGTCCAAATGCTTTGCGTTTCGCCGTGACTGAGGCGGAAAAGTCTTGGAATAACAGAAGTTGCTGACCTTCATAGGATAGAGTCTTCGCCTTCCGGTAAGCAGAGAGAATGTTCATTTTATCAACGTAGTTGAGAAGTTTAAATATGACCTGCCGTGGCCGTCTAGCATCTTTCATCGGCGGAGGTCCTATACGATGAAATCGTTCGATTTGATACGGTAAAGTGGAGGCATCCATTTTTAACAGGTCAGGTAGAATAGTTGTTAGTAAAGTTTCCAAGTCTAGTCCTTTGATAGATTCCGGAACACCAACCAATCTCAGGTTGTTCCGTCTACTCCTATTTTCTAAATCATCAACTTTTTCTGCCAGTATCGTGATTTCGTGTTGTTGTGTCTCAATAGTTGTTTGTGCTTTGTCCACTGTATCTTCCAAGTCCGAAATCCTCTGTTCCGCTTCAGCTAACCGTTGAGACTGATTAGTGAGCTGTTGCAATATCTCTGTAACAGACTCTTTTATCCCGGCCAACTTTTGGTCCAGTAGCGGCCCAAGGGCCTGAAGCAGTTCCTGTGTTTGAGATTGAGATGTGGAAGGGGAGCGTGGAGGCTCTGAGTCTGAATTGTGAGTAGGAGAGCCTTGTAGTTTCTTCTGGTCTTTGGTTCTGGATTTGACTACCCGTTGTGGCATTGTAGAATTTTGGCCCAGGTATCTTTCCATAGTATGATGCGAAATTTTAGGAGTAGTGGAGAGATGTAATCCAACGTTACTGTGTAATCCAACGTTACTGCTTACGATGGTCTTTCACTTGCCTTCTGGTTCAAAAGGATGACATGATGCATGTTAACTGGTCATTTCAGTTTCCTTAAGTGCATGGGTGATGGGTTAAGTGGGTTTTACATGGTGAATAAGAAAAAGTAGTTCAACAATGGGAGATTTGTTGCGTTCCTCCGGTAATGTCAAGAAGGATGGTGTGGGGAATAGTAGCACCTTTTAACCACTCCAGCCAGATGACATTTAATAGGATACCTCCGTGATAGTCAGATTGTGTGGTTTTTGCAGTGATAGCAGGTCGTTGAAGACAGCTGGTTCACGTAGAACATAGGACCTAAACCTCAGGTAGGTCAGAGAGGTGGCAAAATTTGATGCTGTTGAGTTGTAGAGGAATTGGGATGTGGGGAGTATATCTACAATAGTGTCCCTCCCCAAGACAGATATGTCTGAATTGAGGTGTGGGGAGCTGCAAAGCCTGAAATGCCAGAAGGCCTGTATGGTGGAACGAGGCCTCAAAATCAGGATCAGTAAATAAGTCCCAACCAAGCACAACGTATAGTGGTGGAGAGAGCAAAGAGCGACGACTATGAGTCAGGGGCAATGGTGCAGGTATAGAGGGAGAGTTGAGAAATGAGCGTAGTTTGCAGATTCTGGTAGGAGCTTTAGGTGTACGGCCTAGGATAATATTCAGAGCTACCGGCTCTCGTACTGCGTGGCCTGCACAATCACTCCCAATTTGGCCTAAGTTAGGATTAGCTGCGACACAGAGAAGAGGTTGTGTAATAGTCCCGGAGTCCGGGTCAGTGGCCAGGCGTTAGAGCTCAGGACGTGGAAGTGGGAGGTATTATTCCCAAATGGCACTTTAAGTGTGGCCTGGCGTCTGCAGGAGTTAGGCCTGTGTGCGCAGTAAAGCGCGCCGCTACTGTGTCCTGTGGGCTCCGCGGCCTTAATAAATGTGAAAGGGCGGGCCTCGGTGCGGCGCTGATGGCAGCGCAATAACCCCCGCGTCCCGGAGCCGTGTGGGGAGACAATACTATACCGGGGATATCAGTCGGTTCGTGTCTCCGTCACAAGCGATGCGGATTGGCAGCTAAGGCCTGTCGGCGCGGGTCAGCGTGGGTGGCGCACCTGGTTCCGGGGCTGCAAATGAACGGTGAGACGACCGATGACGTCTTGGCCGTTGCCTTCTAGACTCCTCCAGCCTGGGTAAGTAAAAAGTAGTTGGTTTGGCTCGGGTTGCAAAGCTCAAACGTAGTATTTTCTAAGCTGTGGGTGAGGAGCTCAGTAAAAACGCGGCCATCTGTTAGGACCGCCCCCCGGAACCTCGGATATATCTTTTTTGAGAACATATAGTTCTTCTTTAATACACTGCCTTTTAATATTCATAGATTTTTTTTTTCTTTTTAAAAATTTACATTTAGGGATACATAAATTATTGTTACTAAAAATAACAAGTGTATTTAAAGGACAAGGAAAGGCTTATAAAGAGTTAATCTTCATTCGCAAGACATACGTCCAGTGGTAACATCCGTTCTATCCTGTCTATCCTAAGCTCTTTTTCAGATCTTAAGCGTGATTGCAGAAAAAAAAGGTTGAGTTGATACACAGAAATACCCATCGGCCACCACTCCCTGACAAAGACCCTGGTGCATGCACATTACTTCGATTCAGCACCAAACTAATGTGATTCAGCATCACATTAAGAATTATTTGTGAGCACACTTACAAAGACAGGAGAAGGAGCTTGGGTTAGGGGGTGGCTTCATTTTTGGCCCATGTGCACATCATTAGGGGAGGCTACGTTGATGATGCCACACTTGGAACATGGTGCCCACGAAAGAAGGACTTCTACAGGAGGATTTCTGTAAACGGTTTAGCTAAAGGAACTAAGCGATAAAGTACACCAAGGGGGGTTCTACAACATAATAAAGCTTTGGGGTAAAGCATCTCCTTGTCCTTTAATCCCATCAATTAAATGCTGCATGACAATCAAATACACGCATATACATACCTTATATATATTTTATCTGTTTTATGAAAGACAAGTAAGAATAGAGTTCTTTGAGTATCAAGAAAACCCATTTATGCACTCTAACACAAACAGAATATAGGGACGTAAAATGCAGAAATGGAAGTCATTGGAGTAGCTAAAAAATAATGGAAACAAATAGGCAGTTTAGTGATCTGAACAGCATGGGCAGAAGATTGATAGCGAATGAAACAAAATTCAAAGTTTTGCCAAAACATCGAGGAGAGAATGTCAGAATCTTGGAACATATATCGGAATGTGAAATCATTCACTGCTAATCTCTGACAAATATACTGACAATTAGAAGAATGGATGCTGAGTATTTCTTGTGACACCCTGTACCAAAAATTAAGTTCAAATTCGTCAAACATTTTAATTAACTTAAAATATACGTATCTATTTATTCAGTGTTACAATGCAAAGTACCAACCCACCATCTCAATAACCCTTGAATAATACATCATTTTAAAAAGGCAAGTTGATCCAACAATCAAAAAGGCACCCCATGGCAGCCCTGAATATTATGAGGATTGTTATTTCATCTGGGCATAAATCAAAAAGCACGCAATGACAACCATGATTATTATGATGGGTTCTTTAGCTTGTGGGTTGTCAGAATTTTGTAACTTGTATATATAACTCTTTAGTTTATAATCCATATTTTTACTTATTATTACATATTATTTATCTGTTTTTCCTCATTGGGTTTTAGTATTATGTTTGCCATGCTATGGAAATATTCACTCAGCATCATATTTCAGTTGTTCACTAATGTGTCCTGCTTTTTTGATCTAGAAGTAGCGCAGCATTCCCGTGTCTTCAAAAAGTTGGCCACTGTGTCCCTATATCTTCTTCATCTTGCTTAGACTTTTTCTGTGGTTCTCAACATGTTTTTTCAAGTTAAAGTGATACAGACATGTCTTTATTAAAGGAGAAGGAAAGCTACTGTGGCAGTTTATTGCCAATAGATTAGTCACAATAGTGCAAGCTAGAATGATGTATTTAGTCTGCAGAATGCTTTTCCATACCTAGGTAAACAGCTCCATGCCCTGGAGGTTTAAGCTGAAAGAAGGAAGTCTGATACAGAAGCTTATGTGTACACAATAGAAGGAAAGAAATGTGGTATTTCTTTTGACAGAGGACTCAGAGCAGCATTCATTTCAGAGTTTAATTGTGTATTAATATAGACCTTTCTGATAAAGCTTACTTACTTTTAACCTTTCCTTCTCCTTTAAAGACTATAAAGATACTACATCAATGCCAGAAAGAGAAAATCACAAACACCAATACTTTTTTTTTTAATGATTTTTATTTGAGCAATGAAAAACAGGATTTAGAAATCACCATTTCTTTGGATATCTCTAAGTTAGCAAGACTTATGGTCCCCATAGACGCAAAGATTTTTCTTGCAGAACGACCGATTTTAGCGAAGTCCAATCCCTTTGAAATTATAGTGTGGATAGTGGGATTCTAACGATCCTACATCTTATGATTTTTCGCCCGACATCTGTCAGAAAATTGATCGGCCAGGTTAAAAAATCTTTATCGGTCTCAGTACAATCTATCTATGTTTGCAGGGCCAAGCAGGCAGCTACCCTTCAGTTTTGCTGGCAAATGCCTAAAATGGTCTTTTTAGTTGATGGACACATTGTACATTTAAACGATCATTTCGAGATAATCATGGTCTCACGATAATGATTGGATCTTTTAAAAGTCTTTACATCTATGGCCAGCTTAACAGTACATAATACATTGTTGGTCAAGTGAAAAGGGAAGAATTATAATGAAATAACTTGTTTGAAACCTGTTTTTGGAGAAAATTGGATAGGGATTAATGGTAAAACTGGATAAAGTTTTAGTTCCATTAACTGAGTTGGCTCATAGCAAGGAATGAGGGATGGGATCAGGATCTTATGGGGACAGTGCTAAAGTCTTTAGACAGATCAATACTTTGATACATTGGCCAAGATGTTGATATAATGAAAGGGAATTTTTCACAAAACCTAGTTCTTCAAATCTGAGCTTGAATGTGTAACATTTCACTAATGAAGTCCAAATCATGTAACAGATTGTCTGCAGCTGTTCAGAATATATCCTTCTGCTTTGAAATGTTGTTTTTCTTGTTGAAATCTAATACAAAATTAATTTAGCAAACTGGATTTGCATTCGATTCATAAAGGCAAGTCCTTGTTTCAAATCCCTGGCCACAGCGGTCCCGTCTCTCTCTCTAATTTAGAACTTGAATTCTTTCCGATTGCTATGACAGTGTTCCAACTCCAAGCAGATGTGAGATAATAACATTTTATTGGAGCAATGTAAATAAGGTTTCATAAATATAAATAAATACACAGTATCAAAGTATGATTACACTTTTAATCCCTAAATATTGATTCTTCTTCTTTTCAATTTACCTTTTAATTTTTTTTTTTAACTATGAATTCATTCATTTCAAACACATTTCAGCTTAATGCCAAAGCTGCAGTATGCCAGATACCATATTCTCTTATGGCTCATTCACTGTGTTCTGCAACCTGAATGGATAGTTGTAAATTGATTATTTTTTAAGCTATACTCTGTACCAAAGTAGATCGCATGCATACCTCTTTTGCATTATCACATTGACAAATAAGATATTGTTCTGCAATGTATACTTTTGTCTAGGAAGTTTTTCATTCATCCATGTCTTGACATAAATTATATAGTAGTCTACAACAAGTAGAGTTTCTGAGAAATTTTGTAAATGTTATGCCACTCATCTGAGTAACGTTTGTACATACAGAGGAGTTTCAGGAACATGGGGGACATACAGTAAGGGGCCCATTTACTATGAAGGAATAGAAGAAAAATACTTCGAATTTCGAATGTATGAATATGGCTACTTCGACCTTCGACTACGACTTCAAATCGAAAGATTCAAACTAAAAATCGTTCGACTATTCGACCATTTGAAAGTCGAAGTACTGTCTCTTTAAAAAATACTTCGACCCCCTACTTCGGCAAATAAAACCTACTGAGGCCAATGTTAGCCTATGGGGAAGGTCCCCATAGGCTTCCTAACAATTTTCTGATCAATGGATTAAAATCCTTCGAATCATTCGGTTCGAAGGATTTAATCATTCAATCGAACGATTTTTCCTTCGATCGTTCAATCGTAGGAATTGCGGTAAATCCTTCGACTTCAATATTCGAAGTCGAAGGATTTACATTCGGCAGTCGAATATCGAGGGTAAATTAACCCTCGATATTCGACCCTATGTAAATCTGCCCCTAAGTGTCTTATCCTGCCACTCCCTCCTGAATACAGTACTGACAAGCACTGGCAGCACTGTATTCATGGGGGTGAATGCAGGTCTCTGCTCTCTGTTTTGCACCACAGAGACCTATGGCAATTATGTGTACAAAATAACTGTAGCAAAAACAACTATAAAGGCCAGTGCTCCAATCAGCGTAGAAGTAAGGGAACAAAAAGATATTGGAGATAATACAGCATTATTTCTTGTTAAGAATACACCCTTAGTGACAAAAAATTGGAAAAGTGCATGACTTTCATAGCACCACTATCCGCACACCATACAGCAATAGCCTATTTATTTATACACCAAACAAGGTGATTGCCACTTTTAGTAACTTTTATGGTAAAGGTGGGTACTCACAGACATAAAATATCATGTGCAGTAAGAATTCTCCTAGTTTGCTCCAGTCCACAACCAGGCTGAGGAACTCTAGGGAAATGCACTTGAGATTGAGTTTAAAAACCTTCTTTATTAAAATTCAATTATAGTTTAAAATACACTCACATATTTATGGTGAAAGTTTCAGCAAATCAAGTCTCTCACTGATGCCCAGGATGTTGAGCTGTTTGTAGGGAAAGTGCCACTGCAGCATGCTGGTCTTCAGGCGCACCAGGATGACATCACTCGGCTGACGCGTTTCATCGATAAAACTTCCTCAAAGTTTTCATTGTCTTACTCACACATGTCCCATATTTGAGTGCCACAGGTCACCATGGAAACATGTCTCCTTTACTCTCTGAACTTGAAACTAAAAGTTAACTTAAAGGGGAACAACCCCTTTAACTATGATTATTACTCAAATATGTAACAAACTGTTGTAATGGCTGTTTAATCTACCAAAAAGAGGTTTTGCTTTTTTAAATTACAGTATAAATTTTTGTCATATTATTGGCATATTACAGTCCACTGTAGCTTTAGGTCGGGCAAATATTCTAAGCTGTATTTATATAAGGTAAGGATCAGTGAGTTTTTGGTTAATGTTATGTTTCACTTCCTTGCTATAAATTCTTTTGGAATTAATAGACTGCTAGAAATTGTAAAGTAATGTTAATGTACACGAACATAAAAATGTTATATTAGATATTTAATTACATTGCAATGCAGAATATTTATGTGTATGTCTCTTTTTACGAGACTACTCCTATATAATGACTGCATTGCAACAACCTGCATTTCTAGCACCTGATTGGAATTAGAACAAGGCTGCTCTCATGGAACTTCTGATCCTGTAAGAAAATAAAAAAAATTTAATTAAGAAGAGAGAGAACATTTTTATATGTCTGCTATAGCTAAATGCTCTTATCTATTGATAGGTTTGGATTCAAGGTTTGACCTGACCAGCAGTACATCTGAAAATAAACATGATGGATCTTGATCCCACTGCCTGCCAGGAACTTCAGGAGCTCCACTTCACCGTCATGGCCACAAGTATGAAGGCCACAAGAATGAAGGGGGGGGAGTTGAGTTTGGTGGCAGGCTTGAAGAATTCGTGACTGGGGTGGGAGGTGCTTTGGAGGGTTGTTTTGGGGTCCTAGGAAGCTCCAGTGGGACAAGTACACTCCAGTCCGACATTGTTTGGATTAACAAATAGCTACAGCTATTTTAGTGGTTAATGTACTTCTGTTACAGCTGTTTTGTACACTAGTTACATTGATCCCATGTGTATGCATAAATTGCAAACATATCTCACTAAATTGCATTTTTACTCATATCTAAATACACTGGTTTGTAAAATAAGGTTCCATTAGTCTATGTTCTGTTTGAAACATTTAACTATTAATTAAACCCAATAGGATTGTTTTATCCAATAAGGATCAATTATATCTTAGCTGTGATCAAGTACAAGGTACTATTTTAACAGTACAGAAAAAAAGGAAATAATTTTTAAAAATTAGAATTATTTGTTTAGAATTGAGTATGTGGGAAATGACCTTCCAGTAATTCTGAGCTTTCTGGATAACAAGTTTCCAGATATCAGATCCCATACCTATGTTACCTTATGCCACCTACCACAGTTAAATAGCAATCGTCTGAAAATGACAGTCAGCTAATTCAGACCATGATAACGCCACTGAGGTTTCTTTCAGGGGACTGCTATTTACCGCTAAAAGGGATGACATGTGGTCATTTTGGATGTTTTATAGCTTGCAAAAAACTAGCCATGAAAAAGAGAAAAGTGCTATCGTATATACAAAATTTTCATGCTGGTTCCAGTATTAAATGTATGTTTTCAAATAAAAGGAGATGCTGAAGTTGGAGGGGATATATGATGTGATTGGTATTGCCAAAACATGGCTGAATGAGTCGCATGACTGGGCAATTAATATCAGTGGCTATACTTTGTTTCGGCGGGACAGAGGCAATAGAAAAGGAGGAGGGTTATGTCTGTTTGCTAGGATTTAAATAAAGGAGGAGGTGATGTTAGAAAATGAGGGGCCTTATGGGTGTTACTTTTCACTGATTGGAAAAATGTCAGCAAATTAATTGTAGGCGTATGCTATAGGCCCTCTAATGTAAGTGAAGAGGGGGAGGCTAAGCTCCTGCTGCAAATAGAAAAGGCTGCTAGTTTGGGGAAAGTAATGATAACGGGGGATTTTAACAGTACTGCCAGATCAGTTAATGGAAAAATGTTTATAAACTTGTTGCATGACAATTTTATGGCACAGTTTGTTGAGTAGCCAACCTGAATAAATGCTATACTGGATCTAGTGATCTCTAATGGCCCAGAACATATACCCAATGTGTATGTAATTGAACCCCTGGCCAATAGTGACCATAATGTGATCTCATTTAATGTCTGGTGCAAAAAACAAATATACACTGGAGCAACAAAAACCCTGAATTTCATAAAAGCAAAGTTTAGCACTTTAAGGGCTGCCCTGCAGAGCATAGTTTGTGTCATTATGTTTTCTGCTAAAAACACAGAACACCAAATGATTGATATTAAATTGTTATTGTTCTTTATTTATTCCCCCACCCCATATGGGCATTTTTTTCGTCCATAGTTGTCACGGTTTTTCATGTACTGTTGTAGTACAGAATTCGGAAAATGTTTGCCACTTGCGAGAGCAGAACTTTTGTTGCGAATCCGTACCCGGTGAAAAAATGTGCTCATCCCTAGTGCTCACACATTTCATGCAGGTGCAGCAGACACCATTGAAAAATCAAGTAATAACGTTTAAATGTGTACAGTACTTTTATATATATCTGTAACTTGGTACAGTCTAAATAGTCTGCAGCTGTAGATGTAGTTATGTATTATGTATTGCCATATTACTGTTATTCTGAATAGAGAGAGGAGGACAAGAGTATTTAAGAATGTCCTGGAATGCACTGACTAAGATACAGTTTAATTTTAAGAGCTTGCCACCACTGCATGAAATGTGTAACAGACTTTAAAGCATTACATTTTTTAACCTGTGCATTTAGTGTTAGGGGAAATAAATCAAGCATCTCCTAATACAATGTCCTGTAAAATAGAGTTTCACAACTATGTAGTCCAAAACATAAGACCAAAGAAACTCCAAGGTGACTTACATAGGCTGATTTATTATAAAATAACTAGGGAATGAAGCAGTTCAACCCATTTGAAGTTTTAGCAAAACTTTCCTGAAGTGTCATGAATATTTTCTTGACAGTCAAGTCACAGACAGTTTAACAAATTGCCACATTTATCAAAGCTGATACCTGTGTCTATTCTGCAGAGTGTGTTTGTCTGTTCTGAGCAGTGGAATAGCACATTGCTGTAGGGAACTGAACTGAAGTCTTGCACCCATCTGAATCCTTAATTCCTGATGCAAATTTGTCTTTTTTTTTCAAGACAATTATTATATTTTTGGTATGATAAATCAGTCCCTTTATATGCCTACAGTGTATAGCAAGTCTCACTTATAGTATTACTAGCCACCACAAATATGCTTGAGGGCAGATTTATTAAGGGTCGAAGTGAATTAGAGGGAATTTTCTAAGTAAACAAATTCGAAATTCTAAGTAATTTTTTGGATACTTCGAGCATCGAATAGGATACTACGACTTTGATTTCGAAGAAAAATAGTTTGAATATTCGACCATTCGATAATCGAAGTACTGTCTTTTTAAAAAACTTTGATTTCAATACTTCGCCAAATTAAACCTGCCGAAGTGCTATGTTAGCCTATGGGGACCTTCTAGAGCATTTTTATACGTTCTTTGAAGTCCAAGAAAAATCGTTCGATCGATGGATGAAATCTTTCGAATCGTTAGATTCGAAGGATATTACTTCGACCGCAAATGGCCAAATTTGATGTTAAAAAACTTCGACTTCAATATTCGAAGTCCAAGTATTAATAAATACAATTTCCCTTAAGATTTTCCTTATAGATGGTCTTTTGAATCATTCTCTTTCCCCAGTGTTCTCATACATCACATAGTCCATAGATGATACGAAATCACTGACAATACTATACAGTCTCTTGGTTAAAGAAGGTCTTCCTATGAATGATTCCATAGGCTCTTTCTGCATAATTATTGGCACATATATTATTAAAGCCCAACACCTTAAGCACACCTTCATAAAAACTGTTTGACATCGAATAATCCACCAAAAACGACTCTTGGCTCTCCTCCATCCCACACCCCCAGGGACACTCTCTATTTACATAGCTCAGATATTTCACGTTGCCCCATACATATAATTTGCCCTGCAGTGACAGCCAGGAGTTATAACAGCTTTGCAGGGAGTCTCACATTGTTAAAATATTTTAAGCTTTCCTCCAGGCTCTTATAGCCAACGGGATAGTGAAAAAGGACATATGTACCCTGGCATAGATTTGTTTCAGTGGGGTTAATGTAATCTGTACTGCCCAATGCCCCATCTCTTTATAAGCATGGGACATGTGTGGTGGGAAATAGCTCTGACCTGTTCTTTGAGTCAAACCCCCAAAGTTAAACTTCAGGAACATGACACCAAAGAAGGTCACAGGACAGACAATCCCCAAACTTCCCTCTTTCCTCTGCAGTAAAGTTACCACTCTTTTGACTGGGTTTAGCCTAAACCCCCTGAGCATCTGGAAGATTAGGCTATAGACTCGAACATAGAAAGATTCTGGCAAAGGGAACACACAGGATACATATATAGTAAATCGGCATAATAATAACGAAATTATGTCACGCTGGCGTATTTTCTCTAGCGTTAGCCACTTCGCCCTTTAGTAAATTTGCCCCCTAGTATTTTAACTTGAGAGAAGGCTACAGGGAAGGTTCATAACTCAAAGCTGGGCTTATCCTCCAGACTCCACAAAGCTTCTGACTTTTCACTGTTGACCAGAGACCCTGAGGCCTTTGAGTAGCTTCTGATGCAACAGGAGACTCTCATTGCCATAGGAATCCTATCTGGCTTGTGGAGTTATGTTGCAATATGAGTTTCTTTTTTTTAGCTTCTGCTCATTTCCAGTCATATTCCTTTAAATGTTGCCTATTGCCAGCCTGCTGACCATATCCATTATCCGGAAATCCCGTTATCCAGAAAGCTTCGAAATATGGAAAGGCCGTCTCCCATAGACTCCATTTCATCCAAATGATCCATATTTTTTAAAAATTATTTCCCTTTTCTCTGTAAATGTACCTTGTACTTCATTCAAATTAAGATATGATTAATCTTTATTGAAAACAAAATCAGACTATTGGGTATTTGAAGTTTACATGTTTTTCTAATAGAATTAAGGTATGAAGGCCCAAATTATGGACAGATCTGTTATCCGTAAAACCTCAGGTCCCGAGTATTCTGGTTTACAGGCCCCATAACTATAATCTTCCGGACTAATTAGAGTTGTGTACAAAAGCTCCACCAATCAGGTATTCTAGTAACACTTTAAGTGCTAATTCTGTATTTGAAGCACTCTAAAAATAACCTTTTCTGTTGAGTGAATAAGAAGTCAAAATTATTCAAAAAATAGTCAAAAAATATTCTCAAATTTAGGATTAAACAAGCTATGCACTACATTCTCATCTATGAAGTCCTTTTAATTGATACTAAGACATTTTATCCAACTGTCTTTATTGCAATATAGTTACAAAGAATGCACAGATTGATATTCTAGTGTACACTTGACCTTCAACTGTTATTCCTTAAATTAGCTGCAATACAAAATCAAATAAACTTGCCACTAAGTCCCAATATGTAATAAATGCAACGGACTATGGGATTCTCTGTTCATTAATTATCGTTAAACTAATATATCATTTTTACAATAAAACGCCAGCTAAAATGCACTGCCCTCAATTTTTTTTAAATATTTATGGTTTGCAACGAGAAATATGATAAATTGCACTTCACTAGCAAATGCTTAATTGGCTTTCTTTGTGATAGTTTTACTTTATCTTTAATGTAATGGCAATAATGTGTTACAACATATATAGTACATAATATGATATATATATATATAAATATATATATATATATATATATATATTATCCTACAAACCGGAAGGGAAGGAGACATTGATTGGAGGGGGGAAGAAACAGGAAGGGGAGGGGGTGAAGAGCAGAGCTGGCCTAGGGGCGGCCGGTTTGTAAATCTGGGCCTGAATGTCACCAACCTGCCACCCGCTGTGTCATCGCCCCACCCCCGGCCCAGAGTTACCGGCTGGGAAAGGTGGTAACTCTACCTGAGATAAAGTTTTTGCGGATGAATGGCTGTCTTGGTGGACCCTGGGCAGATGACCAATATTAAACTACAGTAGCTCTGATAGCAATTGATATCACAATAACTGAAATAGAATTATTTTTATAATTAATAGTGTATTGCCTGTATCTATGATTGGTTTCCCATACCAAAAGCGGGTCAGTCGGGTGCATTAGCATGAGTGAAATAAAATGCACAACTTGTATGGAAGGTCATTTATTTGGAATGATGCACTGATATCCACTATATTGTGATTTATTAAGGCACATGTAAAATGGCATGATGGTGCTGATTATTGATAAGAATGTAGCATTCCATTGTCAGCTGAGGATACTTGTAGCCCTCTCCTGCACATCCAGAAAGTTCTCACTAAATGAAGCCAATTAATTGATTTACTGATAACCTGTATTTGCAGCCTTACTGCTATACGAAATGTGGGCTGTAATGGGATTAAATGGGTTATAGAGCAATTTCTTTCCAGTTGAAAAAGCTGTACATAATAATTTAAAACATCTCTGCAATTTTGATTACTTAAGAGACTAATGTACTCAAGAGCAAGTCTTGCCTTTAGCATTACAGATCCGCCTATTGATATGCATAGAGTAATGTCGGTGCCAAACAGCAATCAAATGAGTAGAAGGTTAAGGAGCAGAAGCTTCGTGAGACATTTCTTGGATGTTATCATTATTTTTTATATGGTATATGCAATATTCAATGAACGTTTCAGGTTCAAAATTAAAAAATTACAGTATCCAAATGTCAGGCTTTTAACACATTCTGTATAGGAGATATTCATGGCGTATTTCTTTTAATATATGCTTTAGCATGCAGCAGAAGATATTAAAAATAGAACAATTTAGTCATGAATATACAGGCATCTTGAAGCCCATTGCCTGTCTGTGGTATATAATATTCACTCTTTGTTGCAGTTCCATTATTTAAGAAACCCGTTATCCAGAAAGCTCTAAATTACATAGACTCCATTTTAATCTAATAATTTAAAATGTTAAAAATGATTTTCTTCTCTTTGTAATAATAAAACCAGAGTAAGATATAATTAATCCTTATTGGAGAAAAAAAACCCAATGGTTTTGGGTTTATTTTATATTTAAATAATTTTTTAGTATGCTGATCTAAATTACATAAAGAACCCTTATCCGGAAACCCCCAGGTCCTGAGCATTCTGGATAACAGGTCCCATACCTGTCATTCTTGTATTGGTTTCATTTAAAAACCCTTTACACTCAAAACTAAATCTGACATCTCCAAGCTATGAAAATGACTTTAGAGAATATTAAAAAAAATCACTGGACCCCGAAAACTTTTATAATTATCACAACCTGGAAAGTTTATTTTCCTCAATTTCTTTGCAACTTCTATTTTTATTGAAAAGTTTTCAGGCGTCGGATATGGTGATTTAAGTATTTCATGGTCAGGAGAAAGATTCATTGCATTAATAAGAGCTGTTTTTCGAGCATAAAATAAATTACATTTTCTAGAAGTTGGAATGCCAGCAATACATGAAACAAAATTACCAGCTGCTCACAGTGTAGTCCAAATGATGAACCTTTGGCAGTAATTAGTAATAAACCCTTTATGGGAATATTACTTTTATCAGTCTGGCAGAGATAACAGATGACGGCTTGTCAGCAAACTCAATTTATGACAACAGGCAGGGCTACGTCTGGAAAGAAAAGTTTTCAGGTACAGAAAGCATTTAAAAGAAAGAATATATGTATAAATATACAGGTTTGTCATCCGTTATCCCGGAAAGCTCCAAATTACAGAAAGGTCTTCTCTCTTAGGGGCAAATTTACTAAAGGGTGAAGTGGCTAACACTGGGAAAATTCACCAGCGTGACGTCATTTCAGCACTTTGCCGATTTACTAACAGTTGCTGGCGTAATTACGCTTGTGAATGAGATAGACTCTGGCGCAACTTCGCAGGCGAATTTTCGCTCTGGCGAAAGAGCCTTACTACGCAAATTCACAAAGTTTTTGATTTTACTGACCATTACCTCTATCTCCAGACTTGCCTTCGCCACCTCAGACCTGGCAAGGTGCAATGGAGTAGATAGGAGTTTGACAAAAAAAAGTTAAACATTTTTCTAAGTCCCAAAAAAATGCTGGCGTCTTTTCCTTTTTACAGGGTGATAGGCTGAAAAAGATCAAAGTTCCCCCCTACATAAACTATACTGTGGGCACGTGTGTAGGGCATTATAACAACTCTATAGAATTTTATTTAAGTTCCTTGGCCTTGTGTAGTGTAATGAATTTGCTGCAACATATACATACGGCCATTGTACTTTAACTACACGCCGTATGCAAATTAGTGAACGCTAGCGTAACTTCAAACTGCAGATCGTATTTTCGCTAGCGTAACTTCGCAAGCATTCTGTACCCTGTGCGCGACTTTGGATCTTCGCGAATTAGCGTTGTCCATGTGAATCTACGCCTGGCGAAGTGTTGCGATGTGCACAAAGTCAGTGCTGGTGAATTGTTGCAAGTAAGTAAGTATGTCCCACAGACTACATTTTATTCAAATAATTCACATTTTTAAAAAAAAAATGATTTCGTTTTTCTCTGTAATAATAAAACAGTAACTTGTTCTTGTACTACTTGTACAAACTAAGATATAATTAAATCTTACTGGAGGCAAAACAATCTTATTGGGGTTATCCTAGGTTTATTTAATGTTTATATGATTTCCAAGCAGACTTAAGGTATGAAGATCCAAATTATGTAAATATCCCTTATCCAGGAAACCCCAGGTCCCAAGCATTCTGGATAATAGGTCCCATACCTGTTTATATGCATATTTTAAAGATAGATTCGGGTAGAGCGGTAATGGGGAAAAAGAGGTTACTTCTAAGTAAAGCTTTGAGATCCACAAAGTTGTTTAGAATCCATGATCCCTCGCTTTAATACTTTTTTCCACTGTAGGAAAAATGTACTGTATTAAATGTATCATTGGACCCACGCCTAATAGCATGGGGACCTACCAATTGCCTTCCTATAGTAATTAGGAACTGCAAGTTTTTGCTTTATGGCTGGTATTTTCTGTTTCTAATTGAGCACAAATCATAAAGAAGTCAATTAAATGCTGTTCTCAGTAGCTAATTGATATCATCAGCATTCATGGTTTCAAACACGGTTTGCTTATATGATAGCATCCTCTTTTACTTTTGTATGGAGCTTGGCTACTTTGATATCACCAACATTTAATCATGTGGTAGGGATAGCAGAAATCTGATTATGCACTTGTTATATGTTCTATAACCCTCTTGTTCCTCACTTGCTAAAAAAGCCTTCAAGCCCCTTGAAGCTATCTAATGTATCTGCCAGCACAACTGATTCAGGGGGAGAATTCCACATCTTCACAGCTCTCCTAATATTTAGAAGGAACCTACTTGCTTCTAATCGGAATGAGTGGAAGGATCTACTGGTAAAAAAAGCATTGAAGAGATTATTTTATCATCCCTCATATACATAGTTATCATGTCACCCCTTAAGCGCCTCTTCTCCAGCATAAACTGCCCCAACTCAGCCAGTCTTTCTTCATAGCTGACACTTTCCATACTCTTTAGTTACCCTTCTTTGGACTCTAATTCAGAATATCACAACTGTATTTTCTTTGGCAGCCAGTGTCGGACTGGGACACCAGGGGCCCACCAAAAACCCTTAGACCAGGGGCCCACCCAAAAACCCTTAGACAAGGGGCCCACTATAAGTATTATTTTCTTCCTTTTCTCACTCAACCTATATTCTCCTATTCTCTTTTCTTTACATACTATAACCTATTATTCCATCTATTTAGCCTCTTTATTCTCATAGAAATAGGCAATGACCATGAAACAAATGTTTAGAAGCAGGACCCACCTGGACCTGGACCCACTGGGAGTTTTCCTGGTATCCCGGTGGGCCAGTCCGACACTGTTGGCAGCACACAGGGGTGCTCCACCAATGAGGAGAGCTGAGGCGCTCGCCTCAGGCGGCAGCACCAGTTAGGTTTCCAGGGGCGGCAAAAAGCCGCTCCTTGTACTTTTAAGAGCCGAACTTCCAGTTTTGAAGCCAGAAATTCAGGTTTACTAGTTCGAGAGAGCGCAGTTGCGATCTCTGCACTAGTGTTCCTGCCTCGGATTACTCCCCTCCCGATAGGTAAGCCAGGGAGGGGGCGGCATTTGAAGAGCCGCCTTAGGTGGCTTCTTCAACAGGATCGGCGCTGAGCACATATACTAAAGTTGAAATGAGAGAGAAGATTAATATCAGAACTTTTTGACTATGTTTCAACAGGTTTAGTGACAAGTCTCATTATTATCTTCATGATCAATATTATTAACAAGTGCACATCAAACATAAACATTTCATAAAAACGCTGCTCAACACAAAAGGAAAAAAGGCCTTGCTTAGAGCTTACTATTGTAACATACTGCAATGCACACTCCACATCCATATGCTTGTGATATACAGTATCTAGGAGTCACAAACTAAAGAAGCTGCTCGGCTGAGTGGTGAAAAGTTTTCAGGATCACTCAAGTCCGGTTGCTTTAGACTTATCACTGCTAGATATTCTACACACTAAGCATGTTTTAAAGTGAACATTTTCATCTGTTTTGCTTTGATTTTAATTAGAAATATGCAATTCGGCCAATATTACATGCAAGTATTATCTAGCCATTCGTGCCTGTGCAGAATTCAGATTTTATTTTATATATATATATATATATATTGATAAATATATTGGGAAATGTACAGATAAATTAGACACATACTTCACCAGGATTTCCCCTCCCTACTCCTGTATAAAGAGGGGCAGCAAGAGCAATAATTGACTGTACACTAATGTTGTGATAAACAATAAAAAATTTATTGAAGTAAAAAAAGAAGGGCAGCAAGAGTTGGGCAGTATGGCTCTGCCGTTCTGCCTCTGGTTCCACCCCTTGTTGCCCTTCTATCTATTATTCCCCTTTTTGTCAAGGAACAACAGAGTGAGTATTAGACCATACAAGTTTAGCTTGAAATATAGATATATACTGTATAGCTGCATTGGAACCAATGACATACTTACTGCTACTAGTACTTTGTCAGGTCTCTTGCTGTTGTCTGATGTACAGAGATTAATATGACATTTTGGCTTCATATTACACTGTAATCAAACAAGGGTATAAAGGACACTGTGGGGCAGATTTATCAAGGGTCGACTTTAAAAAAAAACCCTCGAATATGACCTTCGAAGAAAAATCCTTCGAATTAGAATATCGAATTTGAACAATTTACCGCAAATGCTTCGATCGAATGATCGAATAAAAATCAGTCAATCGAACGATAAAATCGTTTGAAACGAACGATTCAAATGATTTTAAGCGATCGATCGAAGGATTTTTATTCAATCAAAAAAAGTTTAGAAAAGTGCTGGGGAAGGTCCCCCATAGGCTAACATTGCAGTTCGGTAGGTTTAAAGTATGAAGTTGAAGTATTTTTTAAAGAGACAGTACTTTGACTATCGAATGGTCGAACGATTTTTACTTTGATTCGATCAAATTTGACCCATTCGATGGTCGAAGTACCCAAAAAAATACTTAAAAATTTTTTTATTCGAATTCTTCACTCAAGCTTAGTAAATCTGCCCCTGTGGGTACATAGAACATGGAGACAGATTTGCACAGATCAGATGGGATTCTTGTGCATTTTGCAGTAAAATTCCACCGTCTCTACTATTTTCTATGTGATTTATACATTTTTATGAATTGGTGAACTCTTTCACCCATTGATAAACACACCTCTAAAAATCCCATAGGAAAGAATAGTAGTAGTAGAGAGCAGTGGAATGTGCTATGGCAAGCAAGCTCAAATTTCACACTTTGATAAATTATGTCCTTAAAGAATCCCTGCCTAGAATAACATGCCTTTCTCCTTACATTTTATTCTTTACATTATTTTTTTCTTTTCTTTATTACAGCCATCTATATTCGCCCCTTTTCTCTTTCTATCTCTGACTATAAAGAGCTCAAAGAGGTGCCTACTGCATGTGCCTGATTTCCATTGGAGCAGAGACAGTGAGCATGAACAATAGACACATCTTTGAGGTCTTCATAGTCTGAAAAAAGGAAATAGAGCTCAGAAAGGAAAAGGGGCAGGGCTTCGCACTAGACAAGGAAGTAACTAAAATAGCTGTAGTTGAACTGGCTATAATAAAGAAAATAGAAATCGTAGCTTGGTTCAGAAATACTATTTTCATTTGTAATAACAGCTACATTTGTTGAGTAAAACCAACGTATATTGGGAAGATGCTTAGAATGACATTTTCTTTCATTGTACAAATAACAAATAAAAAAAAACAAACAAATACAAAAAGTATTGTAGAAGTGATACCTATATTGGCTAACAATAAAAATACATTGCAAGCTTTCGTAACACCAAGGCCCCTTCTTCAGGCGAAATACAAATATATAAAATGGTGCTCTGAAAGCTTGCAATGTATTTTTATTGTTAGCCAATATAGGTATCACTTCTACAATACTTTTTGTATTTGTTTGTTGTTTTCATTTGTTATTTTTGCTACTGGCTAACACGGTACCACAGTTTTTGTTATGTGCTTTCATTGTACAAAAACCTGGTTTTGGGTGGAAATTCCCTTTAAATAATTTTAACAAAAACAAATGCATCTAAACAGCAAAAGTTGTTGAAATAATATCCAACACAACATTTTGTTTGCAGGGCTTACTAACCGTAAGGGATTGGATTAATCTTCATGACAAAAGAAAACTGTTTTAATCTCCGTCTTGCTGAATGTGTAAATATTAATCTCCATCGTAGCAAGATTAATGTTTAGGCTTTATAAAGCCAAATGATTTAAAATATGATTTGTAAACTCATATGGAGAGGGAAATATTAATATCAATAAGCCTGATGTGAATTAGAGTAGAAAGAGGGCATCCCTGAGGTGCAAAATTCAGCATTTATTTGGTTGGTCTATCTGGTTTTCATACTAAATAAAGTTATAGGATCCATGACCCATTATCCAGAGAGATCCAAATTACAAGAAGGACATCTGCTTTAGACTCCATTTTAATCAAAATTGGTTGCTATGGATAACTGTCCAGGTGCAGATTTGCCCACTGATTATGAATGATAATTTCCACAGTTTTGTTTAACAAGTGCATTACTTAAAGGGATACTGTCATGGGAAACCATGTTTTTTTTCAGTTAATAGTGCTGCTCTGCAGAATTCTGCACTGAAATCCATTTCTCAAAAGAGCAAACATATTTTTTTATATTTCATTTTGAAATCTGACATGGGGGCTAGACATATTGTCAGTTTTCTCAGGTGCTCCCAGTCATGTAACTTGTGCTCTGATAAACTTCAATCATTCTTTACTGCTGTACTGCAAGTTGGAGTGATACCACCCCCCTCCCTTCACCCCCAGCAGTCTAACAACAGAACAATGGGAGGGTAACCAGATAGCTGCTCCCTAACACAAGATAACAGCTGCCTGATAGATATTAGAACAGCACTCAATAGTAAAATCTAGGTCCCACTGCAACACATTGAGTAGAAGAAACAACAGTCTCCCAGAAAGCAGCTCCTAAAGTGCTGGCTCATATATATATATAAATTCTGTATTAAAACGCTGAGTTGCGAGTACAAACATGAGGAATTGTGCTAAATACCAATGAGTGTCACTTTAGTCAGTAGCCCTATTGTTTGTAATGGCGAATACATTGAGCAGGCTATGGGATATTTTGTCAATTTTGTCAATTTTTTCTAGCACAGGTAACAAAACTTCACCAGGTAAAAGTTGTCCTATAGAAGTCAATGGGAGCTGCACTGATCTTTTTGGATTACTCTAAATCAATTCGGACTTATAGAGGTTTTCACATTTTTTTCTGCCTCTATATAAATACGGCCCTGAATGGGAAGTGTATCTCCAACATTAAGATAATCATGCAGAATTCATATTCAAGGTTTGGTCTTCAGAATTCTCTTCATTGGTGAATTTGTATCTTTAATTAAGCATTTGGTCAATTTTTTTTAGAGAACCTTAGGTGGGACAGCTTTAAAGAGGTTTTACACCTCCTATTGGCCATTAATCCTGTAACCCTTTTAGCTCAGTCTGCCATTATGATCTTCAGAATTGCATAAAAGTACCATAGTGATAACAGCATGGATTATATGGATCTGGGATTCTCCTTGGTCTGTGCCATTCCAGATATTTACTGGCATGGATTTCAAAGAGATTCAGCACCTAAAGGGAAATATTTGTAAATTGTTATGAATAAGACAAGGAAAAAGGACACTTTTAAAGAACTATGTATAAATTATATTTTTTTACCAGTTATTTTTTTACAGGTTCATAGGGAAGGAGGAAGAAATTGGATGCAATAGTCTCCTCTACCCTTCTCTAGGCAGCTTGAAAGTCTAGTCATATGGAAGATACAATGAACGCATTGAAATGCCTACTGGAATAGAATCACAGGTTAATATTCTGCTACGTTTTGTGTCAGTGGGTAAAGACAGTAAGGCTGGAAGTCTGGGGTCACTGATAATTCTTTGCTGCTGGTAAATGTTCAATAAACAATTTATGTTGTTAATGAAGCTGGGGTGTTTCAGTCTCACACTAAGGGGCAGATTTATCGAAGGTCGAAGTGAATTTTCGAATTAGATTTTTTTTTCGAATTTCAAAGCAATTTTTGGGTACTTCAACCATCGAATAGGCCAAATTTGACTTCGACTTCTATTCGAATTGAAAAACCTTCTAAAATTCGACCACTCGAAAATCGAAGTACTGTCTCTTTAAAAAACTTCGACACTTCGCCACCTAAAAACTGCAGAATTGCTGTTTAGCCTACGGGGGACCTCCTAGAACCTATCTGAGACTTTTGGGCAAGTTTTGAGAAGTCAAAGTTTTTTTTTTGAAAAATCCTTCGAATCGTTTGATTCGAATCAAACGAATCCATCGAATCGTTTGATTCGAAGGGTTAAATCATTTGATCGTACGATTTTACTTCGATCATACTTCGATCGAATACGGGCGTTTTCGCTGAAAAAAAAAAACTTTGACTATCGAAGTACTCAAATTCGATGGTCGAATTTCGACGTTTTTTTACTTCGAAATTCGATCCTTGATAAATATGCCCCGGATGTTGTTATTTGTTCTGGCAATACCGAATTGTTATGCTTGTGGCAACAAGTTTGGAAGGTTTAGGGTGTTAGTTACTAAAATCTTCATTTATCTCACAATTAAAATAAAAAAAGCTTGACCAAACTCCCAACCCCTATTTTGCCTTGTTTATTAATAAAATAACGCAAATCGGATCGGTAAAAAACGTAATATAATCGAGCGAGAAACAGAATCGTACAATTTTTTTCAGACTTTTCTCCCAAATGGCTAAATTTTTTCGGGGTTTTGATGAAAATCCTGAATTTTTCTGATCATTGGACTAAACTCAGCGAAAACCACAATATCTTCAAATAGGGATACGTGCATCTCCCATTAACTTATACAAGATCTCGACAGGTATGAGATGGATTTTTGTATTCTGGCTTTTTGCAGCATTGGGATATAATAAATCTCGAGGTTTTTTTTCAACAAAAATTTTTTTTCCCCAAAAAGCCTAACTAGAAAAATTTGAGGTTTAGTAAAAAAAAACCCTTAGGGTAAGGCCACATTGGGCGTTTTGTGGAGATTTTTTCTTCGTCTTTGCGGCAACCAATCTCCCCACTCCCCGGCACTAATCACACACAGTGATTCATTTTCCGAAGTCCCCTGAAGTTTCCTTGTGAGGCAACTTCGGGTGACTTCGGAAAACGAACCGATGCGTGTGATTAGCGCCATCGTTTTTTCATTTTAGCCGGTGCAGAGTGAGGGAAGGCGCTTGGGGAGAGAAGATTAGTCGCCAGGCGACCAAATCTCCCCAAAACGCCCAGTGTGGCCTAACCCTTAAAGTTCCTCTGCTAACCTGACAATGCACCAATGATGACTGTAGAAAATATATTTAATAGTTCACACAAAATAATAGCAGAACTTTCTTGTTCTTCTTCTTATCGCAGCTATGTCCACAGGCTCAGTTACAGGGCTTGTGACTCCCCCGTTTACAAGGCATTAATAATTGAATCTTTCACCACAAAAGAAATACTAACTAGTTATGAAGGGGATGAAGGCAGATTTAGTGGTCTATGTGCATTTTGATCATTGTTATAAAAGGTGTCAAATCTGACCCTTCCTGCATTCTGTCTGAATGCCTTTATCTGTGATGAAAGTTGTATCAGTCAAATTTACTGAATACTGCAGTTAAAGGCTGACACTGACCAGGAATTGATTAACTGCAGGAAAAATTGTACATTGCTCATAAATAAAAAATACCTGACATAGCACTTTTATTTTTAATATCTGCTGGATGCTACTTTTTCCCTTTTCTTCTTGTATATCAAAGATGAATGAGACTTGACTTATCATCTCTTTGATACACAGGAAGAAACAAATTAAGATTCCATGGCTTGTGTCTTGCCTTCAGTGGTGGCTGTACTGGGGCCATATTTTAGAGGGACATATTATACTCTTTCTAAATATAGTTTTTAAGACAAATTGCTCTGATACAACAGGCCCTAATGAAAAGTGTCCTCCAGGTCTTACCTGGACCTAAATGTTCAAGTCTTTGCCCTTGTAATTCAACCAAAACCTGTTCTTCTTACTCATTCATATATTGGTACAATTTCAAGACCTAAAAGTCATTCTTCATTTTATTCTGTCATGTCTTATAATTTTGGTTACCATAGTGCTGCTTTCAGGATTCTTAAAGAACTGACAAACATTGAACACACAGCTGAATCCCTTTCCCAGTTTTACAGAATCATGCGCACTCTAGCTAAAATTTCTTTATTCTAGGCATTCTAAAGGAAGCTTATCAGAGAGAATTATTCAAATTAGAAACTTAGAGCATTAGGTCCCTAGGGTAAAAATTAATGCCACGTTAATTTAGATGTATCCTTGCGCGCTGAATGCTAATGGCGCAGGAACGCTTTCTGCTTCTGGGTTTAACGCGGCGCTGCGCATGACATCATCGTCGCGCAAGGTATTCATTGCCTAAATGTCTATTTGTTAGATCCAAGGTGTGTTTCTTATGTGTTCCTGATTTGCTGTTGACCCTGCCTGTCCTTGACTTAGTCTATATTAATGCCTGTCCTGACCATTGCCTTGTTTCAACTACTTTCTTGAATCCTGTTTTGTTCTGCGATATTAGTGTGTTTGACCTGGCCTGCTACACCGACTATTCCTTAGTCTCCTGTATTTGTACTGCATTGTCTGACTGTTACAGACCTGGCCTGGCTTTCAACTGTACTTCTTGTTTCCAGTTCTACTACCTCATGCTTGGTTCCCGTGCATACTCAGAACTCTCTCCTTCGGCCTCTCACATTATGACCTTGCATCATTTGAGTAGCGGAGGGCTAGTCCCGAAGCCAAAGACGGCAGTTATACGCAGAAGGGTAAGCCGCGACCTGGTCCTTGGAGTCTGTTCTGAGTCTGGGATACCCTGCGTTACACATAGATCTTCACTGCTAAAGGGATGTGGTTGCCTTGAGATGGTACAGAGGTCCAAAACATGATGTGCAGCATTTCTACCCTACTTCTTTGTTAAGCTTTAATTCTCAGCCTCATAAAGAAAATATATTAGGATAGACAGCAAATCTGTGTTTAAAAAAGAAAAATCAAAAATGTATTTCCTTGAACCCCTACAGCACTTTTCTATCTTAGTTCCCAGTTACACTATTATATTCCTGACAACACCTATAGGCTACATTAACTGTTTATCCGTGTGTAGGAACCATTGCAGCTTCTGATCTTACAAAAACAACACTGTTAAGTAGTACCTGGGAGAAACAGTACAGTTCAGCACAGTGGCTGTTAGAAATATTACCCGAAAGGTTAAAGTTGCTGGCCTATTACTAAGATGGAAATGTTTGTCCTATGGGTATTGCACCAGAGAGTGTTTCATATCCAGCAAGCTGCTCTTAGCAATTTGTTTCCTAACACATATGTTATTGGACTTGCTTAGCTGTCATCAGTGAGCACCCAGGAGGGGGGAAGACTGTGATTAGACTTGAGCTGTCAGTATATCACAGTGAATTATTTCTAGCACAGAGAAACTTACAAGTATGTCAATAAGTGTGAAATAATTCATAGACAGAGGGCACATCTATTTATTTAGACACCACCTATGACATCATATATATATATATATATATATATATATATATATATATATATATATATATATATATATATATATATATATATATATCTATATACACGTGCATGCACACACTTCAAAAAATTTATGATAATGAGGAAATACATTTGCCAAAGTTGTCAATGCTGATCTTCTATAGCATATTTGTGCTCCATTTGTTGCTCCAAACCTGTGATTAATAAGCTCTTACAGCATGTTCCCCTGCATGCTATTATATAACATTTTGGTTGCTCTAGAATATATTTATATAATCTACAGTCTGGTCATTTCCCTATGGGACCAGACTGTAAATAATAGCCTTACAAACGGCGCGTTCTGACGTCAGATCACGCCGTTTATAACAGGGGCCCCAAGCCGCAGAATTTGACGCATCACGTTCGAATTTGACACTGCGCGTCCTAATTTGACGCCGCGCATCCGAAACGGACGACCAGAATTTCAACTCCGACCCCCCCCCACAAAATGTAGATTATAATGCATAATGAACCCCCTGGCGAATTAGATATTTTGTAAATTTGACCCTTAATTTTTTTGGGGAAAAAAGCCACAGGTGACAGTACTAAACACAAGTGCAAGGTATATAGGAACTGCAATTTACTTAAAGGGAAGTTAAAGGGAAACTGGATCCTCCCAGGAAATAGTGGTGCTGTATGAGGAAAAAAGCTTTCCCTAGAATCTCATTTATAATTATTAGGCCCTATGGCATAAACAGGCTATTTGCTAAAATATTAATGCTACATATTACAGTGCTTTCAATATGAGGTTTTGACAAATTTGCATTGATTGTTGCACCTAGCATTTGTCCACAAATGTTCTTTAAATGCTTATTTTTTTACCTAAATCATTGTTGAATTCAACATTTTCAAAATGATTAGAAAGCCCTAAAACACTAAATATTTAAGAAATGTGTTAATTTGATGATGACCCCATTCACTCACTCACTGTGTCATTTAGATACACAGGCTAGAGAGCACTGAATTCATAATGTGCAGGAAAGCCCAGTACCTAATGCTTGCTCATGGTAAATAACAAAACCCTAAAACAAATACGGGTAGAAATGCTGTATTTTATATACTGAACTTATTCCACCAGCCTAAAGTTACAGAATATCGATAACCGTAATCATTCAGGCCTTCACAGTTATGCATAGGGGGTCACCATCTTGGATTTTCTTAGGAGTGTCAGTGACTGCACTGCACATGCTCAGTGTGGTCTGGGCAGCTGCTGAGAAGCTAAGCTTAGGGGTCGTCACAAATCATCAAATAGAAAATGAGATTTGCAAGTTATATAAGCTGATGCTACAGGGCTGATTATTAAACTCTGATGCCGATTGCACTTGTTTCTGAGTTGCTATGTAATGAGATGTAATGAGTTCATTACTAATCAGCCTTGTATTGTGACTTCTATATAAAGTGTATATTGTATGGCAATTCTGCCACGAGGGATGGTGAGAATCTGTGTGGTCACCTCACAAAACATAATAGGACACATTTACGTCTGCCAATGCAGTTTGAGGTCCCCACTATTTCCCCGCAGTCACTCAAAACATGAAAACCACTTTCATTAAAGTTACTTGTGTCAAAATTTGCTCTGTGTACTTCTGTATAGTTGTGCTATACACAAGTTAGTTACTAAACCCATACACTCCTATGTCTGTGTGTTTTGCGGGAGGCAGTAAATAATAAGAGAATCCTGCTTACCAGCATTACATCAGTCAAGTTGCTGTTATGTAGCAGACATTACTTTCGAAATCTTGGCTGCTCAGTATTATTCTGTAATAGATATGGGGGTGGGAATTAAAACAACTGTTAGAGTAGAACCCCGATTTTACATGTTTTAGGATAACAGAAAAAAAATGGTGTAAAAGCCAGGAAAATGTAAAATCAGGAAATGCATTATGCATAACATTTTTGGTGGGACAGCAAAATACAGTGTAAAATGAGGGAAAACGTATTACAGGTATGGGATCCATTATCAGGAAACCTGTTATCCAAATTACGAATTACGAAATCTCCCATAAACTCCATTTTATCCAAATAGTTCAAATTTTAAAAAATGATTTCCTTTTTCTCTGTAATAATAAAACAGTACCTTGTACTTGATCCAAACTAAGATATAAATAATCCTTATTGGAGGCGAAACCAGCCTATTGGGTTTATTTCATGTTTAAAGGATTTTCTAGTAGACTTAAGGTATGAAGATCCAAATGAATTATGGAAAGATCCGTTATACGGAAGATCCCAGGTCCCGAGCATTCTGGATAACAGGTCCCATACCTGTGTTATACAATGAATTAATTATAATACTAATTATAAAATAAATAATTGTAAAATCAGCTCCAGTTACAAATAACACAGAGCCTGATTTATTTATATAGGTCCAGAGCGACTCTCAGAGGAGAATTCTCTGCATTTTTTGGGTCACTGACCCTGAAGAACTGATGTTGCTTAAAATTTACTATTACCCTGATGTTACTGGACTACAGATCTCAGCATGCTTTAACGCTTAACCAAAGTGTGGTTTAGATGCATTAAAAACCTAGAGCCCAAATTTCTAGGTAAATACATTAATCTTATACAGAAATTTTAACAACATAAAAGCAACATCAATTATTTTTAGTGTCAAAATGCCTGATAGCTCAGAACATTTTGTTTTTTTATAGAAAAACACAAGTTAGGTTATATGAAAATGAAATGCACCGTTCAAACTGTACTTTCATTAAATTTTAAGGAGAAAACACAGTGGACCATGAAGGTTTTTGCAGTAAGCCTTTTACTGGTATGTGAGCATTTCAACATTCCCTTGAGTTTTGTGCCAAGATAAGTACGATAATGGGTCCCTCCATAGAGCATTATAATGATATAACCTTGTTTTACTGTAAAGGTCAGAAGAAAGTATGGCAGGGACCCAGGATATAACACTTATTTATACAAATCCAGTGCTATGATATTCTATTATCACCTCTAAAGAATATCTTAGTGTTACAGCATTTGTATAGTTCTTTATTATGCTTTTGATTCACTGCATTAGCAAATTGGCTGTAATAGCTCATTACACACCTATTCATGTGTCCATATTTGAAAACCTTTCTAGCATCTGCATTGACTTTGCACAATATGACATACAGCCATTTATTCTAAATTTGCAGACTTACTGTCAATCTTCAGCACAGAACTGATGGCATGGGGAGAGGCAGGGTCCTGGTATCCAGGTGACAATGTGAGTCTGACATGTAGACTTTCTAGTCGTTAGTTGGAATAATACTTAACTTACAATAAATATATATTAAAGGGTGGTTCACTTTTAGTATGTTACAGAATGGCTAATCCTAGGCAATTTTTCAGTTGGCCGTAATTTTTTTATAGTTTTTAAATTATTTCCCTTCCTCTAAATCTTTCCAGTTTTCAAATAGGGTCCCCATCTATAAATATATAAACAAATGCTCTGTATGGCTACACATATCTGGCAGCTTATTTACTAACCTCTGGTTGGGCTTTATTGGGTCAAAAATCGATTTATTAAAGTCCGATGGAGCAAAAAGTCAGAATCCAAAAATCCGCCATCTTAGACCTGCTGAGTTTGTTTACAAGTCAATGGCAGAGGTCCCTATCCTCTTTTGAAGTAAACGTTGGCTGTGCTGGAAATAGTCCAATACGCCAAGCATTTTGTGCAAAGATCCAAAAAATTCTGGCTTTTCGGGAAATCATACAATTCGTGAAAAAAAAAACCTCGAAAAAAATGTGAGATTAAAGTTTCCACTCGATTTTATCAAGTTTTTTTCTCCACCCAATTAAATTGAGTTTTTTAAATGTCTTCATAAAAATCGAAGGAAACTTAGAAAAGTGCTGGGGAAGGTCCCCATAGGCTAACATTGGACTTTGGTGGGTTTAAAGTGGTGAAGTATGAAGTCGAAGCTTTTTTTATAGAGACAGTACTTCGATTATCAAATGGTTGAACGATTTTTACTTCGATTCGATCAAATTCGATCAAATTTGACCAAATCGATGGTCGAAGTACCCAAAAAATTACTTCGAAATTAGAATTTTTTTTCATTCACTCGAGCTTAGTAAATCTGCCCCTCAGTGTTCTCTGCATCAATTGATGCAGTTGAGTTGCACCAAAAGAATAGGGTGCAGACATTGCTCTTATGGCAAACATCAGGTTGACTTGAAATATTCAATGCAAAAAACATGGTGATTGCACTGGAAGTTGCACTTGTGGATGTAAATAAGCCCTTATGTGTTATTCTGACATAATGGTTAGTCATGTTACATAAAGCTCATTATAAATATTAAAGGGGTTGTTCACTTTCCAAAATCTTTTTCAGTTCAGTTGTTTTCAGATTGTTCACCAGAAATAAAGACTTTTTTCAATTTCTTACCATGTTATATTTTTTAGCCTTTTTGCAGAATTGGAATTGGGTTTAATGTTCCTATCTCTGGTGTTTCAGTTTATTAAAGGTTGAATTTTAGTCGTATTAGAGCTTTTTGAATCCACGATTAAACTCATTTTTTTTTCTAAAACCAGGAATGCCATGACAGTTACTGAAGGATCAGAATAAAAAAGCATAAATGGAAAACCTCTAATCTCTAACAATTTCGAAACATTTTTTTTTTTGGACAATTACTACCAAAAAAAAAAAATTCAAAAACGTCTAAAAGTCTGAATGGCTTAAAAAAGGTCCAATAGGATCAGAGCAGCTCCCATTAACTTCTATGGGTCCTCAACTGCTTTTACTTGGACAAGTTTGTATTAGAGTTTTTTTGTGGTTTTTACAATTAATCCTTCTTGATTTTTTAGAATTTTAGAGAAATAAAATAATTACGAATTTTTAAAAAAAATAGAAATCCAAATTTTACTAAATTAACCCCTTAGTGGAGCAAATAGTAAGTATAACATAATGGTAGTACTAACAAACAGTTAACATTCCTTCTCCAGCCTCCTCTTCTTCAGATCTTTATCTGACCCAAAGCAACATGTCACTCTGCTTGAAGCTGTGAGCTTGATAAAGGTGTCTGGTGGAAAAAAGAGAGAAAGCAGTCATCTATAAAACAAGGGATATTGAAGCTTTATATAGGCAGAGTGACATATTGAAATGTGAAATGTGTTAATAATCCTTTAAGGCATATTGTATACAGTGGAGCAGAATGAAGACAATACTTTTTATATCAATTACCTATTATGATATTCAAAGACTCCACACTAATGAGTGGGGACCTTAAAAGGAATGTCAACCCAAAAAAAATGTTATTGCTTAATAAAAGAAAACATAATTATCTGCAACTTTGCAATAGATATTCATTACAAATTTTGGTTTTTAAGTTATTTGTAAATGTATTGCTATTGGACGCAGTGTTTGTCAGTTTTTATTCTTTGCCCTGGTGACCCCAACAAATTTTTGTTTTGGGGGTTGACTTGCCATTTAAACCAGTCAAATACCAAATTGCATTATGTATATTTCTAGTACAGAACCGAACTTGAAGTATTATTGGCTAGTGGTGAGTATTAATGGTTACGTTTTCTGTTTAAACTGTGGCTGGCCAACCTTCCTCAATGAATTTTATACATCAATGAATTTTTTACATTAAACACTATTATACATTATAACACATTATACATTATTACAATAAAAGTCCTAAAAAAGCTGAGCTCACAATTCCTATGCTTAAAAAAATAATTTAGCCAATTTGTGAAAAGAAGAAGTCCATTTATCAAAGTCCGAATTTATCCAACCAAATCCGCAATGTTTTTTTTCAGCTTATTTCTTAATATACTTTGCTGAAAATTTAGTAAGAAATCTGAAGAAATCATGAAAAATAAGAATTGTATGCTTTTTTTGGAATTTCCACCAAAAACTCTGGATTATTCCACGAAACGCAGCGGAGATCAAAAAATCTTTGGGACTTCTCCCATTGACTTATATGCAACCTCGGCAGGTCTGTGATGCCGGATTTTCAGATTCTGACTTTTTCCATCCTCGGGGTATAATAAATTCTGAAAAATTATGATTTTATACCAAAAAAACACAAATTTTTCAGATTTTCTGCATTCAGAGTTCAGTAAATAACCCCAAAGTGTCATCAATTAAGAATCAATATTAAAGTACTTTGATCTCTGCTCACAATGATAATTGAAGGTTATTATTTACCACCTTAATATGATATGTCAAATATTTGGAACTGTATTTCAAACATCTGAAAATCATATAGTATCTAATGTTGCACAATTTAGCAAGTATGTATACTGTATATCTGTGTATATATATATATATATATATATATATATATATATATATATATATATATATATATATATATACACATACATACATACACACACACAGGTATGTTATCTGTAATCCCATAGACTCCATTTTATCCAAATAATCATTTTTTTAAAAAAAACTTTTTCTCTGTAATAATAAAACAGTACCTTGTACTTAATCCAAACTTAGATATAATTAATCCTTATTGTAGGCAAAAACTAACCTATTGGGTTTATTTAATGTTTAAATGATTTTCTAGTAGACTGAAGGTATAAAGATTCAGAATATTGAAAGATTTGTTATCTGACCAGGTCCAGGTTACCCCAGGTCCTGAGCATTCTGGATAACAGGTCCAATACCTGTATGATCACTAATGTCAAAATGTAGAATTTCACAGAGAATCCATGCATGCCATGTTGGTTCTAAGACTTACAAATTCTAAAATATATCATGCTTGAAAGGATAGATATCAGATTATATCATCTAGATGTAGACTGTGCCTTGGAGAGAACTAGACTGATGGAGGGTTTCCATGGATGCATTAGCCAATAACTTGGAGCCTAGGGATGAGCACATTTTTCGCCTGGTACAGTTACAACAAAATTTGCATTTTTGCCAGTAGCAGATATTTTCAAGAATCACACTCATAGTTTAAATTTAGAGCAAGAGGAAGGATTTACATTGCTTGAGTTGAGTGCATTAAAGACATACCTAGGGGAATCTTATATTTAAAACTGTAAAATAGATTTGGAAAACAACATTTACATAATATTTCTATTTAGAACTAGAGATGAGAGTTAGTTTTTTCCTAGATTTGCCTAGATTTTCACCATGTGTTTCGTTTTGATGGAGGGAAAAATTAGTTTTTTTTTACGTGGAAAAAATGTGGAAAAACATCAGTTCATACTCCAAAGCTTTTGCCATTAAAAAAATGCAGACTCCAATGCATTTGGTATATGAGTCTAGGCCCATTAACGTCAATGCATTTGAAGAAAGAAATTGTGAGAAAAGCCATCCACTGACCTTAATGCATTTTTTGCAAGAAAAACATTTACAAAATATTTCTATTATTTCTAGATGATCCTGGTGGACATCAGCATTTTTCCATATTGTGTTTTATTATCCTGATTTGTACCCATGGGTGTCCTTGAGAGTTTGTGACTAAGCCTTCTACTATATATACATATTTCTATTTTTACCCTATAAGACATGTGAGTGCTCCTCATCATTTCCGGCGATCCAACGTGCTGTGCTCAATTTCTTCTCCCTGCTTTCCTAATAGGAAATAGCCAGGGAAGAAAAATTAAGTGTCGCGTGATGGATCGTTGATGTGTTGCCTTTTCTGAAGAGGAGCACAAGCAGAGTTTTGGTAAGTTATTTCTTAATAAAGACTTAGAGATTTAAAAATGTAATATGTCTTTCTGGTTTTTTTTTCGTTCTACACGAACACATTTTTTAATTAAAATGTATGATTGATCCAAATTACGGAAAGATCCATTATACAGAAAACCACATACACACATTAGATGGAATCTTGATTCTAGAATGACAAAATCAATATTGCCTTCTGCACACATTTTGGGGCACATTTACTTAGCTCGAGTGAAGGATTAGAATAAAAAATACTTCGAATTTCGAATTGGCTACTTCAACCTTCGACTACGACTTCGAATCGAACGGTTCGAACTAAAAATCGTTTGACTATTTGACCATTCGCTAGTCGAAGTACTGTCTCTTTAAAAAAAACTTCGACCACCTACACTGTACTTCGTCACCTAAAACCTACCGAGCACCAATGTTAGCCTATGGGGAAGGTCCCCATAGGCTTTCCTAGCAATTTCTGATCGAAGGAAAATTGTTCGATCGATGGATTAAAATCCTTCGAATCGTTCGTTCCGAAGGATTTAATCGTTCGATCGAACGATTTTTCGTTCCATCGAATGAATTGCGGTAAATCCTTCGACTACGATCTTCAAGTCGAAGGATTTAACTGCGATGGTCGAATATCGAGGGTTAATTAACCCTCGATATTCGACCAATAGTAAATGTGCCCCCAAGTGTTTTAAAGGAATTGTTCAGTGTAAAAATAAAAACTGGGTAAACAGATAGGCTGTGCAAAATAAAAAATGTTTCTAATATAGTTAGTTAGCAAAAAATGTAATGTTGGTCTTGGTTTACACTGACTGGTTACCCTGGTTACCAGGCAGTAACCAATCAGAGACTTGAGGGGGGGCCACATGGGTCATATCTGTTGCTTTTGAATCTGAGCTGAATGCTGAGGATCAATTACAAACTCACTGAACAGAAATGTACCATGTGGCCCCCCTTCAAGTCGCTGACTAACTCAGAGTTATAGAGCTGAAAAGCAGGAAGTTGGATTCTGGCTGTTTTATTAGACATCTGTTCACTCCAGCCTTTATATATTACATTTTTGTCTAATTAACTATATTAGAAACATTTTTTATTTTGCACAGTCTATCTATTTACAAAGCTTTTATTTTCACACGGAACTGTTCCTTTAAGGATTCTTACAAAATGACAACAACATGTTTGTGTCACGACTCATTTGGTAGCAAAACGTCCTTCTTAATAACTCTAACTATGTCAATTTGAATTCAATATGTGCCCCAAGGGACTTTTTTGGTTTGAAATATTTTGTCTTTTCCCATTTCATAATATTTGGCTCCATAAATTAAAACCAAACACAGAAAAAAAAAGATATGCAAAGCTGTTTAATGAAAGGCTAATTAGCGCAGGGTACTTTCAGCACATTACTTTATAAGGGTGAATGATTCAATGCACCTAATGACTCGAAAGTTGTTAAAGACGTAAAAACACACAGGCACGATTCTGTGTTACTAATAGCAATAATATCCTGAAGATGAAAAGGTAGTGGCATTCATAATCATTTTCCTGGTTTATCATGTAAATTCTATTACCCTCTGATACTATAAATTAGCCAAAGAACAAGCAAATGAATTTATAAAATGTGTCATAAGAGCAATTTCATCATGAATTGTGAGAACCTTTATGAAATGGCAAATAACATACTTCATTTATAACTTTAAAGAAGCAGAAAAGCTTTCAGGTAACTTTATGTTCTTGAAAGTTTCCCTTCATTTTAGAAGGCTAGTCATATTAGTGGCTGACCATACTCTTTTAGTTCTTTTGATATAGATTTTTACACTGATGTTAGTTTATTTGCACTGTGGTCAATTAACTTTAAGTAGGAAGCTACATAGCCTTCCCAGTCCATTTCTTGTGTTCTCTTGAGAAAGGAGCAGTGCCCTTGAAAGCTTGCGTTGTTCATTCCTATCCCAATTAATGTGACTAAGTCAGTGGCCAGCTTTTCAGGTGTGGGCTTCATATTGTCATTAGATATAAGAAGCTGTCTAGCCTCCTGTTTAACAGATATGAGGAAAACAAGCTTAATGTTGACTAGAACATAGCGTCCTCTTTGTTTTTATTAACTTCTCTCTCTCTCTCTCTCTCTCTCTCTCTCTCTCTCTCTCTCTCTCTCTCTCTCTCTGTAAAGGTTTTACTGGTCCATTTATCAGCGCAATGTTTACATAATAGAATCAGACATCATTTGGGACTGTATCCAAGCTGTTAGGAGAGTTGGGTCAGACATCATCAGTGGGCAGCAAATAACAGACAATAATTGTTTCTATATACATAGATAAGGAACCTGTCCTCAAGAATTCTTATAGGCTACAAACAGAGGCAACATAAAATGAATCAGCATGTTGTAGATACAGGTATGGTTTCCGTTATCTGGAAAACCATTATCCAGAAAGCTCTGAATTACGGGAAGGCCATCTCCCATAGGCTCCATTATAATCAAATAACTAAAATTTGTAAAAATGATTTCCTATTTCTTTGTAATAATAAAACAGTACCTTGTACTTCATCCCAGCTAAGAGATAATGAATCCTTATTGGACACAAAACAGTCCTATTGAGTTTATTTAATATCTAAACTATTTTTAAGTAAACTTATGGAGGTATGGAGATCATAATTACGGAAAGATCCATTATCCAGAATTCCCTAGGTCCCGAGCAATCTGGATAACAGGCCCCATACCTTTACCTAGCCCCGTTTTGCAGGAAATATTTTGTGTACATTGTAGTGACAGTATAAAATATTATGAAGTTTGGCTCGTGAACAAATGCCATGTTTCTGCTTGAAGCAATACATATTGTTATTAAGCATTTAACTGCTAATAACAAGAGAGGCCTGTTGTTTTGTTTTGCATTGATCCTTTACAGTTAAAATGGTGACAAACACTTTGTAACTACTGCACAAACAATACAAGAAAGCTGTTTCATATATAAAGTATTTTGTTCAGATGAGTTGTTTGGCTTGTTAGACAAAACACAAGGCAGATACCACAGCAGAAAGTATACATTTTTGCACTGGTACCAGCCATGTGTATGTTAACAGGCCAATCCCCCATCTTTCAGTGAACACGTAGGAGCGAGTGGTCTTTTCTCCTCTGAACTATATATACTCCAGGGGAAGAAAGGATCCATCTGACATTAGCCTTATAAGAACAAAAAGCCGCTCCATTTTATTTTAAGTAAAACCTAGTAATAACTGTTATTGCATTGCGAATTTTAATTGCCATTGCAAATTTTAATTGCGCACTCTTAAGAAGTGCTTGAAGCTGTCGTAATCTTTTGGAGCAAACATCACGACTTTTTCCAGTAAAAAGTTTTATTACATTAACTGCATTGGCGCAAACTATAAAATCCGGTCTTCCGCTGTCAGAAGTGGGTGCTACCGACTTTTATCACATTCCCCCGTTAGTCTCTTGCTTATGTAACTATAACATAGAATAAACAAGATACATTACAAAAATGCTGATCTACAGAATTTATTGAAAAATGGTGCCATTAAATAAGGTTGTATAAATAATAATGATTCAACATATTCTACAGTTTACTGCAATGCATACATTTGCTAATAATAGCGTAGCATTATATGTGTTTCCAATATTTACATGTTTATTGTTATACTGCAAATACTTTATCTGTAGATATTTTTTACCTTCAGAACAGTTCTTAACATTACATACGTACCCTGCAGGTCAGGGTGCAAATTGTAAAAAAAAAGGTGCAAATTTCCATGTTTCTGGAACATTTGCATTCTGTCTTGTACTTAGCAGAATAGACACAAATCTATGTGCTTCAGAAGGGAGTATAAAGATCTGTGTCTGCTCAATGAGTACAGTGCAGTTTTTAGTGCTTTATTCATAAGGGGCAGATGGGAAAAGACTAATAGGCAGGTGTTAAGAACAGGGCTGCCTTGCACCCACAATGCTGTACTTTTTACCTTTACTTTGGCTCAGGGTGCAGAATACACGACTGCCCTTGCTGCAAGTCCAGTGTGAATGAGCACTAAGGGGGTGACTGTGCAACATTGAGTGCTCCTGCACTCAGTAAGTAAATGATCCCTATAGTTTTATCCATGCAAATAAATGTTACATATCTGTATGGGGTATTACAACATGGAAAAAACTTTTAAATGAGACAAAAAAAAGATAAATAAATAAAAGTTGAATGCAAGCCACTTTTTAATGGAACAAAAGAGCACCTTGAGAAAAGTCACAGTGAATGACCAAAACGTTGGGTTTCTAAACTACTAAAAATAACTGAAAAGACCTGTCGAGTGCTGTACTCTGTAGGACCATTCAAAAGACCCCTCTGCTACAAATATCATGTTCCAGAAGAATATTTCTGTGTGGCACTGTATCAAATGCTTTAAAGGACAAGGAAAGGCAAAAAAATAAAATCCAATTTCTACTTTCTTTAATGAAAAAGAAACCTATCTCCAATATAATTTAATTAAAAAAATGTGTACCGTTTTTATAAGAAACCTGACTGTATGCAGTGAAATTCTCCCTTCATTTACTGCTGTGCATAGGAATTGTCAGATGGTCCCTAACTGCTGAGCAGGGAAACAATCATACTTATGAACAGCAGGGGGAGTCCCCGCCTTACTTACCAGTCATGCAGAGTTCAAGTAGCTTTGTTTAAGACGATCCCTAAGCAGCCCAGACCACACTGAGCATGTGCAGGGTCAGGCAAAGATGTTTAACAAAGTTACAAGATGACAGCCCCCTGTGGCCAACTTTGAAAGCATAAATCATTTGTTTCATTAGGCTTTGTGGTGCAGTAAGTTTATGCTTATGTTTAGTATACAAAATACAGCATTTCTAGCCTTATTCTTGTCCTTTAACAAAGTCAAAGTAGATCACAACAACAGTCATCCCAATGTCTAGGTTTCTGCTCACCTTTATATAGAAGGCAGATTAAATGAAATTGTCAAGGATTTTGTAAAGAATAAAATAAAGTTTTACTAACACGTTGATATATTCGTCTGTAAAAATACTATACAAGTGAATTCAGGTATGGGACCTGTTATCCAGAATGCTCAGGACCGGAGCTTTTCCAGATAAGGGGTCTTTGCTAGTAGAGTCTACTAAAAAGTATATAAACGTTAATTAAACCCAATAGGATTGTTTTGCCTCCAATAAGGATTCTGGATAATAGATCTTATAACTGTACGCACTGTGAAATTTACCACTGGTGAACTGTGTTGGGCTGTAGTGAGTAGTATGTAGAATATGTAGTGACATATTCCACAGAACTGTACAATAGAAGTGTGAATATTTCAAATACTGTACACAAATTCCTTTGATGGGGGAAATAAAATATGTGTAAGTTTTCTGTAAGTTATTGTTAGTAGTAGTGATGATACACTGTGCAAACTGCTATTCTGTAATTTAGGAACATTTCTGCCTCCCTGAAATGCAGCTGAATCTGATATCAAATTACAAAATAAAATATAATTTCCTAGTCAGGCCACATCACAAAAGAACATACACTATTCGATTTTTGCATTTAAATTTCAGACTATTAGTTTAACCAGTTTTAACATATCCAACTGTTTTTAGCAGCTTTCCAAGGAAAAAGTAAGAGTAAAATGCACCTAAAAATACTAGCCAGGTCAAAACTATTGAATGGTAACAGTTAGACTGTTCTAAGAACATATTCTAAGAACATATTTTACTAGATTTAAGTATTCCTATGTCATTTCTGCTTTGATAACGTTGCCCTGCGTGGTGCTGAAACTTCTCAATCTTTAATGCTTGAGAATTGCTCTGATTTGAGTTATTAGGAAATGGTCAGTCCTTTTCCAAGAATTTAACAGCACAATTTAACAGCACCAACTGTGGCCCGTTCATATTTTAGTACATTGACATTTACAACAATGTGCATAGCCAAAGGCTGTCAATGTCATATTAGTATAAACTATTATGTTTAAAATTACGTTTTCTAAATAGGAAAGTTAGGAAGTTTAGAAATATGTGCAAACCGTGACCAACAAATCAAAGCAACGTGTTCATTTGCAACATCTGACACACACACAAGTCATTACATAAAAGGTCCCAAGTCAATCTGAGCATGCTAATGATTTTCTGAAAGGCTCCTTCTGACTTAAATAATTTAAAAAATTAGGCTAATGCCACATGGTATGTGTTCTCTACTTCTTTCTGTGCACTGAAATGCACAGGATCAGACGTGTGCTTGTTCACAGGCCAAGCCAGTGACCAGAATAAAAATGTTTGTTTTGTTACAGTGATGAGTCGCCCCAAGATTGATGCAGTTGAACAAACAAAATGAAATCAAACATCAAAAATGAAAAGATAACCCTTGCCCATCTTCGGCATACAGTCCCTCTCTGCATCTGGTATACATGATGGGTTGCCCGGTTCAAGATAGGATTCCCATTGATCAAAGTATCTCAGCAGCACAGCTACTTTCTTCCCTATACCAGTGTGCCAGCCCCTGTGTGCATTCCAGCGAGTAAACCACAAGGGGGGTATTGGCAGAACTACAAGGAACTGTTCCTGTTATATTTCACTTTTTCAATATAACAGCTGCAATTTTCCTGTGTATTTTAGCTCTCTCTTAGAATTCAAGTTTTGCGAGCAGGGCCCTCATCCTATTGTCTTTTAATAATAATCAATGGTAAGTGTGAATTGATTCTAGTGAAATATTTGTCTGTATACACAAACAATTGTATTCATATCCCTTTATTCTGTAAAGTGATGTAGAGAATGATGGCGCTATACAAATAGTAATTTCTTAGTGGAATCTCCTGAGGTGTAGCATCGTTTTATTAGTTTTATAGTGAGCTATAAAATCCCAGAAGCAAACCTGCTACCTCTATAGCTAACAAGAAGCCCCACCCCTCCCAGCCGCTCTCTTACCTACGGCGGGGAAGAGGGGCACAAGTTGGCACGGGGCAGTGAGTGGGTTGAGGCGGGGAGTGGGCAAAGTCGGAGAGGGACACGGTTGGGAAAATGGGGATTGGAGTGCACCGGGCCCCTTTAAAGATTTTTGCAGGGGGGGGGCCTGAGCACTTTAGGGGTCTTGGGGTCTGGGGTTTTCCAGAAAAGGGATCTTTACGATTTAAAATATAAACGCAATAGGATTAATTTGCCACCGATGTGGAATTAAGCAGCTTAGTTACCATCAAGTACAGTTTTTAAAAATTAGAATTGTATGCTTAAAATTTACTTCCTGTATTTTGGATCTTTCTGAATAATCAGTTTCTCAGGGATCACATCCCTGTATACATTTTATTGCTTAATGACTAGTGATCACCAGGTTACAGAAACACAGAGTTTTCACTGTGTAAGCAAAGGGAGATCTCTGCCAGCAGTATATAGAGGAGAGTATATGTACTTAACATTCCTTTGGTTGCACAGCAAGCACAGGGCACAGACATAAAAAACACATTCACATTGCACCACTTTATTGGAAAAAATCATTGTGTATTTATATAGTGGCAGCAATTTACGCAGCGCTTTATAATAACAGGGTTCTTGCAACAATTAAATAATTGAAATAATTGAAATAATCGAAATAATCTAATCGAACAACTGACGGGGCAACCTAATATACCCTGGACCTCCAGTCTGATGCTGGACTAGTATGTTATATGAGATCACTGGCAGGGTCCAGAGGAGCCCTGTACTTTGTGTTTTTTTATTTTAGAATATAATTCAAGTTTAAAGTATAAAAACAAGAAGCTGTGCATGATATAGAAAGATGTATTTTACCACTTAGATATTCCTTCCAAATTTCTTTTCATTTTAAATACACCAGCTGAATGCATATGCGTAACTCATGGTTATTGGTTATAAAGAAAGCACAGGGACTCCCACTCTTGAACTGGGAATAAAACATAATATATTGCACTATTAGAAGAAACTTTCACAAATTTAGACTGTGTGAATCACTTTTCATTTCAGAAATGATCACCAGCTCAAAGCATTTGTCAAACTGATGAAGCGTTAAACAACCAACCTTAAAATGCCCTTCTTACTTTAGATCTCCAATTTTAAGTTCTGAAAGATGTGGGTTAGAAGAATTAGATCTGTTTATCAGATTACTGGACTTAATGCAATATTCAGTTGGGGTTGAAATATCCTTTAATATAATTATACTGTTATGCTAGCACTTAACAATTCCACTTAGGCAATTTTTACAGCTGGTTTTCAAAATGATTACGGTTTATTAAAGAAATGGTTTTGTGATCTGTCCAGCGTCTTGAGTGTTTGTTTAAGTTGGTTGAAGTGGATTTATTGGCATCTTGACTGTCCTGGATAATTATATCACATTTTCTCTTTTATTCTACTGACTTTCCAACTTTCAAATAGGGGTCATATCCCGTGATTATTGTTATTGCTACTTTTTATTACTCATCTTTCTATTTTTGCAGGCCCTCTCCTATTCATATTCCAATCTCTTATTCAAGTCAATGCATGGTTGCTAGGGTAATTTGGACCCTAGCAACCAGGCTGCTGAAAGAGCTGCTAAATAAAAAGCTAAATAACTCAAAAACCGCAAGTAATAAAAAATTAAACCAGTTGCAAATTAATCGCTTTCTACATAAATTATTTTAAAGGTTAACAACCTGTTAATAGTGGGACTCATCTTGGTATTTAAGACTTTTTATCTTTGCTGTATTCGACTTTAGATATGCCTAAATGAATATTGATGATTAAAAAGTCAGCCCTTTATGAAATCCGTTAATTGCTGCCCCTCCATTTCTCAATTATTTATGCACACCTCTGTAAAATCAACCAATAAGTAAATAATTCAAAGAACAATTGATCTGTCTCATCAATATATAATGTGCATTGTTTCTAATAATCCTTTAAAATAAATAAATGCATCTAAAGGTATCAATGAGACAATTTTATTTTCAGAATCAAGAAAGGATTTTAATTTTAAATGGATGGGACATCATTTCATCAGATTAGTACTACAAATTTTATAATTCCACTTATGTGTTCACCTAATTTTTAATGTATCTATCCAGTAGACTGTGCATTGAGTCCTCCTCCTCTGTAGAACCCAACTCTTGTTTATAATTTTTACTATCCTTATTTCTTGAATTTTTTTCATGAAAAGTCAATGCACAATTGGGCCGATACATTATATTTATGGATTCACAAGACATAATTGGATGGTATGACACGACATAATTGGATGGTACATACAATGTCAACTTGTCCCAATATACAGTATACCGACATGCTTTACATTTGTAACTGCATTTGCAAAAACCTTTATATGACCATTTCCCCTTCTAATGATATCCGATCTTTCCAACTGGGGAGCACATACTAGGAGAGAAGTCATATAAGTCTCTAACCCCGAAATTTATATATGTATGTATGTATGCATGTATAACCTAATTTTTAAAGCGATACTAGGATACGCAGCACTGTACAAATTTACAATACAGAAATGTACACACAGGGTGGACAGCATTATAATAAATAATAAGGGTGTAACTACATAGTAATCAGTTGCAGGGGAGCCAGGCGTAAAGGGGGCGCAGTGAGGCCCTAATTAATGAGCATATTTTAATACATCTTGGGAGAATAGGCCAACGTATAAATATTTTGCGCCCCTAAATTGAATTTGCTGTGGGACCCATTAGCATCTAGTTACACCACTTTAATTGAAAGTAAATAAATAAGCATAAATATACAGAGATGAAGTGCCATGGGGTAAAAAAGAAGGAAATCCCTGCCCCGTAGTGGGTGGATAACATACAGGAACAAATATGGTGGCAAATTGCGCAACGGTTCGGGCATTGGTCATTAAGTTCCAGAAGCGGGTGGGTTCTAGGGTTGCCACCCGGCCGGTATTTTACCAGCCTAGCCCTTGGCCCTCTGGTGGAATTTACCTTTCCTTTGTATTCTTGGCATTGTGCAGTGTGGCCCCGCCCTTTTGAGGCACGACCCCTGTGGCTCCACCCATTTTTGCATCACGTTCCTCCCTTTTTGCATCATGCCCCCACCCCTTTAGTTCATACCCCCACCACTGCCGGGTAAATTTTTTTGAAAAGGTGAGAACCTTAGTGGGTTCTAATGCTACAAAAAGTAGAATTTGAGTGTGTTTTTGAAGGGGTTGAGAGAGTTTTACTTCCCCCATGTCTCTCTGCTCTCAGCCTGACTAACTCCCTCCCTTCTGTCTCTCTGATCCCAGCCTAACTCCCATCCCCCCTCCCTCATGTCTCTCTGCTCCCAGCCTGACTGACTCCCTCCCCCATGTATCTCTGCTCCCAGCCTGACTGACTCCCTTCCCCAATATCTCTCTGCTGACTGACTCCCATCCTCCATGTCTCTCTGCTGACGGACTCCCATCCCCCATGTCTCTCTGCTCCCAGTCTAGCTCTCTCCCCCATGTCTTTCAGTTAATAACCTGCTTTAACTCTATCAGACTCTCTGTTTCAGTAATATACATAATGAGATTTGCCACCTTTCTTGCATATTTTTACCAGCCAGACAGGGGGTTTGATTCTGAGGAGGTGGGCTTGTGATGTAATTGAGGCAAGGCTACAACGAAGAAAACTTATGGGTTTGGCAAGCTAGAGGGGGAGTGGGTGTAGCTGGGAGAGGGGATGGGAGGTGGGTCGGAGGTGGACCAGGGGCAAAGGACTAGTTGTTGCATATTTATCAATGAGTACATTGCTGTTGTAACCCTTTCGCTATTACACTCCACATGTAGACGTCGACTATCTCTCTGTCCACTGTGTGGTTCTCTCTGCCAGGATTTTCTCTTTTGCCAGTATCTGCGACTTCCTCTTCCTGCCAGCCACTCACTAGCACGTATTTTGACGGGGCGAAAAAATTACATGATGATTACTAGTGATGAGCAAATTTTTTCACCAGCCATGGATTTGTGACAGAATTCTGCATTTCGCTATCTGAGAATTTTTTAATGCAACTGCAGCAAAAATTTGCCACAAAAAAATTTGCAGCGACAGAAAAGTCACCAAGACAAAAATGCGAAACGGCGCAAATTCGCCCATCGCTATGTATGATTTCTCTTTAGTGAGTTCACTGGATCTCTCTTAAAAGTGTGGCTATAAGCACATATTATACAGTATATATTGCTGAGGGAGGTTGCAGATATAATGCCCAATATATGTATAGAATGCAATAAAGAACTAAAAGAGAAGGAACAAGTAAAAAAAACCAGACCAGTTTCATAACTTGGATGGATAAAGAAAGGGTTAGATGTCAGATGAAGTAAACGATGTTCCAATTATACTGAGATGTACTGAGCAATTATGGATCAGTTACATTTTATTCCGAATAAATTGAGTGGAAAATTGATTTTTGTAAAAGTATTATGAACCTTAAAAAGAATATAGTTTAGCAAGAAGCTGTTTTCAAGTAAAAAAGTAGATGAGACATTTCATATAGTGACATTCTTTGGAAATCTGCTTGTGCATGTCTGCAACTGTGTATATTTCTTTCTGTGCATGTCAGTATGTATTTGAAGGTGTGAGTATTTATGTGCAAGCAGTGATATATGTCGTACATATATGTAACCTATTATCCATAAACCCATATTTAAAGTATGTCAGTGCTGTACTGACTTATTTAAACAAGCAATAGTTTGGGGCAAGTACTGTGGTCTGTGCTGGAAAATGCCAGAAAAAAAATCGTACGATTCAGGAAAAAATCATACAATTCAGATTTCCGCTCAATTTTAATGAGGTTGTCCCTGATCCGAGTAATTGTGCTTTTTTTTTTATTAATAAATAAGGTCACAGCTTGGATTCTAGTGTTGTCAGACTTTTTTATTTTAAAAAAAAAATTGAAAAATTGAATTTTGGTAAATAACCCCCTTGATGAATGTAAAATATTTTTTTTTAGAGATATTAAAAAACAAGAAAAAAAAGAAGAAATTCGAGTGTTAGTAAATAGTGATGGGTGAATTTGGCCTGTTTCGCTTTGCCGAAAAATTTGCGAATTTCCTGCGAAATTCGCGAAACTGCAGAAAATCTGCGAAACTGCGCCGGCGTCTCGTTTCACACATTCGCACATTTTTGCAAATTTATTTGCACGAATTCGCCGCAAATTCACGCCTGGCGAATAAATTCGCCCATTACTGTTAGTAATTAGGTCCCTTAGCTTTGTACAGTTTAGGGCCATCAGCAAAAATAGAAACATTACTTTCAATATGGCACTCCACTAACAGCACTGGTCTAAACAGAATTGATGATATTACTAATCTGAGGAACTCTGTATAATATGCACCCTGGAAAATACTTGACGTATTGGGTATTTTTATAAATATAAACAATATCACTCACAATCAAACAGCAAATAACCACCACATGGCTAAATAACTTGGCGACTTCTCTGCAATGTAGCTCCTTATCCATCCAGCCCATATCCCATATCAGAGGGTAAAGGCTGTTGGCCCTCCACAACAAATAACCAACAAATTACCTTTCCACCTGTAACAATTAAAAGTTTTGAAATGCTGCTACTCCTTCACCTGAATAAAACAATGAAATGAGTTGAAGAACATGTTAAACCCTTAACTGAAGCAGAAGACCTATACAAATTAGGGATGCACCGAATCCAGGATTCGGTTCGGGATTCGGCCAGGATTCGGCCTTTTTCAGCTGGATTCGGATTCGGCCGAATCCTTCTGCCCGGCCGAACCGAATCCTAATTTGCATATGTAAATTAGGGGCGGGGAGGGAAATCACGTGACTTTTTGACACAAAACAAGGAATTAAAATGTTTTCCCCCTTCCCACCCCTAATTTGCATATGCAAATTAGGGTTCGGATTCGGTTCGGTATTCGGCCAAATCTTTTGCAAAGGATTCGGGGGTTTGGCCGAATCCAAAAAAGTGGATTCGGCGCATCCCTAATACAAATGCCAGAAACTGCCTCCTAAGCTCCCACTGAATGCAAATGCTTTAGGACAATTTTGAATAGGCCTTTAGCACAACGAATATATTTCTTTTTTAATTATTTTTGTTATACTATTTTATACTATTATACAATTTTATGTAGTTTAAAAAATTGGCTTTGCAAATAAATATTATGTTGTATCACCATTAGGCTGTATCTGTGCTATAAACCAGCTGTTCTGGATGCATAGTTGGCGAAAGGGACATAAAGGAGTGATTTGCATGTCTCCACCCATGATGCCTTATGGGAGAATCAAAACTCTGATTTTTGGAATCCAGGCAGTGTTGTGTGTATGGCATGAGACAAGTAAATACCTTCTGATTTAAAAGGCTTCACTTTGCATGTATCAGGGATGTCAGTTTCCCGGTTCCTGCAAGTGCTAATTATACTGAGAATCTTGCTACTGTAGTGAGAAGAAAGTCAGTGAAGCCATCACACAGTGTTAACAGTTGGATAGAAAATAGACACCTGCTTACTGCTCTGGGATACAGATTGCGGATGTGAGCTGAAGCAGAACTGAGAAGCAGCTTAGGGTCGCTTTGTTCTTTTAGGTTTCATACAAATACATGATTGATTAAGGCCATTTTACTGCATATACTGTAGGTAGAGCATTTTTGTCATTTCTAACTGAACGTCTTGTCTTCTACTTTATTACTAACAGTTATGAGCAAATTGATATAGTTTTGCTTCACTGAACAAAATGTTGCTGATTTTCGACAAAATGCATGAATGTCAATTGACAGCGAAACTAATTGGCTTAATTAATAGTTTTACAAGTCATAAAACAGTTAATCAGGACACCGTTTCAGAGAAAGTGAGTTTAGTCATGGTTTCAAAAACCTCTAAAACCACAAAAAAGAGACTGTTGATAAATAGGCCTCTAAGGGGCAAATTCATTAACTAATTCACTAAATTCCCCAGCAATGGCTTCGCTCACAGCGCAACACTTCGGCAGGACAACGCTAATTCACTAAAATCCAAAGTTGCGTCCATTGCGCCGAACACTGGTAAAGATGCACTAGCGTTACTTCGTCAAGCGAAGCGAAGTTGCGCTAGCGTTGCCTAATTTGCAAAGTTCAATGGATATGTTGCAGCAAATACATTACACTACACAAGCCCGGGAAACCTTAATAAAAGAAAATAGCATTATTATATTGCCCTACACATGAGCCCAGTGTATAGTTTATGTGCCATATGTTAGGAAATGTAGGGGGAAGCTGGTTACCCCAAAAAAATTTACGCTCCTTTGCAGCCTATCACCCTGAAAAAGGAAAAGACGCTAGCGTTTTTTGGGACTTAGAAAAATGTTCAACTATTTTTTGAGGAAGTCCTATCTACTCTATTGCACTTCGCCTGGTCTGAGGTGGCGAAGGCAAGTCTGGCGCAAGAGGTAACGTTCAGTAAAATCCGCATCTTAGTGAATTTGCATAGTTACGTCCATTTGCCAGAGCGCAAATTCGCCTGGTGTTAGGGAGCGTAGTACCGATAGAGTCTATCTCCTTTAATAAATTTGTCTATCTCCTTTAATAAATTTGCCCCCATGTATCTAATTGGTTAGGATCTACTTACCTCTTCAGCCCACCATTCCCTTGTGTAAAGTAGAGGAAAAGTAGCACAATATTTTTATCATTTGTGCCTGAGCATTGTTGCATTACTGGTAGTTTCATAAACACGAATCAACTTTACGAAAGCCCCTTTCCTACGGGGCCCATTTACAATCAAATTTAGATTTTTCCCACAAATCTCCAAAAATTCATGGTTTTCCTATTTTCTTAAAAGCTCTAAAAATGTGTAGAAAAAAAGTGTAAGAACGACAAAAACCTTGCCCGGTAAAAGTTGCAGAGGTCCTTTAGAAGTCAATGGGAGCTGTGCTGATCCTATTGGACCCTTTTAAATCAATTCAGACTTTTACAGGTTTTTAGAATTTTTTTTTCGCTAGGAAGTGTCCAGTTATTCTGGTCTTTTAATAAATGTCTTGAGATTTGTAGTCTTGGAGAAAGTGAGTATAGTTGTGGTTTGTAAAACCACTAAAATTTGACCCTCTAATTCAGTGATCCCCAACCAGTAGCTCGTGAGCAACATTTTGCTCTTCAACCCCTTGGATGTTGCTCTCAGTGGCCTCAAACCAGGTGCTAATTTTTGAATTACAGGCTTGGAAGCAAGTTTTAATTGCATAAAAACTATGTTTAGTGCCAAGCAGAGCCTCCTGTAGGCTGCCAGTCCACATAGGGGCTACCAAATAGCCAATCACAGCCCTTATTTGGCATCCCAAGGGACCATTTCATGCTTGTTTTGCTCCTCAACTCTTTTTACATTTGACTGGTAAAAAAGGTAGGGGACCCCTGCTCTAATAAATAGGCCTCCACATATTCAGTCTGTTGAATTACAAAAGATAGCAAACTGAAAAACTGAGCAAATCCTATATGTTTGTAAACTTGGAGATATATTACTTTCCTAATTTAAAAGCTGTGCTTTGCTGTTAAAATATTTGAAACATATAATTCAGTTTTGAACAAAACTTCCGTATCTTGATTCTGTAATTTTTCATCTTTGAATAATATTCGAATGATCTGCATGCCGCTGAGTTTTATTTTATATCAAATACATTGGTCTGTATGCAGTAAGATCTATAATTTTGCCTCAACGTTCCCTCCATGCCTCACACTAATGATTTGGCTATTAGTGAAAAATGACTACCTTTCCTATGCTTCCATGGCTTAGAGAACTGTAGTGCTGCACAGTCAGCTTCAAAAAATCCAATTTTTCTTCTATAAAATAAATGGTCACATTACTACATTTTAGCATGTGTTTAACCAGTGTAAACTTTCTGGCGATTGAATATTAAGTAAAAAAAAAAAAAATAAAAGCAGCAAGATTTGCTTAAAAGTCTTTGATGACTGTGTAAAAAAAAATCACATTCTCTATTTTTTTCCATTTTTGTACAAAGTAAAATAATATAAAATCAAGCATTTATCAACCCACATTACACTATAGTTCAGCATAAAAAGAGAATCAGTGCTTGCCATGTTTTCAAAGAGAAAGTAGAAAGGAAAGAGTGGGTGTGTACTTCACCATTACAGACATTTGAGTCTTTTCAATGTGATTTAACTAGACTCTGAAAAGACTTAAACACACAAATCATTGAAATAAAATGTTCATGATGTTATTATGGCATATTTTTTTTTCATGTTTGCAGACAATTACATTGAAAAAACCCTAACAAAGTAAAGAATACTGCACAAAAGTCTGTTTCATTAAAGAGAATTACCTCGTTTTGTCTCAGATTTGTCATTTCCGTAAATCTGTTTCAAAGGGTTGATATATATTATTCAGTTGGTTTCTGAATGTGACTTCATCTGCCCACTTTCAAGCCGCTGGGTCATTTGCCGGGCCGGATTTATACATAGGGCGCCCCTAGGGCGGGGTCACTTGTTGCCCCTCTCTACCCCTTCCCCCCTTCATATGCACGAGCAAAGTCTTATCTTGCTGGGTCCAGAACATAGGAATTGGTACTAAGGAGATTTGAAGATGTGTCACATGTCCCCAGTGCTTCTGAACCCATTGCGATGTAGCTGGGTAACATGCCACCCCTAAAGTTCTGCCACCCTAAAATTCTGCTGGCCTTTCCATAAATCCGGGCCTGGTCATTTGATATTCACATTCAGAACAACAGAATGTTACAACCTCTACCTCAAAATGAGTGAATTATAAAACTCCACAAAAGGAGCAGTGGTCCAGTTTTAACAGATTGTGTTTTAAAGGGGTAGTTCATCTTTAAGTTAACCATTAGTATGCTATAGTCAGGGATGCGCCTCAGGAACTCGCCTCAGGTGGCAGTGCCAGATAGGTTTCCAAGGGCAGCAAAAAGCCGCTCCTGGTCCCTTTCATGGGGCTGGTTATGGTATGACCAATTCTAATCAACTTTTCAATTGGCCTTAATTATTTGTGTTTTGTAGTTATTGAATTATTTGTCTACTGACTTTTTCCAACTTTCAAATGTTGTTCAGTGAACCCATCTAAAAACAAATGCTCTGTAAGGCTACACATGTATTGTTATTGCTACTTTTTCTTACTCATATTGCTATTCATTCTTTCTCCTAATCATATTCCAGTATCTTATTTAAATCAATGTATAATTGCTAAGGTAATTTGGACCCTAGCAACCAGATTGCTGACATTGTAAACCGGAGAGCTGCTAACAAAAACTTAATAATGCAAAAACCACAAATAAAAAATGAAAACCATACTAAAAGTTAACTTAAAGATGAGCAACTCCTTTAAGTCTGAAAGACTATAAACACCTGTCTGCATGAACCAGCTATGTGATTGCTTAAAGGGATACTGTCATGGGGAAAACATTTTTTTTCAAAACATCAGTTAATAGTGCTGCTCCAGCAGAATTCTGCACTGAAATCCATTTCTCAAAAGAGCAAACAGATTTATTTATATTTAATTTTGAAATCTGACATGGGGCTAGACATATTGTCAGTTTCCCAGCTGCCCCCAGTCACATGACTTGTGCTCTAATAAACATCAGTCACTCTTTACTGCTGTACTGCAAGCTGGAGTGATATCACCCTCCCCCCCAGCAACCTAACAACAGAACAATGGAAAGGTAACCAGCAGCTCCCTCAGACAAGATAACAGCTGCCTGGTAGATTTAAGGACAGCACTCAGTGGTAAAATCTAGGTCTCACTGAGACACATTCAGTTAAAGGAGCAGGAGAAACAACAGCCTACCAGAAAGCAGTTCCATCCTAAAGTGCTGGCTCTTTCTGAAAGCACATGACCAGGCAAAATGACCTGAGGTGGCTGCCTACACACCAATATTATAAATAAAAAAAATACACTTGCCGGTTACATGGTTGAGTGAATTATTTGCAGTGTAAACAGTGTAATTTCAAAATAAAAACTACATAATACTATAAAAATCATGACAGAATCCCTTTAAGGATTCATTGGGTCTTTGGAATTAACATTTGCTGTTATGTTAATTGAGTTGTTTATTCTTGACCTGCCACAAGATACAGCACAATCCAACATAACTGTACCTGTAAGTAAAACTTAAAAAAAAGTATTCTCAGCAATCAGACTGAAAAGGTCAGGAGAAAACAAGGCTATGGAAATGCCTGACGATTCAGGTCCTTAATCATAGGCAGGAACACTTCCAAATCTTTAATAATCATGTATTCATAATGGACACATTGAAGTGGTAAATGAGATGGCATGCACTCCCATTAACGACCCATAACGATTTCCTGACGAAATAAATGAAATACAAGCTCTGCCTTCCTTTTAAAGGCAGCTGACATTTCTACTGTTCCAGACGGTGAACAAAAATTTCATTACTGTTACTGTGTATATTTACATTTTTACTGGAAAAAATATATACAAAAATATATGACATGGCCCAAAGCTTACAATGGAATTCTATGCCTCATACCAGTTGATCTTTTGGATGTCTAAGAGATTGAATACCTGGAAGCCTTTTTTTTATAACCATTTGATTTAATTTATATAGTAATTTCACTGATTTAACTGAAATTCCTACAAAGATCAAATGGCTAGGAGTCCCATAGAAAACCTGATTTTTTTCAAGCTACACAAAGAAGAGCTTATGCCATGCTTGGAGAAAGGAACTTAATGTATTGTTATTGGAAGTTTTGTATCTAGCACCAACTTGTCCTATAAACATTGTTAGTAGTATTTCTAAAAATAATTAAAATATGAAGTTCAAACTGACTTTCAGGGATGATGGAAATTGAGGGTTAAATGAAATAGTTTGATGTACTAGCTGAAGGTTTCCCGACAACAATAAACAATCCCATGCCTAGCAAAGTGTTTGGCTTTTTTAGATACCTGTTTTACTACACAGCATTTGTACTGTGGTGTTCATTTTGCAGAACTATAAAACTAAATCCCAGTGGTGTAATGCAAAGATTTTATTACTGGTCCATTACTGGTAGTTCAAATTGACCTAATTAAGCCATGCAGTCGAATGCTAGAAGTATACATTCTGTGAGATAAGGATAACAAAATTGTTGTTAGTTCTGAAGAACAATTAAAAGCATTTGACTCACAATGGTATGACATACAAGACATACTGCATCTTTAAAGTCAAGTTAAAGGTAGATTTATATAGAGATCAAACAAGAATAATCAATACTAATACATTTTTGCTTGGGGGCCAATCATGGAATGAATGGGACGTTTGAGGGTGAATGCTTAATTATATTCTTGTATGTCACTGGAATTATAAGAGAGTGACCCTGTTTTATAGTTTTCTGTAACCTTGTTATGAGCTGAAGGGGGACCAGAATCAATAAAGTCTGAAGATATCTTCTTGAGGGTATGTAGGCCAATAAAAGTGGCCAGGAATTCTAATGTTCATTTTTAATATAAATTGAAAAAATGTTGACTAATTCCAGACGACAGCATGAAAAAAATTAAAACAAAAACAACAAAATAGATCTGTAGCAACCCTACTTATGCCTACTGGTCTATGTACAGTCACAAATAGGTGCTTCTCTCCATTAATATATAATCTCAGAAATCAAAAAAAGAATTATTGTATATAGCTGGATTTATTTTTCATTTTCAGTAAGTAACAGCACCCCCTAAAATGGCCTATATCTCAAGATTCCCTGAGAAGCCTGTAGCATTGGAAAGGACCAAGACCCTGTAGCCCAGTGATCCCCAACCAGTAGCTCGTGAGCAACATGTTGCTCTCCAACCCCTTGGATGTTGCTCCCAATGGCCTCAAAGCAGGGGCTTATTTTTGAATTCCAGGCTTGGAGGCAAGTTTTGGTTGTATAGAAACCAGCTGCACTGCCAAACAGAGCCTCAATGTAGGTTGACAATTCACACAGGGGCTACCAAATGGCCAATCACAGCACTTATTTTGCACCCCAAGAAAATTTTTCATGCTTGTGTTGCTCCCCAACTCCTTTTACGTTTGAATGTTGCTCACAGGTTCAAAAGGTTGGGGATCCCTGCTGTAGCCTATAGAAGAGGGGTGGTGAGGGAGGAAATGTCCCACTGACCTAAGATCTTGAGATGATACCAGGATCCAGAGAAGTAGGCTCTCCCTTCCACCCTCTTTGCCAGCAACCTTACTCTGCCTGGCTTCTGCCTCCAGCAGCCTCTATTTATAGGCGCAATACTTGCCCCTTTCATTTTGTCGCAGATAGGGCAGGTAAGGCGTGGGTCTATAAATAGTTGATCCGTACATCACTAGTGAGTAGGGCTGGGCATGAGAAGAGCACTGTGGTAATACAAGTATAAAAAGAGAAATGTGACTCCTTGTGCTGTGTATAAACTGTGGCATTAGGATAGAGGCAAGATTACCAATTACCATTAGGTAATAATACTCCTTCCATTAAAATCTTTTATTTTTAGTTATAAAAGTGCAGACACAGCATGACATGTCCAACATTTCAGGAGTTCATGAACTGTCTGCATTAGCGATGGGTGAATTTATTCGGCAGGCATTGATTAGCGGCAGCAAAAATTTGCAGTGGAAAATTGTCGCAGGCATTAAAATAGTCGCAGGCATAAAAATTGTTGCACGTCAAAATTTTATGGATGTCCATTGAGTTTAATGCATTTGGACAAAAGAGTCGCGCATAAAAAATTTATTGCTCATGCCAAAATTGTTGTACGTCAAAAATATTTTGATGCTCAAATTTTTGGGAGAAGCTAATTTTGCCGGAGTTTCACAAATTTTTCCCATCAGTAGTCTGCACCTTTGTTACTTAAACTAAAGTATTAATAGAAGGGAAAATTCCTCATGGGGAATCCATGTGCTTGCCTGTAATAGATTTATATCACCAGACATTGTAATTGCAGGTAAAGTTGTAAGGTGTTAGCCAGTAAAAACGTTACAGGGCAACCCCTTTGAAATAAAAAATAACAAAGTGGTATAAAGACAATACCTTTACTGCCTAACTAAGATAATCATAGCAAGCTTTCAGAACATTTTAGTTCCTTTTTCAAGCAGCTTTAAAAAGTAACTAAAATGTTCTAAAAGCTTGCTATGATTATCCTAGTTAGCCAATAAAGGTATCACCATTATACCACTTTGTTGTTTTTTTATTTCAAAAGGGTTGCCCTATCACCCAACAATAATTGCAGCACAATGGGAAAGCATTTTCTCTAAAAGTGTAATAACTGTGATCTTTATTTGCTGGAAAGGCTGAACGGGGGGGGGGGTTACATGACTGTGAATAAGTGCTGCAATAAAGGTTCCGTCTTTTGGTTTACTGAAAACGTATGTGCTACTTATATTTTGAACAGTAAGAGGACTAAACTTTATTAAAGCAGGAATTCCAGTTATGTATGACCTACTAATTAGCTGCTGTAGGGTCAGGCTGCTAGGATATAATTTTCTATTCCAAAAATCAAATGACTCATGTAACACATAATCTGAGCCTGTACACTTATACAAGGTGAAGCCGCTGCTATCATTATTTTATCATGTGTCTAATTATCCAGAACTGCTGCACTGGCTTCCTTATCATCCTGTTCAGCTTAGCAATGACTATTCTTACATATTGGTGGCCATTACAAAAATATTATAAAAATTATAGTACTGATTCTATTATACTAATTCTATAGTACTGATTCTCAAATGTTCAATTTAGTCTGCTTATATATTTTCTAGCAGACATTAGTAAACAATGGCAGGCTGTGAATACCTGTCCCATCCTATGTGCTGTTTCTGTGCAGGTAATGCAGGAAAACCTGTTCTGTTTAGATTGCAGAAGGAAAGAGGGTTCTTGTCAGGGCTCTACAGAAAAAAGCATGCTTATTTTTAGGGCACGGAAAGATAAAAGGACACATTCTCAGGACTCTAAAGAAACTACCACATAAGTGGGGTTCCCCCAGCAGACTAGAGAACAAACAATTTACAACATTATACTGTATAAAGTTGCTCCTGGTTGGCAGACTGTATGTATGCAAGTTATCAACCATATCTCTTGTGTGTGATTGCGGATCAGAGAAATTCCCAGGGAGTAGCATTACTGCCGAGTCTATCCTGACCCTGGGAGGAGAAAAGTCAGTTTATAATGTACCTGCTGTTAAGATATGTATGAATGGGTGTCCTCTCATACAGATCCCATACTGATCTGATACTGATACAGTGTCATGTGACATGATCTGTGTCTGCTAATGAAGAAGTGTTAACCAAGGTATGTCTTCTTGAAGCAAGAGAAGCATAGTGTTTGTGTAAAGTTTCTCCTCTGTCCTCTCCCATCTCTTAAGCAGAATGGCAACTGGTTTTGGGCCCAGGAGGGAGGGTTCCAAACCGTTGGAGCAGGCTGATATTTGATGGAGATGAAAAGAACTATGAACTATGGGAGACAACGTTTCTAGTCCACATGCACTAGAAACTTAAAGAAACCATCCTGATGAACCCACAGAGGATACAGACTTGGATGAGGACAGAATAAATCCTGAGAAACCACTAAACTGGCAAAGGTAAGCCAAAAATAATTATCTTATACACAGAGTTTACATCTCTTCAGAAAACTGCAATTGAAAGTGTCACAAACTATATAATGCGTGCAGAAACAGCCATTACAGCACTGAGAAATGCTGGAGAGACACTAAGTGATGGACTGTTGATTATAATGATTCTTAAGGGCCTACCTGAATCATTTAAACCCTTTTCTATCCATATTGCACAAGGTGATGGAAAAGTGACTTTTACAGAGTTTAAAATGCCGTTAAGAAGTTTTGAGGACACTGAGAAATACCATGTAAGCCCAAACACTGAGGCAACATTAACCCTGTCTGCTACAACTGCGACCTAAAGGGCCACAAAGCTAATGCAGGCCCAAGCAAACTAAATAAAAGAAAATCCCAGTGGTGTAACTATTGCAAGAGCCCGACACATAAAGAGGCATTTTGCAGACGCAAGGGGTGGGACAATGTGAAGCAAGCAGCTGATGACATAGAGCAAACATTTGCCCTCAAAATAAGTGAGATGCAGTCACACAGTTTAAAACCAAAGGGACTAATGGTGGATACAGGAGCAACATCACATATAATTACAAACATTAAAAAGTTTAAAAGATTTGATGAGACATTTAAGCCGGAGAACCACTACATTGAGTTTTCGGATGGCAAAAAGGCTTCTGGTGTAGCCCTGAGGAGAGGTGACACAGAAGTGTGCCTGACTGATAGCAAAGGGAAGAGGGTAAAGACAAAATTACTAAATGCACTGTATATCCCCACCTATCCACAGGACATTTTCTCTGTTGAAGCAGCAACAAGCAACGGCACATCTGTTAAATTTTGGCAAGATGGGAGTGAACTGATCCATAAAAATGGTACCAAATTCACCATCAAGAATTATAATCTACTTAATTATCTGAACACTTTTGATGAGACTGATGACAGTTGTCATGGTTGTTATGATATTCAAACGTGGCATGAAATCCTTGGTCACTGTAATAAGGAAGATCTTTTAAAACTACAAAGTGTAGTTGATGGAATGAAGATTAATGTTGAAGTGTAACCTAAATTGTGAAATTTGTATCCAGGGGAAATGTGTTCAGAAACAGAAAGTCTGACACCTATGCCGAGCAATCACTTGAACTAGTACATACTGATTTAGCAGGCCCCATAGAGCCAATATCAAAAGATGGTTTTAGATATCCCACAGCATTTACTGATGATTATTCTGGTGCAGTATGTGTGTACTTTCTGAAAAACAAGAGTGATACAGTATTAGCCACAGAAAAAGTTCATTGCTGATACTGTCCCCTATGGGACTTTCAGTCACTGCTCAGTAAGAAGACATGAGACCTAAGCACCTTACTTGCCTGATCACAATGGGACTGCCGAGAGAAATTGGAGAACACTTTTTGAGATGGCAAGGTGTATGTTACTTGAGAGTAAATTGCTAAAAGAGTTATGGACATATGCAGTAATGACTGCTATGATTGGCAACAGGTGTTTTAACAATCGTTTAAGGCAAACTCCATACTACATGCTAAATGGGAGATAACCTAATCTACCAAAGATGAAAACTTTTGGATCAGAATGCTTTGCATATGAGTATGACAGGAAGAAACTAGACTCAAAGTGTAAAAAGGGAATTTTTGTAGGATATGACAAAAATAGTCCCTCATACCTGGTGTATTACCCAAGCACTGGGAAGATGTTTAAACACAGGCTAGTAAAGTTCATTACAAAGAGTGTACAGGGGCAATGATAATGGCCAAATATAGGACAGCCATTGTATAAGATACCCCAAAATGGACAGAAAAGCCTCTGAGTACTTTGATGACTATGTACTAAAGTCAGATTGTAATATTGAGATACTGAAAAACATTGCACGACCGTCCGATGCGAAGACTGCACATTGCATCTTCACCCAACAGTTGTGTTGGATGTACACAGCGACAAGGTCAGACATTTCTATTACTTACTTTATTTTCTTTGCATCTCGCTGCATCCATTTTCTCTCATCGCATTGGATCTGATGAAAAACGCTCATGTAGTTCTCTACCCTAAAAGAAAGTTGCAGGCTCATGTGAGATTGAGCTACCAGTTATCCCATCTCTTAAGCAGAATGGCAATGCCTGCTCTCCCATATAAAGGAGACAGAGCCCTCCTGTAGCGCCAAAAAGAAGGAAATCAATGCAGGATTTCTTTCAAAAGAATAGGGCTACATGTATGTATTAAGGCAGTCGTACTGTAAACAGGCCCTTAAAAGCTGCCTTCTTGCTCATGTATGGGGCCCAACAGATACCGTATATACTCGAGTATAAGCCGAGTTTTTCAGCACCCAAAATGTGCTGAAAAAGGCTACCTCGGCTTATACTCGAGTCAGTATACGGAGTTGCTGTGCTACTGACCGAAGTCCCGTGCCACTGCACCCCTGATGGGGCCCGCAACCCAGCCGATGATTAAAACAGACCGCAGGTTCTCCATGGCACTTTGCGAGTGATGTTGCCGGCTGCGCATCATGTGACGTCACCGGCCAGGGCCAGCCAGCGCAGCGTTTCAAATTGACCGCACGCACATCCAGGTAAGCCCTGCCCCACATCTCTTCGGGTCGGCGTATCTGTCCGAATACTACGGTACATCTTAAGAACAGATCCCTATATTGAACCGCCAGGATTCTAAGCGCTTCTAATTTAACTGCGGGGTAAGTGCAGTCACTAGCTGCTCACAGTGGGCGCACCTAAGATCCTGCTCTATTTCAGTTTTTTCCAATTAGGTACAACCTCTGACGTTCTAAATACCCTTTGTGTTGTGAGGTTAATACACTATCGTTATTGCTTTCTCTTAGGCACAGGGAACCTAATTACCATACCATACTCCCTTTGATTGTAAGTATAGTTGCACTGTCCCCCACCAATCACCTCCACCACCCATGCTTAATAAAACATACCGTACTGTTATTGTATTACCATACTGGTATATTAAAACACCATGTCCAACTGGCATTATTGTTATTAAAATAAAGGTAGCATAGAAGGCAGGGGGACGCACTGATAAGAGGCACCGACTGGCGGTAGATTTACTGGAGGCTAACTGCCAATCACAAAGGCAACGATCAGTAGCGGATTGTTACAGTCATGAAAAATCAATCTGACATTCGGATCCACCAAAACATCCAACCCCTTCACCCAAGAGAGTCCCCAAATAAATTTTCAAAAATATTTAACCCACTCATGCCTCATTTTTGATTATTAAAACTTACTAGTAGCTGCTGCATTTCTCACCCTAGGCTTATACTCGAGTCAATAAGTTTTCCCAGTTTTTGTAGGTAAAATTAGGTACCTCGGCTTATACTCGGGTCGGCTTATACTCGAGTATATACGGTATCTGGCCAATTTCTAATCAAGCAGGTTTGATTTATAAGGGTGAAGGTGACTTTGACTCAATCACATTGACTCATTGATACAGTTCTCATCCAATGGCCTGCATTTACCTTTGTTTGATCCGATCGTTGGCTCAGGGGCCAAACAATTGGATAAGCCCAATATTGCCCTGTTCATGGTGGGCATATTGGTGAAAGATCTGCTTGTTTGGGGAGCTCATCAAACATCTGTATCTTCAGGAGTACTGTATGTTAAGCTTTAGGTATGCACCATACCAAGGCCAGATCCAAACTCTTAACCCCAATGAATAATTAAAGGCAACAGTTTTTTTAAAGTTGCTCACATTTTCAAGATTTGGTTTAGTATTCAGCTGAATCTTTGTTGACAATTTGGTGCATCCCTACTGTGTATTATTTCTTCATTAATTTGGGGTTGCTGTGTTCCACCAAAGGGATCTTGGCCCTGGGCCCACAAGTTCCCTTTAGTGGCCCTACGTGTAAGTAAAGGAACTTGAAAAATAAGTTTAATTTAATTTGTAAAGAAGGGCAGGTTATTTATACAGTATTTATGTGTGTCTTTATTTATGTATATACTGTATATAATCCATACATAACACATTGATTATGCTCTGGAAATATATGTGGAAGCAGATGTGCTAATGTTCAATCACTGAGTTCTCATTATTTGTTCCAAACCCTGCCTCTGCAGCTGCTGTTTCCACTTTCTGAGTTAATTAAATAGAATGTGAAGGTAATCTGCCCACCAAATTTCCAGCTCATAAGGCGGTGATAATGCAAAATAACAATGCTTTCTGAAGTGCACTTATCATATTTTACACATGGGAAAGGTGTTACAGTTTTTACAATGAAAAGTGCCATTGATGAGCAGAATGCTTTTATTATGCAAAATGAACATCTTTCTGGTTTAATGAGAGGCTTATATTCGAGCTTCCATTGACTGTTTTATATCTGACAAGAAGAAAATGAAAAATGAAAAAAAAACCAGAGAGGATTATATTCAGAAATAAAAGACCAAATTAGAATGAAGATTTATTTTTGTGACTGTGGATGTGCGTGACCTTTAATTTTTTTCATTCAATAACAAGATTAGCGGTACTTTTGAAGTGATGAGCAGCACTGCTTGAACTTTTGCTGTCATGTTTAGAGTTGTAAAGGATGAAACTTATAAAAATATACTACAATTCTTGATATTTTTGAGGTGCCGAGGGCCACCTAAACCCTGCAAAGTTATAAGTGCTTATTGTTTTTGGTTGTGTTTTGCAGGCATACAAAAAGCCAGTCCGCTTCCATGTGCTCCTAGTTGTAAATGCACTGATAGGCATGGTGCTGGCCTATGTGCACACAGAATAGATTTTGGTGAAAAAATTACTACTTTAGTGTTTTCACTCTGGAATCCACTGTGTATAAACTTGTGGACAACAGCAAACTAAACTCATTTGAGACAGAACTGCATTATATTCCGACATTAAAAAGTAGAGATGAAAGCTCCTTTTGAGTTGTTTTACCTAAGGACACATATATCACATCCTTTCAATTCAATACTAAAGTAAATTACTGATATGTGATTCCTTATCTTAAAACTCCAATTTACAGGAAGATGATTTCCCATTAAACCAATTGGAAAATTAAGCAAAAAATTCAAATAAAAAAAAAATATTCTCTTTCATCTGTAATAATAAAGCAGTACCTTGTACTTGATGGTAATTGAGCTGCATGAATCCATATTAGTTGCAAAACAATTCTACTGGGTTTAATTAAAGGGATTTTGTCACGGGAGAAACATGTTTTTTTTCAAAATGCATCAGTTACTAATGCTGCTCCAGCAAACGTCTACATTTTCAAAAGAACAAACAGATTTTTTTAATATTTAACTTTGAAAACTGACATGGGGTTAGACATATTTCCCAGGTTTAGCAGAACAAGGAGGGATCGGCACACAGGAATAATTGCAACATGGGGTAAACCCCTAAGTGTTTATTGTGTCATAGTTTGCATAGTTTGTGCAAACTATGACACAATAAACACTTAGGGGTTTACCCCATGTTGCAATTATTCCTGTGTGCCGATCCCTCCTTGTTCTGCTTTACATTGGAAATCGTGGGAGTGCCGTCTCCCCAAAGGATAGTGCACCAGGCTACTGAGAAGGGAAGGCAAGGTTGTGCGCTCACACCGCGTTCCACGAATATTTCCCAGGTTTCCCAGGTGCCCTCAGTAATGTGACTTGTAATCTGATAAACTTCAGTCACACTTTATGCTGCACTGCAAGTTGGAGTGATATCATCCCTCGCTACCCCCCCCCCCCCCAGAAGCCCATCAACAGAACAATGATAATAAGATAACAGCTCCCTGGTAGACATGAGAATAGCACTCATGTGTAAAAATCCAAGTCCCACTGCGACTCATTCAGTTACATTGAGTTGGAGAAGCAATAGCTTAATTGAAAGCAGTACAATCAAGAAGTGCTGGCTCAGGATCAGACAAATTTACCTGAGATGGCTGCCTACATACAAATACATTTGTTGGTTCAGGATTAAAATTTTATATGGTAGAGTGAATTACTTGGAGCGTAAACAGTGTCATTTAGAAATTAAAACTACACCAAAATCATGACGGAATCCCTTTTGTTTAAATCGTTTTAGTAGACTTAAAGGAGAACTAAACCCTAAAAACAAATATGGCTAGAAATGCCATGACAGCGCTATATACATGATGATGATATTGAGTATACGGAGCTCACCATCTTGTGAATTGCATTTTGACTGGTGATTAGCAAATTTTTCTCTTTTCTCTTTTTTTTTTTTTTTTATAGAGTTTGTTTACTTATTACAAATTGTGATAATTACAGTATATTCTACATATATGGCATATTATGAATCGTTCTCTAATCTCAGGTAACTGATAGCAGCTCAGAGCATATGCTGTAAATCAATAGAAAAGAATATGGGTTACTGGGGCCATCTTCAGAGGCGCAGATCTTCACCACTAAAGGGTTGCAGTTGCACTGAGCTAAAAAAGCCTACTTAGCCTACTTAGTTCTGCTTTCAGTTATGATTATCGAAATTATAGGCCCCAGCCTATATAAATAAGAGGAGATATAATGCTACGATATGTTAGTGATCTAGAGTTTGTGATTTAGTTAATATAAAGATTTAAAACAAGACAAAACTTCATTATGCACTCCTATATATGCTAAAGTCTTGTTTTTGTTAGTAAATGCTGACCAATATGTGTTTACAGTTTTTCTTGTAGACACGCTGGTCTTAAACCACAATTGTTTAGCTTGACTCTGTGCTACTTCTATCTTAGATATTACTGCTGCCACTAGAATATGCAGTATTTCATATGTGTATACGTGATGAGGATCAGGATTTCAGAGAATCAATATGTGTCAATGGTAAATGTATGTATGTAATATACTGTAGCTTGACGCATGAACACATATTAAGAGTACATTTTAAAACTGCAGTGTAAACATTATACTTAGCAAAGTAAGCAGTAAAAAAAGCCCCCTGAGGGTCATAACATAAAATAAAATGCATTTCAGCAGGACGATGGTCCATTGGCCACAACTTATAAAGGATGTCTTTCATAATAATGACTAAAATAAATAAGCGTGCATTAATTATTATCTGCCACTTGGATAGAAATGAAACTTAATCTGAACCACCTATTTAAAGAGACAGTATAATCCCTCATTCAACATAGTGGGGCTCATTTATAAACACTGGGCAAATTTGCACCTGGGCAGTAACCCATAGCAACCAATCAGTGAGTGGCTTTTTTCAGCCAGCTGCAGGTTGAGCAATGTAAGCAGGTCTCTGATTGGTTGCTATGGGTTACTGCCCAGGTGCAAATTTGCCCAATGTTTATAAATGAGCCCCAGTGGGGCTCATTTATAAACACTGGGCAAATTTGCACCTGGGCAGTTAAATAACAGGCAGAAAAATATGAAACTCAAACCACTAGATTATGATTTAGTACAAATTATGATGGACAATAGCATTACCTTATTATCATTATTATAAGCAGTATATGCAAATTTGTATTTGCAGTATTTATCTACATTTTACAATAGCTAATAAGCTTCATAAAGGCTGCATTTAGAGATGCTTGGCGTGATCCTAAACCTTCCCTCTTTCAACCCAGATATGGCTGAACCTGCCATTTTGCAATCTCTTATTACCCGTGCACAGCCCACCCATCTTGGACAACACAAGGGGGATTGGGCAGTACAGGTGCGAATATATAAATTAATTAAATGAATGCAGCAGGAGTTGCGTCAGGGGATGCACAATGGACGACGCTGGAGTGGGGGAGCAGGGGTGCAACAAAATTGGTGGAGAGAGTCCTTGGCCTGCAACATATTTGTAATTGTCAGGTTTACTGACTTGACACCCCTTATGGCATTGTAATTAGCATTACTGCCTGTACCTCTGATATATTGGCCACTACCCCCATGGAAATAATATGTTCTCTTCTATTTGTGTGAGTTTATTCCTGATGTTATGGTCCCCTCCTTCATTACATAACCATACCGGTAGATTAATTGTCTCCTGATAAAAATCACTGCAGTGTACTTTGAGTTAGGCAAATTCAATTGTAATCCCATTGGAGCCAGCATTGATAAATTTGTAAAGCTAACACTGTACAAGTAAAGTATAATAATGTACCTTAATTAATCAACCATTGCTGTATCAAAAATCACAAATTGTTTATAACATCCTAATGTCTCAATTGTACCCTAACGTTTCTAATTTGTAGGGCCCTCTAATCCTATTGTACTCTGTGACCCATGTTTGTTATCCACCATGTATTCCCTGTTGTAATAACTATGGTAAAGCACTGCGTATCTTGGCGCTATATACAGTAAATAAATGATGATGATGATGATGATGATGATGATGATGATAATATAATTTTTGTTTCCTCAATCTAATGTTTTTGTCTTCTGTAAAAATCCTAACTTTGCTGTCAGTCGTGCATTAGAAGGTGCTGATGTCTCAGCAAACCGCAGCATGAGCTAATTGTTTGCAGCCAGTAAACAATGGCTTGAGGAACTTACAAATAAAGAAATGGATAATTAAGAACTGACTTATTAAACATCCATTACAGGTCAATGGATTTTTATATAGGAGCTATGGTTTTCCTTTAAGTTACATTGCTCACTTAAATCCACAACAGCTTTTGAAGAGCCAGATAAAAGAAGGTTTCAGTAGAGTATTGATCCTTGACACATCCATTAACAAAACCACAGACAATTGCTAAGAAACAGCATTTATGATTTATCTCATGCATGAGAGTCTTAGTAAATTTAGCAATGTTTATATTTTTTTGGCTTTTTATTGACCGTAGTATCTATTCACCTGTATCTCATTAACGGCAAATAATAGAGGAATATTAGTAATGGAAAAACAGCTTAGAATCCTTGGGGGTAGAAATACTCATTAGTGTTGAATGTACAAGAACAAATAAAAAAACACTTATAACATCCAATATTAAAAAAAGAGTATTGATAAATCACAACTGCAACGTAGGTATCCCCTTGCAATTTCAGATTTTGAGATGTCCAGAGGGAGGCAATGAAGATGTGTTTTACGGGATCTAGAATGCTAATGAACGTAAGAAAGAATGATGTTGGATAAACAGTATGTCCAATGTCAGATACTACAGTACTAATTTACGGGTGTGAGTGTAAGGGTAGGGCTACACGGACGTTTTCGGTGTGGTCCAACACGCTGCGAAAAAACGCCGGTGTCAAAACGCATGCGACGGAAATAAGGTAAGTCAATACATTGTCAGATGAAGTCGCAACATTGATCCGACTGCTGCGACTTCATCCAACAATGCATTCACTTACCTTATTTCAGTCGCATATGATTTGACACCGGCGTTTTGTCACAACGCGCCGGATCGCGCAGAAACCGTCTGTGTAGTCCTACCCTTAGAAGTACCCTTAGATTACCATTTGTGCCCCTGTTCATCCTCAGTGCTGTGAGGTGCAAGGTAGACTTGTACTTAACTTATAACCAGGAATAGGTACAGGACCCCCTAGGACTGTACATCCCTCAGCTGTCCCTATCTTGTGCTTCTAAATAACATGTAAGCTAGATGACATTCCAGGGAAAGCCCACATCCAGCCACCTATGTGTGCAGTTCACCAATAACTCTGCAATCAGAGTGAGACACAATTTTGTGCTCCATTCTATGAGCATCCCATGCCGCAAAAAGCAAGCAGGAGAAAATTGAAGAAAAATGGCGATTTGTGCTTTTTGTGGCACCTTGCTTTACAGTGGTAAATTAGTATAAATTATTTTTTAAAATGTGTTCACCCAAGGACTGCCAATCTCTATCAGTACTGCCATCAGATGTAACATGCGCCCCAAGTCTGACATCACACAAAACTTGTGCTGCACTAATGGCAATGCATCCTGCCATCACCCTCTAGCTGCCCCCTGGATCTGCAGTTGGTATTGTCTCTCATCTTATCAGCAGCACATCCACTGAGAAAAGTGAGGGACAAGAATGCTCACTCATTGGAGTGAGTTAAAAGTTTGTCCACAGTGTTTGGGGGTCTGGGGCTGTAAAAGATAAGAGAGAGCAACTTTTGAGGAGATTATCTGGAGGGAATAAGGAGAAAGCATCAGAGACCAGCACATTAGTAGGAGGAAAGATTGAAAGAAAGGTGGCCATTAGGGATGTAGCGAACGTCGGAAAAAAAGTTCGCGAACATATTCGCGAACTTGCGCAAAAATGCGAGCGGTTCGCGAACGGTTCGCGAACCCCATAGACTTCAATGGGAAGGCGAACTTTAACATCTAGAAAAGACATTTCTGGCCAGAAAAATGATTTTAAAGTTGTTTAAAGGGTGCAACGACCTGGACAGTGGCATGCCAGAGGGGGATCAAGGGCAAAAATGTATCTGAAAAATCTGCCTGTGTGTGCTTGGAAGAGATAGTGTAGGGGGAGAGCTGTTAGTGATTTCAGGGACAGATGATAGTAAGCTTGCTGGCTAGTAATCTGCTTGATACTGCTCTGTATTGGAGGGACAGAAGTCTGCAGGGATTTGAGGGACATTTTAGCTTAGGTAGCTTTGCTGGCTAGTAATCTACTGTTCTCTTTAAACAACTGCCATACGTTGACCTTGTAGGCATTGTTTGCCCAGTTTTTTTGGACGCAGCCACTGAAGCACAGTTGCCAGAAAAAATATGCCATATAAATGCTGAAAATAGTAATTTTTCGCCATACGTTGACCTTGTAGACATTGTTTGCCCAGTTTTTTTGGACGCAGCCACTGAAGCACAGTTGCCAGAAAAATTATGCCATATAAATGCTGAAAATATAAATTTTTTTGGTTGCAGCCACTGAAGCACAGAGGCCAGAAAAATTATGCCATATAAATGCAGAAAATATGCATTTTTTTGGTCGCAGCCACTGAAGCACAGTTGCCAGAAAAATTATGCCATATAAATGCTGAAAATATAAATTTTTTTGGTTGCAGCCACTGAAGCACAGAGGCCAGAAAAATTATGCCATATAAATGCAGAAAATATGCATTTTTTTGGTCGCAGCCACTGAAGCACAGTTGCCAGAAAAAATATGCCATATAAATGCTGAAAATAGTCATTTTTTGCCATATACGTTGAGTCAACGTATGGCAAAAAATTACTATTTTCAGCATTTATATGGCATATTTTTTCTGGCCTCTGTGCTTCAGTGGCTGCGGCCAAAAAAACTGGGCAAACAATGCCTACAAGGTCAACGTCGTTGACCTTGTAGGCATTGTTTGCCCAGTTTTTTTGGCCGCAGCCACTGAAGCACAGAGGCCAGAAAAAATATGCCATATAAATGCTGAAAATAGTAATTTTTTTGGTCGCAGCCACTGAAGCACAGTTGCCAGAAAAATTATGCCATATAAATGCTGAAAATATAAATTTTTTTGGTTGCAGCCACTGAAGCACAGAGGCCAGAAAAATTATGCCATATAAATGCTGAAAATATAAATTTTTTTGGTTGCAGCCACTGAAGCACAGAGGCCAGAAAAATTATGCCATATAAATGCAGAAAATATGCATTTTTTGGTCGCAGCCACTGAAGCACAGTTGCCAGAAAAATTATGCCATATAAATGCAGAAAATATGCATTTTTTTGGACGCAGCCACTGAAGCACAGTTGCCAGAAAAAATATGCCATATAAATGCTGAAAATAGTCATTTTTTGCCATACGTTGACCTTGTAGACATTGTTTGCCCAGTTTTTTTGGTTGCAGCCACTGAAGCACAGAGGCCAGAAAAAATTAAACCAGTAGGGTTTGCACCCTAGTTTGTAACGGTGGCGGAGGGAGGAGGAGGACGCTAAAGGACAGCTGTGTGTGGAGTCATGAGGCTTGAAGAGAAGGACAGCTGCATAGAAGTCAGAACAAGTCTTCCGGCGTGCAGTAACCCTCCGAGATCCACCCCTCATTCATTTTAATAAAGGTCAGGTAATCGACACTTTTGTGACCTAGGCGAGTTCTCTTCTCAGTTACAATCCCTCCTGCTGCACTGAAGGTCCTTTCTGAGAGCACACTTGAGGCTGGGCAAGACAAGAGGTTCATGGCAAATTGTGACAGCTCTGGCCACAGATCAAGCCTGCGCACCCAGTAGTCCAGGGGTTCATCGCTCCTCAGAGTGTCGATATCTGCAGTTAATGCCAGGTAGTCCGCTACCTGCCGGTCGAGGCGTTCTTTGAGGGTGGATCCAGAAGGGTTGTGGCGCTGCCTTGGACAGAAAAACATTTGCATGTCTGACGTTACAGACTGGCCAAAGGGCTTTGTCCTTGCAGGTGTGCTCGTGGCAGGATTACTGGCACCTCTGCCCCTGGAATGTTGATGAGTTCCTGAAGTGACATCACCCTTAAAAGCATTGTACAACATGTTTTGCAGGCTGGTTTGTAAATGCCGCATCTTTTCGGACTTGTGGTATGTTGGTAACATTTCTGACACTTTATGCTTGTACCGAGGGTCTAGTAGCGTTGCGACCCAGTACAGGTCCTTCTCCTTAAGCCTCTTGATACGGGGGTCCTTCAACAGGCATGACAGCATGAAAGACCCCATTCTCACAAGGTTGGATGCAGAGCTATCCATCTCCGCTTCCTCATTATCAAGGACTGCATCATCCACGGTCTCCTCCCCCCAGCCACGTACAAGACCAGGGGTCCCCAAAAGGTCACCACTAGCCCCCTGGGAAGCCTGCTCCTGTTGGTCCTCCTCCTCCTCCTCCACAAAGCCACCTTCCTCCTCTGACTCCACTTCTGGCACCTCTCCCTGCGTTGCAGCAGGTGCCTGGGTTCGTTCTGGTGATTCCGACCAGAAATCGTGCGCTTCCAGCTCCTCGTCACGCTGGTCTACAGCCTCATCTGTCACTCGTCGCACGGCACGCTCCAGGAAGAAAGCGAAGGGTATTAGGTCGCTGATGGTGCCTTCGGTGCGACTGACCATATTTGTCACCTCTTCAAAAGGTCGCATGAGCCTGCAGGCATCGCGCATAAGCACCCAGTAACGGGGGAAAAAAATCCCCAGCTGTGCAGATCCAGTCCTACCACCCAGTTCAAAAAGGTACTCGTTGACGGCCCTTTGTTGTTGCAGCAGACGTTCCAACATAAGGAGCGTTGAATTCCAGCGAGTCTGGCTGTCAGAAATCAAACGCCTGACTGGCATGTTGTAGCGCTGCTGAATGTCAGCAAGGCGTGCCATGGCTGTGTAGGAACGTCTGAAATGGGCCGACACCTTTCTGGACTGGGTGAGAACGTCCTGGAATCCTGGGTACTTGGAGACAAAACGTTGGACTATTAAATTTAACACATGTGCCATGCAGGGCACATGTGTTAAATTGCCTAGTCTCAACGCTGCCAACAGATTGCTTCCATTGTCACACACCACTTTTCCGATCTGCAGTTGGTGTGGGGTCAGCCACCGATCGGCCTGTGACTGCAGAGATGACAGGAGTACAGATCCGGTATGGTTTTTGCTTTCCAGGCACGTCATCCCCAAGACAGCGTGACAACGGCGTACCTGGCACGTCGAATAGCCTAGGGGGAGCTGGGGGTGCACAGGTGTGGAGGAGGAGAAGGAGGACCCAGCAGCAGAGTAAGAAGAAGAAGAAGACGAGGTAGAGAGCGATGGAGGAGTAGAGGTGGTGGCAGAACCGCGTGCAATCCGTGGCGGTGACACCAACTCCACTGTTGTTGTTGAGCTACCCATTCCCTGCTTCCCAGCCATTACCAAGTTCACCCAGTGGGCAGTGTAGGTGACATACCTGCCCTGACCATGCTTGGAGGACCATGCGTCAGTAGTCATATGGACCTTTGGCCCAACACTAAGTGACAGAGATGCGGTAACTTGGCTCTGCACATGTTGGTACAGGTGTGGTATTCCCTTTTTAGAAAAAAAATTGCGGCTGGGTACCTTCCACTGCGGTGTCCCAATTGCTACAAATTTGCGGAAGGCCTCAGAGTCCACCAGCTGGTATGGTAAAAGCTGGCGGGCTAAGAGTGCAGACAAGCCAGCTGTCAGACGCCGGGCAAGGGGGTGACAGTCAGACATTGGCTTCTTACGCTCAAACATGGCCTTCACAGAAACTTGGCTGGTGGCAGATGACTGGGAATGGGAACAGGTGGTCAAGGTGGAAGGCGGAGTGGAGGGTGGTTCAGACGGGTCAAGGAGAGCAGAGGTAGAGCAGTAAGATGCTGGACCAGAAGGAGTGTGGCTTTTAGTTTGCCTGTTGCCTTTGAGGTGTTGCTCCCAAAGTGCTTTGTGCTTGCCGCTCATGTGCCTTCGCATAGAAGTTGTACCTATGTGGCTGTTGGGCTTACCAAGGCTCAGTTTCTGACTGCACTCATTGCAAATTACAATGCTTTTGTCAGAGGCACACACATTAAAAAAATCCCACACTGCTGACTTTTTGGAAGTGTGCGATCTGGCGGTAACAGTAGAAGTTGGCGGAGTTGGCGGTATTGGCGGCAATGGCGGGTGCGTTGGCCGGCTGAACACAGGTGCCGATACATGTTGTTGCCCTGCTGATCCCTGCGGGCTGTCCTCCCTGCTTCTTCTAAGTCTTATTCTCCTACTGCCTCTCTGACTCTCCGTCTCTCCATCTGAACTACCCTCCTCTTGCTCTCTTCTACTAGGCACCCACAAAACATCAATCTCCTCATCATCATTCTCCTCAGATGCATCAATTTCTTCTGACACATCACAGAAGGAAGCAGCAGCGGGGACCTCCTCCTCATCACTCATTATGTCCATCTCTATCGTGTTCTCTGCCAGAATTAAATCTGGTGTAAGGTCCTCATCTCCTTCATCTTCTTCTGGCAATAATGGTTGCGCATTACTCAGTTCAAGAAACTCATTGGAAAATAACTCCTCTGACCCCAGTGAAGAAGGGGCACCGGTGGTGGAGGAAGTGTTACGTGGGGTGGCCATAGCAGTGGAGGATGAGGAGGATGTTGTGGTAAAGTTAGAAACGGTAGAGGATGGGGTGTGCTGTGTAAGCCAGTCAACTACCTCTTCAGCATTTTGGGAGTTCAGGGTCATTGGCTTTTTAAAACTGGGAAATTTGCTAGGGCCACAGGATTGCATAGCAGCATGGCCCCTAGCACGGCCTCTGCGTGGCGGCCTGCCTTTGCCTGGCATTATTTTTAAAAAAACAACAACAACAACAAAAACTCAGTTGGTTTTTCTGGAAACGATAATACACACAGCTAGATGGCGGGTTGAAGAAAACACTGTGCAAATAATGCCTACAAAGTCAACGTATACACTACTACAGCGGTGGATACGGATTACGTAAAATATATGAATGCTGCTTGAAAAAAAGTAACTCAAGTGGTTTTTCTAGAGACGATAATATTATCAATATTTAGACAAAATGTGAACAAGGTCACACAGCTCGATGGCGGGTTGAAGAAAACAGTGTGCAAATAATGCCTACAAGGTCAACGTATACACTACTACAGCGGTGGATACGGATTACGTAAAATATATGAATGCTGCTTGAAAAAAAGTAACTCAAGTGGTTTTTCTAGAGACGATAATATTATCAATATTTAGACAAAATGTGAACAAGCTCACACAGCTCGATGGCGGGTTGAAGAAAACAGTGTGCAAATAATGCCTACAAGGTCAACGTATACACTACTACAGCGGTGGATACGGATTACGTAAAATATATGAATGCTGCTTGAAAAAAAGTAACTCAAGTGGTTTTTCTAGAGACGATAATATTATCAATATTTAGACAAAATGTGAACAAGCTCACACAGCTCGATGGCGGGTTGAAGAAAACACTGTGCAAATAATGCCTACAAGGTCAACGTATACACTACTACAGCGGTGGATACGGATTACGTAAAATATATGAATGCTGCTTGAAAAAAAGTAACTCAAGTGGTTTTTCTAGAGACGATAATATTATCAATATTTAGACAAAATGTGAACAAGCTCACACAGCTCGATGGCGGGTTGAAGAAAACAGTGTGCAAATAATGCCTACAAGGTCAACGTATACACTACTACAGCGGTGGATACGGATTACGTAAAATATATGAATGCTGCTTGAAAAAAAGTAACTCAAGTGGTTTTTCTAGAGACGATAATATTATCAATATTTAGACAAAATGTGAACAAGCTCACACAGCTCGATGGCGGGTTGAAGAAAACAGTGTGCAAATAATGCCTACAAGGTCAACGTATACACTACTACAGCGGTGGATACGGATTACGTAAAATATATGAATGCTGCTTGAAAAAAAGTAACTCAAGTGGTTTTTCTAGAGACGATAATATTATCAATATTTAGACAAAATGTGAACAAGCTCACACAGCTCGATGGCGGGTTGAAGAAAACAGTGTGCAAATAATGCCTACAAGGTCAACGTATACACTACTACAGCGGTGGATACGGATTACGTAAAATATATGAATGTTGCTTGAAAAAAAGTAACTCAAGTGGTTTTTCTAGAGACGATAATATTATCAATATTTAGACAAAATGTGAACAAGCTCACACAGCTCGATGGCGGGTTGAAGAAAACAGTGTGCAAATAATGCCTACAAGGTCAACGTATACACTACTACAGCGGTGGATACGGATTACGTAAAATATATGAATGCTGCTTGAAAAAAAGTAACTCAAGTGGTTTTTCTAGAGACGATAATATTATCAATATTTAGACAAAATGGGAACAAGCTCACACAGCTCGATGGCGGGTTGAAGAAAACACTGTGCAAATAATGCCTACAAGGCCAACGTATACACTACTACAGCGGTGGATACGGATTACGTAAAATATATGAATGCTGCTTGAAAAAAGTGACTCCGGTGTTTTTTCTGGAGACGGTAATATTATGGATATTTAGACAGAATGGGAACAAGGTCACACAGCTCGATGGCGGGTTGAAGAAAACAGTGTGCAAATAATGCCTACAAGGCCAACGTATACACTACTACAGCGGTGGATACGGATTACGTAAAATATATGAATGCTGCTTGAAAAAAGTGACTCCGGTGTTTTTTCTGGAGACGGCAATATTATGGATATTTAGACAGAATGGGAACAAGGTCACACAGCTCGATGGCGGGTTGAAGAAAACAGTGTGCAAATAATGCCTACAAGGCCAACGTATACACTACTACAGCGGTGGATACGGATTACGTAAAATATATGAATGCTGCTTGAAAAAAAGTAACTCAAGTGGTTTTTCTAGAGACGATAATATTATCAATATTTAGACAAAATGGGAACAAGCTCACACAGCTCGATGGCGGGTTGAAGAAAACACTGTGCAAATAATGCCTACAAGGCCAACGTATACACTACTACAGCGGTGGATACGGATTACGTAAAATATATGAATGCTGCTTGAAAAAAGTGACTCCGGTGTTTTTTCTGGAGACGGTAATATTATGGATATTTAGACAGAATGGGAACAAGGTCACACAGCTCGATGGCGGGTTGAAGAAAACAGTGTGCAAATAATGCCTACAAGGCCAACGTATACACTACTACAGCGGTGGATACGGATTACGTAAAATATATGAATGCTGCTTGAAAAAAGTGACTCCGGTGTTTTTTCTGGAGACGGTAATATTATGGATATTTAGACAGAATGGGAACAAGGTCACACAGCTCGATGGCGGGTTGAAGAAAACAGTGTGCAAATAATGCCTACAAGGCCAACGTATACACTACTACAGCGGTGGATACGGATTACGTAAAATATATGAATGCTGCTTGAAAAAAGTGACTCCGGTGTTTTTTCTGGAGACGGTAATATTATGGATATTTAGACAGAATGGGAACAAGGTCACACAGCTCGATGGCGGGTTGAAGAAAACAGTGTGCAAATAATGCCTACAAGGCCAACGTATACACTACTACAGCGGTGGATACGGATTACGTAAAATATATTATGGCTGCTTGAAAAAAGTGACTCCGGTGTTTTTTCTGGAGACGGTAATATTATGGATATTTAGACAGAATGGGAACAAGGTCACACAGCTCGATGGCGGGTTGAAGAAAACAGTGTGCAAATAATGCCTACAGGGCAAATAATGCCTAAAAGGTCAACTTATACACTACTACAGCGGTAGTAAAATAAAAAAAAGTAAAATAAAAAAAAATGAATATTAAAAAAAAAAATTAAAGTTGGTGCTGCTGAACTACTAGGAGCAGCAGATTAGCACACCAGTCCCACTCCCCAACACTGCTAGACTAATAGCACTGGGCTCTTATAGTAGTAGTAGTAGTAGTAGTAGTAAAACAACAAAAAAATAAATAAAAGCAGTCCTTACAAGGACTACTGTTATTGCAGCAGTCAGCAGATGAGATCAGAAGCAGGACAGCTGCCCACTGCAGCTACATACAGAGCACTGCAGTAGAAGGTAGATTACTAGCCAGCAAAGCTACCTAAGCTTAAATGTCCCTCAAACCCCTGCAGACTTCTGTCCCTCCAATAACAGAGCAGTATCAAAACGATTACTAGCCAGCAAACTTTCAACTGTCCCTGAAATCACTAACAGGCAGCAGCTCTCTCCCTACACTATCTCTTCAGCACACACAGGCAGAGTGAAAAAACGCTGCAGGGCTTCGGTTTTTATAGGGAAGGGGAGTGGTCCAGGGGAGAGCTTCCTGATTGGCTGCCATGTACCTGCTGGTCTGGGGTGAGAGGGCAAAAAAAAGCGCCAACAATGGCGAACCCAAAATGGCGAACGTCGCGCGACGTTCGCGAACTTCCGGCGAGCGCGAACACCCGATGTTCGCGCGAACAAGTTCGCCGGCGAACAGTTCGCGACATCTCTAGTGGCCATACATGGGCCAATAAAAGCTGCCGACAGACCGAGTCGGCAGCTTATTGGCCCGTGCATGGGGCCCTCCGACGGACTTCCACTAACGATATCTGGCCGAAAGTCGGCCAGATGTCGATCGGACTGGACTAAAAATCCCATCGGATCGCGGGCACATCTGTTCATTGATGCGGTCCTGCGATCCGACCGCCCATTACCCATCATTTGGATCCGATCGTTGGGCCCTAGGACCCGACGATCGGATCAGCTCGATATTGCCCAAGGTGGGCATATCGGCAAGAGATCCGCTCGTTTGTCGGATTTGGCGGGGGCAAGGGAGTAGCATCAGTGTATAATGCAGATGACCTCATGGGCAGGGGAGATCACATCAGTGGGGGGGGGACCATGATGATCATGATGTTCTGGACTGGTATTTGCCCAATTTGGGATCATATTGGCAGGCATTAAACTGGACAGCCATTGTAAAACCAGACAGATGGAACCCTATATCAGGAAGGGGGAAATGCCCCACCAGGAAATAAAATGACCCACAGGGAATGAAGGAGCAAGGTGACAGAGTACGCGAGGACTGAAAGGGAGTAAAGAGACACAAATTGATAGGAAAAGGGTAGATGGAGAAGTTAAAAATGTAAAGAGAGAAAAAAGAATAATTAAATGTGGAAAGACCAGTAACACTGGTTACTAGTAAAAGGTTACTATGCTTGGGGAAGGGGGCGCTCCACCACCAGTTTATAGTAATTTATAAGTGACAGTTCAACACATAACAGTTCAGAAGTGTGTGTACATATATTGCATTACAGATTAAATAAATAAAAAAAAACATATGAAATTTATATCTATATTATGTCATAAAATGAAATTGATTTTCATTAATGTAAAATTGAAGGGAGACATTTTTGTTTGCTGGTAGGACAAAAAAACTAGGATTATTCTGTAAATGTAATTTTATCCCTACAAAAACTAATTTAACTTTTGAAAATGAAATGAGCACTGCTTGGAAAATTCCACTATTAAAATCAAATCCTTAAATGTCTGACTGAACTCACAGTACAACTTGTGATCTGCAATTCAATGAATAAAAACTTGCTGAACATATTCGCTCATGCTGAGAGTAATGTTCAAAGCCAAATGCTGTTGAAATAAATATTGTGGCATCTAGTGGCTGTTGAAAAAGTTTGGTTTCATTATTGTGTTTTAAATATGTTTAACTTTTTTTTGTAAAGTAGCTGGCAGAAACTGGGAAGTGATAGGTAATCCAGAATAAATTGCACAACCACGATTTGATTCTTATACAGAACTCATGATCATAATAAATGCAACAGACGTATAGCTAAACATGCTCTTTGTAATAATAGGTGTGTCTCAAAACATAGGACAGTTAGGGGCACATTTTCTAAGCTCGAGTGAAGGATTCGAATGAAAAATACTTCGAATTTCGAAGTATTTTTTGGGGTACTTCGACCATCAAATAGGCTACTACAACCTTCGACTTTGATTCGAACGATTCGAACTAAAAATTGTCTGACTATTCGATAGTCGAAGTACTGTCTCTTTAAAAAAAACTTCGACTACATACTTCGCCACTTTAAACCTACCGAGGTACAATGTTAGCCTATGGGGACTTTCCCCATCACTTTTCTAAGCTTTTTTTGATCGAATAAAAATCCTTAGATCGATCGCTTAAAATTGTTCGAATAGTTCAATTCAAAGGATTTTTTCGTTCGATCGAACCATTTTTATTAGTTTGTAGGATTTGCGCTAAAATCCTTCGAATTCGATATTCGAGTTCGAAGGATTTTAATTCGAGGGTTGAATTTGAGGGTTTATTAACCCTGGATATTCGAGGGCGAGGGGTGTTAAACAAAAACATTTTGAAAACCTTTTCTGTAATAGTAATAGTAATAACATACTATAATAGTAGTGATAACATACTATATAATTAGTAAAGTAGTAAACAGTGAGGCATCCAGCAACCGCATGAGAGGAGCATTATACTCCTTTTTCACATTTTCATATTCCTGCAGATCTGTCTCTGTATAAACTCTGTCTAGGGTGGGTGCCAACCTTCTAAAATGTTGAAATCGATATATTAGTTGATACAGTTCTCAAAGTCACAAAGGTAGCAGCACTCCCATTTCATTAAGATATTGTAAAACAGCATTTATTTTCACATATGGCAATTCAAGCAACGTTTTGGACCTCTCTGGTCTTTTTTCAAGCAGACAAGGTATCATTATCACATTTCTCCTAGGGGCAGATTTAATAAGGTTCGATTGGTAAATTCGAATTTTCTAAAAAATATTTGTGTCAAAACTCACAAATAAAAGCACCAACTTAAAATACCATATTTTATATACTAAACGTATTGCTCCAGCCTAAAATTTCAGCTTGTCAATAGCAGCATTGATCCAGGACTTCAAACTTGTCACAGAGGGTCACCATCTTGGAAAATGTCTGGGACACTCACATGATCAGTGGGCTCTGAGCAGCTGTTGAGAAGCTAAGCTTAGGGGTTTTGGCAAATTATCAGAAAATGAGGTTTGTCTGTAACTGTAATATAAGCTGATGCTACAGGGCTGATTATTAAATTTTGATGCTAATTGCACTGGTTTCTGTGCTGCCATGTAGTAATTATCTGTATTTATTACTAATCAGCATTATATTGTGACATTTCTATTCTATGTGTACTGTATATTGTGAGGGTCCCTAAACTCAGTAAGTGACAGCAGCACAGAGCATGTGCAGTGAATGGGGAGCTACTGGGGCATCTTTGGAGACACATATATTTACTGGAAAAGGTCTGTGGTTGCATTAGGCTGGTACAGAAGCAAAAAACATAGTGTACAACATTTCTATCTACTTCCTTAGTTAGGCTTTGGTTTCCCTTTAATAGCCTTCCTGACATTCAAGTTTTTTTTCAGAGAAAAACTGGAATCAAGTTTTTTATTCAAATTCGATTTGAATCAGATACAAGTTTTCGGGTCAGTAACATTCATTTGAATGTTAGACGTTCTTTTTTCTTAAATAAGATAACATTCGAGTTTAAGTACATTTAAATATTTTAGTTTTAAAAAAAAATCACATAAATTAGAAATTTGACCCTAGATTTGTGTTCCCCTAATGTATCTTTTAACTGTCTGGTTTTCGACCTCTGTACATAAGCCCACAAGGGCATAAGGCATATATAACAAAAGCTGATAGACAATTATAATATCCCTTAATTACAGTTCCCTTATCTAGATGGTAAACTATGTTCCCTTTTACAAAGCTGTTGCATGGTCTACAGGATAGACAGGGGAAAAGTATCATTTGTTTGGCCACATAGTGTCTCCTGGCATAATATTCTCCCTGGCCTTAACAAGTTTATCTCTTAATGATTGAGCCCTTTTGTGTGAACTTAATGGAGGTTTTTAAAATGCTTCTACCCCAGGGAACTCCACCTTCGAAATATCCCAATGCTTAGGAATCTTTCTTGACAAACTGTTATAACCAGTAACAAATTACAATCTATCCCCCAAACTGTGCTTAGCATTAACAACATTCCCCTTTACCGCTCTCTATTATTGGTCTTAGGTAAGGCTATATCTGTATATGCTTGACTATAGTGGAACCCTGTAATATGTATTTTTAACATTTTATACAACTGTATATGTATCACTAGCGGGCAATGTGATATGTGGATATATAAGGATGCTGCAAGTGTTTCTAATGATACTTTGTCAACTTGAAAATGGACCAGAGAGGACCTCAATGATCTGACTGACAGGGCACTTCTGGGAAACCTCAGAGGTGGAACTCATTATTAAATTTTTTTTTAAAAAAATAGAATTTTTAGAGATTTAATAAACCCCGGAAGCTGCTAAAAATCGGAATCAGAAAATACTCCAGCTAAAACCTGTTGAAGTCGTGTAGAAGTCAATGGCAGATGTCTCAATTGAAGATGTTTCTTGATGTGATCTGCACTGGTTTTCGTACGATAATCTGCAAAAGTTGAGGTTATCGAGCGACAATTCTGAAAAGTTGTACGAATCGAACATATGAAAAAGTCTCACGATTAGAATTGTCGTGTGATTTTATCAAGGCTTTTCCCCTACCGTCTTTTTTTATTTGTTTTTTTTTTATTTATAAATTAGGTAAATTCGTGTATTGGAGTTAGGCCAACTTTGTTTTAATAAAAAAATAAGAAAAATCATACCTTAGTAAATACCCCACATAATCTTAGAAAAACGATAAAAATAGAAAACAGATAGCATTGAAAATGATATATGTTTTTAAGCTCTATTCTCTGTTTAATTCAAGCATACTATATTTACAATATCAACTGAATATTTTTTCCATGCAGCTCATCAGATTTTTGTAACCAGCTGTTTTTTTTTACATCACACAGATATTGAATTCTAATCATGCATGTTTGCAGCTTGAATGAGTAAACAGCATACAAATTTGAAATTATACCAATTAGATGCTTCAATTTACTTTAATACAGCTATATAGAGATATAGACACTCAGCTTTTAAAATATGATGCGGTGGGATACTGCTATCATCTGTTGGGTCAAATTGAGCAAATGTCTAATTTAATGAAGATCAGGAATCTGTATTCTTGAATGTATTTAATTATTCCTAACAACATATGCACTACTTGTAAAGTTCCATATTAATTGTGAAAAATATTTTTGTTTCAAGCCAAAACATTTTTAAATCAGAAGTGGGCTGTAAGCTTCTAATTAAGCAAGATAGCAATATGTCAGATTGGGAATATAGAACGAACTTTGTGTGCATTCTTAAAGATATTTCTTACCATTAATTAATCAGTGTTATTGTTCATTAATCAGTGTTTATTGTACTGTAAGTCTCCAATGACTATTTGCACATATTTAATATTCTAGAAGTGTATTAAGAAGATTCTCCATTCCAGAGTTATTCTTGCAGCAAAGGAGCGAACAGAACAATAACAGGCATCTTACCTTGTCAATAGTAATTGAAATTTTTCCAGCGATTCACAATTTTTTGCCCAAAAATTAGTGCATACAGTATTTCTGTAAAAATCACCAATCATGTTCAAGTAAAGTCTCAGAATAATTGAAGGAAAAGTTACACATTGCATTTCTTTTTAGGTAAGTTCAATGTCATCTTTAAAGATTTCTGGTGGCGTGATTTATTACAACAAAATTGTAGTTGTGTTTGATAAATGCATTCCGAAGTCTTGTCATTGCTTTCATTTGGCATTTCTGGCAGTAGAACATAGACAAATAGAACCCCATATATTTGTGGCAAAAATGTCAGCATTACCACTCTCTCTTTTAGGCAATGGCTCTGTAATAATAGCAACTTATTTAAAATATATACCCAGTCCTTTGGTAGCTACTCTGTACATTTACCTGTCATCAGTCTGTGTGTTATCTCAGAGCAATATGTGAAAACCCAATGGGCGGCACAGTCTATTAACAGAAATTCAAAAGAATCACATAAATACTTTCAAACCTTAAAAATTATATATATTTTTTTCAGTTCAAGCACCCCATGAAGTTTCAATCTTTTGGTCAGGCTCCAACCTTTGGTTGTGCCCTCCTTGATTTAAATTAAGATTTAAATATAATAATATATATTTTTTTGCATATGTATAAAATGGAAAACACATATTCACCCCAAATTTACCTACAGGATTTCTGCTGTATCTAGGAGAGCAAATGGCCATTCTACCCAATAGCTGGTCTTTGGGCTTCCTACCTCCAGAGGGGTCAGCCCTACAATTTGTGAACCATGAAATATGACTTGTTTTCAGACATTTATAGGGGTCCTCCACCCCAAAAAAATATTCGTATAATAGAAGAAAATATAATTTTAAGCAACTTTTCCCGTGGTTTTAAAAGTATTTGTAAATATATTTGAAGTTGAATGCAGTGTTTTCTATTTCTTTTTGTTCTTTTATCTTGACTCCTAAAACAATGTAACAGGAATCAGGCAACCTCCTTATTAGCTTTAATCAGCTGACTTGCAACATTGTTTCAGGCGTTAGAGCCAGACTTCTAAAAAGACAGACAAACAAGGCTTTTAATAGCAATTATATTTAAAAATTACCGTTAACATTTTTAGTTGTAATGTATGCTAGAAGCCTGGTTAAAATTGAATTTACAAATATTAGCTTTTGGGTGGAGGAGAATATTTGCTGTGGTTTTAAAAGGATTTTATTTCATCTGTAATTCATATAGGCACCACCAAAAGCCTTTATGCACTTCTGGCCCCTGCTGTGAGCTCCATTCTCCCCAGTGCCTTGTCTCCTTAAAGGGCACCAATCATTTCAAAGTAAATACACTATGTGAAAGAAATCCGATTTTTAAAACAGTTAGAATTGTTTGTATAATGTAAATCATCAGCTCACTATACCTTCTGTAAGATCTCCCCTATCTCCACTGCAGTTCTAGCTGAGGCAGACATCTTGGATTTCACTGGCTCCTCCTACCTATATCTTCCCAGCCAACTGCAGCTCTGAAATCTCGCACATGCTCAGTTGAAATTCCTTGTTGCTTATCAACCCTTCTAAGCTATTTTCAAATCAGCCAAACCTGTGTGTTAGCTGCTGTACAGTAGTGCTGCCACCTGCTGGAAGTTAGTGTGTGCCCTTCATTTGCATAATAACATCACCAGCAGGGGACAAGATAGGGAAATTTGAGTTTACTAAAACAAGACATTCTGGGTAGAATACTCTCATAGTCTCTGTTATAGTCTCAGTATGGCCTCCCTCAGTGAAAGAGTGAAAGAACCCATTTGACAAAGTAAGGGATTTTTTAAAGCCTGCTGTTTTTTTCAAAAAACTATAGATGTAGTTTGATTATACGTGTTTATGTTGTACTGGTCAGATTGTTAATATGTGTTTGATTTTGGCTGTGATAGGTGCCCTTTAATAGATTAGCTTAGTGTTAGCTGTGTATGATATGGATTGCTAGTTTATAAATGTGTAAGCTAACAACTAGTAGTGTAGTGTTGGAAGAAATGCTTATTTAGGGGGCTATTAATTACATATTTTATAAAAAAAAAACACACAACTAAACTCCCATGCTCAACTTGATCTTATTTTTTAATAAAAAAAAACCCCAAAGTAATCTGATCACAGAAAACTCAATAAAATCGAGTGAAAACTTGAATCGCTCTAATTTTTCAGGCTTTTTTCACGAATCACTTGATTTTTTTGAGTTTTGCCCCAGAAAAAGTTGGAATTTCGGGCTAAACCCAGAGCAGACCACAATAACTTCAAATTGAGATTGGTGCCTCTCCCATTGACAGGACCTCGACAGGTCTGACAGGACCTCGACAGGTCTGAGATGGTGGATTTTCAACTCTGGCTTTTTGCTGCATCGGGGTATAATAAATTTAGAAAAATTAGGGGGTTTTTTTTCACGAAAAATTCTAGTTTTTGCCCCCAAAAAAAATCGAGGTTTAGTAAATAACCCCCTAACTTCTATTTTTTCTGGTCAAGGTATTTTGGGTAAAAATGTTTGTATTTTTAGAGGGAAAAAACACTTGATTTTTTTTAGATTTATTATTCCCAAAAGCTGCTAAAAGTCAGTATACGAAAATCCGCCATCTAAAACCTGAGTCCCTTTTACAATTTGAAGATATTGGGATCTATTCTGGGTTTTGACCAAAAATCCAAAAAATCTTGGGTTTCAGGTGATAACCCAAAAAAATCAAACAATTCAAGTTTTCACTCTATTTTATCGATTCTTTTCGGGACCTGACTTTTTCCAGTAATTTTATTGATAAAAAAGATTGTGGATGGGAGTTTGGTCGAGCTTGGTTTAATAAAAAGATGAGATAAATTTTTGTTATAGTAAATAACCCCTTCAATGTCCAAAATTAAAAATTTTTGTGCTTGGATAAAAGCGTCCATTCATGGACTTGTGTCTATGTCTATGCGTTTTTTTGCCAATTAACATTGGTCATATTTTGCTTACTGATAAGGATTCCAGGCATACTATCATGTTGGGGCTCTTTTATAAACACTGGGCAAATTTGCACCTGGGTAGTAACACATAGCAACCAATTAGCGATTAAAACAAAACATTGTCGTTATGGGTAACTGCCCAGGTGCAGATTTGCCCAGTGTATATACAGTAAATGAGCCTAACTGTCCTACAAGCTAAAACAAGGTCAGTTACTATTTACAGTATCTGAAATACAGTGAGGATTTTAAACTACAGGAACAATAATTTATAAAAATGAAATAGTTTTAAAGAAATTACAATATAATGTACTGTTTCTCTGCACTGGTAAAATGGGTGTGTTTGCTTCAGAAACACTACTATAGTTTATAAAGTTATAAAGCTGTATGTATGGGGGCAAATATTCAAATACAGAATGCACAGTAGATAACAGATAAGATACGTAGATTCCCATTGTATACTACAGAGCTTATCTGGTATCTGCTGTGTAACCTGTACCTTTTCTCCTTTTTCAGCTTTGAATGGCTACCCCCACTACTAAAGCTTTGCTAAACTAGAACTGACCAAGACACCACTGCATTAGTTTGTTTACAAAAAAAAATTGTGAAACTGCAGAAAAATTTGCAAAACAATGTTTTGCAAAAATTCTGCAAAATACATTGGTGTCAATGCTATATTTTTTCTCTTGCATCAAATTTATTGAAGTAAATGAAGGTTTTATATACCCATTGACTTCAATGCATTTAGAGTGAGAAAAACCACAAGATAAAATTGTTTTGCTTGTGCTAAATGCATAGGAGATAATGAGCATTTAAATTTTTTGAAAGGTGAAACCCCTAGCTTCCTACCAGGTTCGGACTGGAGGGCCCGGGGCCCACCGGGGCTTCTGCCTCAGGGCCTCCTTTGGACCCCAGGGGCTGCTGCCTCAGGGTCTCCCATCAAACCCCCTGCCTGCGCGCTAGCCTGTTCACTCACACTGCGGGTGACCAGGGTGCGGATCTGGGCCGGCAGGGGCCCACATGTTTTTTTTCCCCAGTCAGACCCTGCTCCTTACTCAAACCTAAACCCTAAATCTATAGGGTATTTGCCCTTATTTTACATGTTGCACATGTTTACTGTACTGCTGCTACTGTAGATCCTGATGTGATTGCCAAAGGGAGATTTGAGGAAATTTCTTAACCCCCTTAAAATCTTTTTGCATACTGCAGGGGCCTCCCTTAAAGGGCACCTATCACAGCCAAAATTAAACACATATTAACAATCTGACCAGTACAACATAAACATGTTTTATCAAACTACATCTATAGTTTTTTTTAAAAAACTGCAGGCTTTAAAAAATCCCTTACTTTGTCAAATGGGTTCTTTCACTGAGGGAGGCCATACTGAGACTATAGCAGAGACTATAAAATGCAAATTTCAGGAGCATGCTCAGATTGTAACACTGCTTTGAGTATTCTACCCAGAATATCTTGTTTTAGTAAACTCCTCCACTAGAAGTATCAGATTTCCCTATCTTGTCCCCTGATGATGTTATTATGCAAATGAAGGGCACACACTAACTTCCAGCAGGTGGCAGCTCTACTGTACAGCAGCTAACACACAGGTTTGGCTGATTTGAAAATAGCTTAGAAGGGTTGATAAGCAACAAGGAATTTCAACTGAGCATGTGCGAGATTTCAGAGCTGCAGTTGGCTGGGAAGATATAGGTAGGAGGAGTCAGTGAAATCCAAGATGCCTGCCTCAGCTAGAACTGCAGTGGAGATAGGGGAGATCTTGCAGAAGGTATAGTGAGCTGATCATTTACATTATACAAACAATTCTAACTGTTTTAAAAATCGGATTTCTTGAACTTTCACATAGTATATTTACTTAGGAAATGATTTTAGTTATGATTGGTGCCCTTTAAGCTAAATAGCAACAACAAATGATGAACTCAGTTTGTTACTGGTTGTTATGGGTTACTGTATGAGTACCATTAATCAATTATGGTAGTAAATGAACCCCACTAAGTGCATCATTTTGGCTATTTTAGTTTATAGAACTACAATAATTATTGATATTATTATGATTATATTTTGTTGAGAACATCGACATTGTTAATCAAAAAAATGTTCTGTGTATGGTGAATGCTGCATGATAAGATGACCCATTAGACAGCAGAATCAGTGATGCAGAATACACAAACAGTGAAACATTTGCTTTTGTATTGTTGCTTTTTCTGAGCTGATATACACGGAAAAAAAATAATGTTTGTTTTCTTTTTTAGGATTATCATCCTTGGATTGGAACATCCGTACGAAAACGTTGGCTAGTTTATTCTATGAAATTGAAATGGGGTTATAATATTTACTTATGCATAGTGATTTAGCGGTGAGATATCTGACTTGACCCGGCGGTTGTCAGATTGAGTATAATCCTTTGGAACGACTCCTGAAATAAACTTTACGTACATTTTTCAAATTTGCATTCTAGAAAGCCGATCCAACTTTTCTGTTAAAATAGATTATTTAGATCATTTTAATGCGCTACAGCTGTAGGGGTTGTGTTTAATCAAACAGTAAAATAAACAGTAACTGTGATAGTTACTGTTGTAACTCTCTATAGTAAGGATTTAAGTGTAGTATATAAGTGTTGTGGGGTGTCCCAGGCCAGTGCATCTTGCACTATTTGCTATACGTCCCCCATTCCCAGCTAGCACCTCACACCTAGTACCTTGCACCTATTCCTCCAGTCTTGCACCAAACCCCTCCTACAGCGTTTCTGACCTGACTGACAGTAATAGGGACTGGGGACTAAAAAACTGACAGCTATCTGAATTTCTGCCAACCTTAGAATGCTGCCATCCTGTGCCTGGGCCTTTGTAGCCTTCCCACAAATCTGGGACTGATCTTTGCTCATGAAAATACATGTGAAGGAATACCAAACTTATATTTTATTAAAGTTTCCAAATGTATACAACATTGTAACTTGACAACATTGTCACCACAGTCCGCTAGAGTGAAATACCACCTCTCTCCATTGTTAAAGGCGTATTTATTAAAGGGTGAAAGTTAAAGTTCACCATTTGATAAATACGCCTTTAAAAATACCATAGAAATGAATGGACAGAGGCGGTATTTCATGCTAGTGGACAGTGGCGATCTCTAACTTCACCCTTTGATAAATATACCCCAATGTTGTTTTGTCATGTTCTGGATAGCAGAAATTCCTAACTCAAAGATTCTATAGGTATTCACTCTTTTAATTATTTTAGCCATAGCGAATGGTTCCCGGTCCTTCGTTCTCCAAAGTTTCTCCAATACCCAAATGGATGGTCAGGGAAAAATTTGTGGAGTCTATCTAGAATGAAGACATTCTATGAGTTTATTTAGGAGTTTATTTATTAAAGGTCGAGTTTGTGAGTTTGTTTCTACCTTGAATGTCCGAATGTGAAAAACTCAACTGCATGCAATCAGGGAAAAAGCTGGAATACCTCGAATTTATCAAGTGTATAGGCTAAAAAACCTTAAATACCTCGAATTTATTGAGTTTTCAAGCACAAACCAGCGTAAAACACCCAAGAATCATGAAGGCAAAAAAGAAAACATCTTCAAACGATTAAAGGGACCTCTGCCATTGACTTTTACATGAATTCGACAGGTTGCAGCTGGAGTATTTTTCGATTTAGACTTTTAGCAGCTTTGGGGCATAATAAATCTTGAAATTTTTTTTTTTTCGAGAAAACACAACTCGACCTTTAATAAATAACCCCAGAAGATTTTTTATATTTATGTGCCTTTTGTCTGGTACATATGACCATCTTTCAATAGTTAAATATGTGTCCAATCCATAGTAGTCAGAGTTTGTGGGATTTTAGAGATAAGGCCCTTCTAAAGGAAAACCATGCCAAAGTTTCAAATACAGTCGGAAGGTTTGCGTTGGCGTAGGAAGCCTATGGCTGTAAAAAGTGACAGATTTGGAACTATCCACACAGTTTGATGTTTACCCGTCGCTGTCTATCCTGTATTGCTTTCAGCAGAAGGATTGTATGCGTCTGTGGGTTAAGAAAATATGTTGAATATCTTGGTTTTAGCTCATCTAGTTCAGAGAAAAAGGTTGGTATCGGGTTTAAAAAGATGAATTGTTGACTGGTTTAAATATGCTCAAATAAAACATTTTGTAAAAAACCTCCTTAAAATATGCCGTCAAAAGACCTGATTGTTTTTGAAACTATCTGTGATAACTGTCCCCTTACAAAAGAATTGATCTCAACTCTCTATACCCAAATGTTATCAATTACCTTGCAATCAACCCCCACTTATTGTACATCTTGGGTACAGGACTCACCCACCCCATTGCTGAGTCTATGTGAGATGGGCTTTCTGTAATTCGGAGCTTTCTGGATAACGGGTTTCTGGATAATGGATCCCATGCCTGTATTTAAAATTTATGTTGCAGACAAAAAATGAGTAAGAAAAAGTAAAACTTTTATTAATACATAGACAACCCTAGGTCAAGGATAATCTTAATGCATTTTGATTCTAGAAACAGGCACTTAATCATAGGCTTTTGATTATAGGTCACTTTCTAGGAATGAAACCCTGCCTTATATATTATTTCATGATGTAAATTTATTAATGTATCATTAATAAAGTAATAAACAGTTTAAATGTTTTACTTTTACAGTTTTGACATGCATGTGTTGGACATTTAGATCACACACGAATAAATGTAGGGGAATGGGTATTTACCTTTTGGATATTTTTGACAGCAGTGATCGCAAGAAGCACTGTTAATAGCAATAAGAGAAATCTTGTTTGTATCAATCAAGCTCACAATAAACATATCATTTCTTACTGGAATCATATATTTATGTGACTAAATGGGGAATTTTAATCATAACCGTTTTAAACCAGTTGACAGTAGCAATTACACTGCAGACTCATGCTGCAAATTGGATGAACAATATCCCTTCTGGGCAATAGAGGAAAGAGGAAGAACTGCACAGATGCAGTTTATAAAAGTGATAATAATACATTCATCAAAAAAGCAAAGATCAGTTAACTGCAAAAAACATTAGCAATTAGATTATATGGTAACTATTATTTTTGCTTAAGTAGTAATGATATTAAATTAATGAATAAGCTATACAGAATTGTGCCACATGAATCAAAGGGAATTTTATTGCTGTGCAAAATATATATATGCACCAAGGCTTCTAAGCAAGCAAAAAATAATAAGGGACATATGTATTAAAGTGGAACAATAGTGTTAAAAAAAAAACAAGGCTAGAAATGATTTATTTTATATACTGAACATAAAAATGCTGGATTTAGGGGCTGATTTATCAACATTTGAATTGGTTTTTTTTTGTCCTAAAGCTCCTGAATACAAATAGAGAATTATTAAGAGCAAAAAAAAAAATTTGAAGAAACCTGCATGTAAGGGTAAGGCCAGACGAGGAGATTCGGGGAAAGCTACAACATTCACGTAAAAGTTAGTGGGAGTTGTCTGAGCCAAATTTTAGTATTTGTTTTCAATACAAGTGTTTTGAATCTTTTTAAGAGTTGGTAGACCCATTGAAAATAATGAGTAGAGTATTTTTCTACACTTGAGTCTGGTAAGTTTTCAAATATATTCAAATTTAAAAAAAAAAACACAAACTCACAAATTCTGTAATGCTGTATTTTGTATACTAAATGTAAACAAAAACTTACTGCACGAGAAGCCTAATTAAACAAATGATTTATGTTTTCAAAGTTGGCCGCAGGGGGCTGCCATCTTGTAACTTTGTTAAACATCTTTGCAAGACCAAGACTACGCACATGCTCTGTGCGTCTGGGCTGCTTAGGGATCGTCATATATTATCAAAACAGCACAAGTCAAATAATATTTGCCATAGAAGCTGATACAGCAAGACTGATTAATTATCAGAATATGGAGACTGCACTGGGTCTGTGGATAAAAATCTCTACAGAGTTGCCGGCTGCTTTACAGGGAAAAAAACAAAGCTGCTTGAGGTAAGGGAAGTAAGGTGGGGGGGGCTCCCCCCTGCTGTTTGAAAGTATTATCCTTTCCCTGCAGAACAGTTAGGGACCGTCTGTAGTTTCCTATCTGCAGCATTCAAAGCAAGTAAAACGAAGGGGGAATTTCACTGCAAGAATTGTTAAAATAAATATATGTACATCTTGTTTACCTTATTTAAAGCCCCTGAGGGATTGGTCTGATGGATATGGATTTCACCTGGGCAAAGTATCTTATTGTATGAATTATAAGCCAATTAGAAATTGGGTAGTTGGAGAAAAAAATTAATGAGATAAAATATATGCAATAATTATAACTCCACACATCTAATGAAACCCCTTAGAAGAAATTCTGTTTGTATTAACTAAATTCTCTTATGCATAATATATAGGTGGGGCCATAAAAGAACAATGTAAAATGAGGTAAAATATAAAATCATGGGATGTAAAATGGGGGTTCTACTGTGTATGGAAATATTAAGAGGTAATTATAAAGTGATGTTTTACTTCTAGTACTCAGTTGGGAGGGAAATGTGTAAGAAAACAAAGATGTTATATTAACTCTGTCCTTCCACATTTCTCTCTGATACAAATATTCATGTGCAGATTATTGTAGCGCTCTCCATGGTGCTGGAATCTGGCGTTCAGCCTGAGCTCAGTCTCATCTGTAACAACCCTGTCATTCCCGGTTGAAATATGGCTCAATAAAATGCATGTGTCATATTCATTCCAATGAGGCACCTATCTCAATTTGAAGATATTGTGGTTTGCACTGAGTTTAGCCTGAAAAACAACAAAATTAGTTTATTCCCCCAAACCGATTAGTTCATTAGATTAATACATAAGGTCAAATCAGGCATGGGAGTTTGGTAGTGTTTTTTTTTTTTTTATAAAATATGAGATACATTCGGGGGCCCATTTACTTAGCTCGAGTGAAGGAATAGAATAAAAAAAACATTGAATTTCGAATGTTTTTTTGTCTACTTCGACCATCGAATTGGCTACTTCGACCTTCGACTTCGAATTGAATGTTTCGAACTAAAAATCGTTCGACTATTCGACCATTCGATAGTCGAAGTACTGTCTCTTTAAAAAAAACTTTGACTCCCTACTTCGCCACCTAAAACCTACCGAAGTGCAATGCTAGCCTATGGGGAAGGTCCCCATAGGCTTTCTAAAGTTTTTCTTTTCGAAGAAAAATCGTTCGATCAATGGATTAAAATCCTTTGATCGAACGATTGCGGTAAATCCTTCGACTTCAATATTCGAAGTCGAAGGATTTACATTCGGCAGTCGAATATCAAGGGTTAATTTACCATCGATATTCAACCCCATGTAAATCTGCCCCTCTGAGTTTAGTAAATAACCCCCTTACTGTACCAGCCTTGAAGTTCAAAGCAGTGATGATCCATGTCTTTAAACTTGTTGTTTGCAAGTCAAGGGGCTCTGTACTGCTGTTTGGAGACTAAACTTAGGGATTGTCGAAAATGATCAAAATAGATTAAGCCAGGTAACATCTGTCATAGAAGCTGATGCTGCAAAGCTTATTAATAACCATAAACAAAATATGAATAAGCAGGATGTATTGGTTTATGTGTTGCTGTGGTAATGTAGATATTATAGGTATTTTTGCTTTGATTTGTGGACCTATTATCCAGAATTGAGCATTAAGCATGAGGACCTGGGGTTTTCTGGATAACATAATTTATTAAGAATTTGGATCTTCATACCTACTAGAAAATCATGTAAACATGAAATAAACCCAATAGGCTGTTTTTTTGCTTCCAATAAGGATTAATTATATCTTATTTTGGATCAAGTACAAGGTACTGTTTCATTATTACAGAGAAAAAGGAAATGAATTTACAGATTATTTGGATAAAATTGAGTCTAAGGGAGACAGCCTTTCCATAATTCAGAGCTTTCTGGATAATGGGTTTCCAGATAAAGGATTCCATACCTGTATAAATAAATGTTGTCTCAAAGTCAGCCTTCAAGCATTACTGTTGTCGAGTACAGTATGTTTAGGACCATGTAGCACATTAAAATGACCGAAACTGTACTGTAATTAAATGTTGGCTAAAGGTTTCTCATGTAGCAAAAGACTATTTAATAAATTCTCACAGCAAATATTTTCTGTTTATCCTCAGTTTATTGGTAAACACATTTTATAGAATTTTAGGTAGATGATGGCAACTATAAATATATTTTTTCTGTAGTTTATGGTTCTGTTTCATCTATTTAAAGCAAAAGAGCCTATACATTTAGCTGACAAGATCATCCCATTATCTGGAAATGCTGCTAAGAAAATGCTTCCTGGAGGCATAAATTACACTGTAACTGGGCACAGGGAAACAGGTGTTCCATGGATACAAGTACATATAAGGCAGCGCTGCCCTACTGGATACTTTTTATGATAGCATTCCATAAAACAGGCTGAACTGCTAATTGGCAACCTAATCTAATGCATGCTGTGAGGTATAATGGCTTTTGTGCAACTATGCAGAATAGTTATTGAAGCTTTTATTACAGGAACTTCAACAGAAACGTGCTTCACAGAAAGACCAACTAAATAGAGTAACCAATATATTTTGAGACTTAGGGGCACATTTACTATTGGTCGAATATCGAGGGTTAATTAACCCTCGATATTCGACCATCAAAGTAAAATCCTTTTACTTCGAATATCGAAGTCGAAGGATTTACCGCAATTCGTTTGATTGAACGATTCGAAGGATTTTAATTCATCGATCGAATGATTTTCCTTCGATAAAAAAAATACTTAGAAAGCTTATGGGGACCTTCCCCATAGGCTAACATTGGTGTTCGGTAGGTTTTAGGTGGAGAAATAGGTGGTCGAAGTTTTTTTTAAAGAGACAGTACTTCGACTATCGAATGGTTGAATAGTCCAACGATTTTTAGTTCGAATCGTTTGATTCAAAGTAGCAAATTCGATGGTCGAAGTAGCCAAAAAAAACTTCGAAATTCAAAGTATTTTTTATTCTAATCCTTCACTCGAGCTAAGTAAATGTGCCCCCTACTGTACATCAAACAAGGTTATAAAGGAACAGGAAAAACAAAGAAAGAAAAGACAGATAAGTAGGGATGAACGCAAACATTTGCCATGGATCTATTCACAGAAAATTCTGATGCAAATTCTGAAATCAGCCATGATGACGTTTTTTGGAGGGAATTTGGTAATACCTGTTATTACACTGCTTGCCCTCAAAATTGCAAACTGCCTTGAGTAACATCTAGGCTCACTGGGCATAAGCTGCCATAGCATGCCTAGATATATTATAGGTAGAGCCAAACAGTTACTGTAAGATTCACCTTTGTTGGTGGTTCACCTTTAAATTAACTTTTAGGGGCCGATTCACAAAGGTTCGAATATCGAGGGTTAATTAACCCTCGATACTCGACTGGGAATTAAAATCCTTCGACTTCGAGTATCGAAGTCGAAGGATTTTAGCGCAAATAGTGCGATCGAACGATCCATCAATCAAAAAAAGTTAGCTAAGCCTATGGGGACCTTCCCCATAGGCTAGCATTGAGTTCGGTAGCTTTTAGATGGCGAACTAGGGGGTCGAAGTTTTTTCTTAAAGAGACAGTACTTCGACTATCGAATGATCGAATGGTCGAACGATTTTTAGTTCGATTCGAAGTCGTAGTCGTAGTCGAAGGTCGTAGTAGCCCATTCGATGGTCGAAGTAGCCCAAAAAACACTTTGAAATTCGAAGTTTTTTTACTTCGAATCCTTCACTCGAAGTTAGTGAATCGGCCCCTAAGTATTTTATAGAATGGTCGATTCTGAGCAACTTGTCAATTGGTTTTTACATTATTTATTTTTTATAGTTTTTAAATTATTTGCCTCCTTCTTCTGACTCAATGCTCTGTAAGACTACATACTTTTTGTTATTGCTACTTTGTATTACTCATCCTTCTATCCAGGCCCTCTCCTATCAATATTCTCGTATCTTAATTAAATATGGACCCTAGCAACAAGAATCCTGAAACTGCAAAATGGAGAGCTGCTGAGTAAAAAGCTAAATAACTCAAAAACCACAAATAATCAATAAATTAAAACCAATTGCAAATTGTCTCTGAATATCACTCTCTAAATCATACAAAAATTGAACTCAAAGGTAAACAACCCCTTTAAGGGCCTTACAAATCTGGTCTGAACTCCTAAACTGGAACTACAAATTTGTGTGGTAGCAGTAACCCTGGTGGAGAATGTACTATTGTTTCCAAATTAGCTATGTACACTGCACCAGCTCTGTATTTCCCAATAAATTCAAACTGCAGTTTTTTTTCGTTTCATATATTCAGAATACATTTATTCTATATGTAGAGGATTTGACGGGAAATAAAAAACATTTGGCCCTTTATATCATCGGAATCCAAGAACTGACCAAATATTATTTACAAGTTCGTTGTTTTTTGGGTTTTCATTTAAATGTCAAATTAATTTATAAATCAATATTAGTGTATTGTTAAATCAGCTTACATGAGATGAATTTATTCTACGGAGAAATTTAAGGTAAAGACCAGTATTGGGATTCTCTTAGTGACACAACAATTGCACTTTGACACTTCTACTAAAAGACCAGTGTTATGTTAAAAGGGCACATTTTATAAAAACAATTTCCAGTGACACACTTTTGCAGTAGTTCGCATGCTTTGAAATGTTTGTTTTTAACATTTGCTACTTTAATGGAAATTATTTATCCCGGGATGTTAATTTAATCAATTTGCGGATTAATAAAAATATTCTTCGTTTTTAACGTTTGTTATTTCCAGCATTGGTCGGAATAAAAAAAAAAAAATTCTAGCACATTGTACTATATTGTATTCTAATTATTTGTGTATTGCCACAAGAGTATGTAGTGCTTTATAAGACATTAAAGGGATACTGTCATGGGAAAAAACATTTTTTTCAAAATGAATCAGTTAATAGTGCTGCTCCAGCAGAATTCTGCACTGAAATCCATTTCTCAAAAGAGCAAACAGATTTTTTTATATTCAATTTTGAAATCTGACATGGGGCTAGACATATTGTCAATTTCCCAGCTGCCCCAAGTCATGTGACTTTGTGCTCTGATAAACTTCAATCACTCTTTACTGCTGTACTGCAAGTTGGAGTGATATCACCCCCTCCCTTTTCCCCCCCAGCAGCCAAACAAAAGAACAATGGGAAGGTAACCAGATAACAGCTCCCTAACACAAGATAACAGCTGCCTGGTAGATCTAAGAACAACACTCAATAGTAAAAACCCCTGTCCCACTGAGACACATTCAGTTACATTGAGAAGGAAAAACAGCAGCCTGCCAGAAAGCATTTCTTTCCTAAAGTGCAGGCACAAGTCACATGACATGGGGCAGCTGGGAAATCAACAAAATGTCTAGCCCCATGTCAGATTTCAAAATTGAATATAAAAAAATCTGTTTGCTCTTTTGAGAAATGGATTTCAGTGCAGAATTCTGCTGGAGTTGCACTATTAACGGATGCCTTTTGAAAAAAAACATGTTTTCTGATGACAGGATCCCTTTAAAATATACACAGGGGTTTAGTAAACAGAAATTATTAGAACTGAATAGACAAGTGCTGTGAGAATTCATGAAACAACTGAAAGGCAGAAAGACTTCCATAAGAACGTGATTCCTAAGAAGCTGTGAAATTGGTTTGATATGGGAGTTTGATGCAAGATGGCAGACAGTTTTAGAGGCATGGGACAATTAAGAAGAAAAGCTTTGTGCATGGCTACATTTTAGCTGTGAACTGAACAACAGATTGTTCTCAACTTGGAATATGGATGTAAACAAAGATATTCAAAGTAGTAGAGAGGAAAATTGGAATCCAGATATTTGAAAGCAAGAAGGAGGATTTTACATTTTATGTTACACCACAAACCAAGTGAAACTTTTTAGTAATTAAGGGACTGGATAGTTTTGAGGGAGATAAAATGATCAGAGCAGCTATACTAAAATGGGTTTCTGTGTGTGGAGATAAGAATGAAGTAAACCAATAACATAGACAAAACAATTACGATCTTTCTTGGAAAACATCTTTCCAAGAAAGATTGTTTGTTTCAATACACAAGTGTATAGCTGAATTGTCAGATATACAGGTAGAAACAATAGAATTCTACCTGTATCTGACAATTCAGCACTAACAGTGGGCGATGTTTGGGTGCTTTCAAAGGCACCCAATCAAACTTTTCCGCCTGGGCAGATCGAGGAGCCAACCGATATCCAAGTCTTCTGCCAATATTGGTCAGCTTGTCTCCCGCCATACATGCACCGAATATCGTATGAGTATTTTTTTCCGTAAAATAATATCTGTTTGTCTGTGGCCACCTTTAGGGTCTTGGTCAGAAGTGTAAGGACACTGCAAGGGATGCATTTCTTTAATGTAGACTAAGAATGATCATGTCCAATGTGACTCGTAGACACCTTGTTTCAGAGATTGGGTATTGCTGACTGTGATTCAAAAGAAGAGGAGGTATGTATGTACATTTTTATCTATATATTTTATTTTATGTGTATATATATCTCTCTACTTGTATATTCATCATTTTTGTTTATTGAGATGAAATCTTCAAAAAAAAAATTATGTTTTGGGGGTTAATTACTAAAAAGTTTATCTCAGTTTTTTATGAAAACAAAGTTGACCAAACTCCCATCCATGAAGTGAACTCAATTGAATTCAATAATTCTTCTTGGAAAATTCAGAGTGAAAAAAAGTTGTGACAAAACCGAGCGTCAAGTTGAATCGCATGATTGCTGCTCCAAAAACTCGACTTTATCAAATTGTCAACTGCAAAGACTCAACTTTATCAGATTTATCGGACGAAAACCCAGACTTTATCAGATTATCCAGTGCAGATCACTATGACATGAAACAACTTCAGGGACATCTACCATTAACTTCTATGGGTTTGAGATGGCGTATTTTTGGTTTGTTAGCAGCTTTGTGAGGTGATTTTTAGCATAGGGTTCTAAGTTGGCTGTTTACCAGGATTTACTTCAAAATAATAAATTTCAATGGACTTGGTTACTTCTATTAAATTGTATGTAAACAATTGATGAAATATCTTACATATCTTATGCAATTTTACTAGTTATATTGGTTTACTAGAATTTACTAAAGCTTTGCACTCACTTCAAAGTTTATAAGTGCTTATAAAATAAAAAACAGGTGAATAAAACTATAGTTTTAGATATGGTCCAAAAGCTCTACCTGGATTGACCTCAAAAATGGGTATACCTCTGAACCTTTCTAATACAATAAATTAGAACACCTCCAGTTGGGAAACTAGAGGGAAATAAAAATCATACATTTTCAGTTAACATTCATTTCACACAAACGTTTATGAGATCCACTAGGACTCATTTGTGGTAAGACTTACATTCTATAGTTCAAAATTTATAACCGTGAAATTTAGACCTGGAAATAAAAAGCACAGAAGATATATGAACACTACTACAAAGCAAAATACTGCATTTTAGTAAATATCATCGGGACAAGTAGTAAAAACAATAGAACATTTTAGCTGTTAAAATGTACGTTACATATAACTAGGGGCAGATTTATTAAGGGTCGAATAAAATTGGAATTGGGAATAATCCAAACTCGAAATTCGAGATTTATCAAACCTCTACCCTGGGAACAATTTCAATTTGACTAATACCATGTAGAAGTCAATGGGAGAGGTTCAGTAACCCATTAGAAGATGTTAATAGCCTTCGATTCAAGTTTAGTCGAATTGGATTCTAATTCGATTTGAGTTTTTGAGTCGGTATAATTAGTTCGAGTTTTAGACATTCAATTTTTTTCTTAAATAACCTCCCATTCGAATCTCGAGTATATTCTAATTTATTAGAGTAAAATAAAATTCAAACAAATTAGAAATTCGACCATTGATAAATTGGCCTCCTACTGTACAGGTTGCTGGATAGACAGATAAACAAACAAATGAAAAGTACAGCAGAACCCCAATTTTAAGTTTTTATGGGACCAGGAAAAAAATGGTGTAAAATCCAGGAAAATTTAAAATCAGGCAGGGGTGCTTTGCCAATGAGGCGAGTTGAGGCTGTCGACTCAGGCGGCAGCGCCCCACTAGGTACCAGAGGCAGCAAAAATGCTGCTCCTGGTACTTTAAGAGCAAATTTCTGGGGGAGGGGGGGCAGAGGGGCCAGGATCGCTCCTGAAATCAGGGAAACCTATTATGCATTATTATATATAGTGGTGGGAACACAAAAAAAGTTAAAATCAGAAGATGCAAAATTGAGGTTTCACTGTAGATCACTGATCCCCAACCAGTGACTTGTGAGCAACAACCCCTTTGATGTTGCTCCCAGTGGCATTAAAGCAGGTGCTTATTTTTGAATTCCTGGCTTGAAGGCAAGTTTTGGTTGTATAAAAACCAGGAGTACTGCCAAACAGAGTGTCACGAATGGCACCCTAAATCCAGAACCCAAGCTTAGCTCCCTGGTCTCGACTCTCACTTCTGCCTATAACAGCCGCCTTTCACCTCGGGAGGATCCCTCGGCTAATTGAATGCCACCAGGTCTTATTTGAGAGAGGAGCAAAGCGAACGGTTCTGAACGAGCAAAGGGGCATGATCGTCTCACCAGGATACCGGAAGGAAGAACAACACTTGGAAACAGGCAGGTCGGGCCAGCAAAAGCAGAGAATAGTCAGAAAGGCCGGAATCAGGATTGGAGAGTGTAGAATAGTCAGTGGACAGGCAAATGGACAAGATTGGAGAGATCAGAATAATCACAGACAAGCAAGGGTCAGGATAGGAGAGCTCAGAGTAGTCACAGGCAGGCAAGGGTCAATAACAGTAATAACAGGCAGGGTACACTAAGGTAAGCACCCAGGAACAGTCAAATCGAACCTAACAATGGGCCATGTTTTTTACTACAAGGCCCCTTTAAATACTTTGAGTTTCGCGCTGTTGTGCGATGACGTCATCATGCCAGCGCATAAACCTGGAAGCGCACAGCCACGCGCACCATAAGTAAGCTGACGCTAGGGGAAGACGGCAGAATGCCACGGGCATCCCCGTCGCCCACTAGACCACCAGGGTGAGTCCTTACACAGAGCCTCCTGTAGGCTGCCAGTCCACATAGGGGCTACCAAATTGCCATTCACAGTCCTTCTTTGGAATCCCCAGGGACTTTTTAAGGTTGCGTTGCTCCAATTCTTTTTAGATTTGTTTACTCCAAAGTTTTGTTTTTGCTGCCGTTTCCTTTTCAACATAGGCAGATTTTCATTAAGAGCCTCTCCAAGCCTGTTTGCCTAAAAATTTTAAATAAAAATCCTCTGACCGACTGATGTGCCTATTGTCTGGGGGAGGGGCAGAGGGTGCTGTTGACTAGTGTATTTAGAGTCTGGTGACTCCTGTGATGTCATCATGAGATTTTGCGCTGAAAATCTTGAGAGATTTCAAATGGGAAAGCTTAAGAGCTGATCTGTGTGCCAAGTACAGTTAGGGAATAGATGTGATTGAGCTTTACCCAGGATGATTGCTTGTGCTGGTGATCAGGGCCAAGAAACAAAGAAGCTGATCATCCTCAACCTGTTACCGGGTCAAAACTGCCTGCCCTGTTTTCCAACACTGCCTGCCCTATTGGCGCAGCACCCCTGTGGCTAGAAGTATGTTTGTTGCAGACACAGCAGCCATTCCATAATGCACAAGAGAGAGGAACAGTCACTTTAGGAAGTAGAAAAACTGGAACAAGTAACTACTTTGTCACATGCTACTTTGTTCTGAAATGAGCATGGGATTTACTAAACTATGCCATGACTGGTAGAATCCCAAGAATGCAAATTTTACAGAAAAAAAATATCAACTTATAAATTGCACCTTTTAGGCTAACCCTTACAATACCATATTGCCTTCAGAGTTTTTGACTTACTAAAGATCAACTAAAATGTATTTATATGCAGAGACCACCAACTGTTGTCTATTGAATCAGTCAACAGCAATCACTGAAAAAAGACTATTGCACGCTAAAGTAATTCATTTGATTAATCTCATAATAGTTGTCTGTAAGTAAAAAGTAAGCCAAACATTTCTGACTGAGAAGGGGGAATGGTCAGCAGTGATTTATTTTTGGCTTAATATCTGTTTTATTGCTGTTCATAAATCAAGCCTGTCGGTGACTACTTCCTGTTGTTGTCCAATGAAACAGAATGTTTTTAAACAGGAAGGCCCATATTTTTCCTTGTAGACAGCGAAGAAGCACGCACTCCAAGGGCCAATAACTGTGATTAAAAAGCTTTTATTCAAACAGCTAAAACAATAGAACCTTTTTCCTTACCATAAAAATGTCAGCCTACTGTATGTTCTGTCATTGAATGTGCTTTATTATGCTTCAAATTCAAGGGATTGTTCACCTTTATATGAACTTTTAGTATGATATAGAGAGTGAAATTCTGAGACAATATGCACCTGTTTTTTTAAAAAAATGTTTTATTATTTGTGGTTTTTGAGTTATTTAGCTTTTTATTCAGCAGCTCTCCAGTTTACAATTTCAGCAATATGGTTGCTAGGGTCCACAATACCCTAGCAACCATGTGTTGATTTGAATAAGAGACTGGAATATGAATAGGAGAGGCCTTAATAGAAAGATGAGTAATAATAGTAGCAATAACAATACATTTGTAGCCTCACAGAGCATTTTTTAGATGGGTCAGTGCCCCCATTTGAAACTGGAAAGAGCCAGAAAGCCGTGGCAAATCATTAAAAAAAAAACTATAAAAAAAGAAAAAATGAAGGCCAATTGAAAAGTTGCTTAGAATTATCCATTCTATAATATTAAACCTTGATTTTTTCTGATTGAGGTTTTTAGGGGGGAAAACTAAATTTTTTTGTGCTAAAATAACTAAAAAATTTAAAGATTTATCATACCCCAAAGCTGCTAAAAATCCGAATCCAAAAATATGCCATCTCAAACCTGTCAAGGTCATGTAGAAGTCCATGACAGATGTCCCTGAAGTTGTTTCTTGACACCGTTATCTGCTCTGGATAATCCAAACAATTCAAGGGTTTCATTTGTTAATCTGAAAAATTTGAGTTTTCACTGCAAAAATGCGATCAAAAAGAGTTGAAATCGTGGAAGGGAGTTTGGTCGGATTTGTTTTCTTTAAAAAACAATTCGATTAATTTAAGTTTTAGCTCTAAAAGTTAACTTAGGTGAAAACCCCCTTCAACTAAATGTAAGGGAATTATAAGTAGATATTGTTTTTCTTCCATTTGTGAGAAATATACAGGATATTGGAAAGAAAACAGAGTGTTTCAATCAAGCTTTTTGAGATATGTTTTAGAACCATACTGTAGTGTGCAGCACTATTAAATTCGCAAATGCCTCAGGTACAGCAATTCAATTTTGATTCAGCTCAGCAGGAAATACAGTTGGCATAGATACAAAAAGAACAAGAAAAAAAAAAAAAATCGGAGTAAACATAGTAAAAAATGCCAGAGGTGATTTGGCGAGAAAAAGTTATGTTTTTGTAACAAATATATTATTATATATACACAATAAAGCATTTGCAATAAAATGTTTTCCTGAGAAACTTTAGTTAACATAGTTAAATTCACAAAGAATATTTGTAATAAACTTTTTAGACTAAGCTTTTGGTATTTCTAACAGGAAGGGGCCCATTTACTTAGCTCGAGTAAAGGAATAGAGGAAAAAAACGTTGAATTTCGAATGTTTTTTTTGGCTACTTCAACCATCGAATGGGCTACTTCGACCTTCGACTTCGAATCGAATGATTTGAACTAAAAATCGTTTGACTATTCGACCATTCGATAGTCAAAGTACTGTCTCTTTAAGAAAAAACTTCGACCCCCTAGTTCGCCACCTAAAAGCTACCGAAGTCAATGTTAGCCTATGGGGAAGGTCCCCATAGGCTTTGGTAGTTTTTTTTTGTCGAAGAAAAATCGTTCGATCGATGGATGAAAATCCTTTGAATATAACGATTTAATACTTTTTCAAAACGGACGAATAGCGCTAAATCCTTCGACTTCGATATTCGAAGTCGAAGGATTTAACTTCGATAGTCGAATATCGAGGGTTAATTAACCCTCGATATTTGACCCTATGTAAATCTGCCCCGAATTGTATAGTATTGGATATTTTTAATTAATAGTGCAGGTATGGGATCCGTTATCCGGAAATCCGTTATCCAGAAAGTCTCTCATAAACTCGATTTTATTTAAGTAATCTTTTTAAAAAGTATTCAATTTTTCTTTGTAATAATACAACAGTAACTTGTACTTGATATAATAAATCCTTATTGGAAGCTAAACCAGACTATTAGGTTTATTTAATGTTTACGTGATTTCCTAGTAGACTTATGGTATGAAGATCCAAATTACGGAAAGATTTGTTTTCCAGAAAATCCCAGGTCCCAAGCATTTTGGATAAAAGGACCTATACCTGTATAATAATAATATACAAAGGTAAAGACAAGCAACCTCAAGCAAGATAACTGCACTTGTGTTAATAAATCAGCCCTAGGATGTTTATCGATTATAAGTAGGGTTGCCACCCAAACTGTATTTTTAATGACCTAGCCAGTAAAACTCTTGGCAAGGCCAGGGCCGGTATTACAAATTTACCGTCAATGTAGTGGAAAGTAAATGTGTAATACCCTTCAGTTTGAATCTGAGCTGAATACTGAGGATCAATTACAAACTCACTGAACAGAAATGTACCATGTGGCCCCCCTTCAAGTCGCTGACTAACTCAGAGTTATAGAGCTGAAAAGCAGGAAGTTGGATTCTGGCTGTTTTATTTGACATCTGTTCACTCCAGCCTTTATACATTACATTTTTGGCTAACTAACTATATTAGAAACATTTTTTATTTTGCACAGCCTATCTATTTACACAGTTTTTATTTTTACACTGAACTATTCCTTTAAGAAGGATGATTTTCAAGGCATAGAAGACCAGTAATATGAGTAAGCATTAAAATATGTGTTTCATAGAACTATCCATCATCACTCAGCAAGAAAAAAGCTCATAATATTCTTTAATTACACACACTTTCATAAACTAGGTGTAGATACATCTTATTCAAATTTACCAAATTTTGCATTATAAGGCAATCAACTGCACTTGCTGTATACATTTTTTTTCTCATGAAGATGTTTCATTAGTCCTCCGACTGGCTTTCTCAATGAAGAATGAAAAGTCTTCAAGAGAAAAAAAAGTCCAGTTGATTTGATTTATTACTATAGATAGACCATGACCTGAATGAATGAGAACCTTCACACACAAATTCTGCATTGTTTGCAGAAAAGTTCATTTTCCTTTCACTTTGGTATTTTGCCCATGTCATAATTTAGTACTATATAGTGATTAAACCTTTATTTTCTGTTGACAGAATGGAGCAATGTATTGACCTGTGCTGGAGGTGACTGTGACATCCATTATATCACATTTGTGTCCTCTTATTATTAACGAGGGTCTGCCACGTTTTCAGCATGATATTTCAAGTACTGAAATGTAACTATCACTTAGCCCAACTTTGAATTTGTTCAAACTCTCTCTTTTTAATTTCTCTATAATTAAACTGGGATCTGACCTGGAATTAGTGATTTCATTTTCAACATTGCTGGTTTTTCTTTAAGTGAAAGTAAAAAGCTAAAATGTAATTACTTTTTCTAACTGTGTTTTGATTTAAACTAGATTGATGATACTCTGGTTATAGCAGTAATTTTGCAGCCCTTGTAGCCTTCAGTTTTGAGATTAGAACGAACAGGTATAAACCACGCAGACATATCATCAATATAATATGAATATATATGTATGGAAAAGACATTGCACACTCGAAAGCTTTGGCACTAGAGACCTTTGTCTAACTAGCAGATTATATCTCAACAACTTTGTTAGAATCTTCTCATTTATAAGATAGATAAATCTAGCAGCACATTTATACTGGTAATTAAACGTGTACTTTAAGAACTGGGAATGTTTCATTAAACTTGACAGTTATAAATTTCCTTTCTAAAATAAAGGTATTTCATAAAGTTTTGTACCAACTGCAATATAGCTTCAGTATAAATGACTTTCCTGAGACTTCCACTTGAATCTTTAGAAAGTTATTGAGAATATTTACGACACCGTATAAAGTAAAATGTTGTTCACTGTTTCAAGAATGAAGGGACCCTAGGAAATATTGCCCATGTTGTTACATTTCCACTTAAAACAAACGCAACCCAGTGTTAAAGGTCCATTTATCAACTTTTTGATTTTAGTAGTTTTAGAGATTTTAGAAACCATGAAAAAATTCATTTTCTCTTAAACAAGTAATTTATTATAACAATCTAATATAAAAAGTACAAACTAATAAACATGCAGAACTAATCCGAATACAATTCCAAAAGCCTTGAAATCCTCTAATCTTTTGTGCAAATATAAACGAAAAAACCTGAAAACCTCTAAAATTGTGAAAAAAGAAAAAAAAAGTTAATATTGAAAAAGGACAAATCCCATTGATTTGTATATGACCTGGACAACTTTTAGATGCAAAGTATTGTATGCGTTTTTTTTGTGGATTTTTCATTTAATAAATACTTTCCTGCTGTGAATGGCGCATGCGCAGTAGGATCATTTCGTCGGTACGATCTACTGCGCATACGCGTGGCTTTTGGCGCATGCGCAGTAGATTTGCGCCGACTAGGTTTCCTTCCCCTTTAATGTTAGCATATAGGCATGACATAGGTTTAGAAGAGCTTCCATTTGAAAACATACAGTATGCTGCATGCCTTATTATGAATTAATTTATATACACGCTGAAGACGGATTTGTTATTTGCTGTATGTATCAGCTTAAAGGGGACCTGTCACTCAGACATAAAAAGCTGTATAGTAAAAGTCCTTTTAAAATTAAACATGAAACCCAGATTCTTTTTTTTATTAAAACATCTATACCTGTTACAAAGCTGTTTAAAACTCTCAGCTGGCCATCATATATTTCCTGCCCCTCCTCTATGCCTTAGGCATGGAGGCAGGGGCAATTACTTTCACTTTCCATTCTGCACTTCCTAGATGTCACTGTAGTTCTTACATTCCCCCTTCTGAACTCACCATCTGATTGTGTAGCCAGTGCATGGGAATAGACATCAGGTACCCTATTCTGGGGCATAAACAAGATTTTTGCATGAACTAAAGCTTGCCTTAAAGGGTGCAATCATAACTAAAATCATTTACTAAGTAAATACACTAGGTGAAAGGTCAAGAAATCCGATTTTTAAAACAGTTAGAATTGTTTGTATAATGTAAATGATCAGCTCACTATACCGTCTGCAAGATCTCCCCTATCTCCACTGCAGTTCTAGCTGAGGCAGGCATCTTGGATTTCACTGGCTCCTCCTACCTATATCTTCCCAGCTCTGAAATCTCGCACATGCTCAGTTGAAATTCCTTGCTTGCTTATCAACCCTTCTAAGCTATTTTCAAATCAGCCAAACCTCTGTTTTAGCTGCTGTTCAGCAGTGCTGCCATCTTCTGGAGGTTAAGCTGGCCATAGATGTAAAGATTTTTAAAATATCCGATCGTCATCGTGAGACCACGATTATCTCAAAACGATTGTACAAATTGTCCATCAACTAAAAAGACCAATTTGCCAGGAAAACAAAGGGTAGCTGCATGCTTGGCCCTGCAAACATAGATAGATTGCACTGGGACCGATAAAGATTTTTTAACCTGGCCGATCAATTTTCTGACAGATGTCGGACAAAAAACCTTAAGATGTACGATCGTTCGAATCCCACTAACTTCACGATAATTTCGAAGGATTGGTCGGACTTCACTAAAATCGGCCGTTCAGCAAGAAAAATCTTTGCGTCTATGGGGAGCTTTAGTGTGTGCCCTTCATTTGCATAATAACATCACCAGCAGGGGACAAGATAGGGAAATCTCGTGATACTTCTAGTCGAGGAGTTTACTAAAACAAGGCATTCTGGGTAGAATCAAGGCAGTGCTACAATCTGAGCATGCTCCTGAAATTCGTATGTTATTGTCTCTGTTATAGTCTCAGTATGGCCTCCCTCAGTGAAAGAACCTATTTGACAAAGTAAGGGATTTTTTAAAACCTGCAGTTTTTTTTTCAAAAAACTATATATGTAGTTTGATTAAACGTGTTTAGCTTGTACTGGTCAGATTGTTAATATGAGTTTGATTTTGGCTGTGATAGGTTCCCTTTACTAACAATGTCTACAAAATGGTTTCTGCCTGCTTGATGTGATTGTGAACTAATTTATTTAGTGTGAGTTATGTTTATTTTGCTTGACTACCATCATAAAATAGGATTTCAAATTATTCCTTAAAGGTGACAGGTTCCCTTTAAAATACCTCTTATACTGTAACTCTTTTTATGAATAATTTTGTTTGCACCCACTCTTCTGCTTCCCCGTTGCACATACAATGAACATAAGGTTATAATGAGCCTGCATGAACCTCACAGTAAGCTTTACATTTATTTACAAAAGTCCAATAAAGATTACGACTAGAAATGCTCAGTTACATACCAGAAAAAAAAAAAATTAATTTGCATCTAAAGATATCTGCAATAGCTAGGCCACATCAGATGTAATTTTTCATTTAAATACATTGAGTGTAATGTTAGCTCTACAAATGTCAGCAAAATACCATATATCTATACATAAATAATACCATACATATATACATACAGTATAATCATTCACAGACAACACAGTACACACCTAGTACAGAAGCAATCGCAGTAGCGTTTATTTGGGAGATTATGGGACAGATTTGGCAATGGTTAATATTTCCCCTTTGTCTCAAGTTTGACTTAAAGGAAAACTATACCCCCAGAATGAATATATAACCAAAAGATAGTTTATATCACATTAAGTTTCCTATTAAAGAATCTTACCCAGTTGGAATGTGGATATCAGTAAATATTACCCTTTTACATATTTTCCCTTAAGCCACCATTTTGTGATTGTCTTTGTGCCACACCAGAAATACTGCAATTCTAACAGTAACAGGAATAATTGTGAAAGCATGTGACCTAACATGTAGGGTTTGCTTGGTTTGTTTATGTGCACTGTGAATCTTAGGATCCCGTGGTGGTCCTTAGAACTTAAAATGGCAATTTTCTATTTAGGATTACCCAATGCCACATACTAAAAAAAAGTATATTTTTATGAAAGTGGTTAATTTAGATGGAGCAGGGTGTTACATATGAGTTGTTTTATGTGATAAATTTTTTATGAAGACCTACATTGTTCAGGGATATAGTTCCTTTAAACAAGATTTTTTCTGCCGATTGAGATGTTTCTGTAATGTTATCACATTTTTTGCCAGCAAAATAGCTTGGGAGCTCAGAGATGCTGAGAATCATTCTGCCAAATAAGGCACACCAGAGTTCTATCTTTGGATTTACTTGAAAAATTATTTGGATTGGTAAATCAATTCAATAGAATCCTATGGAAATGTTGCATAACTCAAGAAGAGAAAAATGTGAAGAATTCATGCTCAATGAAAGATGTAAGAAACAGTGCCCAGGATTTCTCACAAGCAAGATGAATCAAGAAAAAGCAAGAATGTTTCCTGGATATTGATAAATCTGTCCCTCAGTATAGATGATAATATAATAACAGTATTCATCTTGGGTGGGTTAGGGTAAATGGATGCTCCTTAGCTTGTGTGCCATTCAAATTGGCAAGAAAAGAAGTGCCAACACATGCATGACAAAAGGGAGCCATACACATAATGACTATGGTAGGCATTAATTACAGGTCTGGATTGTGCCCACTGAAATAATTTCTAATGATGACTCTAAGGGGTCCATTTTCCTAAAATTCAAATCTATTTTCTAAAAATGTATTTTTTGTTTTGCTTAAACTCAAATTTTGAACAGATTATCAAACAATACTGGCCCATACTACAACAGGATACAAAATATGGGTCCTTATTCAAACAAACCCCCCTTTTCAGTTATACCAGGGGGCATAGCCTAAGAGATTCTCTTTGTCCCTCAGATGTTACCCAGAAAAAACAACAAAAAAAATTGTTCTGGGGATCACCAAAAAAAGGAACATACCCTTGCTTGAACTGCATATGCTGTTCCTCTATTATTAAAGGGGATACAGTGTGCCATCCCACAAAAGGTAATGCCATCCGGTTAAGGGACTTCTGTACATGTGAAACAAAAAATGTGATCTACATGTTAAAATGCCCTTGTGGATTAGCGTATATAGGCCAAACCAGCAGAGCAGTGAAAGAGCGTATAAAAGATCACAGGGGTAATATCAGGAATTTTAAAACAGGAACCCAGTCCGATACCCCTGTATCCAGACATTTCGCCTCCCATGGTCATAATCACATACAATTAAAATGGTTGGCACTGGAACATGTAAAATTACCTAAAAGAGGAGGAAATCTTTCCAAACTGTTGTTACAATGTGAAGCGCTTTGGATAAAAAAGCTAAATACTATGTCACCCATGGGTCTTAATGACTATTGGAGTTTATCTCCTTTTCTGTAATAAGATTATTTTATGTATATCTTTCCTTTTTTCCAGGTTCTGAATAATTCCGCATTTTTTCTACTGTGGGTAAGAATATTTAGTAAAATGCATTGAGAATACTAAGTAGCAAGTATAGCTTATGATTAATACATGTTGAGCATCATATTTGTAGTTAAGCAGGCTTATATAGAGCAGTACTTTTCTAACAACTTTTTCAAGTCTTTTACTCATTTAATATTTTTATAATTAAGTTTTATAACTATTATCACTTTTAATAATATTTCAGGTACACGTTGGGACATTATTGTGTGAATCAGGCTATAGGATTTGACAGTTACAAAAGGACAATTGTAACATTGCACTATCTCTTTAAATACGGATTCAATGTTTCTTAATTACACTTGTTAACCTCTATGTCGTGTGGGGGCAGGGTAATACACCCCTCTGTGGTTATTTATTTGTCTTACATTGCACTTGTATCTCACACTTGAAAAAGGGCCTGTTACGCCCGAAACATGTCGTGTGGATAGCAATAAATTGCACATTGGCAGTCATCCTGCATATTGTCCTTCTGTCCTCCTATTTGAATTTACATTAGTATAGAAGTCAATGGGAGCTGCACTGATCCTGTTGGACCTTTCTTTTAGGCATTCAGACTTGTGGAGTCCTTTTTATTACAGGTCCAACTTTAGTGGTTTTAAAGGTTTTTGAAAACATGATTAAACTCACTTTCTCCAAAATGCCGAGATTTAATGAAAGTTATTAAAATATAAAATGTACCAATGAAAAAAATGCTGGACGATGTGCCCAAAAATATGAAAACCTATAAAAAAAAGAGTTTTCAGATAATTACTAGCAAAAAAAAATCAGAAAACCTCTAAAACAGTAATGTCCATATCAAAGAGCTGCAAATAACTGGACATGCTGGTGTGGGTGCAGGGATAGCAAGAGTTCTCAAAGTCACCTGGAGCATTGAACTATGGGATTTCATCAACAGTGAATCCTAACTTGATTCCACTCCTTTGTTGTATCTTAGAAGAGATGAATCATCTCCGAAAACAGTTTAACATCGACCTGATTGGCTGGGACTGTGTTTTGTGTGTGAATGTGCTGGGAAAAAGGTTGTATGCTTATTCGAATGGTCTTCCTCATGTATGAGAGCATTTGTAACTACTTTGTTAGTTAGGCACATTCCACTCTACAGCATTGCACCTTTTCCTATCCCTTTCTTCCACCCTCCATCTTAGTTAGCTCCCGATTATGTTATACCTTTTATTTCTCTTGTAAATAAATAGAACACTTATTTTATAAATTTGTCTCGAGTCACTAGCCTGGCACCCCAAAACAGAGCAGATCCAACAAGGATTCCTTGATTTTTCACTTTCCCTAATATGATTTTACATGTTAAAAACTGATTAGTGTAGTTTTAAGCATACATTTCTGATTCAGTTTATACATTTTATGTTGTACATATAATAATTACTGTGCTTAGCTCCAGAGCATGTGCTATGATTGAATAAGCTGAAATAGTAGGAGATAAGGCTGACACTATAGGGGGAGTGACTGACGTCTGTGTCAGGTTCTTAATGTGCAACTACACTGGGGCTATTAACACAATCGCTCGGGCAAGTCTGGAGCTGCTGCTACCTCCTGACCAGTCAGTAACTCCGGGGTTCCCTGTGTAACCTGCGTCAAAAGTAGCACCTGATGCAGAACAGAAGGCAGTAAGGACTTACGGACACTGACCACAACTATACAGAAGTGTGAAGAGTGCATATGGATGCAAGCACCTTTAATGAAAATAGTTTTAGATGCAACTCACTGTGTGGAAAATACAGATGTTCTAATCTACAGTTGCAAATGTAAATGACCATAGGTGAAGGGTGATTTTTTTTTTGGGTAGCTTTGGGGGGCATTTCACAAAGGGTCGAATATCGAGGGTTAATTAACCCTCGATATTCGACTGGGAATTAAAATCCTTCGACTTCGAATATCGAAGTCGAAGGATTTTAGCGCAAATAGTGCGATCGAACGATTCCTTCGATTGAACAATAAAATCCTTTGAATCAAACGATTCGAAGGATTTTAATTCAACGATCTAAGGAATATCCTTATCAAAAAAACTTAGGAAAGCCTATGGGGACCTTCCCCAACATTGAGTTCAGTAGCTTTTAGATGGCGAACTAGGGGGTCAAAGTTTTTTCTTAAAGAGACAGTACTTCGACTATCGAATGGTCGAATAGTCGAACGATTTTTAGTTCGAATAGTTCGATTCGAAGTCGTAGTCATAGTCGAAGGTCGTAGTAGCCCATTCGATGGTCAAAGTAGCCCAAAAAACACTTCGAAATTCGAAGTTTTTTTACTTCGAATCCTTCACTCGAAGTTAGTGAATCGGCCCCTAAGTCTTCACCAGCGATTTTCCACTGGCAGAGAAACAGCTGATTCAGTCCCATATCATAAGTATTGGCAACATTGTAATTCACCAGTCTGAGCACACAGGAAGGATTTTTGTCTAAAAATGCACTACAATCTGAAATCTGTCCCATACATGGGCTGACTTGAAAGCTACTAACTGATGGACCCACAGACTGAATGGTTAAGTACTAAGTAATTTTTCAATTAACATGGATGAAGCCCAGACTATTTTGAAAATAACATGCATAGCACTCTTTTATTATCACAATTATAGAAAGTATAGATAAAATACAAGGAATATGCTAAATGTGTCATTTATAGGATATCTTACACACCCCCTGCTCCCCTGGTAGTTAGCTGAAACTCACAGAGGTTCGAAAGTGAGGTCTAGTCACAATGGTACCATATGTCTGAATCACACCTTGACACTTTTTCCAAGTTTTAGGTACAACTAAACTAAATAGTTCAATGGAACTACCATTGACAACAGTATTTATGTTTTGTACCAATAACTATGTTTGCCACCTTTCCTCCCAAGTAACTCTTGGTTGAGAGGCAGGACTGTGATGTAGCGGAAGGAAGGGCTGTGACATAACAGGGTGGGGTGTTACGTAGCAGGGACGGAATATGACATTGGGGCAGGGCTATGATGTGACAATTGATGATTGGCCGCTCACAATGTCAGTCTCAGGGAATCCTAATTTGGAAAACCGGGCAGGCAGTTTTGACTTGGACAGCCATTCAAAAAAAAAAAAAACGGCTGTCTGGGTCAAACCGGACAGGTGGCAACCCGACCAGTAATTCCTTCCAAAACCACCTATCCAGGATGAGTTGAGATACAATGTAAGTTGCACATACCAGACAAGCAGGTGGAGGATTAGCAGCTGCTTTGTCTCTTGGCCCTGATTTCCAGCACAAACAATCATCCTGGGTAATGCTCAGTCATATTTACTCCCTAACTGTACTTGCTACGCAGATCAGCTGTTAAGCTTTCCCATTCGAAATCTTGCGAGATTTTCAGTGCAAAATCTCATGATGACATAACTGGAGTCACCAGGTAGGGATTTATTTTTTACTAAAGACACTAGTCAGCAGAATCCCTCCCCCAGACAAGCTCAAATAGTCACATTAGTCAGTCAGAGGATTTTTCTTTTAATTTTTTAGGCAAAAAGGTTTAGGTAGGCTTTGCTTTGTTTTTCTTCTGACTCTTTCCAGCTTTCACTGTCCCCATCAGAAAACAAATGCTCTGTAAGGCTACAAATGTATTGTTATTGCTACTTTTTATTACTGATCTTTCTATTCAGACCTCTCCTATTCATATTCCAGTCTCTTATTTAAATCAGTGCATGGTTGCTAAGGTAATTGGGACCCTAGCATCCAGATCGCTGAAATTGGACAGCTGCTCGATAAAAAGCTGAATAACTCAAAAACCACAAATAGTATAATATATCACTCTCTGCATCATACTAAAAATTAACTTAAAGACATACATCCTTTAAGGTCACTGACACCACAGTATTTATTGAGGTACATTCCCCTTTAAGTTTTGTATACATTCATTAATTTGATCTTTATGATCTTCAACATGCTATAGATCCAGGGTGTTCATTTTTTTTTAAATGATTTATTCTGATGTTAATAATAGTATTTTGTTCCTGTAGCTTTATCTTTGCTGGAAAATCATACATCATAAGACATTAAAATTAAAAGTGCCAGAAGAGGCATACTTAAAGTGACAAGATATAAAAAAAATGGGATATGATGACAACTAGATTAATGACAGAGTTCATATGTAACAAGCTATAATGATAACGGGCGCTCCCATCATGCCATTAAAAAGCAATTTCACATCTTCTTTATTCTTATACTTACATTTCATTTATGTACAATAATAACAGTTGTCATTTCATTAAAACACAGAATGGTGTGAAGTTTGTCTGAAGATCTTAGTATAGATTATGCACAGGTTAAATTCCCACATGTACATATTTAGGCTATTATTTGGCTTTACTTGGTTAACAGGTTTTTTTTTAGAGATTAACTAATGACAAATATATAATGTCACTGTATGTGTAGGCTTGTAAACAAAAATATTAGAAGGATAATACTGCACATAAGAACTATAAATAATATATGCAAGGGAAAGAAATCACTTCCATGGTTGTGCAGAAAGGGAATACTTATGCTAAAAAAATAATGTTTCATTTTCTCTATTATGAATTAATTTATAATAGGATTGTGCATTACTGCAAAAACTCTCCATAATGTCTAGTTTCTCATGCCCCTGTGCGTACTTGTAGCCATCTTTCAGTCTCTATTTGCAGTGAGCTGTGGAACAAACAGGATCTTGCCCACCTTCTTTTTTATTTCTTTTTTTGGATTGGAGGATCTGATTGGTTTAGTTGTTTGATCTCTTCATTGTCTCTACAAGAAGGTGTAAATGGGGGGTTCACTTAGATTAGGGCTGCCATCAGTAATCATGGGGACCTATACTACTAAGTTAACAGGGCAGGTGACCCAGTTATTAGCTATCGGTCACTAGAACCCTCCCAACAAGCAAGAATAATGCCCAGAGAATGCATAGTCACAGTGGGGGTCATTCATAAAGTCCGCACAGCGCCTATTTTTTGCAAATAGTTGTATTGCCCATGCCTGAATGCTAATATCTTGCACTGCTCTGCCCGACTTTCCATTTTTTGCGAATTCGCATTGTGAATACATTTTCGCAAATGGCGCGCAATGTGCAAAGTTGTTGTGCACGAAAATAGCGTTGACAGCAACTTAAATTCGCACTTTGCAAAACTGTTTTGCGAATATTTTCTCCGCCACCAAAGTTGTGGCATAATAAATATTTGCAATTTTTCGATTTTTGACATATTTAAAAAGCTCTTATAGACATTCACATTGCAATTCTGTTTGCATCACACTTATTCAGCTTTATAAATATAACCATGCACAGGGCAAATATATTCACTCTGCAAACCAATCTGCCCTGCGCGAAGTTTATAAATGACCCCCAGTGTGTCTTGCTACAGGCATTAACTGTTTTTGTCTGGAGGTACAAAGTTTTACCTAAATAAAATAACTTTTATTTATTTTATTTTGAAAATATTTTATTAGATTTTCATGTTAAACAAGCGATAACAGTATAGCAACAAATATTTTGCAGATAAAGACAGAAATGCTGAAATCGATACAATGACATAGTATTATTAAAGACTACATACCATTTAAAGAGACTGACAACAATGAATTGAAATTAAACTAAACCAGTGGCTGTGTACATATAGAAAGAAAGAAAGAAAGAAAGAAAGAAAGAAAGAAAGAAAGAAAGAAAGAAAGAAAGAAAGAAAGAAAGAAAGAAAGAAAGAAAGAAAGAAAGATGACCATTCGTCGACTGGAATGTCAGAAAGTACATCTTACAACTGGAGAAATCGTCCTATTTGTTCACCTGTGTTGGAGGTACAAGCTTCAAGATAAGGAGACCAAATCAGTTTAAAAGAGTCTATGGAATTATTTTCTTTCGTTTTGGTTAATAAGGCTTCTTGCCAACTAAGTTGGTTCATAAAAGAAATAGCATCTGCCAACAAGGGGGGTTCACTTTGTAACCAAGAATTAAATAAAGCTTTCTTGGAAGCAGCTAGAAAAAAAACTATCAATAATTTATTTTCATGGGAAATTAAATTCGAGTTAGGAATTGAAAAAAACTCAACATCACCTTTATGTAAAAAGACAAAGCCGGGAGATAATTTAATCCTTATCTTCAATATATAACTCAAAAACCTAAAGATTTCTCTCCAATATAGATTTATCTTTGGACAGGACCATAGGTAATGGAAAAGTGACACATTAGTCTCGTCGCATTTAGGACAATATGAAATAGGGCTGAATTTTTGGAAAACAGTTTTCCATAGCCTAGGTGGGTAATCTTAAAGTGTTGTATCCTCCAACTTTCTGCTACAATTAATTTATTATAATCCTTAATAGATTTTACCAAATCTGAGGGAGTTATTCATAAATGCAAAAATTCAGACCATTTAGTAGAAGGTTTCGATAACGGGTATGAATCTGTACTATAGACATTCCAAAAATTTTTAGAAAGAGATCTAATAGAGATCAAACCAGGGGATTCCAAAAACTCTTCCAAATCGTCTGCAATAAAATAACTTTTAAAAATGTTTCATGGTGGTATAACTAAATCATTGAAAGAAAACACAATTATATGTACAGTATTTACAAGTTTAATAATTATAAATATAACAATTTAGGATTACGACTAAACACTTTCAAAATTACAATTGAATTGTACAATCCCTGTTTCCTGATCGCAATACTTGCAATGCTTTGCATCTAGCAATCTACTTATCCTACTACTCTACATAAAGGAAACTGATCCATTATCCTAAATAAATCCAATCCTGGAGAAAATAATTGTGTTGAAGATTAGTGGCAGCAAAAATGTGCACAAAAAAGGCTACACACAGATGGAAAAATTACCTACAGTCTGGAAACATTCAAGCCTGAATACTTTGAAATATTAAGCTCAATAGAAAATGAAGATATTTTGATATTTTCTGCTTTTATTTGAGTTTATTGCCCAAGCTGCAATAAGTAACTGTGACACTGAAAACAATTACTGTGGTTTTTTCCCTAAAGCAAGAATTAGTTGGAAAAACACAGATGCCTAAGAAACAGGTGGTTAGTAAATGATGTGTAATTACAGAAGCAACTAGAAATTCTCTGGTGCGCATTTTCCTAATAGAGCTGAAAAACAGGATTTTTTATACTTACCGTTAAATCTGTTTCTCTGTGATCAATAGGGGGACACAGGGACGATGGGGTTAAGCTCCACCCTCCAGGAGGCAGGACACTTACTAATAAAATTGTGGGCGTGCCTAACCGGCTTAACCCCCACACTCCAGCTTATCCAATCAGTTTGTCACAAAAAATGCTGTAACAAGATATCGTAATAAACAAAATAATAATCAAAATAATTACCCACGTAGAAGGTAAATCAGGGAATCATCCCGTAATGACCAAATGGTTAACAACAAAAGAAATCTTTTAGGGCGGGACGCCCTGTGTCCCCCTATTGATCACAGAGAAACAGATTTAACGGTAAGTATAAAAAATCCTGTTTTCTCTGTCATCATAGGGGGACACAGGGACGATGGGGACTTAACAAAGCAGCCCCCAAAAACAGCAGGGCGGGAAAAAAGAATTAACCATTACTTCAGCACGGAATGAAGCACCTTGCGCCCAAAGGAAGCTTCAGCTGAAGAAAAAATATCAACTTTATAGAATTTTGTAAAAGTATGTACAGAGGACCAGGTAGCCGCCCTGCAGATCTGGTCCAATGAGGCCGAATTGCGCCAAGCCCAGGAAGCTCCGATTGCTCTTGTGGAATGAGCTCGAATTCCCTCCGGTGGAGTCTTCCCTTTGGACATGTATGCTTGTCTGATGGTCTCCTTGATCCATCTAGAAATGGTAGCTTTAGTTGCAGGATGACCTTTTCTGGGCCCTGATGGTAATACAAAGAGAGTTTGAGATCGTCGAAAAGACTTTGACTTTTCAATATACCATCGTAAGGCTCTAACTACATCTATATTGTGTAGCCGACGTTCTTTATCATTCTTTGGTTCTGGACAGAGAGAGGGAACAACAATGTCTTGGTTGATGTGAAATGACGAAACCACCTTAGGAAGGAAAGATGGGACTGTGCATAGAACTGCCTTATCCTTGTGAAATACTAGAAAAGACGGATCTGCCGATAGTGCACTCAGTTCTGACACTCTTCTAGTGGATGTAATTGCCATTAAGAACACTACCTTCCAGGTAAGCCAAGTATCTGAAATAGATCCCATCGGTTCGAATGGTGGATCAAGAAGGGCCTCGAGAACAACATTTAAATCCCATGCTGGAACTGGAGACTGATACGGAGGAACTATATGTGCCACTCCTTGCAGAAATGTACGTACTGTATCATTCAAGGCTAGTTTGGACTGAAATAGGATTGACAGAGCTGATACTTGCACTTTCAGAGAGCTGAGTTTTAGACCTCGCCGGAGCCCACGCTGCAGGAAAGACAGAACTCTCGGGATGCTAAGTTCGTGAAAGGATAGATTGAACTCCTCGCACCAACTCCGATAGGATTGCCAGACTCTGTAGTATGATTTTGAAGATGAAGACTTACGAGCTCTCAACAATGTGGCAATAACTTCTTCTGTTAACCCTTGTTTTCGCCAGATGTCTGCCTCAACAGCCATCCCGTCAAAGCGAACAGTCCTGGGTTGTGATGAGCAACGGGCCCTTGGAACAGAAGATCCGGCCTGTTCTCGAGACGTATCGGTTGTGCTATTGACATTTCCTGAAGGTCGTAAAACCAAGTCCTTCGAGGCCAGTATGGAGCTACTACTATTACCGTGATACTGGATTGCCTGATCTTCTTGAGGACTCGTGGAAGCATGGGTAGTGGAGGGAATATGTATGCTAGGTTGAACTGCCAATTCTGTGTCATGGCATCGACCCCTGCCGCCAGACTCTCTCGGTAACGAGCAAAGAATCGAGGCACCTTTGTGTTGTTTCTTGATGCCATTAGATCGACCTGTGGTTGTCCCCATTGGAGAACTAGTCTTGCAAACACGTCTGGGTGAAGTTAGTAGGAGTGTGGAGTAAGCCACCAACCGCTTACAAAATCGACTAAAATCGTGCAGAAGCGGAGAAAGTGGACCGCTCGGTGCGCAGCAGAAGTACTAGGTGCGCAAGATGGCCGCTGGAACGCATACGCAGCATGCGCACGAGGTACGCAAGATGGCCGCTGGAACGCATACGCAGCATGCGTTCCAGCGCAGCGTGATCCGGCCCTCTCCCCCCTCAGCCGTCTCCCTCACTTAGCCAGAAGGCGCAGCGAGCGCACTGATCCCCCGCAAGAAAAGCGGAATGGAGGGAGAGAGCCTGGCAAGTACTAGAGAACGTCCAGCACCCTTTTACGCTCAGTAAGGAGAGGGAGAAGGGAGGAACGGGGGGAGGGCTTCCGCCAATGACCCAGAGTAACGCTAGGGGGGAGGCTGCCAAGCCAGAATTGTGAGGTGAGCTGTTATGCCAAAGGCAGATACTCACCTCGTGCCCATCCCGGCCAGACCGTCTGCCATCGACCAAGCTTAGCAGGAATATGCCTGGGTGGTCGTTATAGCCTTTAGCGGCTAGGAAATGACCCCGGTGGGAGGAGAATACTGGGACTGTACTAAGGACAAATATATGCTGCCCAGAGTAAGAACCCAGGAAGGAAATAGTCACAATCGACTAAAAATATCCATGTCGCTGGACGTCCATCCTCCTGGTAGCAGGACACTTAAAAAACTGATTGGATAAGCTGGAGTGTGGGGGTTAAGCCGGTTAGGCACGCCCACAATTTTATTAGTAAGTGTCCTGCCTCCTGGAGGGTGGAGCTTAACCCCATCGTCCCTGTGTCCCCCTATGATGACAGAGAAATATATATTATGTTACTATAATGCTAATGCAGGGGCGCCCAAAAGGTAGATCGGGATAATACCAGTAGACCTTTAGCTGGTGACTTTAACTGTCAACAAACAGCTTGACTAAATAACCCTCCTATTTCATTCTTTTCATTCAGATACTTATTATGTAATAATATAATGCCATTACAATGTCCTCAAACCTCAGGCTAGAAAAAACCATTGTTGCAGAGACGCCCATCCCCCACACAATGATGTCATAGTTTAGTGCCATTGTGATGTCATCACACCACAGGCTATAAAAGCTACGTCGGTGCAGGGAGCTTTAGTCTGTGAGTTGCATTTGCAGTGAGCAGACTGTTTTTACCAGCTACTTTATTGGAATTTCCAAACGATACAACATGATTTTTACTTTTGTCTTTTTTATTATCTCTATAACAATGCCGCAATACAAATATTCCGGAGAATTTACAACTTTTTCCAATCAAGGCCAGAATGACAATGAAATCAAGCAAGATGTGCACTCTATCTCTACTCATTATGAGCACTTGGCCAATAAGGAGCAGTCCATAGAAACAAATGATTTGGATGCATTGAGACAGACTTTGCTGCTGATGGAGACTATGGTGCATACTATAAATGAATATGAACGTGATTTCAAGGAACTGAACACATTTGTGAAAAGCATTCAAGGGGAAATGGCGAATTTAAACAAAGAAGTGAATGAGCTCAAGGAACAACTTGTCACACTTCAGAACACCAAACCGTGTGACAAATCAAAGACCGCAATGGTTTTGGAAGTTATTTCAAGTGTCATCTCCAAAATCAAACTGAATATATTTTCCTTACCATTGCTTCACTTACAACAGATCTTTAATTTGTTTTAATATGTAAGCCAACTGATGACACCAACTGGATAATAGAATTTAAGCAGAAATATCCAGTTCTCTGGTAGAACATGCAGTTGTGATGGGAAATCTACAGAATGCAGACACTATCTTCAGTGTGAAACAAAGTGTTATTTCTACAAAGGAACTTTAAAAAGGAACTATACTGTATATTTAAATTCTTGTTTTTCATTTGATAATAAAATCTATTGGGGTAAATTGTGTTCATCATCATTGTTTTTATTCAGTTTTATTTCTAGCTTTATAAAGGATATATATATATATATATATATATACATTATTGATCCATGCAAACACAGGGTTACCCCTGGGTTACCACCTAGTTGTGAGTACTCATGTCTGGACCAAGCAGGTAACCAAGTGGCTAAAATGACTTTTGGATGTTGTCAGTTTTATTCAACAATAGGGTCCTCAATGCAAAAAGTGGAGTACATTTTTGGAGTAAAAGTGGTGGTAAACTGGAGTAATACTTTCTCCATATTCAAAAACAGAAATCCGCCTAAATTCCAACTCAACTGCCACTTTTAATTTTTTAGAGAAAGAAAGACAATTTATAGACACCTTTATGAATTTATCTTGTAAATGATATAAATATGTTGCAAAAATGGCATTTTAAACAACATTTTCCTCTGACATTTTAAAAATGGAGTATAGCTCAGTATAACTCTTCCCCATGTGTCAGTTCAATTCTAAGATAATTTGCACTGCTTTGGTTCACTCAATCTTCATTTCATACCTATTGTATGTCCCATTGGGAAATTATTATCATATTAATAGGGATTACCATATTATAGTCAGGGCAATATTTTGGCTGCTGCTGGCACAGTTACAGATTTGGGGGACAGTATTTTGGCTGCTGTTGGTACAGGTACAGATTTGGGGGCAATATTTTAGCTTCTGCTGGGACAGTAACAGATTTGGGGGCAATAATTTGGGGTACAGATTTGGGGCTCAGGGCAGTATGAGGAATTGGCTGCTCCTGAAACTGGTACAGATGAGGCAATATAATGGTGCTTGCACAGGTACAGATGGGGATCAATATGAAAGTTGCTGGCACTGTTACATTAGGGCAATACAGTGGCTGCTGGCACAGGTACAGGGGCAATAAAGTGGCCGCTGGCAAAGGCACATAGGGCAGTATGATTGCTGCGGGCACAGGTACAGATGGGACAATATCATGGGTGCTGGTACAGGTACATGGGGCAACATGATGGCTGTAGGCATGGGTACATGGGATGACTAAGGAACATTAAACTTCAGTAAACACGCAGGGTTTACCCCACTTGCATGGAGACCTGTGTGCCATTATTTAGAATTAGAATTCGGATTCAGTTCGGCCAGAAAAACATTCCAAGAAATGTGAGTATCAGTGTTGATGAAATGTACCTTTATAAGCGAGATGTCTGTGAAAAACATGAGATTCCAGCAACATTTCTCCAAAAGAGGAAACGTAAAAGTAAAAGCCAGAGCATCATATGAATCAGCCGATGAAGGAGCAAGCCTTTCTGCTGGAGATAACTTTAGTATCAGCCTTAATCAAATCTAGATGTACTGATATCTGAATCAAAAGCACCAAGGGATTTGGAGTTTCTTTCTTGCCCTGCCCTTGTTAGATTTGAGTTGTCACAATTACAGAAAGCCACTTCTGTCCTTTCTTTAAAATACAGCAACGATTTAGATGCTCCTGAATTGTGCTAAGACAGGGATGCCCAAAAGGTAGATTGGTATCTGCCAGTAGACCTTTAGCTGGTGATTAGTAGATCTCAAGACACTGTCAACAAAAAGCTTGTGTAAATCACCCTCCTATTTCATGTTTTTCATTCAGATATTTATTATGTTATGGTTACATAAGAAATAGTTGTTAAATATAGCAACATACATGTTCCCATAAATCAGTATTTAAAGTACTGTTTTCCATGGAACAAAATGCTAACAAGGCTTTTATGAATGTAGATCATATTGGGACGACATATCTTGAAGTAGACCTCGCAGTTGTAAAGAATGGGCACTCCTGATCTAATATATAGTTGATTTTAACTGTTGGCAACATGAAAAAGCTTTAGAAATCATAATAAAAATATATTCATAAAGCACGCACGCTTATGCACACACATTCAAGGGCTCATATAAATAAAAAGTAGACCAATTTGCAAACTCAGAAAAATTCTATTGTATGTACTGGGGGGGGGGGTAGAAGAAGGATGCTCCAAAGTTTACCATTATAACTTATATTGGAAAGGAAGAAAGTACATTTTTTATAGGGTACTTCCCAGTGGCAGATATACAGTATGTGTAGTACAGGTATGGGATCCATTATTTAGGTTGTCTAGACTGTCTCCCATAGAATCCATTTTATCCAAATAAACCACATTTTTAAGATTTCCCTTTTCTCTGTAATAAAATAGTAGCTTGAACTTGATCTAAGCTAAGATATAATTAAGCTTTATTCAAAGAAAAATCAGCCTACTGGGCCTGAGCATTCTGGATAACAGGTCCCATACCGGTAATAAACGTTGCTTTTAATTTGTTATGTTAAAAACACCCCTCTAAAAAAACCTTTTCAAATGTTGCGCATTTGCCATGAGCCACTCAAACCTCATAAGGGGTTAAATAAAGCTAAAATAGGCACAAACGCAATCACAGGCAAATACTGAAATCTGAAATCTATAAAAATAAATGCCTGACATAACACAGGAATTTCAAACCAATGGAGCATGATTTATAATAAATACTCTGATAGTGTTCAGTCAAGTATTCCCTCATCACTGTTGACATTGTCATTTTAGTTATTGTTGGAATATACTTACAATATGATTGACATTATATTATCTATGAGACATGATGCTTAGCTGCTGATAAAAGTTGTGTGGGTTATTCAATGCCGTATCTAAGGAGAACCAGGCCAGAAATATAAATATACTACGGAGACAATCTTATCTAAAGGAAGAAACTTGTATTTTATTTAGAGATTTCTTATCTATTCACCATTGAAGTCTTGACAAACATTAAGGGGATTATTTATCTCAATATTTTCTGCTACAAACTCCGATCAAATAGGCTCGAGTTGTTTATATTTATTTATTATTACATTTTCCCTAAAATTTGCTTTGCCGGGAAAAAAATCTGTTTTTCCATCTGATTTTCACCATTTTTTCAGAATTTTCACCCGTAAATTCAGTAAATAGAGCTTTTACTCGTTTGGCCTGTACGTTGGGAATTTTTGGATTGTTTGCTCATCTTTCCATAATTAGAATTATCACATTACCTAAATTACAGTACAATAAATTATTGTTATGGAACATCATATTTAGGGCCCACTAAACATAGCAACTGGGCAGTAGTGTGAAAGGCAAACTGGCAGATGAATAGCAAAGGGTCTGAAAAAAAAATCTGTTTTCTACAAATTAACATAACTTCCAGCAAACAACAGCTACCTCTATTTGAAAAGAAAAAAAAAAGCTGAAAAGAATCACATTTGAGTGACTAATACAAATAAAATATTCATTGTATATCTGCATTAGGAGTTTTCTGCTTGTCGGGTTGCTTTAATTATATTCATTCAGCTATGGATTTTGTGATCTGTGGTCCATGAGCTTATCAATAATATGCATTGATTTCAATGTCACTATATGCCCAATAATTTATCACGCGTAATATTCTGATAATTCAATGGTTAAAAATCAATATAGCCTATTTAAAATCACATAAAACAATGCAGCTCCTGACAGTTTTCCCTAATGCAAAATTACTTTGGAAAAGAGCTCTATTCCCACTCTCTTGGTAGGCAATTATAATTTCTTGAACAAGTGTTAATTGTCTCAGCTAGCTGTCTATTATTGTATTCATATTTGCAGGCCTAACACATATTCTAACAATATTAAATAACTTTCTGCAGTAGTTTTACAGAGCTGACTGCATTGATATATATATATATATATTTTTTTTTGCCTGCATGAATTTATATAGCAATAGCATTAGAGGTTGAAATATTATTGTTAAATGGGTCTAACAGGTTATTCTTTATAAACCACTTTCTTTATTCAAGTAGAAGAAAAGCAAGTATGAGTTGGTTGGGGGTGGAGGTAGGTGGATTGGATAGAGGAAGGTTGTGGGCGACTGGCGAGAGGGGGCTGGGAGCACCCCAGGCTTTATCTAGTTATTTTTGCATTGTACTATTATTATTTTTAAGAAGTTATGTGATAGAACCATAAAATAAAAATATCCCAAAAGTATTTACACAGGATGTTCACAGTTGGTCTGCAATTTAGCGCCATTTCTAGAAGGCATGATGTTTTTGTTTTGAATACTGCTTTTTTGCAGAATATTAGGGCTTTTGGGGGACATTTCATGAATTTGGCTATGCGTTAGTTAAAGATCTACTGAAAACAACATTTTTAGGCAATGCTTTGTTTAAACAGATACACAGAGCTTTTGGCAGAGCTTTTAACTTTTATTTTTGATTTTTACGTGTAATGATAGAAATAATGAGTACAGGTATGGGACCTGTTATCCAGAATGCCCAGGACCTGGGGTTTTATGGATAAATGATCTTTTCATAATTTGGATCTCCATACTTTAAGTGGTATATTTATTATGCCGTGTAAAACGGTGTAAAAAGCTATGTAAAATAAACGGCAAATTTATCAAGGCGTGTTTAATTTTACACCATGCGAACGCCAGATTTGCCGCTCTAAAAAAAATAACAGAAACAAAGCAGAATGATTATAAGAACTAGACTTATAAAATTTCACGTGCATCCTGCATATGTTAATTGCAAATGATTTTGATTACATTCGAGAAAAACACCTCCAACTGTAAACAAATTAATAGTTCAGAATTCAAATGAGGTAGGGTGCGCACATAGCGCACCCTACCTCATTTGAATTCTGAATTTCTAAGTGGACCAGTGGATCCTTATATCAGAGGTGCTGCTTAGATAGCGGTACAAGCGCGGTCACTTCACCTTTACTTACAAATTAATAGTTCAACATGATTTTCTATGACACACAAGGAATGTTTTATTTTACTATGCTGCAGTTTACAGTCATACTTTACAGATTATATTGGCGTCAATAAAGGATTAATGGTAAATTAAAATAACGGAGCACAGAGACCAGGAGCCTCACAGAGACTTTTTGGTTCCTCCAACATGTCTGTGTTCAGCAGTGCTGTATTCATCATAGATGCTTCCCTTCTCACCCCTACCAGCTTCTAATTTGTTCATCATTCAGACATGCAAGTTAGAAAGAAGCAGCAAATGCAGGCCTGGACAAGGGTCTTGTGTCTGGCAACACTGCACTCTACACTTCGCTATGGATAAGAAATCTAGAAGTGCAGTCTACAGCCAGACCCCAGACAACATTGATTTCTGGAAGAAGGGCAGCTGGGAAATTGACAATATGTCTAGCCCCATGTCAGATTTCAAAATTGAATATAAAAAAATGTGTTTGCTCTTTTGAGAAATGGATTTCAGTGCAGAATTCTGATTCATTTTGAAAAAAATTTTTTCCCCATGAAAATATCCCTTTAAGGTGCATGCTTTGGGACTCCTTTGTTCTCTTGCACGTCTGTCTGAGGTCTTAGCAAATGACCCCTTAGCTGCAAATTGATCAAAATTTAAGATTAGAGCTCACCACAAAAAGATTCAACCAATTTCTGTTCATTCCTATGGGAGTTAAAATTCACCATTTGATAAATAAGATTTAAAAAATCCCATGAGAACGAATAGAAAGTGAATCTTTCTGTGGTGAGCTCTAATCTCATCCCCTATGTTTTATCAAGTAAGACACATCCCATAACCACAGTTAGGTCATGTTGTCACAGACAAATTATAAAGTAATGTTGTGGTTATTATTATTATTAACATGTATTTATAGAGCGTCAACATATTGCATAGCTGTGAGTGCTCACCTCCCTGGTGGTCCAGTGGTCTACCGCACCAGTGTTCCTCCGTGTCTGTCCTCTCCTAAGGCGCACACTGCGCGCTCCTTCCGGCTTGTAGGCGCACTCACGCTGGCGTGATGCAGTGGCGCGAAATTCAAACCTATTTAAAGGACCAGTAACGTCAAAAGTTTTTACAAAAAAATTCGTTAGAATACAAAAAAAAAAACACCAACACAAATTAAAATTTAAAATAGCAAAGCCTTTATTAAGAAATAACTTACATAAACTCCACTTCCTGTCCTCTTCATAAACGGCGAAAGGGCGACCATCCATCTGCAGCGCTCGATTTCTCCTCCTGGCTATACACTGACAGCGTGTCCTCTGCCCGATCGCCTTCTCCAGCTCTTCTTCATCCAGCAGCAGTATGAAGTCGATGTCTCATGCTCCTCAGGCAGAGGACACGCTGTCAGTGTATAGCCAGGAGGAGAAATCGAGCGCTGCAGATGGATGGTCGCCGTTTATGAAGAGGACAGGAAGTGGAGTTTCTGTAAGTTATTTCTTAATAAAGGCTTTGCTATTTTAAATTTTAATTTGTGTTGGTGTTTTTTTTTCATGGTATTCTAACGAATTTTTTTGATGGTATTCCGACGCCGATTTTGCCTTAACCCTCTGATTGACTTCCTGGTTTGACCCTTGCTTGACTGATTACGTTTGATCTCTGCTTGCCCCGACCCGGTCAGGATACGTCTTGTACCCTGACCTTAACAGTCGTGCCCCTCTGCCTATCCAGAACCTCTAGCGTTGCACCTCCGGTTTAAATCCTGGTGGCATCCAAGTAGCTGAGGGCTCCTCCCGAGGCCAAAGGTGGTCACACTACAGGTGAAGCACGAGCCGAGACCAGGGTGCTTAGCATTTGTTCTGGTGTTGGATGGGTGCCGACCGTGACAACATCGATGTAAAGTAGATGTGTTTATACAACTAAATCACATGAATTACATACGTAGAACATAAGGAGTTAAATAAATCACGACTGATACTGGTACAAAAGGTGAGGAAGGCCCTGTGCAAAAGAGCTCGTAATCTAAAGGGGAGGGAATAAGACACAAGGTGGGGGAGTAGTCAAGATCAGAATTAAGTGAGTGAGAGATGTAGTATGTGGTATTGCATTTGGTAGGTAAGCAGAGTGAGGGTAGGCTTCTCTAAATAAGTGTGTTTTAAGAGATATTTTGAAAGCAGAAAGGTAGGAAGAAATTCAGACAGACCATGGTTACATACAGGGCTGTAATTGCAGCAGCAATATAAAACCTAAAATGGTAACCTTTTAAAATCTAGTATAATCCTGCTACTCCCACCTCCATCTGAATGATAATTCACCATTTTGTATCTACGATTTCATTCACTAGGCAATGTTGATGCAATACTCTTTGGGTTCAGCTGAAGTTTACAGGCTATTTTCATCCATAAACATTCCTTAAATAAACAGCAAATTTGTATTTGTCTTGACTTCTCATATGGCACGGACAACTTGCTTATCTCGGGTGGCATATGTTTAAACAACCACCGAAGGATTTATACACATTATTCAGAAAACTGTGTGTCGGAAATTTACTGAAATCATGATCATTAATATCATATATATATATATTTATAGATCTTGCGCTGTTATTTCTCATGTTTGAAAAGCTTCACCAAGGTCGTCATATCTGGAAGTTTATTGCTCCATCAAAACACACTTTGAAACTATCTTTGTAAAAATAGTTTTTGAGACTTTGAAAGATAAAAATTCAAACAGAAGGAAATCAATTCTATGTACAATACACTATAACAATGCAATATAACAATGTACAAAATATTTGCAGTTAAATTGGAAGAAAAACTTTTATGAAGACATTATAGCTGTTAAATGATTTTCCTTGACTTCTTCCATCCCTGATTTTTTTCTTACTTTAACATTTCACCTTTTCCGTGTAGGAAATATCAATCGGGTGAATCATCTAGAAAGAGCAAAATGTGTTTTCAGCTTAAACAATCATTCCAGCTAATGCCTTTGTAGAAGAATGAATTCAAACTGAAACTCATTGTCTTCATTATTACTCCAACACCCACATCATAAAATTCATCATTTAAAAAAAAAAAAAAGCCTTTTTTTTTTTAAATAACCCCTGAGCAACTTGAATAGAATTATAATTGACATGCTGAATCAAAGCGTGGCTATAGAAATAATGACAAATAAATAGGTAACATAATAAGAATACTACATACCTAACATTTAAGATTCAGTTTTCTAAACAATCATTTTTACAAATTTGAAAATTGCATATTTTCTATTTTGCATAAATATACGTGACATTTATCACGAGGGGGCCGATTCATCAAGGGTCGAATATCGAGGGTTAATTAACCCTCGATATTCGACTAGGAACTAAAATCCTTTGACTTCGAATATCGAAGTCGAAGGATTTAGCGCAGAAAATTCGATCGAAGGATTATTCCTTCGATCGAACGATTCGAAGGATTTAAATCCAACGATCGAAGGAATATCCTTCGATCAAAAAAACTTAGGCAAGCCTATGGGGACCTTCCCCATAGGCTAACATTGACTTCGGTAGCTTTTAGCTGCCGAACTAGGGGGTCGAAGTTTTTTTTAAAGAGGCAGTACTTCGACTATCGAATGGTCGAATAGTTGAACGATTTTTAGTTCGAATCCTTTGATTCGAAGTCGTAGTCGTAGTCGGAGGTCGAAGTAGCCCATTCGATGGTCGAAGTAGCCCAAAAAACACTTCGAAATTCAAAGTTTTTTTGCTTCGAATCCTTCACTCGAGCTTCATGAATCGGCCCCTTAGTATACCAAATCAATGATTAATTATTCCCAAAAACTCAAATTGCTCAAATTGACTGAGTTTTCAAATGAAACCCTCTAAAAAAAACTCGAACATCATGAAACTATTAACATCTTCAAATGGCTGAAGGGACCTCTGCCATTGACTCCAACATGACCTCAACAGGTTTTAGATGGTGTATTTTTGGATTTGAGCTATTTCCAGGCCAGGGTATTATAAATACTGAAAAATGTAAGTTTTTCTAATCCGAAAAATCAATTTTGACTCAAGAATACTCTCAAAAAACGAAAATTTGTAATGGAAAACATAACTCGAACCTTAATAAACCTGCCCCTGGGAGGCCTATTTATCAAAGGTCAAATTTCGAATTCATGTGAATTTTTTTTTAAATTCAAATACACATTTTTTTAAGAAGAATTTAAAACGTCTAAAACTTGAATGAATATCACCAACCCAAAAACTCGAAGCAAATTCGACTCACCATGAATCGAGTTTTTTCTATTTCTACTTTCTACTTCTACATGAACTTGGCAGATTTTAGGTGGTGAATAGTCAAATTCAAATTGTTCCCAGGGTTCAGGTATGATAAATCTCAAATTAGAATTTGAGTTTCTATTATTCCCAACCTGACCAAAAATCTAACTCTAAAAACTCGAATTCGAATTTCCAGTTGGAACCGTAATAAATCGGCCCCTTAATGTTAATATTATAGTTTATCTTTACATTTCTTGAACGTGGAATTAAATAGGTTTATTCTTTTTGAACTTTGGTATACAAGAGATTATTATTCATTTATAAATACTAAGCATGTGCTCAAGGGTGAGTTGTCAAGTTTTAGGACTGCTTAGGTTAAAAGATAAAGGACTGGAATATAGCTTATTATATAGAGGAATTGGATCTGTTATCTGGAAAGCCGTTATCCATAAAGCGACGAATTACAGGAAGGTCGTCTCTGTATCTGTATTCCTGGATCTCAGTATTAAAGTTTATTGTAAATTTAAGGAGTGGTATTATGTGGAACTGGGTAGAACTAAGGACAATACAGACATTTAAAAAAAATAGATTTGTGAGAAGTGGAAAGTTTGATAGGATCTCACATTTCTCTTTGTACTACATCAGTAAGCATTCATGTTTGAGAAATCCAATGGAAAACTTGCATAATCGGTTCACACACACCGCCTGGCTACCACTGTACTTCTCCTGATCTATAACTAAATAATTCAACAGATAATAATAACTTGCTCTGTGGTGATTAATTAAATAAGATAAGGTCAAGGAAGGCTGGATTCACATTACACCCCCAGTGATTCCAATCTCTATGTATTCCTTTAAGGATCAATGACCCGGAAAAACACTTGGCAATTTAATTTCCTGAAAGGGGGACCAAATATTTTCCACCCACCAGGGATTTAGCTTTTACTTGTCATTTAACGTTAGCCAATTATGATTTCATTCTTACCTTTTTGGTTTAAATACATCTCCATAAAAAATGAGTACAGATATAGGATCTGTTATACAGAATGCTCAGGATAAGGGATCTTTCAGTAATTTGGACCTTCCTATCTTAAATATATTCAAAAAATCATGTAAACATGAATTAAACCCAATAGGATTGTTTTGCATCCAATAAGGCTTAATTATATCTTAGTTTGGATCAACTAGAAGGTACTGTTTTATTATAACAGACAAAACGGAAATCATTTTCAAAAATTTGATTTTTTCTTTTTATAATGAAGTGTATGGGAGAAAGCCTTTTCGTAATTCGTAATCAAAATAATATATAACAAAAGTCACACACACGTAGAGCCATGGATTTGCACGTAGATTTAAGGCAGAAAGAAAAATTTCATTTAGGGTGACCAATCCCATTAAAGAATGTGCATTTCTAGAGGGCTTTATAGCAAATAAACTGAAATATTTCATGATGTTATATGTAAATAGCTTTTGGTAAATTGTATGGATGCTTAGAGCTATATTTTACTTCTGTATATTACTCATGCAACTAATACAGATAGAGGAGAATTGATTTTTTCAGAAAGCAGTGTTTTAATTTATGTGTATAAAATTATAGTAACTAACTATGCAGTGAAGCATAGACTCCTTGTTAAGCATTTTAAATGAAGGATCGTTTTATTATTTCATATCCATTACTTTTTCCTGTTTGTCCTTTAGCACAAGACATTAAATTGTTTTGCAATAGGCAGAAAGTTTGCTCAGCACAAGCCCTATTCATTTCACTAAGGTTGAACAAGGAGTTATAATGGGTATTCATTATTCAAGACTTTAATCTTGTCCAGAGGAACTTTCCATATGGATATTTTTAGACCATCTTTTGAGTACCAGTGCCAGTTCACATGCTCATTGTGCTCTGGACTGGTGTTGAAAAAATAATCTTAGGGATTATGAAACCTCATCAAGAAGAAAATGAAGTTCACCTGTCATAGAAACTGATGCTACAAAACAGATTATTATATTCATATTTGCACAGGTTTCTGAGATGCCATTTATCAGGAATCTAAAATCACTACTAATTAGCCTTGTATTTTTTTTATATTATATACATTATATACTATATATTGATAGTCAATGCCTAAACTTAGTTAACTGGTGGAGCCACGTGGCATAGTAAAGAAGTCCAAAGCATAATGTACAGTATTTTGGGAGGAGGAAGGGGGCTATTTCTATGCATTTCTAAAATTAGATATCAGAATGTTGGGGGTTTCTTCTCCACATCTGAAAGAGGTAACAGGACAATAACACATGCCAGAATATTTATTTTTGTTCTTTTTTACAATGAGAATGATTTACAAACATGTTGTTAATTCTAAATTTCTCCATTGTAGCTACCTATAGCAACCAAGCAGATCTTTGTTTTATTTTGCTAAATGTTGGTAGATTAATTAAAACTTATAGCTGGCATTGCTACGGGCAACTGAATGGATGAAATTTACCAACTGTGGGGTCTTTTTATGATTGCCCGAGCCTTTGGGCTCAAACAATAATAAAGGAAACCCTGCATGAGATTACTATCTCCCACTGGGTTTCGTACTGAGAAAGCTCAGCAATCTTCCTAAGAAATCCAGCCTTTAGTAAGTAATCTCACATGAGCTTTCCTTTGTGATTGCCCAAGCCCCTATGAGTCCAACAGTGACAACAGAGACACAAGGCTGAGCAGTTGCTAGTCAATCTAGAACATGGGGAGGGTTATTTACAAAAATCTGAATTTGTCTAATTATTTTAATAAAAAAAAGCCATGAGCAAATTCCCGTTCCAATTTTAACTTTTTGCAGCATAAGGCTTTAATGAATCTTGAAAAATTTGAGTTAAAAAAAAAAAGTAAATTTTTGCCCCAAAGATCCTGACCGGAGTTTAGTTTAGTAAATAACGGTTAAATTCGGTTAGTGACTGATGGGTGGTTTCACATACGTTTAAAGCTTTCTTCCCCAGTGTTTTTGTATAAATTTGGTTACATATGCTCTTGCAGAATTAATTGATGGTGCAAAAGTACCCATTTATTTAAAGCAGTTGTAAATGTAAGTGTAATTGCAGTTAAAAGCAGTGTTTGTTCCTTTCTGTTCCCAGGGTCTGACATTTAAAATATAAAAGGAATATAACGCTTGCAACATTGTTTCAGGAGTCAGAATCTGGGATGTAAGCATCCAAATACAATCAATTAATTAATCAATCATTCAATTAATAAATTGGGTATATATAAATTCTGGGGTATTGTTTTCCTTTAATTAGGCAATATCTACATTTTTGATACTTGAAATTAAAACTAAAGTTACATTCTACCTCCTGAGCTCATTATACAGAGGATTATATGTGGACTGTTGGTTTGACTTTGCTCTTTGGGTCAGGAAGTAGAATTAGATTTTTTACATTTTGACCAGATTGGTGAGAAATAGCATAAACCGTAGATATTTCCTAATGATAACAATAGGCAAAAAGTATGTTTAGCACAAGCCTTATTCATTGAACAAATGAACAAAGGGGTATACGGTCCCTTTAACCTCTACATTTTTGTTTTTTTAAATATAAGTGTTTATATATACGTATAATATATGCAAGTGTATTGATTGGTCTGTATAGTTACTTGTTTGTGTGGGCGCACCACCTCTACTCCCCATTGTGACCACAAGTAAATGGAATATGACGTGATGTGACGTAACAATTCAGGAGGGAGGTGCACACAGTGGGTGTAGGATGACAGGGAGGTGGCAGACCCAGTGGGACCCAGATACCCAAGTCTGATACTGAAAACCCCTAGTGGTATATGCCACTGCCAGTTTTAGTGTTTACTGGTTTTACTTGGGGCTAAAAATGAATATTCTCTTTAAAATTGCCCCCATTATTGGAGCTCCCCATAGATCTGTAACAGTCCATGTCTGTGTTTCAAATTATGAGGGGTGGGTGATTCCTAACAGTAGAAGAAAGGAGGCACCGCTCGCACACCCTGGACTACAAGCCCGATCGTCTGGTGCATGGTAATGGAGGGATCGGCACCCTCCTAGTACAACTCAAGGAAAAATTCACTGGCACTCGAAGGCAGGTGCAAGCAGGGTCAAGCCCTTGCGTTTTTATTAAGCAGAAAGGTGCAATGTTTCGGGCATAGGACTCCTTTGTCAAACATGAAGGTTAGTGAAGGAGAAGGCAATTTAACACCCCACGCAGCGTAATGAACGTGTCAATCAATTAGCATAATTTACACATCATTAACCCAAAAGTGGTATACACAGATCAAAAAAGAGAATATACAAAAATTACAAAAATAGAAAAGAGTGCAAAATTGTCAAAAATGCAGACTTAATTTGTTAACTTAATTGTACTTGAGTCTTTTATATGTCCAAAAGTCCTTTTGAAATCTTAATATTCCTAAGAAATCATCCATTAGTTTGAGTAGTCTAGAGGTATACAAGCAATTAGCATAACAAACCAAACAGTCAGTGTATTATGAATGCAATGTTTCATTAGTATGTTATCTTCTAGATATAATAAATAAAATTGTAGAAAGGCCTATTGAAGCACAATAAATGAACATTGCAACAAAGTTAATCAATTATCTTACCCTACACGAGGGGATGGAAAGAGGAGAAAAACGATCATAACTATCGGCCTACAATTTCTGATATACAAACTGAACAAAAAGGCACTGCAAAAGAGAAAACTAAAAAGGAGACATTGTTGGCTAAACACTTCTTTAATCAAGGACATTGTGTCTCACAATTACAATGTTATGACATAAAAAAGTTACTATTACAGAACGAATTCTACTGGATTTGGCTATTACAGTCCAGACACCCAAGGGGGGTTAAATGAGGAATTTAATATTGGTATGTTATTTGTGATTTTTTGTTATCTAACATTTTCTATCTGTTCTTTCCAGATAAACATTCTGCTTGAATTTGCTGCAGGGATAGAAAAATTTTTTCTCTTCTCTCCCTCCCCTCTGTGTAGGGTAAGATAATTGTTTAACTTTGTTGCAATATTCATTTATTGTGCTCCAATAGGCCTTTCTACAATTTTATTTATTATATCTAGAAGATAACATACTAATGATACAATGTTGTGTTCATAATACACTGACTGTTTGGCTTGTTTTGCTAATTGCTTGTATACCTCTGGACTACTCAAATTAATGGATGATTTCTCCTGAATATTAAGATTTCAAAAGGACTTTTGGACATATAAAAGACTCAAGAACAATTAAGATAACATATTAAGTCCGCATTTTTAACAATTTTGCACTTTTTTCCATTTTTGTAATTTTTGTATATTCTCTTTTTTGATCTTTGTATACCACTTTTGGGTTAATGATGCTTAAATTATGCTAATTGATTGACACGTGCATTATGCTTCGTGGGGTGTTAAATTGCCTTCTCCTACACTAACCTTCATGCTTGACAAAGGGGTCCTATCCCCGAAACATTGCACTTTTCTGCTTAATAAAAACGCAAGGGCTTGACCCTGCTTGCACCTGCCTTTGAGTGCCAATGAATTTTTCCTTTGATTCCTAACAGTGCCTGCCCGAAGCACAGTAGGAGGGGGATAGCCAATCACAGCCCTGCAGTGTCAGAAACAATCTTGCCATATACAGTAAATGGAAGAAAAGTCTTTTTAATCAAAATTTTGACTCATATAGAAATAATTTTGTGAACTGATGCAACAATTGTTTGCTTTTCTGCATTGGTACATTTCAAGTAAGCTTTCATATAATTAACTAAATTTCAATAACACGAAGGGGCTAATTTTTGGGCTCAGGCAATCATAAAGGAAACCCTGTGTAAGTTAACTAACGTACTGATTTTTGTGATGAAGAAGCTTGGCAACCATATGTTTCTCTTAACAGTCTTTTTTAATGAAGAAAACGTTTGGCAGCTTTTAGGATGGTAAACTCAAAGACTCGGGCAATTATAAATGGGCCCCTAAATGTTTTAGTCCTCATTGCAATTGAATCAAATCAATTGCAAGACCTGTATTTCACTAGCTAACATAGATTTCCATCACATATATCAACAACCAACAAAAAGATAAATCAAACACTTTCAAAATATTGTATTGTCATCTGAATTCTATCCTTTCTCTCTGGGGATTTGTTTTCAAAGTAGATAACTGAAAGGTATTATGTTGGCATTTCAGTTCTGAATTTGATAAAGGTTAATTTATTAACCGCCAGGAATACATGTTATGTAGATTTAGCTTCAGATAGACTGTTTTAGTCTGTTTTTCAGACTTTGAAAAAACCTCTCTTTCTTTCTTTCTTTCTTTCTCTTTCTTTCTTTCTCTCTTTCTTTCTTTCTTTCTTTCTTTCTTTCTTTCTTTCTTTCTTTCTTTCTTTCTTTCTTTCTTTCTTTCCTTTTCTCTTTCTTTCTAGCTTTCCTTTTCTCCTTCTTTCCATTCTCTCTCTCTCTCTCACTCTCTCTCTCTCTCTCTCTCTCTCTCTCTCTCTCTCTCGTACTCCGACAAGAAATATATTGGTCATTAAAGGGTCATGGTCACAAATACGTTTTTACTATTGTTATAAATATAACACAGGTCGGACTAACCTACACCTAACCAGCTACTAGCTAAGACTAGATATTGTTCATAAGTAATTCTCACAAGTCAAAGTCATATTTTTTAAAAACTAAACTCCAAACCACAAAGCCACATCACCCTATCATAGTTACAGTCCAAAAAAGCCTGTAATGACTCCAAACAGAACCACAGTCATACAAGTAATCATACATAGAGTAATTAGGCATTGGTAGTGTTACAGCGGGGTTAGAAAGTAAAGAATACCCAGACTAATAAATTACCTAATCTACATAGAAAAAGTACACTGTGCACTGTGAAATTTACATTTTCAATAGTGGTGTAAATGTTTGTGAATCTGCACTAGATTTAAAAGACCCAATGCTGTTTTGCATAAAAAAAAGTGCCAAATAAAATAGCAACAACATTATTATTCTCCATGCATTTTTTCGCCAAAAAAGTAATTATTTTTGTGCGGGTAAAAAAAGACCCATTAGTTTCAATGCATTTGACCCAAGAAAAAATTAAGAGAAAAAATTCTCATTGACACTAATGCCATTTGGTGAAATTTCACAAATTTTTAAGCGAAGGGTAATGGGTCATTTTCACTCATCACTATTAGCCATGCTTGATGATGTATGAAATAGGGTTATACTGTTCCACCCAGGTAAATACAAACATACTCATACTGTGTACTTTGGAAACTAGTGTAGAAATTCTGTAGCTACATAGTTCATTCAAAATACAACTTGAAAAATCAAAAGGTCAGCATGGAAAGTAATTGGTAATATGGTGATTCCTACCCCCCCCCCAGTGATTTTACCATTACTTCTACTTTTATCATTTTTTTAAAGGCACAAAGATTGAAAGAAAGTCTCATGAAACATGGATGGGAATTCCCAAGACAGGGTACAGCTCTAGCAAAGGCTTGAATACATGTGTGTGTAGAGATAATATATGAGGGGGCCCATTTACTTAGCTAGAGTGAAGGAATAGAATAAAAAAAACTTTGAATGTTTTTTTTGGCTACTTCGACCATCAAATGGGCTACTTCAACCTTCGACTATGACTTCGACTTCGAATGGAACGATTCGACCTATAAATCGTTCGACTATTCGACCATTCGATAGTTGAAGTACTGTCTCTTTTAAAAAAACCTACCGAAGTCAATGTTAGCCTATGGGGAAGGTCCCCATAGGCTTTGCTATCTTTTTTTGGACGAAGAAAAATCGTTAGATCAATGGATTAAAATCCTTTGAATCAAACGATTCAAAGGATTTCATTGGTCGATCGTCCGATCGAACGAATTGCGGTAAATCCTTCGACTTCGATATTCAAAGTCGAAGGATTTAACATCGACAGTCGAATATCGAGGGTTAATTAGCCCTCGATATTTGACCATAAGTAAATTTGCCCCGAAGTGTTGAGGAGTAGATTTCTAGAAGAACATATTCAAGAAAAATTATCAAGATAAAAAAACCCCCATAAAAAACATATATTATAAATCATCATTCTTGTATGGGAGAAAGCTTTCTGCCCCCTGTGTTTTAACCTGTCCATTGTAATCATTAAATTAATGGTGCGCCTATGGATTTTCTTATAAAATAGCTCCATGTACAGCAGCAACTGTGTGTTTTTTTTTTTTAATAATTACAAATGTTATTATGCAGATTTATTCTGCCATATAGTCCCCATGCATATCCAGATAAAGGCATCCCATTGAGAAAGATTATTTATAGAAATCACATGATTACATGATTCATTTTTATATTTGCATGACAAGTTTGTCTTGTCAATATGACTTTGAGACCTTTTTTTTATTAGAATTTATTTTTCATATTTTGAAAAAAAAACCCCCAAAAAAACATTTTACTTTTAGCATTCAGATGCTTCAAAATCATTTTACAGGGAGTGATGTTTAATGCCAGTATTCCAGCAATAAAACAGTAGTTTTTCATGTTTTAGTTATCTAGACACAGGTTGTTGACTTGAAGGTTAATTAAATGGTTCAATGTAGCCGCATCCTTAGTGATGTGCTTTACAATGCATTGCAAATTACAATTGTATGCATTATAATTGAAATAATATCCTTGATATTTATTTTAAGGCCTTTACACCCAACTAGATTTTATAAAATTAAAGCAAATATAATTCTATCCATCCATCTGTCCTTCGCCTTTCTCAGAACGGATTGTTCTGACTACATGTAGCGTTAAAACAATTTTGCTGTAGTGAGTATTGTAATTTTGCAGTAGTGCGTAACTTTGAGTGGTGAGGGATCCATCCATCCTTTGCCTTTCTCAGAACTGATGGTTCTGACTGCATGTAGCCTTAAAACAAGTTTTCAGTAGTGAGCCCTCCACCAGCTAAGGCTCCATTTCCTACAATACCAACATTGCAGAAAATAGCAAAGAATAGACAGGTAATGAATACAAAATGAATGCATGCATACCTAACATTTATGCTTCTCAACTTCTTTGTAGGTTTCATTTTTATCATCCAGAAAGATGCACAGCTTCTGACTTCTGGAGGTTGCCCTGGAACTGCTTGAGAAAACACTCTTTAAAGAAGCAGGAGACTCCTGCCAACACCAGTCTTCACCAAACTGTTTTGGGGCCTTGAAACTTTCTGCTATGGGATCGACAAGATCATGGTTGAGAGAATTCCAATAGAGCAAGCATGTCCTTCTATTTCCAGTTTTGTCTTGACTGGTGCAGAAGCTCAAAACATGATGTACACCAGGTCCGGACTGAGAATTAAAATAGGCCCTGGCATTTCAGGTACACAGAAGCCCAATCAGCCTACATAGAGGCCCAAACAGCTCCCACCAGCCCACTAAATACTGACTTTCTATGGGACCTTATAGCAGCCCCTCTGGCATTTGCCAGAACCCACAGATTGCCAGTCCGGGCCTGATGTACACCATTTCTAGCTACTTCTTTTTTTTTAGATTTACTTCTCCTTTAAAGAACTTTAGAAAAGTGCAACATGTCTGATAGTTCATCACTCACTAGTCACCCACATGCTGAATTAATTTAGGCACTGTACTTTGGCCACAGTTTTTAAATATTTTAATTGGTTTACTTAGTTTAATTGCATTTCTGTTCAATTTCCCCTGTGTTTGAACAGTTTGATCTCAAAATACAGTGTTTTGCAGCATTTTCACCATCAATCTGCTGCCTATTTTCTTTATAAAACACCATATACCATAACAAGCTTCACTCGGCAGGTTACGATGTGATTGATTTCCTGTTTTCAATTGCTTGGAGTCATTTATTCTAGTGAGACAAATTGTTCCCTGTCTATGAAAAGTAACAAAGCCACGAAATGGGCTCTGCTGGTTGCTTAAATGGAAGGAGAAAAAAAAAAATCTTCAATTTAAGCATTCAACCAACTGGAACTTCACTATTCTCTTGGGATGATTTACCTTGCTCTTCATTTGCTATGAAAAGAGCCTTGAACATAAAGTTTAACATAATGTTGATATTAGCATTAGCTATTGAAGTACTCAGTGACTGTAGCATTCAGTCCATTATATAATTTTGTTGAACAAATTGTTTTATTACCAGAAAATAGCAGTGTCAAAATAAACTGTAATATTCATTTTGTTCCCATTAAAGCAGTAAGAACACTCAGTATATAGCCGACACTACACATTTTTATACAATACCAAGATAGCAGATATTTTGTTTTCTTTACTTGTGCAGAAAAAGTTATTTGGGGTGAAAGATCAATTAATTCCTTTAAAGTAACTGATTTAATTACAGATAGTTCTTGTGTACCAACTGACCTGTTTCCTTCAGATAGCTCTTATTTCCCGGCTGACCTGTTTCTTTTGTCCTGTTCATTCATGCTTCAGTTGCAAAGATAGGCACATGTAAACACAAGCACACGGTTATAAGGAAAATGACTGGTTGTAATGGAATAAAAAGATCAGGTAAGGCAAAACATAGGTTTTCAATTTAAGAAATACTGAGCACTCTAACTGCTCATACAAACAACCAAACGAAAGTGTTTTCTTCCACAGGGCTACATTTTTTCCAATACAGGGTAAAAGAAATAATGGAAACCCAAATGACATTCTCATTTCTTACTAGTTCTTGTATTTTGAAGTCAAAATAAAATAAATTATAGTGCGTGCTTGTTTGGTATGTAATACAAGAAAAAATACCAGTATGTTCTATTCTACAAGCTGATCAAAGCTTCAATGGCTGAAGAAATACATTTAAAATCAATTCAAAACATCAATGCAGTCTCAAAGAAGGGTTGCATCTTTTTCAAAGATTTTGATGGTGTAGTTCACCTGTATTTTAACTTATAGTATGTTATAGAATGTTCTAATCTTAGCAACATTTCAATAGGTCTTAAAGGAACAGTAAAACCAAAAAAATGAAAGTGTCCTAAAGTAATGAAAATTAAATGTACTGTTGTGCTGCACTGGTAAAATGTGTTTGCTTCAGAAATACTACTATAGTTTATATAAACAAGCTGCTGTGTATCTATAGAGGCAGCCATTCAAAGCTGAAAAGGAGAAAAGGCACAGGATACACAGCAGATAACAGATAAGCTCAGTAGCATACAATGGGATTCTTTAGAATTTATCTGTTATCTCCTGTGCTTGAACTGCTGCCTCTATACAGCAGCTTGTTTATGTAAGCTGCTGTATAGCCCACGGATACCACTCCAGCTCCCCCTCGTAGCTCCTGTCTAGGAATTTATCTCTATTGGATTCCATTGCCCTGATCCAATTCACCTTAGTCTCTAATGTTTGCAGAGGTGATATTTGTGACCGTTTCCAATTAGCCGCTAATAGTGATCTTGTTAGGATGTGTGTGGCTAGTTTATGAGCTTGTTTAGAACAGATGGCTCTGATTTTCGTGCCTAAAAGTAATGTATGGGGGGGTTGCTTGAATGGTGCAATGCAGTACCACGGAGAGCAGAGTCGCTACCATTTTCCAGAATTTCTGAGCTACTGTGCAAGTCCACCATGTGTGTATAAAAGACCCTTGCTCTTCACATCCTCTGAAGCAGAGTTTTCTGATACGTGTGGGGGTGTAGTACCATCGAAATATGATTTTATATGCTTTCGCTGGAAACTGCACATACAGATTTTTTTTGGCTGTTTCCCACACATATGACCAGGACTTTTCGGATAACTTAAGGTCTAGATCTTCTTCCCATTTTGTCATGTAGGGCTGACATATGTCTGTGGGGCACATTTACTTAGCTCGAGTGAAGGATTAGAATGAAAAAAACTTAGAATTTCTAAGTTTTTTTTTGGCTACTTCGACCATCGAATTGGCTGCTTCAACCTTCGACTACGACTTTGAATCGAACGATTCAAACTAAAAATCGTTCGACTATTCGACCATTCGAGAGTCGAAGAACTGTCTCTTTAAAAAAACTTCGACTACCTACTTCGACACCTAAAACCTTCCGAGCACCAATATTAGCCTATGGGGACCTTCCCCAGAAGCTTTCTATGCAATTTCTGATAGAAGGAAAATCGTTCGATCAATGGATTAATATCCTTCGAATCCCTGCCAATAATCACGCAGCAAAAGGAATTGTTTTTAAAAATTTTGATAATTTCGATAAAATGTTGTCTATGGGAGATAGACTTTCTGTAATTCAGAGCTTTCTGGATTATGGGTTTCTAGATAACAGATCCCATGCCTGTATTTTAATATATGAAACATTGTTATGCTCACATATAACATTATTGATTTTAATACTCTTCTTTTTTGTTCTTTGATGGTAAGTCAGCTGCAGAAGGAGGATGTGGTGGGTTGAGGCAAGATGAGCTAGATGACCTAATCATCTAAAGCCTGAAATTGTACTTTGTTATTTTTCTTTCATGGCTTTTTTCTCCTAGCTCTGTATTTCAGATTTAGAGCAATCTTCAATGGAAATCTGTTTTCCCAATAAAGCTCAAGGATAAATTCTCTCTAGTAAAACAATTGTCACATCTTTCCATACATAAAAAATATCTTCTGTAAGATCCATGGTAAATTTCTAGCTTTTATCTGTTTGAAGAATTAGGGGGTTATTTATCAAAGGTCGAGTTTGTGAGGTTTTTTTAAACTTGGAATGAACGCACAACTCGAATGTTTTCTTATTTATGAAAAAATTCTAATCAGTGCATTTGGGAGGAAAAACCCGAATACTTGAATTTACAGAGTTTGTGGTGAAAAAAAACTTTTATAGAGTTTTCAAGTGCAAACCACCAAAAAAACCCAAACATCATGAAAGTTACAAACATCTTCAAATGGTTGAAGGGGCCTATGCCACTGACTTCTACATGACCTTGACAGGTTTTAGCTGGAGTATTTTTGCTTTCTAGCTATTTTCAGCTTTGGAATATAATACGTCTCGAAAAAATTAGAGTTTTTAATGAAACTACTCTCAAAAACTTGAATTTTTTGGGAAGAAAACAACTCAACCTTTGATAAATAACCCCCCCCTATATATACAGTATATAGACTATAAAAGATCTTTTTAGTGAAACCCTAAACAAGTCCCAACTGATATGGAGTATCTTTCTTCCCAAAAGAAGCATTTACTCCTTGTCCACATTACATTTATACTCATGTACGCATACACTTATGCATTTTAAAAAAATGTAGGTTTTTTTTATAATTTATTTTTAAATGTTTGATTTTTGGTTTCTTTCACTTCTTTTAAAAGATAATTTATATCTTCTTCTTCTTCTTCTTCTTCTTCTTCTTCTTCTTCTTCTTCTTCTTCTTCTTCTTCTTCTTCTTCTTCTTCTTCTTCTTCTTCATCCAGGTAATGAAGGTGAAATAGCCACTCAAGTACAAAGTTCATACATATTCATACATTTATGAATATTGAATGATTTCAGTAATTTATTCATTGATTTCATTTTTAGTTTTACATGCTTGTTACCCATGGTAAACGTGCCTTATTACATAATTGTATTTATTCATGTAATAAATTAAGTGGAAATATAACCACTTACTTTTATTTTTACTTTCTTGAAAATTATGAATGCTTAGTTTTTAATTATATATTTATTTCCCTTAACTGCACTCTGCAGTGTTTTAATATGTAAAATCAACAACAAAAAATAACATACATGTATGGCAAATATGTATTCAAATAAATTGACACTTTCTGTAAACCTGCTCTGCAGATACATAGTACAGGTATAAGATCTGTAGTGTGCAATGCTTGGTACCTGAACTGTTGCACATAAGGGATATTTCCTTAAAGTGATACCGACACTGAAAAACAATTTTTTTGAAAATATGAATGTACATGAAAAGTTACCTATAGGTCATGCTGATGTTTTTTGCCGAGAGGTTTGTTTTTGTAAGTAATTGTTAGTTGCCAGGAGCGAATTCGTGGCAATTTTGCGCGATTCACCGCCAGCGAATAAATACACAAAACGCCCGTGAAAATTTGCGGCAAAAATTCGCCAGCGGCAAAATTTTATATTCGAAAAAACGGACGACAGCATCAAAAACGGGCGCCGGCGTAAAAAAAAACTGGCGCCGGCGTCAAAAACGAGACGCTGGTGCCGTTTCGTGAATTTCGCGTGAATTTCACGAATTTTTCGGCGAAACAACGCAAATTCGCCCATCGCTATTAGTTGAAGTTCCTAAACCTGACTGACCCATTTCAGCCTGTTAGTTAAAGTTCCTAATGCTAACGGAATCCTGCTGCACAAGTATTGCAGCCTCCTTATTGACAAAGCATCGGGCAAATACTTTATGGCAAAGTTATAAGTAGCTTTCAAAGGCAATATTATGATAGATTAAAAAAAAAGAGTTTAATTTCTGGTGTCCGTATCTCTTTAAATTTGGATCTCCATACATTAAGGGACCTGGTTACTAATATTTGGATTTTGTTTCTTTCACAAATTATATTTTTTCTATACAAATTTTTGTTGTTATAAATTTCTCAAAAACTCTAAAAGATTGAGATTTACTAAGGGGCACATTTACTTAGCTCGAGTGAATGAATAGAAGAAAAAATACTTTGAATTTGGATCATTTTTGTTGGCTAGTTCGACCATCGAATTGGCTATTATGACCTTCGACTACGACTTTGAATCAAACGAGGTCCCATAGAAGTAAATGGAAGTTGTGCTGATACTATTGGATCTTTTTCCATTCAGACTTTTACAGGTTTTCAGATTTTTTTTTGCTTGCAATTGTCCAAATTGTAGTACATCTTACATTCTACTCGTTTAATTCTTTGGAGATGAATGTATATAATGCTCTAATTCTTTATGTATTTTTAGTTCTTGTGTTGAGAACCTTGACGTTTTCAAAGAGGTTTCTGGGAAACTGAATGCTACATATCCTTTGGCCACTTTGTGCTGAAATGTATAAAGGCTTATGTAGGACCTTTACTAGATAGTTGTATTATTTTTCAAGCAATGTATGTGGCCAGATTTGCATTTTCTTTTGTTCAATGTGATAGTATTTTATATGAATTGAACCCATGTGCTGTACATGTATGCAGTTAATGTTGCCTTGTTGTAAAATCCCCCCACTCCCTACTGCATACTGTATATTAGGTTGGCTTGGTAACAATACCACTTAACAGCATTTATAGCTTCTGTCTTACTTCCTGCAATTATATGCTTTTTATTTTGCTTTGTTCATTCAGTTGATGCTTCAAATACCTTTTGGACTCTGAGTGAATAATATATTGTTAATATATGTAGTACTTGGGATATTTTACCCTTAAAATATTGGGAAGTTAAATTTTTTACATTTCTACTTTTGCACATGCGTTTATATATATATATATATATACACACACACAGTGGACAGGATAAATCTAGGGGAAATAGTTCTCTAGTTTACAATATATAGTATATAAATATATACACAGGTATGGGATTCATTATTCAGAAATCCAGGAAGGCCATCTGCCATAGACTCCATTGTAACCAAATAATTAAAAAATGTAAAAAATGTTATTTTTTTTCTCTGTAATGATAAAACAGTACCTTTTACATAATCCAAACTAAAATATAATCAATCCTTATTGTGGTAAAACAATCCTAAAGGGTTATATTAATGTTTTCAATTATTTTTTAGAAGACAAACGGTATGGAGAATCCAAATGATGTAAAAACCTGTTATACGGAAAACTCCAGATCCTGAGCATTCTGGATAACAGGTCCCATGTGTGTGTGTGTGTGTGTGTGTGTATGCAGGGCTGGAACTAGGGGTAGGCAGAAGAGGCACCTGCCTAGGACGCAACAAAAAGTGGGCACTGGGCAGGTACCTTTCTTCTGCCTACCCCTAGTCCATGTTTGCTGCTCTTCCCCACCTTCCACCCCTTTCCCACCTCCCTCTCCTCCGGTGCTCTTCCCTCCCCTCTGGCGCTCTCTCCTAACTCCCTTCCCTCTGGTGCTCTGTGCATGCGTGCGCACACTGCATTTGGCGTGCACGAGCACAGGCTGGGTCGTCAAGGGCGCTCGGTCGGCTTGGCCAGGCACTGTGTGTGTATTTATATAATTTTATATCATTGAGGAGCACTCACCAAACAAAAACACAGCATACCTGGGTGCAGTTAAAATGTGTTCAGTTACGGTAACCACTTTTAATAGACAAGCAAAAAGAATTCCAATATTTCGATCACTTCATAGTGATCTTCCTCCCATAGGGATTATTTATATATATATACTATATATACAGTACTAACTATGAATTTCAGAATTACACTTCATACTGTGTTTAAATATTAGCTATTACTATTGGGATTAGAAGAGTAGATTGTCTTTATATTTTTATATACAACTTTTAAGGGTATGGGTGTTAAGGGTATGGGTGTTTTTACTATGATAAGATGGTATGATCTTTTGAGTTGATATCATATGATACTAAAAGGAAGATAGGTTATTATGTGGGGTTCATTGGTGCTACTGTGAAGCATTTTTTATAGTATTAGGTGATCACTGACTGGGCTTCCAGTTTTTCCAGTTTCTCCACTTTTTTGCTTTGTATAAAAGGGGAAGTAATTTTATGATTGAATATGTGGTTCCTGATATTGCTAGGGGTTTGCATTGGATATTTAGACATAATAAATATGAATTATTGTTATATATTTTTAAGCTATTTATTTATCAAACTGTAGAGAAGCCTGGGAGCTATAAGCACAGGAGCTGCATGACATAGAACCTGAATGACCAGCAGCCAAATTATAATGGTCTAGGTTAGAGATGGGCAGAATCACATATAGCTGTGTTTAGGTGAAGGAAAGAATACATTAAAGCACGTGATGTCCAGACCCAGGGGCGGAGTCGGAAAGGGACATGATGTCAGGGGAAGAAGCAATTCACTTCCTTATCATCTGAGCAGGTAGAAACATCTCACCCTCCCCCATTTTGCAAATTTTTTTATGTTCTCATATTATCTATTAACAACTGAATATGAAAATTTTTCCTGAATGTGCTGTTACTTTGTGGTTTCTGTTTTCCTTATACAGTATAATTATGAGAGTTTACATTGTATTAATTTATTTTAAATAAATGTCAAATGCTTGATCCAGGGAATGTTTTCGATCACCATTGGGGTCAGGAAGGAATTATTTCCCTCTTGAAGCATAATTGGCACTGGCCTGGGGCTGGGTTTTTTGCCTTCCTCTGGATCAAAACAGAGGACATATGATATTGTATTTTAAGTTTTATTAGTCACAGCAGCGGTAGGACCTTGCCAGAGTACTGCACTGGTAAGTTTAGAAGAGGGGGGGAAAAAGGTTCTGTCCTGTGACTGCACAGTGGATTGATTGATACAGACGCTACTACTGCTTGTGCCAGGGGGCAGCCTGCTTGGATTTCCAATCATTGACACACTGCAGATGCAGGTCCAGCAGCAGGGCTGCTGAACTTCTCTCTCATGTTGGCGCCACAGCATAGTAGCAATCTCTTGTTAAATTCTGTCTTTAGAATATTGCCTTGGGTTAAGCTGGCCCTATTTATTTGATAACATGTGAATACATGATGTTGCTATTTTACCCCCATCTCTGTTTCCTGGTTTCATTAAGGTATATAATAATGGGGTTCATTGGGATGGCTCAAGGCGAAGGGTCAAATTGAGGAGTCCCCTTGTCATGTTTTAATAGTTGGTACTGTGGCACTTTAATTGTAGGTGATATGTTAATACATATGTTAATATAAATTCCATAAGTGAGTAATAATAGATAAGTAATAATAGATACACTACACTGATTGGCTGTTAAGGGTATTTAAATGTATGTTTCACTTCCTGTCACTATCCTGATGACAATCCCCTGTCGATCAAAACTAGTTGATAAGATTATGGAATAATAAAGTTTTGTGAATCCGTTACATGGCGGAATATATATATATATATATATAAATAACGATTATTGCAAATAATACCCGCACTCCTTCACATCTCACTCAGCCGGGTGCTCGGTCAAAAATTGAGTATATATAATAGCAGAAAGGACCCGTACTCCGTTTTCAAAAAGTTCAGTGATTTATTTAAAACTCTTATTTATTTTAAATAAATCACTGAACTTTTTGAAAACGGAGTGTGGGTCCTTTCTGCTATTATATATATATATATATATATATATATATATATATATATATATATATATATATATATATATATATATATATATATATAATCCAGTAAATGGACCCGCACTCGTTCATATTTAGTGAAATAAATGTGCCTTTATTCACAGGTTCATTTCCAACGTTTCGGTCCTCTCTGGGACCTTTTTTCCTTCCTTCGACCCTTAATATATAATAATAATAAATATATAATAATAATAATAATAATAAAAATATAATAATAATAATACATATATAATAATAATAATACATATATGATAATAATAATAATAAATATACCCCTAACAGATGAGGTTCACAACAACGACACAGAAGGAAATCATAAATCATCATACCCCAATCAAACTTTGACTGCCTCCATTCGATGTGATTATGATATTTATAAAGACTTTTATTAAAAAAAAAATTTGCTGTCATACTGTTATTATTTGTTTATCATGAAAATCAAATAAAATATTTTCAAAAAAAAAAAAAAAGACTTTGATTGAACTTAACTTAACTTAAAGAATTGAATTCATACAGATACAGTCTTACCTGGTATTACCCCCAGGTGCACATGATATTTTGGCATATTCAAGTTATAATCATTGCTAGATGTAAGTAAGCGATTGATTTTTTTCAATTTTCAACCCAAACTTCAAGCTATTCATGGCCAGAGCGCTTTTTGCTTTTCCAGACTTTCTTTCAAACTTTTTTTTCAAAACTTTAAATAAAATGAATAAAAAAAAGCTGATTGCAACTAATGTAATCATTTTTATTAAATTTGTTAAATTGCTGAATTTTTAAATATACTTTGAATGAGTCTTTGATTAGCCAAGGTGCAAGAAATTGAAAAGACGATAGCTGAAATCAGGACTTCATCATTGATTATATAATTTGCTGTCCGTGGTAATTTAGAGGATTATAGATAAAGATAATTAGGTGTTAAATTGATGCTGGTAATGTACTGGAGGAAACGGTAATGGAAGTAAGAATGAAGTGGGCTTGCACAATGTAATTACATGTTTTTCCTTCAGCAGATATACTTGTTGATGTTGTGTCAGAAAACCTGAATACAAAGTCTGAAAGAATAAAATCCGCTCAATAGTGTACTCTGAAATCAAAATGCTGTGCTAATTGAATCCAAGTCAACTGTAATACATTGTAAATTACATATACTGTTCACACGTAATGTAACATAATAAAGGAAATTATGAAGGAAATTAAAGAAGGAAGGGGGGTCCATAGGCAAATGTAGCCTGCCAATGTATTGTTTCATTTGTGATATAGCTGCCTCGCTTCACAGTTTATATTTCAAGGACAGGTCACTTACTTTTGTTTTTGCATTTTTAACATTTGGCCTTTTTTTTAATCAAAATTAGTTTTTGTGTAATTTTCATATTTGTTTCTATGATGAATTTCACCTTTGTATGTTGAAAAATAACCCCCTGAGACTAAGCACCGTTTCTAAGAATATTATTTACAGGATATTCATGGCTCTTGTATAGTATATATATATATATATATATATATATAATATTTCGCATTTGCTGTTTTTAAGCTGACTATTTAGGAGATTGTTTGAATCATCTACCTGGAAAGGTGGGGAACAAACCAAGCACAGGAAAATGGGACTTCAGTTTTAAAAAGGTAAATAGGACAGGTGCATTTGGTATGTTCAATACAACTATTTCATTTTTTTGTTCTTGTAGTAAAACTTCCATATTGTGAAGTATACATACTCAAAGGGGTGGTACACCTTGCAAACACTTTTTTCAGTTCAATTGTTTTCAGATTGTTCCCCAGAAATAAAGACTTTTTTAAATTACGTTCCATTATTTATTTATCACCGTTTTCTCAAAATCTAAGTTTAAAGTTGAATGTTCGTGTCTCTGGTGTTTCAGTCTGACAGCTCATTAATTCAGGTGCAGACTCTGAACTGTTACAATTTTGCAACATTTAGTTGATACATTTCTCAGCAGCATCTCTGAAATATTAGCAACTATAGTATAAATTTTAACAGCTGCCTGTAATGAAACCCAGAGATTCTGCTCAACTGGGACAAAAACAAGAAATGTATCAACTAATTGAACCAATTTAGTACAGTTTACAGGGTCGGCGACCCCCCTCCCAGAGCTGCTTTAGAAGATGAAAAATGACACTTTACACTTCAATATTAGAAAAACTGTGACAAATAGAAAGTAGATGGTAATTGGAAAAAGTTGTTATTTTTGGTGATCTATCTGAAAACAACCAGGGTCATCTACCAACTGGAACCACAGTTGCAGTTGCTCAAATTTGTCACAGTCATTGCACAAATATATGCCTCTCATTACAAGCAGGCTGTGTAAGAGGACGTAATGTGTTCATAGATTAATGACTTATAGATTAATAGGGTTAATGTAATGAACGTTACCATGTTTGGTCTGCTAGACCATGGCAACTATCAGCAGGTAGCAATTACTGATCATCCTTTTTAAAACAATCTGATTGGTTGCCATGGATTACCATGCATGGGCAAACATGGTGCCTTTTTTTCTCACTTTCCTCTGAATGTGCTTTTTAGTTTGGCTGATCTCTAATGCTCATAAAAACTTGTATACAATAACCCAAACCCAATGACCCTTGCATTGATATTTTCAGTTTGAAATATATTATAAATATCACCTTGTACTATAGCAAGTTGTTTTACTCTTTCCTCAGTAGCAATATAACAAAGGAGACTGACGTAAACCTACATTTTTTGTTGCAAATGAATATGAAATCAAATGATATATCCAACATTATGATTTCTAAAGGAAACACAAATCCAGCTATGGAGCACATTTACTAAAGAGGGAATTGTGTTTTTTTTTTTGACAAATTGTCACTAAAAAGACAATTTGCAGTGACATTGCCTACTTACTAAAAGTAGAGCGACTCACTTCACTAGCGTATTACCTATACGCTGGAGAACTTTCGCTGTGGTTCGCCAGCCAAATTTTTGCTCAGTGGCATGATTGTAAATCTGATAATTTATTAAAGTGTGAAAATTTCAATTTGTTACCATTTTCACCAAATTCTATTTTGTGAAATGAATTATTATTCTGCAAAATAAAACAATGAAGCTACAGTCTCAACATTATTATGTCAGTGACATCATAGCCTGCCTTCCAAAAAAGTCATAAGCAAAAGTCAAAATGCAGGTGTTTTTTAAATATTTTAGTGGAATTGCTTCCTTGGATATTTTAAATAGTAAGTGGCCACTTCCAGCAATTTCACCAACATCTCTAATAAATACATACATATGATCTTTTTATACCCACTGAATTTAAATTGACGTAAGTGTAAGTGAGTTAAAAAAAACTTTCGCCTAGGAAGGAAGTAACGCTAGAGAAAATTCATTATGACATTCTCGCATTAAAAAATCATCGCTGATGAAAGTACACGAACGTTCTTATGCCGAGGCGTAATTGTGCATTTTGATGAATATGTGTATTTGTCAAAAAATAACGTTTGACATAGTTGTGCAAATTATGGCGGAGACTTCCTCAGTGAAAATTTACACATAAGTAAATTTGCCTCTATGTTTCTATATTAGGACCATTATATAATACTCTCATATCTGGTATCCTGCATTGAATAATGATACTTACAGGGGTAAGACCATGATGATAAATTTTAGTTGCTTTATCCTAAGCAATACTAAAACCGGATGAGGAAAGTTAGCATTGTATTTTACAGTATATCAAATGGGAAATGTGCACTTTAATACCTGTTTCATCTGACTTAATGCTTGTCATAAAAGTAGGTCTACAGGGAACAATTATCATCAGCGCGATTAAAGTCAGTATGATGCAAATCCTACCTGATCTGCCAAAGCTAATGTTGACAGTATCTTAGGCATATGCATAAAACAAATTTAAACGGCAATCCTTTGATCAATACTATACTCGAGAGATTTTATAACACGCTAAGTAGCAGATGTTTACTGTTTTGTTAGACAAAGGAATCCAGTCTTTAGAAAAATTCAAACACTGTAAAATGTGTATTATAGCGAAGATAGAAAGGGCCAAAGGAAAGGCAAGAAAGTTGCTCAAGTACAATGAATTGCAAATAAAACAAACTGTTAATGGATAGACAATAGAGAATATGTTTAGCCACAAACCAAATACAGTTTTTTTCTACAGTTATAATTACATGACAGCAATTTCTCTTCCTATTTTTTCCTAAAAACTCTCTTTTTCAAGATTTATTATACCTCAATGCTGCATAAAGTCAGAATCAGAAAATCTGCCATTTCAGACCTGTCGAGGTCTTGTTTAAGTGGGAGGGGCATCTATCCCAGTTTGAAGCTATCGTGGTCTGGCACGTTCTGTGTCTACGTTCTGTGCCACTTCAGTACTTTTAGCCACAGAACATAGATTCTACGTTCGGTGGCACTTTAAGGGTTAAACAACCTAGGGGTTTTGGTTCAGTTCAGTTTGATATGCATCATGATATGAACTGTGAGACCACTTATATCATTTAGCAATGTCCCGAGTGCTGTTCAGCAAGTGTCTTCTGCCTACCCCTTGTCCATGTTTGTCTCTACCAGAGCTGGGCCACACTGGGCAGGTGCCCTAGGCAACCTGGCCGGCTGCGACACGGGGTGAGATTGCGCATCACCGTACAGGAAGGCAGGGAGTGACGGGACCGGACATGGGGTAGGCGACAGAGCAGGTACGTGCCTGGCACCCCCCCAGCTTTACGCCCTAGGCACGTGCCTACTCTACCTACCCCTAGTTCCGGCCCTGCTCTCTACCTCTCCCCTTCCTCATCCTCTCTCTCCTTCACTCCCCTCCCTCCTCCCCATCCTTCCCCTCCCCATCCTTCCCCTTGCTCTCCCTCGAAGCTGCTCTGTTACTGCGAATGAGCGCAGTCATGATCAGGTGTGCATATGTTCGGACACGAGCACAGTGTGTTGCGGGCTGGCTGTTCGGGTTGACTAGGGCACCCCGTTGGCTTGGCCTGGCCCTGATTGACAGATTGCATGGTGATATTAAAGATGGAGATCTCGACAAAAAATTGTTACAGTTAAAAACATCCTGGATATTCAAATCAAACCCCTACAAAACTGAACTAAGCCTTAATAGGCAGCTACATTTTTAGTCGTTTTTTTGTAAATCCTACATTATTATGTTGATTAGGCTTATACTATAGACAGTGGTCTCCATCCAGTGGCTAGTGAGTAACATGTTGCTCCCCAACCCCTTGGATGTTGCTCCCAGTGGCTTCAAAGCAGATGCTTATTTTTCAATTCTTGGCTTGGAGGCACCTTTTGGTTGTATAATAACCAGGTTTATGGCCAATTAGAGCCTCCTGTAGGTTGCCAGTCCCAATAGGGCTACCATTTAACCAATCATATCCTTTATTTGGCACCCAGGAACTTTTTCATGCTTGTGTTACTCCCTATGTCTTTTTACATTTGAATGTGGCTCACGAGTAACAAATGTTGGGGACCCCTGCAATATCTTCCAGGGATATTAATGTATAGCGTTAGCTTCAGCATTGACTAATATAACCTGTGGCTATGCATCAACAGAAAGTAGAAGTCATTTGATTTGTGGATTTGCAGAATTTCCATTAGTGCTATGAATGTTGTGCTTTACTTGTGTTCATACCGATCATAATTGAAACTGACAATTTGTGGGCAATTGAATATATGTTATAATCATTGATTTGTTTTCTTTGATTTATTCTGACTATACATTGTAACTTGTAAAAGAGAGGGGGCCCCTCCTATAATAACAGTTTTTCATGTGCTAGGCAGAATAATTGGGACATTTATAGTAACATTATATAGTAGTAATAACAGTGGTAGTAATAATAGGGCAATTCTTTATTTTCTTCTAAGCTATTAGAGGTTTTTGGGGTAGGTAGTTTTTAATCACACAAAAATTAATGCGAAAATAAGGATTTTCAATTCCTATTGGGGTTTGTTCCACATTTGCATTTGTTTGCACTTTTTATATTTGGATCATTTAATAAATAGACATTTGTGGCTTTTAAAAATGTTAGTTTATTGAAAAAACCTCTAAAACTACACAAATCCGAATTTTGATAAATAAGACACTTAGGGGCAAATCTACTAAGTGGCAAAAATTCGTCAGCGACAGCTTTGCAGACAGTGCTACACTTTGCCAGGTGAAAATTCGCTAATTCACTAACATGCAAAGTTACGTCCAGGGCGCCAAACACTGGCAAAGTTGCGCTAGCGTTGGCTAATTTGCATTCACAGGAAGTTAAAGTTGAATGGACGTATATGTTGCAGCAAATACATTACACTACACAAGCCCAGGGAACCTTAATAAAATAAAGTTGTTATATTGCCCTACACATGAACCCACTGTATAGTTTAGGTGCCATATGTTAGGAAATGTAGGGGGGAAGCTGGTTACCCCAAAAAAATGTTATACTCTTTTGCAGCCTATCACCCTGAAAAAAGGAAAAGACGCCAGCGTTTTTTGGGACTTATACGAAATATCTCGTATGTCTCAAAAAAATTGGGACGCGTGTCAGAATAGTCTAGCGCATAAACATTGTCGCGCATCAAAATTGGGCAAAATATTCACGTGCATAACAATCGGCGCAGGCGTCTAAATTGACGTGCATTGACTTCAATTTAAATTTTTTGCCATTTTGCTAAATTCGCCCATCACTAATAATATATAATAGTATAATAATATAATAGTAAAATATTTCAGCTGTTATGAAACTGCATAGACATGTTGCCATGTGGCCTTTTTCTTGGCTAAAAGCACAAACAATGTCCAAAATGAGCACAACATGTGGGCTGGACTGTTGTGGGGCAGCACACCCAAGGCCAGTTTCACAACCTCTCCCACCATTTCTTTCTTTTCCAAGAAAAAATATAAAGGGGATTGTAAATTTGTAAGTGAAGGTGTGTGAACCAAACACTGATGAGGTATCTAACTAGCACTAAAATAAACTAAGCTAAACTAAAATTAATAAAAATGAAAAATAAATAGCTGCAGAATTTCACCAAGTGCTTTGTTTTGGCAAAAAAAAGCTTTTTTTTTGCTCTGGATAAAATGTCAATGCCATTTTTAACATTATTCCATGTTCTTTAGTTTGCTGGATTAAAATCCATTTTTTGCACTAGAGAAATTGCCCTTGGCATTATTAGTATTTCTCCATGTGGGTTTATTTTTGTTGAGAAAGACATAGAAAAAAACAATCATTGACTCCAAAGCATTTGGCAAATGTTTTGAATTTTAAGCACATTCCAAAAATGTTTCAGCAAAGTAAAATGGGCAAGTTTCACTAATCATTAATGGAGCCTTATGCTACTGTTTCAATTTGCTTATCAGAACTGGAGGTACCATACATTTATTAGATTCTTATAGTAAGTCATGTGACATTGCAAAGTACAAGTTCAGAGGAAGAGGCAGGATTAATATTTACCTCTCAACTCAGAAGTGAGTGCATTAAAGACATATCCAGGGGAAACCAGTATGTAAAATAGATATGGAAAATAACATTTACAAAATACCTTGCTTGATAAAGGTCCATGGAAAAAATCCATTTCTGAAGGGTGTAAATGTTTGAGAATGTATTGCATGCATTTTTGCTGGAAAAAATCAAATTAAAAAAAAAAACAGGCTAAAAATGCCCACTGACTCTCATGCATTTCGGGAAGGAAAAAACATTCATTGTGGCTCATTTATAAACACTGGGCAAATTTGCACCTGGGCAGTAACCCATAGCAACCAATCAGTGATTCATTTTTTCAGCCTGTGGAATGTTGAACAGTGAAACAAATATCTGATTGGTTGCCATGGGTTACTGCCCAGGTGCAAATTTGCCAAGTGTTTATATTTATTTTGAAAATATTTTATTTGATTTTCATGTTAAACAAATGATAACAGTATGACAGCAAATTTTACAAGTGTTTATAAATGAGCCCCGTTGTCTCCAATGCATTTAGAGGGAAAAAATGCTTATTGACTTTAACGCATTTGAAGTGAGATTGATTGATGACAATGTATTTGGCACTGAAAAAAAACCATTTACTACAATGCATTTTGAGTCCCAAAGAAATTCATGAAACTGCTGCAAAATGTTGCCATTTTTATTTGTGCTCATCAGTATTTAGAATATATAATTATATATATAAAAAATTCTATTCAGACCTTAAAATGCTATTTTTTATTTCTACATTATACTTTTGTCTTGTCATTATTGCCTGCTTGAATAAATGTCGGTCTTCCTCACTCTGAACATGGATAATGGAGAGGTGTATAAACCTTTATGTTTTCTATATTATATTATGCTTATTGCCTTTTGTTAACATAAAGTTTTGCAATTTTGTTTAAATAGATTGCAGGCCTGCTTATTATGCCATTATCATTGCAATGCTCAATCATGTGACAACACAATGGGAGGATTCTTATTTGTATGGGATCTGTTATCCGGAAACCCGTTATCCAGAAAGTTCCAAATTATGGAAAGACCGTCTCCCATAGACTCCATTATAATCAAATAATCCAAATTTTTAAAAATGATTTCCTTTTTCTCTGTTATAATAAAAGAGCACTTTGTGCGTGAACCAAATTAAGATATAATTAATCCTTATTGGAAGCAAAACCAGCCTATTGGTTTTATTTAATGTTTACATGATTTTCTAGTAGTCTTAAAGTGTGAAGATCCAAATAAGGGAAAGACCCGTTATCCGGAAAGCCCCAGGTCCTGAGCATTCTGGATAATAGGTCCCATACCTGTATTGCTTAATTTTGGAAGGCCAATATTTAAAACAATAAAAGAAAAAAGATAAAAAAAAATAAGGTTTACAGCACAATTATATTTAGAACAAGTAAATATCATAAATTGTATATCCTTTTGAACTTTTACATTATTATTATTGATTCTATGTGGACATATATACATGTAAAGATAGATAAATAATAATTCTATACTACAGTAAATAAATACAGTTAATGTTATATTATTAACATTAACATGATGCGTATCATCATTATGACATCACAATGGAGTGTTCAGTCAGACCAAATATGGTCAAAAGACAGAATTGTTTATCTGTATTTCATCATTATGACATCATAATGTAAGGGGCGGAGCCTAACAGTCAACAGAGTTCACCTAAAGCCTGAAACACAACAAATATCTGATCATTTCTGTTTTACTCAGGAAAGGTAAGGACCTTACCAAAATCTCTCTATATACATTGTGTTGGGTAAAACTTTAATCAGAATGATCATTAGCTTGTGGTCTGTATATCATCATTATGACATCACAAAAGAATAGTCAGTCATGTTACATCACAATCAACTAAACTGTGATCTAAGTTTATGTTTTCAACTATAGATCATCATGTCACTATTGGTTTTGATTATAGCTTTAAACAACATAAAACTATTAAAATGCAACAATTACCTTTATTTATACTGTTTTTTCTCTTAATTGTTTATATGGGTATATATACTAGTACTATTTATATAAAGTTATATATATATATATATATATATATATATATATATATATATATATAACGCATTTGAAGTGAGAAAAAGTGCTTTTAATGGATTTGGCACTAGAGAACACACTGATTGATGACAATGTCTTTGGCACAGAAAAAAAAACCATTTACTACAATGCATTTTTAGTCACAAAGAAATTCATGAAACTGCTGCAAAATGTTGCCATTTTTATTTGTGCTCATCAGTATTTAGAATATATAATTATATATATAAAAAATTCTATTCAGAGCTTAAAATGCTATTTTTTATTTCTACATTATACTTTTGTCATTATTGCCTGCTTGAATAAATGTCGGTCTTCCTCACTCTGAACATGGATAATGGAGAGGTGTATAAACCTTTAAGTTTTCTATATTATATTATGCTTATTGCCTTTTGTTAACATAAAGTTTTGCAATTTTGTATAAATAGATTGCAGGCCTGCTTATTATCATTATGCCATTATCATTGCAATGCTCAATCATGTGACAACACAATGAGAGGATTCTTATTTGTATGGGATCTGTTATCCAGAAACCCGTTATCCTGAAAGTTCCAAATTATGGAAAGACCGTCTCCCATAGACTCCATTATAATCAAATAATCCAAATTTTTAAAAATGATTTCCTTTTTCTCTGTTATAATAAAAGAGCACTTTGTGCGTGAACCAAATTAAGATATACTTAATCCTTATTGGAAGCAAAACCAGCCTATTGGGTTTATTTAATGTTTACATGATTTTCTAGTAGTCTTAAAGTGTGAAGATCCAAATTACGGAAAGACCCGTTATCCGGAAATCCCCAGGTCCTGAGCATTCTGGATAATAGGTCCCATACCTGTATTGCTTAATTTTGAAGGCCAATATTTAAAACAATAAAAGAAAAAAGATTTAAAAAAATAAGGTTTACAGCACAATTATATTTAGAACAAGTAAATATCGTAAATTGTATATCCTTTTGAACTTTTACATTATTATTATTGCTTCTATGTGGACATATATACATGTAAAGATAGATAAATAATAATTTTATACTACAGTAAATAAATACAGTTAATGTTATATTATTAGAACAACCACAAGATTGTGGGCCTGCGTATCATCATTATGACATCACAATGGAGTATTCAGTCAGACCAAATATGGTCAAAAGACAGAATTGTTTATCTGTAATTAATCATTATGACATCATAATGTAAGGGGCGGAGCCTAACAGTCAACAGAGTTCACCTAAAGCCTGAAACACAACAAATATCTGATCATTTCTGTTTTACTCAGGAAAGGTAAGGACCTTACCAAAATCTCTCTATATACATTGTGTTGGGTAAAACTTTAATCAGAATGATCATTAGCTTGTGGTCTGTATATCATCATTATGACATCACAACAGAATAGTCAGTCATGTTACATCACAATCAACTAAACTGTGATCTAAGTTTATGTTTTCAACTATAGATCATCATGTCACTATTGGTTTTGATTATAGCTTTAAACAACATAAAACTTTTAAAATGCAACAATTACCTTTATTTATACAGTTTTTTCTCTTAATTGTTTATATAGGTATATATACTAGTACTATTTATATAAAGTTATACATTTTATATATAAAGTTATAAAAGTTATAAAAGTTATATATATATATATATATATATATATATATATATATATATATATATATATATATATATATAAGGATATCAGAAGTTACCTCGGAGTTCCATGACATGTATAAAAACACTCGGCCTTCGGCCTAGTGTTTTTATATGGTCATGAAACTCCTCGGTAACTTATAATATCATTATAATTTTATAATTTACAAGAGGGGGTACTTTATTCACTATATATATATATATATATATCTATATATATATATATATATATATATATATATATACATACACACACACAGAAAAAACAGACTTAGCTTATCAAGGGCCATTGGGGTGTATTGTCACTTTAAGTTAAAAAGGGCTGGGGCCTAAAGGTTAACAGAGTTAAAGGACCAGTAACATAAAACATGTTTTAAAAAAAAACACCAAGGCATTATCTGCTTGCGCTCCTCTTCAGAAATGGCTACATGGCGGTGATCCATCGTGCAGAGCTCAATTTCTCCTCCCTGGCTATCTCCTATAGAAGGCAGGGAGCACGATGGATCGTCTCCCTGTCGCCGTCTCTGAAGAGGAGCGCAAGCAGATAATCGCAGTCGTTTCTTCATAAAGATTATGCGAATTGAAAGTTGAAACTGCCTTGGAGGGATTTTTTTTTCGTTAAGTAGAAACAATTTTTTTTTACATTTTTTTTTTTTTTATTGGTCTTTTAACTTAACACCTGGAACACCTTTTGATGAGATCATTTCTGTCTTACATAGGAGGTTATCTCTGAGGGGAAAACATACATAAAATAATGTACTATAGATAGATATATGATAGATAGATAGATAGATAGATAGATAGATAGATAGATAGATAGATAGATAGATAGATAGATAGATGATAGATAGATTAGATAGATAGATAGATAGATAGATAGATAGATAGATAGATAGATAGATAGATAGATAGATAGATAGATAGATAGACATATAGATGATAGATGATAGATAGCTAGATGATAGATAGATAGATAGATAGATAGATAGATAGATAGATAGATAGATAGATAGATAGATAGATAGATAGATAGATAGATAGATAGATAGATAGATAGATAGATAGATAGATAGATAGATAGATACAATGACAGACAGAGAGACAGATAGACAGACAGACAGACAGACAGACAGACAGACAGACAGATAGATAGATAGATAGATAGATACAATGACAGACAGACAGACAGACAGACAGATAGACAGATAGATAGATAGACAGATATAGATAGATAGATACACTGACAGACAGATCGATTGGTCGATTGGTCGATTGATCGATAGATAGATAGATAGATAGATAGATAGATAGATAGATGATAGATAGATAGATAGATAGATAGATGATAGATAGGCAGAGAGGTAGATTAGCTAGACAGACAGAGAGACAGATAAAAAGATAGATAGATAGACATATAGATGATAGATAGATAGATAGATAGATAGATAGATAGATAGATAGATAGATAGATAGGCAGAGAGGTAGATTAGCTAGACAGACAGACAGACAGATAAAAAGATAGATAGATAGACATATAGATGATAGATAGATAGATAGATAGATAGATAGATAGATAGATAGATAGATAGATAGATAGATAGACAGAGAGATAGATTAGCTAGACTGATAGAGATAGATAGATAGATAGATAGATAGACAGACAGAAAGACGGACGGATGGACGGACGGATGGATGGATAGATAGATAGATAGATAGATAGTACTTTTATATGAGTATTTTCCTTTTGTGAACACTGATAGATGATACTGTAGATAGAAAGTTAGACTGATAGACAGATAGATATATACTAATGCTACACTATATTGATTAAATATAGATTGTGTTTAAAAAACAAAATTGAAAACATAAACCGTTTCATTTTTTTCTCACAGATCTACTATTTGTCATCGTATTTTATTTTTTGGAGTTATTTTTCGAGTAATTTCACAAGTAAAATGCTAAGGAGACTTAGAAACGTATTTCGTTCATGCATGCCTAGATGCAGAAAATCAACAATTAGTGAATATGAGGTGAGCACATACATTTTTATTTGCCTGTACTTTTATTAGACTATATAGATTTTAAAAAGAATCCCTAATGATCTGATTGCTTTAGGGGTGCACTGAGTACAGTATTTGGGTTGGGATTTGGCCGAATCATAGTATTTTTTCAGGGTTTGCATTTAGCAGAATACTTGGGCGCTAGATTCGGTGAAACACAGAGGGACAGATTTATTAAGTTTCAAGTTGTGTTTTCCACAAAAGAGTTTTTGAGTTGTAATTTTTGGTTAAAAAAAAAACAAACTAAATTTTTTTGAGATTTATTATACTCCAAACCTGGAAATATCTTGAATCAGAAAACACACCACCTAAAACCTGTCAAGGTCATGTAAGAGTCTATGGCAGAGGTCCCTTGAACCATTTAAAGGGATCCTGTCTTCGGAAAACATGTTTTTTTCAAAACACATCAGTGATACTCCAACAGAATTCTGCACTGAAATCCATTTCTCAAAAGAGCAAACAGATTTTTTTATATTCAATTTTGAAATCTTTGTTAATTTCCCAGCTGCCCCTGGTCATGTGACTTGTGTCTGCACTTTAGGAGAGAAATGCTTTCTGGCAGGCTGCTGTTTTTCCTTCTCAATGTAACTGAATGTGTCTCAGTGGGACATGGGTTTTTACTATTGAGTGTTGTTCATAGATCTACAAGGCAGCTGTTATCATGTGTTAGGGAGCTGCTATCTGGTTACCTTCCCATTGTTCTTTTGTTTGGTTGCTGGAGGGGAAAGGGAGGGGAAGATATCACTACAACTACAACTTACTGCAGTACAGCAGTACAGAGTGATTGAAGTTTATCAGAGCACAAGTCACATGACTTGAGGCAGCTGGGAAATTGACAATATGTCTAGCCCCATGTCAGATTTCAAAATTGAATATAAAAAAAATCTGTTTGCTCTTTTGAGAAATAGATTCTGCTGGAGCAGCACTATTAACCGATTCATTTTGAAAAAAATGTTTTTTCCCATGACAGTATCCCTTTAAAGATGTTAAAAGCCTGCTTGATGTTAAGGTTTTTTTGGAGGGTTTTGCCTGAAAACTTGAATGATTCCATGGATTCCATTTTTTTCCTAATTAAAATTCAATAAATTCAAGTGTTCAGGTTTCAGGACACAAACTCGCAGAATCGGGTTTTTCCCATTCAACTTTTTTATTAAAAAAAAAAATGCCAGTCGATTTCATTCAAATTCATTTGAGGTATAAAACACTCTAAAACTCAAACTTTGATAAATAACCCCCCTAAAGTCATGTGACTTTAAAGCTCTGGATAACTGATTTCAGCAATTTTTAGTCACTCACAACTTATGCAAAAAGAATAAATTTCTTTAAATAAATAAATGTGCGCATTTGAGTTTGGTGATTTTTTAACATTTTTTGAAACTAAAAATTCAATGTATGTGTACCATCATGCTACAAAAACATTTGGAAAATGATTACTTTCTTACCTTATAATCTATTTATTATTCCCTCTACAGTATATACTATTAACACAATATAGTCTCGTTTACATTGATTTATTCTTTAAAGACTTGTTTTCATTTTCTAGGATCAGGATCCTAGTGAAACACTAGAAATAGGAGATATTGTTGGAGTAGGTGCATTTGGCAAGGTTTACAAGGTAAGCACTTTAAGCCAGAATCTAAATACTGAAGTTTCTAGTGGAAAGGCCATCTTCCATAGACTCCATTTTATTCAAATAATCCAAATTTCTGAAAATTATTTCCCTTTCCCCTTTAATAATAAAATAGCACTTTGCATTTGATCCCAACTAAGATATAATGAATCCTCATTGGAGGCAACACCAGCCTATTGGGTTTATTTAGGGGCAGATTTATCAAGGGTCGAATTTCGAAGTGTAAAATATTTCGAAATTCGACCATCGAATTGAATCCTATGAAATTCAAATTCGTAGGATTTCTAGCATCATATGATCGTATTCTGATCGTACTTCGAATCGTACAATTTGAACGATTTTCCTTTGAATGCCAAAAACTTAGAAAAATGCTCTAGAAGGTCCCCATAGGCTAACATAGCACTTCGGCAGGTTTAATTTGAAGTATTGAAGTCGAAGTTTTTTTAAAGAGACAGTACTTCAATTATCGAATGGTCGAATAGTCGAACGATTTTTACTTCTAATTGTTCGAATCGTAGTCGAAGTCGGAAATGGCCTATTCGATGGTCGAAGTACCCAAAAAATGACTTCGAAATTCAAACTTTTTTAACTTTGAAAATTCACTCAAACCTTAGTAAATCTGCACCTTAATGTATACATGATTTTTTAGTAGACTTAGGAGTAGATTTACTAAGCTCAAGCTAATTTTCGAAGTTAAAAAAGTTCGAATTTCGAAGTAATTTTTTGGATACTTCGACCATCGAATAGGATACTATGACTTCGAATTTACTTCGACTTCGATTCAAAATAAAAATTGTTCGAATATTCGACCATTCGATAATCAAAGTACTTTCTCTGTAAAAAAACCGTTGAATAGGCTATATTCGACCATTTGACTTCGATTCGAACGATTCGCAGTAAAAATCGTTCGCATATTCGACCATTCGATAATCGAAGTACGGTCTCTTTAAAAAAAACTTTGACTTCATACTTCGCCAAATTAAACCTGCGGAAGTGCTATGTTAGCCTATGGGGACCTTCCAGAGCAATTTTCTAAGTTTTTTGGTTTCGAAGGAAAATCGTACGATCGTATGATAAAATCGTTCGAATCGTACGATTCGAAGTACGATTGCAGTACGATTCGGAATACGATCATACGATGAATAAAATCCTCCGACTTCGAATTCGAATGTCGGAGGATTCTATTCGATGGTCCAATTTCGAAGTATTTTCCACTTTGAAATTCGACCTTTGATAAATCTGCCCCTTAAGGTATGAAGATTTAAATTACAGAAAGTTCAGTTATCTGGAAAACTCCAGTTCCTGAGTATTCTGGATAATAGGTCTCATACCTGTATTAGATTGCATGAAGCTAGAGATGAGACCTGCAATTGATTGTCCCTTTTCTTCTACCAAATACTTTGAACCCCCTTGTGAAGTCATTGGTTACAAATATATTAAACACAATTATGTACCAAACATGTAAAGACGAACATAATAATAAACATCTTTTTTTTTACAGGGTCATCATCTTGAAACCAATGATACAGTGGCCATCAAAGTTCTCAGTGCTCAATGGGTATGAATCTTGAATTAATAGTAATAATAATAATAATAATAATATATTATATTTTAAGGGCATTTTGGCAGAATGGTATTCTTCCATCCAATAAGAAATAACTCTATATAGTTTAGTTCCAAGAAGTGCTGTATGTGTGACACATTACTGTACATTGAAATTTGAAAATTTTGCACTGGACTAACTGGAATTTCTTTTACCTAGAATACTTATGAGGAAATCAAGAACGAGATTCAAATTCTCAAAAAATACTCTAAGCATGAGAACATAGTATCATTCTATGGAGAGTATTCACAACCGAAGGGTAAATTATGGGTAAGGAATTGTTCTCTTATGAAGTTATTCATCTTAAAAGAATGACTTGCTGAGTATGTGTTCAGAAACATCTATTACCTTATGTTATGTTATAAATACGTCCAGAACCATACCTTGAAAATGTGTATATATTAAATCTATACTGCAGATTTCAATGGAATATTGTGGAGGCGGCACCGTTAAAGACCTTATAACCAATACACCCACGAGGAAACTTCCTGAGACTTGGATTGCCTACATCATTCGGGAAGTCTTAAAGGTAAACATTTTTATCCATTCAGGATTCTTGAAATATACATATCTCTATATTTCTTTATAGTTCAAGTAGAAGGAAATATTTATTCTCAATTTAAAATTTTATTTTTTACTCTTCCAGGCCTTGAAATATCTACACAAGAAACGCGTGGTACACCGCGATATAAAGGGCGCTAATATCGCACTAACTGAAGATGCGAGCGTTCGTTTGAGTAAGTGATAACTTGCTAAAAGACATCGCAACACTAAGGGGCAGATTTACTAAGGGTCGAATTTCAAAGTTAAAAAAACGTTGAAATTCGACCCTCGAATTAAAATCCTTCGACTTCGAATATCGAAGTTGAAGGATTTGTAGCATATTCGATCGATTGAACGATCGAATAGAAACGATGAAATGGTTTGAATCGAAATTGGAACGATTTTTAGCGATTTTTAGCGATTGATCGAACGATTTCTATTCGATGTGTAAAGACTTAGAAAAGTGCTGTGGAAGGTTCCCATAGGCTAACATTGCACTTCGGTAGCTTTAATTTGGCGAAGTATGAAGTCGAAGTTTTTTTTAAAGAGACCGTACTTCGATTATCGAATGGTTGAATATTCGAACGATTTTTACTGCATATCGTTCGAATCTAAGTCGAATGGTCGAATATAGCCTATTCGATGGTCGAAGTACCCAAAAATGTACTTAGAAATTTCGATTTTTTTTAACTTCGAAAATTCACTCGAGCTTAGTAAATCTGCCCCTTAACATGATGTGACGTCATAACGCAGATGATTTTTCATAGTGATTTTTTTTTTGTAGTGACAGTTAATTCTATTGATAATTTGCACATTTTTCTCAAATGTTCAATTTGACATATGGGATATATAATTCGGTTTCCCTTTATGATTTCAGTTGATTTTGGAATCAGTAAGAAGCTGAAGGGTCGATTTGATTCCTGTAAAAACCCAGTTGGAACACCTCATTATTTTGCGCCAGAGGTTTGGAAGTGCTTAGAGGATAAAACTGCATCATATAGTTGCAAGGTAAGATGCTTACTATATGCCATACTCTCATTGGAATTAGATTGCAAATGACTTTTCCATGTAGCAGGTAACAGAAGTATGTGAATGGCAGGTATGAAAACCAAAGTAGTTTAAAGAAGTAGAGAAGTCCTGAATTATTTAATGGGGTGATTCAACTTTAAGTTAACTTTAAGGGGGTTATTTATCAAGGTCCAAATTTATCTCAATATCGGCTGCTACAAACTCCGATCTAACACGCTCAGGTTTTTTAACGCTTATTTATTATTACATTTTTGCAAAATTTTGCTTTGCGGGAAAAGCTCAGATTTTCACGATTTTTTCGTGAATTTTCCCCGTAAACTCAGAATTTTTCACCCAAAAGCTCCGAAAACATTGTGAAATTCTATGGGACTGTTCCCATTGACTTTTATGCAACCTCGACAGATTTGAGATGCCGTGTTTTAATATTCAGGCTTTTTAGCCCTCGGGGTTTAATAATCCGAAAAATTCACGATTTTTTTAAAAGTCCGATTTTATAAAAAAAAAATCAAGAATTTTTCGGATTTTTGGGAATTTCGGGTATTCGGAGCTTAGTAAATAACCCCCTCAGTATGTTATAAAATTGCTAATTCTAAGCTACTTTTCTATTGCTCTTCTTCTGATTCTTTCCAGCTTTGTTATCTAAATTGCTTGCAAATGCAATATTAAAAAAAGTCTCCTTTCATGGCTATTATGATTTCTGCACTATGCATAGTTAAGGCTCTAAAATGTTTCTTTAAGTCCAAATGTTAGCTCATATAAGCCCTACATATCTACTACTTGCAGAAACCAATGCTAGGGAGATTGTACAATGCAAAATGATGATGATGCGGTTTATTCTTGCTCCCCCCCACCCTATAATAATTAATTCAGGATAATGGAGCCCTGACAGACGAAATTCCTGAACAATTATTTGCATTTTATAATAGGCCACACTATAAAGAGAATAATTTTCCTTTCTTTCATTTGCAGTGCGACATATGGTCTTTGGGGATCACGGCGATAGAAATGGCAGAAGGAAAATGTCGTAAGTACAAAGAAGACTTTATTTTCTACTGTATTTGGTGTTAGTATAGTTTAAATTACTGGAACTAGAAACAATAACAATTGGCTATATCTACATTGTGCTGTTGGGTAGTTGTAATGTTACATGATTCTTCACATGCGGCTAAGCCAAAAGCACAAACCTGTGAGCCGGAAATCAGACAAAAGAAGGAAAGAGATGGAAAGTTTTTGAATACTGAACAGATATTATATATTATATTGATGTGATAATCTGAGGTTGCCCATAGTGATGAGCGAATAAATTCGCCTGGCACAAATTTGTGGCGAATTTCCGAGTTTTGCTGGCGTCAATTTCCGATTTTCACGATTTTTTTGTGAAAATGTTCGAATTTCACGTTTTTTGTGTGAAAACGATTGAATTTCAAGTTTTTTTGTAAAACCGTTCGAATTTCACGATTTTTTTGTGAAAACGTTCGAATGTCACGATTTTTTAGTGAGAACATTCGAATTTCATGATTTTTTTGTGAAAACCTTATTCCACTATTTTTTCGTGAACTTTCTGATTTCTTTTTTTAAAAGATAATTCAAAATTTTAAAAAATAATGTCCTTTTTCTCTGTAATATTAAAACACTTAATCCCAAGTAAAATATTTTTAATCTTTATTGGAATCAATACAATCCTATTGGATTTTTTCAATGTTGATGATTTTTTTAGAAAACTTAAGGTATGGAGAACAATATTACTGAAAAACCCCTTAACTGGAAAACCCCAGATCCCAGGCATTCTGGATAACAGTTCCCATACCTGTTAAAGGGTATAGAGATTTGTGTTCTACAGGAATACACATGGTCCTTGATAGGGAACATTTAGGTAATTTATAGTATTTTTATTGGTTCTAAAATATTTTTTTTTCCATTATTGCTTTTTCCATAATCTTGATGGATTGCTAGCTGGGCTGCAAACCGTTCATTGTGATCCTCCCACATTAAAAGCTCAAAGTAAATGGTAAGTCAACCTATTATTTTTTACCATTTGTCATCTGTTTATGCTGCAATGTGGCTCCATTGTGGCTGCATCACAAAAGGGTACAATCCACCAATTGTTTGTACTTTGCACACTGCCTTCCTGCATAAAATATATTTGATCTTGTGGATGTCTGTGTTTGTCAGGACTGTATTCATCAGGGGACTAGACGAGAGGGGAGGCATGTGTTAAAAGGGTTGTTTTAAATAATCCCTTTGGGCAGATTTAACAAGGGTCAAAGTGAAAATTCAAAGTAAAAAAAATTAGAATTTCAAGCTATTTTTGTATACTTTGACTAGGGAATAGTCCAAATTCGATTCGATTAGTCAATTGGTGGACTTTGAAAAATTCAAGTTTTTTTGAGGAAAAACTTTGAATCAAATTCGATCGAATGTGATATTCCTTCGATTCATATGATTTGAATTTGCCCAAATATGGACCTATTCAATCAAAAGCGGACTTATTCGACTTATTCGTAGTTTTTGAGGACTTTGAAAAATCAAAGTTTTTTTTGGCAAGAACTTAGTATTGAATTCGACTGAATGCGCTATTACTTCGATTTGTACAATTTGAATTTGGCTGAAAACAGACCTATTCAATCGAAAACTGACTAATTCCACCAAAAAAACCTTTGACTTAATTTCAATTGGTCTTTTTGAATTTTGACGTTCAATTTGAAATTCAACCCTTGATAAATATGCCCCTAAGTGTTGCAAAGTTTTTAAAGAAAATTTATGTGCTGCAGTCATCAATTTGCAAGCTGAATATTTGAGAATATTATTTAAAAAAATATTAAGAAAATTTGTATACTTGGATATAGATTATTTTCAAATGTTCTCTACACCCAAGATGGGTATAATCCCATCTTTCCCTGGAGATGGAACAGATTACAAAAGCTTTAATATATATATATATATAGTTTCTTTGCACACATATATCAATTGTTGCACCATGGTTACTTTTACAGGTCTACTGAATTCAACTCCTTTTTGGGTCTCTGTCTTGAAAAGAACCCAAAAGTGAGACAAAGTGCCGAACAGCTACTTAAACACCCATTTGTGAGAGACCTACAGAATGTTGAGATGGTCAGAGCAGAGATTCAGAGTCAGATCTATAGGGTTAATGGAGTCAAATCTAAGAAAGGTAAAATGGTTGCCATTCTCTTTGGTGCTTAGATGATGTGACATAGAGTAGGGTTTTATTTATACAGTTGCCAAAAGCATGACTTAGATTAACACTGATAGGGTCTTAGAGGAAATGGCAAATTATTTATTTTTTTAAAAATTGTTAGATACTTTCTCTCTTCTCTTGATTATTGACTTTGGCAACCTGATACAAATTTGATTCAATGACTGCAGTGTTTATTTTAAAGTTATATTTGTAATGCAATGTATTATTCTCTCTCTTTAGTTGATGTCAAACCAAAAGAACAACCTGAAAGGATATCATTGGGTGACTTTGAGAATGCAATGGCTGCCGATGAAGATTTGCTGTCGGACAACATAAGCTTTTCTAATGTTAAGAATCTGAATCTAGAAGATCATGCAATCTCAGCTATTGTTGAGGGCCTACTAGAAGAGGAAGTAGAGCCAAAAGCAACAGAAGATGCTACTGATGCCAAAGAGTTGGCCTCACAGGCTGAAATTGACTTGGCAAATACTAAGGAGCCAGCTTCAAAAGGCAAAAAGGAGGCAAGTAACGCTGAAAAATCTACCCAACAAGCTGAAGATGATTCATGTAATGGTGAGATCACCCAAAAAACCGAAATCACAGCAACTGCAGCCAGTACTGGAGACCAAGCCATAAAGATCCTAGAGGACCCAAGTGAATCTAAAGAAGGAGATAGAAAACCCAAAGTGGTCAAATACAAAGCAATGGCCATATTTTTATTATTGATTTATGCTGTTTTCCTGTCAGGATTTGTACTTTGGATTGCTAAAATAATGTTGTGAGACAAACAAGGATTAACAACATTTCCAGGTCCGGATTTGTGGCGAGGCCACAAATGACCGGGCATAGGGCGGCGGCATTTTAGGGGCAGCATGACGCCAAGCTGCATCCTACGGAGCGCTGGGGAGACAGTTCCCCAGTGCTTTCCAGAAGGAGAGGTTGCGCACAGTACCTGTTCTGCGCTAGGACCATGCGGTGGGGGGACATGCGCGTGCGACCACCCAGTGACGGGACCATGCTGCAGGAGGAGTGTGCATGACCATGCGGCCTCGGGGCGCCGCGCTATGGAATCCGGCACTGAGCATTTCTGAAAAGAGATTGTGAGACTGTTGGACAAGCAAACAGTATCAAGCAACAATTATTTCAAACCTAGATACTTATCATACAACTGAGTTGCACAGGGATTAGAAGGGTGGGTGGGCGGACTGAAACTTAAACAATCCAAGCATTGCTTAGTAGTTTACTACATAATACCTAACAAATTTACAGCACATACAGGTTTACATGAACTTGTATGAGAATATAACATAGAGAGATCTTACGGTGTACTAATTTTGTAAATGTTGCAGTTCACCACCTCCACCTATTTATGCACTATGCATTGTTGTGTTCCTATTTTCCATTCAAATTTAAACACTACATGCTGATGATAGGTGGGTACTCACAAACGTTTCAAAATATAGAAAGTCGGTAACTGTTGATGTCATACCCAAGCACCAAGGAACCTGCACGTGAAAGGGAAAACCACTGACACTAAGGTCCCTTTGAAAAACACAGACCAGAAGCATAAAAAGGGGTGACACGATATGCTCAATCTTATCTACAAAATTCAAGGATCCCATTGGGAAGCCACTCTTTTGATATATGCTAAATATATTTTGAGTGGAGGTGTTGAACTACAACATTTAAAAAATTACTATACCATAAGATCTCTCTATGCTATATTCTTATTTTCCCTAGCTGTTTAGCTCTGACCCCAAGGTTTTGTTGTTTTTGGTTGAACATTACGCTTGAGGAGAATACGTTCTTTCGGGTCGGATTAAAGGGAAAACTCCAGAGACTTTGGACATTTTTGCTTTTAGTATAATTTGGTCTATGAACTTGTATGAAGCAACATCAATAAAGTAGAGATCTATATTAACATATTCCTTTGTTTTATGTCTCGTTCTTAAGTGAGGGGGAGGGGAAACAGGAAACAAGCTGGGAGGAAAGGAAGGGAGGGATAAGTGAGGAAGACACGTATATGTAACCAGTCCTTTTTTGCCCAGGTATTAAATTAGATAGGATGGGATGGCTTATACCAGAGAGGGCGTCAAAGCATATCCAGGGGTCCTGTATTTTTTTAAACTGTGTTTGTCGTTTAGGTTGCTTGTCAATTTTTTGTTGACTAACATCCAAGTAACCTTATTCTTTAGTTGCTATATAGATTATAGTGGGGATTTGAGTGACAAGAATCCTCATATATCTATTTATTTTCAGGAATCTATTACCCAATAGTGAATGGTCTGGTTTAGACCAGTTACTGTATGTTAATTCATAGACCCTGGTCCAAAATCTTTGCACTCTGGTACATTGCCACCAGATGTGGTAGACTATGCCCTCTCCTCCACATCCTCTAAAGCAGTGAATCCCAAGTAGCTCAGTAGCAACATGTTGCTCACCAACCCCTTGGATGTTGCTCCCAGTAGCCTCAAAGCAGGAGCTTATTTTTGAATTCCTGTCTTGGATTTTGGTTTTGGTTGCATAAAAACCAGGTGTACTGCCAAATAGAGCCTCCTCTAGGCTTTCAGTGCAAAGTGCCTACCAAATAGCCAATCACAGCACTTATCTTGCACTTCCAGAAACATTTTTCATGCTAATGTTGCTCCCCAACCCTGTTTACATTTAAATGTGGCTTATGGATAAAAAAAGATTGGGGATCCCTGCTCAAAAGCACATGAGATTGTAGTGATTATTTATTCTATGTTGCTGGATTGGAACTAAAACTAGCAAAACTTTAATCGGGCTTCCAGATGGGAAATGTTGATTGAGCTATGAGCAATAGAGTCTCATATTTTAGACCATTCTTGCTCATCTAAAGATCAATCCAGGTCTCCTTCCCAGGCCTTCACATAAGATAGTGTTTGATTTAAAAAATGTAGTACCTGCATAAACCTAAATAGTTCTCCAGTTAGAGGTGAATAGACCTGCTGTATTCTACCAAATTATGAAGGCCCTAACAGCCCAAAAAGGTGTTTTGAGAGACTTGAGAGAAATGTTTTATCTTATCCCATATGTTTCGAGCTTGCCATGGTATCCATAGAACTGCTGCAAGTTTAATAGGTTGAAACAGTGATACTTCCATTGTTACCCCATTTGGAGGTGGATTAACATACTACAGAGTAGGGATACACCGAATCCAGGTTTTGGTTTGGAATTTGGCCATGGTCAGGCCTATTTCAGCAGGATTTGGATCCAGCCGAATCCAAGTCCCTGGCGGAACCAAATCCAAAAAATCCCATGTTTTTTCATCACACAAACAAGGAAGTCAAACATGTTTCAACCACGCAGGCATCACACAGTTTTCTTTCCCCCTTGTTTCCCAAATTTACATTTGCAAATGGTCTTGTAAAGGCCAATTTCGAGTTATTATAACCCTCAGATATTTTAGGTAGATGAGATGCCATTGGAAATTAAAGTTTAGTTCAAGAAGCTTAACCAGGAGGAGGGATTGATGTTTATAGCATAGGTTTTAGTATAGTTAATCCTAATACCTGAGAGGTCAGCAAATTTATTAAAAGTATAAATACAATTAGATAATATAGTTAGTTGTTTTGTTAGTTATGAACATGAGGCTCTCAAATTCAGTTTCTTTCATTGTACAACTGTTTTTGGATGATGTTTCCCTTTAAGATCATTACATTTACCGTACACCTAAGCAAACCTTCGCAATTGAATTCCATCTCAAATTGAAGGGGTTGTGTTTTCCACGAAATTTGCCCAAAAACTCAAATAATACAAGCAATTCAATTTTTGTCCCACCTAAAATTAGATTAAGTAGAGTTTTATTCCTGTTGAAAACTCGATTAATTTGGGGTTTTTTAAAATTGGGGTTTTTCTACTAGAGTTTTTTCTTAAATAAGATAAGATTTGGGTTGTGAGTTTTGTTGTTATAGTCAAAAAATTCTAACAACATATAATACTACTACAACTCATCTTTCTAATAATAATAATAATATTATTAATAATAATACTATCGTCATCATCATCAAAATTATACCACTACTACTGCTACTACTACTACTACTACTACTACTACTAATAAGAATAATAATATTGTGCTAAATCATGGTTGTTTTTCCTGTAAAACTTGAGCCTGCAACTTTCTAATTACTTTTGTAATTCTGAGAGAATTGGATTTTCATGTAGTATAGAAACACAATTTAACAGTTTTTATCTTTACTCTCTCAGGATCCATGAAAAATTTGTACTGACTATATTAATTAAAACATACAGAGTAACTGATGCTCTGGTTCTGGTGGAACGTAAAATTATTTAGTAGATATCTGGCAGAAAAGTGCAGTAAGCTGCAGTTGGATCACTTTTTATTTCTATGGGACTGTGACCTATATTCTGTACTTACTTGAAACCTTCTCATGAATTAAAGGGGTGGCTCACCTTCAAACAAACAACTAGTTATTTTCAGATAGATCACCAGAAATAACATTTTTTTTCAATGACTTTCTATTTTCTATGTGTGACCGTTTTTCTAATATTGAAGTGTAAAGTGTCATTTTCACCTTCTGAAGCAGCCCTGGGAGGGGGGGTCACTGACCCTGTAAACTGCTCTAAATGGATACATTTAGTTGATACATTTCTTATTTTTGTCCCTGCTGAGCAGAATCTCTGGGTTTCATTAAAGGCAGTAGTGATGTGCTGGCCGACCCGATACCCGCTGATTCGGGTCGACCTCGCACTGCTCCTCGCGGGTTGCGGGCGGGTGCGGGTTGAGCTCTTCTCCTGCTCTCCCCGCCCGCCACCTTCAAATGCCGGCTTTCGACTTCCGGTTTTATAGTCTCGCGTCTGCTCGCCCCCGCCCCTTTTGTGACGTCATCGGCGGGGCGGGTCTATAAAAGTACCCCAGAAGCGTGGGTGCGGGCTGGAGCAGGGCGGGTTAGGGTCGGGTGCATCACTAAAAGGCAGCTGTTATTGATACAAAAGTTACTCCAGAGATGCTGCTGAGAAATATTTCAACCAAGGAGCAGATTTATCAGAGGTCAAGGTGAATTTTCGAATGAAAAAAATTTGAATTTCTAGCTATTTTTTTGTGTACTTCGACTAGGGAATAGTCCAAATTAGATTTGAATTTGAAACATTTTTTAGAATTTAAATATCAAAATGTATCATGTACTGTCTCTTTAAAAATTAGACTTCGACCATTCACCATCTGAAACCTGCCGAATTGCTGTTTTAGCCTATGGGGGACCTCCTAGAACCTATCTGGAGTCAATTGGTTTACTTTGAAAAATCAAAGTTTTGTTTGGGAAAAACTTCAAATCGAATTATATAGATATTACTTTGATTCATACGATTCAAATTTGGCAGAATACGGACCTATTCCAGTGGCGGAACTACCGGGGGAGCAGGGGGTGCGAGCGGGCCAGGGCCCGCACCCCTTCAGGGCCCGACCCCCTCTAGTGACACTACTGTCCTATTCTATCAAAAACTGTATATATTAGTGATGGGTAAATAGATTCGCCAGATGCAAATTTGCAGCAAATTTCCACATATCGTCAACGACAAATAAATTAGGAAAATCAAAAAATTTTGGATGCACATCAGAAAAGTCGCTCGCGTCAAAACTTTCACACATCCACATTATTCGGACACCCTTTGGCTTTAACGCTGGCGTCAAATTTGACGCAAGCAAATTTTTCATAGTTTTCGTGCATTTTTTACCGTTTCACAAATTTTGCAAGAAATTCACAAATTTTTCACTGAAGCAGAACAGGACAAATTCGCCCATTAGTATCCTATATCTAGGGGCATATTTATCAAGGGTCGAATTTTGAATTGAAAAAACTTATGTGAATTCAAAAAGACCAACCGAAATTAAGTCAAAGTTTTTTTGTTGGTTGAATAGGTCTGTTTTCGGCCAGATTTGAATCATACAAATTGAAGGAATAGAGCATTCGATCAAATTTGATTTAAAATTTTTCCCAAAAAAAACGTAGATTTTTTAACTAGACAGTACATGATAAATTTCGATATTTTTGAATTTTTTTAAAATTCGAATTAAATTTGGACAAAAATAGCTCGAAATTGGAATTTTTTTCATTCGAAAATTCACCTCGACCTTTGATATCTGCCGCCTAAACATTTCTTACAACTTAGGGTTGGGGCAGACGGGCAGATTCGGGGAGATTTAGTTGCCTGGCGACTAATCACCTCTTCTCCCCGAACTGCCTTCCACCTGCCTTCCGCCTGCATGAATGAAGAATCGCCTGCGCTAATGCACTCGCGGCGCTTCGATTTCCGAAGTCGCCTGAAGTTGCCTCACGAGGAAACTTCGGGTGACTTCGGAAAACAAAGCGCCATGAGTGCATTAGCGCAGGCGCTTCTTCATTCAAGTAGGCGGTAGGCAGTTTGGGGAGATTTTCGCCTCTCAGATAAGGCGGTTAGTCGCCAGGCAACTAAATCTCCTTCTTACGTCACTCCCCATGGTTTAAAATACATTTTTGACGTCAACTGTTTTGTCTGAAATATAATGCTCATGAATCAGAAAGTAAGGTCCCATTTTTCAGTATGATTTTTCATTGTGAGTTTGCTACGGTTGTTTGAACTGTTGCTTTTCCATAAACCATCGATCTGTTTTGGCTTTAAATGTAATTGATTTTGGGGGTGTAGTTTCATGAAGTATTTTTTTTTTGTCTCTGTAAAAACTTGCGTTTTCTTGTTGCTAATCATGCCTATGATTTAGGGGCTGATTTACTAAACCGTAACTTTTTTCGGCGCAGGCTTTTTTATGCCAAAATTCTGAAAAAGCTGTGCAGAAAAAACGTTTGCCTTTTCCAGGATTTATTATGCCATAAAACTGTGACAATTCTGAATCCGAAAATACTAAAACCATCATGTAGAAGTCAATGGCAGCTGTTTTTTTTTTTGATTCATGTTTTTCATACTTCTTTCAATAGGTTTTTCATTAACAATTTTATCAGTAAGTAAAGGAAGGGGTACAGAAAGGAAAAGGGGGGGTTGTCACGCATTAATCAAGTATTCACATCTGCATTACAGCATTGTACAGGGTTACCATGGATTAATATGTCAATAGTCAGGTGTTCCCGTTCACATTACAGTGTTATAGAGGTATGGGATCCATTATCCTGAAACCCGTTATTCAGAAAGATCCAAATTACGGATGTATTTGCTCCAAACTAAGATGTAATTAATCCTTATTGGAAGCAAAACCAGTCTACTGGGGTTATTTAATGTTTAAATAATTTTCTAGTGGGCATAAGGTATGAAGATCCAAATTATGGAAAGACCTATTATCCGGAAAACCCCAGTTCCCAAGCATTCTGGGTAACAGGTCCTATACCTGTACTGGGTTACTTTAGGTAGGGATGGGCGACTTTAATGGGCGTCTGCGTCATTTCGACCGGGGGGCGAATTTTTGTCGAATCGAATCGGCTCAAATTCACCCATCCCTAACTGTAGGCTAGATCATTCACAGTCTAATATTCACATTCACAGAGGAATACCATAGATTGATACCTCTTGCTGTTTATGGTTATGCACCCATCTAACTATTTTGCCTAACATATTGAATTCTGTGAAGGGTTGTGAATTAGAATTCGCTGAAGGCCTCTTGTCATGTCTAATTGGGATCACTGAGCGCTGTTTTGTTTATATTTGTCTATCTCTATTTGAATAAAAACCAACGTAACCAGGTGTCTCAAAAAACGTTTCTTTGCTTCTCCGTTTGGTAATTCATGGTTTTTGGGTATTTTTGATGCTGGCTTTTGTGCAGCAATACGAAAAAATCATAGTTATTGTGCGACAAATTTAAAGAATTTCATGACTTTTCTGTGACTTTTCCCATTTGTGCTTTTTCAGTTCGGATCTTTTAATACATTTCATGGCATTAGCGAAAGTGAGTTTTTGGTTTCAAAAACCTCAAAAACCACTAAAATTAGACAGTTGGCTGGGCACGAGATGTGTCAGGCCTGGTGTTTTTAATGGATTAATAAAGTAAAATTGTTAATGGATATCATTCTGGTCATCTGTTGAATGAAATCCCCTAGTTTTTTTATTATTTTATTATTAACATGTATTTTTAGGGCACCAATATATCACGTGATGCGACTGTGACTTTGTTTAAAGGAATTGTTCAGTACAAAAAAAAACAAAAAACTGGGAAAATAGATTGACTGTGCAAAATAAAAAATGTTTCTAATATAGTTTGTTAGCCAAATATGTAATGTATAAAGACTGGAGTGACTGGATGTCTAACATAATAGACAAAACACTTTACCAGGCAGTAACCAATCAGAGACTTGAGGTCAGGCCACATGGGTCATATCTGTTGCTTTTGAATCTGAGCTGAATGCTGAGGATCAATTGCAAACTCACTGAACAGATTTGTACCATGTGGCCCCCCTTCAAGTCGCTGACTGACTTAAACTTAGAGAGCGGCAAAGCATGAAGTTGGGTTCTGTTCTGTTAGACATCCAGTCATTCCAGCCTTTATACATTACATTTTTGGCTAACTAATTATATTAGAAACATTTTTTATTTTGCACAGCCTATTTATTTACAAAGTTTTTATTTTTACGCTGAATTGTTCCATTTAGGGAAAATAAAATGCACAAGAGATTTAGGGGCAAATTTACTTATCTGTGAAAATTCGCCAGAGCCGGCATCATGAACATCGCAACACTTCACCAGGCGTAAATTCGCCTGACAACGCTAATTCACGAAGATCCGAAGTTGTGCTAGTGAAAATACGATCAGCACTTCGAAGTTACAATAGCGTTGGCTAATTTGCATACGGCGGGCAGTAAAAATACAATGGACGTATATGCTGCAGCAAATACATTATAATACATAAGCCCAGGGAACCTTAATAAAATTATATAGAGGTGTTTTATTGCCCTACACATGTGCCCACAGTTTCATTTAGGTGTCATATGTTATCAAATGTAGGGGAGGGTACCCCCAAAAAAACATTCAATCTTTTTCAGCCTATCACCCCGTAAAAAGGTAAAGACGCAAGAGTTTTTTGGATCTTAGAAAATTTTCCAACAAAATTTCATGTAAGTCCTATCTACTCTATTGCACTTCACCTGGTCTGAGGCGGAAAAGGCAAGTCAGTAAAATCAATAATCAGTAACGCTCTTCCACCAGAGCGAAAATTCACCTGGCGTTAGAGTGCGAAGTTGCGACAGTCGTTCTCCTTCACTAGTGAAATTACGAATTTTCACCAGCGTTAGCCACTTCGCCCTTTATTAAATGTGCCCCTTAGTAAGGAGCAGCACACCACAAATCAACATTTTGGAGGTTACTGAAAGAATATAACCTGGAAATATGCATTAATACATAAATAGAATACATTAAGCAAGGCACTCATGACTGTGTGAGTATCATCAGTATTATGAATTGTGCCCCTTACGATGGCCCATTAAAGCGATTCTGTCATGGGAATTTTTTTTTTTTTTTTTAAAAAGCATCAGTTAATAGTGCTGCTCCTGAAGACTTCTCCACCGAAATCTGTTTTTCAAAAGAGCAAACTTTTTTAATATTTAATTCTGACATAGGGCTAGACATGTCAGTTTCCCAGGTACCCTCAGTCATATGACATGCTCTGATAAACTTCAGTCACTGCTGCACTATAAGTTGGGGTGATATCACTCATCTCTCTTTCCCCCCAGCAGCCTAACAACAGAACAATGGGAAGGTAACCAGATAACAGCTACCTGACACAAGGTAACAGCTCCCTGGTAGATATTATAACAGCAGTCAATAGTAAAAATCCAAGTCCCACTGCAGCTCCATCAGTTACACTGGGTATGAGGAACAATATCCTGTCTGAAAGCAGTTCCATGGTAAAGTGTTGGCTCTTTCTGAAAGCACATGACCCCAGGGCCGAATTTACATAGTGGGCGCCTCTAGGCCCACTGCCGTTCGTCTCCCCTGTTTATAGGTCAAATTTACTACAGTATAAGCATCTGACTTCAGATACACTTTGGGGCCTATTTACTAACATTCGACTTTCTCTAAAACTATAAAAGCAGTTGAGGTCCCAAAGGTCCCATCAATGGGAACTGCACTGATCCTATTGAACCTTTTTTGAACTTTTAGAGGTTTTGGGATTTCTTTTCGCTAGAAAAACTAAAATTTCTAGAGGTTTTTTTTTGTATTATTATTCATATTATTTAGAATGTTTCCCCCTTTGTACTTTGTACCTGATTTCAGATGACAGTTTAAAGCTCTCTGCTCTCCATACAGTTGGGCAACATGGTGACCACATTGAACGAAATTAACAACGAAAACATAAATGGAGCCCACATTAAAGGATAGCAAAGTATAACGTTTTACAATTAAATCTTCTAAACAGCAATAAGTTAAAATCGATGCAACTATGCTCGAGATTGCTGCCTTTGACAAAGCTCGGGGATACCGAGTGGAACATGCATCATAAGCACTCTATCTTCTTTTTAGTTTCTATAGACAGGGCGTTGGAACGCTCGCAAAAATGAGACAGTGATCGGTTGTGAGCGCATTGTGCTGGTGGAGGGACAAACCTTGTTTTACACTATTATTAATAAAAGTTAAGTTTTACCCTTTGATAGAGAACGTGGGACAATTATGGTGGGAAGATGCAGCTTCAATGGGTCATTCTTTTCCATCTTTTACTTATCCCATGCAAATCTCTACTCATATAGTCCCTGGAAATCCCACCTTTGGCACCGCAGTCCATCTTTCTTTATCAAGTCAGCTACAATAGAAACAAACTCCTGCTTCATTAGTAGTGATGGGCGAATTTATTCACCAGGCGTGAATTCGCCGCCAGCGAATAAATTCGCGAAATGCCCGTGAAAATTCATGGCAAAAATTCGCCGGCGTCAAAATTTTTTTTTCCGAAGAACAGTCACCGGAGTCAAAAACGGGCGTCGGCGTCAAAACGAGACGTTTCGCGAATTCGCCCATCACTATTCATTAGTCTATTGCTATGCCCCCTTTAATTGAATTCTTATGTAAATGGATTTGGTCTTTATATATTAGTATTTATTTTTGATGTGGTTGTTTTGTATGAATAGAAAGAATCAATTGCCCCGTGTGTATTCATTCGCTTCCTTATCTATGCTATGACATGAACAGTGTTTAAGGAGAAGGTCAGGTGACCCTTAAGGATTGCTGAAGTTTGATTGGCTTTGTTACTTGGCCCTATCCTCTATAGACTGTTGTATCACATGAATCATCTGTTCCAAGAAGGCAATTATTTAACTGCAAACTTCACAATTACTCAAAGTGCACAAAATCATTCTTATCTTTGTTTTTACCTAAAAAATGTAGCTACAAAAAAAAAATACAAGTGGAAGCAAGGTCTATTCTTTTGATCTACAGAGTGAAATGTTAAAATCAACTCTTTCCTGGATTCAGAACAATGATCTTTGATTATAATAGATTCTTTCCTTTTAGGAACTGCTGAGCTTCTCTTGCTAACCTGACTCTGTGGCTGCAAACGTACCTGTTTATCCATCTAAATTTTGCCTCATTCAGTTGCTTTATGAAGCTGTAAGTACACTGCATCTCAAATAAAATCCTCATGCGATATCAGAGAAGAGAAAGTCACAGATTAGACAGAACTCTATTGCAATGACAATGTAAATCCTACATGTTTACACCTATATCAATATTAGTACAAAGTTGAAACTTTTAAAGGCTGTGATGTTTTTAAAGAATATCAGATAATTACTTATAATTATTATGTCATAGTTATATTAGAAATGAGCCTAAGGAAAGTTTTGTTTAAAGCTATCGTAATTACAATATGCTCAGAATAATAAACACTAGTGTTGAAAAAACCATTTCTTGATATTTTGTTTTTTATTTCAATACATTTTTATTGTGTTTATCAGTTTTTATACATAGACCATTATTTCCATCAGGTAACATTTGCATATATAAATCTGCATCAATTTTGTTCCTGTGTTGGTAATAACATAAACAGCTATTAGTTAACAGTTCGTGACAATATGTCCGTACCACATAATAGCATAACCAAATCAAACGATCAGAAACGCTATAGCTAACAAATTAACATTTTAATACACATTAATCTAAATTATCTAATTTTTAATCTACATTGAATTCACATGAGAATATCTTTAATTAATAAAAGAAAAAGAATAATAGTACCTCTTCTACACTGTCTAGAATCATACACTAGGAAGCCACTATAGCGAGAAAAGGGTGTTGGGCACACAAGGCCCATATCTGTACTCAATCCAGGGACTCCAAATCAACAAACATTTCTTGTAGAATGCTCGAGTAGAATGCTAGTCATTTTTTCTTGGAACATAATCCATTCTATTCTCGATTTTACTGGGTCTTTTGGGATTTATTTTTTTTCTTTCCATGACCTAGCCAATGTCCTATTAGCTGCCGTGATAATGGTGGTGAACAGGCGGAACTGGGTGTTATTTAGTTCTTTGAGTTTTACCCCTAGTAATACTATTCTAGGGTCTCTAGGAACCGAAACTTTAAAGACTGAATATACCATATTAAGGATCCTTATCCAAAATCTCCAGGAATTGGGGCATGTCCACCACATGTGGTGCATTGTACCTATTTCACCACAGCTCCTGAAGCATCTGAGATTAGCTGAAGGAGTAAATTTAGCAATGCGTGCTGGTACTAGGTACCATCTAAAAAGTACCTTACCTTATAATTGGTCTCTTGTAGAGAGACTTTATTCGACGACCTTTTAGCTGTATACCAAACATGTTCCTATTCTTCAGGGTCCAACTCCCTGTCAAGGTCTCTATGTCATGCTAACATATATGGTAACTTCTGGGGCAAGGGAAGTTCAAATAACATGTTATATAGATAAAATACTGCTTTATGTAATCTAGGGGATTGAATGCACCAACTCTCAAAAAATGTTTCTGGTCTGTGCTATTCATAGGATGCCATTGTGACTGTACAAAATGAAGTATCTGTTGCTACTGAAATATTTTGTCTTGTGGGATGGAGTACTTATCTATAAGCTGTTGCAAAGGGAATGGATACAAGGATGAACACAACTGGCCCGTCTCGCAGATGTTTTGATCTGTGGGGCTTGGAGATCTGGGATAAACTGTGGGTTCCATAGTATAAGTGCTGCTGAAGTATGGGGAGAACACAAGTTTAATTTCCTGCTTAAGGTATCCCAAATTCTGAGGGTATGCTGCAAGCATCTACTAGCCCTTTTGGGTCTCTGCACCAGATTAATGCTGTGGGGGAGCAGTGGTGAGTAAAGGTGGCTTCCAAAGATACCCCGTGTGGGCTATATTCTATAGTGTATAAAGTTAAAACTTGGGATAGTTGGGTGGCTTTATAATAAAATAAAAGTTTAGGGAGACCTAGACTATTGGGGGTTTTCCTGCCCAAACAAACTATAAAATTGTTGTTTCAAATGTTTCCAGTTGGCCAGCTGGGATTGGAATAAGTAGCTTTCTAAATAAATAGTAAACTGAATTTATCCATCCTATCCAAGAGATATGGTGGACTGGATGAAGAGGGCGATGAATCAGAACAGACTGTAAGGATGGGACAGGACGGGGCATGTGTAGATCAGGACAGAATGATACTGGTGTAGAATCAGACTGGGGACTGGAAAGGAGGAGGACCGGATAGCAGGAGGACTAAATAGCAGCAGGACTGGATCACAGGAGGACAGGATAGGAGGAGGACTGGATAGCAGGAGGACTGGATAGCAGGATTCAGAAAGGAGAATGAAGAAAGGGCAAAGCAAGAGCGAAGAGCAGAGCAAGATTCAGAATAGCAAGGAAGACAAGGCAGGGCAAGGTCAAGAAAAGGTTAAAGCAAGGCAAGATAAAGGTCGAAGCATGACTGGAACTAGAGTAGGAACAGGCAAGGCAAGGTTTAAAGCAAGACAGGATCAGGCCCAGGGTAAGGCAAGACAAGACAGAGAAGGGATCAGGCAAGACAAGACAGAAAATGAAGCTGGCTAGAGAAGGAAACTTAGCTAGGGGCAATGCCACAGTGCTATTGTAGGTAATGCTTGGGCAAGGAGTTGATCAGAGGGCTGGCTTTAAATAGGCCAGGGTCAGCTCTGATTGGCTGACCCCAAACCACCAATCAGGCAACTGCTGGGCTAGGGCTGCAAAATCCAGGTAATAGATAGTGAGCAACCCTGGAGGCTGTTCACTTGGCCCAATGATTGAGGCACAGAGCCGGAAACTCAAAGGTCCCTGGCTTGAATCCCAGCAGAGTCTCACAATATTGTCAATTTGATACCCAATAGGGAGATGTAATGGGGCTGCCAGTTGAATTCAAAATTACGTTGGAGCAATTTTTCTACATCATGTGAAAGGTTAATAATTAATGCCTCAGTGTTATTATGGTTGACCTGGAGTCCGAAAATAGAGCCAAATATATCTGACAGACCATAAAGGTTTGGGAGTGAGGTAATTGGCCTAGAGATGGTAATGGCTAAATCATCAACGAAAAGACTGATTTTATAGTGGCCTCCTCCAGTTTCAATACTTACAATATTAGGGTTGGATCGAATCACTATAGCTAGCGGTTCAATTGCTAAATTAAATAGGGTTGAGGAGAGGGGGCACACCTGTTGCATCCCCTTGTTAATCATGACTGATTTGGAGGAGAATACTAATATGTTAACTAAGGCAGATCGGGCAGCGTATAATGATTCAACCCATGTTAATAGTTTAATTCCGAACCCCCACTTTTTCAATACATAGTACAGGCCAAGACTGGGGATTAAATGCCTTGTTTATATATAGTTTAAGGACCAAAGGCTTAATATCTGCTACTTTGGCTCGTTGTATAAGAAGGATCAGATGGCTGGTAGCGTCTGAAGCTTGGCGTCCTGGGACGAACCGCACCTGATCTTTGTGTATTATGGCGGTGAGGAAAGTATTAATTCTCTTAGATATAATTGTCCCCAATATTTTAATATCGGTGCTTTGTATTGAAATTGGCCAATAGTTCTTACAATCATATTGTATAAATCTGTATCAGGCTTAGGTATTGTGGATATTTTAGCTGGTAATGATTCAAGGTGAAGTTAAGAACATTCCCTAAGGTCATTGAGCATAGTAGTTAACTAGGGAACCAGTTCAGGGGCAAATTTTTTATAATATATGTTAGATGGTAGCCTGGGGCTGTGTTTGGCCCAAAGTAGGGTTTTTTCAGCATTTGTAGTCATAAGTAAGTCTAGGTCCCTCTGGGCTTGGTGGACCTGTGCAAGATGAGTTTCTGTTCATTCAAATCTGACAGTCTGTCCAATTCCTGGACTAGGATATATTGCTTTGTTTTTTTCCTTTGAACCTATTTGAATAAATACACCTCTAATAACAGCTTTGTGGGTCTCCCATAGTATGTTTTTTGATGTTACCTAGGGGAGATTTTCTGTGAAATAGGAGTTCAAATTATTTTTTACTTTAGCTATTACGTCAGGATAGCTTAAGAGTGATTTGTTTAGTCTCAAGTGTCTAAGCGATGGGGGTCCCGAGAATCATCAAAGTGGGAAAGTTGGCTGTAACGAAATTGTTCCATGTCGGGGACAGCATAAACATCCCGCAACTGGGGAAAGGTCTTCAAGCCTTGAAGTGACAATAAATCATACAAAATACAAAGTTTGCTAACTGACCAATTTTGGAAGGCTGAGTGAGATAGTCCAGGGGCGAAAGTCTGGGTTGCCGACAAATGATTGCATGTGGCTTTGAGAGGTGTGCGGAATTAATTTCTGCTTCAGGGAATTCCATAACTGTAAATGAAACTTTATTATAGGATTCACAATCTAATGTTTCTGTAGTGCTTCCTTACCAGCCCATAATAGAGAGGAGACCTTCAGAGGAAATACACAGGCATTTTCAAAATCCATCCATTTAGATTGGCCCGTTGGTAGGTGCCATTAAGTTAATTGTGCGAGGCGTGCTGCCTTAAAGTAATGCATCAAGTGTGGGACCTTCAAGCCTCCCTAACTATAAGACCTGTATAAGAATTTCTGTCTTTTAAAGTATCACTGTCACATTGTTTCATTAACACAAGTACATGCAAAAACATCTACAGTAAAATACAAAGGAGACACATAAGTATTCTGATTTCTCTCTAGGTTCCCGAAAAGCTGGATTTGTGATTATTATTACTTTTAGGATATATTCAGTGGGTAGATCACAATGGCTGTAAGCAGTTCAGAGCTGAATTTATTGCTGAGACTTGAGGAGGTGTTAGGAAGCATTTATGACGACAACTGCAGAGTACAATGTACAATTTGGGACAATTTAGGGTGGTGTAGCACCAGGGTTCCACAGCATTAATAATCATAGGTGCACTTGTGAGTAATTCAGCAGCAGAGGCAGGACAGATGCTATGGCACTTTGTGCAACTATACAAAAGTGCAAGGAGCATGTTTGGATGCAAGTACAGGTATGGGACCTGTTATCCAGAATGCTCAGGACCTGGGGTTTTACATAGTAACATAGTAAGTAAGGTTGAAAAAGACACACGTCCATCAAGTTCAACCTTTTAGTTTTTTTTTTAAAAAATCTGCCTAACTGCTAGTTGATCCAGAGGAAGGCAAAAAAAAAAAACCCATCTGAAGCCTCTCCAATTTGCCTCAGAGGGGGAAAAAATTCCTTCCTGACTCCAAAATGGCAATCGGAGTAGTCCCTGGATCAACTTGTACTATGAACTATCTTCCAAAACCCTCTATTCCCTCACTTGCTAAAAAGCCATCAACCCATTCTTAAAGCTATCTAATGTATCAGCCTGTACAACTGATTCAGGGAGAGAATTCCACATCTTCACAGCTCTCACTGTAAAAAAATCCCTTCCGAATATTTAGGCGGAACCTCTTTTCTTCTAATCAGAATGGGTGACCTTGTGTCAGCTGGAAAGACCTATTGGTAAATAAAGCATTAGAGAGATTATTATACGATCCCCTTATATATATTTATACATAGTTATCATATCTCCCTTAAGCGCCTCTTCTCCAGCGTGAACATCCCCAATTTGGCCAGTCTTTCCTCATATCTAAGATTTTCCATACCTTTTACCAGCTTAGTTGCCCTTCTCTGTACCCTCTCTAATACAATAATGTCCTGTTTGAGTGATGGAGACCAAAACTGTACGGCATATTCTAGATGGGGCCTTACCAGTGCTGTATACAGTGGAAGAATGACTCCCTCCTCCCTTGACTCTATGCCCCTTTTAATACAGCTCAAGACCTTATTTGCCCTTGATGCTGCTTTCTGGCATTGCTTGCTACAGCCAAGTTAATAATCTACAAGGACTCCAAGGTCCTTTTCCATAATGGATTTGCCTAGTGCAGTCCCATTAAGGGTATAAGTGGCTTGGATATTCTTACATCCCAGGTGCATGACTTTACGTTTATCAACATTGAATCTCATTTGCCACTTAGCTGACCAGATTGCCAGTTTGTCAAGATCGTGTTGCAAGGATACCACATCCTTAATGGAATTAATTGGGCTGGATAGTTTTGTGTCATCTGCAAACACTGATACATTACTTACAATACCCTCCCCTAAGTCATTAATGAACAAGTTAAATAAAAGTGGACCCAATACCAAGCCCTTAGGGACCCCACTAAGAACCTTACTCCAAGTAGAGAATGTACCATTAACAACCACCCTCTGTACCCGATCCTGTAGCCAGTTTCCTATCCATGTGCAAAGGACTTCATTAAGCCCAACAGATCTTAGTTTAGAAAGCAGCCGTTTGTGGGGCACAGTATCAAATAGATCCAAATAGATCACATCTACTGCCCCCCCACTGTCCAGCATCTTACTTACCACATCATAAAATGCAATCACTTTGTCTGACATGACCTTTCCTTCATAAAGCCATGCTGATTGCTGTTCATAATGCAATTCACTAGGACAAAATTTTGAATGTGATCCCTTAACAAGCCTTCAAATAATTTGCCCACCACAGATGTCAAATTTACTGGCCTATAATTGCCAGGCTGAGATCGTAATCCCTTTTTAAATATTGGAATAACATCAGCTTTTCTCCAATCCATAGGCACCATACCAGATGACAGTGAATCTGAGAAAATCAGAAATAGGGGCTGGTCTAAAACTGAACTAATCTCTCTTAGAACCCGGGGCGGTATGCCATCAGGCCCTGGAGCCTTGTTTACATAAATTTTTATTAAAGCTTTATGAATCATATCCCGAGTCAGCCACTGACTAGATTGAGCTGAGCCATTAGTGCAGCTATAAAGTGAGCCTGGGAACTCAGACTCCTCTATTGTATACTCTGAAGAAAAGAACTGATTTAGCACATTTGCCTTTTCTGTATGTTACAACCATACTGGTACCATTATTTAATGGAGCAACACTCTCAACCTGCATCTTTTTACTATTAATATATTTAAAAAACTTTTTAGGGTTAGTTTTCACCTCCACCGCAATTAACTCTTCATTTCCTTTGTTTGCCTTCTGGATTGCTGATTTACAACATTTATTACAGTGTTTATATTCATTAAATACAACTTCTGTCCCAACACATTTGTAGTTATTAAATGCCTTTCTCTTCTTTCCTATTAACTTCTTTACTTCTGTATTAAGCCACATAGGATGATTCTTAGAGCGTCTACATTTACTCCTTAAGGGAATGAATTGAGAACAGTAATGATTTAATATCATTTGAAATGACAACCATTTCTGTTCTGTGCTTTTAGCTGTAAACTTAATGCCCCAATCAATGCTCTGTAGGGCAGCCCTCAAGGCACTAAAATTAGCTTTTCCAAAATTCATGGTTTTTGTTGCCCCAGTATATTTTTGTTTTTTGCACCAGACATTAAAAGATATAACATTATAGTCACTATTACCCAGGGGTCTAATGACTTCCACATTTGCTATAAGTTCTGGGTCATAACTAGATCCAGAATAACATTTTTTCTCGTAGGCTTCTCAACAACCCGTGCCATAAAATTGTCATGCAACAAGTTTATAAACTTGTTCCCATTAACTGATCTGGCAGTACTGTTGCTCCTGTCAATATCTGGGTAATTAAAAACCCCCGTTATCAATACTTTACCCAAATAGCAGCCTTTTCTATTTGCATCAGGAGCTTAGCCTCCGCCTCCTCCATCTCACTTACATTAGGGGGTCTATAGCATACGCCTACAATTAATTTGCTGGACTCTTTACAATTGGTGAAGAACTCCACCCATAAGACTTCTGCCCCCTCATTTTCTAACATAACCTCCTCCTTTATATAAGCTTTTAAATCCTGCCTAACAAACAGACACACCCCTCCTCCTTTTCTATTGCCTCTGTCCCTCCGAAACAAATTCTAGAAACTGATATTAACGACTCAGTCATGCTACTCATTCAGCCATGTTTCGGCCACACCAATCACATCATATTTTCCCACCAGCACCTCCAACTCTCCCATTTTACCAGTCAGACCTGACTGCATTTGCAAACATACATTTAATACTGGTACCATATTGAACATATGACATGTGGTCCTCCCTATCCTTAAGTGTACCCCCAGCCAAATCTCCTCCCCCATTTTCCCTTTATTTGCCCACTATATCATCTAACCTGTTTTCCACTTAATCTTTTACTGAACCCTCCCCCCACGCCTAGTTTAAAATCTCCTCCAACTGTCTAGCCATCTTCTCTCCCAAAACAGCTGCACCACCATCATTGAGGTGCAGCTCATCCCTAGCAAAGAGCCGGTAGAAATCAGCCCAGTTTTCCAAAAACCCAAAACCCTCCTCCCTACACCAATCTCTCAGCCACACATTAATCTCCCTACGCTCCCGCTGTCTCCTTAGCGTTGCTCGTGGCTCAGGTAATATCTCTGAGAAAATTAACTTGGAAGTCCTCGCCCTCAACTTTACACCTAGTTTTTTAAAATCGTTCTTGAAGACTTCACCACCTCCTCTAACTTTGTCATTGGAACCTATGTGTACCAAGACTGCTGGGTCTTCTCCAGCCCCTCCCAATAATCTGTCCACTCGTTCCACCACATGCCGAACCCTAGCACCAGTATATATCTGTATCTTTAGGAGACCCAAACAACTTACCTGTAGGGAAAGCCTTAAAGTGGACTTGTCACCCAGACACACAAATCTGTATAATAAAAGTTCTTTCCAAATTAAACATGAAATCCAATTTCTATTTTTTTATTAAAGGATTCATAGCTGTTGTAAATTTAAAAATTTCAGCTGTCAATCAAATATTGTCTGCTTCTCCTCTATGCCTTAGGCATAGAGGCGGGGCAGACAATTGCTTTCACTTTCCATTCAGCACTTTCTAGATGTCACTGCTCTCCACACATTCCCCCTGTTCTCTTAACCATTCAATTGTGTAGCCAGGGCAATGGGATGGACATCGGGTCCCCCATTCTGGTGCACAAACAAGATTCTGAGATGATGCAAGACTTGCCTTAATAACATTGTCCACTTGCTATCATTATGAATTCCCAGACTGAAGGAAATAACATTCAAATAATTTATATTGTGTAATTAAAGTTAATTTTGCTTGACAAATGTGATGAAATAGGATTTTGAATATTTATTTTGGTTGACGGGTCCCCTTTAAATGGACAGATGGAGACTAATAAATGGAACAGAAAGCAAGATGATCCATGATTGAACTGAACTCAATGGTGAATTGAGAGTGCAGTGCAAGACTGGACAAGAAGAAAAGAGAATTCTTGCACAACAGTCTGGATGACATCATAAAGCAGTACAATAATTACAAAACCGAACAGCAGATGAGCTAACATGGTAGTTCAGGACTGGGTTCCAGTCGGTGTTTCTTGTTGCCTTGTCAGCTGTTGTATCACAAACAAAACCTACATTTCATGCAGAATAGGGTTAATATATGTTCAAAGTCATTTTTTGTGCTGGCTTTTAAGTTACACTAAAAGGTGTGATGTTAGACACATTTCAGGTTCACAATTTCTAAAGAGGAAACCTTGCAAATAATGTAAAAGAAGACACTGCCACCAAGTACCTAACAGTTTTTTTTTCAAAACCATTGTACAGAAAATTAATGTTTTTTTTAGGTTTTGACATAGTATTAAGCTTGCAAGGTACAGACTAGAGAAAATGGTATTAATGCCTCATCTGAATTGCTTCTAGTTCAGCTGACATTCAAAGAGAACAGAAGGAAAAATATGAAAAGATCAGCAATGGTTGAGGAGTGGAAAAAATACATTTTGTGTCATTTGTAGCTGTAGTTTGATAAAAAAAAAAATGTCAAGTTCACTCTAACAAGTGCTATTGCAAAAGAGGATCTACATTTTCTCCTTTAAGTTTTTTCAGAAGAATGCTATTGAATTCTGCATTATTTGTTGTAGAGATCAAGACCCAGCGAAAGTGCAGTCTTTAGTCAGTGTTCTGGGATTCATTGTTCAATTGAGGTTAATGCATACATGCCAGGGTATAGTTCTGTTTTTAAAAATAAATATATATATAAAGTTATTATCTTTTTGTCCTCACATTGTTGCATGCCGTCTTTTTATACAGAGCAAATAGTATAATTCAAACTCTAGAGTCACAGCCTGAGCTTTGCAGTTAGCTAGATTAGAGCTTTTGTCTAGTTTTTAGTACAGTTTGTCAGTTTTGAGGAAACATACAGCCCAGTGTGTTTCTGAAGGTACATCCTGAACATATATGTACAGCTGGAGATAGACTTTCAACAGAGAATAATATTTGTTTAAATGTTAAATATGTTTTACAGTCTTTTATGGACTGAGAATGATAGCATGAAATGAATGGGGTTATTTACTCAAAAGTTGAGTTTGTCAGGTTTGTGAGGTTTTTTTCTAGGTCAAATAAACTCAAAACTCGAATATTTGCTTAATTATGAAAAACCGAATGTAAAAAAGTCAAATCAATGCAATCGGGGTGGGGGGGAACTCAAATTGAGTTTTTGATCACAAACCACTGAAAAAAGCCTGAACCCTTCGAATGATTCAAGGGAACCCTGTCATTGACTTCTACATGACCTCAACAGGTTTTAGCTGGAGTATTTTCGGATTTGAGCTTTTTGCAGCTTCAGGGCATAATAAATCTCAAACATTTGAGGTTTTGAGTTTTTACTGAAACTACCCTTGAAAACTCAAGTTGTTCAGGAAAAACACAACTTGACCTTTAATAAATAATCCCCTAAGAGATTATCATCATTTTGTATGTTGAGAAATTCCAATATATATGTGGTAGGGATGCACCAAATCCATTATTTTAGGATTATATATTAAACCACAAATTAGGGATACACTGTATCCAGGATTCAGTTCAGGATTCAGCCAAGATTCTGCCTTTTTTTTTTTTTCTGCCTTTTTCAGCAGGATTCACACAAATCCAAGTGCCTGACTCAATCAATTCTGAATCAAAGAAATCTTTTCATCACACAAATAAGGAATATACCATTTTTCTCTTTTTTCCCCTAATGTACATATGTAAATTAGGGTTTGAATTCAGTTTGGTATTCCCGAATCTTTTACAAAGGATTCAAGATTCAGCCACATACCAAGCTGAATCCGAACCCTTATTTATTCCTTCAAATCCGAATCCTGCTGAAAAAGGCAGAATCTTGGCCTAATTCCGAACCAAATCCTGTATTCAGTGCATCACTAATTTGTGGTTTAATATATATTGATTTATCGGTCAGGGATTAAAACTGATCGGCTTAACCTCTTCTTTGGACATAAACAAAGATATGCTTGTTATCTAGGCTTTACTCTCATTACTTGAGCTTGTAGTCTTTTACTATTCTTAGCCTTTATTCAGTTCTTCACATAGATGGTATCTTATTAATGTCCCTGACAGTCACAGAAGGAGACCCACATTGATATGTTGAAAACAAACACCTTACAGATAAATTAATTCCCTGTCTTGAATTAAACCTTGAATTAGGCTTGAATTAGGCTTCTAGCCTAAAATGACAATGGGGTTTAAATAAACTTATATTATGCTGTAGAGAGTGATATTCTGAGAAAATTTGCAATTGGTTGAAAATTTTGATTATTTGCATTTTTTTTTAGTTATTTTGCTTTTTATCTGGTTGCTTGGGTTCAAATGACCCTAGTAAACATGCATTGATTTGAATGAGAGACTGGAACATGAATAGGAGAGGCCTAAACAGAAGAGAAGTAATGACAAGTAGCAATAGCAATACATTTGTAGCCTTACAGAGCATTAGTTTTTTAGGTGGGCCAATTTGAAAGCTGGAAAGAGTCAGAAGAAAATGGCAAATAATGAAAAATAAACAATAAAGACCAGTTGAAAAGATGCTTAGAGTTAGCCATTCTATAACATACTAATTAAGTTAGTTTAAAGCTGTGATGCCATGCTGCCCTTTTTCAAGTCTGCAGTTGTCCCCGGCCCAATGGATTTTTAATTTGTACGGGGTGGGGACCTGACCATCAATTAAGCTTTTTTAACTTTTATGGGGGACCTCTGGCCACCAATTGTTTTTTTTTAATTTGTAGGGGGGGACCTGGCCACTGAAGGGCTTCTTAAGTTGTATGGGGCGTTGTCACCATTGAAGTTTCTGAACTTTTATGGGGGGCCCTGGCCACCAATTGTCTTCTTTTAACTTGTAGGGTGGAGCCTGGCCACCAGTGAAGTTTTTATTTTTCTTTTATGGGGGGCCCTGACCACCAATTGTTTTTTTAACTTGTAGGGGGGGGCCCTGGTTACCAATGGATTTCTTGCATTTATATTTTAGCACTCATGTCTGTGTTGCTATTTACTGTGGTGTGTAGAGGTGCATGGGGACTAGGGTGGGGCCCACGGTGGTGGGTGCTGCATTGGGGGTTCAGAAAATGTTGTCATACAGGGCTCTATTTTCTTATGTCTGCCCTGTCTGTATATATATATATATATATATATATATATATATATATATATATATATATATATATATATATATATATATATATATATATATATATATATACAATACACATACTAAAGAATAATTACATTGCTAAGTTAATTTTACCTTATGGGGTTATTTATTTTGAAGGTCTGAACTTATCTCAATATCGGCTGCTACAAACTCCGATCTAAGCTGTTCAGGAAAATTACCTTTGTGGGAAAAGCTCAGATTTTCGCGATTTTTTCGTTAATTTTCTCCGAAAACTCAGAATTATTCAGAGTTTTCACTCGAAAGCTCCGCAAACATCGTGAAATTTCACAAAACCCCCGACACAACCAAAAATCAATGGGACTGTTCCCATTGACTTTTATGCAACCTCGACAGGTTTGAGATGCCGTGTTTTTATATTCTGGCTTTTTAGCCCTTGGGGTTTAATAAATTCCGAAAAATTCGTGATTTTTTTAAAAGTGTATTATAACACAAAAAATCACAAACTTTTTGGATTTCAGGGAATTTTGGGTATTCAGAGCTTAATAACCCCCTTAGTGTCTCTGAAAAGGCATATATACATTAGTAGGATCACTTACCTCTACCATAAACGGTTTGTGATATTTTAAATAATATTTTTTGCAGTCTGTATTTATATAGAAAGCAATTTAATATTAAAGGTTCTGTTCAAAAAATGATGTCTGTCTGAATATAGGTTCACAAAATGCTCATTCCAATGAGGTAAAAATCATAGGACTAATGACATGTTCTCAGATTTGACTGGATGCTTCTCTATGTCGGTTGCCATTAATGAGGAAAGAGCTGCCTGGCAGAAAATGGAAAGAAAAAAATACAGTGGCAAAGGGTCTGATTCAGTTTAATGATTATAAAGAACTCAAAGATTAGCTCATGAAAATTTCAGTAGTGTCTTTGGGGAAATCTGGAACTGTAGTTGGAGATATAGTTTTCTCATCAAATTGAATATGGCCCAAGTGAGTGACTGAAGCAAGGGACTGAGACAGGATTACTCTTCATTAATGTTAACTACAGAAGTCCTGCTTAATAGCAATACATACATGCCTTTTTGAAGTCTAAATTACGGAGATATTCACCATAAGGCTTTCATGTTTTTTTCCATTTTCATTGTACAGGTATTAATACCTAAATGTATTTACAGATGGTTTTCTTGTTTTTCATTAATTGCACTTACTAATAATATTGACATATGTCCAGAAATTAAATGAACACAGTACACATACGGATAGACACTTGTGTGGTCCCAAGACAATGTAACACATGGGCTGCACATAATTTAGGATTATGCTTAAATCTAGTGTTCTTGGGAGCTCATTGGACATTCTATAGTGCAGCAGTCACAAGCGAATTGTTTAAGACTACTGGACTTGCAGTCAATGGAAGTTGTGTAGTTTTAGAGCTTATTTCAACCACTACTAAATTCACATTTTAAAAAATGTCTACTTATTTATTAAAAGATCCGAATATAAAAAGCAGAAATAAATAAAAACGCAGAACAAATCCAATTAAGAATACAAAAACCTTAAAAATCTTTGTTTACTCCGTCTTTTTTATTCTTTAACAAGCGGAATTTTTTTTTTTTTGAAAGATTCTAAAACCTCTAAATAACTAAGGGGCCCATTTACTAAGGGTCGATGTGAATTTTCGAATTCAAAAACTTTAAATTCCGAAGTAATTGTTGAGTACTTCGACCATCGATTTGAACGATTTAATCGATCGATCAAACGATTTTTACTTCGATTGAAAATGGGCGTTTTCAATCGAAAAAATACTTCGACTATCGAAGTATCAAATTCGATGGTCGAATTGCGAAGTTTTTTAACTTTGAAATTCGAAACTTAGTAAATGTGCCCCTAACTATTACAAATTTGCTAAGGACAGCTCCTATTGACTTCTACATGACCTGGGCAGCTCTTATATGGCATATGTTTACATTTGTTTTTGGGGTTTATATATTAAAGTCCAAAAGTCCAAATGCCAAAAACTTTAAAAAAGTTTTACTTTAAAATCCGAATTGTTAGTGGAAAAAAATATATATTTTAAGATTTATTATACCCATGGATGGAAAAAGACAGAATCTGAAAATCCGGCATCTCAGACCTACCAAGGTTGTATATAAGTCAATGTATATAAGTCAATGGAATTAGTCTGAAAATCTATTTTCAGATTTTCACTAGATTTTTGGTGTTTGTCGCCGATCCGATTAAATTGTAATTTTTTAATAATAAATCAGCTCCAATCGAGGATTCTAGTTTGGATGGACTTTTTCATTAAAATAATCAGAACAATTCAGACTTTAATAAATAAGGACCTTTATGTGTTTTTTTCATGTTATAAACAAAACATGCAAGATTTTTACTGCAAAAAGTTTGAAAAAAACTTTAATAAATTGGTCCCTTAGTCACTCAGGAATATGGTTCCACTGAAAACAGAGGCAAATAAGCAGGGACATCTAAATCTTCTTATGGCTTGTATATCACAATAACGTTAAACAATGTTTTCCAAAATCAATAAGCACAATATAATGGTACAGTATCCCGCTTAGATGAAAAGTTCTTTTTCTATTGCTTACCACATTATTAACATCAAACTGCATCTTCCATGCATTAAACCCATCAAAGTAATTGCAAGAGGTTTTTTTCCATTAATGAATTAATATTCATTGAAACTGACTTCAGCATTAACTTAAAAAGAATTACTCAGCTCACTAATGACCATAATGATCTTTACTATTAAAATGGAAAAATGTTTCCTAGGATAGGGAGCTTAATATACCAGAACGTGGAAGCCTAAACACCTAAAACAGCAAATGAATGTGCTCACACAGAAACAAGAGTCATTTTTAATTGTTAAGTGAAGTGCACTGGAACACTGAATCTTATTGCAGCCAATTTGATAAAAAAGTACTTTAAAAGAGTTCATATTATATATATATATATATATATATATATATATATATATATATATATATATATAATAAAGAAGAAATTACCAGCAACATCGAGTCCTTTGGTGAAGGTGAAAAATTCAAAGTGTATTAAAAATAATATATATATATATATATATATATATATATATATATATATATATATATATATATATATATATATATATATATATAACAAACAAGGGAAAGTTGTGCTCACCACTAGTTTTTAAAATCGTTAGGCGGGGGTGCAATGAGGGTGTGACCACAAAAAACATATAGACAAATACAAGATTCCTCTGCACTCAACCCATTATCAATATATTTAAGACAGCGACATTTTGTGCATACTGCTACTGAAAAATGTCTTACCCTTTAAACAAAACAGGGATTGTTTGTCCATATATTGCAATATATTTAAGCTGGCCAACTACGTCAAAGTCATCCCATATCTGGCCAGTCCTATGCTCAATTTTCATCTGATTCATTAAGAATTCTATGGTTTAATTATACATTTTATAAAAGGGACGAATACGTTTTACCTGCAACTTACTAGCTGCTTTCAAAGTAAAACTCCCAATCTTGTATTTGTCTATATATATATATATATTGTGTCGGTCCCTAAACTCAGTAAGTGACAGCAGCACAGAGCATGTGCAGTGAATCAGCAGAAAAGAAGATGGGGAGCTACTGGAGCATCTTTGGAGACACAGAACTTTACTGCTAAAGGGCAGTGGTTGCCTTGGGCTGGTACAGCCCAAAACATTATGTACAACCTTTCTTGCCTACTTCTTTAGTTAGGTTTTAGTTCTCTGAATAACTGGAAATTTGAATCTTAACGTTACCAGGAGCAGCTTTTTGTCACCCCTGGCAACTTGCTGCATTCCTTCCACAACACCAATACGTTATTGCAAATAGTTGATTTTTTTATTGTCCCAATGACTGCCTATAGGATAAAATAAAATGTAGGAATTGTTTACTATAAGCAGGAAACGGAATGAAAGATTGGAAGATGAGTAGGACAAGGTCTGAATAGAAAGATAAGTGATATAAAGTAACAATAGAAAAAAGAGCAATAGTTTTTTTGGCTGCCATGGTCATTTGAAAAAATTGAAAAAAGCAGAAGAAGAAAAAGACTAATAATTCATAGTTTAGACCAGCTGAAAAGTTTCTAAGAATAGGGCATTCTATAACATACTACCAGTCAAGTTTCAGGTGAGCTATGCCTTGAAAGTCTTTAAACTTACAGTGGCCATAGACACACAGATCCTATTGTACAAACCGATTTTCGGATCGTGTGTGGCATGTGCCAACATCTTTCGTCCGGCGAAGATCGGTCTTTTGGTCGATCGGTAAGGTTTGATTTTGACCCGACCGATCCCGCCGGAGCCCACAGCACATCGTAATCGGATTGTTCGGCCGTACGGCCGAACAATCAGATTACCCCCGATATAGCCATGCTCGTTAATGGCATATCGGAGAAAGATCCACTCGTATGGAGATGTTCTCAAATGAGCAGATCTTGGCGTCAATGGTCACCTTTATATTTACACTAATTTAGTAACATAGTAAGTTAGGTTGAAAAAAGACACAAGTCTTTTAAGTCTATATATAACCTGCCTAACTGCTAGTTGATCCAGAGGAAAGCAAAACACCCCATTTGAAGCCTCTCCAATTTGCCTCGAAATTGGCTCAATTTGACTTCGGACCAGTCCCTGTGTCAACTTGTACTATGAGCTATCTCCCATAACCCTGTATTCCCTCACTTGCTAAAAAGCAATCCAACCCCTTCTTAAAGCTATCTAATGTATCAGCCTGTACAACTGATTCAGGGAGAGAATTCCACATCTTCACAGCTCTCACTGTAAAAAACCCCTTCCGAATATTTAGCCGGAACCTTCTTTTCTTCTAATCCGAATGGGTGCTTTCTTGTCAGCTGGAAGGACCTACTGGTAAATAAAGCATTAGAAATATTAATGTATGATTCCCTTATATATTTATTCATAGTAATCATATCACCCCTTATGCACCTCTTCTCCAGCATGAACATCCCCAACTTGGCCAGTCTTTACTCATAGCTGAGATTTTATAATGCTGTATTTTAAGAAACACATAAAATTAAAGATAAAATGAATGTTAATTGCAAAAGTGTAAATTTATACCAATTATTTTTTGGGATTAAGATCCCTTCCTAAATTACCCATAGACGCGACGATTCTTCTTGCCAAACGACCGATTTCAATGAAGCCCGACCAATCCTTCGAAAATATCATGCGGTTAGTGGGATTCGAACAATCGTACATCTTACGATTTTTCGGCCGACATCTGTCAGGAAATTGATCGGCCAGGTCAAAAAAACTTTCTTGGTCCCAGTGCAATCTATCTATGTTTGCAAGGCCAAGCAGGCAGCTACACTTTGTTTTCCTGGCAAATTGGTCTTTTTAGTTGATGGTAAATTCGTACGATCGTTCTGAGAAGATCGTGGTCTCACGATCATGATCTGATCTTTTAAAAATCTCAACATCTATGGCCAGCTTAAGTTCTTCATGACAAGCAGACACAGCCATTGATAGTTTATCCCATTCTAAAACTATAACAGGGGAATGTAATAAAACACATTGAGAGAAAAATCTTCACAATGCGAAAATGATTCCTTTCCGCAAACATTTTTCATTTGCACAAATGTAATGTAGCTGTTGCAAACCCATTTTGCGACCAGACCACTTCTGCCAGGGGAAGAAAGCTTGCAAATGTTATCATTTGCATCAGGGGGCAGTTATTTAATAAAAGCACACCATAAAAGTGTGCTTTTCAAATGTGTAATGCAAAAAGAAAAATTTACAAAACTCACATTTTTGTTTTTATTTGTGCAAATTTATTTTTTAGTTTACAACTTTTATTACATTTCCGCAAGTGTTTTCTAAACTATTCTGTTACTGTCTCAACCAATTTAAGAGGTCCATGTCCATGACATGAAAAACCAAAGAGGCCATTTATCAACAGTCTTATTTTCTTGGTTTTAAAAGTTTTTGAAAGCACGACTAAACTCACTTTCTCTAAAGCCACGAATGCCATGACATTTATTGATTTTTCTGACTTGATGCACAATAACTGACTTTTTCATTGTTACACAAAAGCTAGCATCAAATACACCCTGAACACCTCTAAAACCAAGATTCAAAAAAAGATCTTCCAGTTGTAAAAGGAACATCTGCGATTGACTGATACATGTTTTCAACAGGTTTAAGCTGGAGTATTTTCGGATTTGGAATTGTCACATAATAAATCCCGGGAAAAGCCACACTTTTTTTCCCTGTGGCTTTTTCAGATTTTTGGTGGTTTAATAAATCAGCCCTTAAGAGTAACAGCTTGTTCTTTGGAGTGGTCACCATTCTTATGATATCAGATTATTTTAGTCTGTTCATTTATTTATCTCAGTTAATAAAGACCAATGGAAAGTTCTATTGAAATCTGCCCCTTATAACATACTAAGGGGCAGATTTATCAAGGGTCAAATTTCGAAGTTAAAAATATTTCGAAATTCGAGCATCCAATAGAAATACTTCGACTGCGAATATCGAAGTCAAAGTTTTTTAAATCGAAATTGGGTATTCTGCGGTCAAAGTAAAATCATTCGATCGAACGATTCGAAGGATTTCATTGATCGGTCAAAAAATGCTGTAGAAGGTCCCCATAGGCTAACATGGCTCTTCGGTAGGTTTAATTTGACGAAGTATTGAAATCGAAGTTTTTTAAAGAGACAGAGAGAATCGAACGATTTTACTTCGAATCAAAGTTAAAGTCGAAGTCGTAATATCCTTTTCGATGGTCAAAGTATCCAAAAAATTACTTGAAATTTCAAATATTTTTATACTTCAAAAATTCCCTCAAATTCACTTCGACCCTTGATAAATCTGCCCCTAAAAGTTAACTTGAAGGTGAACCACTTGTAACTTGTATTCTGATATCTGGTTATTTTTGTATCTCCCTCACTTACTTAAATATTCATGAGAATACTTTATTATTTAATGCAGAAAGCTGCAATTTTATATTGGATGGAACTAGCTGAAATGACACTATTGAATGGAAAGACACATCTAACAACTTAAGCATGACTCAACTTGGTTAATTCCAGTAGGACATGTAGAAACGTTTTTATACATGTCCTGGCAAGTGTTTGCAAATACAGAAGATTTGAAGGGCTTCATGTATATCAAAACTTGCAGTTGGGTATAAGTAAGATAAGAAAAGCAATACATTATGTATGCTACTGGTGGTAGTTTTTCTCATTAGACCCAAGTCCTAACCACAATTTGGACTAATTTACAAAAAATCTGAACAAAAATTGTAAGTGCGGGAAAAGTCGTGGAACCTGAAAACCACAAATTTTTCAAATTTTCAAATGAAAAGCACAAAGCTCAAAATTCCGAAAGCCACGAAGATCATGAAGGCAAGAAACATCTTCCAATTGTAAAAGGGACGTCTGCCTTTGACTTCTACATGACTTCAGCAGCTTTTAGCGGGGGCAAATTCAAATTTGGATTTTTAGCAGCTTTGTAGCATAATAAATCCCTCTAACAATCTGTATTTTTCCCCTTAAAAACTCAACCAGAAAAATTTGTAGCTTAATAAATAGGCCCTTAAGTGTAACGAGTTAAATTATAAATGAATACTACATGCTCCTTGATCACGGTAATACACAGAGGGGCAGATTTATCAAGGGTCAAATTTTGAAGTAAAAAATACTTCGAAATTCAACCATCGAATTAAAATATTTAGAATTCGAATATCGAATTCAAACATTTTTCATCGAATTTGGGCATTCTGCGGTCGAAGTAAAATCAATCGAACGATCGTACGATTTTACTTTGTCTTCAAAAAACTGGGAAAAATGCTGTAGAAGGTCCCCATAGGCTAACATAGCACTTTGGCAGGTTAATTTGGCGAAGTATTGAAGTCTAAGTTTTTTTAAAGAGACAGCACTTCGATTATCAAATGGTCGAATATACAAACTATTTTACTTAGAATCAAATTCGAAGTAAATTCGAAGTCGTAGTATCCTATTCAATGGTCGAAGTATCCAAAAAATTACTTCGAATTTCGAATTTTTTTACCTTGAAAATTCCCTCAATTTCACTTCGTTCGATCCTTGATAATTCTGCCCCATACTGTATCTGAAAATATGGAGGCAAAGCCTTTTCAGATACTAATCTAAATGAGTTCATATAGATGCAATTTTCTTTGATCATATATAATATTATGTTTAATAGCTGCTTTCTTGTCTAGACAGTAATCAGTAAATGACAGAAAATGGCTTGGCACCCTTTGGAATGGATAATTTTCTCACTGATGACCTCTTACTAGTGCAATTTTATAAGTGGATGAGCGACAGATTCACGTGTGCACTTAAACTCTAAAGTAAATTACTACTTTTTCCAGCTGGGATATGCAATTAGGCATAGCTATATTTTAAGAATATGAAGTGTGTGCTCTGCTCTCTGCAAACATTCCTTAGAAAAACTGATAACATTTCAGTGAAAGGTTTCCATGTTGCCGATTTTTATGAAAGTAAAAAAGCAGTTGTTGTCATATCATGCAGGTAAGCATTGTGAAGATGTGAAGTAAAAGGAATGGGGTTATAGTAAATGATTATCCACTAATTTTTATTGTAATAAAGGTTTGGGACTTATGGTTGTTCGGGTAAGGGGCCTTTCTGTAATTTGATCCATCTTAAGTTTTAGTAGGTTATAGAATGGCTATAATTATAACTTTTCAATTGGTCTTCATTTTTTATAGCTTTTACAATTTGTTTTCTTCTTCTGACTCTTCCTGCTTTCAAATGGCGGTCACTGATCCCATCTAAAAAACAAATGCTCTGTAAGGCTACCCATACCATATATTGTTATTGCTACTTTTTATTACTCATCTTTCTATTCAGACCCTCTCCTATGCATATCCCAGTTTCTTATTCAAATCAGTGCATGGTTGCTAGGGTAAATTGGACCCTAGCAATTATATTGCTGAAATTGCAAACTGCATAGCTGGTGAATAAAAGGCTTATTTACTCAAAAAACACAAATAAAAAATGAACACCATTTACAAATTGTCTCGGAATATCAATCTCTACACGGTGCACAGGTGCAAGTGAGCATTGGCATTACCTGTTGCTTGGAGTAGGCATTTTGTACCAACTACATTATTGACTTCATGGGTCTGATTTACCAACATATGAGCTTGCTTGTGTGCAACTTATATTTCAAATAAAACACAACACATATGGGCAGATTTACATAGGGTCGAATATCGAGGGTTAATTAACCCTCGATATTCGACTGCCGAATGTAAATCCTTCGACTTCGAATATCGAAGGATTTACCGCAATTCCTACGATCGAACGATCAAAGGAAAAATTGTTCGATCGAACGATTAAATCCTTCGAATCGAACTATTCGAAGGATTTTAATCCATCGATCAAAGGATTTTCCTTCGATCAGAAAATTGTTAGGAAGCCTATGGGGACCTTCTCCATAGGCTAACATTGGCCTCGGTAGGTTTTATTTGCCGAAGTAGGGGGTCGAAGTATTTTTTAAAGAGACAGTACTTCCACTATCGAATGGTCGAATAGTCGAACAATTTTTAGTTCGAATCATTCCATTCTAAGTCATAGTCGAAGGTCGAAGTAGCCCATTCGATGGTTGAAGTAGCCATATTCGACCATTCGAAATTCGAAGTATTTTTTCTTCTATTCCTTCACTCGAGCTAAGTAAATGGGCCCCATACTGTATGATAGCTGAAAAAAATCAGTCATTGGTCTATCTGCTGTTGCAGCAGATAGAAGCAGAAGCCAAAACATCCTGCCAGCAATAGCTGCAGATCTCTCTGCTGTCAGCAAAGAATGATGGGTAAAAAAAAAAAAGTATTATGGGATATTTCCTGCCCCTTGAGAATTTTCTGGCGAAAAAATACTTTTACGCCACTACATAGGTGGTGGTAAAATGTTGCGAATATTCTTGCGTAAATTTAGTCCTTTGCACATTTCGCTGTTTAGTAAACCAGGCGTTAATGTGTACGTAGCGTTATTTTCAGCGAATGCAATAACTGGCGAAAACATCTTTTTGCACAAGAAAATTCGCAAATTTATATTTACCGCAGGTTAGTAAACTGACGAAAACATATTTGGCGACAAATTTGTCTATATTTTGTGCGAATAGTTTTACCTCGCTTTAGTAAATGGACCCCTTGGGCTGATCGAGATAAAGACAACCTTTTTTCTTTGCCAAATATCCTGTTTTATAGTTGCTATTATTGTGCTTTAGATATGTTACATGCTAGTAGTTAATTAAGGCTTTAGTTTTTATCTAGCAATGGCGTTTCTTTTATGGTACAGCACGTTGAATCCTGTAAAGGGGTTGTACACCTTTGAATTAACTTTTAGTATGATGTAGAAAGTGATATTCTGAAACAATTTGCAATTGGTTTTCATTTTTTACTATTTGTGGGTTTTGAGTTATTTAGCTTTTTTTCAGCAGCTCTCCAGTATGCAATTACAGCAATCTGGTTGTTAGGGTCCAAATTACCCTAGCAACCATGCACTAAGTTGAATAAAACACTGGGATACGATTTGAACTCATTTACCAATAATTTTACTCCAAAAAATTAGAGCAACAAAATGTCATGACAAAATCACGCGTCAATTCGATTTTTTCACATTATCGAAAACTCCACATTTTACAGATTGTCCAGCACAGATCATAATGTCAAGAAACAACTTCAGGAACATCTGTCATTGACTTCTACATGACCTCGACGAGATTGAGATGGAGTATTTTTGGATTCAGATATTAAGCAGCTTTGGGGTATAATAAATGTAAAAAACATTTGAGTTTTGTTTCCACGAAAAATTTAATAAATGGGCCCATATAGATTTGCTTGTTTTGCAGAAAATACTGGACTTGCACACTTAGAAGATGAACTTCTTATTCCTTTGAATCAGAAACACTTTGGCTATGGAAAATATTTTTTTTTCCGTCTCCCTATTCTCCGGGTCCCCTGACAATGCTGTGCAAGTGGAATCCCTACATATATGTATAGTATCCATTATTTCCATTGTGTCCTCTAGGCAGCACATTCAGGGTTAACACCAGCACCAACAATAATTAGCTAGTCTTTAAACAGCCCCTTAATCCTTCCCCCCAGCATATTTTTTTTCTGTCCTACCTGAGGAAGATGGTTGCGAAGAGAAGATCAAGGTCCTGAGGGGTCTGAAGGCCGGCTGGGAACTACCTGAGGGTGAGGCCCTGGGGGAATAAGCATTTCTAGGCAGGTGGATCACAAAAGGAAGAGATCTATGAGGCTGGCCATGGTTTTCTTCCGGAAGGGGGGGAACTGAAGGCAGCTTGAATTGTGGTGGATGCGGAAGGACAACTACGTCACGTCACTTCCACCCTTATGTGTGCTTACCCGGAAGAAGGGCAGGAGTCCAGAGCAGGTGTTTTTTTCACGGGGAAACGAGCAAGACAAAAAGGTACATATACCTCTCGTTTTCTTTGTTGGTGGGGGTGGCATCTAAGTTTTAGATTGGTGGTATTGCTTCCATCATAGGGAAAATAGTTGCTGACGAGCCGGGGCTGTACCAGAGTGCACAAGGCAAGGTAGATCAAAGCTGTGTGCATAAATAGTACTTTTACAGTACACAGGATGTAGTCAGATCTAATTTAATTTATGCTATTAGATGTCTAGGTCTCCAGTTAAGAAGACACAGAAGTTGAAGCACACATACCAGATGACCATGCTCAGAAGATGTGTATGACAGGTATGAGATCTGTTGTAGGAAATCAGGCAAGGCTATCAGAATGCTTCATTGATTGGTTCAAGAACATGATGTCTCAAACTTTTGAAAAAATGAGACAGACTACAATGTCAGCAGAGGATGTAAGTAAGGAAGATTTGATTGTAATTGACCGAGTGTCGAGTGAATCAGATTCAGGAGAATCATCATCTTCCCCATCTGCTGCTAAAGGAGACTAAAGAAAGCATATTTTTGTTTCCGCCAGACAAAATACAGAAACTTATAAAAGCTGTTGATAAGATAATGGAAGACTAAGGGAAGAAGAAAAAGCAAGAAGCACCTAAAGATACGCTTTTATTCTTTTCGCAGCAGAGTGAGAATATTTTTCCGGTAAATCCTATTAAAGAGTTAATGTAGGCAGAGTGGAAAGATCCATCTAAAAGAGCTGACATATCCAGGAGGTTCAAGCAAATGATACTCTTCATAAACAGGAAGTAGCAACCTGGGAAAATCCTCCTGCAGTGGATATTCCTATAGCAAGAATGTCAAAGAGGACAACAATACCCATGGAGGATACATCAGGATTGAAGGATCCAATGGACAGAAGAGCAGATACAGCACTAAGAAGATCTTATGTGGCAGCAGCAGAACTCTCAAAACCTTCAATAGCAGCAGTATCAGTATCCAGAACTTTAAAATGGTTAAATAATCCGGCTGAAGATATCGACTCGGGAGTGTCAAGGGACAATTTATTGTATGCCTTCAAGCATATCACATTAGCAACTAACTTTTTGTTCCATGCTGCGGTGGAATCCCTGAAATTATCAGCAAGACTGATGGCCTTATCCTCAATAAAGAAAGGCATGGAAGCAGAGCCGGGCCAACCTGGCCAGGAGCCCTAGGCAACCTGGCCAGCCATGGTGCCCTTGATTGCGCATGCACGAAATTGCTCTCAAGTGCGCATGCGCGAAACTTCGATAGAGCACGCATGTGTGAAACGATGTGCGCGCATGCGCAAAAAATTACAGGCGCAGTCGGGGAGAGACGGGACCAGACATGGGGTGGGCAACACAGCAGGTACGTGCATGGCGCCCCCCCAGCTTTGCGCCCTAGGCACATGCCTACTCTGCCTACCCCTAGTTCCGGCCCTGCATGGAAGGCAGACTTGTCAATGGGATTGGAACCAGGAAAACTTTTTGGTTCGAATCTGGATACCTTGATTGAGAGCCTGCAAGGGAGAAAGTCCAAGACTCTAACTCAAGACAAACCATTAATTATATCTTAGGTTGGATTAAGTACAAGGTATTGTTTTATTATTAAAGAGAAAAAGAAAATCAATTTTAAAAATTTTAATAATTTGATTAAAATGAAGTATATCTGAGACTGCTTCCCGTAATTCTGAGCATTCTGAATAATGGGTTTCCTGGTAACGGACCCCATAACTGTATTAAAAACTTAAATTTAAAATTTGAACTTAATTGAATATATATTTTTTTTTCCTACAACATCCTGTGCAATCCAGGACAAAATGATTCTGCTGCAGAAATATGGAAGAAAGGCCAATTATATAATGCCCTGACATATTGCTGATAAATTCTGAAGATAAATTCCCACCCCTCTGGCAAATATAATATAGGTTGAGTACATCTATATTTAAGAAAGGAGCGAATGGGTTTACAATTCAACATTCTCCTATATTTATTAGTACAAAAGAATTACATTTGGGATTAATCCCAGCGATGTTCACATTGCCTTAATTAGTTTATACGCATGATATGGCCAAATGCATTAATTTTCTGATATGCTTTACTTGTCCTCCCCTAATAATTTCTGTTTTCAATTACACTTTGTATTATAAGTAACTGCCACACTGGTTAATAGATTCCTTTCTCTGACAGTTTGCATGCTCAGTCAAGCACGACTTGTTGTCACTTAGCTATATGTATAGAAGTGTTTGCTGATGTTACACTGACGTGATGAGAGCTAACAAATCACCATTTAATCTTCAAAATAAATCTGCACGCACTCCTGCGACCACAGCCATGAGGGTAAAAGAATAACTTTATTCCATGTAGTTAAAAGGTATGCGTCCTAACGCGTTTCGTATCAGCAGATACGTAATCATAGGCACTTATTTACAAAATGACCGTTTACAAAATGACGGCACGGGCACGGCACCCGGACCACTTGGCCAACTTGGTGAGTGAAAAGCCCTTCGGCTGTTTTCCATTTTCTAATATTCTAAGTGAAGGGCCTGGGGTCTGGACACCCAGGTCAAATCCGTCTGTTTGGTAAGGATTACCCAGCGGTTCTTTAGTAACAAACGATTTGGATCATTATTAAGGGATTTAACCCGTGAATTTTAGAAGTAGTATTGATTCACATATTTGTTTCACTAATGTCCAGAAGAGATTAGAGCCGGCTTTTTTCTTTTTGTTATTTTGTTACCATTTAATCTTCAACAAATTCTTTAGCTCAGTACAATGAATGTGTGTACATCATGACAAATTACATACAAAAAACAACTGATACTAGAGGAATAGAGGGCCCTGCCCAAAACAGTTTGCAATCTAGAAGGAAAAGTTGTATAAGACACAAGAGCATTATCTGAGAAAGCTGTGCAGCGTTGGGCTGGGGGGTGTCCAGGTCCATCAGAACTGCTGCTTTGGGGTCCATTCCCCAGCCCCCCCCCCATGGGCCCCCCTGTGGGTCTGGACTGACAGGGCCCACCAGGTTTTTCCTGGCCCAGTCAAATACTGAAGTTGTGTAATACCATCCAATTGTACTCTTGTCTAATATAGTTGCATTATACACAGACAAAATGGGTCAGATTTATCAAGGGTCAAATTAAAAATTTGAATTAGAATTTTCTAGGTTTTTTATGGTCAGAACTGTCAAATTCGAGTTTTGGGAGTTTTGGGAGTTTTTCAAATACGATTTGAGTTTTTTAATACATTCGAATTCGATTTCCGAGATTTATCATACTATCATACTTTAAGAACTCAAATTTGACTATTCACCAACTAAAACCTGCCAAATTGCAGTTAAAGTCAACAGGAGGCGTCCAGGGATCAATTTGGAGTTGTTTGCAGCCTTCCTGACATTTGCATTTTTTTCGGAGAAAAAACTCGAATTGGGTTTCTAAAAGTTTTCGGGTCGATCCTATTCACCCAAGTTTAAACAATTACATTTTTTTTATACATTTCGATTGGTCGAATTTCGAGTTCATGGGAGTTTATGGGAGTTTTAAAAAACTCACATGAACCCGAAATTCGACCCTCTATATGTAGATATATGTTGTGGTCCTTCAACATTAATAGAAGTATGTAAGAAACAAAGGAGCTTCCAACTGTACCTAAAATAACTTTTCAAAATGCAGTTACAAATTTTTCATTAACAATCGGTTACATTTATTTAATTACAGGTGTGGGATTTCATATCCATCAACTCATTATCCAAAAAAATCAGAATTACAGGAAGGCCATCTCTCATAGTGTCCATTACAGGTATGGGACCTGTTATCCAGAATGCTCAGGATCTGGGGTTTTCCAGGTAAGGGGTCTTTCCGTAATTTGGATCTTCATACCTTAAGTTTGCTAAAAAAATGTGGAAATATTAATTAAATTATTGTTTTCTCACAATAAGCATTCATTATACAGTATCTTAGCCAGGATCAAGTACAAGGTACTGTTTTATTATTACAGAGAAAAAGGAAATAATTTTAAAATGTTTGAATTATTTAATTAAAATGGAGTCTACGGAAGTCTTCCCATAATTTGGAGCTTTACCTGTTTAAACAAATAATTCTATTTTTAAAAACAATTTCCTTTTTCTCTGTAATAATAAAACAGTACCTAACATACCTTAAAATGATGGAGATCCAAATTACAGAAAGATCATTTATCCAAATAACCCCCAGGTCCCAAGCATTCAGATCCTATACCTGTATTACACAATGGATATTACTTTATGTCAATGTCTAATGTGACAAGATAATGCCTTAAGGGCTAATATAATTTAATACATTCATTACAATGAAATCAGTTTTTTCCTCTGTGTGTTTAGCAGTTTTTAGTGAATGCTTAACATACATCATCTAGCCAGATATATACGGTAGGCCCTCAGGCTGAAAATTGGCCAGATGCTGATCAGGCAGGTTTGACAATCCTGACGCAGTAAAGGCTTGTATCTCCTTCATTTTGATCCAATTATTTGGCAGCCTTATTTTATCACCCCTAGCGATAATCATACTAATGCATGATTTGTACAAAAACAAATAAAGTGTAAAATAAACAGCAAAAAAAAAAAAGCTTTGATAGCAACAGTAAATATATATAGTTAAAGCATTCATTGTTTTCAGATTGTTCACCAGAAATAAAGACTTTTTTTCAATTGCTTTCAACGTTTTATCTTTGACGATTTTTGCAGAAAACCCTTTAAGCCAGCAATATTTTCCATTTCATTTGCACTTATTGCGAGTCGTTTTTTGAACATTTTGTGCTCTCTAACTATCGGTGGCATGTCCTGGAGGGGATATTTAGTTTCCCTAGTAAAATTATACATAATATTTTTCAGAAGAACCTGAGCTTTCCAAATCTGCTGGCGTTTTTTGTGTATTTCCACTTCTGGAGAAAGATTTAGCGTTCTAAATACCAAATATAGGGATTTACAGCAGAAAAACATTATATTATATACAAAAATTCAACTGATTTGGAATGCCTCATGTCTCTCAAACATGAGTTCGAATTTCGAGTTCATGGGAGTTTCAAAACCAAAAAATGGAAGAACAGTAGGCTTACCACAGGAAACCATATATTTTTGAAAAGTAAACATTCTACTGAATCCAAAATGGGTAACCATGTCTTTCTACTTCTAATTACCAGACATCAAAGCTGAACCACAATGTCTGAACCACATTGTGCAGTGCGGTTAGAGAATACGCTATTCACAATGGCAATAAAGCATTTATTTAAAAAAAAAAAACCCACATGATGCAGTAAAACAAGCCAGAAAATTGTAAAAGATCGTATCAGAGTATTTGCACAAGTAAATGTGTGTTTGCATGAGTGCAAGTATGTGTGAGTAGTGATGGGCGAATTCAATCGCCAGACGAGAATTCGCGGTAAATTTGCGCGATTCGCCGCCAGCAAATAAATTTGCGAAACGCACGCGAAAATTCACCTGAAAAATTTCGCTGGCGTCTAAAAAAACAATTTAGTCAAAAACGGGCACCGGTGTCAACAACGTGACGCCCGCGCCGTTTCGCTAATTTTTCGAAACGGCGCAAATTCATCCATCACTATGTGTGAGTGCTGTGAATATGTGGAACCCCCCAATCCCACAAAAATGTATGTATGTATGTGTGTGTGTAAGTGTAAATGCAAGTCTGTATTAGTTGAAAAAGTGTGTGATTGTGTGTGTGACACTACCCTGGGGTGTGCAGGCTGGAAGTCTGGACCACGAAGAAGGCAACATCATCAATGCTCCTGGTCGGGGTGGCACTAGGGAGGACCAGGAAGAAGAGGCCGTAGCAGACACATCGTTTTCACGTGCCTGCCTGAAGCCTAGGGGCCCCCCAGGGGCCATTCGTTTCCCCACTCTCCTCGTTGCCTGGGGCAAGTGGGAACTTTTAAAGCTGACTCGCAGAGCTGGAAGTGAAGCAGAACAGAGACTCTACGTTCTGTGACACTTTGATACGTTTAGCCACAGAACATAGACGTGGCACTTAAAGGGCTAAAGTTTGATGTTCCTGTCTCTGGTGTTTCAGTCTGGCAGCTCAGTAATTCAGGTGCTGTTACAATTTGCTACATTAATTGAAACATTTATCAACATCATCTGTGGAATAATAGCAACTATTGATTAATTTACAACAGTTACAGGATCAGCGACCCCCCCCCCTGAGCAGCTTCAGAAAGACATAGAGCGTTATTTACTAAACTTGGTTTAATAAAAATGTAAGGCAAATTCAAGTTGTAGTAAATAACCCCCTTAAGAATGTGAAAAAAAAAGCTTTAAACTTTAAAATTAGAAAATGGTCACAAATAGAAAGTAATTGGAAAAAGTCTTTATTTCTGGTGAACTATCTGAAACCTACTGAACTGAAAAAAGCGTTGGAAGAGGAACAACCCTTTTAACATGTAAAAATTTAAAATCAGTGAAGACCCTACTTAGTGCTAACTGCCTGCTACCTCTTTCCACAACCTTCAAAACGTCAGTATTAAAACTACTTGAGGAGGTTGCAGGAGGTGAAAATTGGATTGGATTTATATTTATATGATTTTTATGGTTCACTAATAGCACCTGATAATTATTGGGCTTTTACTTTCCTTCTGTGACTTGCTGGATTTGTCAAATTTCATTTTTTTTGAAGATTCCATAACAGAGTGGACACTTAGGGGCCGATTCACTAACTTCGAGTGAAGGATTCGAAGTTAAAAAACTTCGAATTTCGAAGTTTTTTTTGGGCTACTTCGACCATCGAATGGGCTACTTCGACCTTCGACTACGACTACGACTTCGAATCGAAGTCGAAGTACTGTCTCTTTAAAAAAAACTTCGACCCCCTAGTTCGCCATCTAAAAGCTACCAAAGTCAATGTTAGCCTATGGGGAAGGTCCCCATAGGCTTGGCTAACTTTTTTTGATCGAAGGATATTCCTTCGATCGTTGGATTACAATCCTTCGAATCGTTCGTTTCGAAGGATTTTATCGTTCGATCGAAGGAATTATCCTTCGATCGTTAGATCGAACTATCTGCGCTAAATCCTTCGACTTCGATATTCGAAGTCGAAGGATTTTAATTCCTAGTCGAATATCGAGGGTTAATTAACCCTTGATATTCGACCCTTAGTGAATTGGCCCCTTAGTCAAGCATACTGTATCTCATAGCTTCTGGTGTGCAGGTGATGTTATAATGACAGATGATAGGGGTTAACACATGATTAGCAAACAGAACTTGTTTTTAAGCTTTAGGTGTTTTAAGCACATGATTTAAGGAAACTTGCAAGCTTTCTTATCTGTATTCTTCCTTATTGATTCAGGCAAATCCACATGTACTTGTTTCTAGTCTTATTCCAATTATAGAAAAACCTATAATATATTTATCAAAAAAATAGAATATTAGATTTATATAAAGGTGTGGAATCCCTGTCCAGTGCCGAACTGGGAAGAAAAAGCAGCCCTGGCAAAACTATCAAAGCAGTCCATGTATTTTCAACCCCAAGGTTAACTACAACTACTGTTTATTAATAAATAAAGTTTGATTTCCTGGACCAAGGGGAGCCATTAGCATTACTATATACCCTATGCTGAAATGTGCTCTTGTAACAAGTATCTCACCCCAGTTTCTATCATGGTTATTCTTTTAATTTGTGTTCCTATTTTTACCGTATATTCCCTCAGTCACTGTAAGACGCGTGGGGAGATTGGTAAAATCCCTTACCTCCCGGTGCGTCTCTCCTAGACTGACGGTGTGCTTGCGCGCACTTCCAGGTTTGCGTCCCTGATTGACGCCGACACCCGCCGAGCGCCATGACGTCACCAAGGGGCGCCAGATTTGAATTTTGGCGCCAAATCTTGCTTAAAAGGCTACTCCTCCATTTTTGAAATGCCAAAGCTGGCTTCAGTTTATCTGTTCCTGTTCAAGCGCTTATTTTCTCTATTGATATCCTGGTTTTGACTTCTGCCTGATCTTTTGACTAAGTTTATTGCCGCCTGCCTTGAACTCTTCGCCTGACCTTGACTACGCCTTCTCTTCTTCCTTGCCAGTACCACGATTATGCTCCTGTTACTCACCTCCTTGTTGGCTTCCGTAGCAGAAAGCCCGGGCCCCAAAAGGGGTGAACACTGGAACTCCTCACCTGTGCATGCTAAGGTATTATTCACTACACGAGGTTCCTAATAATGAGATTGTAACAGTCACTCTTGAAAAAAAAAAAAAGCAGCATTTTTTTCAACCACATAAACTAGCCGGTCTCTAAAGTTTGGCCCCAGTTCCATGCCTGTGTGATTTTGAAGCCAGATAAGCAAAATGCAATTGCAAATAATTCAATCAAATAATTCTAGTGTTTAAAAATGGTATATACTGTAGCAAGAACAGTCCACTAACAGATAACAGAAATGACAGATATAAAGTGATATAAAGTCACACTGGAAAAGATAAAATTGTGAAGCCATTTTTTGAAGCAAGTTAGAGTGTGGTGGACACTTTGGGGCATATTCATCGATTCATCAAAGGGTAAAACCAGAGGTTGCCAGAGTGAAATTCCTCTTCATTTCTGTGGATTTTTTTTTGATGAATGGGTAAAAGTAAGAGTTCACTGTTTTATAAACAGGCTTTTAAAAATCCTATAGGAAAGAACAGAATTTCACTCCCCTGTCCTCTCCCCTTTATTCCTGCAAATTTTCACAGAGTAATGGGGATTAAAGTACTGGGAATTTAAGAAATGATTGTATCTCCAGCACATCCCCAGTGTTCTTGAACCAATGTGGGTGTGGTTGTGCAGCATGCTGCCCCCCTAAAATCTTGCCACTCTTGGCCCGGGCCTTGGTGGCCTTTCCACAAATCCGGGCCTGATTGATCTGGATAAACCGAATTGTTGCAGCAGCATTACAGAAAACAGAAATAGAGACTAAAATAACTAGGGATGCACCGAATCCACGATTCAGTTCGGGATTCGGCCTTTTTTACCAGCATTCGGTGGAATCCTTGCATATGCAAATTAGGGGCGGGGAGGGAAATCACGTGACTTTTTGTCACAAACCATGGAAGTAAAAAATGTTTTCCCCTTCCCACCCCTTATTTGCATATGCAAATTAGGATTTGGTTTGGTATTCAGCCGCAAAGGATTCCGGGGTTCGGCCGAATCCTAAGAATAACAAAAACAGCATATTGTGAGTTATAGCCATCACTATTGGGACTATTGACAATATAATATGAATAATGAATATTTAAAATCATAGGTAATTAACCAGTAATAAAAGTACATTAAGGGGGTTATTTATCAAAGGTCAAGTTTGTGAGTTTTTTTTCTACCTCGAATAAATTCACAACTCGAATGTTTGTTTATTTATAAAAAAAAAACCTGAATGTAAAAAGCACAAATTATTACAATCTGGCGGAAAAACTCGAATACTCGGACTGATTGAGTTATCTGTAAAAAATAACCACAAACCAAAAAATCACGAAGGCTTAAAACATCTTCAAATGGTTCAATGGACCTCTGCCATTGACTTCTACATGACCTTGACAGGTTTTTTTCAGATTCAAGCTTGTTGCAGGTGAATAGTAAATCTCAAAAAAATTCAATCTCAAATTTTTTATCCTGAAAAATTTGAATTTTTACTGAAACTACCACCGAAAAACTAAAAATTTGTGGGAAAAAACACAACTCAAACCTTTGATAAGGTTGAGTTATTAATATGTGTTATAACTATGTGCTATAAATGTGCACTATATGTATGTGTGTGTGTGTGTGACTGAAATATCAGACTTCTTTTCTAAGCAATAAACAAGGGCGCTGCTGCCATGAGATGACTACAGCCTGCTGCAGCCCGCAAGTTACCAGGTGTGGCAAATAGCCGCTCCTGTTAACGGCAAGAGCTGAAATCCTGATTTTTGAATTGGAATTTCGACTCTTCTAGTGCCAAGAGTCTCTGCACTTGTACTGCCCCTCCAAAATGAGGCTGGCAATAAATTAACATTATTGTTTGACTTAATTAATATTACTGTGGTTCTTATTTATGAAAATTTGGATTTGTTTAATTTTAAAGGTTTTTTCTACTTTGAATAAAATGCAATTCAAAAAATACACATGTTAACATATTTATAAAAAATCTGAATATAAAAAATTCATATTAATAAACTTGAAAAAAAACTTGAATACCTTGGGGCACATTTACTTAAGAGCCAATTGTGTTTTTCTGACGAATTTTCGCTAAAGAGACAATTCACAGCAACATTGCCTAATTGCTAAAAGTTAAGCAAAATTCACTAGCAAATTACCTTGTCGTTGAAGAACTTTTGCTGCTTTTCGCCAGGCAGATTTTCGCTCAGGCTAACAATTGTAAACCCCCTAATTTTTTAATTTATCTTAATCCGAAGTTCCTGGCCAAATCGAATTTGAATTTAAAAAAATCACATGGCTTTTTGTCAGACAAACAAAAATATTAAAAATGTTCTAGCTGCGTGTTTTTCTTTCCCCCTCATTTCCCTAATTTACATATGCAATTTAGGGTTCGGATTCGGTTTGGTATTTGGCTGAATCTTTCACAAAGTATTCGGGATTAGTCCGAATCCTAAAATAGTGGATTTGGTGCATCTCTAATAGTCATAGCTCTCATATATTTTTATAATTGTTCTATCTACTTGTTTATTCCAATTTTATATTAAAAGCATCTTTAAAATTATACAATATCCTGCCTGTTTCAATGTTCAATGTTTCAGATATGTAAAAATGTAAAAAAAAAATCAGTTGCAAGACAACAGCAAAAAAAATATTTTGAAAATTCTTTATACCAAATGGGACCAGTTTTCTTGCTCAGATGAACACAGTACACAGATGATGAAAAAAAGCTTTCACAGCATGTTTCCCTTCAATATTATAGTTTCATTTGATCATTCATTCCAGATCATGAGTTTAACATGACCTCCCTTTCCATTGGGATTCACTTTTTATGATGACCTCTTACCTCAGCCAGGCACCTGACTTCTTGAGGTCCATCATTTTATTCTATGAAATACATAATGAAAAAAATTGTAAAAATTGCTTGTCGTTATGTTTTGACAATATCACTCTGCTCTCCTTGAACCATGAACATGCCATAACAACAGACACTTAAATCTTCCTCTTTCACAATAGTCTCAGAGGCAGTGGGGACAACAGTATGTGACAAAGTATGCAAAGGAGGCCTCAATTTACCAATGCTTAGATACAATATTCTACAATATTGCCACAGATTCGGTCACTAACATACATATACACCAACGTTCAGAGAGATCAGAATTCCTCACTGAATTTTTCTATATCCTATCTATTACATCTTACCCTTTGAGGTCTGCATCATTCACAAACCAACACACTTTTCTATGCAACAATTAAAGCATAGTAGAAAGTACAAATGTAATTATTTGTCACATACAAACGTTCACTTTTTCTTTCACTGTCTCATAATATTTCCAAGAAGGCAAAACAGACCCTAATTTTAACCTACGGCATTTCAAAGGCCTGACAGTGATATGGGACAACTTCTCAGAGCATCTGGGGTATATGTAACTGTAGATCACAACCTCTTTAAAGAAAGTCTAGATGGCTAAACGCAATCCCAAATATTACAATTACTGAAATCGATACAGCTTAACAAAGCAGAGGCAGGCCAAGATGTCCAGGTGCCCTAAGAAACCTCGCTGGCCACCTCGACAACCATGTGCCCACGAGCTGTGATGTCGCATTGGGGGTGGAGCCACAGTGGGAGCAATAGAGCCTGGATTGGGGGAGACAAAAGACTCTTCAAAAGGTAAATGCCTAGCCCCCAACCTAGGCAGATGCCTCTTCTGTGTACCCTGAGTGTTGGTCAAACAACCACCCTGAGTTGAACAAACCTAAAAATACTATAAGGGCTATATACAAAACCAACAGAAAGCAACCAGTGGAGGAACTACTGGGGTTGAAGGGGATGTGATTGCACCTGGGCCTACACCCCCTTGGGGCCCGCCAGTGGTACGTAAACAAGTGAAGATTGTGTCCAGAGAGGGGGATGGGGGGCCTGGCCTTCACCCGGGCCAGAGATGTATAGTTACATTACTGACAACACCATTAAACACATTGACTGGCAGAAATCCTTTCTCTTACAACAATTAAAACTATCTTGGAATTTTGGACTGTCCAAAACAACTATGGGAATGTAAATTACTGTACACAATGCAAAAACAGTGAGTCGTGGCACATCAAGACAAAGAATGTTAAGGCTCCATATTCTATGAAATCTGGACAGAATCAACACAAATGATTAGCTCTTTTTCAATAGACCACAAGGTGAGCAGAAGCTTCTCTTTTAAAGGAAAGTCACGTATCGAACAATGGCTCACGTGTGAAAGTAACTAGCTCGCCCCTCCTTCTTCTCTACTTGGAAAAATGTACTGTGTCACAACTTCAGTGTCTCAAATTATTATTATACAGGTATGGTATTTATTATACAGAATGCTTGGGACCATGGATTTTCCAGATAAGGGATCTTTCCGCAATTTAGATCTCCATACCTTAAGTCGTCTTAAAAAGCATTTAAACATTCAATAAACATTATTATAAGCTTTCTGGATAATGAGTTTCTGGATAACGGATATAATGATCTCCTCCTCATCTGCTCTCTCTCTCTCTTTCTATTATCCACCCTTTCTTTTTCCTTCTCTGTGTATTTTTCTTTTACCTTAATCTATTTTGCATTTTTGACACGTTGTCATTGTTGTCTATTTGGCGTTGCTATGATTGATTGACATTGTTCAGATTACTGCGGTGACAACACAGCTGGCTTCTTGTTCAACCTTGTGATAACCTGTCAATTGTATTTACTTTATTAAAAATAAAAAGAATTTGCATTTCGGTAGCTTGTTGTAGGAAGACATCATTGCCCTTGTTGGATTTGTCAGAATGTGTTCCTTACAAAAATATTGGTTTTCTGGGGGTCTTTGTAAAGTTACAGCGCATAAAATGCAGTCAGGAGGATAATTTTGCAAAAGCGGATTTGGCTGGCGAGAAAAGTCATATGCACTATTTTAATTCGGGTCCATAAATACCACATACTTTGGTGAATTTATGCATATTGGGCATCAAACTGTTCAGTAGACCTCTGGCATTCATATTTAGTGGGATTTCCCTTTGTATGTAAAACATTGTGTGAGATAAATGCGGCAAAATGCTAAATTTTTGGGTGATTTTCAGAAATGTCATAGAAACTGCTAAGTTCAGGAAAAATTTGCAGTTTGGTAGTTGGTTTAGAAAGACATAATTACCTATTTCGGATTTGCCAGAATGTGTATTTCCCAAACATATATGGTGTTCAGGAGTCACTGTACTTTTTTGCTTCTTTTACCACACATAAAACTGGCGATGTAGTGTAAAGGTAAGCATGAAATTAATATGCACTAGGTTGGAGGGACCGTAAATGCCACATACTTTGGAAAACCTATGTACATTGGAAATCAAACTGTTCAGTGAACCCCTGGTCTTCATATTTAGGGTGTTTTATCTTGGTTTCTAATGATATGTGGGAGATAGAATGCTGCAAAGTGGAAGCTTTGAGGTGATTTTCAGAAATTTTATCAAAATCAACAACTTTAGAAAACCTTGCATTTTGGATTCAGTGGAATGTGTACCTTTGAAAAATATATGACTTTCTGAGGTTACTGCACTTTTTTTGTAGCTTTACCCCATATAAAATGCAGTAAATGTGTTGCTTTTGCAGTAGCTGGATGATAGATTATATACTTGCACATGGGGCACCAAACTGTTTAGTAGACCCCTAACCTTCATATTTAGGGTCATTTATTTTGATACCTAATGTTATGTGGGATATATGATAATGTAAACTGGAAGCTTTGAGATAATTTTTAAAAAAATTATAAAAAACAGTAATTTTAAGAAAGCATTGTGGCTGCATGGTTTGGAAAAGAAATACATATGTACTTATTTTGGATTTGTCAGAATCTGCTCTTTCCACAAATGTATAGTTTTTAGGGTAAACCTACTGTTGGTGGAATTTTTAGCCTTGAAATCAGAAGTATGCAGGTCTCTGGAGCTTTACTTTTGAAATGTGTTAGTATACTGCTGGGAGTTTTTTTCCTATACAATTAAGAAACCTCCATAAAACTATACATATTTGGTATTGGCGTGTTCTAGAGACATGGGCCTTTCCAAATCAGTTGTAATTTCATGCATAAAGTAAATTGTTTCTACTGTATATGTTTATATTATGGAAAATTCGATTTTTTACATTTTTTTTGACAGATAGAAGCCTATAACGTATTACAGACATGGAATTACACCAAAATTCTAGCATATTTTGAAAGCTTAGGTTATCCTGAAAAAAAAAAACAATGATATATTGTTTTCCTTGGTAAACCTTAAGTCCCCTCCAGGAAAGGTCCCTCAAGTGAAAGAGCACAAAATGTTCAAAAACTGTCTGGCAATAAATGTTAGCAAGTGACCAGCAGTGAATGGGTTAATTGTATATTCATGCCAAGTAAAAAAATTAAGCTTGTCTCCAAATGTTATTCTGGACTCTGAAATGCTATTTTCTTTTGCTATACTTTACTATATTCATGGTTTGCATATTAGTTTTAAGCTGGCTCTAAAGGGAAACATTATGAGAGAAGTTCAAGTAGTGTTTTATTCAGTCTACTTACTGTGTTAATTAGAAGTACATAACACACTTGATCTAATTTCGTTTCAATAATGTTCCTGAAGCAACTGGCAATCTTGTACTTTTACCATTATGTTGCTGTTCATATTTTTTTTTTCTATTCCATTCTAAAACCAATCCTTTAATACTTGGTAAGAAAACTGTGCAACTGCTAATGGACTGTGTATTGATTCTTCACTTTATCCCCAACTGCTAAAGTGGTTGGCAGACTTTTTGAAAATCTCTTATCTATATGTTTAACACCAGGGCTAATTTTCTGCTTTATTTGTCTATATATGCCACTTCTAGGACACAGTTGTAGAATTATATAAAGTACTCTGAAATCTTTTTAATCTACTAGTCATTTTTAAAGACAAAAGATTAACATGACTTAAGTTTTTTTCTTAACAAAGCTGATTATTAAGGTTTTATTTAGAGCACCTATAATATAAACAAGTTCTACTCCTCTAGGGTATAACTGTACATAAAATACATGTTCAACTGGATTACTTTTTGGTCTCCCGACCTTGCCTTACTTTATCTTATTCAACTAATATTGATCCCATTTCATGGTCTGATCATGTTCCGATTCAACTTTCTTTACATTTTTCAATCCCCATGGGTAGACAACCTCACTGGAGATTAAGACTTTATTGAACCTACAAAGTTCATTTGAGTCTATAGAAAAATCTTTTGCCCTAAACAAAGGATCGGTCGAATCAATAGCCATGCTTTGGGAAGCACACAAGGCTACTAATAGGGGCTATAGTGATCACTTCTGCAAACAAACGCATACAGAGGCAACAGTTAGTGACCCTCACACAGCAGTTAAAACAACTTGAAGACCAATATAACCAAAAGAAAGATGACAGGCTATTGAATAAAGTGCTTAAAACTCGGATGAACTAAAAACATTAGGATACAAGAGGTTGATAAAGCATTAATCTGGACCAGACAAAGGTTGTACGAAATGGGCAATAAACAACATACTTTCTTGACAAAAAAGTTGAGAGACCAAAAATCACACTTCATAATTAGAGCTATTAAAACACACTCAGATCAATTGGTCTATAATCCAGACCTGATTGCTGAACAATTCCATAACTATTACACAGCCCTCTACAACCTGCCCGATAATGACATGGGAATTTCCCTTCTACAAGAGTTCCTTAAGCAGGCAAATTTATCGGCATTCCAGGAGGATGATCTTAAACTATTAAATCAAGATATTACTTTAGAGGAGATAGCAGCAACTGTGAAAGCTCACCCAATGGTAAGACACCTGGCCCAGATAGGTTCCCTTACCAGTATTACAAATTGTATCAACATATCCTTTCCCCACATCTGGTAGAACTTTATAATGAATATCTAAGAGGGACACCTATCCCATTCTCAGATCTTACATCATATCTCTCCCTGATCCCAAAAGAAGGTAAAGACCCCACAAGCTGTTCACGCTATAGACCTATAGCTCTTCTAAACTCTGATTTAATAATATTTACTAAGATCTTAGTGAATAGACATGCCCCATTATTGCCTAAATTAATTAATGTAGATCAGGTAGGTTTTATTCAAGGCCACCAAGCAGGGGACAACACCAGGTATATTATAAACACCATAGAACTCTTACAACGCCAAGGCCACCCAGCATTAGTATTACGTTTAGATGCAGAAAAGGCCTTTGACCTCCTGGACTCGTCCTATTTGTTCGCTCTCCTACAGCATTTAAAGTTACAAGGCCCTTATCTTACAGCATTGAAAATGTTGTACTCCACACCTAGTACCTACTTAAAATTACCTGGAAAAAACAATATTCCTATAAGAATCTACAACGGTACAAGGCAGGGATGCCCCCCTTTCGTCTCTGCTTTACACACTGAGCATAGAACCTTTGGCAGCAAATATAAGACATAGTTTAGAAATAAAAGGACTTGAGGTGGTGTCTGAATAACTCAAAGTGGCATTATACGCCGATGATGTGATTGTAACCCGCACTTCCCCATCTACTTCTCTTCCTGCACTTCACCATATTTTAGATACATATAGCATGGTGTCTGGTTACAAAGTAAATGTTACAAAAACAGAAGCTTTACCTATTCATATGTCTGAAGCAATGCTTAAAGTCCTACAAAATACTTATAAGTATAAATGGAAAAAAGATTACATAACGTGCCTTGGCACAAGAATTACCAGTGTATGCATTGTCTAAAGCAGTGAAGTCTAACCTGAGTAAATGGGCTACTATGACTATATCCTGGTTTGCCTCCATCAAAATGAATGTACTCCCTAAGTTTTTGTATCTCTTTGAAACATTACCAGTGCTCTCCATACCGTCGTATGGGGAGGCAAATCTCACAGGATTAATAGAACAGTACTTAGAACCTTAAATAATCAAGAAGGTCTGGCCTACCTGTCCTTCAGAAATATTATTAGGCTGCACAACTTCGGCAGATATTAGCCTTGTCGGTTGGTCCCCTATTATGACTTGGGTGAAAATGGAAAAGGCGCTATTTCAACCATTCCACCCAAATGCTTGGTTGTGGGCATTTCATAATAAGCCAAAACTTAAAATTCAGATTCTAAAGGCAACAGCTCTTACTGTAGCAACTTGGAGAAGAGCAAATGTAAAATATAAACTGAGCTCTCCATACTCTCCTCTGATGGCAATCATAGGGAGCCCATTGTTCCAACCAACTATAAATCTCCTCTTACCACACCTGGAGAACCTACCTCCTTATTTACAGTGAGAGATGCAATGGATGTTACCTAAACCAATATACTTCCTCTAGAAACCATTAAACAAAAAAACCCCAAACTTCAAATGCCTTGGTACATGTATTTTCACATCAGACATCACTTAACGTCCTATAGTAATTACTTTAAAAGTAATTCACCCAGTTTCTTTGAAAAGTTAGCCTACCATGGTCTAATATATGAATTAATAAATGACCCTTTTATTAAGCAAGAATATAAACATGCTTACATGTTAAAGTGGGAGAATGTGATAGGTTCAGAAATCTTGAGGGAAGATTTGGACTTAATTTGGAAAAATGCCAAAGCCTGTGTTATGTGTAGCAAACAGAAGGAAAATATTTATAAAATTCTAATGTACTGGTACCTTACCCATTGTGAGACTGCATAAGACATACCCCGAGGTCCCACACACATGTTGGAGATGTGGAGAAGCCACGGGGGACGTGCCTCATATATTTTGGTATTGCTCCCATATCCAGCCTTTTTGGGAGAAAATTCAAAATCTTCTCTCACACCTTTTGCTTGATGAGATACATAAAGATATCCTCACCTTTTTACTTGGCAGACCCATTATTGGACTCACTAAAGCGCAGCAAAAATTGGTAAATCATGTTCTCACTGCAGCTAGAATTGCTATCGCTGCAAAATGGAAAATGCAAACTATCCCCTCATTAAAAGAAATTTATTTAAGAGTTAATAGTAATAAAGATTTTGAACACAGAATTGCGCTTCTACATAACTCTGTCCCGAAATTCCTAAAAATCTGGGCTGCCTGGGATCTTCTCCCATCTGTTAGAGATTAAGCATAGTAGGTGTAACAAGTAAAAAACACAATGACCATCAGAATTTACAACTATATCTAGACCTCATTTTACGTATATTGCAACAGTTTTGTAGTTCCTCTTCTCAGTTTTTTAAGTGTTACTTTTGTTTTCAGCTATAATCCTCAGTAGTAGGATAAATCAGAACTGATATGAATATATGGTAATAGAGTTTAATCGAACGGAACACATTGTGTTAATTGTATAAACCTACTTTATGTTTCATTATCTGACTTTGTCAAATAACACACCATTGACATATTGCTTGAAAGTGAACTATGCAATTTGTATATGCAAAGTTAATTTGTTTAAATAATAATAACATAATTTACAACAAAAAAAACCGTTTGGAGATGTGGCTGCATTTTGCACATAGCAATATTAAATGTAAATAAAATTACATCTTATGTCTATAGTAGTGGTGTGCGGATTGAGAAATTCTCAACCCGCACCCGACCCCTCCAAACCCGAACCCGGCCCATCGTTCCCCCTCTATTTAAAGACCTGCGGTGCAACCCACAGTGACTTCACCAAAAGGGGGGGCGAGTCCTTAAATTTAGGGGCCGGAAGTCAGAAGCCAGCAGTGCTAGGTCACGGGCGACCCATTTTGGGCAGCTGCACACCACTAGTGCACACCACTAGTCTTTAGGTTTGGCACCTTTTTATTTTTAGATATTTCATGTTAATGGACATAATTTTACTGCCAGGTTGCTAAAATACCCAGAGTTGGACTGGGGGGTTCAGGGCCACAGGGCCAGAACTATGGGTAGTCAGAGTAGGCACGTGCCTAGGGTGCAAAGCTGGAGGGGGGCACCAGGCATTTACCTTCTCTGTCGCCCACCCCATGTCCGGTCCCCTCTCTCCCCGATTCGGTTCTAGCTTTCTGGTCTATTTGCCCTTCTGCACACGCGCACAGCGATTAGCGCAATTCGCACATGCACACTTCCAGTTTAGGGGCCCCCACCCACACCCCCAGCATTCCAGCCTCACCTCCTCTGCATACCCCTTTTTTCCCCCTATTGCTGCATTGCTCAGAGCCAGAGGTCAGGGAGCAGTGCTCAGAGTCTCTGCCAGGAAACGGGTCTGGGTTTTTCCTCGTGTCCCTCCGACCCTGAAAATACCATCTATTTGCATGTACCATTTGGAAACATATCCTGCATTTTCTGAAGGGTCTGTTGGGGAAATTCAGGTACCGGAGACCACTTTAGGTAAGAAGATAAACAAAGTTTATTTATAAGTGTAGCACTATAATAAACAGACACTACTGTGGTCAGTTCTAGCTACTTTGTGTGTGGGAATAATACCACAAATGAGGCCCTCTCTCTCAGGGGTAAGTCCTCGCAGCGGGGTGGAGGCAGGGTGTAGTGCAACTGTAACCAGGTGCAATAGCACAAATGATGGGCGCCAGTAGTTTTTTAATGCTTAGCCAAACGAACTGTCTTTATTTAACAATAGCACATATCCACAATGGCACTTAGAACAATCAGACAGCATAAAGGTAGAATATACTCACAGAACCAGTATAGGCTGAATCCCTGCAGGCCAGGGAATATAGAGCAGAGAGAGTTGCAGCTTGTGAGGGGTATTGCCCAGTTTTCAGGATCTCTTTGAGTGGCAGTCTAGGGGAATTCCTACCATCCCTAGTCTCAACATTAGTCCCTACTCTGGGTCAGTAATACCCTGGGATTTTAATCCCTCTAATATCCTTGTCGGAGCCTTGAGCTGCTCAACTATATAACCTCTCTTTCACTTCTAGAGGGATCTATAAAACAAGTATACTATCTACTAGGGCCAATGCGCCTAGGGTCACAATACCCATTCCCTTCCAGCCTGCTTGGTTGGGCTAAAGCAATGGACCCAGACCTCATGGTTTCCAAGACCTTTATACTCTGACACAGTGCCATCTGGTGTACACTGTGAGAACTACAGGGGTTACAAAAGCACAAGGTCCCCATAAGGACCCACTTAGGCGTCCATATTACTAGGGATGTGCCTGTCAATAATGTGTAAGGGTGTCTAAATTTTCACATCCCTGCATTAGTAAACATATGCTGCGTGGAATATGTACTCTCAAGAGACAGAACCATAAACAAAGACTTCAAGGGGTTTTTATAATGTTTTACATGGGAATCTTATGCACAGGGAGGGAAAAGAGTGAATGAGCCATTTATATCTCAAAATGTGGTTGGCCGCATAGGTGATAGAAAAATCTGATTTAAAAAGACAAAGTGATTAATGTTTTTTTTTCACAAAAAATATGGAACAATGTGAACATAGAAGTAAAGATTCTAAATATGTGTGTGTTGGCCTATAAGGTTAAAAACAGGTACAGAATAAGTGCAAAAGCATTCAAAGACTTATTTTCAATTTTTTCTGATATTCTCACTACATTCATATTCTTCCTCCTTTCTTTTATTTTGGATGCAATTCAGTTATACTGCTAGTAGTGATGAAAAACACAGGTGAAATTATTTAGGCGGTCGGTCAGATAAAAAGCTTGCTGTATTCCAATTTTTTAATCTCTACCTTGAGATTTATTCTGCAATCTTCTTTGTATTCTATCCAACTCAGTTCTGTTTGATAGGGTGTTGTTTGACACTGAAACCGTCCAATTTCCAACAAATTCACGAAACTGTCGGAAAATTTGAGAAACTGTGTAAAGTTGTGAAACACATTGAAGTCAATGGTCGTTTTTCCCACACTGACCTCTTCAGTGGAAACTTTTTCTGCACAAAATGCATTGGCAATCATGGGTGTTTTTTAATGGCAAAAAATGTGTGAAACTGCATAAAACTTTGCGAAACGCATTGAAGTCAATGGCCGTCAATATAATTTTGATGTGCAACAATTTGACAATTTTTATATGTGCGACAATTTTGTCCAAATGCATTGAAGTCAATGGGAGTCTGAATAATTTTGACGCGTGCCAATTTTTATGCGTGTACCAATTTTGATGCATGCCAATTTTTTTTTGTGACGGATTTTTCGCCAGTGAATTTTCAAAGCACTTTTGCAACAACATTCGCAGGCCACAGAAATTCTACGCAAATCCATGCCTGCAGAATGTATTCGTCCATCACTATTTACAAATTGTGTTTAAGAAACTACCCTTAAGATTTTCCCATATTTGAGACCACTCTTTCTCTGATAGCTTTTTACCAAAAATCAGTTTCCCAAAATACAATATATTTAAGATATGTTATGTTTTCAGGTGTGTTAACCTGTCTGTATTGTAATGAAATTGAACATGTGGTAGCTACACTAGTCTTGCACCCACACATTGCACCACCTTTCATAAAACAATGAAAATGTATCATGTGAGTCTGAGGAGGCCCAGCAGGCTGAAATAAAATGTAAAATTTGGCAAAAGTAATGTATCATTAACATTTATCTGAAAATAACAAGGCATATTATCTGAAAGAAAATGTTTCACATTTGAATATCAAGAGGTAGTAAAATTAATAACTTGCAGGTATATCAATAGTTAGCTGAGAAGCTCAGATATTTTAAAGGAGCTAAAAATGCTCAATACTTCTTGAAAAATTCCCTGAGCCATCACACTCTTCTCTGCGTCAGAAGCTGGAGAAAAAAGGGTAATGTAGTAGGTTCAAAATGTCAAAACTTTTCTCCGCTAAGATTTTTACAAAACGTATTTTTATGTATCGATAGGAGGTGGTCAATGATAGCTCTGCTGCAAAGAAGAGCTTTCATCCAGTATTCACAAAAATAGAAACAAAGGCACACTCACTTCAATGCTTCTGCATAAATTCAAAGTGTTTTCTTTTTATTTTTGGTGAGATCATCAAGTGCTCTTGATGAAGGGGCTCGCCCCCCGAAACGTTTGCTGGGATCTCACCAAAAATAAAAAGAAAACACTTTGAATTCATGCAGAAGCATTAGTTGTGCCTTGATCTGTTATTGGCATCTTCAATTTTTGTCTTAGGCATCCTTGAGCTGAGATTGTAACTGCACAATGTCCTGTTTGTGGGCATCCAGGACCCTTACTACATCATCCTTTTTGTTTTCTATAGTGTCTATACGTTGGTCCAGGTCATGTAGCTGGTTAGATATCAGCGTTGTAATATCAGTTCCTGTCTTAGCCAGTGCTTCTTGTAAAAGTGTCTTGAATTTGTCCAAGACCTCCGGGTCCCCTGTATCATACGACTGCCCTTGGGAGTCTCTGGTTGAGATTCGGGACCCATCCAGAATTATCTTGTGAGTAGTGATGGGCGAATTTGGGACGTTTTTGGACGCTGGCGCAAATTTGCTGGCGAAAATGTGCCGGCGTTCGTTTGTTTTTTTTTACGCCGGCAAATTTTCGCGGCAGTTTCGAAGATTAATTCGCCGGTGGCGAATCGTGGGAATTTGACGCGAATTTGCACCTGACAAATAAATTTGCCAATCACTACTTGTGAGGCCATCTCTCCTGTGTTTTTGCGGCCTAGTAAGCAATGCACAGGGGCTGTTGTTGTTTTACTCTTCTGCTCCCACTTCCGACTACTATATGCCATCTGTCAGATTTGCTCGGTACAGGTAAAGCTCAGGGAGACAAAAAATGAGTCAGTTGTCCAGTGTAGAAGTGCAATAACCGAGGATCTGTGGATCTTGTGACCTCTGTTCTTTGATTATTTTTAAAGTTGTTGAAAAAGTGCCGATGTGCGATATTTAAATTAACCTTCAGGTAACCAGAATCTATAAATATTTCATTGATCCATTCAAACTAATTAATTCAACTAATTCAAATGAGATTAATTTGCTGTCACAAAGTTAAATTCATTGTGATTGATAGCCCACAGTTCATCTCTGATGTTGAAATCGAAGGGACGTTAATAATAACAGGCAAATAAGTAGGGATGCACCGAATCCAGGATTCGGTTCGGGATTCGGCCAGGATTCGGCCTTTTTCAGCAGGATTCGGATTCGGCCGAATCCTTCTGTCCAGCCGAACCGAATCCGAATCCTAATTTGCATATGCAAATTAGGGGCGGGAGGGAAATTGCATGACTTTTTGTCAGAAAACAAGGAAGTAAAAAATGTTTTCCCCTTACCACCCCTAATTTGCATATGCAAATTAGGGTTCGGATTTGGTTCGGGATTCGGCCGAATCTTTCACGAAGGATTCGGGGGTTCGGCCGAATCCAAAAAAGTGGATTCAGTGCATCCCTACAAATAAGTGCTGTGACATGTTTAAAGAACAAGTAAAGTCCATATGTCAAATTCCAGAATCCTAATAGCAGCTGTAACTCTCATGCTTTACCTGTAGCTGATCACAACAGTAATTGTGGTCTGCACCTTGGGCTGGATATTTTTAAAAAGTGTGAGGAGCAGACCGCAGTTAAACTGGGGGAAGAGGTGCTTGTTTTTTATGTACTCTTGCCCCCGTCTTGTTAAGTTAGTCTTTGCATTTTAAGCTTATGATAATATCATATAAAAACCAAGCATCCAAGTTTTGTTTTGTCAACAACCCCATTATAAAGAAATTTTTTAGTGCCATTTCTCATTGTACTTTATTTAGACAAATATATATTTTCTTAAATTATTGATTGATTTGCTTTTGCTCTGTACAGGACATACAATATAAAAAAGTCTTTATACAGTAGTTGGTGGTGACAAAAAGTAATGGTAACAGCAAAGCTTTTTTGTTTTTAATATAAAACGTTATATATATTAGAGAATGACCACTTTTATGTAAACCAAAAGTCCAACAATAATAACATATTAAAATTGTATTTTAATTTACAATAATTAATATTTAATAATAATATTTTGGCGTATCCAGTACTGAGAACAACTGCAGAAATTGCAATTCATATTTAAAAAAACATAGACATAAGAAAATCAAATTCTTGAGTAAAAGAGTTTTAATTACAGGTATGGGACCTGTTATCCCAAATGCTAGGGACCTGGGGTTTTCCAGATAAGGCAGCTTTCTGTAATTTGGATCTTCATACCTTAAAGGGGTTGTTCACCTTTCAATTAACTTTTAGTATGATGTAGAGAGCGATATTGTGAGACAATTTTCAATTGGTTTTCACGTTTTATTATTTAAGGATTTCGAGTTATTTATTTTTATTATTCACCAGCTCTTCAGTTTGCAGTTACAGTAATCTGGTTGCTAGGGCCCAAACTCCCCTAGCAACCATGCATTGATTTGAATAGGATGAAGAAACTGGAATAGGAGAGGACCTGAATAGAAAGATGAGGAATAAAAAGTAGCACTGATAATACATTTGTAGCCTAAAGGTGGCCATACACATAGAGATCCGCTTGTTTGGCGATTTCGCCACACTAGCGATTCTCTCCCCAATATGCCCACATTGAGGTGGGTGATATCGGGCTGATCCGATCATGGGTCCTAGGGCCCAACGATCGGATCATAATGTATGATAACGTTTATTAGAATTGGTCATTCTATATCATGCTAAAAGTTACCTTAAAAGTGAACCACCCCTTTAAAGGGCACCAATCATAACTAAAATCATTTCCTAAGTAAATACACGATGTGAAAGTTCAAGAAATCCAATTTTTAAAACAGTTAGAATTGTTTGTATAATGTAAATGATCAGCTCACTATTCCTTCTGCAAGATCTCCCCTATCTCCACTGCAGTTCTAGCTGAGGCAGCCATCTTGGATTTCACTGGCTCCTCCTACCTATATCTTCCCAGCCAACTGCAGCTCTGAAATCTTGCACATGCTCAGTTGAAATTCCTTGTTGCTTATCAACCCTTCTAAGCTATTTTCAAATCAGCCAAACCTGTGTGTTAGCTGCTCTACTTTACCTGCTGGAAGTTAGTGTGTGCCCTTCATTTGCATAATAACATCACCAGCAGGGGACAAGATAGGGAAATCTCCTGATACTTCTAGTGGAGGAGTTTACTAAAACAAGGCATTCTGGGTACAATACTCAAAGCAGTGTTACAATCTGAGCATGCTCCTGAAATTTGCATATTATAGTCTCTGTTATAGTCTCAGTATGGCCTCCCTCAGTGAAAGAACCCATTTGACAAAGTAAGGGATTTTTTTAAAACCTGCAGTTTTTTTCAAAAAACTATATATGTAGTTTGATTAAACGTGTTTATGTTGTACTGGTCAGATTGTTAATATGTGTTTGATTTTGGCTGTGATAGGTGCCCTTTAAGTTTACTACAAAAATCATGTAAACATTAAATAAACCCAATAGGCTGGTTTTGCTTTGAAAACAGATTAATAATATCTTAGCTTGGCTCAAGTACAAGGTACTGTTTTATTATTACAGAGAAAAAAGAAATCTACTTTAAAATTTTGAATTATTTGCTTTAAATGGTCTCTATGGGAGATGGAGCTTTCTGGATAATGGGTTTCTGGATAACACTAATCTGGTAAAAAAAAATTGTTGAGTACATAGTAAATGAGTGAAGGCTGCAGTGAATACATATCATGAGCTGTTATGCTGGTATTGGCTCTGCATACATACAAGCACACACCACTGTGAAAAATTACAGGTTCAAGCTATTCCCTAGTCCATAATCAGTAGAATGGTTACTATTAAATCAAACAGACAGGCAAAGGGAGCTGCTATTGCTTTTCAAATATGCTTTGTGCATAATAAATGTTCAGGTGGATTGGCTGGTAGGATGAATAACTGTTATTTGGACAAGAAGTGATCCATGTCCTTAAATTGATGCCATACCTCTAAATTCTCCTTTCCTCAAGCCTATTCTTGTCTGTATACATAGATATCTTAAATATGGTTTTCTTACTTTGCATTTCAGCATTATAGTGTTGTATGAATCAATTGCTGCATCTCTGCAGCTTTGTAGAAATTTAACTCCTACCATCCTTCATCTAGCAAGCCGGTGGGTGGAATGGTTTGAGTTTTAGGTCCACATCAGCTGAAATGGCAAACGCTACTTTCCAATTCTACAGTGAATTGTTGTAAATGAAATGTATGCAGTCATTTTTACTGATTTACTCTCCTATAGGCAGCTTCAGCTTGTAATTTATTTGCTCATGAGTTTCAATTAGTGAAAGTGTCACGTTTCATGAAATGAAAATTAATTTGGTTCATTTTCTCTTCTAATCGATATAGAACAGAGCTAAATTGGCCCCTTCATCCAGCACATAATTCATATAAACATGGGAAATATTAGAATACAAATGTAATCAACTATACAGGAACATATGAATTGCACAATTTCATCCTATGCAAAAAAAGATTTTTCTCCTGGTAAAACACATTGCATGGAGACATTTATGATACAGCAATGACAAATTAATTAAGGTACATTGAATAATCTATGGGATATGGCCTTCCTGTAATTCAGAGCCTTCTGGATAACAGGTTTCCAGATAAGGGATCCCATACCTGTATTAATTAGGGATGCACTGAATCCACTATTTTGGATAAGGCCGAACCCCCAAATCCTTTATGAAAGATTCGGCCGAATACTGAACCAAATCTGAATCTTAATTTGCATATGCAAATTAGGGGTGGGAAGGGGAACATTTTTTTACTGCCTTTTTTGTGAAAAAAAGTCACGCGGCTTCCCTCCCCATCCCTAATTTGCATATGCAAATTAGGAATCGGATTCGGTTCTACCGAATCCTGCCCAAAAAGGCAGAATCCCGAACCGAATCCTGGATTTGATGCATCCCTAATATTAATGTTATAAATAATAGTGCAGGTACATGTATGGGACCCCTTATCCAGAATGCTTGGGACCTGGGGTTTTCTGGATAAAGGATCTTTCTGTAATTTTGATCTTCATACGTTGTCTACTATAAAATCATTTAAACATTTAATAATATGCTGGTTTTGCCTCCAATAAGGATTATTTATATCTTTTGGATATTACAGAGAAAATTTTTTTTTTTTTTAAAGAATTGGATTATTTGGTTAAAAAGGAATCTATGTGAGATGCTTTCCCTCATTTGGAGCTTTCTGGATAATGGGTTTCCAGATAATGGATCACATGCCTGTTTTAATATTATAAATAAGAGTATAATATGAAATCAAATCGAAAAACAATATTTTTTCTTAACCCAACTTTACTCAACTTAAATAAGAGCTATACGATGAAACAGTTGGAACAATTATGAAATCTTTTTTGATATATAATTACTATAGCCCTGGATATTTATCCAATATAAAGTATTGATATCACAGAGGGCACCTGCTAGCACAGTCTCATCCACAACAGTATACCAGGGAGACTTTCTGACATCAAAGAATTTTCTACCACCAAATAAGGTTATCAAAGCCAATAGCTATCACATCCTCATTTCCTACCGAGCTTTAATGAGCATGAGTCATTGCATATAGTTCCATTAAGATGAAGACACTGCAGTAGAAACTAAAGCTCTGCAGGTTGGCCTTTCCCACACCATTAAATCCCATAGGATTTACTCCTTTAAAAAAATGTAGTAAATGTCACTAATAAACAGGAAGGAGCTAGAGAATGCTATATATATTCAGTTTAGCCATTTAAAAACAAATAAATATGAACATGTTACTAGTTTGTTTAATAATTATATTTATTATTATTTCAAAGTGATAGCTAGTGATGGGTGAATCTGTGCGAAAATTCGTGAACTTACAGTGAAATTCGCGAAACGGCGAAAAAATTCACAAAACACATTGAAGTCAATGGGTGTCGAAATAATTTTGGTGCACAACAATTTTTATATGCGTGACTATTTGGTCCAAATGCATTAAAGTCAATGGGCAGCAAAACAACAGTAGTGCTAGGACATTTGCACAGGGAGGGAGCTCCTGTTTTGTGAGGCCATGTTGGGGCACACACATGCGCATAATGAGCGAATGCTGCAACTTGAACATTATGCACATGCACGTAACGTCAGAAGCTCAATATGTCCATGTGCTCTGCATGACATGATCGCTCACCAATATAAGCTTCCCCATAGTGAAATGAAAAAAAATTGAAATAAATTGAATATTATGACCCATTCCTGAAATCGAGTTACATTTCACTCTCCTAATCTCTGCATCTATCTCTCTCTCTCATTATGTCTTCATGCAAGAGTCAGGAGTCTGATTTTGACAGTTCAAATACAACCTTTGGGGGCGGTACTCCTTTTGTCTTGAAGATGTATTCGAGCTCACTCTATTAATATGCCCAGAAATCCTGTCTCTCACGCATAGGATTTGTGCCAAAGTCAGTTATTTTGATAGATTTTGTTTGTGAGTGAATGAATTATTTGAGTGAGCTCTATAACTGCTAGAAAAGGGAGCACCCCCCCATAAGATATATTGGATTTAACTGTCAATCAAAATCAGACTCCCAACTGCTGCATGAAGACAGAATGAAGATAAACAGATGCTATGAGGGGGAAAATAAACTTAATTATTTCAGAAACAGTACAGAATTTTTAATTGATCATATTTAGAAAGTTTCTGTGGTCTAGCTGCTTCCTCTTCTGTCGTGTGTGCCGATTTGCAACGTGCGGTGGAGTCATCACTCTTGGAGCAAATTTCAAATATTTAAAGACTATGTCCTTTTTCACATTGCTGTAAGGATACCTGGGGGTCTAGGGGGTTCAGGGGGCCAGTGGGGACACCCACCGCATTCCCTTACACGCGTCACTTCTTCCGCGTCACGCTCATTGCTTCCAGGTTCTTGATGTGCATTTAAAGGTGCCGTACACTTTTCCTCACTACCCAAGGTCTATTCATAGTTCCTGGGTGCGTTTACTAAATCTGTTTTGCTGATCCTTGAAACTGGCCATCCCTGACCTTCTCCAGTTAAGCCACCTGTCCTGACCTTTGCTTGTTATCTAAAAATTCTCTTGCAATCTGTTCCTTTACCACGTTTGTTATGTATGACCCAGCTTGTGACCCTGACTACTCTCTCGGCTCCTGAATTTGTACTGCATTGTCTGACCGTTACCGACCCTTCCTGGCTTTTGACTACGCTTCTTGTTTCCCGTTCTGCTTAGTTACCTTGCTCGCTCAGAACTCTCTCCTTGGGCCTCTCACATTAAAGGAGAACCAAATCCTTGCTAATAAAACCCAAACCCCCCTACCCTACATAGACCCCCCTCCCTGCTCCCCCCCCCAGCCTAGGTGTTACCTTTGGTAAATGCCCCCAGCTCTTTACTTACCCCTCGGTGCAGATTCAGGGAATCAGAGTTCACAGGTGCCATCTTCTTCTCTTCAGTGATCTTCAGGTCTTCTTCTGGCACTTCAGCAATTTCCGGCGATATATAAATATGGCATTTCTAGCCATATTCACTTCTCATTTTTGTGATTGCTTCCCTTTATGTTATGTACTGAATAAAAAAATACATAAATAAATCGAAATAACTTTAAAAATTCACTAGTGATGAGTGAAACTGGTAACATTTTGTTTTGCCGACAAATTTGAGAAACCACAGAAAAATTAACAAAATAGTAACATTTTGCCAAATGCATAGGAGTCCGTGGGTGTTTCAATGGCACAAATCTGTGCTACAATTTCACTATTTTCCATGTTTCAAATAGTATTTTTTCCTTAGTTTTGTCCTTGTATTTTGGCCTTGAATGAGATGCTATTGTTCTTAGACCCATAAACTGCCTTGTCTATCATTGTTCTATGTAGTGTCATAATGCCCTTACTCCCTTACTTGGCCTATCAGCCACTGAGAGATTTGACAGCTGAAACTTGTTATGGTATATCATACTATAGCTGCAATAGGAGCAACTCCCTAAGTCTGTGTATAGCCTGCATAGAAATAATCATAAACCTGTTATCATATATACTGCATTGCAGTGTTTTTGCTCTCTATTAATGTTGAGCTCTTTAGTGTAACCAGGGTTTTAACATTAATTACAAATGCATGAGGATTTTAAAAACAACTTGTTCAACATGATCCATATTTATCTTGCACATTACTTTATCGTAAGTGATTTCCAAACAATATCTCACCCCTAAGATCATTTCATCAGTGTATTTCCTTTGCAAAGCCTTTTATCTCTATCCATTGATTCTGAACAGTAAGCTTGAACTGGCTAATCTCCATGTCTTAGGAGTCATGGAGATTTTCAATCAAATGCTTTTTAGGTTCAGGATCTCTAGAGTGCGGCTATAAAGCATTTTCATCAGTGAATAAAATGGACATTATATGTCTCACGTTTAATTTAGATGCATAGTCCTTTCCATTTAAAAAGCTAAGTGGATACATTCAACTTTATGACCGTGTAAAGAAGAGACGCGGGTGAGTCCAGTTAATGCTGAATGGGTTGAAGTTTTATTTAGTGTAATAAAATAATAGTGTCGATTTGGACCATAGGGTCATATACAATTATATACGTGTTTGTATTTGCAAAATGTGTAAATGATTGATATTAACAAGCTATACAACAGCTATAAAATTACAGAATTATATAAATTCAGAATCTACCCATCTGCCCAACCCTATATACATATATGCCAAAAACAACAAAAAAAAGCTAAAGCTAACAAATTAATTATGTATTTTATTTACCATTTGTTTAATGCACATTGTGCAACTTTACAGACACAAACAAATGATATACTACAATCAACAAATTAGTTAGTTAAGTAATAATTGAGTGATTAGTAGTTAATTGATTGTCATATAGAAATATATTTATATATATATATATATATATATATATATATATATATATATATATATATATATATATATATATAGAAATATATTTATATATATATATATATATATATATATATATATATATATATATATATATAGATATAGATATATATATCTATGACTACAGTAATTGCATATCTATCAGGCTGGACATAAACACCCCAATTAAATCACACCAACATTAGTGGTAAATGAATTGTTAGAGTCAATTAATCCTGTTGATTATAGTTTTATTATAAGGTTGATTACCCTTTTTCTGTCCAAGGAACGGATAAAGATTTTTGTCCATTCATAAACCTTGGTTTGGTATAGCTCCATGTTGGCGGTTCTCCTATTTAGTTCTCCTTTTAATTTGGCATATGTATCATCTTTAAATTAACTTTTACTATGATGTATAGGGTGATATTCTGAGACAATTTGCAATTGGTTTTCATTTTTATTATTTGTGGTTTTTATTAGCTTTTTTTCAGCAGCAATTTGTAATTTCAGCAATCTGGTTTCTAGGGTCCAAATGACCCTAGCAACCATGCACTGATTTGAATAAGTCTGTAATATGAATAGGAAAGGCCTGAATAGATAGAAAAGTAACAAAATTACGGAGCATTTGCTTTTTAGATGGGGTCGGTGACCTACCATTTGAAAGCTGGAAAGAGTCAGAGGAAGAAGGCAAATAATTCAAAAAGAAATTAAGGTAAATTAAAAAATTGCTTAGAATTAGCCATTCTATAACATACTAAGGGGGTTATTTACTAAACTCCGAATGTTTTTTTTTAAAATCTCACTTTTAAAAAATCATGATTTTTTTCAGAATTTATTATACCCTGAGGATAGGAAAATGCGAATCAGAAAATCCGGCATCTCAGACCTGTCAAGGTTGCATATAAGTCAATAGGAGAAGTCCCAATGATTTTTTGATGTGCGCTCGATTTTGTGCAATACCCCAAAGTTTTTGGGCAAAAATCCAAGTTATTGGGTGAAAAATCCGAAAAATCATGAAAATTGGATGAAAAATCTGTGAAAAAACTGATTTTTTTCTTCCGTAAAGCAAATTTTCGGGAAAATGTAATTATAAATAAGAGTAAAAAAAAACCCGAGCGGATTTGATGGGAGTTTGTAGCAGAAAATATTGAGATAAATATATATATATATATATATTTATGTACAGTATACATTAATTTTTAACCATATTCCACTGTTATTTTCCTGGTCTGTACAGATTTGTGGAAAGGCCACTTAGGCCCGGGCCTAGGGCGGCAGGATTTTAGGGGGGCGGCATGATGCCCAACCACACCCACATTGGTTGAAAAACACTGGGGATGTGCTGGAGACACAATCATTTTTTAAATTTCCCATGCGCCAATCCCCATTGATGATCAAAATTTGCAAAATAAAGGGGAGGGAACAGGGGCAACAAACGGCAGTGGGCCTAGGGGCGCCCACTATGTAAATCCGGCCCTGGGTCTGTATCAGTAAAGCTGTCTTTTATTTGTAATCTTTATATATACAGTTTAATGATGTGTTTTGGCCTGTTACTTAGAAAGTCAACTGGAAAGTAGACTCTTTAATATATGACTTTGATGTGTATGAAGGTAATAACTAGAGTACTCCAGACAACAAATTATATACTGTCCTCTTTGTGCACACTGTAAACATAAATTTACATGTATTGCTTTATCCTTGTGATTTCTAGGCTTGTTTGTAAAGATTTATTTTTACTGTTGTAGCCGTGACATTTTTACTACATCTACAAAACGAGCACAGCTTTGCTAGGCCTTTTTTCAATGTAGTGAAAATAATTTTGAATGATTTAAGTTCCTAAAATCGAATTTTAGAACAGTTTTCTCAAGGATTCTGACACCAGCCCAAGCTATAAAGAACCTGTTCCTGAAACTATAATGACATTTTCAGGGAAAGGAAATGAAAAGTAAAATTAATCAGATCAACCTAGGAAAACAATTACAGGTATAGGACCTGTTATCCAGCAGCCCATTATCCAGTAATCCAGAAAGGCCATCACCCATAGATTCTATTTTAATCAAATCACATTTTTAAAAAATATTTTCCTATTTCTATGTAGTAATAATAATAATAATAATAATAATAATGTTCTTGATCCAAACTAAGATATAATTCATCCTTATTGGAGCCAAAATAATCCTATTGGGTTTATTTAATGTTTAAATTATTTGTAGACTTAAGGTATGAAGATCCACATTGCGAAAAGATTCCTTATCCGGAAAACCCCAGGTCCTAAGCATTCTGGATAACAGGTCCCATACCTGTATAATAAAAGCAGCATTGCTACATGAGACATTCACAATATATTGAAAGCCTTTTTACAAACTAATGTGACTCCTGCTTCAATCAAGCCCTGTGTATTAAGTCATGGTAGGGAATATGAATGAAAGATACTGGGCTAAGTCATACTTTGGATACAGGATTCATATTGTTGGGGTGCAAACAGGCTCAGATTTGTGGAGGCCACCAAGGCTCAGGACAGGGTGGCAGGATTTTAGGGGCAGAATGCTTCCAACCACACCCACATTGGTTCAGAAACACTGGGGAGGCGCAAGAGATTTCTGTACATCAATCCTCATTGCTCTGGTCTTAATGATAAAAATTTGATTGAATAATAAGGAATAAAGGAGGGGACGGGGCGATGAAATACATCTGGCCTAGGGGCACCCGCTATGTAAATCTGGCCCTGGGTGCAAAGCAAAAAAAATTAAATACACAAAAAAACTCCTTCAAAAGAGAAGGAAAGGTAGTATCAGGGGGGCTTTCCCCAGTGACTTTAATTGCTTACCTTCTTCTATGAGACAGACTCTTCTTATTCTACTTGCTACAGCCTGGGGTACTTTACTTGCGAGCACCTCCATTTCCTTGCTCTGTGTCACTCTGGGTAAATGCATCCACAGTGCAGAACTTTTTTGCCATTTCTGCACATGCACACAGACCAGGGATGCCTGGAACAGCTGTGTATTGCTCACAATTTAAATATCCTGGTCTGATGCAGTTTTCGAAGAAGGGGAGCACCAGCTGGTATAGCAACCTAAGCAGACCAACAGCTTGCCACTACCCCCAGTCAGGGCTGTATATAGGTCTGATGACACCCTAGGCACAGGACCTAAACACGTCCCCTACGCTGTGTGTGTGACATCCACACGCACTCACATCACCGAAGTGATATCACACGATGTGTGCGTATTACTTCACTTCTGCCAAACAGCTTCAATTTTATAGACCACCTGTTCCAACCCCCTCTTGCCCATGATTCGTACTGCAGGCAGAAGCACTTCCCACCTCCCTCTTGGCAGTTGCTGGCACAGGTACATATTTGTGGGCAATATCTTGGCTCCTTCTGGTACAGGTAAACAGATGCAATATGATGGATTTTTGCCTGCTGCTGGCACAGATACATATTGGGGGCAATATGATGGATTTTTGGCTCCTGCTGGCACAGGCACAAACATAGGCGGACGGTGATTTTTTTGGTTGGGTAGGCTAAATGTGAACACACACAGGCAGGGCTGTATTTAGTTCCGATGACACCCCTAAGTCGTGCATGCTGTCATCACTTCTGCGTTCTTCATTGCCCCCCTACCCCTCACCTGATTTCCTATGGAAATCTGTTGTGGAGGGTTTAAAGAAAAACAAAACAAAAAAATAGGCACCCAGTGGGCCGCCCCCAAAACTGTGCCGCCCTAGGCACAGGCCCTCAGGGGGCCTATATATAAATACGGCCCTGCACACAGGCTGAGATAATTTGCAATCCTTCCATGGCATTCTAGATAAATTAGCCTAAATGAGTTTTAGTTACTTTGTTTTAGTTACTTTTATTTTTGAGTCAGGTTTAGAGTTTTGCGGCTTTTGCTCAAAGGCATGTGAATCATTTTCAATTGTGCCTGATGGGCACAGTTACAGGGGAAGTAAAAGGTCCCATATAAGGACACATGGGTTTCAACTTGCTTTAGATGTGCAGCATTTTCTGACACACACACACATAGTGAAAAGAAGATATATATAATTATTTTCTATAAAAAAAAAAAGCAGTGACCATGTATGGACTAGGATTTCAAATAGACCCATTTCCATCCAAACACATTGTTTAGCAAGAGGTATCAAACATTCGATACAGCAGGAATCAGTAAATACTGCCAAAGTAAATTAAATATAATAGAAGTTAGTCAGTACTGGCACACTAAGCTTATTTTACACTCAGGGCAGTAAACTAAGGCACCACCATAATGCTATACAGTGAAAGACAGTGGATGCTTGAACTTAATAACATACAGCAATTGGCAGTGGGCACTGATACCCCAAGCTCATGATCACATCACACACACTGTTAGAATATAATTAAGGTACAATTTACCCTGTGCCACTGATACACCACCAACATGGGTACTGTTACACATGAAGCATCACAGACCCACAACCATATAATTTATAGATTTATGTAGTCAAAAAATACTGAGCACCCTACTCACATTCTATTTTGTTGCTTAGTGCTTTCTGCTTTTCTATAATTTCCTTTCTATGTCCATGTCTTCTCTCCTGCCTTCCTCCACATTCCCACTTTCACTTCTTGCAGCTTTTTGTTCTTTTTTGTACTTCTTATTCTTTCCTTTGTATTTCATTTTTTTATCCAATACCTCAATTGTCTCCAATGTTATCTGTTTAAGATTTTTTATGCCTTTCATAATTTTTTTCTTTTTTGTCCCACCATATTTTTTTCTCCTCAATTTTATTCTATTTAAAAAACAAAAACTGTTTCCTTACTGACCTCTTGACGGTCATTAGGTTGCTGCAGCTGGGGAGTGGACAGTTTCTGTGTGTGGGAACATTGATGACCACGGGTCAAGCATTTCTTTAATGTGAGCCGTGCAGGTTCGGTGCTGCTGCTTTGCCCTCAGAACAGGGAGCGGAAATTGTATTGATGTGGGGAAAGTTCAGAGTTCAACCTCCTGCCTCTGATTCCCCACAGTTGGACAGGACTTAAAGGGCAAAGCAGCAGCACTGAAGCAATACCAGACGTGAAAAGAGATAACCGATCTCTTAAATTAAGCAGACACACAATTCAGCCGTCCCCCCCATACAGTAACTCAGTCGGCTGCCAGTAAAATCCCCCGTGCTCAGCTTCAGTAAAGGCAGACTGCGGCAGCATTTACAGTGTCGGACTTGTTTGGGTAGGCTTAGCCTCTCCAAGCCTTAAAGAAGATCCGCCCATGGGCACAAATTAAGGCTGCTGGCACAGGTACAGATTGGGGGCAATCTGAGGGATTGACTGCCATTGGCACAGGTACAAATGGGGTAATATGACAGGTGCTGGCACAGGTACATGGGACAACATGATGGCTCCTGGCACAGGTACAGGGGGCAATATGAATGGTAAGGTGGGAAATGGTAATGCAGGACCGGGTGGGGGGGTGCTGATTGAAGCCCTTGCCTAGGGTGACAAAATACCTTGGTCCGGCCCTGCTTCTAAATGATACTTTGGAGAGAGTACCATCTCCTGATATACAGAGCACCAAGTACACAGTAAAAGTGGCCAGGGTGTGAACGTGGCAATTTTCCTTATTGAGCACAAGTCCTATTCAGTGCATTCATGTTAAACAAGAAAATTTACTTTAAAGGAGAACTAACTCCTAAAAATGAATATTGCTAAAAATGCCATATTTTTTTTAAACAAGAAAATCTACTTTAAAGCAGAACCGCTGAAAATGAATAAGGATAAAAATGCCAAATTTTATATACTGATCTTATTGCACCAGCCTAAAGTTTCAGCTTGTCAATAGCAGCAATGATCCAGGACTTCAAACTTGTCACAGGGGGTCACCATCTTGGAAAGTGTCTGTGACACTCACATGCTCAGTGGTCTCTGAGCAGCTGTTGAGAAGCTAAGCTGAGGGGTCATTGCAAATTTAGATGCAGAAAGGAGGTTGGCCTGTAATATAAGCTGATGCTTCAAGCTGATTATTAAATTCTGATGCTAATTACACTGGTTTCTGTGCTGCCATATAGTAATTATCTGTATTAATTACTAATCAGCCTTATATTGTGACAATTTATATTCTGTTTGTTCTGTATAATTTGAGAGGGTTCCTAAACTCAGTAAGTGGCAGCAGCACAGAGCATGTGCAATGAATCAAAAGAAAAGAAGATGGGGAGCTACTGGGGCATCTTTGGAGACACAGATATTTACTGTTAAAGGACTTTGCTTGCCTTGGGCCGGTACAGAAACTCAAAACATAATGCACAACATTTCTAGCCTACTTCTTTAGTAAAGCTTTAAGACATTTTATAGCAGTTGGTCTAAATGGGAAGGGGGAGACTCCTGCTGGGGCCAGTTGGACTAGTATGCTTCCTTATGACTAGGTAAATTAACAATCTCAAATGTAATAACAAAATGTATTTTTATGTGCTGAGGATTAATTGCTGGTTTCGACTCATTTCTAATACTTAAAAAGCAATTAAAATAACTTTTAAATGGAATAATAAATTGTGATAGCATGAACTGTTTAAGCAATAACAAAACCTGAATTACATTTGTACATTATACAAAATCCTGCATTAGATAAGACTACCTGTTATGAATTATAAACTGTGAAAACTTTTCCTGTCAGTTAATGGAATATGATTTAAATGAATATGGTTCATGAGTTCCAAATGTGTATGTTAAAGCCAGTAGTGGCATTGGGTCTGGTCTAATTGCTTACAGTACCTGATATGTAGCAAGATGTTTACTAACAAAGACCTAAATCAACTCTGGAGCTGCTGATCAAGTAGCTCTGAAATAGGGCTGCATCCATTATCCGGAAACCTGCTATCCAGAAAGCTCCGAATTACAGAAAGGCCCTCTCCCATAGACTCCATTTTAATCAAATAATTAACATTTTTAAAATTGATTTCCCTTTTTATCTGTAGCAAAGAAACAGTACCTTGTACTTGACCCAAACTAAAATTTAGATAATCCCGATTAGAAGCAACACAATCCTAATTTAATGTTTGATTGAATTTTATGTAGACATGAAGGCCTATTTTACTGGTTTTTGGGGCTTTTGAAACCACAACTAAATTCACTTTCTCTAAAACTACGAATGTCATGAAATGAATAATAAATAATCTTTAAACATTTGAGTTTTTCGGACAATTCCTAGCGAACAAAAAATCTGAAAAAAAGTCTGAATTGATTTAAAATGATCCAATAGGATCAGCACAGCTTCCATTGACTTGTATAGGACCTCAACAACTTTTACCTGTCAAAGTTTTGTATTAGAGGTTTTCATGGTGTTTACACTTATTTTGTGTAAAAAAATCGGAATTTGATTCTTAATAAATCAGCGCCTTAGGGGAAGATTTACTAAGCCTCGGGTGAATATTCGAATTTCAAAAAGTTCGAACTTCAATGTAAATTTTTGGATACTTCGACCATCAAATAGGCTACTTCGACCATCGAATTGGACTTCGATTCGAATAAAAAATCGTTTGACTATTCGATCATTCAATAGTCAAAGTACTGTCTCTTTAAAAATCCGTTGAATTCAATACTTCGCCAAGTTAAACCTTCTACAAGCATTTTCTAAGTTTTTGGCATCTAATAAAAATCCCTCGATCGATTTCTGAAAATCGTTAGATCGAATGATTTTTGTTCGATCTATCTAATACTTATTTTAGCGTTAGATCCTTCAAATTCGATATTCGAAAGATTTCAATTCGATGGTTGAATTTGAGGGTTTTAACCCCTTGAAATTCGACCCTTGATAAATATCCCCCTTCATGTATGAAGATCCAAATTATGGAAAGATCCCTTATCTGGAGAACCCCAGGTCTTAAGCATTCTGGATAATATGACCCATGCCTGAATAGCAAATATCTTTGAAAGGACTAAGAAATAGTTGCAAAAGTGACCACTAGGGCAAGTTTCTTTAATTCTATTTACATATTCTCACACAGCAGTTTGAAAAATTTAAGTAATATTATAACCATGTCTAATGTAAGGAAATCTGGTTCTAGCATTAAAGGGCATGTAAAGCCTAAAATAGAATAAGGCTAGAAATGCTGTATTTTGTATACTAAATATAAACATGAACTTACTGAACCACAAGCCTAATCAAACAAATAATTTATGCTTTCAAAGTTGGCTACAGGGGGTCACCATCTTGTAACTTTGTTATACATCTTTGCAAGACTAAGACTGTGCACATGCTCAGTGTAGTCTGGGCTGCTCAGGGATCTTCATGAACAAAGCTGCTTGAGTTCTGCATGGCTGGGAAGTAAGACAGGGCTCCCCTTGCTATTCATAAGTATGATTGTTTCCCTGCTCAGCAATTAGGGACCATCTATCCACAGCAGTAAATGAATACAGTCAGTTTTCTTATAAAAACAGTACACATCTTTTAATTAAAGTATATTGGAGATAGATTTCTTTTTCATTAAAGAAAGTAAAAATGGGATTTTATTTTGTTGCCTTTACATGCCCTTTAAGTCTGCATGGATTATAGCTAGTTTTACAAAGAAGTAATTATAGCAGTAAACCTTTACAGATTCTTTTATCTTAAAAAAAATATTTTCTACACTGGAAATAATAATTTGATTCTTTTCTTTTCTAATGCAATATGCATCAGAAAGTACTGTATGTATTCAGACAGGTGATAGTGCTCAGTGCTGACCACTGAATAGTGCTTGACTGATGTCTGATGTCTCCGCTAAAGGGATTGTTCACCTTCCAACGCTTTTTTCAGATAGTTCAACATAAATATACTTTTTTCAATTACCTTCTATGCTCTATTAGTGACAGGTTTTCTAATATTGAAATCATATTTCACCTTCTTATGTCTTTCCAAAGCAGCTCTGGGAGGGGGGGGGGCACGGCTGGGTCACCAATGCTATAAACTGTTAGAAATTGATACATTTTTTTATACATTTCTTATCTTTGTCCCAGCTGAGCAGAATCCCTGGGATCCAAGGGGAACTCAAAACGTAAACATAATTTCAAGCAACTTTGCAATATACATCAATTAAAAAATATGCAGACTTTTCATGATTTTTAAGGGTTTGAAACAGTTCCCTAAGCCTAGCCCCCTGCTCTCCTGCTGATCTGTCTGACTACTTTGCTGAGCTGTCTGACTACTGTTACTTTGTATCAACAGCCAACTGTCCTCAGCTTGCATCCTCCAAACCCCACAATTCCCACACGTGATTTCAATGAAGGAACAGAACATCATAGTGCAATGCATTGTGGGTTATGTAGTTCCTGCATGCTGTCTGTAAGATGTGGAGAAGTTGTTACAATTTGTAACATCAGTGTTTAGTCCAGGGGTGTCCAAACTTTTGGCTTCCCTGGGCCACATTGGAAAAAGACAAATTGTCTGGGGCCAGACATGAAATACAGAAACACTTTTGATTTGTAACAGTAAAGAAAATACACAGAAAAGAACTACAATACCAGATGAAGCTATACATTGGAATATGGGACACCTGGATATTAAATATACTTATTATTATATTATTATTACTAACTGGGCAATGGGAAGAGTCCCCCCCCATTCTATATGCTTTGTGACATGACGTTTCCTCAGGAACCAAGCGTTTCAAGCTGGACCGCATTCATATCCATTCTGGGCCCTAGGGCCGCAGGTTGGACACACCTGGTTTAGTCCCTCATTCCCTGCCAGGATTTCAAATGATGCAGAAAGAGAAGAACCGTTAAACAGCTGGATTTCAGCATAGAAAATGGCATTTATTCATACTTTTTGAAGAAACAGGTATATTAGGGGTTTCTGTGTTATGTGGGCCTCTTTATTAGATTTTGGTTTTGAAGCCGGAGTTCCCCTTTCATTAAAGGCAGCTGATAGAATTGATACAATAGTTGCCAATATTCCACAGATGCGGCTGAGAAATGTATCAACTCAATGTAGCTAAAATTGTAACAGTTCAGAATCTGCACCTGAATTACTGAGCTGCCAGACTGAAACGCCAGAAACACGAACATTGAACTTTATACTTCAGCACAAAAAAATTAAAAGATAAAACATGGAAAACTATTGAAAAAAAAAATCTCTATTTCTGGTGAATGAGATGTGTGAACAAATTTATTAAACTAATTTGAGGGGCATGTCACATTTATAAAAGGGGGCTCATGTCTAGGGCATTAAAGGCTCTCTTCTGTCTTTATTATGGCTAATTGGACATTTGTTTTAAAAAGTGGCCACTTCAAGCATTTGCACCAACATTATTATTAAAGACGGCCGTATGACTTTTAGGTACCCACCCTGTTCCCATGAACCAAAGCGCAAGAGTGCTAGAGAAGTTTCACTGGGCAGAAATGAACGCTAGCAAAAAATGCTCGCCCAGCCAAAGTAACGCTAGCAAAAATTCGCCAGCGTTCGGCTGCTGAGACGCAACTTCACATATTAATAAATTAGTGTACTGTGTAATCATTTCAGTGCAGCAACATGTGTAGTCTATTATTTGCATTGATTTAATCGTTATAGGTCTGGAGAATGTGTGGATGTAACAAGGAAAGGGAGTCATAGGTGTTAATTCAAAGGCTTCCTTGCATTTAGGCACCATTTAAGTTCTACCAAAATAAGCTGAAATAATGTACTGATGCAAGTATAAAGTAGCATGTATAGAAGCAAGAACCTTTGTGAAGGGTGAGGAAAGCCCTATTCACTACGGGTGCCAAGATTTTATGCTCACATCAGTAACATTTGTTCCCTGGGCCAACTGAAGTCCAAAAATGTCTCACACATGAACCACAGTGAGATAGAAACAACATAGAGGCAAATGGGGGTGCAAATTTATTTTCCCAAGTTGAGGAAAGAAAACTAGTAAATTTATTTATTGGGGTGCCTATCATTGGGCAAGGCTTTCCTTGTCCATTTAAATAATGTTCACAAAGGTATTTGCTTCTATAAACATCTCTCAAGACTGCTGACCTTTTCTTTACGTTGATTTGTTATGCTGCACATTTTAAATCCATGCCTCAATAACTAATTTAACCGGTGAAGTAGAGTAATGACTCTCAATTAACTATCAATATATGCATGCTGCACTTGAGTGAATTTTGTTAGGACAGCCAACAAATTTACATCAATAATACTGCTTTCTCATACTAAAATACACTGGCACCAGAGTAAAGAAATTTTACATGCATCTTTCAGAAGGTCACCTGGGACAGCCATATTTCATTGTTTTCATGTAATGTACTGTAACAAGGTTCATCAATGCTTTGAATATTGTCACAAATCTGTCCTTGTATAACTGTTACCGGCATTAGTATATGATGCCATAAATGTACATGCACTTGCTTTTGGTGTCTTCTCTTATGCGTCACTAGTCACTATATCTTGGAAGTTTGGTTGAAGGTCAAGCAATCTGATGAAAATGTGGATCTTATATTTTTTGTTCAATATTTGTTCCACTAAGACACTCAAGCAATGGTTTTTAGTTCAGTGCCATAGTCTATAAGAACTGCTGAGATAGGAATTGGTTACTAGATGTGGAACAAACTATATATCTCTTTTTCTCTTGAGTCTAGTAAGGATTATTAATTTATCGAACCTTGAACATATGAAATAGGCATTTCATAATTTGAATCATGAAAATTGTCAAAAACAGGAATTCATTGCATAAACATTTTTAAAAGAGAAGGAAAATGCAAATCACTGGAAGGTGCCAAAAAAAAAGTGATTGTAATCACTTAAATAACCCAGGCTGCTGCTCCTGAGGTTCTCCTTAGAAAACCATGGAGCAATCCTCTTCTTCTGCTTCTTCTTCTTTTTGAATGCCCAGGGAAGACATGTGCGCATCAGAGTTAAAATTCTTCCTTTTACTCTACTGCACATGTTCCCCCTATGCGAAGAAAGAACTTACGGGAAGAGAATCACTCAATGGAGCTCATTGATAAGAGCCGTGGCTGATACAGTTTTCGGCTAACAGAAGCACTGTCCTTGGGTAGAGTCCTGCAGCAGGTCGGGTACCCGCGGGTTAACTGAAAAAAAATGCTGGTACCCTATTGGATTTTCAGGTGTGGATATAGATGCTGGTCTGCGAGTCGAGGGTCTGCGGGTTACGGGTATTATCTGTATTTCTTATCTTATGTTATATTGTTTGCATCAGTGAACTCTGTTTGTGATCTAGTCCCTTCCTGCTTTCCTGTGTCCTTGTGTGTCCTGTGCTCTTTTTATTTGCCTTCTGAATTCCTGGTTTGACTCTCGGCCTGCTGTTTGGACTCACACTTAATTGCTGCCTGCTGCTTAGACCTCATGCTTGCCCCACAGACTTGTTGATTTATGCCTACCTCACTTACTGACCTGACATAAGGACTTGCCTCTTGACCACAGGCCTGATGGTGGACGGGTGGCCTAGGGCGGGCCAAATTGGAAATCAAGGCCTGCTTGAAAGTACTTTGCATGGTATATGCTGTTTGTTCCTTTTCTTTATCCTTAAACCAAATTTCTGCACACTAATGAGGCTTTTAGTTTTCATCAACTCCTTATGTACTGTATAATCTGTGCTTTGCCTGCAAATTGAATTCCATTTGTCCCACAATTCTGAACAAGAAACATGAAGTAGTGTCAGTTCATCAAAATGTGTTTGAGTGCTTTTTAGTAGCCATTTACAAATTCAAACACAGCTGCAGGCTGCTAAATTTGCTAAATTGACTGCAGTCAGTTGAATGACACCATTTATTAAAGGTACTTTAACATGCACTCCTTGTACTTCCATGTTGTTCTGCTCAACACTGCTTGGTCCTTCCCACCTATTGCCACTCATTTTGTGCAGCTGTTCCTATTGATGTTGCCTCTGAACCAGACTGCACTTGCACTTGACACCTAGGGGGCAGATTTATCAAAATGTAAGTTTAGAGCTTAATAAATAAAACCTCACCCACATTCTATTCATTCCTATGGGATTTTGGAAGTGTATTTATCAAATTGTGAGTTCTAACTTTCACCCATTGATAAATACAATTCTAAAAATCCCATAGGAATGAATAAAACATGGGTGAGGTTTTTTTTTATTAAGCTCTCAACTTACATTTTGATAAATCTGCCCCTCTTTTAATGGGAAGTGCTGAGCACTATCCAAATCCTTATTCCCCATTATTATTATTAGTACACATCAGGGCATATTTACTTAGGGTCGAATATCGAGGGTTAATTAGCCCTCGATATTCGACCGTTGAAGTAAATTCCTTTGACTTCGAATATCAAAGTCAAAGGATTTACTGCATTTCCTGCGATCGAACGATTTGAAGGATTTTAATCCATCGATCAAACGGTTTTCCTTCGATCCCAAATTGGCTAGAAAGCCTATGGGGACCTTCCCCATAGGCTAACATTGATGCTCGGTAGGTTTTAGGTGGCGAAGTAGGTGGTTGAAGTTTTTTTTAAAGAGACAGTACTTCGACTATCGAATGGTAGAATAGACAAACGATTTTTAGTTTGAACCGTTCGATTCGAAGTCGAAGGTCGAAGTAGTAAATGTGCCCCATCATGTAACTTTATCTAAACCAATTTTCATGATAGCTGTTTGGATCAGGCTTGGATTTGTGGGCAAGCCAGAAACGCCTGGGGATAGGGTAGCAAATTACTGGGAGTGACACTGGGCCGCCACTCAACTGGAACCCAGTCTGCAGCAAATGGGGTAACTGCTGCAGAAAGAAGGTGAGAGTTCAAATGATGGTAGGGGGAAGGGTTGTGAGTGGGTTGGATGTTTCGAGGGGTGCAAGGCAGGTTAGTGTGCCCCCCATCACTATTTCTAAATCCAGGGGTGGTGGGGATCAGAGGATCCTACAAAATCTCATCCTGTTGCATGCTGCCATATATGTCAGATAAAATATGACCCACAAATCTGATTAAAATGTCCTGTGTAGTTTAGCCCTAATTCTATTTTTTTCTGTGAAAAAAAATCTTAAATAAATCTGGTTTATTTTTAATTACAATGTATTTTTTTACCTTTAACTGGAAAAAATCAAACTCCTTTGATCACATAATTTCATGAATTTTTACAAATTCAAATGTTTCCACTTTTTTTTTACAGTACATTGGAGTCTATGAACATTTTTCCGAGGCTAAACAAGGTGAAACATTTTGCTCATCACAAGTTACCATGTGTTGCTCAAAGTACATTGACCATTTCTTATATTCTTATAAATGACAGCAGAGAGACTCTTATCCATTGCAAAATGATACTATTTTAGTGTTATACATCAGTATCTGCAACTCTTTATGTATATTATTGATTTTTTGCTACGTTGTAAAGCTTTCAGTTATTCTTGTTCCTCTTCAGCGAAGAGCTTGTTCCATTCAAACATCTTAACACCGCGGTGCTTCTTCGTTTTATTTTCATATACTGTATGAACTGCTTTTATTATCTTGCATTTTGCTAATGGAGTACTAATATGGCATGATGTTCATAAAGTGTCTATAGGAAATATACATTTAACAGATTTCCTAGCACAGATAAATAATCATTTTTCCATGAGTAAATAATACCAGGAGGAAACCTTTCATGGGATTGTTCTTCGACATTACTCAGAATAACCTAAAGACATTATTCACTGCTGTATCTAAATATTTGCTATAGTTATTCCGTTTCCATGGAGATGATATTTCAATAGGAGATATTAAATAGCACTATTGACTTGAAACCAAGAGGCATTTATATATTTAGCCTTCATGCTGAGTGATGTGTATTTTCTTAAACTGATGTTTTTCATTTGGCTCATACTCTAAATAATGGGCAGCAATAAATAGTGCAATAGATCTGCCCTATGTTGTATCTTATTTCCTTGAATGATTCATAAATAAAAAACACAAATATTATACAGTTTAGCTCTATTGTGCAAATCTTCAGCCTGGTAGTAAAATACAGCCAAAAACATAAGGGGACCATTGCATTCCCCGTAATTTCCCCACAATCAGTTACATGTAAAACCACTTTCATTAAAGGTACTTGCATCAAAACACGCTCCTTGCACTTCCATATATTTGTATTCAGCACCACTTTCCTGCTTTCCATTCCACATCGAGCACTGCTGTGCCTATTGATGCTGGGGAACCCTGGAGCTACTGCCACCTCCTGACCAGGTGGTATCTCCAGGGTTCCCTTCACGTCTAGGATCAACAAGGACAGCACACTGACCACCAAAGGATAAATTACAGATGCTGAACACCAGAAATAATGCCAGGTGGACTTCCATGCAATTGCACTTCATTTGAAACAAAATCAAACACAATGGAAGTAAGGGCAGTGCATTTGCACCCTATGCAACACCCCCTGTGAATGCAATGATGCTGGAATTGTGAGAAAAACATGTTGAGTAAACTCGATATTGTACTTTGCTCACTATATTTATGGACCTAAATAAGCCCTATAGTCTACGGCAAACTTCAAACTGTGCAACCCTATGATTTGCTCTCGCCTGTTCTGTTGATATGAATGTTGCATTCTTTCTCTATAGCCCCATTCTTAATGCTCCACTTAATAACTCTAATAAATATTGTTCTGTATAAAGTTTAAAGGAAACGTTACATGTAGCTCTTATTGAAGAATACTTTTCATTCTCTAAAGTTCACTTTAAAATTAACTTGTGGAGACCTATTAACTAATTTTTGGAGAAACCATTCCAGAAAAAAAATATTAAGCATGTGTGTTTTTTTATCACTAACATTACCTTAAGAAAAAACTTGACAAAGCATTTGCAGTCGTGTTTTTTCTTGAAAAAGTAACTCACAAACAAGTGAGAATCATATTGTTCTATTAGTTTTCAAAAATGCTGAAAAACTCAAATGTTTTATAAACTATTAAAATAAATATATAAAGTTGTTACAGACAATTCCCATTGATGTCTATAGAAACTTGTGTATTATAATATATAATGTACTCCCTGTTGTAAAATATGAAGATATTAAAGGGCCCATTTATTAAACCTCAAATTTTTCTAGCTGAGTTTTTAAAGGGGAAAACTCAAATTTATAGAGGAGCCACCTCAGCTAAATGAATCGATTTTATTTAGCACCACTCCTTTAAATTGCTCTTGTTTAACACAACATGGTGCCCGGGCTTTTTGCTGCCCCTCATAACTTGCTGGGCACTAATGTCTGAGGCAAGATTCTCACCTTGTTTCATGGTACAGGAATGGGACCTGTTATCCAGAATGTTTGGATCTTCATAAGTTAAGTCTATTAAAAAGTATGTAAATATTAAATAAAAGGGTGCTTTGTCTCCAATAAGGATTAACTATATCTTGGTTTGGATCAATTACAAGGTAATAATTTATTATTAGGGAGAAAAGGGAAATTATTTTAAAGATTTGGATTATTTGGATAAAATAGAGTCTATGGGAGAAGGCCAGAGTCTATGGGAGAAAGCTGCTGAAAAAGTTTTCCTACATCTTACATTGTTTTTCTTTGGTCCAACAATTATATAATGACCCGTATGTGAAGATCCTCATTCATCCAGGTCATGGTATATCTGTAGATATAAGTCAAATCAACTGGACTTGCTGTGTTTTTTTTCTTCCTTGAAGACGTTTCACCAGTCATCCAACTGGCTTTCTCAATTCAGTATAACTTGTAAATATGATCTTTTTCGGGAATATATCCTATGAAATGTTGGTCCAATCTGCATAATCTGTTTATCATATTCATAAATTAAAATACACACACAGGAGGTACAGACTTTCACTGAACACATCAACACAGTGGACCACAACATCAGGTGTACATGAAAAGATGTTTAAGATAACACACTAGCTTTTTTTTTTAGACCAGTACCTGCTGTTTGACTCCCACCGTCTTGACTTATGGCCATATGAAGTAGACATTCTTATATTCTTTGGGACACGCTGCAAGGCCTACAAATTATACAAAGCAATGGCTGATTGAAGATAATGTTAATTAACTTAATCTAAAATACTAATGTTTGATGACTAAATCTTTGTCACTTCATACATTTCAAATCACAATACTATCAGTTTGTGCCAGCATTAATTGCTTTCTATGTGGAGTTGAGCAGAAGCCTAGACATTGATGTGGCAGTTGATGTGATCTACTTTGCTAAAGCATTTGACACAGTACTGCTTAGACGGTTACTGAATACATTAAGAAATAGTAGCCTAGAAAATTTGGATAGAGAACTGGCTGCAGGATAAATTACAAAGAGTCATGGTAAATGGAACATTTTCTAATTGGATCAGTGTTAATAGAGTACCTCAGGGGCCTGTCCTTGGTTCTTTTATTGTTAATCTGTCCAGAAATAACCTTGAGGTTGGCAGTGTTTCTTGCTAATGATACTACATTTTGCAAAGCTATACAGCAAGTCCCATACAGAATGCTGCTTCTTGGTAGAGATATTTTAATATATCGGAGAACTGGGCAGCAAACTGGCAAAACAGAGTTCAGTGTTGATAAATATACAATTATGCACTTGGACAAAACAACAGGAATGCTATTAAGCATAATTAATTTGGGTGAAAAAGGCAAAAGGTCAACCCTTTCCACAAGTGCTTAATTTACACAAACCTATTGATACACTTATGGCCGCATTTATTGTAGGAGAGCCCAGAGGCTGGTATTGTCCTCCACTGCCCCCCCCCCACTCGCACCCATAGCTGTGCACCCACACAGGGACAGGACGCATAGGTTGGGGGCATCAAACCCCTCTGATCGAGTTTACTGAAGGTCCAGAAGCACAGACATCTTCTGCGCTGCTCGAACCTAGAGAATGCCCCTCATGTGAAGTAAGTTCAGGTGCAGCTGGGCAGCATTAAATTTGTGCCACCCTAGGCACGGGCCTTTGTGGCCTTGCCACAAATCTGGGCCTGGATACACTCATGCTTCTTCAAATATGTTAGGTAGGAATGAGCAAACGTTTTTACTTTTTACAGTTTTGTGCCAATGTTCATGGCTTTACAGAAAAAGAGGGGGGGGGGGTTGATCAATGCACATTCCCTTGTCCGTCTCATAAGTAATCTAGAATATACAGTATACAAGTGCATGTATTTACAAAAACAGGGGTTTTTAGTTACAAAGTTATGATCATAAAATTAGTAAGACTCCTTACTATTTATTAAGACTGACTAACTATTTACCTCCGGTAATTGTATTGAAATGCTGATACCTGCCTGCGTGGTAGCATTTCTTGGGATAAGCATCTCCTGACCTAGGCCCTGGTTTCAGTTGGAGGGTTTACTCCTCCCCGCAATAAGCTTTTAGAGGAGAGAGATTGCCAAGACCACAGCATTGGTTCCAAAGGCTCAATCCTCCCCTGTCTGTGGCTTTTAAAAGAGAAAAAGACTGCCCAGAGCAACACCTATTTTCAAAATTATGGGACCACCATTTAGAGGGATGGGTATGGTGGTGCTACAACCACATGGAAGCTTGGCCTGCAGAATACCTGCTAAACTTCCAGCAGAGCAACTCTGCTACAATACAAAAATGCAAAAGAAGGGGGTTGGGGGAGCATTCCAAGGCTAAGTAAAATATATTTAAATACAATGGAAGTGCTACTATTCTGGCCAAATTAACTACTGGTTACCAACATGGCTTTACCGACATCAAACTTTTTCATGAATCTATATAGTCTTTTTTGTCAAAACAATAGCAAGCGTCATTATTATCCATCTCACATCAAGCACTATGATAGGAGCCCTTTCCAGCCCTCCCCTTGTCTAACTAATGAGCCTCAGCCTCACTGCACCCCTCATAATGGTTTAAAACTTAATAATGGGCGCAAACTTCCATTTTAACTAAGGAGCTGTCTGGATGCCATGTTTGAAAGAAATTGGCAACATGGAAGCCTTATTTTCTATGATGAACAGTTGAAGCATTGTGGAAAGGAGCTTCCATAACAAGGTATAGCAAAGTATGTATATGCTATTGCACAGCTAAAAATTTATTAACCACAGTGTAAGTTTGCCTTCTGATTGTATTTTGGTGAAATTTTACAGTTATGCTAAACTTTCTGTTGTTTTGGAAAATTATTCATAGTTTTTGCAAACTTTTAAACAAAGTGAAATACCGCTAGTTTGCCGCTACCGCTAGTTTGCTCAAGTGTTAAGAGTGTTCTTGATTGAGAAGGATTTGGGAATTTTGGTGGGTCACAGACTGTGCGGCTCTAAGCAGTGTCCGTCAGTATGGGTCAATTAAAACCCCGGGGGCAAATGCAAGAGTGTTTCTGTTTATACTCATTTGTACTCAGGGTCGGACTGGAGCATTGGGAGCCCACCGGGCTACGACCGCAAGGGCCCTCCTAGCAGTCACCAGGGGCCCGTTTCCGACTTCCAAGCATCCCTCATGCACCCCTCGCCTGCATGTGCAAACGTCATGCACAAACACCGGCACATCATTTTGTGGGCCGTTCGGGGGAGTGGTCTGGGGTTTTTTATATACAGTATATATATACATACCTCCATCAAAAAAAACGCACAACTTAATCAAGTGAAACAACGTACCGGTGCACTCAAAAATCCTCAAATAGTTACTGCCCAGGTGCAGGTTAGAAATATCATATAGAGCTGCAAAAAGAACCGCACTCACAGGACTTGTCCCAAGTGTACAAAAATAGAATATCTTTATTTCGACGTTTCGGCTCTAAACTCAAGCCGTCTTCCTGTCTTGGGACAAGTCCTGTGAGTGCGGTTCTTTTTGCAGCTCTCTCTCTCTCTCTCTCTCTCTCTCTCTCTCTCTCTCTCTCTCTCTCTCTCTCTCTCTCTCTCTCTCTATATATATATATTGATATTGTGATACTCTGGTTTTATATTTAACATTCTGGTGCTAATTCTGGTCAATCTGAAGACTGATCACGAGGCTGATACCTTAAAATTTCTTTTTGCATCCGTATTTTGTGACAGATGGTCTTGAGTAAGGGAGTGGTAACTTACTATTATGTTTCAAAAACTACTGTGCACCCTGGTGGTCTTTATTTATTTGTATTGCATTAATCCTAATTAATCAAGTCATGCAACATTAGTTTCTTTTGTTTCCTCTGTTTCGGCTACTGTCTTCATGATTTTCCCGTAGCTTCTCATAAACAGCCCAAAGCATAGTGAGATGTGGAGTGTCCCAATAGCAATAGTATGGTGTTGAAATTTCAAAATATAAATAGTTTCTGAAGTTTTTGAAGAGGTATTTCCATCATTGTTCTTTTCTGCCTTTAATTCTCCATTAAGTAGGCAATTATAGAAACCTGGACAATTCAAAATGTGGTGGCAGTGATAACAACATTGTCCCAATATATTTGATTTTCCAGACTATGACTAAAAATCTGGGCTTCATAGACAGTACCTCTATGTTCCCCTATTGTCAGCAATAGTAAACAATCTTTGACCTTTTCATGAAAATACATTATTCTTCAGATCAACATTAAATGTATGTTTTCCTACTCTTTACTAGGGCATGTCTTGCACTGTAGTAAGAGAAACTTTAGACACAATCAATTAAGGCACTGGGCACCAGTGGTGTAAATACATTGTGCCGGGCACCCTGCAAAAATAATATTTGGAGGAGTCATGTGTCATATGATTTATTGACCTATACATATTATTTATAAGAAAGGGTTATAAGATTTATTATTACAATTTAGTATTGTTGATTTTAAAGTGTGTTATTTTACAATTTGTTGACCACGATACAGAAGTTCAATATAGCTGGACTTTGCAACAATCTTGATCAGGGTCAGACTGGGGGGCTCGGGCCCATCGGAGCTGCTTTCTCATGCATTCTATTAGGTGTGCAGCCCAGCTCCAAAGAGGAATGGCAGGCAGCTATGGGCAGAAGCAGAAGTTACTGAAGCGGGCAGCAGGCGGTGGTGGAACCCACTGCCAATCACGTAACCATTGTATTTTAATTTTAGTGGGGCCCACGCCGCCCACTGATTGCATATGTGTCAAATTTAATTCTTATTATGTCCTCCAAAATTAACTAAACAAAGAGCCTAGGGGCCCACTGAGGCTGGGGCCACCAGGTTTTTTCCTGGGTCCCCGGCAGGCCAGTCCGCCCTGATCTTGATATAGATTTGCAAATCGATAATTTGGTTGCTATGGTAAGGAGCAGAATCTGGAAACTGATCAACTTAATAAGGAGCGCACTTCGTGCAACATACAACCCCTTGAGAAAGCCCTGTTTGGTGGCAAAACAGCTGTCGGGGAGTCTGTTCAGGAGGAGACACAGGGGCCCCTGCAAGGATATTGAGTAGGCGGACGGTATGGATCAGATTGCGCATATCATATAATCTATTTTGTGACACAGCAAACACACAGTGATAGCCAGTATTTCAGTGAATTGTAATTGATATCCTGGAAAGTCTGGTAGCCAAAAATAGCCGAATTTTATGTACTGTTCACGCAATGAAAATCTGGATTTATTCATTTATAAAAGTCTACAAGGGCAAGTAAACATGAGCAGCTAAATATGACTAAATAAGCTTCCTTACAGGAGCTTTACTGACCATTGGACATAAGTGACAGGGTTTTAGGAGCATTTGCATGCATTTGTAGATAACCATAGGGTAAATAGCCCCTATGGCTTTAAATCCCTACAGGTTCAGTTCCCTTAGTTGCTGGGCAGAAGGAAATGTATCTAAGTAAGTTCATTTGCATATGTATGCTATTGGCTAGTAGGTAGTGACCACTTACTGCCACACTTTGGTATAGTGTTGGGAAAGGAGTAGCACTTCCTCTTTGCCTTCCACCTTAAGAACTGGGTGGATGTCTGCTTTGAGCCTGGGCATGGGCCTAGTCAAAGTTGGGGTACAGGGCCCTGTGAATGAGGCATTACAGTAGATAGTGACAGGTGTAGCTCCTGTAACAGTACACTCTAGGAATGTAGGTCAGTAAGGCTTGAGGTACAGTTTTGGAGGTATCTCTCCCAGGCCATAGGGATCCCACCGGATAGGGAATTGGGATAGAGGATTTCCCTGAGGTGATCCAGGGCACTATGCAGTCGCAGAGGTGAAGTGAGATTCCTGCAAAGTCTGTCCACAGGGGAGCGTTAGCCTGTGTTATGCTTTGCATGTGATGTTGCCTGTACCACTTGCCTCTGAGAAACTGCTGTGTCTCAACCCTGTGAATGTTAAATAAACACTTTGTGGTTTGTTGTTTGCAAAAACCTTCTGGTGTCCAATTATTTTATTTAGTCATGCAGCACAAGTCAGCTGTAGTTGCACAACACCATTCTGTCACTCTTTCATGTAGCAAATGCCCATTCTGTGGAGAGAAGGTCAAATGTAACTGGTGCTCTGCTTGTTTCCTAACAGGACAAGGTCTAGCCTAGCCGAGATGGGTTGAGTTATGTCCCATTACTTATTTATCACTACTAATTAGTAGCACGTTGTTAATAGTGGTGAGGGGCCCATCCTTGTATCCTCTTGCTCATGTTTTTATAGGAAAGTACATTTTAAAAGATGTTTAAATAAAACATGATATGTGGTTTTATCTATACAATTGTTTCATGCAATATTTGATAGTGGCCCTATTACGACAAGGGAAGCAGATTCATTGGTTTCATAAAACCAATAGTTTCCTGGTAGTCAGGGTACTGCTATCACTTTTCAAAGTGTGTTTAAAGGGGAAGTAAAGTCTAAAATAGAATAAGGCTAGAAATGCTGTATTTTGTATACTAAACATAAACATGAACTTACTGCACCACAAGCCTAATCAAACAAATGATTTATGCTTTCAAAGTTGACCACAGAGGGTCACCATCTTCTAACTTTGTTAAACATCTTTGCAAGACCAAGACTGTGCACATGCTTAGTGTGGTCTGGGCTGCTTAGGGATCGTCATAAATTATCAAAACAGCACAAGTCAAATATCTGCCAGAAACCAATACAGCAATAATCAGAATAGGCAGACTGCACTGGGTCTTGTGTTGTCATGTAATAGTTGTATTAATTAATGCAAATTTTCTCCAACTCTGCAGAGTCAGTGGCTGCAGCAAAATAATCCTCCGAATAGAATCCCAGTTTATCTGTTTAAATCTGGCTCCATGATCTTTGTCCCTGCTGCTGGAGTTGGAAACAGTAAAGGGGATGTGAAGGCAAAAATAAAATCCAATACAAATCTCTACACAGTCACCGACTGCTCTACAGGGAAACAAACAAAGCTGCTTGAGTTCTGCATGGCTGGGAAGTAAGGCGGGGGCTCCCTCTGCTGTTCATAAGTATGATTGTTTCCCTGCAGAGCAGTTAGTGTAAGGATCCGCTTCCACGTCCCTTCCAGCGCAGGCGCAGTCGCGCTCATCGGGGAACCGATGCGCGTTAGCGCGCAGCGTTGGACGCCGGCGACGGTCGTCGACGCGAGGGCGCCAGCGCCGGCCGCCGACGCAAGGGCGTCAGCGACGGACGCACTGACGTCAGCTGTGCGACGCCAGCGTGATGACGCCAGTTTGGCGCCAAATAAGCTCTATTTAATCCTAACCTGTACTGTGACTCCTTGCCTGGTTATTAGGTTATTTGACTGAAACCCTAGCATTGTATTCTACTGATCTTCTGTGTTTGACCTCAGCTTGTTTCCGGATTGTCTATTGCCGCCTGCCCTGATCTTCTTGCCTGACTTCGTTTACGATTCTTCGCTGCCTGCCCCGACCTCGGCCTGTCTGACTTCGCTTCTGCCTGAACCCTCTGTACTTCGCTTTGGTTAGTCTCATTGGCTACTCGTCACTTCACTTCTCCCTGTTCCACTCCAGGTGGGTTAGTGTTGTGCAAGGCGCTTGTGGGTTCGTGTTCTACAAGTTCCTGCTCCTTCTTCGTTGGATCAGACGGTAAGCCTGACAGTTAGGGACCGTCTGATAATTCCTATCCACTGCAGTAAATGAAGGGAGAATTTCACTGCATACAGTCAGGTTTCTTATTAAAACAGAACACATTTTTTAATTAAATTATATTGGAGATATGTTTCTTTTTCATTAAAGAAAGTAAAAATGGGATTTTATTTTTTTGTCTTTACATACCCTTTAAGTACACTGAAAATGTTCAGCTGGGGAGGGGGAATTATATACAGCAAAGGCCTGCTTCCTCTAGTTACACCACTGACTGGCTCACCTGTAGATAAATACATGCAATAAGGATTAAATAGCAGCTGCAGAGAAATTGTCTAACCCATGGAGCATCGACCAGCTGCTAGAAACAAGAGAATGTTTTTGATCTAACCTACATTCCAAAGCTGGCCAGCTGCGATAAGCTGCATTATTTACACATAATAAAAAAAAGATTTTCCAGCACTGTGTGTGTGTAAAGAGTGCACGTTTTGCAATATTTTTACATACTGAGAGCCAAATATAACGTTTCATTTAAACTACATTAAAATAACTTATACTGGCATTCCTGTGTTAGGTTCACACCACTCTTGCAGGTAAGGTGTTATATTGTATTTTTTGTGATTTCTTTTCTCTCTATTTTGAGCTTATACCACATTTTTCTTTTCAATAACAAATGCACTATACCGACAATTTTATTTTCAGTTCTTTGGTGCTGTTACTTTACAACAACATTACATTTTAGCGAATAAAATGCCACTAAAGATGATTTATCCTCCATAATAAAGTGCTGATAAGAAGGAAAAGCTTATTGGCATGCACGCAACAACCCCAGGCACCTGTGTTCAGACAGGAATGAATAAATGTTCTGCATTAAAGAACAGGTTGAGATCAAATAGTAAATGTTCCAATCTACTGGATGGCCATCTCCCATAGAGTCTATTTTATGCAAATAATTCTTATTTTTTTTAAAAAAAGATCTTTTTTTCTCTGTAATAGCAGCATGAATCCATATTGGTGGCAAACAATCTTAAAACAAAACAGGGATTGTTTTCCATATATTGCAAAATATTAAGCAGGCCAACTACGTCAAAATCATCCCTGGTCTGGCCAGTGCTGCAGTCACTTTCATGTGATTCATGCTACTACTTTATTATACATTTTTCCATGCATACTTTTGTAAGACTATAGTAAATTGTGTGGCACAGTTACTCTAACTATTAGCTTTACCCTTATATTGGCTCCGGATGCGACCCATTATTCTCAGGGGGTGGGCCCTCACCCCTGGTGTGGAGGCAGGGTGCAAGACACTGTAAGCAATAGAATATAGTTACATAGTTAAATCGGGTTGAAAAAAGACAAAGTCCATCAAGTTCAACCCCTCCAAATGAAAACCCAGCATCCATACACACACCCTTTTCTACTTTCACATAAATTATATATACCCATATCTATACTTACTATGGAGTTTAGTATCACAATAGTCTTTGATATTATGTTTGTCCAAAAAATCATCCAAGTCATTCTTAAAGGCATTAACTGAATCAGCCATCACAATATCACCCGGCAGTGCATTCCACAACCTCACTGTCCTGACTGTGAAGAACCCCCCTACGTTGCTTCAAATGAAAGTTCTTTTCTTCTAGTCTAAAGGGGTGGCCTCTGGTACGGTGATCCACTTTATGGGTAAAAAGGCCTGCTAGGAAGCTGATTGTTCTTCAATGGAACAAGACAGATGCACCCAAGATGGACGATTGGAAAGACTTAGTTAACAAGGCCCTACCGTACTTTAAAGCGGTGTATATGTCTAGAGGATGCACTGATAAATTTATAGCTATATGGATGATATTGGTTTTGAATACAGATACAAATAGTCCACACGTGTTTTGAATGCATGTCTGCACTGGCAGCACAGGAATTTAGATATGTCAGATGTTCGATACCTCCTCACCCCACACTCTTCTTGCTTTCCTCTCCTTTTTCCTCTCTTTCTTTTCCCTCTTTCTCTCACTGTAATTACGGTCTTTGTATGATTTTACTTTCTTGTGCACTGTATATTCTAATTAGTTTTTCTGTGACAAAAACCTATCATAAAACTTCTTAAAAAAAAAAAAAAAAAGGCCTGCTATTTATCTATAATGTCCTCTAATGTACTTGTAAAGTGTCATCATGTCCCCTCACAAGTGCCTTTTTTTCCAGAGAAAACAACCCCATAATATATATCCAAATATAGGTCAATGAGTTTAATGAGAGATAAAGCAGGAACATGGAACATCAGTGAATAGGCATATGCTCACAGCACCAATGTTCAGTATACAGTATATCTCTGCAGGGTAAAAGAAAGAGAATATAGCCTTTACCTTATTTGGAGCTTCAAGGGTGTCCCTCTAGACCAGTGATCCCCAACCAGTGGCTCATGAGAAAAATGTTGCTCTCCAACCCCTTGGATGTTGCTCCCAGGAGCTTATTTTTGAATTCCTTGCTTGGAGACAAGTTTTGGTTGTATAAAAACCAGGTGTACTGCAAAACAGAGCCTCAATGTAGGTTGACAATCCACATAGAGTCTACAAAAATGCCAATAACAGCACTTATTTGGCACCCCGAGAACATTTTTCAAGCTAGTGGTGCTCCCCGACTTCTTTTACTTCTGAATGTTCAAAAGTTTAGTGATCCCTGCTCTAGACCCTTGCTCTGGTGCTTAGTTCCTACTTCTGGCCAATTAGTACTTGTGATCCTAGTCCCACTCAACACTCGTTGGTGGAGTCTGTGCTACCTGGATAAATAGCCCTGACTATCACTCCTGGAGTGGCCTACTACCTATAGCTATTTAGACCTGACCTTGTCTAGGTTCCAAGTGCAAACCATTCCTGCCTGCTCAGGTAAGGGGACCGGCAAAATGGACACTGAGCACATGTTCTCAGTTTATATATTATTACACAATGTCATCTAGTGGCCAAACTCGGGAAATCTAGGGATCATGCTTCGACCCAGGAAGAGGAGCGTAGCTCCTTTATAACTAAGGGGCCCTTCTGTGGCCAAACAGAGGATTACAGTATAAATGGGGAACCTATTTATCAGTCACCTGAAATTTTTTACCTGTAACTTTGGGAATTTTATCTTTGGAAAGAAAGCTGGCCAGCTTGACTGTATTGCAATATTTGGACAAAAAATACCTGTTTTGTTTAATGGGGAGAGCATTCTTTAGAAACTTTATGCACAAAATATCTTTAGGTGTTTAATAAATTGATAATAGGTGAGTGCAGAGATCTTCTCTTCTTTGTCTGTATGAATTTTTGTGATCACATCTTCATTGCACCCCACCTAATTTATTTGTCTTTATCTATGCTGAAATCTATCTATCTATCTATCTATCTATCTATCTATCTATCTATCTGTGTGTATGTATAACTTTTTTTATGACGTTTTCTAACTAGAACAGATCTGTTGGGATGTAAACGAGTTTCATACATCAGCAAGAATATACAGAAGAATCGCACCCAGGAACTTTAGGAAAAAGAACTTTATGTTGGGCACTGATTTCCCCGTTGAAAGCCCTTTAAATATTTAAATTTCACGCTGGCCAGTGACGTCACGATCGGAACTTCTGGATATAGCCGAAACTTGCCAAACTCACAAAACCTTGAAGAGCACATTCATCGGCAAGGTGCTGAAGAGGAAGGACGCACCCCCACTAGACCACCAGGCAAGTTCCTCAAACTAAGTCATTTAAAGCCAGGACTGTGCACACATGCACAGAACAAGGCACTAAGCAAAATTGTGCGCAGGACTCAAGGGCCTAGACTAGGAGTAAGCAGATTGAAGAGGTATGTGCCTAGCACCCACCTCTTCTGTTTACCCCTAGTTCCTGCCCTGGTTAGTACATGCTATGACATGATTTGATATCACACTTACTACAATCCTTCATTCATCAGGTCCCTGTACCTGACTTTTACAAAGTTATTTGGCCTACCATAGGGTTTGACAACTCAACTTAAATGAAGCCTCGTCCTGCCTTTTGCCATGTCCCTACATAAAGTAAAGTCCAATGAGGAATAATTATGGAATCCCCTCTCATTTACAGATAAGGGACTACCCATAAAACCCATGGGCAATTGAGAAACATCTCCATACCTTCCAACATTTAAAAAATGAAAAGGGGACATCTGTGTTGGAAAAAAACATGCCCATTTTGTAGCCATGCCTCTCAATTAACCATGCCCATTTATGAAAACGCACCCCTTTTTATGTCATATTTGCTGGAATTTTGTTGGTTTCAAGATGGCCACGAGTTTGAGCAGATCTGGAGCTTGTCAGCGCATATAAGCTGGTAAGTGACGTTACAGTCTCACCAGCTTTCAACTGTGAGCTTGCTGATGCTGCTTGACATTTACAGACAATCTAGAGGTGCAAGCAGAAATGCATGTGTGTGTATATATGCGTATATATATGTGGTATATTCATATATACAGTAGATATACTTGTGATAGACTTATAGATAGGTGGCTTTATATAGTAGTATAAGCTATGTTGACAATTTATCTTTAAGACAAAGTTTTACAGTGGTATGTTATAGTTTAATATTTAAGATACTAGTTTATGTATTGCAAATTCATATTCTGATAATGTATATTTCATTTATAGCTCAAAGTGTGATTGCTCCATTTTTCTGAGTTTTAGTCACAGTTGCTTCAGCTTTTTATTCCTCTAAGCCAGTATTTATAGCTGTTCTATTTTGCACTTTCCATTATCTCAGGTATTATGTTTGAGTTTCTCATGCCCATTTCCAATATTAAGTTATTTCCCTGATGTTCTGTTTAAAGCTAAATGGAATCTTTTTTATCTGGTCAGTGACCTTCTTTGTTGTTTTGTAATAAAATCATTGTTAAAGCACTAGGTAGCATTTATTAAGTGAAGTCAATGTCAGTCACAAGAGAATAAGTATACAGTATATCTTGTCTTGTCATGGGATATATATGTGATCTTATGTCTTTTTTTAATGATACAGTTCATGACATGGGCAACTAAAAAACCTTTATCCCTACCTGACATAAATGACCCCTTATTTTGTCTGTATAGAAGTGGGCTGAGAGAACCTGCTCTGCCATTAAGTGCCTTACATGAGTTTTCTTTCTAAGTGTATGATGTGAACTTACAACGATAATTCAACAGCCCAATGAACTTACTGATTATACAGTATATGGCAGGTGTTAAAGGGGATGTCCCTACTTATAAAAAAACCTGTCTCTTATTTATTCTGATTTATGCAGTTCCCCCTTTGCTTCCCTCTTTGACTGATATAAAGATCAGGGGAATGATGCTTGAGAACCTGAGGCCTGCCACCTCAGAGAAGTACTGGGGAAAAGTATTAGGTAGGTCATTTAGTTGTAGGGTAACTTGGTTGAGCTTGCTGTAGTTGGCGAGAGTCACATGTAGGTTGTTTAGCCGAACAGCTGAGCTACAAGGAGGACCAGTGTCCTGGCAGGACCTTGCACACATTAGGGCCTAATATCAAAAAGGAAAGTGGACCTAGTGCTGAAAGTCTGTTATAGTGTAGACTTCCTTGACTCAAGGAGAGGGCAGGGAAGGTAGACAGCTAGTAGGCCCTAGTGACCTGAGATTGAGCGTGGCAAGTATCACTGTGGAAGCTGTGCTGGTGAGCGTTTCTGAGTATGAATGGAGTCATGGAACCTTCCATTTATTTGTTTCTGTTTACACTGGAGGTAATGGTGGTGTGTGGAGTCTGCTAAGGTATACAACGAGAGGCACATTTACTTAGCTCGAGTGAAGGATTAGAAGGAAAAATACTTTGAATTTCAAAGTATTTTTTTGGCTACTTTGACCATCGAATTGGCTACTTCGACCTTTGACTACGACTTCGAAATCGAACTAAAAATCATTCGACTATTCGACCATTCGATAGTCGAAGTACTGTCTTTTTAAAAAAAACTTCGACCACCTACTTCACCACCTAAAACATACCGGGCACCAATATTAGCCTATGGGGAAGGTCCCCATAGGCTTTCTAGGCTATTTGGGATTGAAGGAAAATCGTTCGATCGATGGATTAAAATCCTTCGAATCGTTCGATTTGAAGGATTTAATCGTTCAATTGAGCGATTTTTCCTTCGACCGTTCGATCAAACAAATTGCGGTAAATCCTCCGACTTAGATATTCGAAGTCGATGGATTTAACTTTGATGGTCTTTCTTTCTTTCTTTCTTTCTTTCTTTCTTTCTTTCTATCTATCATCTATCATCCATATATCTATCTATCATCTATCATCTATCTGTGTGTATGTATAACTTTTTTTTATGACGTTTTCTATCTAGAACAGATCTGTTGGGATGTAAACGAGTTTCAACATATCATAAAAGTTATATGCCCACACTGCACTTATAGTTCGTTTGGTGGTGTTTTATATCATAAAAGTTGCTATTGTACTGAAATGTACAAAATATTAGCTTCAAGATGAAAAATCTATCATTAGCCAAGACAATAAGATGTTCGATCTGTAGATGAAATAAGTACTGTACGACCAACCACCCTTACAAAATGAATCCATTGCATAATTCATGGGAAATACGAATTACTCCAATAAATCTTTACAACAGATTAACATACTCAGCTACAAAGCATACCAGATGTGCTTCAGTGCAAGGTAAATTGGCAGATAATTAAACAAAATGCATTTCAGCAACTGTTCTGAACAAAAACACAACCTTTTCAATTCCGAGAGAGCTGCATTCTGTCAGACTGTAATCTGCTCACTTTTAAGCATTCTATTGAGACTAGCCTTCAGTGTAGTTCCAACTCAGGAGGGGGAAAAAAAGAAAAACATGCTGACCTTTTACTTGCATTTTGATGGCTCAAATTGAGGCCAATGCCTGTGTCACAAGTGTAGCAAGTTATGGCTAATTTATGGACATATGGGGTTATTAATGACCTTTTTCTCTTCCAACATATTTTCATGTATCCATGAATTTGACCAAACCTGGCCTCTTGCCAGATTGCTGATTATGTATTATGCTGATTTCTAGAAACTTGACCTCCTATGGGGAGATCTCCCTGACCCCTTCTCTGACATTACAGGATGGTTATTGCAATCTGTGGCTCTAGAACAATGTTTTGCAGCTTTTTGTATTGGGTCTGTTATTTTGTATATACTCCATTTTCAAAGACTGAAATATAATAGAGCACTGTCATACAGAGTTCTTGAGAAGACTAGACACCAAGTCATGGACCTAGTACTAGAACCCATCGCTGAAAAGCAGGTGAACCACGTCTGCTACCTGGGAGTGTCTATTCATTGTACACCTTAAGGATACGTAAATTCTGAGTGTTTATAGTAAGTTTCAAAACTACTGAGCATCTCCCTGCACAAACAATATTGTATATTATATTAGAGAGGCATTGCCTGAAAGTGAGTGTAGCTACCTGCTTCTTATATGCAGATGGAGAGTATATTTCTATGTATACCTGGAAATACATTTTGCCTATTAATTATTAATCTGTCTATATAGAATTAGTTTTTTTTTTTATAGATACTTGATCCCATATAATCACCGACTTATTGCACTATGAGCAGCTTTATGTTCAAAGTCTTTCTGCTCAACCCATTTAGAAGAAATATAATCTAATAAGTGAGCACCACCAGAAAGCAATGGAGGAGAGAAGTTCTATGCTAGTGATTTTTTGCAATTACAAAAACTGCAGAAGTTACATATTGCAGCCCAGCTTATTATTAGCCTACTCACTGGACCATAAACAAAAACATTAAAAAGCAGATGAAATAATGTACTATAAACAAGCACAAATGATGCAGCAATATGCTTGGAAGAAAATATGTCAGTCTTTTAAAAATCATTTCATCACATAGTTTGAAAAGAAATCTCAGCATCATGTTATTTAGGAGACAGAGAAAACAAAGCAGTGCTTCATTTTCAGCAAATACACATGGTGCCAGATAGCAGAGGTCGTTCAAAAGGATAAAGGCACGCGAAAGAACATTGCTTTCTTCCCCTGTGCAGCCATTTAACAAAATTATGCCACAAGTGGTGACATACTCTTTTGTGACATCCAAAAATGAACCTACTGTACCGAAGATCCTGCAAAGCTGACTTACATGGCTTTTCAGTTTTCATCAGGAGCTTCATTATTTGCTTGTCTGGCAGGGAAACATAAAGCGGAACTAAGATTCATGAGTCAGCTTTTGCAGCATGATTGATAGAGCGCTATAATGGCACACACATTATACAGATTTTAATCTAATATAATCTCAGAATGTATTTTATCCCACTGATTTTTGCCCTAAAGCAACAGAAAGGCAGTTAAAGATATTTTGAACTAACAAGATAACATACATAGCAACGATATAGGTTAGCAACGATATAGGTAAACAACATAAAAATGTACTCAAAGATCTAGACACAGGTAGTGTCAAGTCTTTCCCTCCAAACCTTCACACCCATTTACTAAACCACCAGACATTTTTTTAGTGGATTGAAAAGGCAGCAGACAATTTTTATTAAACATAAATTAGCAGTCATACAGCTTTACATTTTCAAACATATTAGTAACATTAAAACAACTATTCAATAGAATCTCCACCACTAGCTGCTGAAGGATGTTCCTATGGAGATCCCCTACTAACCAGCATATCAAAATCCTGAGGCTAGTCCCCTTGTCTTTGCCCCTCCCCTTTTAACAGTGCCTAATCTCCACAACCCCTAGCCCCAGATTTACCAAACTTCCATGCTGGCTCCCCTCCACTACATTCCTTTGCCTGTGGCTGCGACTTACATCTTACACCCCTCCCCTATATCCTTTCCTAAAAAAGGTTGTGAGCGGATGGGGTTGCAAAGATAAAATGGCGCTGATCACTTACTGCTCTTCCCTCTTATCACCCGCCCAATTCCCTGAAATACATTGCCCACAACCCTTGTTACATAAAGTTTCCGGGTTCACTACCCTAGCTCTGTCATGGCCTTGTCTCTCCATCTTGTTATGGTCCTTAAGGACCTTCTTTACCATCTCATTTCAGAAATATGAATTTGAGAAATAAAAGAAAAAACCCAATTTTTATAATTTGAAATGTCAAATTGGTTTTGAATAATAAAGTAGTGGTATAAAAGCTGCTTTGAAATTTGTAATAGCTTTAAAACTAGCAAATACCGTATATGTATTTTGATGCTGATTAGTATACTAGCCCTTAATATATACAGATTATCATTACATTATAAATCTATCATGTTGACAGAAGCAACCAATACATTTAGCAATTTATTTTAGTATCTTGTATATGCACGGCAGCCAAGGGGAATTCTATGAACTATTCAGAAGCGAAATCCATTTGGATTATTTGAAAACATAAAACAGCACAGCAAATAGAGACAATTTTGATATTAAACTCAGAGCACTTTGATTGGTGTGAACTTTATAATGCAGAGCTCTTGCCACTGGCTACATTCAATACAGAAAATATACTTAATGAATCCTTATTTTAAAATAAATGTTGATTCTATCTAGTCAAAATGTATTTATCAAGGTCCGTAAAAATATTTTAACATATGTACAAACTGTGATATTGTGCAAATTGTATGTAACCTGGTTTTGATTACATCACACTAAAAGCTATTATCCATTGTTATCAAGAAATGGCAATAGTATTTGAGACATTGTAGATTACCATAATTCTCTCCGGGAGAAATATGTACCTACTGACAGACACTTCCCATTCATGTGAATAGAACAGGCTGTCTATGGAATAAGCTACTGGCTGTAGTTGGGATTGCTGGGAAATATGAAAGTCAACATTTTTTAGTGATAACCACCTATCATTAGCAACAGTGTTGACTGTAGCCAGTAACAATGCTTGGGTGCAGTGGGCTTTAAAAAAACACACTGCAATGTTATATACGTTGTCTATATCTGTATCCCAATGTGTGTGAGTGGTTACCGGGGGGGGGGGGATTATTAGGTAGATTTGCTCCTGAAAGCCCAGCCTCAAGTTAGGTTGAGATTTGGGGTGAATGTTTTTTCATAGATATTCTTGCAAATATGACTGATGCACTAATATTTCCCCTATGTCTGTAAAGGTATGGGACCTGTTATCCAGTCCCAATGCTTGGGACTTTTTTTTTCTTGGAAAGCGATCTTTCCATAATTTGGATCTCCATGATTTATGTCAACTAAATAAATAATAAATTATCCCAAAAGAATTGTCTTGCCACCAATAAGGAGTATCTATATCTAAGTTAGGATCAAGTACAATGTACAGTTTTATTACTAGCCTATGATTAAGTGCCTTAGTACACAAAGCACAAAAGGCTCTGTTTGTTATTTGCCTAATAAAGTCTGTAGTTCCTTTACTTTGCCTTTCTGTGAGATCTGTGATTGCCTATTGTTTCTTTCCTTGGTCTGATACCTCCACCGTGCACTGTAGTTCTGGGGTATGTGCACCCAGACCCCACGTATAAACTGTTTAAAGTGGACAAGTCACCCAGACACAAAAATCTGTATAATAAAAGTCCTTTTCAAATTAAACATGAAACCCAATTTCTATTTTTTGTTAAAGTATTCATAGCTGTTGTAAGCTCATTTAATCATCTCAGCTGTCAATCAAATATTGTTTGCCCCTCCTCTATGCCCTGGGCATATTACTTTCACTTTCCAATCAGCACTTCCTAGAAATTGCTGCTCTCCACACATTCCCCCGTTCTCTTCACCATTGTGTAGCCAGTGCATGGGGATGGACATCAGGTCCCCCATTCTGGTGCACACACAAGATTCTGAGCTGATGCAAGGCTTGTCTTAATAACAGTGTCCACAAAATGGCTCCTGCCTGCTTGCTGTAATTATGAATCCCAGACTGAAGGAAACAAGATTCAAATAATTTATATAGTGTAATTAAAGTTAATTTTGCTTGGCTGATGTGATAAAATAGGATTATGAATAATTGCTTTGGGTGACGGCTCTCCTGATGATGTCACAAAAAAGGAAAGGGTGGAGCATGTACTCATAACCCTATCCCTCAATTTAAAAGGATTTTGAATGGTATAACATAGGACTTGATAAGGGGCCTGGTAGGCCAGAAACGTTGCCTTTTTTTGTGCACTACTACAACTTATTCGGTGTGCTGCTGGTATTTTCTTCAATATATTGTCATTACACTGTGGCAGGAAAGGGTCTTCCAGTACAAGACCTGACACAACAAAAGTGTTTTTCTTGGAGGTGAGCACTTCATAACAGTGATTTTCCCCTGTATAAACTGGTGAGATTTTCTGCTTATATAGCTATGCACCAAGAACCTTTTTGCTGCATCTATTTTATTATTACAGAGAAAAAGGAAATTATTTTCAAAAATGTAATTATTTAATGAAAAAGGGAGTCTATGGGAGATGGCCATTCTGGAATTCAGAGCTTTCTGGATAACAGGTTTCGGATAACTTGTGCCATAACTTGAGCCAAGTGGGGTCCTGAGCAAAAGTTGTAAATTCAAGGGTGGCTCTAGCCTAAAGCTATAATGAAAACCAGTGTGATAACCACTAGTATAGATCATTTGTCTGAGATTGTCTGAGCTTCAGTATTTATAAATGTTAATACAGAATGGCTTTTTACATAACACGTTTTAAATTTGGGGCTGAATGTGTTATTCATTAATAACAAGCCATTTCCGCTCTGTGTTGTCCTTGGCTGCATGCTCTATTTAGCATTACGATACCATGCACCTGTACTGCATGCAATATCACATTCTAACCAATTTAGGGATATGAAACCATAATCCATCCACTTCATGGCACTTGTTTTTCTTTATAATTTCTAATTAAGATGTTGTTGATAGGTTTGTTCAAGTATGACTCTAATACCATAATTAAATAAGAATTATAAGTACACACAAGTTGCCTTTATGAGAAAAAGGAGGGGAGACAGCATATTTTATGCATTAAGCTCTATAAATAGTAAATTTCAGCAGGTACTGTAGTTCAAGCTGTTTCAGTGTAAAACATTTTGTACAGACTTACATTTAGATTAGATTATCCATCTGCTGTCCATTATGAGAATAGCTATGAATTCTAAAATGTCATTACTCTAGATGGGGAGGATTCAAATCATTTTGCAATTTAATATGTTCTCCTCCGAATGTGTTCATTTACTTTTCAGATTGACCCGCAAGTTTGATAACTTTTTATTCTATTGAAAAATAATTTTGATTAATCCAAAGGTATGCGCAGGACTTGAAAAGTTTATTAAAAAGGGAAATAAAATGTTGAACATAGGGTAACTCTGTTCTTCTTTTACGGTGGTCAAGGCAGGGAAATATATACTGTATATATACTGTATATATTATACATACATATTCTCGCATACAAACCTGTAGACTTGGAGATTACTCCAACTGTGGTGACACAATAAACAGCATAATTGCAGTTAATCTGCTGTCGTGAGTGATTCCCATACTTCACAATACATTGGATATTTACAGGGTGCCAGAGATGGAGCATCCAGGGAACCATCACAAGAAGTAAGGCACAAACACTAATCAGTGTAAAACTCTCTGCTATAGACTTGGAGATAACTGTCGGCCTTTACTGTATATTTTGACTGTACAATAAGACATCCAAGCCCCTCATGAAGGCCATCACAAGATCCCCTGGTAGGGCATGCTACCGCCTCACCACCCTTGCACTGAAGAACAATTTTCAGCTGCTTATGTTTTTTGTTCTATTCTATGCAAAAAGAGATTCCCCACTATTGTCTATAATATGTTCTAATGAATTTGTCATCACGTCCCCATGCAAGTGCCATATCTCTGCATACTTTCCAGCTCACTAATATCCTTCCTATGGACTAGGGCCCAAAACAATACTCCTGACAAGGCCTTACCAGATATCTATAAATAGTCAAAATAATTGTTTTTAACAAGAGAATCCTTTCTCTCTGTCTAGAGACTCTTAACACAGTTGCATATAGTGTATAACTAACACTTAAGAATAAGAAAATTACTATGAACAGCCCACATTTTGACCAAAGACCAACTGGTTGAAGTTTGGTGGGGCTCAGATGTTATGAGGCAAAACAGAAGCATAACCCCATAAAAACCATATTTTAATTTATATAAATATTGTCTGCCCTTAAAATACATAAAATACTAAGCCCACACTGCATCTTATCTTAGAGGTAATGAAAGTTTTCATTCCTTTCTTCACCCTTCTTCACTTTCACTTACAATCTGCCTTTTTTTCCAGCAAGACAGCTTTATCTTGCTATTTATACTCTTAAATCCCTTGCCATTGCTGATTTGTTTCTATTTTAAGTGGTTTTATTTCTTCAGACTAGGTGCATAACCTTAAATGTATCTGCACTAAAGCTCATCTGGTTTGAGTCTACAATTTTTAATTTAGTAGTTAAATGTCATGGACAAATTACTTTCTACATAATGCACAATGTTGCCAAAAAAGATATGGGTCCATTTTGAAAAATTCCACTTATAACTTTAGGCCAGTTGGAATATTTTTCAATCTATGAATGTTTTATCTATAAACATATTCGTTGCCACTGTCCCAGTTTTCTAGCAAAGTAAATCCCTTTCCCTTAATCCTAGGGAACTTATTTACAATTTATTTAAGAGGATAGTGAAAAACACATTAGCAAAATCCAAAACTTTTACACCCCAACCTAATACCAAAATATTTGAAATTCTAACCTCATAACAGAAGCACAGCAGATGGGTAACAAAAACATAATTTACCTATAGCAGGTACTCACAGATCCCACCACCAGATGTAATAAAGGAAACAAACCTTTATTTAAAACACATTTGAAATAACATACAAATAGCCTTACATGTTTTATGAAGTCCAGTACTTATCCATAGGTTGTGATTAAAGGAGAACTCAACCCCCCAATTAAGAAAAGCCCTACCTACTAACCTAGATAGTCCCCAATCTCCCTGCTCCCCCTCCCATACTTCAATAGCCCTGAAAATTTCCTAAAATATTTCTCACCTATCAGTGCAGAGTAAGCTCAGCGGAGCTTGTATGTGCCATCTTCCAGATCGGTGGTCCTCATCTGTAATAGAGCGCCAAATTAGCGCATGCACAGTTGGAGCAGTCTTCTGGTTCATACCAACTGCACATGCGCCAAAAGTGCCGGAAATACCATAGAGGATCTGAATTGCTGAAGAGGACCTGAAAAAATCCAAAGATCCGGAAGATGGCACCCACAAGCTCTGCTGTGCTCACTCTGCACTGATAGGTGAGAAATATTTTAGGGACATTTTCAGGGCTATTGAAGTATGCAGGGGAGAAGCAGGGAGGGGGGACTATATAGGTTAGTAGGTAGGGGCTTTTCTTAATTGGGGGGCTGAATTGTCCTTTAAGTGCAAATACTGCATACGCAAAAGGCTATTTGTACCTAATATGTGTTTCAAATAAAAAAAAAATCCTTTATTATGCATGGCCATGCTGCATCTCTTTTGGTATGGACCCAGTGCTTGAATTGGGGCGGGATGCGGCAGGATGCCATCCCGCCACTTCTTTTTTCCAACCAAATTGCCAGGCAGAATGCAAAGATTTTGCATACCGGAGCATTAAAGCGCTCTTTTAATGCACTTATTTCTGTGGAGCTGTAGCATTAGAGCCACAAAGCCGGCTTCCGGAAGTCATAAAGGCGCATTATGTAACCAAGAGATGGGCAGGAGAATGCAGAGTTATGGAGAGGAGCATCTAGCAAGCTCCTGTCCCTGCTGAGGATCTGCTAGCATCACAGTGACAGCTAGGGTGAAAGACTACGTGGTGGAGAGCCAATAATGGATGCCGGTGTTGACCACTCCCTGTTTTTAAACCACACCCACTTTAAACGACACCCATGTTGTTGTTGACCACAAGAAATTTTAAGACCATGTCCACATTAATGGTGGTAGCACACAGAAAAACCTAATGGTTGGTGCTCACTGCAGGGATATCACTCATCACTCATATGTGAAAAACATATTAAAACATATCCTTAAATCCATATGCCTCCTCCTCCCATGTGGATAATACAGCACCCTCCACAGCATATGATTAAAGAACTTAGAAGCCCCATTTTTCAAATGCTAACAAACCCCCACCAGGCTCACCTAACACTGGTAGTGTAAAGCAGGCAGAGTATGGCACACATAATGAACATAGGGCAGGCAGAGTATAGCACACACAGACAGAGGAGGGTAGGCAGAGTATGATACACACAGACAGAGTATGGTACACACAGGCAGAGTATGGCACTCACAGGGAGCAAAGAATAGGAAAAATAGGGCACACACAGGGATTACAGATGAAGCCACTTGGATTTGTAAGATAAATGCGTCATGACTCAGGGTTAATTGAAGAAACTGCGTTATCTAAAGTCATCTTAACTCATTTAATGCATTTAACCTTTTCATTAGCATACCAAAGCACCATTGTGAACAATGGTGAATGCTTTAATTAGATGGGATGTTGTGACGCAGTTTTCTGTGTTAAATGAGATAAATGGGATATCTGTGTTTAGTTATTCTGTGTCAAACAGACAAACCAAAGTGGCTGCATCTGTATATGGCAGACAGATTAGGGCACAAACACAAACACATGGAGCATATGGCAGGCAGAGTATGGCACACACACAGGCATTTTAGGGCAGGCATAGTAGGGCACACACAGGGAGAATAAAACAGGCAGATTAGGGCACAAGCACAGGGAGCAAGGTGTTAAAGGTGTGAACAATTCAGGGGGGATTACAGATGTAAACAATGGAGGAGTTTATAGTCTGAATTTGAGGTGTGAACAATGCAGGGGTCAATTAATCTCAGAACTGATATCTTTTAAAGTTTACACAAGGTAAGTCAATCAATCACAGCAAACAGACTTTCAGGGGGGGCACACAAGGGGGGGATATTGAAGGACTTTGAGTGATTATTCTAGATATTTCAATGGGGTGGGTAAGTTAGGTTTCAGGCGCAGTATTTGACTGACCTATTACTGGGAGTGACCAGATGAGGGAGGCTTAAATAAGGTTGACTTTTTAAAATATGGTTTAGTTAACATATCTTGGAAAACAAATGTCTCCAAGTTTTCTTTTATGGTGCCAAATGCATAGGAGTCAATGGGTGTTTTTTCTTGAGGTTTTTTTTGTTGTGCGAAAAACCAATGTTTTTTCCCTGATGAAACGAAGACGCATGATGGAATTCTAGCATAGATCCACGAAAATCTTTGCTACTTGTGAATTTCACAACAAATCCATATCAGGCACAACGACTCGCTCATCCCTAATCCTGACTAGGGACTTTACAGTTAATGTAATTTTGAGGCTGCAAAAGGGAGGCTGTATCAGTTATGATTTTGAGTGGCAAAATCATTTTCAACCAAAGTACAGGTTATAAAATAGCTTTCTAGCAAGTTTAATCCCTGTCCTCAAAAATTGGGCATTGCTTTAAAGACACATTTTAGCACTAATTATGTAGCAGAGAAATGTTTACATCTTGTTCTTTGTTTTAAAATTAGGCTATAAAACCAGTCTGGTATTGCCATTGTTTTCCTATTAGTGCAAATAATAAACAACCTTATAACTGACACAGAAAGATAGTATAAGCTAGATAGCACAGTTAATAGTACATAAAAAGTATACAAGACAAGGCAGATATTAAATACATGAACATAAGAGCCATCTGGACCTGGGTATTTATATTTTATTTGTATTTAATTATTCCCAAGTATGTTGGATTTTAATTATGAAGGCTTTGTCAGTGTTTTCTTCAAGGTCAAAAGAACCTCTTAGAATGCTAAATAGCTTATTTTTAAAATATTAATATATGTATAAAGTTCCGATAGATCACATGCAAGTGTATAACAGATATGAAAGCTGGTTTGAAAGTACAGAGATGTGCCAAGATTACATATCAGCACAGTCTAGAGGTCTAGTGCCAGAGAGCAGAGGTCTGAATTAGAATTACACTTAATAGAGGTGAATATATTTGTTTTAGTGCTAATAACAACAACATTTAAAAGGCATTCCTACAAATTTAAATATAATGTGTACTGCTGTGTGGTAAATGAAAACATGGTGCCTGATACCTAATTCCTTTGAAACTGATGCTGGGTTCAAATGCCTGCAAAATTCCTTTTGACTTCTAGAAACCCTATAAAATATAACTAGCTCCCAACAGAACTTTCATTGCACTGGGCAAGATAGGGGACATTTCAAGAGAACACACCTATACACCGATAGAATAAGTCTATCTAATAAGGCAATCATATTAAATTCACTTTTTTGTGATAAATAAGCTAAAATCGAGCATGGGAGTTTGGTTGTGTTCTTTTTAAATGAAATATAAGATCAGTTCGGATTTTATAAATAACCCCCTAAAACAAGGCAACAGGTTCCAGACAAGTACTTCCTAACTAAGTAACTCTTCCACTTGATATAAATGAAAAATGATCCATCATAAGTACTACAGTGCATTATCCTCCTCTATCAAGCCTATCAAGCCTACTTGGCACTTCCTCGGTTAATGCCCTGCATGCCCACTTTTTCCAATGTACAGTACGTTATATAACTTGTAATATGATTTAGGTGGGAGCCCATGTCTGAATTTGGATTAAACCAGGTTTAAATGCATGCACATAATCACAAAAAGTAAGTTTTTTAAATGTCAGGCCAAACCCCATTAATGAACTTTGTCCATAGAGAAATGCACAATGCTGTAAAGTAGATCAAACAAGGGAATATTGTGCTCACCACTAATTTTTAAAATCATTAGGCGGGGGTGCAATGAGGCTGTGACCACAAAATGCATATAGACAAATGCAAGAGTCCTTTGCACTCAACCCATTATCAATATATTTAAGACAGAGACATTTTGTGCATACTGCTACTGAAAAATGCCTTACCCTTTAAACAAAACAGGGATTGTTTGTCCATATATTACAATATATTTAAGATGGACAACTACGTCAAAGTCATCCCATATCTGGCCAGTCCTACACTCAACTTGCATCTGATTCATTAAAGGGGAAGGAAACCTAGGTGGCGCAAAAACTCTCCCCCCCTCCCGTGTGTTGCCCACCCTCCCTCCTCCCCCCTGGCCTACCCGTCCCGCTGGGCAAATGCCCCTAACTTGTTACTCACCTCTCTGCACAGGTCCAGTCCAGGGAGTTCACAGACGACATCTTCTTCCACGCAATCTTCTTCCTGCTGTGAACGGCGCAGTAGGATCATTTTGCCGGTACGGATCTACTGCACATGCGCCAAAAGTCACGCGCATGCGCAGTAGATCGTACCGGCGAAATGATCCTACTGCGCATGCGCCGTTCAAAGCAGGAAGAAGATTGCGTGGAAGAAGATGATGACTGTGAACTCCCTGGACTGGACCTACGCAGAAGGGTAAGTAACAAGTTAGGGGCATTTGCCCAGCGGGACGGGTAGGCCAGGGGGGAGGGTGGGCAACAAACGGGAGGGGGGTGGGGGTTTGCGCCGACAAGGTTTCCTTCCCCTTTAAGAATTCTATTGCTTCATTATACATTGTATAACAGGACTAAGTTTTACCTGCAACTTACTTGCTGCTTTCAAAGTAAAACTCCCAAACTTGGTTGTCCTTTTATTAGACACCAGTGGGATCACCTGACCTGAAATGTATATTGTAGCAATAGAATTCTTAATAAATTAGATGAAATTTGAGTGTAGGACTGGCCAGATATGGGATGACTTTGACGTAGTTGGCCAATCTTTTTGTTCAACCTACTGAACTAAAACTGAAAGTCTGCAGTTCAACTGCATCTGAGTTGTTTCATTTAAAATTCATTGTGGTAATGTACAGAACCAAAATTAGAAAAAAGTTGTCTCTGTCCAAAGATTTATGGGCCTAACTATATATATATATATATATATATATATATATATATATATATATATATATATATATATATATATATATAACCTGAATCAGACGCTTGCACTCTAAACCAGTCTTCCATGAACGTGGGTGCTGGGTCAAAGTATTTATGTAAAGTTCAAGAGGACCCGCACACCTTGGTTAGTGAACCAAAATTTCTTTATTTTCAAACTTGTGCATCCAACGTTTCGACCCACATTAGGGCCTTTATCAAGGACAAAATACAAGTGTGCCGGTGAGAATTTAAACCTGTGTAGCTCCTCCCAGTGTTACAAAGGCACCAATCATAAAGACATATAAATATTTATATGTCTTTATGATTGGTGCCTTTGTAACACTGGGAGGAGCTACACAGGTTTAAATTCTCACCAGCACACTTGTATTTTGTCCTTGATAAAGGCTCTAATGTGGGTCGAAACGTTGGATGCACAAGTTTGAAAAATGAAGAAATTTTTGGTTCACTAACCAAGGTGTGCGGGTCCTCTTGAACTTTATATATATATATATATATATAGTCAACTACAAGAGATCCTCTGCACTCAACCCATTATCAATATATTTAAGACAGAGACATTTTGTGCATACTGCTACTAAAAAATGCCTTACCCTTTAAACAACACAGGGATTGTTTGTCCATATATTGCAATATATTTAAGCTGGCCAACTACGTCAAAGTCCTCCCATATCTGGCCAGTCCTACGCTTAATTTTTATCTGATTCATTAAGAATTCAATTGCTTAATTATATATTTTACAAAGGGACTAAGTTTTACCTGCAACTTACTAGCTGCTTTCAAAGTAAAACTCCCAAACTTGGCTGCCCTTTTATTAGACACCAGTGGGATCACCTGACTATAGCTGGGAAGGGTGGGAGCTACAACAAGGAGCTGGTCACTGCTCCTGTATAACTATAACAAACAAGGGAAAGTTGTGCTCACCACTATTTCTTAAAACCATTAAAAAAAATTTAAAAAATAGTGGTGAGCACAACTTTCCCTTGTATATATATATATACATATACATAGATATATGGAATGAAACAGCACTCAGCATTCACTTAGTTATTTGCCGGCTGCTAACCAATTTTATCAATAATAGTCCAGAGAAAGCACTCACGGCATTGACCATCAGCTGTATATTCGTGCATGGTGTATCAACGTGTTCGTCAGGATGAAGACAGGAAGGGAGACAAATCATTAAATAGCCATTGTGTCCAATCAGCATGTCAAAATGTAAAACACTACTTGAAGTGGGTTAAAAAGTAACACCTATTTACATGTGTATTAAAGGAAAAATCTGCTCGCACCCATTAGGTGACTACTAAGAGCTTGTGTATTATGTGGCCCTACCAAGGCCTATAGGAAAAATCATGTGTCATCCTAAAAAGGGTTTTAAAATGTGTGTCAAAAAGTATAAAACACATTAAAAATGTAACAAAAACATTGTGATAAGGAAACTATATATCCAAATAGCAACAATTGCAAACAGACCTCATTATATCAATCTAGGCTATCTCCACGTTTTTAGAAACTGCATGTTCTCGCTACTGCATACCAATGTGTATCAAATATGCCATATAATTTTAAATTTTTTAAATTAGGAGTAACTATTTTTACACAAATTTAAAATTTAATAAAGGCTAAGGAATACATTTCATTAAGCCCTCTGGGTGCTACTGTATCCAAAGTCTGCATCCACTTAGCTTCTCGTTGCAATAGGAGTTTGGATCTATCTCCCCCTCTTCATAGAGGGGGATATGGTCAATCAAGATCACTTGTAAGGTAGGCAGTGGATGTTTACATCCCAGAAAATGTATAGCCAAAGGAGTATCCGCTTTGCCTGTAGCTAGAGCCGCACGTGTAACAGAGCGGTGATTGTTCATTCACATCAGAAATGTCGTTTTAAATTTTCCAACATAGTAGAGGCCACATTCGTGCATACTATTGCTATATACATTTTGATATACAGCTGATGGTCAATGCCGTGAGTGCTTTCTCTGGACTAATATATATATATATATATATATATATATATATATATATATATATAATACACAAAAGCCATAAATATCCTGTAAATGATATCCTTATAAACGGTGAGTTCTGATGTCATCAGTTATAAACGGTGAGTTCTGATGTCATTTCTGTCACATGACTCACTGAAACTTGTGTATTATAATAAATAAAGTACCCCCAGTTGCAAAATATGAGGATATTAGAAGTTCCCTCGGAGTTCCATGACCTGTATAAAAACACTCGGCCTTCGGCCTCGTGTTTTTATATGGTCATTAAGCTCCTCGGTAACTTATAATATCCTTATATTTTACAAGAGGGGGTACTTTATTCACTATATACAGCATTTCTAGCTATATTTATTTTTAGGGTTTAGTTCTCCTTTAACTGCTAAAAAACAAGAGGAAAGATAGCACTGTCCATGGAGCTTATAATCAATGTATTGTCCTCAACTGCAGTCATTGGGTTAAACAACACAGTTTGTTGGTATTAGTAAAAGGTCTGTGTAGCCATTGGTAGTTTATTTAATACACAATCAGATACATGAATCAGTCACTTACAGAACTCGGTAGGAGGAATGCCTCATATAAAAGATTTGTTGATGCATTGCTAGTACCAGTAATACTGTAAACTCATTTTATATAATAAAACAATCCATGATATTAAAATAAAACATTCCTTTGAATTATTATAGCAAGAGTGCTTTGTCTCTTCTACAATTCACTTTAAGCTATAGGAACATGTCAGATGATTAAGTAAATATAAAAATAGATGAGCTTCTAGTATTTTTTTTACCAAGGTTTTGTGTTTAAAATATATTCATAAACCAGTGGAAATTGTTGTTTAGATGCTGGCAGAATGTACCAATAAGTAGTTAGTTTTCCTGAATAATTACTTAGACAGCATGTTCAATTATATTCCTATCAAGGGAAAACAAATGAAATTTACTGTATGCATGTATGCATCTTGATAATATCCATTGGTCATTTATATGTTTATCTATAAAGTGTAGCCTTCAGCACGAATATTTTTTTTCAAAGAATTAGCAAAACCCTTTTGTATATTTTAATGACAACTTCCACAATGAATATACAAAAAAAAAACCCCCAACATTTTACACTAACTATTAATGTAGCATTTTTCTGCTGAAAAATGTATATTTTGGTGTCTATATACCTTTTACTACAATGCAGGATTTCAGAACTGTAAAGACTGACTCGCATATAACCATTCAATAATAAGAAGCATATGGACAACCTTGTTGTAGATTAGAAACACATGCAACTGAGCATATTAGAGCAATATGTAATTATTTGTGATTTATCACATCATTTAATGATTCTAATAAAAAAGCTGTTTACATAATGTGTTTGTATGCCAAGAACCATAAGTCATTGGTATTGTAAAACTGATTGCAGGATAATGTATAATGATGAAATAGTTCTCAAAGGGGCATTTCAAAAATGCTTAACGGCTGTTATGTAAATGTTTTTAACTTGAATTTAAAGGACAAAGAAAAACAATAAATAATCATGAAGTATCCCAAAGGTCCATGTGAAAGTCAGCACTAACACTCACTGCATCATCATCAGGTTTAATGATGATGCACATGTGCAAAAGAGATTGGGGATGTGCTATTCTCCTACCTGCAATTGGGATCCATTATCCTGAAACCCGTTATCCAGAAAGCTCCAAATTACGGAAAGGCCATCTCCGATAGACTCCATTTTATCTAAATAATCAAAAATGTTTTAAATTATTTCCTTTTTCTCTGTAATAATAAAACAGTAGCTTGTACTAAGATATAATTAACCCTTAATGGAAGCAAATCCAGCCTTTTAGGTTTATTTAATGTTTACATGATTCTCTAGTAGTTTTAAGGTATGAAGATCCAAATTAAGGAAAGATCTGTTATCCCGAAAATTTCAGGTCCCGAACATTCTGGATAACAGGTCACATGTAAAGGCTAAATATGGGTTTTTATGACCTATTTTAGAAAAAAAAGTGTTTTAGCTGACATATACAGGCAGACAAATCTGTGGGCATTAAGGTGAGAAAAGCCCATAATACATTTATAACAAGTAAAAAACATATAAATAAAATGCCAAGACTTTCAGGGAACTTACCTATAGCTAATCCAAATAATTAATACTCCATTCCTGGAAAAATATTAAAAAGAAAAGGATTTCAGTGCGAATCTTTCACCATAATAAACCGTGCACTAGTTCATTCTCAAAACATGAGTATTTATATATCCGTTATGATACCGACCCCTTTAGGACACATTTGTTCATGTAGAGGGGGGTCTGAGAGCTTTAAATTGTCATATTTCTTTGCATCGATAGGTGCAGCAAACATCTGCCTAAAAAATCATGCACAGACGTCATTTTGATGCCAAGAGCCAGAAATGAATCCAATTATTTTCAGCACAATTGCGTCCAATTTGATCAATAAAATGTAGTCTGCAGGTGTGCTATGGCTGGGGAATGGAAGATTATCCATCCCCCCAACAGAAATGGACTTTCTAGAAAGAGTAAGTCATGTCAGGAGAATGCAGTAGGTTTTAGAAACAATTCAGTAGACATCTGATATAAAGTCTACAGTTAATGGGATGTAGTACAGGGTGGGTAGTTGTAAGCACATTTTTTCATTCTCTGTAGGAACAAAGCTGTATGATATACAGTATTATATTTAATAAGTAACATTAAAATAATTACAAATAATTGTATTAATAATTGAGTCAAGCTCATCTTCCACTGGCGACTGCAATTATCCTTGAGTTATGGGTAAAAATGCTCCATTGTGGGAAAAAACATGACTATTACGTCAAACATTGCACTTTGCACACAACACTTGTGGTCCTAAATACCCCCAGTGACCTGTGTGCTCCCCCGTACCAATGTTATCCAAAATGCATGTTATAATTCTGTTGTTTTTCATTTATTTTATTTTTGTACATGGGCCTCTAAAGCCAGGGAAGATAGGGAAAAATGGGGGTTATTTACTAAACTCGTTAGTTCGTGATAATTCGTGATTTTTTTTTTATAAAATCTGACTTTTTCTGGAATTTATTAAACCCAGAGTATGGAAAAGTCTGAATCAGAAAATCTGGCATCTCAGACCTGTCAAGATTGCATATAAGTCCATGGGAGAAGTCCCAATGATTTTTTGATGTCCGCTGGGTTTCGTGCAATAATAAAATGGAATAATAAATAAGCGTAAAAAAAAGTAGCGAATTTAATCGGAGTTTGTAGCAGAAAATATTGAGATAAGTTTGGACTTTGATAAATAACCCCCTTAGAGGCCTATTTATCAACAGTCTAATTGTCATGATTTTAGTAGTTTTGAAACCACAAATAAACTCACTTCCGCCACGAATGTCATGAAATTTATTTAAAAATCGGAAAAAAAAGTATGAACAGGAAAAGTCGCAGAAAAGTCGCAGAAAAGTCACAGAAACCCCCAACTTCTTCGAGTTGTCTCACAATAACTACAACTTTTTCGTATTGTCGCACAAAAGTCAGTGTCAAAATCTCCCGACCACCCGAATCAAAGAAAGATCTTCTAGTTGTAAAAGGAACATCTGCCATTGACTTCAACATGTTTTCAACAGGTTAGCTGGTGTATTTTTGCATTTGGAATTCGGCCCCAGTCTGCATTTTCAATCACTACAATGTCCAGTACATGAACTGAATGCTAAATTCACATTGAATTGCATTTGATGAGGAACGCATAAAACAGATATCTTAGTTTCCTTTATCATCATAACCTTACATGCTATTCACGTTATACTGAAAGTCACTCCTGCGAAGGAAGAGTATTATAGAATAGGAAATGCCACAGCTGCATTTATTTTCTACAGTGTGGGACAATTACAACAGGGAATATTTATCATTTTACTAAAATGCATTTTCATTTGTTTAAAACTGTAAAAAACCATATGCCATTCAGTACATTAACTTTAGGAACAGGTGGCGCCTCCTAACTCATAACTGAATTCCATTCTATCGACACACACCATTGTTTCCCATATTGTTTCCCATATTACCAAATGCATTATGTTTTTATATCATATAATTGTTTGCATTTAAACAGTGATCTTTTTTCATGCATTTTTCCAGCATACAAATATCCCGACACAGTTTATACACAAATCTCACTCTTCATTTGCTTTTCAATTATGTTCATTTATTTTTATGTGTTTTCTGGTCAGATTGACTAACCATTGGTATGCTGGTTCTTTTCAGATCTGGGATAATACTATTGTAACAGCATTCACAATCACGTCTCAACATAACAAACTAACTTATTAACACATCGGGCATATTTATCAAGGTTTGAATTTCGAATTGAAAAATTTGAAATTCGAATGCGATGGAATAGCACATTGGATTCAAAGCTTTTCCCAAAAAAAATTTAGAAATCCACCAATTGACTCCAAATAGGTTATAGGAGGTCCCCCATAGGCTTAAACAACAATTCGGCAGGTATTAGATGGCGAATGGTCAAAGTCAAATTTTTAAAGAGACAGTACATGATAAATTTACATTCGTATCGAATTTGGACTATTCCCTAGTCGAAGTACACAAAAATAGCTTGAAATTTGAATTTTTTCAATTCAAAAATTCACCTAGACCTTTGATAAATTATGTTATGCATGCAGATGTAAAGCTTCTTAGTTTGGTCTACTAGGGTACAGTTGTATCCTCGTAGACACCATGAATGTCTTGGGACTCGCTCTGCAGAAGTTGTAACAGTGTTTATTAGGATGAGTTGTGCAGTTAAACCTCTAGAGCCCCACAGTTGGTATCAAATGTAACACCAGGCATTGACAGCAATTCACTAAGGGGGTTATTTATCAAAGGTCAAGTTTGTGAGGTTTTCTTTTAACTCAAAAACTCACATGTTTTCTGATTTATGAAAAAAACTTGAATGTAAAAACTCAAATCAGTGTAATTGGGGTGAAAAACGCAAATATTAAAATTGATCGAGATTTGGTGAAAAAAACTTGAATCACTCAAATCGAGTTTTTGAGCGAAAACCATCAGAAAAACCATGAACATTATGAAGGCTACAAACATCTTCAAATTGTTCAAAAAGGGCCTCTGGCATTGATTCTACATGACCTCGACAGACAAATTCTATTTTTTTTTTTTTTTTAAAAACCTGAAAAATTATAGATGTTTTTTTTTAACCAGAAAATTTGAAATAACCCCCAAAACTGTATTTGCATCCAAACATGCTCTTTCTACTTCCACATGGTTGTGCTCCATGCCAGTTCGTCCATCCCACCTCTAGTTCTGAATCACACTCAAGTGAGCTTATTGACATAGGGGAAGCCTGGAGCTACCACCTCCTCAAAGAAGGCATTAGCTCCAGGGCTCCTACAGTTTGCTGCGTAGAGCGTATTTGCACTTAAAGAATTACATAGAGACATTATTAGTGATTAATTTTTTGCCATGCATGGATTCGCAGCAAAATTCTTCATTTCGCCACAACTTGCAGAAAAAAAATGCAAGAAAAAACATCCATTCACTGCAACGCATTTGGAGTGGGAAAAAACGTGAGAAAAAAAAACGCCTATTGATTTTAATGCAATTGGTGTAAGAATCACCCATAGACTATATATTTTTGCTACAGAAAAGTCACTGCAACAAATATGTCGCAGTCAAAAAAAGTCATCCATAAAAACTATACCCCAAAATGAATACTTAAGCAACAGATAGTTTATATCATATTAAGTGGCATATTAAAGAATCTTGCCAAACAGGAATATATATTTAAGTAAATATTTCCCTTTTACATCTCTTGCCTTGAACCCCCATTTCGTGATGGTCTGTGTGTTGCCTCAGAGATCACCTGACCAGAAATACTACAACTCTAACTGTAACAGGAAGAAGTGTGGAAGCAAAAGACAGAACTATGTCTGTTAATTGGCTCATGTGACCTAACATGTATGGTTTGTATGTGTGCACTGTGTATCATACGATCCCAGGGGACGGCCCTTATTTTTCAAAATGGCAATTTTCTATTTATGATTACCCAATGGCACATACTACTAGAAAAGTATATTATTATGAAAATGGTTTGTTTACATGAAGCAGGGTTTTACATATAAGCTGTTTTATGCAATATCTTTTTATAGAGATCTACATTGTTTGGGGGGTATCGTTTTCCTTTAAACTATTTTGGTACAAGAAAGTCACAGCAAAAAAAATGCACTCATAGACTTTAATGCATTTCATATCTTTTTAGCTGTTTGCCAAATTTTTCAGCAGTTTTTTAGGCGAAGCGAAACAGGCCTTATTCACTCATCACTAGACATCATTGTGACACTGAGCATCCAGAAATGTAAAATACCAATGTAAAATTTTCTAAGCCATTGTGTTTGGTTCACTGAATAGCAGTACACTACAATTATGGGGCAAAAAGCACTTACTGTACATTCATTTTCAGATATATTGTTTTCAAAATGTGTATTTTCAGTTTTATAAATAGTTTAGTAAATAGCTTGAATCCCCACTCAATTTACTTAGAAAGTGTTCATTTCTTATATAATATAGATACATAGTTATGCGTTCTAATACAGGTTGATGTGTTTTTGAAATGACAGCATGACAACGTTGAGGCACACTGAATGCTGGAAAAGTGTAAAATTTATTCACCCCAAACACATACAGAAAAAAGGCTTGATAAAGGGCCCGAGTGGTCCAAAACATTGCCTTTTTTCTGTATGTGTTTGGGGTGAATAAATTTTACACTTTTCCAGCATTCAGTGTGCCACTGGAATTTCTCTATGTACCTGTATGACCCGTATGGCAGGAGTGGGTCCCCCAGTGTAGCACCTGGTACCACAAAGGGTACATGATCAGGGGTGGAAGCACTCTACCATTGTTGTTGAGCAAGACAAAGTTGGACACAAGTTGTTCATAGAGTAGAAATACATTTTGCAAACAAAGAAATCATGGCCAGCACATGCCCAGTTTGTTTCCAAAATGTTGTGTTTTTCACATTGGCTGATAGGATTTTGGTAACAATGGGAATTTACAGTGTAAAAATGCAATTTTAGTCAAAGGCTGTTGCATATACACGCACTCCGTATTTTTGCTCTACACCTATTATAGCATGGAATGCCTCTTTCCAGGGCTAGAACTAGAGGTAGGCAGAGCTTAGGGAGCAACGGAGGTGGGGCTCTAGGTATGTACCTCTTCTATCACCTACCTCTAGTCCAGGCCATGTCCCTCCATCCCTTGCTGGTCATACCCCCTGCTGGCACACGATGCTGCTGTGTCAGCACTCATGCTTGTTAGTGTTTGCACAGACATGTGCTGGGGGCCTATGACTAAGGACTGAAGCAGTCCGAAATGCATCAGGCAACTATGTACTTGACTTTCTTAATTTATTTTAATAGGCAGCAGTAAAGAATGGGAGGTGCAGATTAAATTTTGGTATGTTAAATTTTTTTATATAAGATGAAAAATGTTTTTGTATTTAGTGCCCATTTAATATATAGAAGAAATACTGTAAACCTGTATACAACTTCTGCCCCAGCAAATAAATGAACAACTTGTTTAGGATCACCATCATTGTGTATTGTAACCCCTTCCTGCTCTAAATAGCAAGAATCGAACAAATTCCTGTATAATATACAGAGTCCTGTATAATGTGTTTCTACTGAAGTTTTCCTGCGAAGGTGCCCAAAACAGTGTTACTACGTGAAAAATTCCAATGGGCTACTACACTGACCTATAATTACACATCCAGTTTATGAAAATAAAACAAATTTTGTACATTTGTGACAGGAACAACTTGGGACGGAAATATATGGCTAAGCTGTACATTTCCTACTAGTAAAAGTCAATATAACCCATTTTCCAAATGAAAATGTAAAAAACTATAATAGAATTTCCGTTTTCTGTATATGTGGCTGATTTTGAACCCAACCCTAGAGAGATGTAAAAACATTAAAAGACCCTTTAACTTGAACTCCCCTATAGAGTTAGAGGAAAACAGCACCAATACCGAAAAGTTTTAAATCCTATAAATCCAGTTTGTGTGTAGCTTGTTGATGCTTGGACCTCAATGAAAAAGGAAGGGGGTTGGGTAGTTTCCAATTACTTTTCATTTCAGATAACGGAAAGAGCAATAAAAAATTATGAATAATTAATGTATAATTCTTCACAGCAATTTCTAATATTACAACTCGGTTCTGCATTTGCTTGCAAATTTTCTAATTACTAGACACTGTGATTTTTTGTAAATGTAAAGATTATTAAAATAGTAAATTTAATGGGCTCCCTTTTTAACCATTCCATTAGAGCGTAGTACAATGTAAGTACAATCAAATGTTAGCTATTGTAGGTTGCCTTCTATAATATTACATAGATAATATAGTTTGCGAAAAGAATGAAGAGCTGATATCTGATTCAGCCATTTGGCAATTATAAATGGTATTTGCGATGAAAGTGCCAAACTGCAGTTAAAGAGCAACATTTTAGCATGCTTTGTCTGTTCTCTTAAGACATTTTTACGAGAAAGCCAGTACAGTAGGCTAAAAGACATAAGAAAATGACCTTTCTAAACCTATTGTATTTTAAGCACTTCTTCTGCTAATAAACCATCCAGAGATTACAATAAGATTCTGAAGTGTCAGAGAGCTCAAGGAACTAAAGTTAAGAAGAGTACTATATTATAAAAAAGCAAAGGCGTTTATTTTCTAACAGTCAAAACTGTGCCATAGGCTTCGTTCTGATTAGTACTTACCATTTAAAGGAGAACTAAAGCTTAACAAAGAAGTAGAGTAGAAATACTGCACAGTGCAAGTTGCAAGTTTTCCTTAACCGATTGTATTAAAAATCCAATTTATTAAAGAACTTGTGTCAAAAGTCATGCTTTGCCTTGATGATTTATGACAAACTCTAAGCTGAGTTGCCCAGAGATCCACGACAATATCCAAAACTGTCAAAGACATGCTCAACCCATAGGCTGGTGAAGTAGGTTCATTACATAGAACATGACATTTCTAGCTATATTCATTTTTAAGGTTTAGTTCTCCTTGTAATTATTTGTTTTGATGCAATCATCCAATATTTTTTCCCTGAGAAACGCCACACCCAACAACAGGTAAGAGAATGTACAGAATGTGCACAACAGAAGGAATATTTTCTAATTTCTCTCTTTTACATTGGACACAACATTCTCACACCTTTTTTCATGCTCTGCCCCGTGGATGAGGAGTGGAGGGCAGATAGGAGATAGTATTTTATCTTTGACAATGTTTGGGAAAAGGGAGATTTTGAGGAGATGTTATGGGGGTTATTTACTAAAACTTTAAAACTAGATTTTTCTAGTTGAGCTTTTTGGGGCAAAAATTCTAATTTTTAATGGAAAAAAAACAAAAAAAATATTTTGAGATTTATTTTACCCTAATGCTGCAAAAGCTCAAATCTGAAAACCCGGCATCTTAAACCTGCTGAGGTTATGTAGAAGTCAATGGCAGATGTCCCTATGCCAATTTAAAGATATTGTGGTCTGCTCTGGGTTTAGCCCGAAAATCCGAAAGATGTGGGGGTTTCAGGCAGTAACCTGAAAACATTGAGCTATTTGGGAGAAACTCAGAACAAATTGTGTGATTTTGGGTTTTTGCTATATTTTAGCAAAATCCATTTTTTTCCCCAACCCTACTTAAGTTATTTTAATGATAGATAAGATTAAAAAAAAGGTGGGAGTTTGGTCAAGCTTCTTTATTAAATTTTTTTTTATAAAATTGAGTTTTAATAAATGAGCCCCTATATGTATTTAGGTGTTATTTCAGGGTAAGGGTAACCACCACTTGTAAGGTGGAAGAGTAGGAAGGGAAGAAGTTGAGTGTGATTTAGTTGTAATACTTAAGGTTTCACCACTAGGTAGTGTTTTGTTAGTAAGTAATGTAGTTACCACATTTGACCACATGAGGAAACAAAAGAGCTATAAAATCCTGAAGATTCTAGAAGAGAGAGTAATGAGAAGCTATAAAAAGCAGTAAATAAACAGGTTTGGTGTGTTCCATGGGAGTAAGATTAATTCCATAAATCTGCTGAAAAGGACGGCACTCCAGAATAATGATGTAGGGGGTAGATAGGATAAGTTGGATTTGTAATAGCACACTGTAGTTGGTGTGAGGCAGAACGGGTAGATAGTACAGCCAGCAAAGGCCAATGTTGGACTGAGGCATACAAGGGCTGCGACAACAAGGGTCCCCCTAACAACCAATCCATAAAGATATTCTCCCACCAGGTTTATTCCCAGTATCCCGCTGGCCTGGTCCAACACTGGCAAAATCAACACCTGTTAAGGGGCAGAACAGCAGGGTAGTGTATTGAGAGACATTTGAATGTCTGATAACGTGGAACTAGTAAGGTGGAACCCATTGTGAAGACAAGCAAGGGTGGCATCAAAGAGTTCAGCGTTGTGGGAAGTGAAAAAGAGGCTTCCCAGGATAAGGTCTTGGATGCTAGGTCATGGGTAGGGTAATTAGGAACCAACAATTTTTATTATGAGTATGATGTATGAGCAGGGCCGTGGGCAAAGTGGGCATCTACCCAGAGCCCATTTATTTCAAGGGGCCCACTACAATACTTTTTATTTACATTTTTTTTGCGTTTTTTTTTCCAATACCCGGTGGTGCTGGTGTGTCTGGGCTGGGCTGGGTCCCTCCTCTGTCCCCCAGACCCAGTAAATGGAAGAAGCCCGGGAAACCTCTGAATATATAAATAGGCGGAGAGGAAGCACTGCCCGCCGCAGTCCAGAAAGGGAGCCCGGAGGAGGAGCCACCCATTATAGCAGTGTGTTGGGTTGGCGAGTCATATGCTTCTGGCCTGCTCTGCCTGGCCTGCCACTTACATATACCGAACCAACCTGAACCGATCTGCAGCGCTACCCGACAGTCGCACTCGCAGTTACTGTCAGTGTCAATCACCGCCTCACCAGTCCGACTGCACTCACTCTGACAGCACACTTTCGGAGTACGGACTTACCCAGGTCCCAGCCAGCTGAGTGAGGCACGCACACACATGCTTCCATGCATCCATCCTGATTCCAGGTGAGTTGAGTGGCCAATCTCCTGAGTCCCTGCTGCCAAGTTTTGCCACAGAATTCACTTTGAGGATGTCATTTCTGCTGCTTGACATTAAATATATACTGTCAGATCTGTGTTTAATCTAATTATCCATTTAATTCTGGCATGACTAAATAATGTTTTGTTAAATAGGTGTGGTTTTGGGGGGGTGTGACCAAAAAGTGGGCGTGGTTTCACAAAATATTTTGCTGCATGCCAGGGGTGTAGAGGCCCACTAGTTAACTCTTTGCTCAGGGTCCAGCAAGGCCTTAAAACAGCCCTGTGTATGAGGATACTGCAGAAATGTAACTGTATCTGTAGCCTGAAAGTAATTGTGAAAATCTTTTTCTAAATGAGTAGTTGCTTCATCAGGAGTCAGCAAACAGATGAATGGTTACCATCAATAGCAATGTATGCAGGTACCATGATATATAACTGACAAGGAGAAAGAAAATGGTGTTTGCAAGAAAAAGATTATCATAAATCTGAATCATGCTGTGTAATTTTCTTTAACATAAGCTTTACAGTTTTCACATATTTATACATATTTTACAAAAGCTGTGAGGAGTATTTGTTTATTCAGATTCTATTAACCTCTCTTTATTACCTCACTCGTTTATTTAATTAATGCCGCACACTGTGGTATTATCACTGAATCCCTGTAAAAGAGAATTATTGATCTTGCTGGAACTCCACTGTGACCCATGTTCCTTTATAAAGCTCATTTCCTGCAATAAAGAAGTTGATTGTTTAGAAATACAGTATTTTAATTCTCATTAGTTCAAAACATAAATACAGAAGTCTGGCAGGTTTATGTAGGGCTGTTCCAGTGGAAATTCAGCTTATTGAATAGAAAGTCTGGAATCTGAGAGGGATTCTAGTTTTGTTGTGTTTTAAACAAGGGTTTTTATCAGCAGCAACATTTCCAGTACAAAATACATCAAAGTTTATAGCTGTTTTATATGGGTGTTCTTTTGCAGCAACTTTTCCATTGTGAAATTTTGTGGCAGCTACATAAAAAATATTCTCAGAGAAATGCGGAAATTCACCACGAAATGTCTCCACCACCTTTTAATCTCCATTTCCCAATTTTTATAAACATCATACATCATATAAAGATGAGATATATATATATATATATATATATATATATATATATATATCTATATCTATTATCTATATCTATATCTATATCTATATCTATATCTATATCTATATCTATATCTATATCTATATCTATATCTATATCTATATCTATCTATATCTATATATATATATATATATATATATATATATATATCTATATCTATCTATATATATATATCTCAGGAGCACTCACGGATGAGATGAGATACAAAGTGAATTTATTGAAGTTTTACAAACTCCCCCACATCTAAGCGTTTCGGTTCTTCTTGAACTGTCATCAGGATGCGATAGTTTTACTATAATATATATACTATAATATACCATACAAGGGAAAGTTGTGCTCACCACTAATTTTAAAACCATTAGGCGGGGGTGCAATGAGGCTGTGACCACAAAATACATACAGATAAATACAAGAGTCCACTGCACTCAACCCATTATCAATATATTTAGGAAATGGAGACATTTTGTGCATACTGCTACTAAAAAATGCCTTACCCTTTAACAACACAGGGATTGTTTGTCCATATATTGCAATATATTTAAGCTGGCCAACTACGTCAAAGTCAATCCCAGTATGGCCAGTCCTACGCTCAACTTGCATCTGGTTCATTAAGAATTCTATTGCTATAGTCAGGTGATCCCACTGGTGTCTAATAAAAGGGCAAACATGTTTGGGAGTTTTAACCTTGAAAGCAGCAAGTAAATTGCAGGTAAAACTTAGTCCCTGTGTCAAATGTACTGTATACTGAAGCAATATATATATATATATATATATATATATATATATATATATATATATATATATATATATATATATATATATATATATATATGTGTGTGTTCTTTTCGAAGTACAGTGGGGTATAGTGAAAAATCCTTCACTACCAATTATAAAACACATAAGCAACATGTACTATGATACATGTGAATTTAAAAATTGTCATCATTTTTATTTTTACTTCTTTTTGCCAGGGGAAATTACTCTTTTCTATCTGTGGTCTTTATTTAGTTTTTGCCAGGTGTAAAATTGACATTTTTCAGTGATAACAGTAAAAAAAATAATTTTCTCATCAACCACAAGTTTTCCATTGTGAGAAGTTATCTTGCTTAAAGTGGCATTCTTATGTTTAGAATTATGTTGCCTGGGTGAATTTCAATTTTTTTTAAATGATTTCAAGTAAATAGGGTGCAAATATTTGTCTTGAAATTTTTTAGAAAAATATCTTAAATGGTGTTGTGGTGTAGTGATATCATGCCATGTCGCATCACCTTGTCAGTACAGGAATGGGATCCATTATCCAGAAACTCGTTATACAGAAAGCTACACATTACAGGAAGGACATCTCCCATAGGCTCAATTCTAATCACATAATTAAAATAATTACCGTGTACTTGATCCCAACTAAGATATAATTAATCCTTATTGAAAGCAAAACCAGCCTGTTGGGTTTATTTAATGTTTACATAATTTTCTAGTAGGCTTAAGGTATGAAGATCCAAATTATGGAAAGACCTCTTATCCAGAAATCCCCAGGTCCTGAGTATGTCCCATAAATGTACCTTGTATTAGGTCTGTCAAAATTTGCTTTTCTTTTTGTGGTTTCCAAGCAAAACCAAAACTCATCAAAAAAGTGATGACCATATTTCAACAAGTACCATGTTGTGGAATGATGAAATGTAGAATTATAAAGAAATTATCATATTACATAGACATGTGCAGTATCAGTTTGCAGTGCCTTGATACAGGAGCCCCCCATAATGTTGGGAACCGATGGTTGCATTTGCAACTTGAACTACAATCTTCAGTACAGTATACTATGGGTTAGTATCTTATAAAATGATGGCTACCAGAAGTAATTTATCTTTTTATTGCTAAACGTCAATTTCCTTCAATGTATTGATATGGGTTGCTTATATGTACCATGTGATTAAGCCCCTCATTGCATCAGTTTCTGTTGTGTTTCTGGTCAGGTGATCTCGGAGGCAGGACAGAGATCATCACGAAATGGTGGTTCAAGACAAGAGATGTAAAAGGGTAATATTCACTAAAATACATATACCAGATAAAATTCTTTAATATGCCACTTAATATGATGTAAACTATCTGTTGCTTAAGTGTTCATTTTTGGGTAGAGCGTTGCCTTTGCACCTGACTGCTCTGTGCCTTGAACCTTGTGCGGGATTTTTAACATACTTCCATAAGGTGCAATTGGAACCAACCCCTAGCACAAAAGTACAGTTATGGGACCTGTTATCCAGAATGCCTGGGACTTTGGTTTTATTGAAAAAAAAATCATTGTAACTTTATATAAGCCCAATTGCATTGTTTTCCTACTAACAAGGATTAATTATATCTTAGTTGGAATCAAGTACAAGATACTGTTATTACAGAGAAAAAGGAATTATGTTTTAAATGTTGAATTGTTTGACTAAAATAAAGTCTATGGGAGTTGATCTTACTGTAATTTGGAGTGTTCTGGATAACTGTTTTCTGGATAATGGATCCTATACCTATATATTTGTTTCCATGTAAAAATGATCGTAATGATGGCCAAGTTGGGGTTGTTTACAGTGGAGAAGAGGTGCTTGAAGGGTGACATGATAAGTATGTATAAATATATAAGGGAATCATAGAATGATCTCTCTAATGCTTTATTTACCAGTAGGCACCCACTTCCAGCTGACACGTGGGCACCCATTCCGATTAGAAGAAAGGAGGTTCCGTAAATATTCGGAAGGGATTTTTTACAGTGAGAGCTGTGAAGATGTGGAATTCTCTCCCTGAATCAGTTGTACAGGCTGATGCATTAGATAGCTTTAAGAAGGGGATGGATGGCTTTTTAGCAAGTGAGGGAATACAGGGTTATGGGAGATAGCTCATAGTACAAGCTGATCCAGGGACTGGTCTGATTGAGAGGCTTCAGATGGTTTTTTTTACCTTCGTCTGGATCAACTAGCAGTTAGGCAGGTTTTATATAAATTTAAAAGTTTGAACTTGATGGACATGTGTCTTTTTTCAACCTAACTTACTACTGTATGTTACTATGTTACTATTTGTATAAATATATCAAGTTTAAAAACAATCCCTTTTAATTCATATTTTTAGTAGGGCATGCTGTTCCAGTGTAATGCCCATGATTCTTCTGATTCATGGTTCACATGTAATAAAATTGTTTAGTTCAATGTCTCAGCAGTTTTGTCCATTAATTAACTCATCTTGCAGTTAAAATGTAAGTATTCTTTTCATTTTCTGTTGTACATTGGTTGTACAGTTCTGTGCTAAAAGTTTCATTAGCTATAGATTCACTGACCTGATTGCTCTTCTAAAAGATTTAATTAACTGCATTTTTTAAGTGGTTCATCTGCAAGTCATAACCCACAAACCGACTTCTTCCTTCCCTTTTACTCCTATTTGTATTTAATGAATCTCCTGTCTTGTATTTTTCCCCAGAGGATACCGCAGAAAAAAAATATATAATTCATTTATAATGGTTTTTATGAATCTCTGGGCTGTGTTATACAAGAGGTGCATTTTATGCATTTTTTTATATATATAAATATTATTTCATCTTTCTGTGAAAATCAGAATGGATACATATTAAAAACTTGGATGATAAAAAACAATATTATTTATTAAACTTCTGTTTCTGGTCGGGTTTTTAAAGTGGAAAACTCATATTTTAAAGAAGAAATCCTTGCATTTTTAGAGATTTATTATTCCCCAAAGCTGCTAAATATCTGAATTTAATAATACTCCAGTTTAAGGTTATGTAGAAGTCAATTGTGTATGATGATCCAAAAAAGTCTGGGTTTTCATTAAAAACCCCTATTTATTTAGCACAACATTTATTTTAAAAATTCGAATGCAAAACTTCGGCATCTCAAAGCTGCCAATTTCATGTAAAAGTCAATAGGAGGGAAATTCAAAGCAGTTTCTCAGTGAGAGTTTTTCAAAATTTTAAACCCCTTGAAAACAATATTTTGTATGCTGATGTTTTAATAAATAAGCATATTTGAAAAAATTGGTAAAATCACACAAATTAAAATTTTGATAAATTGTCTGGTATTCCTGTTCAGCTACAGTCAGGGAGCCACGTTATGCACCTTTTGGATTCACTTATGCCATTAAGCCATACAGCCCCTCACTGTAGAACAACAAACACAAATTGCAAATGCAGTTTTAAAGCTTAGAAACTGTATTCCAGGTGCAACTTTATTCAATTAACACCTTACAAGAAACAAGGATTCTCTATATTATCCTCTGACTGATTGTATGTACTCAATCAATATTTTCCATTTCTTTTTTTGCCTAGACAGTCCAATCTTTTGTAATAAACTATTATCCTTTCTAGAGCTAGCTGGTCTTTTAATTGTACTCTGCAGGTAATGGACACTTCTAGCATTTAGCTTGCCATAGGTCCAACTTTAAAAAGATCATTTACAAACACCATGCTGCCCAAAGTGTAATTTTACCCCCAGAATTTCAGTGTAATTGCAACCATGCAGAGAGTTGGCCAATTGCCACATTTTCACTGCCACATTCAGAGTGGTGGCAGCTCTAGCATTCCCAGAATCAGTAGGTGAACTTGTGCATGATTCAGCATTAGAAGCAGGACAGACACAACCCTACTTATTCGGAAGTGCAAGCAGCTTGATTGGATGGTGTAATGTAGTGATGAGCAAATCTGTTCTGTTTCACTTTGCCAAAAAATTCACAAAACTGGCCAAAAATTTGCAAAAGGCGAAAAATTCACTAACATTTTTTCTTGCGCAATATTTTTGTAGCAAACTACATTAGAGTCGATTGGAGTTTTTTTTCGTGGTACCTTGTTTCTGCTTTGGGGCTACCAATAAAAATCTTTTTCTTTCTAATCTGAGTAAATCTGCATGTTTTGCTTTGTGTCACAATTCGCAAACTGGTGTTAAAATCTGTTGAATTGTATTGGAGTCAGTGGATCAATGTGGTGCAAAATCAAATTTTTCACTCAGTATACTGCTTCACATGTGCCATACATTGTTAGAGAAGCTACTATCTACGATGCTTCAATTGCTTTTTTAATGGAAAAAAAGGGCTCCTATGTTGTCTATTTCTTAAAAACATGTCTGTAATTCTTTACGGATAAATCAATTTTTCAAAAGAGAAAATTGATTCTTTTATATTTTTAATTTTGAACTGTGACATGGAGCTAGATATATTGTCAGTTTTCCAGCTGCCCCCAGTCATGTGACTTGAATTCTGATAAACTTTACTCACTCTTTACTGCTGTACTGCAAGTTGGAGTGATATCACCCCCCTCCCTTCCCCCCCCCAGCAGCCTAACAGCAGAACAATGGTAAGGTAGCCAGATAATAGCTCCCTAACACAATAAAACAGCTACCTGACAAATATAAGAACAGCACTCAATAGCAAAATCCAGGTCCCATTGCGACACATTCATTTGCATTTAGTAGGAGAAACAACAGCCTGCCAGAAAGCAGTTCCATCCTAAAGTGTTGGCTCTTTCTGAAAGCACACGACCAGGCAAAATAACCTGAGATGGCTGCCTACACACCATTATTACAACTAAAAAAAATACACTTGGTGGTTCAAGGATTAAATTTTATATTGTAGAGTGAATTATTTGCAGTGTAAAAAGTATAATTTAGAAATAAAACGATATCATAAAAATCATGACAGAATCCCTTTAACTTTGGTCAACTGGTACTATTTACTACTGCACTATGTTGCTGTTTAAGCAAAAAACACCTCTTGTAAAATATAAGGATATTATAACTTACCGACCAGTTCTATGACCATATAAAAACGTGAGGCCAAAGGCCGAGTGTTTTTATACAGGTCATGGAACTCTGAGGTGACTTCTAATATCCTCATATTTTGCAACAGGGCATACTTTATTTATTATAATACACAAGTTTCAGTGAGTCATATGACAGAAATGACATCACTAAGCTCTGATTATAACCAATACCATCACTAAGCACTGTTTATAAGGATATAATTCACAGGATATTTATGGCTTTTGTGTATTATATATTACTACTAGCTTACAAACACAGGTACAACTAATAACAAATCTGACCACCAACAGATAATACAAACACTGGGGATCCTTTATCAACACTGGGCAAAATTGCTGGTGGGCAGTTACCCATGGCAAATTGCTGCAATGTTCTACCTGCAGCTACCTGAAAAAAAGCAAAGCACTGATTTGTTGCCCAAGGTCAAATTGCCAAGTGTTGATAAATGAGCCCCACTGTTAGTGTCACAGGAAGTGGTCATAAGGCTATGGGGCAATAATAGAAATATGCAAAATGCATAACTAGATACATGGGCATCTGCCCAGCAACTAGGTAAATGAGGAAGTGTAGGGATTTAAAGCCATAGAAACTTACTATACTATGGGTCCCTACACTGTGAATTATGTAATTGGGGTGTCAGTAACCATTGACTTTCACTGTATAATGTTCTTGGGATTCAGTGACAACTGCCTCTTTATATATACTGTATGTCAGACATTGTCGCAGCGTGCGTCTGGAACGATACGACTGTTGGATGCGAACGCTGCGTGTGCGTCTTCATCCGACAGTCGTGGTGTGACGGATTTACAAAGCTAAAGGCTGTTTTACAGATTCTGCACATATTCCTACAACTCACACGTTTATAAACCAAACCTATGAAGGGTGCAGAGAATAAGGAAGAAATAACAGTTAGGCTAGTTACAGCGCAGGGGAAATTAAGAACTTTAACAAGTACATTTGCATCACAAACAGCAGTATCATAAAGACAACTGCCACCCAATTCAAATAATGACACTTGTTTTAAAAGGAGCAAGCAGCCACATAATGTCTGTGCTATAATGAAAAGAAATAATTATAAGGTGTCTGCAATCAGCAGCATGAATCAAACAAAGAAATAAGTAAATCAGGTTAACAAAGAGGAAAAAAAAAGTGTCTATGGGTTGTAAGGCTAATGCTGAAAACATTTTTTACATATGCAGTAGCAAATAGCAAAAGAAAGCATTATTTAGAAAAGCAATATGCTTGAATATCATGTCAAATCACATACTGTACTTAAGAAAAATATAGAGCAAATATTACATAGAAGGGTAGAAGTAATTTTTTCTGGAGGTAAAAATTCTGTGGGGACAGTCCTTCTCTGTGCTAATGTCTATGTGACACCAGTTGAAACACCGGGGGGCGGAACCAGCACTCGATGTAGAAGGATGCAAAATAGAGAACTCTGTACAGGGGAACAAAACAGGTTGGAGCAGCGCAAACAGCTCAAAAAGTACCAGCGACCTGGTTATATACAACCGAGCAGCATGGGGAAACTCAGGAAAAACCGTTGCCTGTAAAAATTACGGTAGTCTACCCCAAATCTGGATCCTAGCCAGACCGTGTCTCTCCCTCCAAGATGGCGCCAATTATGGAGACAGCAGCCCAGCGCGCACAGAGGATGAGGCAAGTACAGCAGTAAAGGTTTACTTACCACACTACGGTCTGATCTTCAGGCAGACCTAAGAGTAGCGGTGGCAGAACTTCATAGGGAAGTTAAACAAATAGGTGACCGCACTGACCACCTGGAAAATAAAATGGCGGAGCTAGTAAGATCACATAACGAACTAATAGACTCAAATACAGCACTAGAGCATGAAATGCACCAACTTTGTAACAAAATGGCTGATATAGAGGACAGGAATAGAAGGACCAATATCAGACTGAGAGGAGTATCAGAGCAAGTGAAAGTGGAGGAGCTGTATCAATATCTCAACAATATGCTCCGGGGAATCTTCCCAGATGAAAACCTGACCTCCTCCTCATTGGCAGAGCTCATAGACAGAGCTCATAAAACAGGAATGCACCGCCCAATATACCCAGAGAGGTAATACTAAGACAGCATTTCTCTCACACTAAAGGCATTCCGTGACAAACAATCTATACCTGAGAAATACAATATGCTACAGTGCTATCCTGACCTCTCAGCACACACTATGAAAAAACGTAAGGAATTCACTCCTGTAACAACAACTCTGAGAGAGGCAGATATACCATACAGATGGCTATTTCCAGTAAAACTCAGAGTAATATACAAAAACACATCCTACAACCTACGGACGCCACAGCAGAGGATTCAACTATTAAAGCAATGGCAATTGCTACCACAGTAAGACCTACCACAAAAGAAAGCAACTAAAATGTCCAGATTTCCACAAGACACATACTACACGCAATACTAACATTATACTCAAAGCTGTCAGCACAAGTTAACAACATGGGATTCCTCTCCAAACCTTTCCACATCACAAATGGAACGAGACAAGGGTGTCCATTATCCCTATTAATATTCAATTTAATCTTGGAGCCCCTGGCCAAAACAATTTTGAGATCTCAAAATCACTCACATTGCCACAATGGTCTCAACTAGCAAACACAGCCTTCAAATATACAAAATGTACAAACCATATAGAGACACAACAAGGGGAAACATGCTACATATATGGTGGAGCTGCCAAAAAATAACCCCTTTCTGGCAAGAGGTTAACAAATTGCTCTCAGAAATATTCGAAACACCAATACATTTAAAACCAGAGATGGCACTACTGAACCATGGAATGCAAAATCTAGCCCCTCCAAATAGAAAACTAACTTTTTATATGCTCACTGCAGCTCGCCTGCTTATACCAAGACAATGGAAATCTACAGAAATACTCAACAGAGAAAAATTAGTTAACCTTGTTGAATCCAACAAGTGATGGGCGAATTTGAGCCAAACGGCCAAAAATTCACGAAACGGCGCAAATTCGCTGCAAATTCGCGCCTCTCGAATAAATTCCCCCATCACTAAATCCAACCTCACATATGAAAAGCATGCAGCAGCAACCTTAACCCAAATAACTAACGACCTACTTACCTATAAACTGTGGGGGAAATGGAAATCTAAGTACCAGGAACTCTAAAGTAACTGCAAAGAACAGGAGCAAATATAGCCTTATTGAAATGGACTACAAACAAGATACGACTAACCTCAGCAGAACAAAAACAACAGTCAACCCCCCCCCCCCCAGGTTACAATTTATGGACTAATGAACAATAGCACTCCCACCCCCCTAATACCTCCCTCTTCCCCAGTTCTCTACTCACCTTTCTGGACTGAACACTTTCTCTTCTTTCTCTCCTATCTCTCTTTACTGAGATTTCATGATTACTCTGAAAAACAATAAACATTTTCAAATTAAAAAAAATAAGTTGAAACACCTGACAAAAGGAGGCAGATTTAAAAACATAAAAAAACAAAAGCTCACAACTTTTCTTATGCAACCACATATTTTTTCTCATTTATGTTATTTTTTTGTGGAAGAAAAGTCTCACCCAAGGAACATTTTAAATTTTCAATGAGGCTGAAAAATCTCAAATGTTTTACTAAACTGGGAAAGACAATTCCCACGGACTTCTACAGAAACTCGCCAGCTTTTATTTGCTGAGTTTTTTCATGCACCAATTTGCAATTTGTTTTCTTTGATAAATGATTACTAATTTGGGTCTCATAGAAAAATCTTGGGTTAATTTGGGTTGGCTTTCTTTTCTTTTTTACATCATTACATGTCTTTCTTCTTTTCCAAAAAAAAGTAGATGTGCTATACTATAACAAAAAAGGGGAGCTGTCCTCACCACTCAGTAATTTTAAATTACATGGGGTGCAACCACAAAATTCTTATAGGCAAAAAAAGGGGTCCTCTGCACTCAACCCAGTATCGATATATTAAGGACATTGAGACGCTGTATGCATAAAGCTACTAAAATTGTTTGTCAATATATTGAAATATATTCAAGTTTGCCAACTACGTCAAAGTCATCCCTGGTATGGCCAGTCCTGCGCTCACTTTAATCCGATTCATTAAAGGGGTGGTTCACCTTTAATTAAACTTTTAGTATGCTATAGAATGACTAATTCTAAGCAACTTTTCAACTGGCCTTCATTTTTTCTGTTTTATAGTTATATTATTATTTTCCTTCTGACTCTTTCCAACTTTCAATGAGGTCACTGACACCATCTAAAAACAAATATTCTATAAGGCTACCCCTTTAGAATTCTAGTATTTCTTATTTTCTTTTAATTGGACAGCACAGGGAACACTGGACAGAAGTGGAGCTATAGCACAACATGAAGCTGGCCACAGCCTATTTGCAGTTCTTACAAACAATCTGCAAGCATAGTGATAGATAGGATATATATATATATATATATATATATATATATATATATATATATATCCATACAAATCGGAGCGTATTCCCAGTCCGTGACTTAATCCACGTTGAACAAACAATATAACAAACAAAAAATACAGACAACTTTGTGTGTGAAAATAAAAAGGTTTTTACCAACTGGTAAATAATATGCAACGTTTCAAAGCTCCCGCTTCTTTCTCAAGCATCAGTAAATACAATGACAGCATATTCTATTTAAAGGTGGGTGTGTGCAAGACCTATGCCTTTAAATAGGATATGATGTCATTGTATTTACTGATGCTTCAGAAAGAAGAAGCTTCGAAAAGTTGCATATTATTTACCAGTTGGTAAAAACCTTTTTATTTTCACATACAAAGTTGTCTGGACTTTTTTGTTATACAAAGTCCATGAATCCTCCGCACACCATTCTCTTGTAATTACCCAGGTGCTACCAATAAACTGCTGTATTATTAATTTGTCCAAGGAATAGGTGCACACTGGGATTTGGTTATAAAGATAACATTTCAAATTTTTGTTGTCATATTTAAAAAAAATCACCCAACGTTTCGGTCTCCATTTAAGACCTTTATCAAGACCTGACAAGGTCTTAAGTGGAAAAATTTGAAATTGTATCTTTATAACCACATCCCAGTGTGCACCTATTCCTTGTTACTTACATAGCTTTTTGCTCTTGACAGTTTCAGTCACATTGATACGAGATTGCTACATGTTTATTTTAATAAGTAACAAGTGATTTTCTAATATTGCCCTTGTTATCTGCATCATATGTTTTTATACATTGTATTGTCTTGGGTCACATCTTTCTCAACTTATCTCATTTATTGTTTTTTTTGTTTTCTCTTTTTTGCCACAGGGATTTTCTTTTCTTGTTTTTTATGGTGTTTAAGATCACCTGGGTCTTTGGGGGGTTATCCATTCTCTGCTCACCTTTCCTTGCTATTCGTGATTGGGTGAGTGCTTCCATACTTTTTCTATTTAATATGCTCATTTTAACAACTGTTATGGTTTTGACAAAGGTCTTAGATGGAGACCGAAACGTTGGCCAATTTTTAAAATGTTCTAATAAAAGTTTTCATTTTTAACAAAATATCTTTTTGTCTAAAGGCTCCTGATGTGCACTCACGCATCCAAGAACTGTATTTAACTACATTTTTGTGAGTAGCACTCGGGTCAGTTGTTTTCAGTAATGGTGTGCGGAAATCCTACAAGGTTTTGTATATATATATATATATATATATATATATATATATATATATATATATACATACATAGTGAATAAAGTACACCCTCTTGTAAAATATAAGGACATTATAATTTACCGAGGAGTTCCATGACCATGTAAAAACACAAGGCCGAACTCCGATATGCACCACATCACTATATGCATTTGGTTTACAAAACTATAGCCATTCTTATGAATGTTCGTACAAATTAAACTTTCTTTGTACAGGTGCAGTATATATATATATATATATATATATATATATATATATATATATATATATATATATATATATATGCACCTTTATAAACAATATGAAGCAAAGAACATATAGGATGACTGGAAATTCTCCACAATTAAAGGTGATCCTTGTACCAGGATACTGCTAAAGGAAAAAAAACTATTTGGAAATCATTTAGTGTGAAGAAATAAAAAGTGACATAGAATAGCAACTGATTCCTTAGAACATTGTGGCCATAGTTCAATACATTGTTATTGTTAGGAAGCAAGGTGACCTCCATGAAACTAACTGAAAAGGGCAGGAATTAATGAAATATGGTATGTGTTCAATAAAGCTCTTCTAGAGCATCATTCTTCATTTCCTACACCTAAATATAAATTGTCTGGTACAATGAACTGACATAATCTAAAAAGTTTAGAATCGTCTTTCTAGTCATAGTTGTTAAGACAGAACATATCGTACTGCAATTAATTTATTTACAACAAAAGTTAAAGGGCATGCAGTTCTGTTGCTCAGTCATGCTTTATAATGTTGTATGTAGAATCATGCCATGATCTGTAGTCTAGTGACATCATAGTATTCCTAATGTGTCGATAAGCATTTTCTTAAAGGGAAATTCAACCCCCCCAACTAATAAAAACCCCTACCTTCCAAAGTCCCACCTTCCTGCTCCCCCCACACTGCAGCAGGTGTTAACACCTGTAAATGCCCCTAAGCCTGTAATTATCCCTTGTTGCAGAGTCAGCGAAATGGAGCTCACGGGCACTATCTTCAGTGCTTCTGTAAGTAAGCGCCGTATCGGTGCATGCACAGTTGGAGCTGTCTTCCACTTAGCGATAACTGCACATGTGCAGAAAGTGATGAAAAAGTGCCAAAAAAACCCCCGAAGATTACCGAAGTGCCGGAAGATTGCGCCTGGTGAGCTCCACTGCTCTGACTCTGCAACTTAAAGTGGACCTGTAACCCAGACATAAAAATCTGTATAATAAAAGTCCTTTTCAAATTCAACATGAAATTAACATTCTTTTTTTATTAAAACATTCACAGCTGTTTAAACTCTTTAAAAAATCTCAGCTGTCGGTCAAATATTGCTTGACACTCCTCTATGCCTTAGGCATAGAGGCAGGGCAGGCAATTACTTTCCATTCAGCACTTACTAGATGTCACTGCACTCCCCACATTCCCCCTCTATCTCTTTACCATTTAATTGTGTAGCCAGTGCATGGGGATGGATATAGGGTCCCACACAAACAAGATTCTGAGATAATGCATGGCTTGCCTTAATAACAATGCCCACAAAATGGCACCTGCCTGCTTGCTATAATTATGAATTCCCAGACAGAAGGAAACAAGTTTCAAAAATGTAAATAGTTGATGTGATACCGGCCAATAACACCAGGGTTCTAGAGAGGACACTGTTATTCTATACCAAAAAGATACCGATAATGCAATGGATGGCCCCTACTCCCCCAAGAAAGGAATCTGGTTTGCCTATGTTACCGGGTGATGTTGTGATGGCTGATTCAGTTAATGCCTTTAAGAATGGCTTGGATGATTTTTTGGACAGACATAATATCAAAGGCTATTGTGATACTAAGCTCTATAGTTAGTATAGGTATGGGTATATAGAATTTAATTAAAAGTAGGGAGGGGTGTATGTATGGATGCTGGGTTTTCATTTGGAGGGGTTGAACTTGATGGACTTTGTCTTTTTTCAACCCAATTTAACTATGTAACTATGTAAATATGTAACTGAGATGCTGCCGCTAATAAAGTTGACATATGAGGCCAGAGGACAACCTGAAAAATTTGAAAAGATATGGGGTGTTTGGATGGAGACACATATGTTAACCTTGCCATAAATGTGTGATACAAACATTGCTGGTCTTTGATAGGGATGTAGCGAACGTCGGAAAAAATGTTCGCGAACGTCCGGACAAAAATGCGAACGGTTCGTGAACGTCGCGAACCCCATAGACTTCAATGGGAAGGCGAATTTTAAAACCTAGAAAAGACATTTCTGGCCAGAAAAATGATTTTAAAGTTGTTTAAAGGGTGCAACGACCTGGACAGTGGCATGCCAGAGGGGGATCAAGGGCAAAAATGTATCTGAAAAATCCATTGTTGACACAGCGCTGCGTTTTGTGCTGTAAAGGGCAGAAATCACACTACGTCACTCAGGTGGTGTTTCTGGACACGGAATGTGAAAAAGCTCACACAGCTAGGTGGCACTTGGTTAAAGACTGGGCAAACAATGCCTGCAAGGTCAACGTATACACTACTACAGCAGTGGATACGGAATATATTATTGCTGCTTGAAAAATGTCACTCAGGTGGTGTTTACGGACACGGAATTATTATTGTTATTATTTAGACAGAATGTGAACAAGCTCACACAGCTAGGGGGCATTACTAGCCAGCAAAGCTACCTAACCTAAAATGTCCCTCAAATCCCTGCAGACTTCTGTCCCTACAATACAGAGCAGTATCAAGTAGATTACTAGCCAGCAAAGTTACTATCAACTGTCCCTCAAATCACTAACAGCTCTCTCCCTACACTAGCTCTTCCAAGCACACACAGGCAGAATGAAAAAACGCTGCAGGGCTTCAGTTTATATATGGAAGGGGAGTGGTCCAGGGGGTGTGGGGGTGGTCCAGGAGGGAGAGCTTCCTGATTGGCTGCCATGTATCTGCTGGTCTGGGGGAGAAATGGCAAAAAAAAGTGCCAGCTAAGGCGAACCCAAATTGGCGAACGTTGCGCAATGTTCGCGAACATTCGGCGGACGCGAACGGTCGATGTTCGCGCGAATTAGTTCCCGGGCGAACAGTCCGCGACATCCCTAGTCTTTGAATGTGTACAGAATGTGATGTCATAATTGCTGCTGTGACTTTGTTCTTTTACTCGTCAGCTCCCCTTTCCCTTCTTTTCTGTATCCCCCTCCCCTATTTGAAAATTCAATAAAAAGAACACCTGTTAAAAAAAATGTATATAGTTTAATTATAGTTTATTTTGCTTGACAAACATGATAAAATAGGATTTCAAATATTTTTTACCGGTGACAGGACCCCTTTAAGGTACGATGGTCCACTTTCAAAAAATATCCCTTATCAGGAAATCCCCAGGCCCCAAGCATTCTAGATAATAGATCCTATACATGTATCATATTTCCATGATGCACATAGTTTTGATTGTCATTGGCTATTATTACAGTAGGTGGCAGAGAAACATAAAATACTTAATGAGGGTGGTGTTATGCACGAGCCTTTGGATTGAGAATTTAGTCTAAATAGCATGAAGTGGAATGTTTGCAGTTTTTTTTTCCTAGAGCTTGAAAGTCATTCGGTATTTTATCTGCAATGTATTTAATATTATACTGTATCTTGCCCATTTCTGAGGGGTCTGGTTTGAATAAAAGATGTGGTAGGTTAGGATTGCATCACAGTGGTGCACAATTTAAGGAATAATTATGTTTCTTTGGCAATTGATGTAATGTTGCTTTTCATTTAGTAAAGTTGCCTTATTGTATACCTATGACCTCTGTTTAATAGATTTTTCAGTTCTTCATGTGTCCTAAATCAAGTAGCTGTATTATCTAAAAAATGTGTGTGTTTTAAATGTATGTTTGCAAAGTACACATACTTTATTGTGGCATAAACAAAACCCAAGAAAATACCGCGCAGATTTCTCAAGGGTCGAATAGTAAATTTGAATTTGAATTTTCGAGTGTCAAAATTCTCACATTTGAATTTGAATCCCCCTATTCAAATGTAAATGTGAGATGTATCATACCTTGACCATGGAAACAGTCCTAATTAGAATATTCGCCACCTAAAACCTGCCGAGTTCATGTACAAGTCAATGGCAGATGTCCGATGTTAATAGTCTTCCTGACATTCAAGTTTTTTTTCTAAGAAAACTCGATTTGTATGAATCAGATGTGATTCAAATTTTTCAGGTCAAAACCATTCAATCAAATATTTTTTCTTAAATTACCTGTCAGTCGAATTGTGAGTATATTCAAATTAATTTTAATCACATGAATTCAAAATTTGACCTTTGATAAATGGGCCTCCCCATGTAAGTTAACAGGAATTTGTAGAAGATCCATTTTGAATTTAGCCAGATGACAAATAACCTTAAAAAGCAATACCTCTCCTCATCTAATATCTAATGTTACTTCAGCAATAAAACTTGGAACAAATAGAAGAAATGATCTTGCTGACCATGCTGTTCTCAAAAGGCAACCATGAATACCAATGTTATTTCATAATAAAGCCTAATAAAAATGCATCACTTGGGTCATAAATAAATGCATCTGGTCCTTAGGGATGCAAAGTTCATGTAATATATCAGACTTTAATAAGAATAGACCTTTGATACCTACAATAGACCTAAAATAAAATATATGCATGTTAAAACCATTTGAAGGGATGACCAATATAACTGTGGTTTTTAGATTTATTATTCAGCTAAACTGCTATTAGAGTCACAGAGCATCAGTTTATATCCTAGATGTGTTTCTGATGGTGCATTATCGCAACCTTCCATCTACATGAATGAGCTTTCCTGTCATAAACCTATAAATGTAACCTATAAACAGGAGCAATAAAAAGTGGTTCTCTGGCACAATTTACATCCTGGTCAGTTAAAGGGGAACTGTTGCCAAAATGTGAATTTAATATGAGATAACTGCCATTAGAGTCACAGGGAAGGAGTTTAAATCCTAGATTTGTTTCTGAGGGCGCATTATCTCAACCCTCCATGTACTGTACATGAATGAGCTTTCCTAGTCATAAACCTATAAATGAAACCTATAAACAGGAGCAATAAGTGGTTCTCTAGAACAATGTACATCCAGATCAGGGGAACTGTTGCCAAAATGTGAATTTAATACGAGCTTTTAAGGAAGTTAATGAAAGATCTATCTAAAATCTTATAGACAGGCACGTAATTTCTACTTGGTATTGAAACTCCTAGATTATATGTATGTATTTATTCTCACTGTCTAATCTAATAAAAAAACTGTACCACTTTGTTAACACTTTCTTATCACTGTGTACACGTTTTGTGAATTTGCCCTGTGGGGTTAGTAATTCAGATCTCAATCTCAGTTTAAACCCCACCACAGATGACAATACTCAAACCACATGCTTATTAAATCCACTGAAAGAAAGTCATGGATTGAGTTCTTGCTGCTTAAAGTGTTTTAATCACACAACATGTTTTGAACTAATCTGATCTGAGCATGGTTGTTTACCTGGAGAGCAGCAACTGGGTAGCCACAAACCTAATTTTCAGTGTCACAGAAAGAGAATATTTGGGCATGTAAAGGCATAGAACAAAGCACTGTTTGGCCGTTCCACCTGTGGACACACATTTCACATGTTTTAAATAGACGAATAACTGGAATATATTTCATTTTGGGGATAATCAGGACTAATCAACTGCTTGAGAAATGTATTTCCTCTTGTACTTAGGGGTAAGGCTGTTAATGACACCCGGTAAGCATACTGAGGGTGAGATCACCTGTTGCCCTGTTGTGGTCTTACTAACATAATCGAATAAGGGTTTAGAAAAGTAAAATTTAATCAAACATTAATTCATCCACCTTTTATGGAAAAATAGATCTCCTGCTAGCAGTCTATAATGCCCTCTAATGTACTTATAAAGAGTAATTATGTCCCTTGGCAATCGTCTTTTCTCCAGAGAAAACTACTAACCATGACAAACTACCCTCATAGTTTAAATCTTCCATCTCCTTAATTAGTTTAGTTGCACGTCTCTGCACTCTCTCCAGCTCATTTATATCCTTTATCAGGACCAGAGCCCAACACTGCACTGCATACTGCAAATGAGGCCTTACCAGGAACCTATAAAGAGTCAAAATGATGCTTTCATCCCTTGAGTTTATGACATTTTTTATGCAAGATAATATTTTATTTGCTTTAGTAGCCACAGAATGGCACTGCCTGGAATTAGACAACTTGTTATCTACAAAAACCCCTAGATCCTGCTCAATTAAGGAAACCCCCAACACACTACCATTTAGGGGGTTATTTATCAAGGGTTGAGTTTTCGAGGTCTTTTATACGTCAAATAAACGTTCAGCTTGAATGTATTTTTTATTTATGTAAAAAACAGAATTTAAAAAAATCGACTCAGTGAATTTGGGGTGAAATACCGAAATACTCGAATTTATCGAGTTTAATTCCTCAAATTTATTGAGTTTTCAAGCACAAACCACTGAAAAAAAAACCGAACACTATGAAGGCTTTAAACATCCTGAAATGGCTGAAGGAACTTCTGCCATTGACTTCTACAAGACCTTAACAAGTTTTAGCAGGTGTACTTTCAGATTCTAGCTATTTCCAGCTTCGTGGTATATTAAATCTTGAAAAACTGGATTTTTTTTTGAAAACCCTAAAAAGTTTTGTTTTTTAAACCAGAAAATTTGAGGTTTTACTGAAAACGTCCATCAAAAATTACTGTAATTGAAACAGCATTAAATATATATAAAGGGGGCAGAGTGGCCTGCAGCCGAGTATGGTGGACGTGTGAGTGAGTAGCTCCTGACCAGACAGATCCAGAACAGTGATATTCCCTCTTTTTGGCAAACAAGGTAAACGTTAGGATTCTACCTAGGAGTACTCAAAGACCCAAAGGACAAGTGAGGCGCAACGCTCGTTGAAGCAATTCTTCACTTCTTCTGATTTGGAAGCTGCGTAGCATAAACCCAAAATGGCGCTGAGGCGTCCCCAATTCCGACAGAGAGTCTGTAAGTACTGACCGTACCACTCTTTCTTATCTCAAGTCATTGCCGACTAAACGGGATTTTGAGCATTTTGTGACGCAAATTAAAAAGACTGTGCGCGAGGAAGTGGCAGATCTTAAGCTAGAAATAGCTACCTTGCATTCACGTGTTGCGGATGCAGAAACTCGCCAAGACACTGTGGAAACTGCTACAAATTCCTTAATACAGTCACAGACTGCTCAAAATAAACTGCTTTATTCTTTGCAGAAGTGGATAGACTATTTGGGCAATCGTGGTAGACGATGTAACCTGCGCATTAGAGGCCTCCCGGAATAAGTAGAAGGGGCGAGCCTCCAGGCTACAGCAGTGAAAATTTTCAACCAAATATTAGAGCAGGCAGATACTCATAAGGTAGAGTTGGAGAGGATCCATAGAGCGTTGGGCCTAAAGGACTACCGATGGATAGGCCTAGAGATGTAATCTGCTGTCTGACAAGATTTCCAGTAAAGGAGGAAATTTTGCAAAAGGCGAGGAAAATGCAAACTATTCCTTTCCAAGAGACACAATTGTTGATCCTCCAGGATTTATCCTGGTCAACTCTACAGCACCGACAACTACTTCGACCCCTCATAACGGCGCTCAAAGAGAATAATCTTTTATTCAGATGGGGGTACCCGTTCAGTCTACATGTAACCAACAATATCCAGTCCTTTGCACTCACTGGGCCTGATGACTTAGCTCCCTTCCTTGAAGGATTGGGGCTCTCTGATGTGGATCTACCGGAATGGATAAAATTCTGTTACCTGCCAAAAATTCCATTATTGCCTAATCGGGAACCTTGGACCAAGGTGACTACGCCCAAAGAGCAAAGAAAGAAGAACAAAGTTACCCTGGCCAAAGATAAAACGTCAGAGGGATAAGTATACAACATTACAAGCTACTTGAGCCATCTGTTATCGGCTATACTTTGTTAACTGTGACAGAGGAATTCATTTGGAACTGTTTGGTTTTTTTATTCCTCATCTTTTCCTCAACATATGCTTTGATCAGATGTTTGCTGGACGGTATAGTTATATTTTTCATGTTTGGTTCTACACTGTTATATGGATCGGTTGGCTGAGGAGCAAACTTCTCAGCATACTGGACTCTCCACCCCCCCCAGGGGATTTGGTAACTACTAACGAAGACACTGGCTGTCGAACCTTGTGGTGCCTGCTACATCTCACCTGCAATGTTTATTTTCTATATACCCCATTTTGAAAGGTTTACAACACAGTTTACTATATATGTTGGCCTCTTTGTTACAATGTTCAGTTTTTTTTTTTATTTGTCTTGTTATTTGTCTTGTTTCAATGGGTGATATTACTGTGACACCATTAAATGTTAATGGCTTCAATATTCCAGAAAAAAGGCGCAAGATCCTGCATGAAATGTACAAAAGCAAAACTGATATTATTCTATTCCAAGAGACGCATTTTAAAGGGGAGGATTGTACTCCTATCCAGCATGTTAGATCAAATACATACACTTGAAGAGTCGCCTAAACAATCTCATGATAAGGAACATCTTAGGATTTTAACGGAATGTAAACTTAAACTCCATTCTTTGGTAAATCATAAGATTCAAGGAACTTTAACTAAAGTCAGAAAAAAATACTATGAGTATGGGAATAAAATAGGGAAAATGTTGGCTCAAGCTTTGAATCAGAAACACACCATCTCACATATTCATAAAATTAAGGATGATAAAGGTACAGTTCATCTTATTCCAAAACAGATAGCGGCAGCATTCCATACATTTATAAGAAATTGTACAATATTAAACCATCTATTTCTTCTCAGGCAAGAGAAGATCTTAGAATTCGTATTCGTAAATATTTATGTAATGATAAACTCCCCTTGTTACCATCTATGTATTTAGAAGCATTGGAATCCCCTATTACTAGATTAGAAATTTTGGACTCTATTAAAACTTTTCAGATTTTATAAAAAATGTACTATTCAAGTCACACCCCTTTTGGAAACATTTTTTAATACTATAGATAAGGACACTCCTCCAAACCAGGAATTCTTACTTGCGCATATTGCCGTCATTCCAAAACCAGGTAATGATGATACTAATTGTAGTAGTTATCGGCCCATCTCTCTTCTTAATCAGGATGTAAAATTGTTTACCAAAATTTTAGCCCAGCGTTTAAAGGAAAACTATACCCCCCAAACAATGTAGGTCTCTATTAAAAGATACTGAGTAAAACAGCTCATGTGTAAAACCCTGCTTCATGTAAATGAACCATTATCATAATAATATACTTTTTTAGTAGTATGTGCCATTGGGTAATCATAAATAGAAAATTGCCATTTTAAAAAATATGGGCCACCCCCTGAGATCGTAAGATTCACTGTGCACATATACAAACCACATGTAAGGTCACATCAGCCAATTAACAGACAGAGTTCTGCCTTTTGCTTCCTCACTTCTTCCTGTTACAGTTAGTGTTGTAGTGTTTCTGGTCAGGTGATCTCTGAGGCAGCACAGATAGAGTCACGAAATGGTGGTTCAAGGCAAGAGATGTAAAAGGGCAGTATTTATGTAAATATATATTCCAGTTTGGTAAGATTCTTTAATATGTCATTCAATTTGATATAAACTGTCTGTTGCTTAAGTATTCATTTTGGGGGTATAGTTTTCCTTTAAGACCTATTCTTCCAATGATTATACATAGAGACCAAGTAGGCTTTGTTTTGGGTCGGGAAGCCAAGGAAAACACTTATAAAGTTCTCAATTGGATTGAATGGGTGCGGAAACAAGGAGGGCCTTCTCTGCTTCTCTCGACGGATGCAGAGAAGGCCTTCGATAGTTAGTTGGGATTTTCTGGCTTTATCATTGGAAAGTTTGGAGTTTGGGCCTAAGTTCAGAGGTAAAATTTGCAAACGATCTCCTATTCATTATTTCGCAACCGATTGTTACCATCCCTAATCTCTTGCGAGAATTGAAGGATTTTGGAGTATTATCTAATTATTATCTCATATCTAATTATTATCTAATTACAAAATTAACATGGATAAGTCCGAGGCCTGATTCTTAAATGTACAGTCTCAAATGAAGCAACAATTAAGATCTAATTTTGCCTTTAAATGTCCACCTTTATGCATACAATATCTGGGAATATTACTTGTTAGCCACGTAAACAGTTTACGTGGCTAGGTAGAATTAACTCTGTAAAAATAACCATTCTTCCTAAGTTTCTGTACCTCTTTCAGACTCTCCCTATCCACCTTCCCCCTAACCTTTTTACAGAGTTTAATACTATGATCAGAGTTTATATTAATAAGGGGAAAAGAGGCAGAGTGAAGAATTTAACGCTCCATAAAACAAGGCAGAATGGAGGGCTTGATTACCCAGATTTGAAATCATATTATCAGACTAGTATATTATCACGAATCCGGGCATATGTAGACCCGAATTCTATTTTCCAGTGGAGACAAAGGGAAGATGCATGGGTGGAGCATACCCTTCATTCTTTACTATGGGCCAAGGATGTTAGCCAACATATTAGAGGTTATCGTACTCATGTACTAATAACTCCTACCCTCTTAATCTGGAAACAGCTTAGCCGCAAACTTGAGTTAACAAAGTTTCCCTCACCACTTTTGCCGTTGTATAGAAATCCTGAGTTCCCTCCTAGTTTGCAGGATAACGGATATAAACAGGCCTTTGGAATTTCGAAACAAAGATTAAAACATTAGTAACCCACCCAGGGGGATTGTCCCAAGTATTACAGCAAAAAGAGCAGTGGTCCCTACAAGACCCATGGAGATTTAGAAAACTCTCTCATTGGATGAGGGACTTAAAACTAAGTGGAATAGAGGTCAGAGAATTAACTACTTTTGAATCCCTGTGTGCTAGAGAAGGGAATATTCCACATCAGATCTCTGTATTTTATAAGTTAGTAAACAGCTTGAAATGCCGACCGACCAACTTATGCGAATCAATGGGAGGCTGAACTCGATATGACTCTTAGTGATTCTGAATGGGCCCACATTTACCAAACTAATTCCCGCTGTTCTATTAGTAACAAATATAGAACTCCTTTGAGGCTGAAACAAATGGGTCTGTGTCCAGATGATTTATGTTGGAGGTGGAAAGAGGAACTTTATCACATATTTGGCTTAATTGTTCGGTGTTAAACTATTTTTGGTTACATGCATTGTCAGATTGTAAAAGTATAACTGGAATTCAACTACCTAAATCCCCGTTGACCCTACTATTGTTGCATAAGATTGAGTCTTTTGACCCTTCAAGGACAAAATTATTGATACAGCTCCTGATGGCAGCAAAGTCATTAATTCCAATACATTGGAGGAGCCTACAGCCACCTACTAGGGAGGAGTAGTATAAAGTGGTGAGTGAGATATGTTGAATGGAGGAGTTGACAGCATATATAAATAATACCCATGAGAAATTTGCGGCCACAGGGTTCTTATAGATGCAGTTTATAGAAAATAAAGGAGAAACAAGTGCTCATTGACATGATGTAGCTTGAAAGTGTTTCTATATATTTTAGACTAGTTTATATGGACATATTGCCTTGCCTTACTTATTTAGTTTTTATTATTATATTTTATTATTCTTTATTTATTTTTTTTTCTGTCCTGTATAATAATATACAGATAATAATATCTGTATAATGTCGAGAAGTATTGTATTTATTGAAATATTGTTTATTGATGCAATGTGATACATAACAAATACTTTTATACAACTATGTCTACAATTTGATTTCAATAAATACGTTTTTAATATGAAAAAAATAAATATATATAAAGATGACCCTGAATATGTAAAAATTGATAAAAGTAACAAAAAAGATTTAGATGAAATGGAGAAAAAGATTATGGACACTAAACAGAGAAAATTCCTATGGGATAAAGCTGGTTATGAGCAAGATAGAGTTTTTTTCATGGGGAATGAAATTGAATGTGATCAGAGAGAAAACGTAAATCTTCCGAAGCAGTAACAAATACCTTAAATGTGGATTCTGATTGTACTTCCCCTAGCGTGTCTTTTTTAGTGACATCCGGGAGTTGGAGATGAGTCAGGACGAGGAAACCAGGACAGAGCGGGACGCGAAAAAGAGAAAAACAAGAGAAGAAAAAGAGGCATGAGGAGAAAAAAAATCAAGATTACTCCAAGGAACAAATAACGACAGAGGAAGACAGAGGAGACTGAGGACTTGGTAATTCGAAGAGTAAGATTGGTGAAGGGGAAAGGCGATATAGATACTTTGTTATCCAAGAAAGAGGTCAAGTGGATGACCGTATTGGAAACAGTTATACCAAGAGGGTTGAACAAAGATTGTGATATAAAATATTTTCTAGTGTAAAATTATCCTTTTTCTCCTATGCATATATATAAACTAAAGTCTTTAACTAAATAGTAATTGTGTGCCCTTGATCATTTAATCTCATGTAAAATGGATCTCAAATCCATAACAAATAATAAAACAAAAATAAAATAAAAAGAGAAAAGAAATATATATATATATATATTATGGGAGAAGCGAATCCTTATTAATAGTCAATAGATTAACAATTCATACGTGTATATGGAATAACCAAACAAATAATAAATTAATCTTACCATTAGGATACTCCCCAAATTTTCATGAATTTTCACATTTTTATCCTGTTCTATTAATAGATTAGATATGAACATCATAGGAAATATTAGAATATTAGCATATTAGCATTTTTTGAATATGTCTTTTAATATTGGGAATATTAAAATTGCTTTTATATGCATATAGATATGTGTTCTGTATATTTATAGTAAGCAATGTTATTATTTGATATTAGTATATATGTTTTAATATTAATTTAATATATGCACATACATTAATCACAGGGACACACAATATTTTTGATCACTGTAATATTTATTTATTTATATAAGTGGATTCAACACATAGTAATATTGCAAATATGGTTTAATAAAGTTTATTGTATATACATAAATTCATTCACATTAATTGAACGCGTATAAATATATATAAATTCATTCATTAATTTATACATTTATAAATTCATTCATTAATGTATTCACAATAATGTTACATTGTATTAATTTATATACATGTTTATATACACATTTATTGGGATTTTAAGCAAGCATTATGATACGGTGTTAAGTGTATTTATATATTTATTTTATGAATATATCTATTATCACTGTATTATTTTGCCTTTAAACCATTATTTTAATGAAATGCATGCACGTAGCTATTTATACACTGATACATGTGTTCACCAATTACTCTGATGAAGTGTTCAGTCCTAGGGCGCGAATTGCACAACCACCGATGTAACTTTCATATGCGTCTGAATAAAGCCGAAAATTGATGTTACAAGTGCCAGACTCGTGAGTAATCCTTAATCAGCGCTCCGCAGCGCAGATTGGTGCATGAACTGGTAAGGAGTGACTGGTGTATCGCGAGAGCTGGACAGACAACTGTGGGTGAGCTCCGCCATTACCGCATCGGCAATTGATGTTTGAAAATTCTAATTTGTCAGGGAAAAAATAACTTGACCTTTGATAAATAACCCCCTTAGTGTATAACTTGCATTTATATTATTTCTGTCAAAGTGTATAACCTTGAATTTATCAACATTGAATGTAATATTCCAGTTTGCTGCCCAGTTCTCTAGTCTAGTCAAATCACTCTTCAAAGGGGCAGCATCCTGCATGGAACCTATAGTTCTGCACAATTTAGTATAATCAGCAAAAATAGGAACAGTACTTTCAATCCCCACCTACAGGTCAATAATAAACAAGTTGAAAAGCAAGGGACCAAGTACAGATCTTGCAATACTCCACTAACAAGACTGGTATGATAAGAAAATTTTCCATTTAACACCACTCTTTGTAATCTATCTTTCAGACAGTTCTCTATCCATATATAAATACTATGTCCCAGGCCAATAAATAATCCTTAATTTAACAATTAACCTTCTGTGTTGTACAGTATCAAATGCTTTAGAAAAGTTTAAGCAGATTATATCCACTGCCATTGCAGAGTCGAGGCTCCTTCTCACCACCATAAAATTACATAAAAGGCAAATTTATTTGGCATGATCAGCTACTCAAAAAAATATTCTGGCAAAAAGTATTATGATTTGCAATGAAGTCAAGTATTTTATGTCTTAATACCCTCTCAAAAAGCTTTCCTACCAATCAGATCAGACTAAGCCACAAATAGTTTTGAGGCTGAGAACAGGATCCTTTTTTGAATAGTGGCATCACATTAGCAATTCACCAGTCTCTCTGCACCATGCCAGACCTCAATAAATCCTGAAAAATTAAATAAAGAGGTTTATCAATCACAGAGCTAAGCTTGTTTAGTACCTGGGATGAATACCATCTGATCCTGGACCTTTGTTTATCTTTAGATGTTCTAGTCTCTTTTGAATATCCCCTTGCGTGAACCATGCATCACTTGTTGATTTAATAGAATTGGGGCTATTTAGAAGGAAACCTTCATTACTTGGTTCCTCATTTGTGTAGAAAGATGAAAAATAACAGTTCAGAATCTTGGCTTTATTTCTGTTCTTATCAATCAATTGACCCCCCTCTGACAACAATTGTCCCACCCCATTCTGCTTAATTTTTCTACTATTTACATATTTAAAAAATAATTTTCGGATCATTTTACTCGCTGCAATACCCTCTTCCATATAACTTTTAGCTTGTCTGATAGCTTTTTTGCGATTTATTGGCCTCCTTATACCTGACAAACATTTTAGCTGTCCCTGCTAGCTTGAAAGCCTGATAAGTATGTCTTTTATTGCCAACCTCAACACCAACAATTCTGTCAAACCGCAAAGATTTCGCTTTGTGACGATGTTCCTTGCTGACAATGGAAATATACTGACATGTATATTTATTATGCAGCATTTTAACGACATCCCATTTTTCTTCTGTGTTTAAAGCCTTTCCCTGGAGATCCCCTTATACTGGCAAAGTTTGCACGTCTAGTTTAGTGTTTTAGTTACTCCCTTATAGAGTTGTCTCTGCAACATAATCTCAAAGGTGACCATGTTATGATCACTATTCCTTAAATACTCACCCATGCAAATGCTAGAGATAAGTTCAGTATTATTAGTTATTACCAGGTCCAAAAGAGAGTCAAAAGAGAGTTGTGAAGCATTTTGTTGTTTTTACTAAGGAAGGCCACAGTGATGTCATAAAATGATGTCATAAAATTGACATAAAATATTACCATTTGTTTTTTTAAAAATATCCAAAGGGTAACAATAGGCAAATTTATTATAGGAATGATCAGTCCAAAAAGTTTCCCAGTGTCAATGGGCATGAAATTTTGACACAAGCAACAATTTTATATATATATATATATATATATATATATATATATATATATATATATATATATATATATATATATATATATATATATATATATATATATATATATATATATATATATATATATATATTGACCAAGTCAATGGGCGTCCAAATTATTTTGAAGGCTGTAAAATTTTATGCAGGCAACAATTTTGACGTGAAACAATTTTTTTTGTTATGGTAAATTTTTTGCCATTGAATTGTCATCACAGTTTTGCGAAAACATTTGTGGGTGGTGAAATGCGGAAATTCGCTGAAAATACATGCGTGCCAAATACATTCGCCACCTCACTAGTCAAGATAAAATGAATTATTTCAGGAGAAACATGCAATGACATATGAGTGTGTGGGCCCACAATGACTTAAATCATTCATCTAAGGTTATTAGAGCATTGTCCATATTATTGTCCATTATTGCGATATCCATCACTGTATATGTAAAACTGAATTGTGTGCCCTTGTAATTTATTGAGCCTTGGAAAACCTGTATTGACACAGTACTTCAACACAGATCTACTGGGAATGGAAGCTGCATTTCTGAATCAGGACCTTCAATTGATCAACTGAGACAGATGAAATGAAGGCCACCCCTTTCATCATTAAGGAACCAAATCTTCACTTGAAGCAATGCAAAGGGTTCACCACAGTGAAGTCAGTGAGGTTGTGGAATGAACTGTGAGATCATGTTGTGATGTCAGATTCTATGAATGTCTTTAAGAGTAGATTGGATGACTTTAGACAACCACTAAAGTCATCCTATGGCGTCATCAACCACATGGGACACCAATGGGCTTAAGCGAACCTTTGGGAATTGTAGTCCTAGCACTGTATGGACACCAGCTTGAGAAAGGGAGCAGCAAGCACCCAAAACATTGCACAGATCTCCATATGGATGTGTATATTTAAGCTTACCTTGGCTGTTTTTATGCTTACAAAATAAACGCTATGTTTTAAACTTTTATACTAGTGATCTCGTTGGACAATGTACATATTTTTAGTTGAGTGACTGACCACTTTTTGAGATAAGCACCCAGTATATATATATATATATATATATATATATATATATATATATATATATACATCTCATTAAAAAGAAAGGTCCCAGAGTGGACATGAACATCAGATATGCTGTATATACTCACATAAATATAACGTTTGTGTCTTGCACAAAATCCCGGTGTTGCTGGTCTTTGAATGCTATTATAAGCTTACTATGAATTTTAGTATTGTACTTTATGCAGTAATGGGTTATATTTTGTTTTGATATTAGTAGTTACAACTATTGGGACTATTTGGGGTTTTATATGTTTAGAATGTTCTTTTCTATTGATATTTATATACATAAGCTTTTAGCTTTTACCGTCACAGGTGTTTCTATCCTACAGACATCGTATGAATAACTTGTTGCCCAGTGCCTATGAAAAAATGGTATGATAAATTGAGTGGATATTATATAATATCGGAAATTGTAGTAACATAATGAAGAGTGGTTCCTATACGGGGATGACAGGTATTATTGTAAAGCATCTTTAGTAGTTTTAGATTATCGTAGGCTGGGCAAAACTTTTTTGCTTTGTAAAAAGCAAAAAATAACTGAATGAATGTATTATTTATGATACAGTTATGCAGTTAGGGATTTGGATATGATAAATAGACACTACGTTGCAAATATGGATTATTTGTAAGATAGATTTTTTTAGCCAATAATTATAACACTTCAATGTTTTACTAGTTGGAACTATGGCCCTTTAATTGTAGGCGATATGTTGATATGAGTGTGAGAAGTAGTAACTGGTACACTTCACTAAATGGTTGCTAAAGATATTTGAATGTGTATTTCACTTCCTGACACTATCCTGACAAGGATCTCCTATGGATAAAAATGTGTTGATAAGATGGAATAATAAAGATTCATCACAAACTTGATTGCCATGAGTGCTTTCTATAGGTGGAATATATACAGGAATGGAACCTGTTATCCAGAATGCTTTCCGGATAATGGAACTTTCCATAATTTGGATCTTTATACCTTAAGTCTACTAGAAAATCATTTAAACATTAAATAAACCTAATAGGCTGGATTTTATTATTACAGAGAAAAAGAAAATCATTTTAAAATTTTTTAATTCAGAGCTTTTTGGATAATGGGTTTCCCGGATAACTGATCCCATACCTGTATATACATTTTTTTGTTAGGGATGCACTGAATCAAGGATTCAGTTCAGGATCCAAAACCTAATACAAAAAATCAGATGACACAACAAGAAGTTTTCTTCCCCCTTTTTTCCATAATTTGCATTTGCAGATTAGGGATCGCATTTGCATTCCTATTTTTCATTCATTTTTAAAAATTAGATAAACCTTGGAATTGCTTAAACATTGAAAATTAACCTTGACTTCTGTAAAAGCCAGCCAGGCTTGTTGCTGTTTTTGTTTTCAATTACAATTTTTAAATTGTATGGGTTTCGTGTGTCAGTTGGAGAGTGTTAATGGGCAATGTTATATGCTTCATATCGCAAAAAACATTCGCAAAGACGCTTGTGAACGTTAGCGACCATTTTTGTGCCATTTTTGACTGATTAAGACCTTAACCACTTCCTTGTAAAGCTTGTGACCAAACTGCTTATATTTTTTTCCCAATGTGTCTTCTTTTTTTTTTTAAACTTGTTTTTATTAAAGGATAATAGATTATAATCACATAGAGCATTTGTACATAGTTCCACAAAGCAAAGAATATAGTGATTATGACATTCAAATCAAAACTTTTCAACAAACTTTTTAAACAGTCAGCTCAGTTATGGCACCAATGTGTCTTTTTATTGAGTTTCAGAATTTAAACAATACACATGAAATGCAATAAAAGGGAAAAAAAGAATAAAAGTATAAAAGCACAGTATAGAAAAGAGGAAAGATAGAAGGGGGGTTGGGGGGGAGGGTATGCGTTCCTAGGATACATTAAGCAGAGGATTATTGTGAAACAGCATGTGTCTGACGGAAAACCATTTCTCCCAGTTTCTATAGAATTTATCTGCACTATACGTAGCCAATGCAGCCAATTTCTCATATTGGTAATGTATGTCCAGTTCCTTGATAATCTGTTGAACTGTGGGAATCTCCATGGACTTCCATTGCCTTGCAATCAATTGCCTGGTCGCAAAGATCATATGATATAGAATTGTGCATGATTCCTTTGGTATGTTCGGATCAAGAAGGCCTAGTAGAATGGTTTCTGGGGTAAACTGAATTTGTAGATTCAACTTGGTATTGCAATAGACCTCCAATTGTTGCCATAATTGTTGAAGTTTAGGGCAGCCCCACCAAATATGGAGCATATCACCTTTCTGGTGGCATCCCCTCCAACACGTATTGGGTACATTCCTGTAAATGCGATGGAGTTTGTTGGGGGTGTGACCAAACTGCTTTTGAGAATGTTCGCAGTGTATGTAATAAAATTTCACAATCTCAAACTGTTTTTTGCAGCAAAAACGAAACCCCAAAGCCAGTGTTAAAAGTTTGCAATGCGCAATCAAGATTCACAATGCAATAAAAGCATAGCGAAGAATATTACATTGCGGCAGGGGAATTTTTATTCACAAAGTTTTGTTTTTTTGCAAATGTTATTACATTTCCTACTTAGAGTCTGTTATATCAGTGTGGACTGGACAAAAGATTGTTTAATAAGACACGGCAGGAAAAGTTAGTAAAGAGAAACTTCCTATAAATCCATTCTTATAAATATCAGGAAATTGTCAATATCACTTTAATTTGAAATGGCGACTTTAGTGAAAACTGCTTTACTCTCTTTACTCAATCTTTAGCTCTGAGCTTTAATCAGCCCAAGTGCAACTGTTTTACGTAACTTAGGGCTTTCATCTGTTTAGTCTGACGATTTTTTAGATTTCGTTTAGCAAAGGTAGACAGGTTTATCTAAGTTGTTAGCAAAAGGTAACATTTTTCACCCTAATTACATTACAGGAATGATAGTAGTACTGGATAGCAAATACACATTTGCAGTGAAAGTCCCTTCTACCTGATATGCGGAATGTATAATTACAATGTCATCGTAAAGTAATTACTATCAGTAGGCTAGGGAATTACAGTGATGTTGTCTTCTGTAAAAAACAAAACTATAAATGCATAAAAATAGAACATTTTATATTCTTAATTAATAATCAAAAAATTATTTTTGCCACTGATATTTTAGCATTTTTTAACTGCTACTGTTTGGGCTGTGAATATTAACAAGGGATGTTAAACAACAGAGCTGGAAGCATGGATACATAACAATAGGGATGCAATTATCACAGAATAACTGTATAAAGTAATTACTCAATTGAAAAGTCAGAAAGAAAGGGAGAAAATTGTGAACTAATGTAACGTCCAAGGGAAAGAAAAGGCTATTTCTACATTTATTCCAGCAGTAGAGAAAGGAAAAGACTTGGAGAGTTTGTTATAAAGAAGCATGATTGTTGTATAGTCTGTACATTATTTAGCAGTAAAGCAGAATAGTTCCTCAAATCTTGCATGATGTTTCGCCTTGTTTATCCATTTCATGTGTGAGTTTGTCTCCAATACAAAGGTATTAAATAAAATGACTAAAAAATAGAGACAACTACCTAGAGTAAGACTCATATCTTCTTATTAAATACCAACTTATAAGAAGACTAAAAACCTCATTGATCTGATAAACACTGCATAAGGCTTATTGACACTCTTGGAATTACCTCCACCACCCTGGATGTGGCAGCAATTCCAGCATTACCAAGGCAGGTTTAGTCAATAGTCTCTACAGATTTTCATCAAGGATGTTGCCATTTTTGATGCCATACACATTTGCTCAATCTACACTGTAATATGTTCTCTGAAACTTGCACCTGTTAACAACAACTCACACATGCAACTGTATTAGCTTTGACACTTTGCACTCAATTGTTAAAGGGATTCTGTCATGATTTTTATGGGATGCTTTTTATTACTAAATTACTCTATGTACATTGCAAGTTATTCAAAAGTTTATACTTTGATACATTTATTTTTTTAAGCTGTAATATTGGTGTGTAGGCAGCCATCACAGGTCATTGTGTCTGGTCATCTGCTTTCAGATACACTATTATTTCTCCTACTTAATGTAACTGAAGAAGTGGCAACTTAGGTTAACAAGACTTTTTTTTTTACCGTTGAGTGCTATTCTCATATCTGCCACTAGGGCATGGGAGCATTTTTAGCAATGCAGGTGTAGGTGTCGGGGATCTATTGTCTGGTTACATCCCCACTGTTCTGTTGATGATGGGAAAATGAGGGGTGATATCTCTCCAACTTGCAATGCAGCAGTAAAGAGTGACTGAAGTTTATCAGAGTATGTCACGTGGCTGAAGGCACCTGGGAAACTAACAACAAGTCTAGCCCCATGTCAGATTTCAAAATTAAACATATAAATCTGTGAAAACCGAGAATCCTGCTGGAGGGGCACTATAAACTGTCGAAATGCATTAAAGTCAATTGGCGTCCGAAAAATTTTGATGCGTGAAAAATTTTATGCACGTGACTATTCTGATGCTCAACAATTTTTTGTTGTGGTGGATTTTTCTCTGGCGATCTTTCGGCGCAGTTTCAGTGAATTTATTTGTTGTAAGCGAAACATGGAAATTCATCGCAAATCCATGCCTGGCGAATTTATTCGCCCATCATTAATAGTGATTTCTGTACATGTTTCAGTTGCTGAGATATGAAGGTGTAACATAGAATAGCTTATTATTATTGTAATTTAACATCCCAACTATGCTGTAAACCGGTACTTAAGGGTTATGCTGTGTGAAGATTTGAAGAGCAAACCTTTCTTAAAATCAACAGAATCTCAGTTAATTAATCCCATATATTATCCAAAATACCTATGCTACGAATTATCTGCCAGGTTAATGATACATTTCACTAGCAACTACAACAAGCTATTTGCCATTAGCATTTTGCCATTTCAGTAAACTAAAACAATGACTGTGCACCTGACGCGTGTTTGGCTCCTGTCATACACATCCTAGATCATTAACCTGGCAGATTATTGCTAGTTTAGGCATTTTGAGGACCCCCTGGTAGCAGTTATGATTGGAAAGTGTTCTCCTTAAAAGCCAGATCTGGTTTCATAGGAGGACTGGATTTCTGCAGCGATGATGACTTTTAGTATAGTGCAGAGAGTGATATCTGAAGCCAAGTTACAATTCATTTTAGTTTTTTATTTGTTGTTTTTGAGTGATTTAACTTTTTATTCAGCAGCTCCCCAGTTTGCATTTCAGCAGTCTGCAGGGGCGATTCTGCCTATAATGCCGCCTGAGGCGGCCTTCTTTCGCCGCCCCCACCCCTCCCCACGGCACTAACCTTTATAGCGCCGGAGAGGGCAGGGGCGGTCCGCGACGCTTAGTGCAGAGAGCGCAATAGCGCTCTCTGCACTAGAAGAGCCGAATTTCCGGTTTGAAAACCGGAAATTCGGCTCTTAGTTACCAGGAGCGGCATTTTTGCGGCCCCTGGCAACCAGGGGGGCGCTGCCGCCTGAGGCGAGTGTCTCAACTCGCCTCATTGGTGGAGCGCCCCTGGCAGTCTGGTTGCTAGGGTAATTTGGACCATGCATTGATTTGAATAAGAGACTGGAATATGAATGGGAAAAGGCCTGATTAGAAACATGAGTAAGAAAAAGCAATAACAATAAATAGCTTTTATAATAAGTAGCTTTGTAGAGCATTTGTTTTTTTAGATAGGGTCAGTGACCCCCATTTGAAAGCTGGAAAGAGGTAGAAAAAGAAGGCAAATCATTAAAAATATTAAAAATATATATATATAATGAAGACCAATTGAAAAGTTGCTTAGAACTGGCCATTTGATCCAAGGCTATTGTTTATTGGCATGAACATAATAGTTGCCAAATCTACTGATTTCTTGAGCTTCTGACACACCAAACATGACTAATTTTCCACTACATCGTTTTTTTTCATCAATCACTAATTAACTGACAATTTTCACCAAGTGGCTTATTGTTCCATATGCTGTAATGTGCAACGCAATATGTTGGCGCTATATAAATACATGTTAATAATGCTGTGTTATACGGGTGGTTCATTAAATTAACTCTTAGTATGTTATAGAACATCCTAGTGAAGTGTACCAGCTCCTCCAAAACTCACCCCCACCTATCATTGAACACTGCTTAGTGCACTTTCAATTTTGAGCAGGGAGAGGGGTGCTGGTGCCTGCAGTTCCTGGTGGAGGGGAACTTTATCAGAGGGAACAGTCCTGGCTAGGCAGGGCCCACAAGGGCATAGCCCCACTGTGTTTTTTCCCTGTGTCACACCGGGCCAGTCCAACCCTGAATAAGAGAAAGACAGAGGTAAAATTTAATATCATTTAAAAATAAAAAATATATATAATTTCCCCACTTTTTTTTAGGTAGAAATATTTCCGATAAAACTCAGTGTGCTTGTCCGTCTCAAATGATTTATTTAGCTGTCTGCATCTCTTTTTAAAATCCATGTACAAGCAGCACCTATAACACAAGAAAATGATTATATTTTGTAGAAACCGTGATCTACTATTTTATGACCTTTCAGCAAATAAAGTATATAAATCATAATTTTGCAGACATGACATGATTTGTTGAGAGTTCGTTTTTTTTTGTAATGTACTTCATTTGTTCTGGGGTTTGACTAAACTTACAAACTAACTGAATTATATTTATTTTATAGTTATAGTCAGAGGTGTGTTACCACAAGAGGGAACATATATCACCAAATAACTTTAAAAAAATCAGAAACTTTTCAGTGCACAAAAATGTTTTTCTTAAGAGCATGGTTTAAATATATTTTTGTCTCTCATGTGAAATATAATTAAACCATAGTATGTTATTCCCTGGGCTTTATTCATCAGAAAGAGTTTGTAGACACTTGATGAAGTAGCTGAATAGAATAAAAAAATAAGTGTCTTATTCTTCTCAGGTGAAAGGACAGAATGTTAAATAAATATTTGTCTTATTTCTCAGTAAGAACAATTGCGGTCAAATTTGTGAAGAAAAGTTGTGTTGTGTCGTATGCAGTTACTTTACATATACAATAGAACCCCCCATTTTACCTCCCCATTTTCCCCTCATTTTACATTGTTGTTTTGTGGTCCCACCTATACTGTATATAATGCATAATACATTTCCCTGATTTTACATTTTCCTGGATTTTGCATAATTTTTTTCTGGCCCCCTGAAAAATGTAAAATGACATTCTACTGTATGTCACAGAAAACAATGAAAAAAGTCATAAGAGCTCATTTATCACATTTTCTTTTCTGCGGTAGGCACACAAAGGTGCAAGTCCTTGCAGACTAAAACAGAATACAGGTATAGGACCTGTAAAAGATCCGTTATCTAGAAACCCTCCAGATCCCAAGCATTCTAGATAATAGGTCCCATACCTGTACATCCTACTCATATTATACAGTTATGGGACCTGTTATCCAGAATACTCGGACCTGGGGGTTTCCAGATGATGCATCTTTCTGCAATTTGGATCTTCATATCTTAAGTCTATTTAATTGATTTAAACATTAATTAAACCCAATGGGATTGTTTTGTCTCCAGTAAGGATTGGCTTCCAAAACAAATTTGATAAGGAGGCCCACATAACACAGAAACCCCTAATATACACATTACAGTTACCTGTTTCTTCAAAAAGTATGAATAAATGCCATTTTCTATGCAACAATCCAGCTGGTTAACAGTTTTTTTCTTTCTGCATCATTTGAAATCCTGGCAGGGAAGGAGGGACTAAACCACTGATATTACAAATTGTAACAACTCCCCAGTTTACAGACAGCATGCAGGAACACGTGCATTGCACTGAGATGTTCCATTCCTTATTGAGATCACATGTTCAGGGAATGGTGGACAGGTTTGGAGGATGCAGGACAGATGGATGTTGATACAAAGTAACAGTCGTCAGCCAGCTCAGCAAAGTAGAAGCATAAAAGCAGTGGGGTAGACTTAGGGTACTGTCAAAAACCATTAAAAATCATGAAAAGTCTGCATATTTTTGAATTGATGTATATTGCAAAGTTGCTTGAAATTGTTTTCTTTTCAAAAAAGTTTATGTTTTTGTGGAGTTCCCCTTTAATTGTATCTTAGTTTGAATCAAGTACAAGGTACATTTGATAAAAGGAAACTATTTCTAAAAATTTTAATTAATTATGTGTTTACAATGGAGTCTATGGGAAATGACCTTCCCTTAATTCAGAGTTTTTTATAACAGATCCTATACCTCTACAAATGCTTAACAGCTAAACGACAAGTAAAACAAGGCAGTTACCTGTGTTGTATTTAGGGTTGCCACCTGCCTGGTTTTCACACAGACACCCCAAGTTTTGGAAGGGCTGTCCGGATTTCCAAATTAGGAAACCCGGATTATTAGAAAAAGAATAAAGTAAATATACAGTTACATGTTACTGACCTTGGGGAACCCTTTGCAGTCCACATCCTTGCCAGGCAAAGTCCCAGACTTTACTCCTGGTGGGCAAAAAGAGTCACATTCCCTTTTCCCGTTTCACCTAAAAATCAAGCAATTAGAATGTTTTCATGGAAAAATCGAACAATTTGTACGATTGCACAAAAAAAATCGTGCAATTCGAAGGTTTTCATGAAAAAATCGAGCAATTAGAAAGTTTTCACAAAAAATCTGAAATTGATGCCATCGAATTTTCACCAGCGAATTTTCACAGGAGATTTGCGAATCTATGTAGAATGTATGCGTGGAAATTCGCCGCAAATTAGTGCTAGGAGAATTTATTCGCCCATTCCTGACCGATATCTCTCCCGCTCATGTGTGCACTGCTCCCGTATCGGAGCTGACATTGTTGCAGACCCAGATGGAGTTGGAGGACGGAACAGGGTGGCGCTGATGGTGTACAGAGCAGGGACGTAGGTTAAAGTTGTAACGGCTACAGGAGGAACTGGCTGGCTCCTCCCACTGACGTATGCTACTATTGTGCCGGAGCTGTCTGCGCAGCGATCCCTAATAGGTTAAATGAAGAGGGAATTTACAGGGTAACGGTACAGTAAAGGAGTCTGGTTCAGTCTAGTGGTACTGGGATCCCTTTATAACTTCGATGGGACCACTGACCAACTAGTTGTTCCAACAATCTTGTACCACTTAAAAAAAATAAAAAATGAAAGCCAATGGCAAATTTTCTCAAAATATCTCTCTTCGTTAACGCAAATGTGAACAACCACTTTTAAAATAACAAAAAATTCTTCTGACGATTCTTCCTGATGTTCAAATTTTTTTCAGAGGGTTCTTCCTGAAAACACGATCAATTTGAATGATTCGAGTCTTTTCCTGCTGAAAACTCAAGTTTTCGGGTTGTTAACCCCGAACTCGCTCATGGAAGTTTTTTACATTTGGGTCTTTTTTTTTTAATTAGAAACCGTTTGAGTTGTGAGTTCATTCGAGTTCATTTTTGGTAAAAAAAAAAAAAACTCTAAAATTTCGACCTTTGATAAATAGATATCTTCCTAGAGTGATATTTGTGATAGCTATGAACTTATTCAAAGTCAAATCAGGACAAGAGAGGAACGTTATCCGGTAACCTGTTATCCTGAAAGCTCTGCATTTTGGGAAGGCTGTCTCCCATAGACTAAATTTTATCCAAATAATCCATCATTTTTAAAAATGATTTCCTTTTTCTCTGTAATAATAAAACAGTACCTTGTACTTGATCCAAACTAAGATATAATTAATCCTTACCAGGCCAATTGGGTTAATTAAGGTTTACCGTATATACTTGAGTATAAGCCGAGTTTTTCAGCATCCAAAATGTGCTGAAAAAGTCTACCTCGGCTTATACTCGGGTTAGCGGGCAGTAGTCGAGATTGCAGTCACTTTTAATCATTCCTATACCAACAGTTCACTTGGGGAGAGACTGCAATATCATACAGCGCCCTCTGTTGGTTATATCAAAGAATAACAGTGCACCCTCTGTTGGTTATATGAAAGAATAACAGTGACTGCAATATCACACAGCACCCTCTGTTGGTTATATGAAAGAATAACAGTGACTGCAATATCTCACAGCGCCATCTGTTGGTTATATGAAAGAATAACAGTGACTGCAATATCACACAGCACCCTCTGTTGGTTATATGAAAGAATAACAGTGCGCCCTCTGTTGGTTATATGAAAGAATAACAGTGACTACAATATCTCACAGCGCCATCTGTTGGTTATATGAAAGAATAACAGTGACTGCAATATCACACAGCACCCTCTGTTGGTTATACGAAAGATTAACAGTGATGGCAATATCACACAGTACCCTATGCACATGGTAGTGGGACAGTGGGACAATGCACACAGTAATCCGTTTGGCAATTCTCTGTCACCATCAACTTTGCAAAGAAGTCCGGTTGATCGCTGGGGGGGTCGCTTTGGCGGAATGTGCGCTGCTGGGAGACAGGGCTGTAGTTGTGTCTAGGCTTATACTAGAGTCAATAAGTTTTCCCAGTTTTCGTAGGTAAAATTGGGTACCTCGGCTTATACTCGGGTCGGCTTATACTCGAGTATATACGGTACATGATTTTCTAGTAAACTTAAGGTATGAAGATACAAATTACTGAAAAACATGGTGACTTGGACCTATTTTTTTGCACTTTCCCCATTGAAAATGAACCCAGTTATATATTATCATAATACATTTTTAGCAAAAAAAAATTCTGCAAATGTTTTGCTTTTTGTTTTCTTCTTCCAGGCTTTAGATTTTTATTGGTTTTAGTATCTGAAGTGACTTTCCTTGATTCAGCAGTTGTTAACTTTACCTGGAAGTCTTAAAGTCTCATTAAAGAAAATCTATAACTCATTAATTTAACTTCAATGGCACATCATTAACTGATATGCAAAAAAGGACATTTTTAGTCTAAAAATCCATACACGTCTCCTTCTGTTTTATTTCTTAATTTCAGGTTTAAAGTATCAATTTCCAGTTATGACTGTGCCAAAGATTAAACAGCAGTTATTGTTATTATATTGTGTACCATAGAGTTTAAAAGTAATTGTGCTGTTTAAAGCAATTAAAAAAAAGACAAATTACATTTTGCATAATGTTCTGTTAATTACACAAATACTTCAGTTTATATGTTTTGGGATCATATGAAGGTAAACGACTTCAGGTAGTGTGCCTCAATCCAGGTCAATCCAACTCTGACAAGACTAACTGTATACAGTTATATATTCCCTTACAGTGCCGATTCTGGGGCTGCTGCCGCCCCCCTCCTCTCCCGCTCCGCGCTTAAAAATTAGCGTCGGAGCGGGTTTCAGGGGGCAGTATCGCTAGTCTAGTGCATTGAGCGCAATAGCGCAACAGCGCTCTTTGCACTAGCGGAGCCGAATTTTCGGGTTAAAACTTTTTGCCGCCCCTTGTAACTGGCCGCTCGCTGCCGCCTGAGGCAAGGGTTTCACCTTGCCTCATGGCAGAAGCGGCCCTGTTCCCTTATCTTGAAACAATTAATCCAGAAAATTCACAGTTACTGGAAGGCCAGGCATCTAGCATAGAGATTTCCTTTTTCTCTGTAATAATAAAGCAGCACATTGTAATTGATGGTAACTAAGCTACATAAATCCATATTGGTGGCAAAACAATCCTATTGGGTTCATTTAGGGGGTTATTTATCAAAATCCATATTTTTCTGATTTTTTAAATATAAAAATTCCGACCAAACTTTTGCACTTTTTTATCAATAAAAAAACCTTGAAAAAATCGGATCAGGAAAAAGCTCAACTTTTTCAGATTCACGTGCGAAAAACACGAATATTTCACGTTTTAAGCCCAAAAACCACAAAAATCTTTGAGTTTTCACAGAAAAACGCACAATACCTCAAAAACTCAGAACATTTCATGCGGGTTAAAACATCTTCAAATGGGGGACATCTGCGATTGACTTTTACATGAATTCAGCAGTTTTAGATGCCGTATTTTCGGATTCGGACTTGGAACTACTTTGGTGCATAATAAATCACTAAAAGTTGCGTATTATTTTACGGCAACTTTTTCGGGTTTTCGGCATCAACACAGACGCCGCAAAAGAAATTGAGCGTTAATAAATAACCCTCTTAATGTTTAAGTTATTTTTAGTAGCAAACTGATTCAAATCTTCTAAAAAAAAAAAAAAAAAAAAGGAAGAAATAATGTATATTTGAGATCCCAGCAGTTGCATGGAACCTTATTGCTTTCTGCTATTGTTAAACTTGTTTACTGTTTTGATTAGTGATGGGCGAATTTGTGTGAAAAAATTAGCGAAATGCCCGTGAAAATTCGCTGGCGAAAATTCCAAAAAAAACGGACGCCGGGGTTGAAAACGGACGCCGGCATCAAAAACGGACGCCAGCATCAAAAACGAGATGCCGGCGCAGTTTCGCAACTTTTTCGCCATTTCGCGAATTTCGCAGGAAATTCGCAAATTTTTCAGCAAAGCAAAATGGCGCAAATTCGCCCATCACTAGTTTTGATACTGTAAGTAGAATAATAAGCACCCTTGATATAATAAGTTATTATATGACTATACAGAAAAAGGGAGGTGTTTATACTTTATAAAAAAGATATAGGTAGTAGAGCGTTATCAGCCTTTACAAAAATAATTGCGGGTGGTACAGGATTTATTATCTGGAATCCTCAGTACTAGTGATGTGCGGACTGGCCGATACCAGCAGGTTGGTCGACACAGGCACAAAGAATTTGGGCCAAGCTCTTCCTGCTGTCCCTTCCTGCATGCAACCTAAGTGTGCACCACTTACACTGAACTAATCGAGTTTTCGAGCAAATCCCTCTGAAAAAATCTTTTGAGTTTTTTAAAAAAACAAACCATTTTTTAACCCGGAAAATAGATTTTTTGACTCAAAAATACTTTTTAAACTCAAATTATTCATGGAAAACCCTTAATGAATCCCTTAGTGTATTGCTGATGGACCGCCTTCTACTAATATATATTATTTTGTATTGTAACAGCCCCTGGTTACTTCAGAGGAGGCATTTGTTACATGGGGCTTTCCCTTAGGTTGGCCATCATGGAAAAGTGGGGTTTCTTGGATTTCAAACACTCTTTTGATTTTGACTTAATTGACTTGGGCTCCAGTGGTTCTTATGGAATTTATGATTTTATTGTAATTCCTGGATGCTTTACAATTTAATTCATTTTTAAATAATTTTACATGTGGCATTTGGTGCTTTGTACACCAACTTGTATTTTCCTTTGTCCAACAAGCTACTCCGAACCTGATGTGTGTTTTGTTGGCATTCGTTTTTTCCTTTGTGAGTCACTGCTAACTGAATACAGGTCAGATTGAAATAAAACGGAAAACACAACTTGTGAGATAAGCATAGCCAAAGACATTGTGGTTTCAAGTGATAACAACATGACTCATTAGATGTATTTTCCTCATCAAATGTAATCTAACCCATAATACAGAAATTAAGCAGGCTTATGTGATACATAGGAAAGTGTAACAAAGCATTTTGAAAGGGTAATAAGGTATAAGATACTTAAATACATTGCAAATCACAATTCTGTGAGTATCAGATCAGTTTTATGTGCAATCGATCTTGCCAGACTAATTTAATTGCCTTCTATGAGGAGCTGAGCAGAAACCTAGACTCTGGGATGGCAGTGCATCCGATCTACTTAGACTTTGCTAAAGCCTTTGATATAGTACCACACACAATGTTACTGGTTACATTAAACTTCAAATTCGACCATCGATTTAAAAAACAACGTTTTTTCAACAAATTTGGCAATACTGCAGTCGAATAAAAATAGAACGATTTGTATTCGACCAAAAAAACTTAGAAAAGTGCTGTGGAAGGGCCCCATAGGCTAACACTGCACTTTGGTAGCTTTAATTTGGCGAAGTATGAAGTCAAAGTTTTTTTTAAAGAGACAGTACTTCGATTATCGAATGGTCGAATAGTCGAACGATTTTTACTTCGAATCGTTCCATTCGAAGTCAAATGGTCGAATATAGCCTATTCGATGGCCGAAGTACCCAAAAATTTACTTCGAAATTCGAACTTTTTGACATTCAAACCATTCACTCAAGCTTACTAAATCTGCCCCTAAGAAATATTAGCCTTGAAAATATCTGTACTTGGATCGAGAACAGGCTGAAGGATGGATTAAAAAGAGTGGTGGGAAATGTAACATTTTCTAATTGAACCAGTGTTGTTAATGGAGTACAGCAGGGGTCTGTCTTTGGTTGCTTTTCAACTTGCTTATTAATGACCAACAAATGATAGTTATACAGTAAATGGTATTGTGTTAGAGGTATTCTTAATTTAGAAGGATATAGGGATATTTGTAGATCACAAGTTGTCTAATTCCAGGCAGTGTCATTCTGTGGCTACTAAAGCAAATAAAGTTCTTTCTTGAATAAAAAAGGGCACAAACACAAGGGATGAAAACATAATTATGCCTCTTCATAGGTCTCTAGTAAGGCCTCACCTGGAGTATGCAGTGCAGTTTTGAACTCAGTCCTTAAGAGGGATATACATGAGCTGGAGAAAGGGCAACTAAGACTTGAGGAACAGAACTTTCTTTTGAAGCAGCTTAGGTGGTTCTTCACAGTGAGGGCAATGCGGTTATGAAATACCATATCAGGTAATTGCAGATTATATTAATGACTTTATAAGTGGCTTGGATGACTTCTTGAACAACTATAATATCCAAAGGTATTGGGATCTTAAGATCTACAGTTAGTTTAGTATACTGTAGGTATCATTTTACTGTATGTAGTATATATGTATGTGTTGTGTGTAGTAAGGTCGGTATGGGAACTGTATGTGCTTACAGTATATGCGCATTGGGGTTCATTTAAAGAAGTTCTCCATAGAAAATGTAAAATGTGAAACAGATGTTGCTTATTTTTGGATACTTTGATAAATATATTCATTTAGAAGTGAATGGCAAATTTTGGCATGCAGTTTTATATTTTGATCATAAATAAGCCCCCAATAGTGGGAATGCCAGAACCTGAAATAGCAGTGTCTGGAAAGTTAGTGTAGTTGCATTTAGTAAGATGAGTCTAGCCTAGTCAGTAGGAACCAGCAGTAATATAATAATTATTTATGTACTGATTGCTTAATTCAAAATACATGCGCAAACCAGCCAAATAAATTAGAATAAAACAGATCCCTCTGGTGGAGCACTGACAGTTTAGACAAATAAGTAGAGGACTAGAGTTTCTTCAAAACCAATAAACTTCTTTATTTATCCGAGGCATATTACGTCTGATGACATCAGGACTAGCATATGAATACCACTCAAATATCTTTTTCTCAACTAGCATATAAATTCATAATTAGACTCACACTCATGATCTGTCCTCTGTGAAGATGGTAATGTAGCCTTAGTGCCAATCCTCAGTGTAGCCTGGTCCCATTATGGTTCCTTGCTCCAGGAATCTCATCCAATGTGTCCCTGAAACCATTTGGATCTCTATACTGATCACCTTCCTTCTTTATGGAGCCTTGAGCTGCTCGGCTAGCTAAATCCTGCCTGTGTCTCACTCCTAGAGTCACTATAACAAAGATAACTATCACTAACTTTCCTAACCGGCCGTGGCACCTGCTCGGACCTAATCCCGTACCACCACTCCGCTAGTTGGGTTCCAGCACATTTGTGCTCTCCCTTTAGTTACGTGAACACTGCAACTTACTTGGAAATCACCCAGGGCTTACCGAGGACCACCTTAGGCATCCAACCTCTAAGTGAAACTGCCTAATGAAATATAGCAAAACTCTCAGGGTCCCTAAAGGGTCCTGAACAAAAGTGCGTATTTAAGAAGAAAATCATTTAATTTTTCTCGCTGTCTATATATATGAATCATCAGTGTCAGGACAGAGGACCCAGGGCCTACTGGGGTCTCCACCTCAAAAGCGCAACCTGCCCCACCTTGTAGCTCCCAACCCATTTCATAACTTCAGCTGTCTTGTAGTTGCTCCAGCTATACCGGCTGAGGGCTATTCAGGGTCCCAGGCCTAACAATTTTTGTCTGTGAAGTGGCCTTGAGGGCCGAGGCCCATCGGGATTTGCTCATTTACGATGATGGGTTAAAGTGCCAATTATAGAAAACTGCCTTAAACCACCAATTTCTTAGCCAACATTACACCCAACCATTAATTTCTTTACACCCAGTGCTGAAGGCACAGCTCTCCAGAATGGATTTATCTCCCCTGAATGGATTGTGCCTGACTGTGAATGGGATATCTTGGAAGGGGAGATAGTGGGTGGGACATGGGTAAAGCCCTCTTCCTTGTGCTTTTTCAAGTTTGTGGTGTGCAGAAGGCGCGAGTGCTTTGTATATTGTGATTTCATGAGGATTGCAATTTTGTGACACCTGCATTTGTTCTAACATTACAACAAACAACCATGGCACTAAATGTGACAAAAGTCTGTCAGATTTACAAAAATACAATAAAACATGCTGTAGGTTGTATCCTGCACTTTTTTTTTTACAGAAAAATAAATAATTTTAGTTTTGTCACCTTGACAGCTTGTTTAGTGCATTGGTTATTTCCAAAAAGGGCAAGATGGAAAATATAATGTTGACAGAAAAGATTTCTTATCTCTGCTCTATGGCACAAACCCAATCATCAGAAAATGACTTTAGGGCGCTAGAAAGTTGAATGACAACTGAAACAATAGTATTAAAAAGAACATTTTTAGATAACTTCATTCAATTATATACACTTTGTTTGAACCTTAAATCATTTGTAATAAAGTGAAAGGCATTTTAGTCCTCTAAGCACAAGATCAATTCTCAGACAAGGACATTTTGTGATAAATATATATTTACCTGTATTCCCCTCCCCACACACTTGCTCTACCTGAATCTCTCCAAGTGCCATTTCTGTCATGTTAGTGACCATGACTGACTTGCAGTTCAAATTCCAATGAATCCCAAAGATTTTCAGTTGGGTTGAGGGCAGTACTTTGTGCAGGGCAATTCAATTCTTCTAATCCCATCTCAGAAAACCTTTTCTGTATGGATCTCACTATGTGCATTAGGGCATTATTGTACTGGAACAGGAGAGAGTCTTTCCAAACGTATGCTTCAAGTTGGAAGCAGTATTTCTCATTAAATTTACAGCTGACAGTACATACTCCAGCTGGTATTTTTCTTCTGTCATCCACTAAACCCAGGCTCACCAGTCAAACTGCCAGATGGTACGGTTCCTTTGTTTTCCTTTTGTGTAGGTACTGTATTGCACTGCATGCTTTCCAAATGGTCCACAGTTGCCTAAAACTTTAGAGAGAAAATGTTTCATGTGTGAAAATTTTATATCAAGATTGCAAGTCAAATTCCATAATATAGACATTGACTACATTGGGATATATAAGGATATATTTTTCCTTTCTATATATATGTTAGAAAATATGTACTTGCCATGCATAGATTTCCAAGAATACTTCTAAATAAATGAGCATAGTATCCAGACAAGAGGTCCTCTGCACTCACCCATTATGTATCTGTCTGTCTGTCTGTCTGTCTGTCTTTCTCTCTGTCTATCTATCTATCTACTGTATCTATCTATCCATCTATCTATTTATCTATCTCTCTGTCTGTCTGTCTATCGATCTACCTATCTATTATCTATCTATCTATCTATCTATCTATCTATCTATCTATCTATCTATTTATCTATCATCTAGCTATCTAGCTATCATCTAGCTATCTAGCTATCATCTAGCTATCTAGCTATCATCTATCTATCTATCTATCTATCTAACTATCATCTATCTATCTGTCTGTCTGTTTATCTATCATCTAGCTATCATCTATCTATCTACTATCTGTCTGTCTGTCTGTCTGTCTGTCCATCTAGCTATCTTTCTATCTATCTATCTATCTATCTATCTATCTATCTATCATCTATCTATCTGTCTGTCTGTCTGTCTGTCTATCATCTATCTATCTATCATCTATCTATCTATCTATCTATCTATCTATCTATCTATCTATCTATCTATCTATCATCTATCTATCTATCTATCTACTATCTGTCTGTCTGTCTGTCTATCAATCCATCTATCTATCTATCTATCTATCTATCTATCTATCTATCCATCTATCCATCTATCTATATGATATTTAGCATTTTTTGCATTAAACTAGGTAAAAATTCCCTATCCTTTAAACAAAACAGGGTTTGTTTGTCCATATATTGCTATATTTAAGCTGGCCACTATTTCAAAGTCATCCCATATTTGGCCAGTCCTATACTCACTTTTATCTGATTCATTAAGAATTCTATGCTTCATTATACATTTTACTCAGGGACTAAGTTGGACCTGCAACTTGGGAATGATAGGAGCTACAACATGGAGCTGGCCATTGCTCTTGTATAAACTATAGCAAAAAAGGGAAAGTGAAGCGGTGATCTCAGAATTCATATAGGCAAATGACAAGCGATCCACTGTTTTAATGGTTAAAATGTAGTGGTGATTACAAATTTCCCTTTTTTTGTATAGTATCCTTCAAGATATCTCTAGTAACAGAATTATCTAACTGCATCTCTTACCAACAACATCTATGAATATATGGTTACTACTGTAAATATTGAATTATCTTATCATTGGGGCTGCACTGATTGCATGTTCAATTTGTATGGACAGATGAAAGAATGCATTAATCATATAATACTTGCACAAGGCTCGTATGCTTCTCTTGAGCTTTCGATAATGCACATGCATAAATTCTCATACACCCTACATAATAAAGTTGAAGGTACTTTTACAATAAAAATAAATAAATAAAAATAATTTAAAAAATCATATTTTTTAGAACTAAAGCAAGCTTATGAATTGTGGCCTTTATAAATAAAAGAATAGAGTTTGGTGTGTTATTCCCTATTTAACCTAATCAGTTATTTGCTTTACCTTTCAGGGTTTGGTTAAAAAGGGAATATTCAGGTGTGACCCTAGGAGGCCAGCTACCTGCTGCTTTATCATCTGTTTGTTAAATGAGGTAGTTCACCTTTTATTTTACATTTAAAGGCCTAATTATCAAATTTTTAATTTGAGTAATGTGAGTTTTTTTTCTACTTCAAATGAACTTGAATTTGTATCAAACTGGAATGTTTGCTTATTTATTAAAACATCTGAAAAATTAAAAATGTGTTTGAATACATTTGTGAAATAAAATTCAAATTATTCAAATTTTTACTCTATCAACGGGGTAAAAATTTTGAGAAACTCCATTAAGAAAATAACTTTTTAATTTGCCATAAAAAGCTCCCATTAACTTTTACATAAACTTGGCTGCTTTTAAGATTTAAATGAAGGGGGGGGGGGGTCACTGAACTCAGCAGCCAAACAATTGGCTACTGTTATTATCAGTCCTACTTTTTATTACTTATCTTTCTATTCTCCTAATTATCTTCCAAGTTTTAGGGGGTTATTTATCAAAATCCAAATTTTGCAGATTTTTTCAATAAAAAAAGTCAGACCAAACTAGAATCCACGATTTACCCTTTTTTATCAATAAAAAAAACACAAAAAAAATTGTCAAAAACTTTTCTCTGGATTGTTGCACAATAACCACGACTTTTTCGGATTGTCGCATGAAAAATCCGAATTTTTCAGACTTGAAGCCCTGAAAAGTGCAAATTTTTCGTGAAAGGCCAACATTCCTTAATTTAACCAGTAATCTTCTATGTGGCACTGTATTGAATGCTTTAGCAAAGTCTAAGTAAATTACATCCACTGCCATCCCAGAATCGAGGGCCCTGCTTACCTTCTCATAAAAAGAAATTAAGTTAGTCTGGCAAGATCTATTACGCATAAAACCATGCTGCCACAAACTCATAGTATTATGATTTGCTATGAAGTCCAGTATCTTATCCTTTATTAACCCTTCGAAAAGCATTTGTACCACTGACATCAGATAAACTGGCCTATACATAGTAACATAGTAAATTAGGTTAAAAAAGATACATGTCCACCAAGTTTAACCTTTTAACTTTTTTTGCCTAACTGCCAGTTAATCCAGAGGAAGGCAAAAAACCCCATGTGAAGCCTCTCCAATTTGCCACAGAGGGGAAAAAAAATTCCTTCTTGACTCCAAAATGGCAATCGGACCAGTCCATGGATAAACTTGTACTATGAGCTATCTCCCATAACCCTCTATTCCCTCACTTCCTAAAAAGTCATTCAACCCCTTCTTAAATATATCTAATGCATCAGCCTGTACGAGAGAATTCCACATCTTCACAGCTCTCACTGTAAAAAACCCCTTTCCGAATATTTAGGCAGAACCTCTTTTCTAATAAACGGAATGGGTGACCTCATGTCAGCTGGAAAGACCTACTAGTAAATAAAGCATTAGAGAGATTATTATATGATCCCCTTATATATTTATACATAGTCATCATATCACCCCTTAAACGACTCTTCTCCATCATGAATATCCCCAATTTGGCCAGTCTTTCTTCATATCTAAGATTTTCCATACCTTTTACCAGCTTAGTTGCCCTTCTTTGTACCCTCTCTAATACAATAATGTCCTGTTTGAATGATGGAGACCTAAACTTATTGAGCCTTACCAGTGCTCTATAAAGTACAAGAATGACCTCTTCCTGCTGTGAACCAATGCCTCTTTTATTACAGCTCAAGACCTTATTTGCCCTTCATGCTGCTGACTGGCATTGCTTGCTACAGCCAATTTTATCATCTACAAGGACTCCAACATATTTTGCCATAATGAATTTGCCTAGTGCAGTCCCATTAAGGGTATAAGTGGCTTGGATATTTTTACATCCCAGGTGCATGACATTGAATCTCATTTGCCACTTAGCTGCCCAGATTGCCAGTTTGTCAAGATCCTGTTGCAAGGATGCCACATCCTTGATGGAATTTATTGGGCTAGATAGTTGTGTGTCATTTGCAAACACTGATACATTACTTACAATACCCTCCCCATAGTCATTAATCAACAAGTTAAATAAAAGTGGACCCAATACCGAATACTAAGAATCTTACTCCAAGTAGAGAATGTACCATTAACAACCACCCTCTGTACCCGATCCTGTAGCCAGTTTCCTATCCATGTGCAAACGACTTCATTAAGCCCAACAGACCTTAGTTTAGAAAGTAGTCTTTGTGGGGCACGGTATTAAACGATTTGGCAAAATCCAAATAGATCACATCTACTGCCCCCCACTGTCCAGCATCTTACTTACCTCATCATAAAAAGCAATCAAATTTGTCTGACATGACCTATCCTTCATAAAGCCATGCTGATTGCTGCTCATAATGCCATTCACTAAGACAACATTTTGAATGTGATCTCTTAACAAGCCTTCAAATAATTTGCCCACCACAGATGTCAAATTTACCGGCCTATATTTGCCAGGCTGAGATCATAATCCCTTTTTCAAATATTGGAATGACATCAGCTTTTCTCCAATCCATAGGTACCATACCAGATGAAAGGGAATCTGAGTAAATCAGGAATAGGGGCTAATCTAAAACTGAACCAAGCTCTCTTAGAACTCGGGTGTGTATGCCATCAGGCCCTGGAGCCTTGTTTACATTAATTTTTATTAAAGCTTTCCGGATCATATCCTGAGTCAGCCACTGACTAGATTGAGCTGAGCCATTAGTGCAGCTATAAAGTGAGCCTGGGAACTCAGACTCCTCTATTGTATACACTGAAGAAAAGAACTGATTTAGTACATTTGCATTTTCTGTATCTGTTACAACCATACTGGTACCATTATTTAATGGGGAAACACTCAGCCTGCATCTTTTTACTATTAATATATTTAAAAAACTTTTTGGAGTTAGTCTTAGCCTCCGCCGCAATGCATTAATTTCTTTTCTTTGCCTTCCGGATTTCTGATTTACAACATTTATTACAGTGTTTATTTCATTAAATGCAGCTTCTGTCCCAACAGACTTAGTTTTTAAATGCTTTTACTTCTATATTAAGCCAATTAGGGTGATTCTTAGAGCTTCTACATTTACTCCTTATGGGAATAAATTGAGGACAGTAATGATTTAATATAATTTTCAATGACAACCATTTCTGTTCTGTGTTTTTAGCTGAAAACTTAATGCCCCAATCAATGCTCTGAAGGGCAGCCCTCACGGCACTAAAATTAGCTTTTCCGAAATTCATGTTTTTTGTTGCCCCAGTGTATATTTGTTTTTTTGCACCAGACATTAAATGATATAACATTATGCTCACTATTACCCATGGGTTCAATGACTTGCACATTTGTTATAAGTTCTGGGTCATTTGAGATCACTAGATCCAGAATAGCATTTTTTCTGGTTGGCTCCTCAATAGCCTGTGCCATAAATTTGTCATGCAACAAGTTTATAAGCTTGTTCCCATTAACGGATCTGGCTGTACTGTTGCTCCTGTCAATATCTGGGTAATTAAAATCCCTCATTATCATAACTTTACCCAAATCCTGCCTAACAAACAGACATATCCTTCCTCCTTTTCTACTGCCTCTGTCCCTCCAAAACAAAGTATATATTAATGGCACAGTCATGCAAATCGTTCAGCCATGTTTCGGTCACACCAATCACATCATATTTTCCCTCCAGCTCTCCCATTTTACCAGTCAGAATCCTTGCATTTGCAAACATACATTTAATACTGAAACCATATTGAACAAATTACATGTGGTCCTCCCTATCCTTAACAGTACCCCCAACCAAATCTCCTCCCCCATTTTCCCTTCATTTGCCCACTTTCTCATCTAACCCATCTTCCACAGAATCTTTTACTGAACCCTCCCCCCCACGCCTAGTTTAAAATCTCCTCAAACTGTTTAGCCATCTTCTCCCCCAAAACAGCTGCACCATCATCATTGAGGTGCAGCTCATCCCTAGCAAAGAGCCTGTAGCCTACTGAGAAATCAGCCCAGTTCTCCAAAAACCCAAAACCCTCCTCCATACACCAATCTCTCAGCCACGCATTAATCTCCCTAAGCTCCCACAGTCTTCTTAGCATTGCTTGTGGCACAGGTAATATCTCTGAGAAAATTACCTTGGAAGTCCTCACCCTCAACTTTACACCTAGTTTTTAAAATTGTTCTTGAGGACCTCACCACCTCCTCTAACTTTGTCATTGTTACCTTTGTGTACCAAGACTGCCGGGTCTTACCCAGCCCCTCCCAATAATCTGTCCACTTGTTCCACTATAGCTTTGAGGCTGAGAACGGGATCCCTTTTTTAATAGCGGCACATAGCAATTTGCCAGTCTCTCTGCACCGTGCCAGACAACGAATTCTGAAAAATTAAGTAAAGAAGTTTGGTAATCACAGAGCTAAGCTCACTAAGTACACTGGGATGAATACCATCTGGCCCCAGGACCTTTGTTTATCTTAACATTAGTCTCTCTTAAATTTTCTCATGTGTGAACCAAGCATCATTAGTTGTATTACTAGAATTAGGACTATTTAGAAGGAAACCTTCATTTACTGGTTCCTTATTTGTGTTTTCTCATCAACCAGCTGACCTCCTCTGATATTAAGGGTCTTCATTTATTTTACTATTTACATATTTAAAAAAATATTTTGGATTCTTTTTACTGCTTGCTGCAAAGGAAAGCCCTGGAGCTATAAACACTTGAGATGCATGGCAAGGAATCCGAATGACCAGCAGTCAAATTACACTGAGTTATATTTAAAGATTGGCAGAATCAGATGTAGCTGTGATTGGATGAGAAGGAATGAGTTAAGGCAGGGAAGGCCAGGCTGGGGGCAGAGAAAGACAGGGATGTGATGTCAGGGGAAGAAGCAGTTCAATTCCTTACAGGCACGTTTCAGGGGCTGCTGCCGCCTGAGGCAGCAGCCCCAATGCCGCCCCTCCTCCTGCTCCGATCTTCTAACTACCAGCGTCGGAGCGGGTGGAGGAGGCGCCGCATCGCTAGTGCAGTGAGCGCTATTGTGCTCGCTGCGCTAGAAGAGCCGAATTTCCGTTTTAAAAAACGGAAATTCGGCTCTTAAAGTTACCAGAGGCGGCTTTTTGCCGCCCCTGGTAACTGGCCGCTCCGTGCCGCCTGAGGCAAGATTCTCACCTTGCCTCATGGCCGGAGCGGCCCTGCTTCCTTATCTTCTGAGCAGGAGTTTCTCTTTATGTTCTCATATTATCTATTAATAAGCAAATGTGGATGAATTCCTGCATGTATTGTTTTATTGTGGTTTTTGGTACTATTATACAGTATAAACATGAGAGCTTTGCATGTTATTATTCAGGAGGATTTCCTTTCTTACAAGGGGAATATACTGACATGTATATTTATTAAGCAGCATTTTAAAGACTTCCCATTTTTGTTCTGTGTTTAACCCTGTGAAAAGCATTTCCCACTTACCGTATATACTCGAGTATAAGCCGAGTTTTTCAGTACCAAAAATGTGCTGAAAAGGTGTACCTCGGCTTATACTCGAGTCAGTATGTGCACAATGACCCAAAGCGCATCAATTGTGCTCAACAAATGTCCTCGTGTGCCCTGCTCAGCTGCCTCGTCCCTGGTTGTATTTATTAGTGTAGTCAGACGACATTTTCAGTGCATGAAATTGTTCGTGCCGTATATGGGCATGCGCCGATAGCCCCTCCTACATCTAGCGTGACATGCACTGTTTCCAACGCACTTCAGAGCTTCATTGTGGCAATACTACGGGACTTCAGGGCTCTCTGCTGTATATGTGCATGCGCTGATAGCCCCTCCTACATCTTCCGTGACATCTGCCGACACACTTCAGAGCTTCTTCTGTGACATCCTGTGCTGCCGTTCAGTGTCTCTCTCTCTCTCTCTCTCCCATGCCTGTATTATATGAGTAGTCCATTTAATGTATTCACGATTTATTTAATCCAACTGGTGGGGAAGGTTGTGCCCAGCAAGCAGAAATAATTGCAATTTAGGCAAGACTGAAACTGTGAACAAGGTGTGAAACCCTTTCAAACTATATATAACTACAGGGAGAAGCAAAGCAATGATGCAAACAGTTGTTGTCCCAGGTATAGCAGTATAACTACTGTACTCTGTTTAACCCTCAATCTTCTCGGCACATTTTAACTGCCAAGAGGTAGAAGTGCCAGGCACATGAATCAAGTACAGTATTTACAAGAGGCAGGAGATGTGTAGTCATCCCGCCTCCCAACCCTTAAAATTAGGAGGCACAGCTGCTGATACAAACCATTTCACCTGCTGTTTACAACCAATATGAAATGCTAGCACTGTGTTTTAATTTCACAAACTCCCCTGCTTATTTTACAAATCTGGAAAACACATTTTAATTGCTACAGTAAGCAGCTCATTTGTCTCCAAATCCTGCCCTACCACTGTATCCAACAACATTACTACTACCACTGGTTCCGAGAATGGCCATTAACACTCAGAGGTTGATACTTATTATTATGGAAATTTTTTAGTTTTTTGTGGCCAATTTAGGAACCCTTACCAGTAGCTGCTGCATTTCTCACCTTAGGCTTATACTTGAGTCAATACGTTTTCCCAGTTTTTCCAGGTAAAATTAGGTACCTCGGCTTATACTCGGGTCGGCTTATACTCGAGTAATATGTTGAAGAGCTGCCCTACGAATATGAATACACTTTTCTCTGTTTACCTCTCCATTTATAATTAAAAATCCAATATATGGGAATCCAAGAAAGTCAAGAATAATAAATTACATAATATTAGAATCCATTTTCCAGCAACAAATTCACGAGGAACTCAGCGAATAAATTTGCGAAACTGCAGAGAAAATTTGAGCATAAAAATTGTAGTGCGTCAAAATTATTCAGACGCCCATTGACTTTAATGCATTTGGACAAATTAAGAGTATAAAAATTGTCCCGGGCACCAGAAATTGACGCGTGTCAAACTTATATTGACGCCCAATGACTTCAATGCGTTTTGTAAATTTTTTGATGAATTTTTTGGAGAAGTGAAATGGGCCAAATTTGTCAATCTCTATATAATATATAACTGTGCTATGAAAGTGCACCACCCTGTGTGCAACTATTTTCTATGACAGCTCTCTGTGCTATCAAAATCAGGATGTAGTTAATATTCTGAAGAAAAAAAAGAAAAATTACATTTAAAAGCATTCCTTTGAGGCAAAATCTGAACTTGCTTTTAGAGATAATTAACTTGACACTTTAGCAAATCAGATCACTAGCTATAAATCATAAAGTTCATAAAGAACATGTAGCGTGTACTAATGCACTTCAAAATGTCATTTTTAGTGATTTCTTTTAATGACGTTTGATTTAGTATTTGCAGGGATCATTATCTCAGCCATCAGCCAAAACATATTAGGGTGGAGAGAGCTGGAACCTTGTCCATTCTTAAAGGGGAAATGTGTGTTTAATTATAATGTTTAATTATAATTATATACTCAATCAAGCCTGTGTATTTGTAGCAATTTTTCTCCCGAAACTTTTTGCGTTGATTATTAGCATACAATAGCAATGTGTTGCCAGGAGGAGGGGCCAAGGATTCAAGCCACCATTTTATTTTTACTTTTCACACTGCATTTCTCTTCTAAGAGTTGCTGCAGGTAATTTGTGTGATTATTGCAGCTATTAGTGTGTTTTGGTAATCCAGTTAAATAGCTATTGAGGGTACAGTACAATTTTGGCCCCTCCCCCTTTAATCACATTTATGTTTTCTTCTTTATATTTCACTATAGAAACTGCAGTATTAACACATCAATCCAATAAGCAATATCCAATAACCAATGCAAGATAGAAAGAGGGTCCTGCCCAAAGCAGCTATCAATAAAAAAATTAAAATGCAGTTTTAAAGTATACAATCTTATCCTCCAAACAAAATAATAATACAGCTATGCAATATTTGCAAGGTATGTTATAAACTGTATGCACTGGCTCTCTAGGTTTCATTGTAACCATACACAAATATATGCATATGTGCTCTTATGGGCCATTATACAGGTATGGGAATCGGTTATCTGGAAACCTGTTATCCAGAAAGCTCCGAATTATGGAAGGCTGTCTCCCATAGACTCCAATTTATTCAAAGAATCCTTATTTTTAAAAATGATTTCCTTTTCTCTGTAATAGACTAGAAATCAGTACCTTGTACTTAAAACAAACTAAGATATAATTAAATCATACTGAAAGCAAAACCAGCCTATTGAGTTAATTTAAACTATTGGTCGAATACCCTCGATATTCAACCGTCAAAGTAAAATCCTTCGAATATCGAAGTTGAAGGATTTACCGCGTTCGATCGAATTCATCGATCAAACGATTTTTCCTTTCTACTAGAAAGTCATGAAAACAATAAAAAAATACTAAGAAAGCTTATGGGGACCTTCCCCATAGGCTAACATTGGTGCTCGGTAGTTTTAGGTGGCGAAGTAGGTGGTCAAAGTTTTTTTTGAAGAGACAGTACTTCGACTATCGAATGGTCGAATAGTCGAACGATTTTTAGTTCGAATCGTTCGATTTGAAGTCAAAGTTGTAGTCGAAGGCCGAAGTAGCCAAAAAAAACTTCAAAATTCAAAGTTTTTTTCCTTCTAATCCTTCACTCGAGCTAAGTAAATGTGCCCCTTAAGGTATGAAGATCACAATTACAGAAAGATCCATTATATGGAAAACTCCAGGTCCTGAGCAGTCTGGATAACAGGTCCCATACCTGAACAGTACTTCGGGTTCATTTAGTAACAATCAAATTAAAAAAATTTCCACAAATTTTTAAAAATTGTGGTTTCCCTATTTTTTTTAAAAGCTCTAAAAAAAAACACGAAAACCTCTAATACAAAACTTCATCAGGTAAAAGTCAAGAAGTTGATGACAGCTGCACTGGTCCTATTGGATCATTTTAAATCAATTCTGACTTTTTGAGGTTTTTGAAAAAAAAAATTCTGCTAGGAATTGTCCGAAAAACTTGTATTTAGCGGTATTGTTTTTTTTTCTGGTTTGTTCAGCCTTATTTTGCGTTCATACTTTTTAATTTGGATCAAATGAATAAATGTCCTGAATTAGTGGTTTTAGAGAAAGTGAGTTTCGTTGTGGTTTCAGAAACCTAAAATTCAACCTTCAACCAGGGCCGGGCCATGCTGGCCAGGCGCCCCAGGCAACCCAGCCAGCCGTGACGCCCCCTCCGCCGCACATGCGCACTGACCATACACATAGGACGTCCGCGCGCCCGCGCACGTACTGACCGCACGCATAGGAGGCGCGCACATGAGCACTTACCGGCTGTGTCGACCTCTCCTCTCCAGGTACGCTCTCCCCTCATGTACGCGCATGCTCACAAACAGGCGCATGGACTGGAGCGGCACTTACTCAGTCGGACTAGGGGTAGGTAGCACTGAAAGGTACGTGCCTGGCGCCCCTCAAGCTTTGCGCCTTAGGCACGTGCCTACTCTGCCTACCCCTAGTTCCGGCCCTGCCTTCAACTTTTAATACATAGGCCTCCACATATGCTCCTAGCAGAATAAAAGCTGGGCAGCTTAGGAAATAATAAAAAATATTAAATAGAAGTAAACAATATGACAATTAGACGCCAGCGAGATAAAATATGCACAAACTGAAATTCACTTGGTAAATGAACTGTTGAAATAGACTGTATTGTAAAAGCTTCCCTACGGAATAATCCCTCCTTACTAATTAGTAGTCAAAATAACTTGACAAGGGGACTCCTCAATTGACGCTTCGCCTTCAGTCTTCCCATTGAACCCCATTGTTACATAACGTAATGAAACACCAGAAGCCAGAAATGGTGTAAAATGGCCGCAGCATTTATTAACATTTTATCAAAATAAATAGGACCCTGCCAGCCTCACCCCAAGGCAATATTCAAAGCCAGAATTCCATAAGGGGTCGCTGCTATGCTCTGCCGCCCCTCACTTGAGATCAGCACTATGTCATTAGATCCACCACTGAATATAAGGCTGCCTCGAGTTACAGAGAGTATGGTCCCAATCTCTGCATCTCCCACCATGAGAGAAGTTCAGCAGCCCTGCTGTCGGTCCAGAATCTGCAGTGTGTCGATGATAGGAAATCCAAGCAGGCTGTCACCTAGCACAAGCAGTAGTAGCATCTGTATCAATCAACCCACTGTGCAGTCACAGGAGAGAACCTCCTTTCTCCCTCTTCTAAATTTACCTGTGCAGTACTCTGGCAAGGTCCTAGCCAAATAAAAACTTAAAATGTATTATCATATATCCACTGTTTTGAAGCCACTGCCAATTATGCTTCAAGAGGGAAAAAATTAATTCCCGACCCCAATGGCGACGGAAACATTCCCTGGATCAAGCGTTTGACATTCATTTAACATGAATAATAACATGCAAACTCTCATGATTATACTGTATAACAGTGCCGAAACCACAATATAGCAGTACATGCAGGAATACATTCATATTTGTTTATTAATATAAGAACATAAAGAGAAAGAGAGACATTTCACAAAATTTGCAAAAAAAGGGGAGGGTGGTCAGGATGTTTCTACCTGCTCAGAAGATAAAGAAGTGAATTGCTTCTTCCCCTGACATTACATTCCTACCTTTCTCTGCAACCCCCCATGGCTTTTCCCTGCCTTAACTCATTCCTTCTCACCCAATCACAGCTACATCTGATTCTGTCAATCTTTAAATATAAACCAGTGTAATCTGGCTGCTGGTCATTCGGATCCCTTTTCATGCAGCCCCTGTGTTTATAGCTCCAGGGCTTTCCTTTCTTAGTTTGTATTCTGTCGTCCAAATTGGCTTTCACTTTTTAATAACATACGACATTTACCAGACAAATTATAGGAGCATTTATGTGGACTCAGCCATGAAATTAACAATAATTACTGACATTTGCTTTTCATCATGTGTGAAACATACAACAAAGGTTAAAGAGGCATGGCTCGATCTGACGTGAACATTACTGGATTGTGTTTGTATATTTAACAGGCTTAGTAAAGTTGTCATGGGAATCTAAAGATCTAACTGTAAATCAGCTTCTCCATCATTTCATAGGTAATCTGCAAAACTTTAGATTCACACTAAGGATTCTGCATATCTTAAACGGGTGGTCCATCTTTAAGTTAACTTTTAGTATACTATAGAATGGCTAATTCTTAGCAACTTTTTAATTGGTCTTCATTAATTTTTGAATTATTTCCCTATTTTCTTCTGACACTTTCCAGCTTTAAAAAGAGGGTCGCTGACCCCCATCTAAAAAAGCAAATGCTCTGTAAATGCTCTGTAAAACTACACATGTATTGTTATTGCTACTTTTTATTACTCATCTTTCTATTCAGGTCCTCGCCTATTCATATTTCAGTCTCTTATTCAAAACAATGCATTTGGACCCTAGCAAGCAGATTGCTGAAACTGAACAAGAAAGCTGCTGAACAATACGTTAAATAACTTAAAAAACCACAAATAATACAAAATGAAAACGAGTTGCAAAGTGTCTCAAAATATCAGAGTTTACATCATACTCAAAGATGAACATCACCTTTAATAGCTTATCTTCTGTACACTCGTGTATGTACAAAACTGCAAGACCAAACACCTTAACTTGTGGTAAAATTGTGCAGGAATATAGCTAACCTAATTTAATTCATATATTTAGTACATTTCCTGACCTCTCAGGCCTTACAATTAATTACACTAAATCCTGAGGCCTGAAAAGCAACCCCTGCTTAAATTAAACTTTGATTTCCAATGACAACCCTTACACATAAAATATCTGGGGGGTTAGAATAACCCAAAATCTGCAAGATATTTCAAGACAATCTATCCCTATCTTTGGAAAGTGTTATAGACACATTGGAGAAATGGTCAAAGTATGACATTTAATGGATAGGCTGCATCCATGCAGTTAAAATGACTATTTTAGAACCTTACTAATTACTGTCCTTAAAGGGGTGGTTCGCATTTAAGGTAGCTTTTATTATGTTATAGAACGGCCAATTCTAAGCAACTTTTCAATTATTTTTCTTTATTTATTTATTTATAGTTATTTGCCTTATTCTTTTGACTCTTTGTCAGTGACTCCCTTCTAAAAAACAAATGCTCTATAAGGCTACAAATGTATTGTTATTGTTACTTTTTATTACCAATCCTTCTATTCAGGCCCCTCCTGTTCATATTCCAGTCTCTTATTCAAATCAATGCATGGTTGCTAGGGTAATGTGGACCCTAGTTACCAGATTGCTTAAAATGCAAATTGAAGAGCTGCTGAATAAAAAGCTAAATAACTCAAAAACCAAATATAATAAAAAATGAAAACCAATTGCAAATTGTCTCAGAATATCAATCTCTACTTCATACTAAAAGTTATCTCAAAGGTGAACAACCCCTTTAATACAGATAGGAAATCTACAGTATCAGGTCATTACATTTATTTGGAAAACCAGGCCTCCCAGGGCAACAGTGTTAACACTGTTAGTTCTATACTTTTATTATTATTATTACTTATACTTATATTATCATTCATCCCTCTGTTGTATGCTAGTCCACCTCCAAACTGGGTAACCATGAAAGAATCACTGACTCAACCTAGCTAGCAGAACTAGCAGCAGTTCCATGGATACCATGTGTACATAGACCAAGAAACGTAACCTTTATGCTGGAGAAGGAGACCTGGGCCTCTATTTAGATGAGCAAGAATGGTACAAAATAGGGGGCTTTATTATTCATAGCTCAATGAACACTTGCCTGCTGGAAATATGATACTGGGGCAAATTCACTAGAGCGCGAAGCGGTTAACGCTAGTACAAATTCGCCAGCGTGAAATCATTTCGTAACTTTGCAGATTTACTAACAGGTGCTGTAGTAAATTCGCTAGCGAAGTGGACCTAATATAGCGCTACTTCGCATTCTTACGCCAGGCGAAGTTGCGATATGGAGAAGGGACGTAACTATGCCAATTCACTAACTTGCGCATTTTACTGAACGTTACCTCTTGCGCCAGACTTGCCTTCGCCACCTCAGACCAGGTGAAGTGCAATAGAGTAGATAGAACTTGCTTCAAAAAAAGTCCCAAAAAACGCTGGGGTCTTTTCCTTTTTTAAGGGTTGTAGGCTGAAAAAGCCTTCCTTCCCCCCTACATTTCCTAACATATGGCACCTAAACTATACAGTGGGCACTTGTATAGGGCAAAATAACACCTGTATTTTATTTTATGAAGCTTTCCCAGGCTTGTGTAGTGTAATGTATATACTCCATTATATTTTAACTTTGTGCCGTATGCAAATTAGGCATCGCTAGCGTAACTTCGCTTTGCCTGACGAACTTACGGTAGCACAACTTCGCTACCATTCACCTCCCTGAGCGCAACTTCGCATTATAGTGAATTTGCAAAATAGATAAGTAGACAGCACCACACATGTACTTTAGTCTTAAAAGGCCTTTATTCCAAAAGGGCTTAGTTTAGGACAGAAAACAGTAGCCCCATAAAGTCTTTCTACTATGGTATTTAGTTCCAAGCTAACTACATATATGAGGATTTTTAGCACTCTTCTTCATTGCAGTCAAGTTAACCATTGCTAGATCATGGAAATCCCCACTAATACCTAAACAGCAACTAAAGAAAAAGATTCATTGGATCTTAGTCAACAAGAAATTGACAAGCATCCTAAATGACAGACAAACACAATTTAAAAAAATAAGGATACACTGTGTCGCCCCTTCTGGTTTTAGCCAAACCTTCCTCTCTAATTAAATACTTGGGGAAAGAAGGACTGGTTACATCAAAGGGGAAGCTGAAATCCTGCTGAATAAAATATATAAATGTCCATTCCCCTCCCTCCCTCTCCCCCCTTGTGTTCTGTCTCCCCTTCCCCTCACTTAAGAACGGGACACAAGACATAGGAATTTGTTAATATAGATCTGTACTTTATTGATGTTGCTTCATACAAGTTCATGTAAACCTCTATGTACTATACATTTGTTAGGTGTTAAGTAGTATACAACTAAGCAATGCATGGATTGGTTAAGTTTCAGTCCACCCACCCACCCTTCCAATCACTGTGCAGTTCAGATGTGTGATTATTATCTAGGTTTTACATAATTGTTGCTTGTTACTGTTTGCTTGTCCAACAGTCTCACAATCTCTTTCCAGAAATGCTGTTAAAGGACCAGTAACATCAAAAACATTTTTAATTTGTCTTGGTGTTTTGTTTTTGTGGTATACTAATGAATTATTTTTTTAAAATTTTAATGTTACTTGTCCTTTAATTCTTGTTAGTCTCAACATTATTTCAGAAACCCAAATGCAAATCCTGACAGGAAAACAGCAAAACTCAATAAGTAAAATATGGCCATTGCTTTGTATATGACCTCTTCAGCTTTTCTTTGGCCTTCTTCTTTAGCTTCATTTGGGGTCTTTAGGATCTCCATGACTTGATCCTCAGTACTGGCTGCAGTTTCAGTTTTTCGGGTGAAATCCGAGTTGAATAACTGTTCAAGAGCATCTAGGAATAGTTCTTCATCTGTATCTGAGTTATCTTCGGCCTGTGAGCCCAGCTTTGCAGCATCAGATATCTCTTTATTGCACTTGGTGATCTTTTCCTCACCATTGCATGAGGCGTCTTCAGTTTGTTGAGCCAATTTGTCAGCGTCACTTGCCTCATTTTTGCCTTTTGAAACGGGTTCCTCAGTATTTGCTGATTCAATATCAGCTTGTGAGGCCAACTCTTTGGAATCTGTAGCATCTTTTTTTGCTTCTGGCTCTACTTCCTCTTCTAGTAGGCCCTCAACAATAGCTGAGCTTGTATGATCTTCCGGATTCAGATTCTTAGCATTAGATACGCGCAGGTTGTTCCGATGGAAAGCTTTAATGGCAGCCACCGATTTACGTTTAGATTGTTCTTTTGGTTTAACATAAATTAGAGAGAGAGAATACATTACATTAAAAATATAATCTAAAAAGCAACACTGCAGTCCTTTAATCAAATTTGTATCAGAATGCTAAAGCCAATAATTAAGAGAAGAGAGAAAAGGGGCCCATTAATCAACACTGGGCAAATTTGCCCATGGGCAGTTACCTAAAGCAACCAATCAGTGATTAGCTTTTTAAAGCCAGCTGCAAGTAGAACAATGAATGCAGCAATTTGATTGGTTGGCAAGGGTTACTGCCCATGTAAAAATTTGCCCAGTGTTGATAAATGACCCCCAAAGAACCTAACAATGCTTAAAAAAAATCTAGGAAACTGTCCGTGTTAATCTAAGGCATGCTTTTGTCAACTAAATAAAACCCTCCTGTATGTCACATCAACTACGCAACAAGGAGAATGGCAAACATTTTTACCTTTCTCCGATTTGGCTTTCTTGACCCTATAGATCTGACTCTGAATCTCTGCTCTGACCATCTCTACATTCTGTAGGTCCCTCACAAATGGGTGTTTAAGTAGCTGTTCGGCACTTCCTCTAACTTCTGGGTTCTTTTTAAGACAGAGACCCAAAAAGGAGTTGAATTCAGTAGACCTGTAAAAGTAACCATGGTGCAACAATTGATATATGTGTGCATATGTAATTCTGCTTTTCTATATATATATTATATTAAATATATTAAAGAATTTGTTATCTGTTCTATTTCCAGGGAAATATGGGGTTATATTCATCTTGGGGCATAGAGAACATTTAAAAAATATCTCTATTCGAGTACACTAATTTACGTAGTCATTTTTAAAAGAATATTCTCAGATTCAACTTGCAAATTGATGGCTACAGCACAAATATTTTCTTTAAAAACTTTGCAGCACTTATTGGGATTATTTATAACAACCCTGTGCCTACATGTCTCCCCTCCCGGCCCAGTGCTGACAAACCCAGGCATCCACATGTAGAGTAGATGCAAAAATCTTTTATGCAAGAAGGCAGTGTGCAAAGTATACCAACTACCTGAAACTCAAGCAAAGCAAACTAAATTAAGAAGTAACCAGGAGCTGGAGTGGCTGGGGTGTCCTCAAACAATTAATGAAATGTAAAAAAGCCAAAATTGGGACTTACCCCCCAAAGACTCCTGCTGCTGGGTAATGCAATATGACAAAAGATATATCAAAATAGTATTAAAAGGCAATATTTAGTGTGCAAACAATTGGTGGATTGTACACTTTTGTGATACAGCCTGAATGGAACCACAGGGCATCATAAACAGATAACAAATGGTAAAAAATATGCTGACTTACCATTTGCTTTTAACTCTTAATGTGGGAGGATTACTGCGTAAGCCACAAAATAAACCCAGTGCTAATGGGAAAAAAAAAGAATATTTTAGAAGCAATAAAATGACTATAAATTACCTAAATGTTCACTATCAAGGACCATGTGTATTTCTCTCGCTGTTGTAGAATGCAAATCTCTAAATCCTTTGCTATCCATTAATAGGTATAGGACTTTTTTATCCAGAATGCCTGGGACCTGAGGTTTTCTAGATAAGGGGCTTTTCAGTAATTTGGTTCTCCATACCTTAAGTCTTCAAAAAACCCAATAGAATTGTTTTGCTTCCAATAAGGATTAAATATATTTTACTTGGGATCACGTACATGGTTCTGTTTTAATACTACAGAGAAATTGTTTTTAAAATGTTGAATTATTTTTATAAAAAAAAGGACTCTATGGGAGATATCCAACCTGTAATTCTGAGCTTTTTGCATACCTGTACTACTATGGGCAACCTCAGCTTATCACATCAATATAATATATAATAACTGTCTTGTACGGCTTACAGTCTAAACTCTGCCGTATGGCATAAACACAGCAAATTAAGTCCTGCAAAAGCATTCCAAAACTCTCTCCCTATTTCCTTCTTTTATCTGATGTTCAGCTCACAGCTTTATGCTTTTAGCAGCACGTGAGGAATCATGTAACACTACAACTCCCCAACAGTACAATGTAGATATAGCCAATTGTTACTGATTCTAGTTACAGTACTTCAAACTATACTAACACCATATACAGCAAAAACAAAGTCCGGTGTGTACTTACTGTCCATTCCTTCTGCCATTACAATGGCCGTAATCCCCAAAGACCATATGTCGCACTGTAAATAAAAGACAAAAGGAAAATTATTAGATAGTGTGGACTATATATGATATTCAAATAATTTGTCAATCTGTCAATTCAGGTCTTCTATACTTTTGTGGCTACTTTGGCTTTCATACTTGCCATCCATATACTTTTGTTACCTGCTAAACAAAACAGTAATTTGCAATCTAATTCCAATGAGATTACGACATTTAGTAAGCATTTTACCTTGCAACCATACGATGCATTGCTAAATATGCACTTCCACATCTCTGGAGCAAAATAATAAGGTGTTCCAACTGGCTCTTCAAAGGAATCAAATCGACCCTCCAGCTTCTTACTGAGACCAAAATCAACTGAAATCAGAAATAGAAAAATATATATACTATAAGTCAAATAGAACATTTGAGAAAAATATGCAAATCATCAAAGGCAAATCTCTCAATACAGTTGTTTATAATGGTAGTGTTAAAAGGGCATCAGCCACTTGTTCTTTCTGTACTTAGAATGAAAAATTTATTGGCACTACCAAAAATCACTATGAAAAATCATCTGCATTATGACATCACATTATGTTATCAAGTTTTGCGGTGTCTTTTAGCAAATTATCACTTACTCAAACGAACACTCGCATCTTCAGTCAGTGCGATATTAACGCCTTTTAGGTCACGGTGCACCACGAGATTCTTGTGTAGATATTTCAAGGCCTGGAAGAGTAAAAAATAAAATTATAAATTAAGAAATGTATATTTCCTTCTACTTGAACTATAAAGAAATATAGAGATGTTATGTATATTTCAAGAATCTTGAATGGGTAAAAACGTCATACCTTTAAGACTTCCCGAATGATGTAGGCAATCCAAGTCTCAGGAAGTGTCCTTGTGGGTGTATTCGTTATAAGGTCTTTAATGCTGCCGCCTCCACAATATTCCATTGCAATCTATATGTATAGATTAAAGATATACACATTTTCAAGGTATAGTTCTGGACGTATTTATAACAACATAAGGTAATAGATGTTTCTGAACATTATCTTAAGTCATCCTCAGAAAGTCATTCTTTTTAGCTGGATAACTTTAGAAAAGAACAATTCCTTACCCATACTTCACCCATCGTTTCTGAATACTCTCCATAGAATGATACTATGTTCTCGTGCTTAGAGTAGTTCTTGAGGATTTGAATCTCGCGGTTGATTTCCTCATTAGTATTCTAGGTAAAAGAAATTCCAATTAGTCCAGTGCAGTTTTTCAGATTTCAATGTATAGTAATGTATCACACATACAGCACTTCTTAGAACTAAACTATATAGTTATTTCTTTTTGGATGGAAGAATACCATTCTGCCAATATGCCCTTAAAATATAATATATTATATGTATTATTTAAGATTCATACCATTTTCTTACTGAGAACTTTGATGGCCACTGTATCATTGGTTTCAAGATGATGACCCTGTAAAAAAAAAAGATGTTTATTATTATGTTCATCTTCTAACATGTTTTGTGAATAATTGTGTTTAATATATTAGTATCCAATGACTAGCAAGGGAGTTCAAAGTATTTGATAGAAGGAAAGAGACTGTCAGTTGAAGGTCTCATCTCTATCTTCATGCAATCTAATACAGGTATGAGACCTGTTATCCAGAATACTCAGGACCTGGGATTTTCCAGATAACATAACTTTCTGTAATTTACATCTTCATACCTTAGGGGGCCCATTTACTAAGGGTCGAAGTGAATTTTTTAATTCAAAAACATCGAATTTGGAAGTAATTTTTGGGTACTTCGACCATCGAATAGGACAAAATTCGATTTGAATTGAAAATACTTCACAAATTCAACCATTTGAAAATCAAAGTACTGTCTCTTTAAAAAACTTCGACTTTGACACTTCGCCACCTTAAACCTGCTGAATTGCTGTTAAGTCTATGGGGGACCTCCTAGAACCTTTCTGAGTGTTTGGCTAAGTTTTGAGTAGTCAAAATATTTTTTTGTAAAATCGTTTGGATTGTTCGATTCAAACTATTTAATCGATCAAACTATTTAATCAAACGATCGAACGATTTCTACTTGGATCAAAAACGGCCGTTTTCGATTGAAAAAATACTTCGACTATCGAAGTATCAAATCCGATGGTCGAATTTCGAACTTTGAAATTCGACCCTTAGTAAATGTGCCCCGGGGTCTACTTAACAATCATGTAAACATTAAATTAACCCAATAGGCTGGTTTTGCCTCCAATGAGGATTCATTATATCTAGGTTGGGATCAAGTATAAGGTACTATTACAGGTGAAAGGGAAATCATTTTGAAAAATTTGGATTATTTGGAATAAAATGGAGTCTATGGGACACCACCTTTCCAAAATTTGTCAATTTCTGGATAACGGGTTTCTGGATAATGAATCCCATTCCTGTACAGGGTTGACAAGTAGCCAAGCATAGCCAAACTAAGAGTAAAAATTATTATTTGATACTATTTAACTTTAGTATTTAGATTGTGGCTTAAGATGCTTACCTTGTAAACCTTGGCACATGCACCTCCTCCAACAAAATCTCCTAGCTCTAGTATTTTACTAGGTTTCTAGAAAATTAAAAAAAGTAGTTAAAAAATAAATCAGTGCAAACAAGACTATATTGTGAATGTTAATAGTATATAGAGAGAATAATTCATTGAATATATGGTAAGAAAGTAATAATTTACCAAAAGTTTTTTTGGTATGATGGCACACATACATTGAATTTTTTAGTTATTTTTTAATTTAAATTATTTTTAAAAATCACCAAACTCAAATATGCACCTATTTTTTTTAAAAAAAAATATTATATATGTATAAGTTGTGAACAAAAAATGGTTCCAATCAGGTATTCAGATGACTTCAGGGGGGTTATTTATCAAAGATCGAGTGTTAGAGTATTTTATACCTCGAATTATATCTTATTTCTTATTTATCCCACCCGAATGGAAAAATCCTGATTCTGTGAGTTTGTGTCCCGAAACTCTAAATAATCGAGTTTTCCCTGGTAAAAACTTAAATCTCTCAAATCATTCGAGTTTTCAGGTAAAACCTTCTGAAAAAATCTCTAACATCAAGCCGGCTGTTGAGACCTCTGCCATTGACTCCTACATGACATTGACAGGTTTTATGTGGTGTATTTTTGGATTTGATTTTTTTGGAATTGAGTTATTTCCAGGGACGGGATATAATAAATATTGAACAAATTGAGGGTTTTTTTTAACCTGACCAAAAATTACAACTAAAAAACTTGAATTTTTGTGGAAAACACAACTTGAACCTTAATAAATCTGCCCCTCAGTGTTCCACTATGATTCGGCCAAATCCCAACCCAAATACTGTACTCAGTGCACCCCTAATGCAATCAGATCATTAGGGATTCTTTTTAAAGTCTATATAGTCTAATAAAAGAACAATATAAAATAAAGAACAATAAAATGTAAGTGCTCACCTTATATTCACGTGCAGGTGATATTCTGCATGTAGGCATACATGAACAAACTCTGTTTCTAAGTCTCCGTAGCATTTTACTTGCAAAATCAGATGCAATTCTTGTGAACTTTTTGCATCTAGGCATGCATGAACAAGATGTGTTTCTAATTCTCCTTGGCATTTTGCTTGCGAAATTACTCAAAAAATAACTCGCAAACTCCAAATAAGATGAAAAATAGTAGATCTGTGAGAAAGAAATGAAAACGTTTTTATGTTTTCAATTTTATTTTTTAATCACAAATAAGGTCCCATGAGTAATCATAGACAAGACCTACCATGATGCTTAACTACAGGCACCAAAAGGAATTATCATTAGAAGAACATAACTGATATTTTGTACACATGTATGGTATCAATTATCCAGAAAGCTGCACAATGAAGGAATGTCGTTTCCCATAGAGTACATTGTAAACAAACAACATTTCATATTTGACATATTTGGGGGATTTGTTGTAATAAAACAGCACCTTGTGCAGGTAATGGGAAGGCCATCGCTCATAAAGCCCATTTAAGTAAAAAAAAATTTAATTTATACGAATTTTCCTTAGAATAAATACTTTCCAATTAGGTTTTTTTGTAATGTTTGAATGTTTATAACAGATGTATAGTGATTTCTGAAAATACCACTTAAAGCCAATATCCCAAATATTCTGAATAATATAATAATATAAGGATTGAAATCACGAAAAGGTTTGGGATTTTGTATATTCCTGTATGTTCTTTGTTTTGGGGAGACAGGCGGCAGGCCTTCTCCGGGTTAGTTAGGAAAACTGACCTGTATTAGTTAAAAGCCCATTAAGTAGCAAGGATTTTATTTTGAATTGTTTGTTTTGTTTATTATTGCTGCAAGAGACAATAAACTGCCAAAAAGAGACTACGCTCTCATGACTTGTGCTTGTGCCGTGGGCTGTGTTACCCCAGGAAAACTGATCCCAGCTACCCAAACCCTTACACTGTCTAGCTATCCATCCATGTTCACAAACTATACATATATTTATTTGTATATATATATATATATATATATATATATATAATATATTCCATACCTATATTTATTTAATATCATGTAGAATGAGTGTCTGTCTATTCATGTTCACAAAGTATAGTATGCATAGATGTAAACAAAAGTAAAGTTATATCACATTATTTTATGTATGTTTCCCTCTCAGAGATTACTAAGGTCCTTACCCTTCCTGTGCAAGACAGAAATGATCTCATCAACAGGTGTTCCAGGTGTTAAGTTAACTCTGTTAGCCTTTAGGCCCCACCCCTTTTTAATTTAAAGAGACAGTACACCCCAATTTCACATCAAGTTATTCTGTTAATCTTTCTGTATAAATGTATATATACCTTTATATAAACAGTGCCTATATACTTATATATAAACAATTAAGAGAAGACTAATACACTTTTTTTTACTTTCATTAAGTCCCTGAGTGCATCTATTATTTTTGTAACTATAAACAGTATATATAAAGGTATTGATTGCATTTTAATAGTTTTAGGATGTTTTGTTACCATCCTTACCTTTCCCATGCAAGACAGGAAGGATCAGATACTTGCTGTGTTAAGTTAACTGTTAGGCTCCACCCCCTACATTGTGATGTGATAATTACATCATAATGTATTTTCCTCTGATGATTGTGATGTAACATGACTGACCATTCCATTGTGATGTCATAATGACATAGTGTCATAATGTGATGTCATAATAACATGCTAGTGATCATTATATAGTGAATAAAGTACACCCTATTGTAAAATATAAGGATATTATAAGTAACAGAGGTGTTTCATGACCATATAAAAACACGAGGCCGAAGGCCGAGTGTTTTTATACAGGTCATGGAACTCCAAGGTAACTTCTAATATCTAGTGATGGGCGAATTTATTCGCCAGGCGCAAATTCACGGCGAATTTGCGCGATTCGCCGCCACCGAATAAATTTGCGAAACGCCCGCGAAAATTCGCGGAAAAAAATTAGCCGGCGTCAAAAAAATAAATTTCCGAAAAATGGACGCCGGCGTCAAAAACGGGCGCCGGCGTCGAAAAAACAGGCGCTGGCGTTAAAAACGAGACGTTTTGCGAATTTCGCGCGAAATACGCAAATTTTTCGGCGAAGCGAAACGGCGCAAATTTGCCCATCACTACTAATATCCTCATATTTTGCAACTGGGGGCACTTTATTATAATACACAAATTGACAGAAATTGACAGAAATGACAGAACTCACCGTTAATAACTGATGACATCAGAACTCTCCGTTTATAAGGATTAGTGATGGGCGAATTTGCGCCTTTTCGCTTCACCGAAAAATTTGCGAAATTCGCGAAACGGCGAAAAATTCACGAAACGGCGCCGGCGCCCGTTTATTTGACGCCGGTGTCCATTTTTCAGAAAATTTCCGCTGGCGAATTTTTGCGCGAATTTTTGCGGGGGTTTCGCGAAATTATTCGCTGGCGGTGAATCGCGCAAAATCGCCGCGAATTTGGGCCTGCCGAATAAATTCGCCCATCACTAATAAGGATATAATTTACAAGATATTCATGGCTTTTGTGTATTATAACATTACCTTTGTACCCAACACAACATATATAGAGAGAATTTGTTAACATCCTTACCTTTCCCATGCAAGACAGGAATGATCAGATATTTGCTGTGTTTCAGGTGTTAAGGTCACTGTTAAAGTCACATGGCTCCACCCCCTACATTGTGATGTCATAATTACATCATAATGTATTTTGCTCTGAATGATTGTGATGCAACTTGACTGATCATTCAATTGTGATGTCATAATGACATAATGTCATAATATGATATAATGTCTTAATAACAAGCTAGTGATCATTATAACAATATAACATTATCTTTTTAACTAACGCAACATATACAGTATAGAGAGAATTTGTTAACATCCTTACCTTTCCCATGCAAGACAGGAATGATCAGATATTTACTGTGTTTCAGGTGTTAAGGTCACTGTTAAAGTCACATGGCTCCACCCCCCTACATTGTGATGTCATAATGACATCATAATGTATTTTGCTCTGAATGATTGTGATGCAACGTGACTGACCATTTCATTGTGATGTCATAATGACATAATGTCATAATGTAATGCATTGTAAAATGCATTGAAGTTTATGTTTTTTTTCCTGTGCCAAAGGCATTGGCATCCATAAGTGTGTTTTCTTATGCCAAATCCATTAAAATCAATAGATTTTTTTCTCATGTTTTTTTCTCACTTCAAATGCATTGAAGACAATGGATGTTTTTTCCTGCCCCAAATACATGACAGTCAGTGGCTTTTTTTCACCTGTTTTCAATTTGATTTGATGCATGCAAAAATTTTAGAATAGATTCTCAAAAAAATACACCCTTCAACAGTGGATTCTGCCATGGACCTTTATCAATCAAAAATATGCTCTTACCCATAGTTCTAAACATAATAAATGATGAATTACAAATAATAAATACATGGATTTTAATCCAGGAAACCAAAGCACATTGGGGCAAATTCACTAAGATTCGTAGTTGCGCCAGGCACAACTTCGCCGCGCTTCGCCGCACTTCGCCAGGCGTAGTTTCGCCAGCACTCCGCAAATTCACTAAAATCCGAAGTTGCGCACAGGGGTAGCGTAAGGTTGAGAAGTTGCGCTAGCGTTGATTCGCCAAGCGAAGCGAAGTTTCGCTAGCGATGGTTCATTTGCATACAACGCCAAATTCAAATTGCAATGGAGGAATACTTATCAGCACTACAAATGCCTGGGAAACCTTCAAAACATCAAATAAATTTTTTTATTTTGCCCTACACATGTGCCCACTGTATAGGTAAGTTGCCATGAGTCAGGAAATGTAGGGGGGAAGGAGGCGAGCCCCAAAAAATTTTTTGATCTTTTTCAGCCTATCACCCATAATGTAGATAGTTTTGGGACTTTTTTTGACTTTTTTTGAAGCAATCCCTATCTACTCTATTGCGCTTCGCCTGGTCTGAGGTGGCGAAGGAAGTCTAGCGTAAAAGGTAGTGTTCAATACACTGCGTGCGTTAGTGAATTTGCGTAGTTCCGTCCGTAGCGAAAATTCGTCAGGCGTAAGGGTGAAAAGTAACACTAGCGAATCTACGCCAGCGTTCGTTAGTGAATTTGCAAAGTAACGAAAATGCCCAACGCTAGCGAATTGACGCTAGCGTTCGGCGCTTAGTGAATTTGCCCCATTGAGTAATGTTAATAATGTCCTTGCATTTTTTTTAAAATAAGTTGTTCTTTCCAAAACAAAGCACATGGTGAAATTCTAGCATGGATTCCTGAGGCTGGTTTTTTTTTTCATTTAATTGTATTTAATTTAGCTTAATTTATTTTAGTGTTACTTAGAGACCTAATTAGTTCTAGGTTTATTTCTCTCACCTGCACACCTTCACTTCCCCCAAACTTCCAACCCCCTTTATTTTATTCTTGGATGTAGAATAGAGAAAAATGGTGGGAGAGTAGTGATGGGCGAATTTGCGAAACGGCGAAAAATTCGCGAAACGGCTTCGGCGTCTCGTTTTTGCTGCCGGCGCCCGTTTTTGACGCCGGCGCCCGTTTTTCCGACGCCGGCGTCCATTTTTGGCGCCGGCGTCCGTTTTTTCGAAAAAAATTTTTGACGCCGGCGAATTTTTGACGCGAATTTTCGCGGGAGTTTTGCGAATTTATTCGCTGGCGGCGAAACGCGCAAATTTGCCGCGAATTTGCGCCTGGCGAATAAATTCGCCCATCACTATGGGAGAAGTTATGAAGCTGTGCTTATTTGTGCTATCCCACATCAGTCCAGCCCACATGTTGTGCACATTTATGACATTTATTATGTGATTTTTACCCATGAAAAAAAGGCCACATGACAACTTTTTTTGTAGTTTCATAACAGCTGAAATATTTTTCTCATCACTATTGAAAAATCATGATTTTTGTTGATCCAAGTTGAAGGGTAGAGAACTATTTAGTCCTGATGTAGAATTTAGCAGTTCACTGTGTTTTATGTTGAAGATCAAATCTTGCTGCTGTACCAGAGCAAAAGATCTTGCTGATCTGCAAACTTTGCCCTGTGGATGGAAGGTATACACCACTGGATCATGACAATGTAAATGATTCATGTCTTTAGTTTATATGAAGAGAGAGCACACATGTTCTGCATCTAGTACCAGGAGTGGATGTACTGGAAAACATAAAGCTTAAGGTCAAGCTTTAAGCCCTAATGTGATCAACCTTAGGTAAATGTTATGAAATAGGCCAGCTGTTTGCTCTCCACTCTACATAAGTAGCATGGAGTTAGAACTCCCCATTTTGCACACATGTTTACCATACTATTAAAATGTTATAATGATGTTAGCTTTGTCATGGATAATTTATCTGATGTGGATGTAGTGTGGCCTTTCCACCCAAGTTGTTGTTGCTGTGCGTTTTTGGTTACTGGGTATGGCAACTGGGAATGAGTCCTACTCAAGTTATGTACCCTTGTCACAGCCTCCTTATATTTCTCCCAAGGCATATACTACCCCATAATGTCTGTGTTTTGCGTTCAGTTTCTTAGAAACTTATGTCAAGAAAACCATAAAATGTAAATTGAAATAAAATCCCTGGACTCCCAATAAAATGTACCAGTAAATCATATAATAATGTCGCTTATAAACCCATTAACTCACTTTGCACCCTGTCCTGCCTAAATAAGCTCTAATAATTCACAACTGTGAGTAGTAAATGTGGATAATCTATGAGTTAATCAGAGAAGGATGAGTGAAAAAAATCAGATAAGTGTAGACCTGCTGTTTCAACAAACACCATCCATCATGTGATAAGCATTCGGTTTATAGAAATTAAAAACAGACCAGGAACCAGCAGTACTTAGTCTGTAATCACCCTTTATTGGTGCATTCTCACACACGACATGTTTCGGGAGCTAGTCCCTTTTTCAAGTCATTTGCCGGTTCCTGGTCTGTTTCTAATTTCTATAAATCGGAGGACAATCTATATGAGTTTATCAGTTTTTGATATTCTGGTTCATACAGTGCTACTTCTCTGGAGAACAGTAAGTGAAATAGGGCAGCAATTAATCACTAAAAGAGGGGCAAACTGTGCTCAGATAAAGACACAGCCCCCCGTGGGAATTACAACCGCTGACATTAGTGTTTGTGTCTCTTAACCCTGTGAGACAGACAATTGACCGAAACCTTTCACCAGGTGCTGATACTTTCTGGGAAGATTCTGTAAACTTTGCCTGCATGGTTCATAACTGAAATGTTATTGCCTGACTTGCCCTTGTGTGAAAATATTCCAAATTGCCTATTATAATGTTCATATTTTTTTAATAACCTTATGCTAAGCATTAAAAACTTTTTAAAATCTCAACTGAAATTAAGGTTCCTCTTTTCTTATACAGTAAATTCATGTTTCCTTTGCTGATGATTTATATTTGAAATTCCATATATGAAAATGTGATCCAATGATTAATTACAGGTATTGTACATTTCTGAGTATTGTGCTGTAGCCTTGAGCACCTTCGGCAATAATGACAGTAAAATATGACGGTCTAGAATCAGCCATTTGTTTAAAGTCATTCAGTTGTCAAGCGTCATGGGCAATCCTTGATCAGAGTATAACCTATTTTAGTAAAACAAATCTTTTATTTTGTTTTATCCCTGGATGCAATCTGTGCACTTCAATGGTTTGGCAATTTTTTAAATCTAATTTTAAGTGTACATTTCACATTGGACAATACTGTAGATGGGAGTTGTACTTTTGGTGAAAGTCTTCCATGTAGTTTCTCATAAAGGTTACTAATGGAAACTATGCTTTAAGGGACATGGCAGAAGCTGTCAGTGCAAGCATGTATTATATTTGTGCATCAATATTTGTCTCTCTTGCCTTAAAATGGAAGCGAATGTTTTAAGCAGGTATAGTCTTACCTTTATTTTCATTTAAGAAAAAACTTTACATTAATGTATCTAATTTGCACCCCTTATTTTCTTATTATTCGTAAAAGCTGTGTTTGGTTAAAAGTTTTCCTCCAGTTCTCTTCTTACCTCACTTCCATCTACAACCAGAGTTAGTTCCTGTGACCATCCAAATATAAGTTTTTGTTGTCTCCCTATACAGGGGCGATCCTGGCCCCTCTGCCGCCTGAGGCAGCAGCAGTTTCTGCCGCCCCCCCTCCCCTGTGCGCTTACCTTTTTGTGCCTGAGGGGGTCCAGGGGGTCCATGAGGGTTGCAGAGAGGGCCAGTATGCTAGCACAGAAAGCCTATCTACGATCTCTGGGCTAGAAGAGCCGAATTTCAGGTTTGAAAACTGTAAATTCAGCTCTTAAAGTACCAGTAGAGGCATTTTTGCTGCCCCTGGTACCTAGTGGGGCGCTGCCGCCTAAAGTGACAGCCTCAACTGGCCTCATTGGCGAAGCGCCCCTGTCCCTATAGTGAGTAAAAGAATCTTCCTCCTTTGAAAGCTGCCAAGAAACTAACAATAACTCAATTGGGACTCAGCACATTATTTATCAAAATTTGGATTTGTGTAGTTTTAGAGTTTTTTTCTATCATCAATAAACTCACATTTTAAAAAGCCACAAATGTCTATTAATTTAAAGATCCGAATATAAAAAGTGTAAACAAATAAAAATGCGGAACAAACCCTAATAGGAATAGGAAATCCACAAAAGACCCCCTAAAAAACTTTTAATAGCTTAGAAGCAAATAAAGAATTGCCCTATTATCACTATCATTTGAAATAAAAAGATGGATCTTTTTTACCTACCACTGGGTCACAGGACAAAATGTCCCAGTGCTAATGGATCATATTTTAACATCTGCTACAGTCTTTATCAATAGATTCCTCATATGTTTTACCAAGTATAAAGAAGTGACTCTTTTGAGACAGTGCACACTGTGGCGGAATTCAAGTTTTCTATTCCCCTCATTTTAAATCAGCTATACAAATCATAGGCTTGTGTTTTAAACTCATCATCCGAAGCACAAATGTGCCTTTGGCTAAGATACTGGCCCCTAGGAATGCCTTCTACATCATTATTTATCAAAATTCAAATTTTAGAGTTTCATATACCTCGAATGTACTAACAATTCGAATTGTTTCTAATTTAAACAAAAAAAACTTGAATGGAAAAAAATAGAATCAGCGAGTTCAGGGTTAACAACCTGAAAAAACAAATTAATCAAGTTTTGGGCACGAAAAAACTTGAATCATTTGAATTTCCGCACAAAACTCTCCGAAAAAAAACTCGAACATCTTGAACTAGTTCAAGAGATCTCTGCCATTGACTCCTCCATGACCTTGACAGGTTTTAGATGGTGTATTTTCAGAGCTATTTCGAGAGTCGAGGGATAATCAATATCGAAAAATTCATAAAGTCTTTTTTTAAAAGGATAAGTAAACCTTTCAAATAAGTGAATGTAAAAATTATGAGGGTGCTGTTCTAAGCACTTTTGTCATTTACATTCATTATTTATTTGCTTTTTATTCCAAGATATCAAAGGATACATGTGCTGATAATATGAATGAATTATGTAACAACAGTGCCACCCACTGGTCAGTTTCTAACTATTCTGACCACCAAGTAGTCAAGGAAGTTGTCAGGAGAAAGAGGCTGCTCTGATGTTGGCTGCTCTGATGTTCTTCTGCTTAGGAAAAAAAAGGAAACATTTACTAAGCAGAAGAACATCAGAGCAGCCTCTTTGTTTCTCCTGACAACTTCCCTGACTACTTGGTGGTCAGACTGGTTGGAAACTGACCAGCAGGTGTCGATGTTGTAACATAATCCATTCATATTAACAGTACATGTATCCTTTAATATTTTGGAATAAAAAAACAATAAATAATGAATGTAAAGTGCTTAGAATAGTACTTTTATTCATTTTACATTCACTTATTTTAAAGGTTTACATATCCTTTAGAAACTCAAAAAATTCAAGTTTTTAAACCCAACAATGTGAATTTTTACCGAAAAATCAATCGAAAACTCAAATTTTTGTGGAAAACACAACTCAAACCAAAACTGCCCCTAATTATTGGTTCTTCTTTTAAAATGGCAATGAGTTAGCATATCCTTAATACTCAGGTTTTTCTTGTAAGTAAAAGATGGATATTAATTAACTAATTAGCCCACCACTGGGTCACAGGACAAACTGTTCCAGTGTTTATTTACAATAGATCATATTTTTCCATCACTTGAATTAAAAGTTATCACCAATCTGTTACAGCCTTTATCCACAGATTCATCATGTGGTTTACCAAGTATAAAGAAGTGACTCTCTAGTTTGAGACAATGCCTACAGTGGAGGATTCTTGTTTTGTATTCCCTCATTTTAAATCTCCAGGTCATAGGCCTGTGTTTTAAACTCATCATCTGAAGAGCAATTGTGCCTACTGGCCCCTAGGAATGCCCATAATACAACTTTGGGGGTGCATAGAAGAGACATGTAACAAACTAATGCTAGCTGTAGCTTTACAAAACAGCTTGGTAGTGATCAGACCTTCTTCGTTAAACGCAAAACATTTTGGATCAATTATTTTCATTAAGCTTCATAAACATCGCTATTTTACTGTATTTTCTGCATATTTATGTTCGGCTGAATGGAATACTGTACCAGGAGAAGTACATTTATTCCATGAGAGAACAGCTGCTGAGTAATAAATCTGCAATCCTGATTAATGCTATTGATTTATATGTGGTCTAGTGAGTACCCTAATAAGAGGGGGTGGATCCACCATATGTCCTATGCAAAATGTACGCAATTTTTTCTATTAATTTGAGTTTTTCTAATTTTCTTGAAAGTTGTTAGATCCATTGAAATTAAATAGAATACGAATTCACTGAATTTGAGGTTTTTTTCATGAAGTTTTGATAAAATGTAATTTTCATAACTAAACACACACACTTGTTAATTTTCAAGTTTATTCATTTTACAAACAATCCCTAAAACTCACAAATTTGAAATCTTCATGAAACTATACTGTACATCAGGGGTGTCCAAATTTTTTGCAATGAGCGCCAGATTTGATGAGGTGAAAATTTGCGGGGGGCAACCATTCAGCCTGACACCGATATCCCTTCCGAGGTAGCTAACTAGTGATTTAGGCCCTAAAGTGACAAATTATCAGGCTTCTACATGTAAAATGTTGCACAGTGTTGATTTGAATTGTAAATTCATATGAACTGAGCCCTCTCTATATGTGCTAGTTTGCATTCATAGATTACTGTGTATTAAAATTAAAGATGGTTGATGCTCTATTTATAATATTAAAAGAAACAGAATGGACAGATTTCCAAAAATTATAGTAGCTAGACACTCAGTTTTAGGAGAGAGAAGTGTATACAGAAGATGCCTTTATTTCTTTGTCTATTTATTTGTCTGCTGTTGGACTACAACTCCCAGAAAGCCCTGTTCTAAGACTTATAGGTCAACAACAGCTGAAGGCTTATTACTGGTACTGAAACACAGCTAAATTAAAACACCAAGAAGATAAAAGCCATAAATTAAAAAGCTGTTGCTAACAGTCAGTTTCTAAAAAAAAGGCTAAAGTAACTACAAATGATTATATGGCATGTCTGTGGCATGGGCAGCATGTGACCTACGTGGTCCAGTACCACCGATCTTGTGGCCAAACCTCAGCCCTGGCTCATCCCATCTGATGCTTTCTGTGGAAAAAGCAGAATGAGCTTCGTAAATGGTGTTTAGCATTTTATGCAATCGAGGCATGGAGGCAACTGTGTGAAGAGATAACAAAGGGCCCACGGTCCTCTTGTCCTTTCAGGTGCAGATAAGGAAACATACCACAGCTTCAGTGCAATAGCTATTCCCACAAGTCAGGAGGGAGGAAAAGTTTAAGCACAGGGAGGAAAAGTTCGACTTCGAATCCACCAAGACTCCGGTAAGGAGAAGAGCGCTGCGCCACCGAGCACGGGGCAGCCGTAACTGAAGAAGTGAAATGTGGAGCTGCCGGTGTCCTACGCGCCTTAGAGCTGCCTTACCGAAGTCTGCGTGTGTCTTAGGGAGCTGCTTTCTGCTTTCTGCAGGCTGCGCTGCACTTTCCAATCAGCAGCACGGACACCCTAGATCTGAAAGGCGCGGCAAGAGCAGCTCGTCATTACCTGCTGCGGGGCAATTAAAAATGGATTGAGGGCCGCATTTGGCCCGCGGGCCATAGTTTGGACACCCCTGCTGTACCTAGTTGGTATTGACACATTTGGTAAACATAGGAAATTCCAGTTTTATTTTTATGCATATCATAAACTATAATTCTAATATATCTATATATATCATGAAAAATATCTTTTTACGGAAGTGGAATTACAGACTTTATAGGCACATTTAGAAAAATGAGGTTGTCTGCAAAGAAGTATATAGCTATAGTTCAAAAATCATAAGACATGTAAGGGGTTATTTATCAAAATAAAAAAAAGTATTTTCTGAAAACTACTAGTGCAACCAAATCCACACGGGATTTTTCCCGCCTTATTTATCAATACTTTTTTCTGAAAATTTCCTGTGCAGGGGAAAAAAACTCCAAAAAATAGGAAAAAATCGAAGTGTATGAATTTTTTCCCGAAAACCACAAAATCTTCGGATTGTTGCTTGAAACCCAGCATAGATCAGGATATCTTCCCAATGACTTCTACATGAACTCGGCAGGTCTGAGTTGGAATCATTTTTTATTCAGCCTTTTAACACCCTCCGGGTTTAAATACATTCCAAAAAATGTGTTTTGTTTTCCACTAAAAATTCTGATTTTATAGTAAAAAAAAAACCAGAATATTTTGAGTTTTTGGCATTTGGACTTTAATAAATAACCCCTGTAATGTATATAAAATTGACTGGCACTGAAAGTGTTATATCAGCTAGTATGTGTCTGTTTTAACTTTTAATATATGAAATTATCATAGTCACAGAATTATTTCTCACTTGTAATAACCTCTATCAAACAATGTGGATCTTATTTATCACTTTTTGACTGTAACTACAACAACATGCCTACATTATATCAATATTGCATCATACTGTACAGCTGACTCTTCTTATTCTTGCAGAAGGTATGAAAATGTTATCTAAACATTCTTTACTTATGGTTCTGTAAAATGTATTCTGTTCTTTTGGTGTATTTTATCACGTCGTCATTCAGTGGAGCCTGACATGCCAACAATTTAAAATTACATTTTCACACTTGTCTACTCATTACTCATTACATAAAGAACAGTGAAAACTGAAACCTTTAAGCCAAAATGTACTTTTCATAATATAATTAAAGGAAAGCTGAAGCTAAACAAAGAAATAGGTTAGAAATACTGCCCATTGTGTTTTAAAATTCTCCACCAGCTCAAGGCAGCCTCAACCCTTTAGCAGTGAATATCCATGAATTCAGCAATGATCCCAGTAGCTCCCCATCTTTTTTCTCTGCTGATTCCCAGCAGATATTCAGTGCTGCAGTCAGTACCTAAGCCCGTATTTGCCGGGCCCAAAAAAAAACCAATTTGTGGAAAGGCGCACCGGCTTCGGCATGTGCACAAAAGTTCACGAATCCGTCTCTCGTGTCGGTGTTCGTGCATGCGCACGGGGGCCCCCGGATGTTGGTAACCTGGTGGGCCCCCAATGTCCAGTCTGCCCTGAATATTGTATAAGTAGGGTTGCCACCCATTTCTGCTGCTTTATGTATAATAAATGTTCATGCTTTTTGCAAAGCTAACCTACTACAGACGCTGGAAGATGGATACAATGTTGATTTGAAAATAAATGAGAAATATATAGAAAAATGGACAATCCACAAAAATATCACTAACACCTTCAAATAGTTAAAATGAGAAGCAAAACAATGCTATTTTTGCCTTCTTCTCATGTTTTGTGCCCAGTTTAGAGTTGCTGATATTATTTAATGAATTCTCCTACCTGATAGTATTTTGAAGTTTGTCCAGTATTCTGTTTGTTATTTTGTTGGCAATAGCTTTTTGTCACTGCAGTGAAATATAGTAAAGGAACATTTTTAACAAGTTCTCTACACATGACATAATGTACAGTAGAGAATAGTAAGACCCAGCCTGACCTGCACCCACCTCCTCCCCTCTATATATAGACCCGCCCCTCCAAAGATGTCTCAAATGGGGTGGGACGAGAGTATAAAAATGAGTGCCAGAAGAAGGAAGCTGGCAGTGTAAGGTAGCGGGCGGGGAGAGCAGGAAGAAGAGCTCAACCTGAACACGCCCACAACCTGCAAATGGGTTGGAGCTCAGTCCAAACCTGCATGTCCCGCCAGCCTGCACATCACTAGTAGAGAAGCCAAAGAACTGCACGGTGGATATACATTATGTTCACATTTCCCTCCTTTTATGAAAAAAAGATTTTCTAGCTGGGGAGGCCTATTTATCAAAATTCAAATCAGTGAATGTTAGATTTTTTTTTTTAATTCAAATAAACTCAATCTTTCCAAACCTGAATGTGTGCATACTAATAAAACATACATAAAGAAACACATTTTAGCCACTGCAAAAAACAAAAACAAAAAAAAGTACATCAGCTTCCGTTAACTTTGCTCTTTGCTCTACTGGATATTTCCTTATCTGTTTAGAAGATAAGATAGGTTTAAAAGCCCTATAGTCATTAATCTGAACATCTTTCAATAAATTCTATTTGCATCGTGTTAACCTTAGTATAATATTTTCTAAAAAAATTCCATCATACTGAGCTTTTTGGGTTACAGGTTTCTGGACAAAATAATATACTACGCTTGTATTTCTTTTATAAACAGTTGGTTCTCAAAGGGACCTTATAAATGTATTACACCTGTCACAATTAATTACAGCACAAATGACATTACCAATCCTATATTGAATATAACATAAAACACAAAAAATAATGACAACATTCATGACTCAAATGCAGGGACAACTTCCCCCGGGGGCACCAGATTTATTTGACTTACCAGGTTTTATTTATATCAACACTTGGTTGAAGGGGAAACTTTCTAAATACAATCAATTAAAAATTAAATATCTGACACCCAAGTGCTGCAAGAAGACAGAATGAAGAGAAAAAGATGCGGAAAGAGGGATAGTGAAGATAAACTTGATTATTTCAGAAACGATGCAGAATTTTTAATTGATTATATTTACAAAGTTTGTTATTTCAGTATGGTGAAGCTGATATTAAATTTCATTTTCATGATTGTTTCCCTACAATGACTTTCAATTTTTCCAATATACACATTACAAAATACACCCCCTTAAATGATTTATTTTTATGTCAAATACGATCTTATTGTCTAATAATATGTATAGTTGTTATCGTGTAACACTAACACCAAAGGCAACAAATTTCTGGGGTTTTTTTGCTGCCCTTGGCCCATTTTATTTTACTTATACAGCAGTTGCCAAACATTCACAACTTTCTTTGCCAAACCTTAGGGTTGCTCAAAATAGTGAATGGGTAGTCCATCCACCTATCCTACTTCAAGTTAAAGGGATACTGTCATGGGAGAAAAAAAAAATTTCAAAACGCATCAGCACTAAAATCCGTTTCTCAAAAGAGCAAACATATTGTCAGTTTCCCAGCTGCCCTCAGTCGTGACTTGTGCTCTGATAAACTTCAGTCACTCTTTACTGCTGTACTGCAAGTTGGAGTGATATCAGCCCCCTACCTTTCCCCCCAGCAGCCTAGCAACAGAACAATGGGAAGGTAACCAGATAGCTGCTGGTTCAGGAATGAAATTTTACATGGCAGAGTGAATTATTTGCAGTGTAAACTGTAATTTAGAAATAAAAACGACATCATAAAAACCATGACAGAATTCCATAAATGTGAAAAACTTTGTAACTGTATTCATTTGTCTCTGTTCCGAATTATCATTTATATCTAAATAAGCTCAAAGGTATTAAAAAAATTGAACAATCAAAACATATTAATGACTCAGAGGGCTTGTCAATTTGATAAAAAAATTTTTTTTCTAGATATCAAGCTATTTGGTATTTTTGCAATGTTAATAAAATGAAATTGAAACAACAGCTCCACTTGCTGGTCAGTTCTCCCAACTGGGCTACAGTCTTGAGGACAATTCAAAAGTGGAAGAGGAAACACTTCTGATGTTGTTCTGTTTAGGAAAGAACAGAGAAAAATCATCTGACATTTCCTTGATCCAAACTGTCAGCCCAGTTTAACTATTTTTGAACTGCTGGTTGACATTTAAACTGATTTATGTATAGATCTAAGCAAAAAACAGTTGCACTCATTGATGCAGAGAATCCCTGGAACAGGTGGTAGCTCCAGGGTACCTTCAATGCTGTGCATCAATAGGGGCAGTGTATTAAAAATGACATCAACCTGACTTGGAAAAAGTTTGTGCACAATAGCATCCAATTATGGCTAAATGAGAGTGCAATTGGATTTTTATTGATGCATCGGATGCGATGGCAGTAGGTGCATTACCTCCTTGCCTTACTTCAAAGCTGGAATTCTAGGGGAAAATGTTGCATTGCAGGTTAAAACATGTCAATTGCTCTCAAAATTGCACTTTGTTCACTTTTTGATTACCGTAACTTTTAGTATGATGTAGAAAGTGATATTATGAAACAATATGAATTTGGTTTTCATGCTTTGTAATTTTTCAATAATATTTGTTCAACTCTGGTTGGGAAAATCAGCCAGTATCTGGTTGCAAGGGTCCAAATTACCCTAGCAACGAAGCAGTGGTAAGAACGAGAGACTGGAATATGTATAGGAGAGTTTCTATATCACAAAAACATTCAGCGTTGCTATTGGGATTCCAAAGGTTTTTTTACGAGTCCTGCGATAAACTTTCACTTATTTATTTATTTATTTATTTATTTAAATTTGCTCAATGCCGGTTTTGAGCTCACCCTTCACTTCTGTTGGTCCGGGTGCACTAGGCCCCAGACCCCTCGTTAAATCACCGGATCAAACTTCCAAGATATATGTAAGTATATTATCTTACTTGGACTTCGTTGTGACCCAGGTGCAGCCGCCCTGAGTCCGTCTCTAAGGGGAACGAAATACTGCACACACCAAATTCCTGGACAGCGCACTCTTCGGATCACATCAAGGAATCGCTTGTTCATCAAATCATTGGTAAAAAAGCTTCATTTTATTTAAATATTGAACATATTAACAAACTGTTAAACCCTGCGCCATGAGGTCTAGTAGAGTTTCTGAATATAAAGATAAAACAGAACAATATTTTTTTCCATTTAAAATCTGGAAAGAGGCAGAAGAGGAAGGCAAATAATTTAAGATCTATAAAGAAATTGCTAAGAATAGGCCAACCTAAAACATACTAAGGGAATAATTATCAATATCTGAATGATTCTGATTTTTTAAAATAAAAAAAGTCCTAACAAACTAGAATACGGAATTTGACTTTATTATTTAAAAAGCACGATTTAGTCGGATCGAGGAAAAGTCGATAAAATCGAGCGAAACCCCAAATCGTATGAGTTTATCAGAGCTTTTTTCCAACGCGCTAGTTTTTTTCAGGCTTTTTCCCAAAAAGTCAGAATTTTTTGGCTTTTTACCAAAATAGTGGATTTTCTGGATTATTCCAGCGCAGACCACAGAAACTTCCAAATATGATAGGGACCTCTCCCTTTGACTTATAAACAACCTCAGCAGGTCCGAGATGGCGGATTTTTGGATTCTGAATTTTTGCTAGAGATCCACCGAATACAATATTTTGGATTCGGCCAAACCCCTGAATCCTTCAGGAAAGATTTGGCCGAATACTGAACCAAATCCTAATTTGCATATGCAAATTAGGGGTGGGAAGGGGAAACATTTTTTACTTCCATGTTTTGTGGCAAAAAGTCACGTGATTTCCCTCCCTGGCCCTAATTTGAATATGCAAATTAGGATTCCGATTCATTTCGGCCATGCAGAAGGATTCAGCCGAATCTGAATCCTGCTGAAAAAGGCCGAATCCTGAATAGATTTGGTGCATCCCTACTTTTTGCAGCATCAGACTTTAATAAATCTCGAAAAATGTAAAAAAAGAAAAATTTTAGTTTTTCACCAAAAGGCCCATAAATAACCCCAAAAATGTCGTCTTAAAGGTGAACTATCTCCTTAACTATAATATAAACTTACAGATCAGAATTACACATGACATTTCATTATTAATGATCTTTAGCCTCTGAAAACCCAGCTCCTCCAGTGAAAGATAGGAAAGATATCTGCACAATCCATAGTGAAAGGAATCGTGTTATATTATTGTTCAAAGTCATGTATTATGTTTAGTAGATGTGTTGAGCTCTGTGAAATCAGTTTTGATGTTTTATTATTGCTTCATTGCTTGTGACTGAAACTGGCCCTCAGCAGCCAGCATTATCACCTAGACTTCAGTTTCACAGTAGCTAAAAAGGTTAATCATACGTGAGAGACAAGTGTCTAAGACAATTTGCAGATAGCAAGCATTATTTCCCAAGGTACATTTATTCTTTCCTCTTGAATAAGCCGGCTCCCTGGCATATGTGCCTCTAATGGCAGCCATGATCCACAATAAAATTACATGTAAATCATCTGCGAATGAGGAATACATTTTCCGTACTTCTCCGAGGCTTTGTATTGCCTGCGCACCGACACAAACCGATTTAAATATGTTTTCTTAGCTCTCTTTCCCAAGCCATCGTCTACAGAAAGAAAACTAGATCTTTTCTGACAGGAAATTGCTGCACTGTCATGCATAGCAAAATGTACTGTCTCGTTGCTGTGGGAAAATGAAAATGATTGAATTGCAATATTTTAATTCGCCATTGCAAGATGAAGTGTGAGAAAACGTAGCACATCATTACCGAAATGACATTTAAAGAGCTCCCTTGTATCAAATTACCTGTCATTTTGAAAGCCTGCTCTCATTCCTACCACATAAAGTAATAATGCACCATGAAAAAAAAAAATCAACATTCTCTGTTCTGTACTGTATTTTGAAGCCGTTTTAAATTCCGATCATAAACGTTTGTTTATTTTGGGCCTAAGCAATGTGTGATTTTATTAGGAATGCACTGAATCCACTATTTTGGATTTGGCCGAACCCCCGAATCCTTTGCTAAAGATTTGGCCGAATCCTTCTGCCCAGCCGAACCGAATCCGAACTGTAATTTGCATATGCAAATTAGGGGTGGGAAGGGGAAACCATATTTTACTTCCTTGTTTTTTGACAAAAAGACACACGATTTCCCTCCCCGCCCCTAATTTGCATATGCAAATTAGGATTCGGATTCGGTTCGGCTGGGCAGAAGGATTCGGCCGAATACGAATCCTGCTGAAAAAGGCTGAATCCTGGCCGAATCCCGAACCGAATCCTGGATTCGGTGCATCCCTAGATTTTATTTATAGACACACACAAATATGATCCACTCAATTATTTGTTTAGCTTTTAAGAGAAAATGGGATTACCAGCCCTCCCAGTGTCTTAAAGGGGTATTTCACCTTTAAGTTAACTTTTAATATGTTGTAGAATGGCCAATTCTAAGCAGCTTTTCAATTGACCTTGGTTTTTTTCTTTTTTTATAGTTTGTGAAGTATTTATATATTTTTCTATCGACTCTTTCCAGCTTTCAAATAGGGGGGGGGGTCACTGACCCCATCTATAAACAAATGCTCTGCAAGGTACATATTTATAGTTATTGCTACTTTTTTATTACTCATCTTTCTATTTAGGCCTCTCCTATTCATATTCCAGTCTCTTATTCAAATCAGTGCATTGTTGCTAGGGTAGTTTGAGCCTACCAATCAGATTGCTGAAATTGCAGACTGGAGAGTTGCTGAATAAAAAGCTAAATAACTCAAAAGATACAAATAATTAAAAAATAAAAACCAATAGCAAATTGTCTCAGAATGAATATTACTCCGCTTCCTTTATAGTTACTCCACTGGTATCTCTTGCATCTGCCCCAGGTTATGGTCATGCATAGTAGAGTAAAATCAGAACTAAGGCACTTATAGACAATTTTTTTTATCTACTAGCACACTAGAAAGCAGAAAGGATCCTAGAGCTAGGACACAAGATGGCACAGTGGCAATCACTAGAAGACTACCACCAAACCTGAGGGGAAACCTAAACAAAATGGCACCCTAAAGTGATAAAGCCTTTTCTTGTTCTGAGTGCTTTAGGGTGAGCAACATGTGTAATAATTACTGGAGGGAAAGTTACCTCTCTCCAATTTAATGTAATTTCTCCCAACTTGGAACCCTTTAAAGACTGCCTAGTAGAACAGTATAAGAAGATGACTGAGGGGAATACAAAGAACTTTTATTGCAAAAGATCACCTTGAACTTGAAGAGTGAAGCAGGCATGAGGACTCACAACTTGTGTGTGATTTACCAGCACAGGTCCAAATCAGCATCCAAAGTGAAATCTTGCAAGAAAAGTTGTATCATGGGGTTTTTAGCTAATGTAAGAATGCTAATACACACAGAGCCAATTATGTTGTTAGCATGCAATTCACTAAGTACAAATCAGCTGTGTATGTAGGCACACTATGCTAAGTGGAGCCTTGGAGTATCATCTTTTTAGGAAAGGTGAAAATTCCAAGGATTTATACCATAGGGATGTGAGAGGTTGATGTCTAATGACATCTCCCATATACCTGACTACAATAAACACTTTGGACACAATTTTTGGGATGAAAAGGTAACAGAATATTTATGTAATTAGTAAGTAAAGTGCTACTGTAAAATATAACATAACCAACAAACAGGTTGTCTACCAGAACTGCGAACAACCAGCTGGCCTGGAACTTGCCTTATCCCAAACCATATCCACTTTCTGGGGCATCGGCTTACCCCTGAGGTGCCAGCAACTCATTAACAGAGAAATTTCCCTCCCCCTAACACACCCATTGTTTCTGGACACGACCACTCCACTAGTTCCAAAAAACAGACCCATCATCTAAGCCAGTGTTCCCCAACCAGTAACTCGAAGGCAACATGTTGCTCACCAACCCCTTGGATGTTTCTCCCAGTGGCCGCAAAGCAGGTGCTTATTTTTGAATTCCAGACTTGGAGGCAAGTTTTGGTTTCAGTCCACATAGGGGCTACCAAACAGCCAATCACAGCTCTTATTTGACATCCTCAAGGACTTTTTCAAGTTTGTGTTACTCTCCAACCCTTTTTTTACAATTAAATGTGGCTCCTAAATAAAAAAAAGGTTGGGGACCGCTGGTCTAAGCAGTGAGGGTGTTTTACTGTGCTGCCGAAGGTGAAATGGGTAGTGGGAAACTCCTATACCATTAATATGCCTGCTGATTCAACCCCCTTTTATAATATTTAAAAGTGACCAATCAGAACCCAGAGAGAGGTGGGGCTTGCAAAAGCTCCGGCTTTGTCATTCCCCTACCTACCTTTCTTTGCTGCAGGTCACTGAAGTACTGTACTCCCTTGTAAAAGGGCATGTGGTGCTTGAAACATCATGAAAAGAATAAATTGCACATTTGACAGTATAACTGCTTTTCTACTATTTCTCCCTACACTCTGATTGGAAGTGTAGAACATCATTACAGAAATTATATTTAAAGAGCTCCCTTGTATCAGATGGCCTGTCATGTAAGTCTGCTTTTACTCCTACCAAATAAAAAGTACAATTACGTATAATAAAGGTTCTCTCTTCTCTATTTGGAGCTGCTTTATAAACAGTTTATAAAGTCTGATGTCTTTAAAAAAAAACATCCAATCGGCATCTCAATTATCAGTCTATGTGGATGGCATATAAAAATATCATTGAGAAATGATAATTTTAATACAAATATTGGATCCCTTATCTGGAAACCGTTATCCAGAAAGCTCAAAATTACAGAAAGGTCATCTCCCATAGAGTCAATTTTAAGCAAATAATTAAATTTTTAAGAAAGGTTTCCTTTGCCTCTGTAGTAATAAAACAATACCTTGTACTTGATGGTAACTAAGCCGCATGTATACATATTAGTGGCAAAACAATCCTATTGCATTAACTTAATATTTAAATAATTTTTAGCAGGCCTAAGGTATGGATATCAAAATTAAGACCTTTTATCCAAAAACAGCCACCGCGCCCCCTTGCAATCGTATGCGCGCGCACCCAACAAACAGAGAGCAACAGAGGGGAGGGGAACATGAAGGAGGGTGGGGAGGAGAACGGAACGGAGGGAAAGGGAGGAGAGCGTGACGGAGGGGAGGATAAAGTGACAGGAGGGAGGGGAGTAAAGGGTAGGCAGAAAACAAATTTAGAGTTAGCTGCCCAACGTCCCTCTATTATTGCGCCCTAGGCAGCTGCCTCTTCTGCCTACCCCTAGTTCCGGCCCTGCATTCTACTGTAAGTGCCACAACTCTGTTAATCTCACCATGCCATGTGTTGCCAGTAAATAAGAAGGGCAGCAGCCTAAATTAAAATAATATCCTGAAATCCAAGAATCTATGGTACTTTTATGCTGACAATGCTGCAATGCAATTAACTAAATTCCATTATTGAATACTAAAAAGGGAACAAAATAATAACTGTTCACCTTTATAAGCTAGCAGCATGAATCACAGAATGCAGATTTGTTTAGAGTGATTTACTGATCGGTACAAATCTATGACCTGTAGCTCAGGATATTTACTGTTCAACTAAGTGATATGTAAATCATTATGTTACTGTATAATCTGCTTGTGCTCCTCGACAAGAAGCATGGCGACAGATGGCACAATATTGCTAGAATGTTTGGTACCTGGTTTTTTTTTTTTAAAGAAAGATACATAAAATTTCATAACAGTAAAGACAAAACAGGAATAATAAATCTAGCCGTTCTACAGTTAAAGAGTTCATCTATCCCCATGGAAACTTCAACATCCTAGCAACAGTATATTGGTACTCAGCTGCCAAGCAGGAAAAGCTAATGGCTCTGAAAGTGGGAAGTTCAGGTGAGTGGCTGAGTTTAAACAGATTATGATTTCAATCACTGTCCTACACAGGTGGATATGTTTCTTATTTAGATGGATTAGGTAACATGTCCTTTCTTTCTATAATACGATATAAAATGGTGCCTGTTTGATGCATGCAACTAGGCAAAGCACTAAAATGACACATAATAATATTATGGAGAACCATTTGGGTCAGGAGAAAGAATATCATGGACAATACTGATAAGATGAACGTCAATAACAATGATCCCATTTTTTACAGTTTAATGGAGCTAATGGCTAGTAATACCAAAGGAGTCATTATCGCCCCTGATGGAGCTCAGCTCGAAAACAACAGATCTAAGTCTTGGTTTTAATATAGATGTTTTAATGCATGTTTGTTTTCATGAACCAATAACAATGAGTATCGACATACCAGTTATTTCTGCCTTGTACACAGAGATGCTTCTGCCACGAGGTAAAGTGAGAACCTTAGAGCTGTTTTGTAAATGCTGGTAACCGTTTTAACTGGAAAGTCAGCCCTTTTAGAATTGTAATTATGGGACCTGTTTACCAGAATGTTTGGAACCTGGTATGAGATCTTTCCATAGTTTGGATCTCCATACCTCAAACTTTCACTCTAAAAAAATAATTCAAATCCCTTTCTATCATGTTAGCTAACCAAAATACATTTTACTTATGATATATAAATTATTTATATCTTGGTTCCTTCAGTCTTGGAATTCGCAATCACAGCAGACAGGCACCATTTTGGGGACTATGGTGTGAAGGCAAGTTCTGTATCACCCCAAAATCTTGTGTATGTGCCAGAATCATGGACCTGATGCCCATGCTACACAATTATAGACATCAAGGAGGGAGGGGGAATGTGAGCAATGCAGTGACATCTAGGAAGTACTGAATGGAAAGTAAAATTAAATGTACTCAGACATTTAGGGTGGGACTACATGGACGTTTTCGGCGCGATCCGACGCGCTGCAACAAAACGCCTGGGACAAGTCGCATGCGACAGAAATAAGGTAAGAGTTAGAAATGTCGGATGAAGTCGCAGCGTCGTTCTGACACGACACGACTGCCGTATGCAGACGCTTCACACTGAGTCTGCACCCGACAGTCGTGTTGCATCATTTGGTCGCAGCGCGTCGGATCGCGCCAAAAACATCCACATTTTTTAATACATTTGTAACAAATATGGACATTTAATTAAAAAAAAAAACAATCTGGTGTTTTATGTTTAATTTGCAGACTGCTTTTTATCTCTGGGTGACAGGTCCCTTTTAAGTCTGCTAAAAATCATTTAAACATTAAATAAACCCAATAGGATTGTTTTGTCTTTGTTAAGAATTAATTACAGTAGAACCCTCACTATATGTTTTTCAGGGGACCAGCAAAATATCAAATCTATGAAAATGTAAAATCAGGATAATGTATTATACATAATATACTGTATTGGTGGTAGCACAAAAATAGATGTAAAATGCAGGAAAACTTAAATTCAGTGGAAATGAAATTGAGGTTTCACTGTATATGGACTCTATTGGAGATGGCCTTCCTGTAATTCAGAGCTTTCTGCATAATGGGTTTCCAGATAATGAATCCAGTACCTATACAAATATTGTATCTAGAAACAATGCACACTTTTTTCAAGGTACAGACTAAGAGGCTCATTTGCTAACACTGTGCAAAATGGGAGCAACTGCTACTATTCTCATCCTATGTAAACTGTGTATAGAACTGTCCAGAAGACCCCTAACATTCATATTTATGATGTTTTATATTTGCTCATAAGGACATGTGAGATAAAATACTGGAAACTGTAAAAAATGGCATTCATTGATTCCAAGGTATTCCTTGCATTTCTGCACCATTGCTGCTTCCCCGCAGTAGCGTATTCCGCTCTGGTGCTGCCCTAGGTTAAGGACGTGTGAAGCCCCCACTGTGTGACATCAGCAGATGTGACATCATATCGTAAAGCTCAAGCATGTGACGTCACTTCCACCATGTGCCGCTACAAGAACCCCCCACCTCTGCTGCCAAATTTGATCATCATCTGACGCAGCAAACTTGCGGCTATGGAACTGATGAAGATTATTTGTGCCGTTTTGTCCAATTCAAGTTGAAATGCACTCGTGTTTTAACACATCAACCACAATATCATCAGGGGCATCACCACGGCCACAAATATTTTGGAATTGCGTGTGTGTGTGTGTGTGTGGGGGGGAATGACAAAGTCAATATGCATACTTCAATTAAAAAATCAGTGCAATTTTTATAAAATAAATGATCTTCTACAATTCAATCCCCCTTCGACCCCACCTTGCTCTCAAGGCTGGTTGCAAAGATCCGTAGTAATTGATGCATATTGAAAATAGGCTTCTTTTTAGGCGGAAACCCAAAAAGCATTCTTTTTTTATTGGTGTTCTTTGAAAACACAGAACTTTCCAAATCAGTTCATGCATGTTTAAAACCATTGTGACAAATAGCTCCCATATTATGAAAAAAAAAAATCTTTCTTTGTTTTTGGGTAATTAGCATTACTTATCCTACGAAGTGAAATTTTACAAACATTCAGGTGGATCCAGAAAACAAGTTCTTGAAAAAAATATTTAAAATTCTATTTAAAACTATTGAGGATGTCGAGGATTAGAGAATTAGACATTTACTGGAAGGAGTTAACTTGAGTCAAAGGCTTGGTCCCAGTCATTGATTTTGCATGTGCATGACTGTCCTTACATGGAGATGGTAAGAGTTTCCTATTGGCCAGGGGTGTCAGGTGGTTGCTTCCGATCAAATCCATAAACAAATAAATGTTTCCAGTGCTAAGACTATATACTGTATCATGGATAATCCGACTTGGCTGTGCAGACTAAATGCTTGTTCGCACGTTTAAATATATACCAATGTGCATCCCAGAGAATCGCTTACCATTAAAGGCAAGTGGTCCGGCGGGTGCATCTTGTCCCGGACCCTGCACTTATAATTTAAATAAAGGCTCTACACGGGCTTCCCTTCTTAGCACAGAAAAGCAGGATAAATGCAGGTCTTACCAAGTCGGCGTTGTGACCCGGCTGCCGCTGCCCCAAGTCCGTCACTCAGTGTCGGACTGGCCCACTGGGATACCAGGAAAACCAGGTGGGCCCAGGTGTTGGTGGACCCTCTTGTTTCTAAACATTTTTCCCTATTTCTTTATGGGAAAAATGCTTAATAATTGGAGAATATTGTAAGTATATATAAAAGACTAGGAGAATAAAGAGGTTGAGTCAGTAGAGGATGAATACTAGTTTGGAAAGGGCCACTGTCTAAGGTTTTCTGGTGGGCTCATGGTTTTAGGCTTTCTGGTGGGCCCCTGGCATCCCAGTCCGACACTGCCGTCACTAAGAAGAACGTTGCGAGCTCACACCAAATGCTACACAGGGGCGATCCGCCAATGAGGCGAGCTGAGGCGCTCGCCTCAGGCAGCAGCGCCAGCTAGGTTTCCAGGGGTGGCAAAAAGCCGCTCCTGGTGCCTTTATATGTTGAATTTCTGGAAATTCGGCTTTACTAGGGCGAGAGAGCGCTCTCCGCACTAGCTTTGCTGCTTCCCCACCCGGAAATGTAATCGGGCTCGGGGGCGGCATTACTGGACCTGCCTCAGGCGGCAATTACCACAGGAACAGCTCTGATGCTACAGCAGCGCACTCCGGGATTTTTTCAGGAATCGCTCCCTCAACGATTAAAGGTATAAGAAAGCAATCTTCATTTCCATACTTAATTTACAAGTAACAGGGTCTGAGGTCTAACGCGTTTCATGTTTACACACTTCCTCTGAGTGAGCGATTCCTGAAAAAATCCCAGAGTGCGCTGCTGTAGCATTTGGTGTCAGGTGGTTGCTTAGTATAAAGAAGGTAGATGTCACGTTCTGTCACTGAGGACAGGAAGGAAGAAGGGAGCCATATACTGGATAACCTGGGTATAGCGATACATAGGAGAATGGAGCTAATTGACAACAGTTGAAGTTAACAAGGATAGCATAAGACCATCATAATAACAAACCCACACTGACTATAAGAGACCCCAGTGGCTCAGGAGAACGATGCAGGTATGGTTCAACAAATAGATAAGAGTTTAATTCCTGGCTTTTCCTGACAGTAGAATTGTGTAGAGACCATTGGAAGCTTCTGGTTCGTAGGGCTGATACAATAAAGCAGTCAGATTACATATAAGTTTCATGGGGAAGTGGGTGTGCCTATCAGGAGAGGGCCTACAGCATCTCCTCCTTATGGATGCTAATAATGGCCTCTAAGTTGGAGTAAAACAAGGGGTATTGTGGTTTCCATGTTATGGAAAGTACTAAATTTCAATGTTTGAAGCTGAGATGTATACTATAAGTGACTGAGGCATCAACCTCATTCTGTAAGCCTAAAAACATCTGCAGCAAAAAAATAACTTTTTATTTATTGAGTGTGGTCTCCCAAACTGAACTGCTGGGACTCTTGGGACTGATTCTTGAGGCAAGATGTCTTCTAACTGAAAGGCCCCATGTTAGCACCACTTGTAAACCCTATTGGAGCAGTTATTAAATTATATCTGGGTATGCTGTTAACACACTCATAAACTCATGCCATTAAAGGGGTTGTTCACCTTTTATGATGTAGAGCAGTAGGGATGTAGCGAACCGCCGATTTGATGTTCTCGAACGCCGTTCGCGAACACCGGCAAAAAATGCGAACAGTTCGCGAACTGTTCGCGAACTTCGAACATCCGAAAATCGTTCGATTCGAACGATCGAAGGATTTTAATCGTTCGATCGAAGGATTTTCGTTCGAATCGAACGATCGAAGCCATTCGATCGAATGATTTCATTCAATCCAATGGCTTCGATCGTTCGATTCGAACGAAAATCCTTCGATTTTAGCGATCGAAGGAATCGAATGGTCGAACGATTTTTGACGCGAACGCCTATTTGCGAACGCGCGCGACGTTCGCGAACATTCGGCGGACGCGAACAGTCGAAGTTCGCGCGAACTAGTTCGCCGGCGAACAGTTCGCTACATCCCTATAGAGCAGTGGTCCCCAACCAGTAGCTCGTGAGCAACATGTTGCTCTCCGACCCCCTTGGATGTTGCTTCTCATGGCCTCAAAGCAGGAGCTCCTTTTTGAACTTGAGGCTTGGAGGCAAGTTTTGGTTACATAAATACCAGGTGTACTGCCAAACATAGGCCCCTGTAGACTGCCAGTCTTCATGGAGGCTACTAAATGGTCAATCACAGCACTTATTTGGTACCTCCAGGAACATTTTTCATGCTTGTGTTGCTCCCCAACTCTTTTTACATCCGATTGTTGCTCAAAGGTAGAAAAGGTTGGGGATCCCTGATGTAGAGAGTGATATTCTGAGACAATTTATAATTGTTTTCATTTTTAATTATTTGTAGTTTTTGAGTTATTTATTCAACAGCTCTTCAATTTGCATATTAAGCAATCTGGTAACTAGGGTCCAAATTGACCTAGCAACCATGAATTGATTTGAATAAGAGACTGGAATATGAATACGAGAGGGTCTGAACAGAAAGATCAGTAATAAAAATTAACAATAACAATAAACTACAATTTCCAGCATGCCTTGGATTAGCAACTTGGAGGGTGCAAGGTATAAGTGATGAGTAAATGCGTTATTCTGTTATAGAGAGACAAAAATGAGTACATAAAAACAAGCAATTATAGAAAATCACCCTTTTCTTGGATAAAGAAAAAGTATAAATAAAGTCAACTTAAGAAAAATATTTATATCTTTAAATATGCCCACAATAAATAAATGGGGTTTAAAAAATGCACAGACCGTATTTAAAAAAAACAAAAAAAACAATAACAAATGCAATTATAAGAATACAGATAGCAAGCAAAGCGAAGCAGATAAAATCAACTGCAGCAGCAAACTTGGGATGTTGAAATAAAAAATGTCTGCCATGTGGATTTAAGAAACCAAAGGCCACTTGCTAACTTTGTGCATAAAGCACAAATAGTCTGGCAAGTTAACTGCAATTCTGAATTTATTGTTTCTAAAACGGAATATAAGTGCAGCCTGAGTTATACAGGACATGCATATCAAAGCCTAAAAAAATGTTTTGGAGAGCACAGGAGAGCTGTTATACAGAATGCCTTGATAAATGGGGTGCCCTTAAGCACCAGACACTTGGCACAGGCAGATCTCTACAGCAGATTGCAACTATGGAGCTAGAGAATGATAGGAAACAGCCTGCAGGTGACTGGTTCATCAGACTCTTTAGTAGAGAAGCTTTCTGGAATGTGAGCAAGATGGAAAACTGCTGTAGGTCACTGCTGATAAAGTATAAAAGCAGAATTTAAAGAGCAAGGAATGGATTGTGGAAAGACCTATTATCCAGAATGTTTGGGACCTGGGGTTTGCTGGATAACAAATTTTTATGTAATTTGGGGCTTCGTACTTTACTGGAAAATCATTTAAACATTAATTAAACACAATAGGCTGGTTTTGCCTCCAATAAGGATTCATTATATCTTAGTTGGGATCAAGTACAAGATACTGTTTTATTATAACAGAGAAAAAGGAAATAATTTAAAAAATGGAGTCTGTGGGAGACGGCATAATTTGCCCGTAAACAGCCTGCATTTTTGGAGCTTTCTGGATGACAGGTTTCCGGATAATGAATCCCATACCTGTATATGTTAAATATAAAGCTTTCCATGATAAAGTACAGTTCTACCTGCCTTCATCTCTTGGGACCTCTATGAGGATTGCTCTGACATTGCATTGACAAAAGAGGACTGCTATATAGCTACAGATATGGGATCTGTTATCTGGATACCCATTATCCAAAAAGCACCTAATTACAGAAATAGAATTCTGGGCTCTCTGCCAAAAGTTTCTTGTTTAATTATATTTCAAAACTCTGTGTCTTTTTCTGGCATTCAGTGCACGAGAAATTCTAATAAAAATCCAGGACTGCGGGCTGAGATGTCAAAATCAGGACTGTCCCATGAAAAACGGGACAGAGTGGAGGTATGTTTTTATCATCTATATGTATATAAATGAACATGTGGACAGCAACACCTTCTGATAAGTTGCCCCTGTGCACGGGGAAATAGTGTATTTGTAAAGAAAGAAAACACCAGCACCAGGGGTCTTTTTGCATCAAATACACAAAGCTATGAATATCTTGTAAATTATAAATGGTGAGTTCTGATGTCATCAGTTTTAAACTGTGAGTTCTGATGTCATTTTTGTCACATGACTCACTGAAATTTGGGTATTTTAATAAACAAAGTTCCCCCAGTTGCAAAATATGAGGATATTAGAAGTCACCTCGGAGTTCCATGACCTGTATAAAAACACTCGCCTTCGGCCATGTGCTTTTATATCATCATGAAACTCCGGTAACTTATAATATCCTTATATTTTACAAGAGGGGGTACTATTCACTATATATATATACAGGTATGGAACCCGTTATCTAGAATGCAGTGGACCTGGGGTTTTCCGGATAACAGATCTTTCTGTAATTTGGATCTTCATACCGTAAGTCTACAAGAAAATCAGGAAAACATTAAATAAACCCAATAGGCTGGTTTTGCTTCCAATAAGGATTAATTATATCTTAGTTTGGATCAAGTACAAGCTACTGTTTTATTATTACAGCGAAAATCATTTTTTTTACAAATGTGATTATTTGGATAAAATGGAGTCTATGGGAGACGGCTTTTCCATAATTTGGAGCTTTCTGGATAGTGGGTTTCTGGATAACAGATCCCATAAATATATATATATATATATATATCCATATCAGAAAGCACTTTATTAGCACTCAATTCCTTACAGAAACATGGTTAAAAGTTAAAAATCACATCTATGCGTTTATATCCACAGAGGATCGTCATCAGAATTGTGTTAAAAAAAATTAAACACCCATTTAAAGCCCTTATTACCAATCAGTTCACTGCACTTATTATTGCATCATATTCGTCATGCTAATATGAACCCCCTTCAAGTGCTTATATCAATAAAATGTCCAAGTGCCATAATAAATATCATAGGTGTAGAACATTTTTTTCTCTTTTACACCCTCATTTATCCATTTAAGTAAGTGATACTTTAAAAACCAACTACATAATCAATTAATTATCAACTCGATCCACATCCTGTACATGGAACAGCAGCCAAAACACACCATATCACGTGTTCATTATTAAACCCCAATATCATTCCAAGGGCCCTGTCTCCTCCCCAGTGGGGACAGTGGGGGTATATGGTTAATCAATATTGCTCACTGTGCCAAAAAATGCCTGGCTAACAGAATCTCAGATTTGCCAGTGGCCAATGCCAAACAAATCATGGTTGTTCATATGTATTCAGAAAGAAGTTACACACTTCCCGCCATAATATAAGTCACATGGGCACACTATACATCGGCAAAACTATAGAGAAAGCAGACACTGCCTTTGCCGGAGTGGCCAGGAATGTAGAGGGCCCTAAATAATCAATACATCATGGTAGAATCGTTCAATTTAAGAAATATCTAGTTATTCTACTGGCACATAACGTGTTTTTTTTCTATGTTGGGTACCGTCACAATGCTAATTCTGTTTTTAGTTCAGACTTCTAACTAAATACAACTGTCATTGAGGCAAACATTTGGATTCCAATGTCCATAGTGGTTGCATATGAAGGAGAACCTAAAGTGTTATTATTTGTTTAAATGTGTCAAATCTCTACACTGCATTAAAAGAGTAAATTGATTAATGAGTAAATGTTTGAGGTCTCTTGCACTCCTGAAACACAACATCTGTAGCGATTCAGCAACTGCACTGGCTTCTTGGGATAATTAGACTTTCATGCACCATTCCTCCTTTAATGAAAACGCCCTCTGAATTTTAAACATTGTTTTCCAGAAATGTACTCTCAATTTACAGAAAATATGTGCAAATACCACTGCTGCAATTCTTATTAAATAGAATGAGCCAGCTAATGAAAACTTTTCCAGCAACATTTACCATTAAGCCATTTCCATTCGTGAATTAAAGGTTATTGGAAGTTATTTTGTTCCTACAGATGAAAAGAACACATTCAATTGCAGATTGCAAGGCCCACCCTGCTAAATATTTCCCTATTTACAAGACATAAAAGTAGTCGAATAGTTTAGAATACCATTAGTGGCATATCCTCAAAAGCCTTTGTGACAAAAAAAAGTACGGTACATTGTAAAATATCAGCAGATAGGAGTTTATACAAATGCACAAAACGCAATAGACTGTGACATCAAAAATGTTCTAAGTAGAGTATTTGATCAAAATGTTCTGTGAAACCTAGATGAATCATCTTTAAATGCCCAGCTTGAAATAGCCTAGTTTGGAATTGCTCTTTTTTTTTCAGCGATTTCTCTAAAATGATTTTTACTGACTGTATATTTTTGTTATATCTCTACCTTTTTGGACTATAAAGTGGTGCCGAACAATCCTTGTTTTATTTTATAAAGGGTCAGTTCTCTGGTTACAGATATATTCATTTTATATTAAATTTACTACAGGCCACATCTTACTAACACTCACATTCAAGGACCTTTCTGTTCCTCTTATCATTTCATCCAATTGCAAGACTTTTCTTGAGCTTCTGCACTCCCTAGACCTATTTGTTTATGAAACATAATAAATGCACCCGATAAATCAAAAGTCAGCTTAACAAAAAGAATTACTCCTTGTGTTTAACATCCTTACCTATCCACTCTTCCAACCCCTTAGACTGTAAACTATTGTGAGCCCTCCAATCCTATTTTATTCTGTAAGAATGTTTGATTAAAATTATTATAAAGCACTGCATAACTTTCTTGCAATTTATAAATAAAACATGATTTTTGGCTTTTTAAAGGCGTTGTTCACCTTTAAATTAGCTTTTAGTACCATGTAGAGATTGATATTCAGAGACAATTTTCAATTGGTTTTCATATGTGATTATTTGGGGTTTTTGAGTTATTTAGCTTTTTATTCAGCAGCTCTCCAGTTTGCAATTTCAGCCATTTGGTTGCTATGGTCCAAATTACCCGAGCAAACATGTATTGATTTGAATATGAATATCGGAGGACCTGAATAGAAAGATGAGTAATAAAAAGTAGCAATAACAATACATTTGTAGCCCTACAGAGCATTGGTATTTAGATGGGGTCAGTGACCCCCATTTAAATGCTGGAAAGAGTTAAAAGAAGAAGAAATTCAAAAACTATAAAAAAATTAAAAAAAAAGACCAATTCAAAAGTTGCTGATAATTAGCCTTTCTATAATGAACTAAAAGTTAACTTACTTGTGAACCATAGGTATGATGGTGATTTGACAGTTATATGCCTATTGTTAAGTGTTTATGTACTAATTGTGGCCCATTATGTGAATGCTGATCTATATGTTGGATACACATATATCATAACACAGTTGTGTGTATATATATATATATATATATATATATATATATATATATATATATACATACACATTTTTGATATTTAACACTGTACAAAGTCCTGTTGGTGCGGTTTTTCTTTTGGCTATTAATGTTCTAACCAGCACACAGGCATTGGATTACTACTGACTGTGTGCACTGATCCAAATTCTATTGATATATATATTTATTTCTAAGGCCTATAAGTTATGTTTGAGATTTGAGACTATTGTCAATGTTATTAAGGAACGTTTAATAAAACAGTGAGTTCTTATAAGAACTATGGATGGTTACTAAGGGCTGAGTCATTTAGTGCTACTCATGGAGTTAGATGTGCATTCTGGAAAGTTTGCTGGCAGTTTATTCCTAAATCCATCACTTAAGTTATAGAAGTAAAAAAATTTCAGGTTTTCTCTTTTTGACACGTACTTTCACATTGAAACATTGCTCAGATGGAGGATCTGACATGCTTAAAGTTATTATGGAAGCTGGAAAGGGTTGCACTTAAAAAACACTTTCTCCTTGTTTGTTTTCAAGCTAGCCAACTGCACAGGCGAATTTCAATGACTTTAGGACAGAAAATCAGTGCTTAGTCAACAATCATTCTATTACACATCTTAATGAATATGGATGCTTACAGTGCCGTAAAACGGCAATAATCAGGGCCATTATGCATGTACAGTTATAGGATCCCTTATTTGGAATCCCATTATCCAGAATAATCGACACTGAATTACAAGAAGGTCATCTCCCATCTCCCATCGATTTTTTAAATAATTTTTTTTTACTCTGTAATAACAAAACAGTACCTTTTTAATTTGAGAAATCTTTTGACAGCTGAGAGACTGGAATAGGACCGTCAGGAGTCAACGAAACTAAAAGAACTAACTTTTTCCCTCTCTTTCTTGCTTAATCACTTCTAGTATGATAGAGAGTGATATCCCAAGACAATTTGCCATTGGTTTTCATGTTTTATTAATTGTGTTTTTTGAGTTATTTAGCTTTTTATTCAGCAGATCTCCAGTTTGCAATTTTGCGAACTGGTTGCTAGGGTCTAAATAACTCCTGCAACCACTTTATTGATTTCATAAGCCTTAATAGAAAGGTGAGTAATAAAACGTAGCAATAACTATATATATTTTTTTGCCTTACAGAGCATTTGTTTTTTTAGGTGGGGTCAGTAACCCCCTATTTGAAAGCTGTAAAAAGTCAAGAAGAAAAAGGCAAATAACTAAAAAAAACTATAAATAAATAAATAATAAAGTTGCTTAGAATAGGCTGCTCTATAACATACGATGGGGCAGATTTCCTAAAGAGCGAAGTGACTAACGCTAGCGAAAATTCACCAGCGGGATGTCATTTCGGAACTTCGTTATTTCCTAACGGGAGCAGGCGTCACTTCGCACTCTAACGCCAGACAAATTTTCTGGCGAACAGACGTAACTCCGCAAATTCACTAAGATGCGGATTTTACTGAACCTTACCTCGTTCGCCTGACTTGCCTTCGCCAGCTCCGACCAGGCGAAGTGCAATGGAGTGCATAGGACTTCCTCAATTTTTAGTGCAAAATTTTTCTAAGTCCCTAAAAAACACTGGAGTCTTTTCCTTTTTTCAGAGTGATAGCCTGCAAAGGTCTATCACTCTGAAAAACATAAACTATACACTGGGCTCATGTGTAGGGCAATATAATAACTTTATTTTATTTTATTAAGGACTTGTGTAATGCAATGTATTTGCTGCAACATATACGTCCATGTAACTTTATCATTTCCCACTGTATGCAAATTAGGCAACGCTAGCGCATCTTTGCTTTGATTGCCGAAGTAACGATTTGATTGCCGAAGTAACGCTTGGCGAATTTCGGTTTGGGAATTTGCCCCTAAAAGTAAACTTAAAAGTGAACCACCCCTTTAATCCTTGTTGGTGGCAAAACTTTCTTATTTAGTTTATTTAATGTTTAATTGAATGTTTAGTAGACTTAAAGTGATCCAAATTATGGAAAGATTTTTTGGATGTTTTTCTGTTTCATTGGGTGGGACTCTTAAAACAACGTAGCAGGTATCAGAGGTTTTTGTAATTAGCAGGATTTCAGCTTTATTTCAGGAGTCAGAGTCAGCAGTGCAGAGTATATAAATAACCAGACAAATATAGAATTTAACAGCAATTATATGTACAATTAACTTTAAAACCAATGAAAGTGTTTGATAAAGTTTTGCTATATTGGAACAATGCACAGTAGCTGAATACTAAATTTAAATTTCAGTGGAAGGGGATAGCATACGCTAGAATATGCTAAGAACAAAGGTAGACAGCGGAATAACGGGGTTTGAAGGGACTTGGGTCATGATTTGGGGGGGCATGGGGCTTCAAGTAACACTTTTGTGAAACTCATTCAGTTGTGTCTATTTTGGTGAATCATCCGCAGTTATGGTAGGAACACTGCAGTTACACCAAGTAAATCATCCCATTTTGAATGTACTATCATTAGAGTTCAGGGGAAAATGCTTCATTGTGATAAAAAATGCTGATTGTATTCGAAATTGCAATTTGCTCACTGTGCCTAGGTTAGTGAATGCACCTCATAGAGTAACAGAATTCTCAGCTTTGGCTCAAATGGCCTTTGGATAGCCAGTGTAACAGAAGCTTGGGAAGTTTTTTGTAAAAAATTAAAACTTTTTGAGATTTATTATACCCCGATGCTGCAAAAAGCCCAAATCTGAAAATCCGCCATCTCAGACCTGTCAAGGTCATGTATAAGTCAATGGGAGAGGCTCCAATTTCAATTCAAAGGCATTGCTAGTGATGGGCGACTTTATCCGGCAGGCATGGATTTTCCGCGTATCACAGCCCGCAAATGTTTTCACAAAACTGCGGCAAAAATTATACAGTGACAAAAAAAATTGTTGCGGTCAAAATTGTTTTTGCTATTTCGCTAAACGGTACAGATTGTCCCATCACTAGTTATTGCACTATATATACAAGGCGCACCACAAATGAAGCAGATGTTAAGGTAGATGTATGCTCAATAGTGGAGTGCACCTATGAGAATAAAATGTGTCAGCACATAATGATCTGTTCTATAATGATCTAGTTGAGCCACAGAGAATCACCAGTATTCTTCTCCTGTTTACCCCTATACTAACCCCACACGTTTCCCATACACCTACCTTTATTATAATTTAATTTAGCTCTAATTTGTAAATCCATTATATTGTAACTTTTTCAAACAATCAATAAAATAACATTATTAATAAAAATGTTTGTGAAAAAAAATAAGTGCAGGTGAAAAACGATTTCTACTCTCATAACTTGCACACTTGCACCGTGAAGCCTTCATGCTGCTCTTGTAGTCATTTTGGTAACATATTGCACAGCTTTTGATAAAGGGGGATTTTATCTTGAATGGGACCGGGTCTTAAAAATCTTAAAACCTGCTCCCAGAATCTTATAATTGCCTAGTTCAATAAACCATTTTATTCCAGCCTGCCCTCTTGCAGCTCTTCTTTAAAGGAATTCTGTCACAGGAAAACATTTTTTTGGATACAAAAAAGGTGGTGGTACAAGGTGATGCAAGTGCATTAATGGCAATATAATCTATAACAAGAAACAAAACCAAAGGGAAGGAAAAGATGCAAATAGTAAATGCCATTTGAAGTGCAGGTATGGAATCCGTTATCCGGAAAACCGTTATCCAGAAAGCTCCAAATTACAGGAAGGCCACCTCCCATAAACCCCATATTATCCAAAATAATCCAAATTTATAAAAACTATTTCCTTTTTCTCTGTAGTAATAAAACAGCACCTTGTACTTGATCCCTACTTGATACTAAAATATAATTAATCCTTATTGGAAGCAAAATGATCATTTAATGTTGACATGATTTTCTAGTCAATTTAGGGGCAGATGTATGAAGGGTCGAATATCGAGGGTTAATTATTCGATATTCGACTAGGAACTAAAATCCTTCGACTTCGAATATCGAAGTCGAAGGATTTAGCGCAAATCCTACGATAGAACGATCGAAGGATTATTCCTTCGATCGAACGATTAAATCTTTCGAATCGAACGATTCGAAGGATTTTAATCCAACGATCGAAGGAATATCCTTCGATCAAAAAAACTTAGGCAAGCCTATGGGGACCTTCCCCATAGGCTAACATTGACTTCTGTAGCTTTTAGCTGCCGAAGTAGGGGGTCGAAGTTTTTGCTAAAGAGGCAGTACTTCGACTATCGAATGGTCGAATAGTCGAACGATTTTTAGTTCGAATCGTTTGATTCTTAGTCGTAGTCGAAGGTCGAAGTAGCCCATTCGATGGTCGAAGTAGCCCAAAAAACACTTCGAAATTGTAAGTTTTTTTTATTTGAATCCTTCACTCGAGCTTCATGAATCGGCCCCTTAATGTATGGAGATCCAAACGATGGAAAGATACGTTTTCTGGAAAACCACAGGTCCCAAGCATTCTGGATAACAGATCCCATACCTATATAGTAATCTAAAAACAAAGTCTAGTAAACAGGTCAATGTCAATTCTTCACTTGGGCTTGTAATAATATTGTATGCATTTATCCCAAAAGTACCTGCAAAGATATTAGGGGTCATTTACTATATCTCAGGGTGTAAGTGCTAAACCCCTGGTTAGCATGTATGTGGTGCATTTTAAATGACCCCATGACAACCTTACCATCTGATCATACATCTTGAATATGTGACTGACTATTGAGAGGTGTATCATCAGTTCAATAAATTGTTCTGCTGTTTTAAAGAACCACTGGCTCCCAAAGTTTATTTGATCAAGAGTGAATACTGTGAGGCACATTTACTAAGCTCGAGTGAAGTATTCGAATTTAAAAAACTTCGAATTTCGAAGTTTCTTTTGGGTACTTCGACCATCGAATAGGCTACTTCGACCTTCGACTTCGAATCGAACGATTCAAACTAAAAATCGTTCGACTATTCGGCCATTTGATAGTTGAAGTACTGTCTCTTTATAAAAAACTTAGACTACCTACTTCGGCACAAAACTACCGAGCACCAATGTTAGCATATGGGGACCTTCCCCATAAGCTTTCTATGCTTTTTTTGATTGAAGGAAAATCGTTCGATCAATGGATTAAAATCCTTTGAATCATTCGATTCGAAGGATTTAATTGTTTGATCGAATGTTTTTTCCTTCGAATGTTCGATCGAAGTATTTGCAGTAAATCCTTCGACTTCGATATTCGAAGTTGAAGGATTTTACTTTGATGGTCGAATATCGAGGGTTAATTAACCCTCGATATTCGACCCTTAGTAAATGTGCCCCCGTGTGTGCTTATACCAAGTGTAATCCCTTCCTCCATTCCATATACAGGGCCCCATCTGAAGATAAAGAGTCTAATTATATCGTGCCTACCGGGAGTTGCTGGGAGTTGGACCCCTTGCACAGGTTTTCGAAACCAGTGGATAGTAACCCAAGGGAAGGTTTAGAAAGACCATGACCCATCCACCTCTTACACATTTTTACAGGGACTAAGTTTTACCTGCAACCTACTAGCTTTCAATTGGTCATCACTGGGATCATCTGACTATAGCTGGAAAAGGTGGGAGCTAAAACATGGAGCTGTCCACTGCTCCTATATAAACTATAGCAAAAAAGGGGAAGTTTTGCTCACCAATACATTTTAAACCATTAGGTGTGGGTGCAATGAGGCTGTGCCCAAAAATTCATACAGACACAGGAAAAGCTGTTCAGTATTTTAACATATGTAATAAAAGTCAGTAAAAGTTTGCAAACCAGATACCAGGACCAGATTGCAATATATGGACAAAAAAATCCGAGTTTTGTTTAAAAAAAGGGGAGGAAATTTTCTTAGTAGCTCAATGCACAAAATGCTTGTGACTTTTCTGGATAAGGGATCTTTCTCTGTAAACATTAAAAAAATCCAAACTGTTTCATTACCAATATAATTTACCTCACGTCTTTTAATATACCAGAGAAAAAGTAAATCAGTCAAAAAATGAATAATTCTTTGTTATAACTGGGCTCTGTGGGAAACGGTCTTCGGCTTTTATCGGCCTTTTTTGAGTAATGGGTTTGGAAAAACCCATTACCTGTACGTGCAGCTGTGGCATTTCTTTATTTTGCCTGCTATAGATATCTGCACCTTCTTTATCTTCAAAGAGAACATTTTCAAAGTTTTCTGAAGCATAGCCTTACTATGAGTCAACCAATACAACACTGCACAGAAACCCTGCTAAAATCAGCAAATACTAATGTTTCAAGAGCGAGTTGGACGTAGAAAATAAAATCACTTTGGATATAAACTGTTTGAACGCTTTTTGCAGTTCTAGTCAATGTGTTAAACATCACTCAACATATGGCACATTTTGACACTTCACAGGAAGGGTCTGTCCTTCTTTGAGACTAAAGACAAAGCTTGTTCTAGGAAATGTTAAGCTTAAATATAACTTACAAAATAACTTACAATGGCACTTTTAAAATTAGCCATAAATGAAACTCCTACAATATTTTAGCTTAAGTGGAGTTGGGAGGAGGTGAAAATGATAAAATGATTTCTTAGAGAAGAAGGAAAGCTACAGAGGCAGATTAGTGCCAATAAATTAGCCACAATAGTGCAAGCTAGAACACTATATTTATTCTGTAGAATGCTTTACCATACATGAGTAAATAGCTCTAGAATTTCTATCTGGTTGTTTAGGATAGCAGCTGCCATATTAGCTTGGTGTGACATCCCTTCCTGCGTGAGTCTCTCCCTGCTCCCTCATAACTCTGGTCTCATATTACAGCAGAGAGGGGGAGGAGGGAGAGGGAAAGAGGAGCAAACTGAGCATGCTCAAGCCCTAGCCCTGGCTTGTGCTGAAGACAGGAAATCTGATACAGAAGCCCAATGTACACAATAAAAGGTGGTGTTTCTTTTGACAGAGGGTTTACTTTTATTTATATGGACCTTTCTGATAAAGCTTATTTGGTTTTAACCGTTCCTTCTCCTTTAAAGCATGTGCTTGAACATAAAAATTATCGCAATCATATATACAATAAGCAGTGGCAAAAAGATGGAGTAAACTATGTTATGACATTGAATAGCTTGCACAAAGCAACTAGGACACCGTGACCCGCCATAGCACAACATGTCACAGAATTCATTTCACTGGGAAAAGTTGTGATAATAAGCTAGAGTGATTTGGTTATTGCCTGATATAATTGCTCCATCTTATATGACAGCCCAGGAATGTCATGATAATAAAGCTTAAAGTGGTACAGAGTATGAATGTCATCTAAAGTCCCTAGCAAACATATTTATAGTATATAAAGCCTAATTCATTAAAAAAAAGCTGGTTATTATTTTTAAAAAATCTTCTATAGTATTTCTGTCTTTCCTGCAGAATTGGGACCATGATTTCTAGTACAGGTATAGGATCTATTATCCAACCCGGGACCTGGTTTCCAGATAAGGGGTCTTGGTAATTTGAATCTTCATACCTTAACTTGGCTAAAAAGTCATTTAGACATTATGGGGCACATTTACAAAGCTCGAGTGAAGGATTCGAATTAAAAAAACTTCGAATTTCGAAGTGTTTTTTTGGCTACTTCGACCATCGAATGGGCTACTTCGACCTTCGACTACGACTTCGACTACGAATCGAACGATTCGAACTAAAAATCGTTCGACTATTCGACCATTCGATAATCGAAGTACTGTCTCTTTAAGAAAAACTTCGACCCCCTAGTTCGGCAGCTAAAAGCTACCGAACTCAATGTTAGCCTATGGGGAAGGTCCCCATAGGCTTGCCTGCGTTTTTTTGATCGAAGGATATTCCTTCGATCGTTGTATTAAAATCCTTCGAATCGTTCGATTCGAAGGATTTAATCGTTCGATCGAACGAATAATCCTTCGATCGTTCGATCGCAGGATTTGCGCTAAATCGTTCGACTTCGATATTCGAAGTCGAACGATTTTAGTTCCTGGTCGAATATCGAGGGTTAATTAACCCTCGATATTCGACCCTTAGTAAATCTGCCCCTAAATAAACCCAATAGCATAGCTTTGCCTCCAAAAAGTATTAATTACAGTATATATTTGCTGGGAACTTGGGATCAAGTATAAGGTTCTGTTTTATTACTATACCAAAAGAGGAAATCATTTTAAAAATATTTTGCACCTTTGGTGGCTTTGCTCATGAGCATTTACAAACTGGCAATTCTGATTCTGTTCACCTTTACATTAACTTTTATTATGATAGTAGAGAGTGATATTCTGAGAGAATTTGCATTTGGTTTTTATTTGTAATTATTTGTGGTTTTTGAGTTATTTAGCTTTTTATTTAGCAGCTCTCAACAGCAATTTTAGCAGTCTGGTTACTAGGGTCAAATAGCCTATGAGTAAGTGCCCCAGTAGGCACGAAAAGCGTTAGGCAGTCATCTGTATGTCCTAATAAATTATTTGAATTTTTAATTATAATTTTGTTCGGTGACCCCCATTTGAAAGCTGGAAAGAGTCAGAAGAAGAAGGCAACTAATTAAAAAAAAAGTATAATAAAGAAAAAATGAAGTTCAATTGAAAAGTTTGGTCATCTTTTTTTAAAACATGAACGCTGGATTGCTAAATAATGTCCAGATCAGTTGCTTGATGAACATTACATTGTGGTTATGTGCAATCATGTATTGTTCAGATTAATTACTAATAGGCCTTGTTTATAGGAATGTTTATCATTTTCCATTTTTAAAGGCAAATAGTTTGCTTCTTTTCCTTCATTTAAAATGGATATAAATGTCTAAAATAGTTGTTGGTTAATATCTTTTTAGGGTAAGATCAACAAAGCAGCACATTCTCTCACATATATAATCTTAATATTTTGCATATTCTGCTGCAAAAGAGGAGAGGCAGGAAACTTTGCACATAGTACATTTGTACAGCGCAGTCTTATAACAGAGCAAAAAAATGAAAGGTTGTTGGATTTTATTTCAGTAGAATATAGTAGCTCGCTCCATTATAAAGAGGTTATTATTAGCATGAAGCTGCAGATGAACTAGCAGTGTATGAGCATGGTAAATGTCCCTAAGAAAGGAGACTACTGGATTAATGTGGTTTCATTAGATGACAAGGATACAATAGGGAAAGAGAAAGATAGCGGAAGGACACTAAAGAGTTTTTTTTTATTGGACTCATTATTTAAAGGTTGAAGGTGACATTTTACAAAGAATTCACATTCAGTTCTATTATTCATCCTTTGTAATGGTGCAGAAAAAAATGCATTGCATGCATTTTACCTCCTAAAAATGTCATTTTATTATATTATATACTGCAGAGAGAAACTTTCTCCATAGAGTCTAGACTGAAATGAGGGGTGGTAGTGTCTCTTCATTCTCTTACAGGAAGTGGCCATAGGACTTACTGCCAGATTGAACCCTGCAGCAACAGGAAAACCCCTCCCACCTTCCTGGGTTTAGTTTCCTATTTTTTTTCACCATTCATTCTACTAGTGATGCAGACCCCCTTTGACCTAATCATATTAGACTAAGTGAAAAATTAAGGTATGTGCCCCCTTTAAAACAACAGAGAAGCACTTAAAATAACAGAAAGTGCTTAAATTATATATACTGTATGTGTGTATGTCTATAAAAGGTACTAGCACTATAATAATTATTCTATTTCCTAAAACACATGTAAAGCTAGTTTTCTATGTTCTAAAAAGTTCATGACAAATGTCTTGTTGGTATCCTGCTTAGATTATTTTATAAAATGCAATTTTGGAGGGAGCATTAAGTACAAACCCAGAAAATGTCTAAAGGACTAATGGATTCTGGCAAGTCTAGAATAAGATTTGAGATTTTTAACTGACAAAATTCTTTGCTTGTCTACATATCAAAACAATGTAGACAATCGATTTAAAGGGCTGACCATTGAAGCCACAACTCAACAGGCCCAACATCTTCTATTCCAGGTTTTTTTGCCTGTCAGGGGAGTTGGGGGTTGTAGTTCAACCTCATAAGTAGGGCACCAGGTTAGCAATTCCTAAGGTTTATGCTGTTGGGGCAGGCTTTGTCTTTTAGGAGGAAAGTCACTAAAATGTATTAGATGCAGAATTACATTGCTGGTAAGAATCTAATCTACAGTTGAAATGCCTGCTGTGCACATATGGTCATTTTGATGAAAAGTGTCATTTAGGTATAATCCACTTGCAATTCATATATACAGCTTGCATCCAAAGAATGTCAATTCCATGTGGAGTACTTTCATTATAACCATGTGGCAGCTAACATGCACTGAGTTATACTAATGGGATTGCTGAACTGCTGTTCCATGGGAAGAAAGAGAGAAAAAGAGAATGAGTGACTAATATCACCTTAATATGCCTCATATCACCTTAATATGCCTCATATCACCTTAATACGGCATCATCCACTATTTCGCAAACAATCCCACCGATAATTAACCCTTTCCCTGCCAGCCGTTTTGTCCTAGAAGCGAACATCTACTGCTAAGCAGTTTTTAGACATTTTGTACTCTTTCACTTTAAGGGCCTTTCCTAGGGCAGTCTTTTAGTTTACCCAGTAAAACAATATATTGTTTTTTTCAGGACAACCTGAACTTTCAAGATATGCAAGAATTTTGGTGTAACACTACTTCTGTAAAAAAAAAAATAGGCTTCTAAGTGTCTAATAAAATGAAAAAAATCATGTTTCACAAAGAACAATCACATATATCAGAAACATAATTTATTTTATGTACGAGAACACAGCCGATTTGGAAAGGTCTCCTGAATGCAGCAATACCAAATATATATCGTTTTATGGAGATTTTTCACTTGAATAGATCAAAATCTCTAAGCAGTACACTACCAAATTTCCAAAGCACCTCTCCCCAAACGGCATCCTTCTGATTTCAAGGCCAAACATTCCACTAACAGTAGGTTTACCCTAGAAAACTACCCATTATTAGAAAGACCAGATTCTGGTGAATCACAATTGGGTAAATATATCTTTGTACTCCAAACTACCAAGTTGCAATTGTTTCCTAAAGTTATAATGTTTTATAGAAATTGGTGAATTTTTTGAAAAATGACCTCAAAGCTTCCACTCAACAGCATCATCAACAGCCCTACAGAGCATTGATTGGGGCATTAGGTTTTCAGCTAAAAACTCAGAACAGAAATGGTTGTCCTTTAAAATGATATTAAATCATTATTGTTCTCAATTTATTCCCTTAAAGGGATACTGTCATGGGAAAAATTTTTTTTTTCAAAATGAATCAGTTAATAGTGCTGCTCCAGCAGAATTCTGCACTGAAATCCATTTCTCAAAAGAGCAAACAGATTTTTTTATATTCAATTTTTAAATCTGACACGGGGCTAGACATTTTGTCAATTTCCCAGCTGCCCCATGTCATGTGACTTGTGCCTGCACTTCAGGAGAGTAATGCTTTTTGGCAGGCTGCTGTTTCTCCTTCTCAATGTAACTGAAGGAGTCTCAGTGGGACATGGGTTTTTACGATTGAGTGTTGTTCTTAGATCTACCAGGCAGTTGTTATCTTGTGTTAGGGAGCTGCTATCTGGTTACCTTCCCATTGTTCTTTTGTTTGGCTGCTGGGGGGAAAAGGGAGGGGGTGATAATCACTCCAACTTGCAGTACAGCAGTAAAGAGTGATTGAAGTTTATCAGAGCACAAGTCACATGACATGGGGCAGCTGGGAAATTGACAAAATGTCTAGCCCCATGTCAGATTTCAAAATTGAATATAAAAAAATCTGTTTGCTCTTTTGAGAAATGGATTTCAGTGCAGAATTCTGCTGGAGCAGCACTATTAACTGATTCATTTTGAAAAATTTTTTTTTTCCCATGACAGTATCCCTTTAAGGACTAAACGTAGAAGCTCTAAGAATCATCCTTTGTGGCTTAATACAGAGGTAAAGAAGTTAATGGGAAAGAAGAGAAAGGCATTTAAAAACTACAAATCTGTAGGGACAAAAGCTGCATTTAATGAATATAAACACTGTAATAAATGTTGTAAATCAGCAATCCGGAAGGCTAAGAAAAGAAATGAAGAGTTAATTGCGGTGGAGGTGAAAACTAACCCTAAAAAGTTTTTTAAATATATTAATAGTAAAAAGATGCAGGTTGAGAGTGTTGCTCCATTAAATAATGGTACCAGTATGGTTGTAACAGATACAGATAAGGCAAATGTGTTAAACCAGTTCTTTTCTTCAGTGTATACAATAGAGGAGTCTGGGTTCACAGGCTCACTTAATAACTGCACGAATGGTTCAGCTCAATCTAGTCAGTGGCTGACTCAGGATATGATTCAAAAAGCTTTAATACAAATTAATGTAAACAAGGCTCCAGGGCCTGATGGCATACACCCCCGGGTTCTAAGAGAGCTTAGTTCAGTTTTAGACCAGCCCTTATTTCTGATTTTCTCAGATTCACTGTCATCTGGTATGGTGCCTATGGATTGGAGAAAAGCTGATGTTATTCCAATATTTAAAAAGGGATTACGATCTCAGCCTGGCAATTATAGGCCAGTAAGCTTGACATCTGTGGTGGGCAAATTATTTGAAGGCTTGTTAAGGGATCACATTCAAAATTTTGTCCTAATGAATGGCATTATGAGCAACAATCAGCATGGCTTTATGAAGGATAGGTCATGTCAGACGAATTTGATTGCATTTTATGATGTGGTAAGTAAGATGCTGGACAGTGGGGGGGCAGTAGAGGTGATCTATTTGGATTTTGCCAAAGCGTTTGATACTGTGCCCCACAAACGACTGCTTTCTAAACTAAGGTCTGTTGGGCTTAATGAAGTCGTTTGCACGTGGATAGGAAACTGGCTACAGGATCGGGTACAGAGGGTGGTTGTTAATGGGACATTCTCTACTTGGAGTAAGGTTCTTAGTGGGGTCCCCCAGGGCTCAGTATTGGGTCCACTTTTATTTAACTTGTTCATTAATGACTTAGGGGAGGGTGTTGTAAGTAATGTATCAGTGTTTGCAGATGACACAAAATTATCCAGCCCAATTAATTCCATCCAGGATGTGGCATCCTTGCAACATGATCTTGACAAACTGGCAATCTGGGCAGCTAAGTGGCAAATGAGATTCAATGTTGATAAATGTAAAGTCATGCACCTGGGATGTAAAAATATCCAAGCCACTTATACCCTTAATGGGACTGCACTAGGCAAATCCATAATGGAAAAGGACCTTGGAGTCCTTGTAGATGATAAACTTGGGTGTAGCAAGCAATGCCAGTCAGCAGCATCAAGGGCAAATAAGGTCTTGAGCTGTATTAAAAGGGGCATAGAGTCAAGGGAGGAGGGGGTCATTCTTCCACTGTATAGAGCACTTGTAAGGCCCCATCTAGAATATGCCGTACAGTTTTGGTCTCCATCACTCAAACAGGACATTATTGTATTAGAGAGGGTACAGAGAAGGGCAACTAAGCTGGTAAAAGGTATTGAAAATCTTAGCTATGAGGAAAGACTGGCCAAATTGGAGATGTTCACGCTGGAGAAGAGGCGCTTAAGGGGTGATATGATGACTATGTATAAATATATAAGGGGATCATATAATAATTTCTCTAATGCTTTATTTACCAGTAGGTCTTTCCAGCTGACACAAGGTCACCCATTCCTATTAGAAGAAAAGAGGTTCCGCCTAAATATTCGGAAGGGTTTTTTACAGTGAGAGCTGTGAAGATGTGGAATTCTCTCCCTGAATCAGTTGTACAGGCTGATACATTAGATAGCTTTAAGAAGGGGTTGGATGGCTTTTTAGCAAGTAAGGGAATGCAGGGTTATGGGAAATAGCTCATAGTCCAAGTTGATCCAGGGACTGGTCTGATTGCCATTTTGGAGTCAGGAAGGAATTTTTCTCCCTCTAAGGCAAATTGGAGAGGCTTCAGATGGGTTTTTTGCCTTCCTCTGGATCAACTGGCAGATAGGTAGTTAATAAAAAAAAAAAAAAAAAGGTTGAACTCGATGGACATGTGTCTTTTTTCAACCTTACTTACTATGTTACTATGTTACTATGTTACTATGTATCATATCTCCCACACATCATTAGATATCAATGTAAACACCCCAAATATGAAAGCCTGGCATCCACTGAACAGTTTGATGCCCAAAATGTATAGGTTAACCTAAACATGTGGTATATAGGGGCCCAAAAATGTAGACACCCTATTTGAGCTATCAGTTCTGTAATTCCAGATACTGCAAAATCAACATATTGACATAGATTGGGGGGGCAAAGTTAGAAAAAAGTACGTTCACCCCAGAAAATCATATATTTTCGGAAAGTACACATTCCCCTGAATCCAAATTGGGTATACATGTCTTTCTACTCCAAAGCACCAAGCTGCAAAACTTTCCGAAGTTTGGCAATTTTAGTGACATTTTCAAAAATCACCTCAAAACGTCCACCATGCAGCATCGTATGTCCCACATACTATTGAGTATCAAAATAAATCACCCCAAATATGAAAGCCTGGGGTCCTCTGAACAGTTTGAGGCTCAATATGTATAGGTGTACCCAAGCATGTGGCATATAGGGGCCCCAAAATGAAGACCCCCCATATGGTCTGGCATTTCAGGTGCTGCAAAATCAACACATTTACATCATTTTTGGGGGGGGGGGCAAAGCGAGAAAAAAGTAAGTTCACCCCAGAAAACCATATATTTTCGGAAAGTACACATTCCCCCGAATCCAAATTGGGTATGCATGTCTTTGTACTCCAAAGCACCAAGCTGCAAAACGTTCCTAAATTTGGCGATTTTGGTGACATTTCCAAAAATCACCTCAAATTTTCCACCCTGCAGCATATGAAAGCCTAGGGTCCTCTGAACAGTTTGATGCCCAATATGTATAGGTGTACCCAAGCACGTGGCATAAAGGGGCCCCAAAAGAAAGACCCCCATATGGTCTGTCATTTCAGGTACTGCAAAATCAACACATTTACATAGATTTGGGGGGGGGCAAAGGTAGAAAAAAGTAAGTTCACCCCAGAAAACCATATATTTTCGGAAAGTACACATTCCCACAAATCCAAATTGGGTATGCATGTCTTTGAACTCCAAAGTACCAAGCCACAAACCATTCCTAAATTTGGTGATTTTGGTGACATTTCCAAAAATCAACTCATAATTTCCACCCTGCAGCATTGTATGTCCCACATACTTTTAGGTATCAAGAGAAATCCCCCCCAAATATGAAAGCCTAGGGTCCTCTGAACAGTTTGATGTCCAATATGTATAGGTGTACCTAAGTATGTGGCATATAGGGGCCTCAAAATGAAGACCCCCATATGGTCTGTCATTTTAGGTGCTGCAAAATCAACACATTTACATCGTTTTGGGGGGGGGCAAAGGTAGAAAAAAGTCCGTGCACCCCAGAAAACCATATCTTTTTGGAAAGTACACATTCCCCCGAATCCATATTGGGTATACATGTCTCTACTCCAAAGCACCAAGCTGCAAAACTTTCCTAAGTTTGGCAATTTTAGGGACATTTCCAAAAATCACCTCAAAACGTCCACCATGCAGACCCATATGGTCTGTCATTTCAGGTACTGCAAAATCAACACATTTACATAGTTTTGGGGGGGGCAAAGGTAGATAAAAGTGCGTTCACCCCATAAAACCATATATTTTCAGAAAGTACACAATCCCACGAATCAAAATTGGGTATGCATGTCTTTGTACCCCTAAGTATCAAGCCGCAAACCATTCCTAAATTTGGTGATTTTGGTGACATTTCCAAAAATCACCTCAAATTTCCACCCTGCAACATTGTATGTCCCACATACTTTTAGGTATCAAGAGAAACCACCCCAAATATGAAAGCCTAGGGTCCTCTAAACAGTTTGATGCCTAAAATGTATAGGTGTACCCAAGCTCGTGGCATATAGGGGCTCCAAAACAAAGACCCCCAAATGGTCTGTCATTTCAGGTACTGCAAAATCAACACATATACATCGTTTTGGGGGTGGGGCAAAGGTAGAAAAAAGTGCGTTCACTCCATAAAACCATATATTTTCAGAAAGTACACATTCCTGCAAATCCAAATTGGGTATTCATGTCTTTGTACTCCAAGTCGCAAGCCTTTCCTAAATTTGGCGATAAAAGCAATGGTTTTTACATTTCTGAAAATCACCTAAAAATATTGCAATTGGCCGCATATATCTCACCCATTGATATACCAAGGCAGCTGGCATGTGCGGACCCCAAATAAAAATAGTGCATATGAGTTTTCTCTGCTGTCGATTCGCCTTCTGTGAACATAGACCCTTGACTTCATATTATGTGCCTCAAGACCCTCCTAACAGCAAAGACCCCCCAAAACCATATATTTTTGGAAAGTACACATTCTGCCGATTCCAACAAAGATAAAGATGTCTTTCTACATGAAACTAACAAACTGCAAAGCTTTTCTAAACGTAGAGGTTTTTACAACATTTCTGAAAATCGCCTAAAAATGTTGCAGTTTGCTGCATTTATGACACACAATGTTTTACGTACAAAGAAAAATCACTCTAAATATGGATGTCAGAGGTCTAATGAATAGTTTGATGCCCAATATGCATACCAAAGTATGTGGCGTGTACAGACCCAAAATGAAAAACATGCATATGAATTTTCAAGCTAGCCAACTAAGCTGCAGAAAAGAGAGCCCCAATGTGCGTTATGTGCCGTAAGTGTAAAAAAGACCCCCAGAAACCCATATATTTTTGGAAAGCACATATTCTGGCGGATCAAACTAAGTAAAATCTATCTTTCTATACCAAAGCACCAAACAGCAAAACTATACTAAATATACATAAGGAACAATAATGCAGGAATAAAATTGCAATAAAACCACAAAAATAGCGTAAATCAATGCAACAACAATAAAATAGTTCAGATTCGTAATTCGTGGCCAAAATCGATTATCCAATAGTCACGCTGGTATGGGAACTTCTGTCTGGAAACCGGTTATCCATAAACTTTGAATTACAGGAAGACCATCTCCCATAGACTCAATTTTAATGAAATAATTCTAATTTTTAAAAATTATTTCCTTTTTCTTTGTGATAATAAAGCAGCACATTGTACTTGATCCCAACTAAGATATAATTAATCCTTATTGGAAGCAAAACAATCTTATTGGATTTAATTTGTGTTTAAATGACTTTTTAATAGATTTAAGGTACAGAGACCCAAATTACAGAAAGACCCCTTATCCAGAAAACCCCAGGTCTCAAGAGTTATGGATAACAGGTCCATACCTTCATATGGAATCAACAATTACTTGAGGTTTCACAAGTATATATCACAGGTATTGGACCTCTTATCCAGCATGCTCGAGACCTGAGGTCTTCTGGATAATGGATCTTTCTGTAATATGCAAGTGCCTCAAAACTTTTTTTTCCATGCAACCATGACGTGCCTTGAGTTGCTGACAGATCTCACCTGCTCTAACTGACACTTTGCAATGCACTGTTGACAAAAAGTATGATGGACTGTTGTGTTCTGGAAGCACACTAATGAACCATGTATAGCTCAAAAACAAAAAGAATAAAAAATACTAAAACGGTAAATACAATTCTAGTTGAATTAATTTGTATCTATAAAAAGTGTTGAATGGATCAGTACAGAGTACTTTTAAAATGCATGTAATCTAAAGTGTATTAAAAAAAAAATTGTAATGATTTTTATGATAATGGTTTATGTAGATGAAGCAGGGTTTACATATGTGCTGTTTTATGCTGTATATTTTTTATAAATACCTACATTGTTCAGGAATAGTTTTCCTTTTAACACCTTGTATGTCAGGAACTTAACACTGTATTTCATTACAATAAAAATACATTGGTTGGCTGCAGGGCCGCCATTAGAAATCACGGGGCCCCGTACAACAAAATTTTTGGGGCCCCCTGGGCCCCGCCCACACTGACGACCAAGCTCCGCCCCATATCCCGCCCACATCGCAGTTAAAAGACCACACAGACATCAGCGCTAAAAAAGTAACCCCCCCCCCACACAAGTTGTAAAAAGCTATTGATGGTCAGGGCCCCCTTATAAAAAAAATTGGGGCCCCAAAAAAAAAAAATTAAAATTTTTTTTTTTTTAAAAACATTGGTGGCAGGGGCCCCCTGTTAAAAAAAACTTGGGGCCCCAACAAAAAAAAATGTAAAAAAAACTAAAAAATAAACAAACATTGGTGGCAGGGGCCCCCTTCTAAGTTAAAAACAAATTGGGGCCCCAAAAAAAAATTTGAAAAATTTTTTATTTTTTTTTGAAAAAAAACAAAAAACATTGGCGGCAGGGGCCCCCTTATAAGTTAAAAACAAATTGGGGCCCCAAAAAAAAATTTGAAAAAAAATTAATTTTTTTTTGAAAAAAAAAAAAAACATTGGCGGCAGGGGCCCCCTTATAAGTTAAAAACAAATTGGGGCTCCAAAAAAAATTTAAAAAAAAAATAATTTTTTTTTGAAAAAAAAAAAAAACTGGTGGCAGGGGCCCCCTTTTTGAAAAAAAAATTTTTTTGAAAAAAAAAAAATGGTGGCAGGGGCCCCCTTACAAGTTAAAAACAAATTGGGGCCCCAAAAAAAATTTAAAAAAAAAATAATTTTTTTTGAAAAAAAAAAAAACTGGTGGCAGGGGCCCCCTTACAAGTTAAAAAAATTTGGGGCCACCAAAAAGAAAATTAATTTTTTTTTTAAAAAAAAAACCCAAAAAAAACAATGGTGGCAAGGGGCCCCTTACGAGTTAAAAAAAAAATTGGGGCCCCAAAAACAAAAGTTTTAAAAAAAAGATTGGTGGCAGGGGCCTATAGAATATTAAAATAATACATTGGTGGCCAGGGGATTAAAAAAAAAAAAACACAAACTGGTGTTCAGTAGAATTGAACTCATGGCTTCAGTACTTCAACTTCGCCTCCTTTCGCGACTTCGGGTCTTTTCACCGCTTCAGGACTTCGGCTTCGGCTGTTTTCGTGACTTCGGGTCTTTGCGCTGCTTCAGGACTTCGGCTGTTTTCGTGACTTCGGGTCTTTTCGGCTCTTCGTGACTTCGTGACTTCGGCTTTTTCCGTGACTTCGGGTCTTTTCGTCGCATCGGCTTCGGCTTTTCGGCACTTCCGCATTCGGCACTGAAGAGGCAAGACGTACGGCTCGGGCGCTCGTAAGGGGGGCCCGGATCTTCAAAAAAATGCAGCGCTGCCGGGCCCCCCTTCATGCCCGGGCCCGGTACGCTTGTCCCCCCTGTCCCCCCCTGATGGCGGCCCTGGTTGGCTGACTCTATTATGGAGACTATTGAGAATTCAAGTTTTAATAAAATTAACTAAGGCCTGTTTCCATATCTGCTCTCAAATATTGTATCTTATTGGTTCATTTTAGGTTAAAGCCAATGTTCTCTCTAATTCCTTCTTGGCTATGTCCACAAAAAAATATTTTGAGTGCACAGTCTAAACTTCTGTACAAACATTTTTTTAAGAATTATGTGCTTTACATATCTTGGATGGGAAGAGTGTCAGCAAACAAATTGGTCCTACTACCAAAAATCCTTTATTTATTCAGGGTATTACCTGTCCCAATAGTGAGATCAGACTTACAGAAACTGGAATCAAATATCTCAAAATTTGTGTGGAACAAAAAAGCTCCCAGGGTAAAGCTTAACACTATGCAAAGATCTACCTCGGAAGGAGGCCTAGGTCTTCCAAACCTCTGGAAATATTATATAGCTGCACAGTTAGCTCACCTGCCAGCCATGCATGCCCAAAGCAATGCCCCCCTGTGGCAATCCCTAGAAAACTGGTTTGTACACCCTTTCTCAGCTGATGCTATGATATGGTCTATGGTGAAACATAGGCCACCAATAACCGGTCGTACTCTACGACATTCTATTAAAATTTAGGATGCGAACGCACCCAATTACTCGCTATTTTCAGCCCACTCCCCAATTAGACCATTTTTCTGTAACCCTCAATTTATCCCAGGTATCCAAAGCCACCCATTTCAGTGGTGGAGAGCCATAATCTTATACGAGTGAAAGACCTACTTACCGTTAGGGGTCCTGCTACCTTCATTTATGAGAAAGATATGACCTCCCAGAATCAGAATATTTTCGAGCAAATCAACTCACACTTTGTTACTGAAAATTGGAGACAACATTTTTTGAGAAATGGTGTATGGATGGAGTCGCACCCTTAAAAGCGATCTCCTCTATGTACAGATATATCAACTCCCCTACATCCTTAATTGACGTAAGGTATATTCAGTAATGGGAAAGAGAACTGGGGAGATCCCTGACAGATAAACAATGGAGTAAACTATGGGACAACTTAGAAAATGTTCTAATAATACAATATTGCTAGAATCTGGTTACAAAGTTCTCTTTCGTTGGTATCTCACTCCTAACAGATTAGCACTTATGTACCCGAATCTGAATAATGAATGTTTTCGGGGATGCAACACGGCTGGAGATATGGTACACATATGGTGGAATTGCCCTCGAGCAACCAGGTATTGGATCAGGGTGTATAATCTAATTTTTGGTGTTCTAAATGTGAATTTATTGAAAGACCCTTATGAGGCGTTAATGGGTTCCCCACCACAAAATGTTACAATAGCACAAAGGAAGCTTATTATCAACATATTTTTGGCTGCTAGGCTGGTCCTGGCAAGATCTTGGAAATCTCTGCAAATAAACTTTAACCTGCTAAAACCCAAAATAGATTGGATAATGGTAAACGAAAAGTTAACCGGTATTGCTCTAGACAGGGTTTCCATGTTTCTGAAAATATGGCAGCCCTGGATAGACTACAGATATGGAGGAACCCTCCCTCCTCAATTGCTGACACTCTGACCATCCAGATATAAATACAGTAGTTCTTTTACAAAAACAATGGGAACGATATGATAACGTAGTAAACCACCTTCTTGCTTCAGTTATTTTTCTTTATAAATATTTTCTTTTTTTCTATTATTGAATATGTATAATTTTAGTTTGATATTTATGTTGAACATACTGGTCAATTGTTACATACAACATGTTCTAATATGATAAATGATTCATCTGTTCATTATGCAATGCTATATGCTATAAGATGTACATGACTAATACATTACGATATTTCCTTGTCTGTAACAAACGACAAACCCTTTTCTTTTGCTTTTGAAAAAATAATAAAAATTTATTGAAACAAAAAAAAAAAATTATGTGCTTTGATCACAATTGATACAAAATTCTTTGTGTGTGGCTATATTAGAGGAGACAGTGGTTAATATTTTATGCTATTAAATTAATATTTTATGCTATTCGGTCTATTTGCAATATGAATGACTTGTCCTTGTTTAATGTTAAACCAGCTTATTTCCCATACTCCTCAATTACCATTAGGGCACGAAATGGATGGGGGGGGGGTCTGGGCTCTTCAAAATATCATCAGCATATAATTCTATTTTCTCCTCTAAAGTTTTATATTTAAGGCATGTTACCTTAGGCTTTTGTTGAAAGAGGAGGGGGCATCTATGTCTTGTGCCTGTACCCTTTGGTGACTTTACCCTATATACATAAACATTAGCCAAAGGTTAATTGAATATCATTTTAATCCTATTTGTAAAACTTTTTCCAAATCCCAAATTTACACAATACAACCCAGAAAAAATGGCTATTTCACAGTATCAAACCCTTTATTAGTCTCTAGGGATTGTATTACTCTGGAAAATGTTTTCTCATTTGTGATTTTGTGAGTTATCGCCTAAAATTTGGGGTTTTCTATGGCATAAAACTTGCCTGATCTGGGTGTATAATATCTGTAATCACCATAGATAATCTCATGGCTAGCTGACAAACAATACTTATTAGTGGATACTTATTAGTGGTAGCTACAAGGAAAGCCATGCCTTCATTGTTGTGAAAAAGAAATTTAATCAATAATTTATCACGTGAAAACTCATGGACAGGAGTTAAGTAGAAGAGAAAAAACATTTCTCCCAATTCAGCTCCAGTTTTTTTCCCAGAGACATCAATAGATTTTTCATGTGATAAACCATAAAATGTTTTTCTGAATTGAATTGCATCTCAAATTGAATCTCGTCCATGACTTTTCATGTGATAAACCCTTTTCTTACTGAATTGAATCTGACCCAATGTCCAGGGACAAATGTTTATAGATTTTTAGTATCATATTCCCTGGGTATATATACTTATATTATTTTTTGTTTGTTCGCTTATATATGCTTACTGTTCTTTGTATCTTTGTTTAATGTATGTTGCTAAGATAATTTTGTTTTGCAACTTTTAGAATTACTAATACATTTGCAATGTTTCTATTTTTTCAGTTTTAATTAAGTATATCAGTTGCTATCATAAGCTTTAAACATGAATTTAATTGTTTATTGATGAACAATTCAATAAAATATGTGAGAGAAACTAAACACTGCAATAATATGATTCAAGTTCTCCCTACAGGGAATCTATATAACTGTAAATGTTTTGCACATAGTGCAGTATTTACTCTGTATTTAACACTTAAACTAGGATTTAGTCAAAGATTTTTCAATCATAGACATTTTATAATTGTAAAAATATACTGTAGCTAAAGAACAACAAAAATAGACACCATAGACACCATATGACACCATATGTGTAGTGATCAGGAACACCAAGAGAAGTACAAGTATGGGATCAGTTATCTGGAAACCTGTAATCCAGAATGCTCCAAATTATGGAAAGGCCATCCCCCATTATATTCAAAAAATTCCAATTTGTAAAAAGCATTTCCTTTTTCTCTGTAATAATAAAACAGTACCCTGTTCTTGATCCAAACTAAGATATAATTAATCCTTATTGGAAGCAAAACCAGCCACTTAGGCTTACATTGTTTTCTAGGGGGCTTAAAATATGAAGATTAGTGATGGGCGAATTTGCGCCGTTTTGCTTCGCCGAAAAATTTGCGAAATTCGCAAAACAGCGAAAAATTCGCGAAACGGTGCCGAATTTTTTTTTCGCGAATTTTTCGCTGTTTTGCGAATTTCGCGAATTTTTCGGCGAAGCGAAACGGCGCAAATAAATTCGCCCATCACTAATGAAGATCCAAATTACAGAAAGATCCATTATCCAGAAAACCCCAGGTCCCAAGTATACTGGATAACAGGTCCCACACCTTTATTGTCTGATTCTTTATATAAATTGTGGGTTAAGTAGGAGAAAATTATTTCCAATGAAATCCTATGAACAATCAAAATCAAAACCACCTTCCTTGTTGTAGATGGATGTGGGTTTGCAGTCTGAGCTACTGGACTTTCCCTTTATGTCAGATACAAAAAAAACATTAGTGTTGTAAAAAATGTAAGTGTTCTCTGGCTTGGTTAATTGGTATTTTATGACACCTACTTTTAAAACCTGTTTATTATCATTATAGCAATCTTTTTTCCATCTCACAGATGAAGGCTCTCAATTAAGCATACTTATGTGAATTGCAGGGCAGGGAAACAGGGTTATCGTAAGATAGTAAGTGGAGTTGGCATGGAAATTTAGAACAAATAAGCATATGGGCAAACTATTACTGTATGTTAACCCTATCCCATCTGAACTAGAAGTAATTTAAATATATTTTACATTTAATTTTCTTAACAAATATCTAGAGAGGTGACCGTGTATTACTGTGGACTACTGTATAATAATGAAGAAAGAAACAAAAGGTGCGCTTGGAAATACCTATAGAGAGAGGGGAGACAAAGCCTATCTAGTGTAGTATCCTCTATGCACTCGAGAAAGTATTAGACGATCGGTTCTACTCACATACAAAAGGATGTAGTTTCGCGAAAAGAATGCCGATCGCGTCTGCCAGCAGTCAGAGGTCGGTTTGCGGCTGATGTATCTGGTCGGTCTTGCGCCTATTGGATGGGGGTGCCAAATAGTGTGGTAACGCTAATTACAGTAAAGCTGTCAAGCAGTTTTGCGCTTACCTCAGTTACAGCTTTAAAGGCGCTGATTCGATCGTGTTCCGTTCCTCCACTTCTAAGTAGGCTGAGCGGCACTTGTACGGGTCTTTGCCGGGTCGCGGACAGATGTTCTTGCGTTGGGAGGGATACAATCTCCTCCTGCAGGCGTGGATCCGATGTCCACCGCAAAATCAAATCTCGGCGTTCTCCTCTGCCACGTGGTCTTCAATCTTCATAAGAGTGCTTTTAGCGATGCCGTCTACTTCTCCACAGGGTAGTTTAAGGGGATTTATTTAAAAAGAAATTCTGCGGCACTATTTTTTTTGCCTTTCAAGTTTTTATTAAATCCAATGATTAGTAAATATAAAACACAGTACAAGGCCCAACGCGTTTCGTATATGGTTATACTTCCTATAGGTATTTCCAAGCGCACCTTTTGTTTCTTTCTTCTTTTTTATCGAATTATATGTGGACGAGTGGATCCACAGACTGAACTTTGGTGCAGCTCCTGTTCCTATCGCTTTGGACTAAGCGCAGTCTTCACTTCTTTGAATTACTGTATAATAATGATGATTTATTTGGCTAAATGTATACGTCCGCCTGTCAAACCTGTTTAGCCAATTCATTCAAAACACTAATCACTAAGATTTAAGAACATTGGAATAAACAGTGGTTACATATGCTGAAGCATAGAGAAGTGATGGGAATATTAGAGTTGGATGATCTGGCTCTTATTACTGTTGGCTAAATCTAATCTGTAATCAGATATCAATAACAACCATTATTGTACTGTCAAAACAATGCTATTCTTGGGCTCTAGGCAATAAAAGTATCAGCACCAATGATCAATTAACATAGAACAATACAGTAGATTCATGCCACTGGCCTTATTAGATGGGAAAGTGGCATTGAATCAGAAAGTGCATATCACTCTGGCCAACCATAAATAATATATCATTGGTTCCCTTCTAAGTTAGGATACTATACAGTCTATCTATCTATCTATCTATCTATCTATCTATCTATCTATCTATCTATCTATCTATCGTCTATTTATCATCTATCTATCTATCATCTATCTATCTATCTATCTATCTATCTATCTATTGTCTATTTATGATCTATCTATTGTCTATTTATCATCTATCTATCGTCTATTTATCATCTATCCATCATCTATCTATCTATCTATCTGTCTGTCTATCTATCTATCTATCTATCCCTCTATCATCTATCTATCTATCTATCTATCTATCTATCTATCTATCTATCTATCTATCTATCTATCTATCGTCTATTTATCATCTATCTATCTATCTATCTATCTATCTATCTATCTATCTATCATCTTTCTATCTATCCCTCTATCTATCATCTATCTATCTATCTATTGTCTATTTATGGTCTATCTATCGTCTATTTATCATCTATCTATCTACATGCCTTGCCCTACCCACCACTGAAATGAATTGTATACTAATAGTAGAATGTATAGCACATACACAAGTTGTATCTAGCAACATCGTCACCACTGGCTCTGGAGCCAGCTATTGTGTGTTATAGGGTGTTATTTTTTTGGTCTCACTGTACAAGACTGAAGAAAAGCCTGTGTGTATAGGTCCCTTTTTATCTTTTAATCTCAATTGCCAGTATTTTCAGATTTCACTTTAATACTCATTGCCACTCAGGTGTTGTAGAATGATTTTAAAAATATTTAATTGAAATAGACAGTTATGAGTTAATGCTACAAATGAATAACAATAAATTACAATAATAGATTAGAGCCATAGTTAAAGGGGAATTCCACAAAACATAACTTAAGCTTTTTGAAATGTAAACATAATTTCAAGCAACTTTGCAATATACATAAATTAAAAATATGCACACTTTTCATGGTATGTAATGGTTTCTGACAGTTCCATAAACCTAGCCCCCTGCTCTCCTGCTGATCTGTCTGACTACTTTGCTGGGCTGGCTGACTACTGTTACTTTGTATCAACAGCCAGCTGTCCGTAGCCTGCATCCTCCAAACCCCACAATTCCTGGCAAATGTGATTTCACTAAGGAAAGGAACATCATAGTGCAATGCATTGTGGGTTATGTAGTTCCATGCTGTCTGTAAGCTGTGGAGAAGTTACAATTTGCAACATCAGTGTTTTAGTCCCTCCTTCCCTGCCAGGATTTCAAATGATGCAGAAAGAAAAGAACTGTTAACCAGCTGACCTCAGCATAGAAAATGGCAAGAAACCGATAATGATGATGGGTATATTAGGGGTTTCTGTGTTATATGGGCCTCTTTATCAAATTTTGGTGTGGAAGCCGGAGTTCCCCTTTAAAGAAAATATAGTGCCATCCATATACCATTAACCTGTAGTATTATGCAGACCGTGATATTACACGGCAATTTGCAAACAATTTGTCTTCATTTTGTATTTGTTGTGGTTTTTTAAAATATTTAGTTTTTTATATAGCAGTAGTGATGGGCGAATAAATTTGCCAGGCACGAATTTGTGCGAATTTCCGTGTTTTCATGCCAGTAAATTATATATATATTATATTAAAAATAATTGTTGTGTGTCAATATTATTCGGACGCCGATTGACTTTAATGCGTTGCTTATAGAGATTACATTCTGGTTGAGGGAGACAATAGTTTTTTTTTAGAATGCCTGAGTGCTAGGCCACCCGCATTAGGAGGTAATTCCTGGTGTGGGCAGCCATGTTGTGGCACTGAGAATAATGCACAGCTTTCGCTTGTTATTTGCATGCATGTAAGGTCACATACATGCACATAATGGGGGAAGTGCTTGTTATATGTGCCACTAAACATGGCTACTAACACTGGGAGTTCCCTCAAGGTGCAGGTCACCTTATGCTCATGGGGGGGAGGAGTTTTATAAAAAATATTGTTCCCCCAGGCGGAGTGAAGCCTCTAATGGTATATATAAAACTGTATGGTGGTGTGGGTAAGTGCTTACGCAGCAACTTTTCATCTGTGCAAAATTCCAACCCAGTACATTGCACACAAAGATAAAGTTATAGATAGAGGTTTGGATGCTAGGATTTATACCTACTGATGTTTAGAGCTAAATTCAAAGTGTGAATTTGTGGAGAGGGCTGACGTGAGAAAAAAATTCTTACTGCCATAATAAATTACAAGGTATAATCTGTTAAACAAACAAGTCCACTGTCTGGTATATGTAGTCTAACCCAAGACATGACAGTTTGAACTTGAGTGGTCCTTAGCAGGGAATGGAGAAAGGAAAAAATGTATGTTGTGTAGGATGTGTATATACAAAGATCCTTTGATCTTGGCAGAAAATTAAATACACTGTTGGCAAGATCTAATTAAGGATCTTTGTATATAAACTTACTGCAAGTTGTACATTATATACAACATACCTTTTTTTTCCCTTCCCAATGCTCTGGAGTTCTGGTGTTCTTTACTTGAAAATGTTAAGAATTAAACTATACTGTCTGCATTTTATGTAACAGCAATAAAAGCTAATAACTGCATTGTAAATAAGTATTATCCTTATTTTCCTCTGCATATCACTCTCGGAAAGCTCAGAGTTTTCCACTTTGCTGCTTTTTATCTTCTGTACATAAAGCCATAAAAATTACTAGTGCAAACGCTTGTGTATCTGATAGTAAAGGCAAATAAAATACTCACATGAGGATTCATTTTTCTTTTGGCAAATAGTGTGCTGAGGTACTGTTATTAGCATCAGCAGTTTGTTATATCCCTTCAAGTCAAGGCTGAAGGTTATTCCATTTGTCTCTTCAGTACTTTCTCAGTCCCAAAGCAGAAATTGTTCACAAGGAACTTTGCCATACAGACAATTGCTCTGTGCTATTTAATATCCTGGGAGTTTGGTGTGATACAAAGTACGTAAGGTTACTTGTAGCTTTAAGATAACATTGTATGACCTTCAGTAATTGTTTTTGTTGTTTATCTAGAGTATAACTAATCTTCACTATCCAACAAAAAAAGTATTCTGAAGACAAAATCCAGCTATTCTATCTGGAGTTAAAGCCATTCTAGCTAATAACTCAACATGCCCTAGGTTTTAGAGTGGGGAATTGACCGATAATTACTTTCTAAAAAACATTATTGCTTAACTTCCACTCTGAGGGCAATACGCTTTGCCTAGATTTATAGACACCCAAGCAGAAATAACCAATAAGAGTGATACAAATGGTAGATTATTCTCAAGCTGGTATTGATTAAATATAGCTTTTAATCATAAATCAATTACAACATTTTTTTTTAAATGTAAATAAACTGTTTAGCCTGTGGCTAGACTGGATATATGCCAGACTGGAACGAGAAGAAACCTTCCACCAAGGTTTGACATGAAGCTATGTGAAACCTGTATTATTATTATTTTACTATTGTCATTAGAACATGTTAAATATATTAAGGGATGGATGAATTTGACCCGTTTCGTTTCGCCAAAAATTTGCCGCCGGCTATATGTCGCCGACGACATAATCAAAATAATAATTTTTTGCCGCACGTAAACAAGACGATAAAAGTCACCCATCCCTAGATAAGCAAATCGGTCCAATTTCGCCAAAACCACAGAAAAATGTAGGTAACGGCAAAAAACTAGCAAAATGCATTGATGGGTGTTTTTTGCACAAAATGCACTAAAGTCAATGGGTGCCTCTTTACAGAGTCTTTTCTTAGTGCAAAATTGGTCAGTAGCCATGTTTTCAAGGCTCTTTTTCCATACAAAATGCATTGAAATCAATAAACAGTTTTCACTTGTTTTTTTTTTGAGCAAATTACGTTGAAGTCAATAGGTATTTTTTTCATGCAAAATTCACTGGCCAGTGAGCATTTTTTCATGGAGTTTTTATCCGTTGAAGTTTCACAGTAACAAAATATGAATATGACAGAATATGCAATTTTGTTAGTTCATGCCTGATGGAATTTCTTTGCTTATCACCATTAATCATTGGCAAAAAATGTGCCAATCAGGGGCAACAGCATTATAGTGGTATAGGATCCGCTATCCGGAAACCTGTTATCCAGAAATCTCAGAATTACGGAATGGCGTCTCCCATAGACTCCATTATAATGAAATAATCCAAATTTTTAAATATGATTTCCATTTTCTCTGTAATAATAAATCAGTACCTGGTACGTGACCCAAACTAAGATATAATTAATCCTTATTGGAAGCAAAACCAGCCTATTGAGTTTATTTAATGTTTACGTGCTTTTCTAGTAGACTTAGGGGCCGATTCACAAAGGGTCGAATATCGAGGGTTAATTAACCCTTGATATTCGACTGGGAATTAAAATCCTTCAACTTCGAATATCGAAGTCGAAGGATTTTAGCTCAAATAGTGCGATCGAACGATCGAAGGATCGTTTTCCCCATAGGCTAACATTGAGTTCAGTAGCTTTTAGATGTCGAACTAGGGGGTCGAAGTTTTTTCTTAAAGAGACAGTACTAGACTATCGAATGGTCGAACGATTTTTAGTTCGAATAGTTCGATTCGAAGTCGTATTCGAAGGTCGTAGTAGCCCATTCGATGGTCGAAGTAGCACAAAAAACACTTCGAAATTCTAAGTTTTTTTACTTCGAATCCTTCACTCGAAGTTATTGAATCGGCCCCTTAAAGTATGAAGATCCTAATTACAGAAAGATCTATTATCCGGAAAGCCCCAAGTCCCGAGCATTCTGGATAAAAGGTCCCCTACCTGTACTATTTTTATTGTACTTGTGCTCTGATAAATTTCAGTCATTCATTACTACTGTACCACAAGTTGGAATTATATCATGTTATTGTGAATGTTCATTCCAGTATCAGTAACTATTTCAGTTGGGGTTTAGTTCATTTTTAAAAAAAAAATAAAGCAACTCCTACTTCAGCAACAAAACCACTAAAATAGGAAATGTCAAAACTTCCATTTGTGTATAAATAGGACCCTAAATCAATTTAGTCTGACCCTGCACTCATTTTGGGATGCCATGTTATATATACAATCAATTCTATGAACTTTCATTTATACAGCATAGCCTTATTGTCATAACATTAATTATTTTAATAAAAGTCACTGCAGATTCTGGCTGAGAAAATGTCTCATTTATGGAATTTAGATGACTAAAGCATCGTTTTAATACTAAAATGTACAAATATTGGTATAGTGGTTTAAAGAGTATGACTCATCTACCATAAGTAGAACTGCAACTGAGGCACATTAAAACATTCACAGTAACAATATTATTAGCGCCAATGGTACACAACACAGATGCTAGCAAGAAATGTAATTTTCCTTACAAATAAGGTACAATTTTAACAAATAACAAATCTGCTGTGTACAACTGAATCAGTGTTTTATAATAAAGGGTATGACTCATCTGACATGAGCAAAGAGGGGCATTGAAATCTACTACATATTCATTAACCAAAAGAAAGTCAGCAACCAGTGAGACATTTTATTGCACTTCATAACATTTCATGAAAACTGATTTTTGGTTTAAAAAAAAAAAAAAAAGATCTAATTTAGCTCTTTGCCTTCTAACTTTTTATTATCTTATAATAGAATATGCTGGTTAGAGAGAAACATGAGTTATCAAGGGGATTATTTACTAAACTCCGAATGGCAAAAATCCAAACATTTCGGGGGTTTTTTAGTATAAAATCAGAATTTCTAGTGGGGAATGGATGGAAAAAGTCCAGCATCTCAGACCTGTCGAGGTTGCATATAAGTCAGTGGGAGAAGTCCCAAAGATGTTCTGATTTTGGGGTTTTCAGGCAAAAATCTGAAGAAATCATAGTTTTCGGGTGGAAAATCCATCAAATTCATATGATTCGTATTTTCATGTTTTTTTCCCTGCAGACAAAATTTGGTGTATTAATAAATAAGGCGAAAAAACTTGTGTGGATTTGATCTGAGTTTTTTTCAGTAGAAAAACCAGTGGAGATAAAGAAAGCCAAATTGAGAGAATAGTATCTTTAGGGATATCTCCACCAACCTATCCAATTTTCCTTTTCATCTTGTAATATTGTTATTAATGATTGACAATACTATTTACATAATCACTGAAGCACTTGTCACTTTACAAATACATAAATCTTTTTATTCTATCAGTTGTGTGTAATGGTCAATACATTTTGAACATAAGCTAACTTCATAGTTCATAATGTTAACCAAATGATTTGCTTAAAATGGACTCCTGTAATTTTGTGCTTTCGGGATAACGGATTTCCAAATAGGGGATCCCATACCTGTAGTTGTGTCAGTAACAATACAACAAAACAATATAATACAAAACAATATTATAAAGATCCATCAATGATCACAATGCTTTCTGTTATGTAGAATATTTTTGTAAGCACTGCAGATGAATACTGCTTAAAACTAAAAGTAAACTGATCTTTAAAAGCGCTTTGTTTATTAATGTGGAATGTTAATGGATGAGAGAGCATTTATGGCAAGGAAGGCACCAGTTTCATCAAATTTTTATGCAACTAGAAAGTCACATGTTTACCAGATGGATAAATCAAGGATATTTTATGCTCGGCTTCAAACAGACAGAAAAACACACTGCAAATAGATAAGTTAGGGTCCAAATCACTCTAGCAAACTTGCATTGATTTGAATAGGAAACTGGAATATGAATAGGAGAGGCCTGAATAGAAAGATTAGTAATTAAAAGCAGCAATAACATTACACTGTTAGCCTTACAGGGCATTTGTTTAAGAGATGGGGTCAGTGACCCCCCATTTGAAAGCTGGAAAGAGTTAGAAAAAAAAGGCGCATAAATCGAAAACTTTAACAAAAAATAATAAGACCTATTGAAAAGTTGTTTAGAATTGGCCATTCAATAACGTACTAAAGGTTAACTTAATGGTGAGCCAACCCTTTAACAGTAAATATCATTATACAGATCAAAAAGTAGTGATGGGTGAATAAATTCGCCAGGCATGGATTTGCGGCGGACTTCCACATTTTGCCACCAGCGAATGTTTTTGCAAAACTGTGTTGAAAAATCAACAAATTGCATAAAATGCATAAAAATTGATGCGTGCCAAAATTATTCGGACGCCCATTGACTTTAATGCATTTGGACAAAACAGTTGCACATATAAAAACTGTCGGGTATCAAAATGATTTTTAAAATGTGTATTTATTAAGGGTATCATAAAAATGTTCCCTGGCAATTACTGTCACTGCATTTTAATTTCAAAACTGCAGCAAAAAGTAGTTTGCTTTTACTTTTAATCTTACTTGAAAATAGCAGAAGTCATCCCAGGGTCCACAAAAGAAGCAGAGGTGGGTAGTGGCTTGATTTGTATTTATCCGTAGGGCAAAATTAGCCAGCCTGGATGATAATATCTATCTCCTTTCTTCTGAATAAATTTAAGAGGGGCTAATTGAAGCAGTATGTCTGCCTTAGTTGCTGGTATTCTGTTGGCCATTCAAAAAAAATCCTTTAAGCAAGATATACTTTCAGGCTCTGTAACCCTTAATACTTGCTAACCTCTAGAAACAAAACCAAATGTAGCAATAAAGCTTTTGTGCATGTCTTTGTTGTAGCAAGGATCCTGAATTCAACTGAATATGTTTAGAATGATTGTTTTAAATAAATGTACATCCAATAGGTCCTTAACACTCTCCACATCACAGTATTTAGTTGGAGAAATCTAATTTTCTTTTTCAGAATTTGTGTACAGAAAGAGCAGGGATTAAAAATTGTATTCCAGAAGGCACACGCATTTATAGCTTCTTCTACCTCTAATATGAAGTACACAGATCAGCAACTGGCTTGATTAAATTCTATTATGTTAGTGATTTGTTGGGTTTTGGTTCAGGCAACATCCAGCAACAAAAGCACAGTTGCACACTCAATGTAGTCTGACATAATAAACATGTACTATACATCACCACCAAGAACAATCATATACCATTATGGTGGTGATTTCTAATACACGATTATTTCCAATAATATTGAGCATGCGTCTGCATATTTGTTTGGGCATCCAAGCTGTACCTTATGTTCACAGTTTGGGGAAGTTCATGTTATGGAATAAAACATATTTTGTTATCCCAGTTTTCATCCAACATCACATTAGGCCTTTCTTTGCTCTTACAGGGTTAGTCTTTAAAGTGTCCTCTATATAGTACTCTACTGAAATCTAAGGGGCAAATTTACTAAAGGGTGAAGTAGCTAATGCTAGCGACATTTGACATTTGAGAGCCATGGAACATTTATTTTACAGTGGGCTCGTGTCTATGGCTTTATTTGATCTCTTTTGTCTTTTTTGAGGTTTGTTGGACAGTTGTATTAAAAAGTGGCCACTTCAAGCATTTGCACCAACATCTCTAATATATATGTCCATACAACTTTAACGTACCCACCCTGTTCAAATTGACCTAAGCGTAAGATCACTAGCGACTTTTCCCTAGGCATAAATGAACGCTAGTGAATCTTCGCTATGAAATGCTCGCACTGAAGAAGTATTCCAGTGTTCCAGGCCCAGTACACAGCTTTGCATTTTAGTGAATTAGTGTAGTGGTAACGAATTTGCGCCTGACGTATTGGTGCGAAGTCTGCGAAGTGGTCGCTGGTGACAATTCACCCTTTAGTAAATCTGACCCTAAGAGTCTCAAGAAACATTCATCCTATATCATAACCTGTTTGCTATTCATACTGCCACACCCTACCAATACTTTGGGTACCCCAAAAATGAACCCCCCAATTTCAGAGCCTTACCCAGGGTCGGACTGGGCCGGCGGGACACAGGGAAAAAACCCGGTGGGCCCCCGGCTCTAGTGGGCCCCGCCAGCCCAGATCCGCAACCTGGATTTCTTCTCTCTCAGGGCCCCACCTCCGAACCCTGACGGCTTCTGCCTCAGGGCCTCCCTTCAGACAACCTCACCGATGCTCAGCACGCACATGCGCAATTGCACACGTAGTTTTTTGCCACTTTCAAACCGCGCGCATGCTGACACGCATGTGCAAGTGGGCACACGGAGAGGAGGGGGAGAGAGGAGGGTTACCGGACAGGAGGCCCTGAGGCAGCACCCGTCAGGGTCCGCAGGAGGACCCAGAGACAGAAGCCCCAGTGGGCCCCGGCCCCCCAGTCCGACACTGGCCTTACCTCTTGCTTAAAAAATTTTTTCCTTTTTAAAATAACAAATGGTTGTCTTTGGATGGCCAGTTTACTCAGCTCTAAATGATAGAAATCTAACGTCCTGTGAACAGAGTGAGTCACATCTGAAGGAAAGCTTTCATTCCAAATGAGTTCTTGAGCTGTTAGTAGTTCTGTCAGTTCAGTTTCACACCATGGTTACAGGCAAGGAACAATATTGAGTGTTTGTACACTAAGGACCATGGACACACCATTTGCTTTTTAATTATTGATCTTTACAAAAGAAGCTGCAAAGAATTTTTTTGTGTGTTTTTGCATGGACTTTTTTTTACAAGGCTACAAAAAATCCTTATAAACGAGTAAACAATATATAAATGAATGAAACAGAAACAGAAAACATATAGCTATATTAGCTATGGCTAATTCTAAGCAACTTTACAATTGGCCTTCATTCTCTATTTTTTATTTTATTTTATAGTTTTTGTATTATTTGCCTTCTTCACTGAATATTTCCAGCTTTCAAATGGGGTCAAAACCCCCCATCTGAAAAATGCTTTATATCGCTACAAATTTATTGTTACTGCTACTCTTCATTACTCATCTTTTTATTCAGGCCCTCTCCTATTTATTTTCCAGTCTCTTATTCATATCCATGCACAGTTGTTAGGGTAATTTGGACCATAACAACCAGATTGCTGAAAATGCAAACTGAAGAGCTGCTGAACTCATAACCACATATAATAAAAAATAATAAATATTATAAATAAAAAAATTAAAAACAGTTGCATATTGTCTCAGAGTATCACTCTCTTCCTCATACTTAAAGTTAACTTGAACGTGAACAACCCTCTTATTGACTGAGTTATACAGTGATTTAAGCTAATATCACTGTTCATGTTAGGGTCACCTGAATAGACATGAATATGTATTGTCTGAGTGGTTTCTTCATCGTACCACAACTAGCGAATTTCAGCGTTTTGCCACCGGCGAATAAATTCGGTGAAAATTCGCCGGCGTCAGTTTCCGATTTTTTCGTGAAAACTTTTGAATTGCTCGATTTTTTTGTGAAAATGTTTGAATTGCTCGATTTTTTGTGAAAACGTTTGAATTGCTTGATTTTTAAGTGAAAACGTTCGAATTGCTAGAGTTTTTAGTGAAAACTTTCTAATTGCTCGTTTTTTAGTGAAACTGTTCGATTTGCTTGAATTTTCATGAAAATGTTCCAAAGTGCTCGATTTTTTTCGTGAAAACTTTTGAATTTCACATTTTTTTGTGAACTTTCCAAAATTCTTAGCAATTTCATGAATTTTGTGGGAAATTCGCCAATTTTTTGGTGAAGCGAAACAGGAGAAATTCGCCGATCACTAACCAGCACCACTGCAGTGTGCGTAACCATGTTCAATAGCATATTCAACCTATTCAAATTGTACAGTTATTGCAGTGAAACGGAGCTTTGTGTTTTTACTCTTGTTTCAATAGTCTTTAAAAGTTCATGCACCAAATCATGAACCTATCATTTTAACTGTGTAATTGTTGTTTCTTGCTATAATAAACCTAATATTTTGCTTTGATGAAGGTGAATAGCAATTACATAAAATACCAGGCTTGCACCATGGAAAGCATCAGGCTAATTTCTTTGCACTTTGAATTTATACAAACATCTCTTTAAAGAGATACTGTTATGGGAAAACATGTTTTTTTAGTGTTGCTCCAGCAGACTTATGTACTTATGTTATACATTTAATTATTAAATCTGACATGGGGCTAGACATATTGTTAGTGTCCTGGGTGGCCCTAGTCATGTGACTTGTGCTCTCATAAACTTTAGATACACTTTACTACTGCACTACAAGTGAGTGATATCACCCCTCCCCACCCCCAGCAGCCCATCAGCAGAACAATGGGAAGGTAACTAGGGATGTAGCGAACTGTTCGCCCGCGAACTAGTTCGCGCGAACTTCGACCGTTCGCGTCCGCCGAATGTCCGCGAACGTTTGGGAACGTTCGCATTTTGAGTTCGCGTTCGATCGTTCGACCATTCGACCATTCGAATTCCTTCGACCGCTAAAAATCGAACGATTTCCATTCGTTCGAACGATTGTAAGCAATCGATCGAATGAAAAGCATTAGATCGAATGGCTTCGATCGTTCGATTCGAATGAAAATCCTTCGATCGAACGATTAAAATCCTTCGATCGTTCGAATCGAACGATTTTAGCGGGTGTTCGAAGTTCGCGAACTGTTCGCGAACGTTCGCATTTTTTGCCGGTGTTCGCGAACGGCGTTCGCGAACACCAAATCGGCAGTTCGCTACATCCCTAAAGGTAACCAGATAACAGCATCCTGGTAAATATAAGAATAGCACTCAATAGTAAAAATCTAAGTCCCACTGTGACTACTTCAGTTACATTGAGTAGGAGAAACAATAGCCTGTCAGAAAGCAGTTCCATTGTGCAGCACTGGGTCTTTCTGAAAGCACATGACCAGGCAAAATGACTTGAGATGGCTGCCTACACACTAATATTACAACTACAAAAATATATACTTGTTGGTTCAGGAATTACATTTTACATGGATTTGCAGTGTAAACAGTGAAAACTACACCATAAAAATCATGACAGAATCCTTTTAATTTAAACCTTTATAACTAGCAAATTTACATCTGATTTAGATGACTCCTCATAATACATATATAAAGTAAAAGGAAATCCTTCCTGTTGTTAAATAAATAAGGAAAATATAAAAAGAGGTTATTGTAATTCAGCCTGGGCCACATTTTTGGAACTTAGGTCATTGTCCTTCTGCTAATAATCATAGTGTTTTCAAGGATGAAATTATGGGCATATGCAAAAAAAAAAGTGCATTGTATGTGAGCGAGGAGAGTGGACAGAAAAGCCAGCTAGCTTCAAGAACTATGTATGACAGGTAGTGATGGGCGAATTTGTCCCGTTTCTCTTCGCCACAAATTTCCTGCGAAATTTGGAAGGTTGTAAACATTTTCCAATTGATCCCTGGGCCTCTCCCATTGACTTAAACAGTAATTTGTCAGGTTTTAGGTGGCAAATTGCCCAATTCAAATTCTTAAAGGTCAGAGTATGATAAATCTCGAAAATCTAATTCGATTTTTTTAAAAAAACTTGAATCGAGTTTGGATAATTCCCAAGTCGAATTTGACAGTTTTGACCTTAAAAAAAATTGGAAATATTGAATTCAAATTTTCAATTCCACCCTTAATAAATCTGCCCCTAAAAGTAAGGTTTTAATTAGATTAACGTAGTGAATGTGCTGATGATCAATCTCTCATGTTTATCCAGTATTCACTTATAGCAATAAGAATGAATTCATATTAAAATTAACTGTATTATTTAAAAGGCTACTCTATTGGTAAGATCTTTGTGGCCTTTTCCCTTAGTCATTCTGGGTGTGATAAATATATATTATTGACCATGACACTCATTTCTACATAAAAGGGTTAATTGCCACATTAATTAAGTTCCTGCCCTTACTGGCAAAGCATAATAAAGGTATTTCATATCTCAGAAAAGAATCCAAACTGGGAAAGAATTCATTAATCAGTCTCAGAGTGAAAGTAGCTTCCTGGCTCAACAAAGGAACACTCTGGGCTGAAATGATTTATCAAAACATAGAAGAAGTAAAATGAGACCTGATAAGGAAAGGTTAAAGCAAATGTTCATTATTGCTGAAAATGATTTTTGAGAACATTATCTTTATCTCTGCTTCACATTTTGTATTACTAATTACATTGGTTTTGTAGACACATTGGGACAAATTCACTAAAGCGCGAAGTGGCTAACGCTAGCGCAAATTCGCCAGCGCTACTTCGTCGATTTACTAACGGACGCTGGTGTAAATTCGCTAGAAAGTGGACCTACTCTAGCGCTACTTCACATCCTTACGCCAGGCGAAGTTGCGCTATGGCGAAGGGACGTAACTATGCTAATTCACTAACTTGCGGATTTTCATGAACGTTAACTCTTGCGCCAGACTTGCCTTCGCCAACTGAGACCAGGCGAAGTGCAATAGAGTAGATAGGGCTTGCTTCAAAAAAAAGTTGAATGCAAATTAGGCATCGCTAGCGTAACTTCGCTTTGCTTGACAAATTAATGCTAGCGTATATTCGCTACCGTTCGCCTCCCTGAGCGCAACTTCAGATTTTAGTGAATTAGCGGCGCCCTGGCGAAGGCGTCGCTAGCGCATTTTCGCTGCTTACCGAATTTGCCCCATAGGGGCACATTTACTTAGGGTCGAATATCGAGGGTTCAAATATCGAATATCGAAGTCAAGGATTTACCGCAATTCATTTGATCGAACGATCGAAGGAAAAATCTTTCGATCGAACGATTAAATCCTTCGATTCGAACGATTCGAAGGATTTTAATCCATCGATCGAACAATTTTCCTTTGATCAGAAATTGCAAGGAAAGCCTATGGGGACCTTCCCCATAGGCTAACATTGATGTTCTGTAGGTTTTACTTGGCAAAGTAGGGCGTCGAAGTTTTTTTTAAAGAGACAGTACTTCGATTATCGAATGGTCGAATAGTCGAACGATTTTTCGAAGTCGAAGTCGTAGTCGATGGTCGAAGTAGCCAATTCGATGGTCGAAGTAGCCAAAAAAACCTTTTGAAATTCGAATTATTTTTTCTTCTATTCCTTCACTCGAGCTAAGTAAATGTGCCCCATAGTAAAATTCCTTAGGTATCTTTTTTTAAGGGGACCTGACACCCTAAGAAAGAATTCCAAAATGTGACTTTATCAGTCTAATTGAGCAAAATCAGATTATGTACAGTGAGGAGGGAGAGTTAATATTAGGAGGGCAGTGACATCTAGTAAGTGAAGAATTGAAACTCACATGTGATTGACAGATTTTTTTTAACAGTTAAAATGAATGAAATGAATTGGGGGTTTATATTTAATTTAAAAATAACATTTATAAGACAGCTTTGTATTTCTGGGGGATAGAGATTTATCATACAGTATACTTGGCTGGGGACTAAAGGTGTGTGCTTTTCTGGTGTCTGATAGGGGGGACACATTAAAAAAATACTCAAAAAGTTGAATATCTTTTTTTGCACCATTGTATTATTACCTCCTTTGTGTTTGGATTTTACTTTTGTAGCTGTATAACTTTTGGAAAAAAATTAGCTGGTGCCATGTCATGATGTAAGTGACTTAGTGCCAAATTTAATAAAAGCTGCATCCAGACTTGGGTTCAATACCCAATTGTAGATCTTACTAGTCTAAGTGCGCTCTATTTAATATTATTGATTTTCAGCTTTTTGACTCTTGGCTTTGTTCCTTGCTATCTTGATCGCTGCCTGCCTAGCCTGCCCTGACTAAAGCTTTTCTGGTGATCGCTATCTGCTTATGCTTTAACGTGAGTGAAGGTATTGCACCAAAGCACCCAGCCCTCTATTCACATAGCCATCTAGTGAGATACTAATATGGCAACAAGTCTCTGTCTTTGTCTTTTCAGTGCAACAATATGGCCACTGTGTTTTAAACATGCATTATTTTAATAGCTATTATTAATGAATAATAAAGGTAGAAAACTATTATCCAGAATGCTTGGGACCAGGGTCTTTCTGGATAAGTATTTTTTTAATAATTTGGATCTCCTTACCTTAAGTCTACTAGAAAATTCACTGAAACATTGATTAAACCCAATAGTATTGTTTTGCCTCCAATAAGGATTAATAATATCTTAGTTGGTGTTTTATTATTACAGAGAAAAAGGGAATCATTTTTAAAAATACAATTATTAATAGTGTCTGTAGGAGATGGAGCTTTCTGAATAACAAGTTTCCAGATAACGAATCCTATACTGGGTACTGATACCAAGGGGGTTATTTATCAAGGTCCGATTTTTTTGAAGTATTTCTAACATAAAAATCCGATCAACTCTGACTGGCCGAATGGACCTTATTTATCATTAAACAAGTCAGAAAAAATTGGGTAGGGCAAATATCCGATAACTTTAGAGCTTTGCCAAATTTTTCATACTTTTCCGCAAATACTTTGGTCCAAAATCCCGAAATTATTGGATATCAGTACGGACAGCAGCGCAGACACTGGGACCTTCCCCATTGACTTATACAGGACCTCGAGAGCTTTGAGATGCTGGATTTTCGGAGTCGGACTTTTAAGACCATCAGGCTTTAATAAATTACAAAAATTCCTAGTTTTTTTAAGTCTGAAAACTACGAATTATTCAAATTTTGGATATTCAGAGTATAATAGATAACCTCCCAATTGTATTTGAATAAATTATCTATAGAGGCATGCAGTGTTATATACTTTTCATACAATTCATATTCAAATATACCTGAATCCATGACCATTACTGAATTAATCAGCTGAGAAACCATTTAATGTTCATGTTGCATGTAGTAAATCTAGCATAAAATCCTTCCCACGTTCTATTTTCTTTCTCCTTTCAGGAGCATCGTTTGATATTCCTTGATTGCTGCTGATTTTTTTCTAATCTCTCATCTCTTATTTTACAAGTTTATCAAGATGCATTTTCCACACACCACTGGAAGTTTCAGGTTCATTATGCATGCCTGCCTGCATTATTGTTTCCTTAATTATGTTCCATACATTGTTTGCTTCATATATATATCTGATTTAGAACTCTTAGGATTCAATAAATTAGTATGGGTCAACAGGGTTTTCATGTGTGTGTGCAATGAAATTCAGTCTTTTACCATGTAAATATTCGATGCAGGTATACGTTATATTTTTCTTCACTCTGCTGGATATTCTCCTGCAGAGATTTGTCCTTCCCTCTCAGTATGCCTCTATGTCAACTGAGGTAGATGATTTTTAATGAAAATTAGTGTTTAATGTGCAATACAGGTATGTCTCCTGTTATGCAGAATAGTTGAGACTTGGGGTTTTCCAGATAACAGGCCTTTTTGGATCCCCATACATGTGGAGGCCTATTTATAAATGGTTGGATTTTAGAGATTTTAGAGATTTCAGAAACCACAACTAAACTCACTTTCTCTAAAACTACAAATGTCATGACATCTATTAAAATATCAGAATAAAAAAAGTACGAACGGAAAATAATGCACCAAAAAATTCTAGTTTTTCGGACAATTCCTAGCGAAAAAAAATCTGAAAACCTCTAAAAGTCTGAATCCATATATAGGACCGCTACAACGTGTAACCTGGAAAGGTTTTGTATTAGTGACTTTCATTGGTTTTACGTACACAAAAATGGGTGGCTGGCTCCAATCTCTATATGGACTAACTAATTAACAACCTCCATTATAAACTTGCTTTAATGCTGTTAGATACCTAAACACATCAAATAGAAAAAAGCAAAAAGCAAGCCACTGGGTAATTCTCACCGAGTGGAAACAGAGGGCGCACTGTTATTCTTTCATATTACCAACAGATGGCGCTGTGTGATATTGCAGTCACTGTTAATCTCTCATATAACCAACAGATGGCGCTGTGTGATATTGCAGTCACTGTTATTCTTTCATATAACCAACAGATGGCTCTGTGTGATATTGCAGTCACTATTATTCTTTCATATAACCAACAGAGGGCGCACTGTTATTCTTTCAAATAACCAACAGATGGTGCTGTGTGATATTGCAGTCACTGTTATTCTTTCATATAACCAACAGAGGGCGCACTGTTATTCTTTCATATAAGCAACAGAGGGCGCTGTGTGATATTGCAGTCTCTTCCCAAGTGAACTGTTGGTATAGGAATGATTAAAAGTGACTGCAATCTCAACTACTGCCCGCTGGCTCGAGTATAAGCCGATGTAGACTTTTTCAGCACATTTTGGATGCTGAAAAACTCGGCTTATACTTGTATATACGGTAATTGGATTTCATGTTTAATTTGAAAAGGACCTTTTATTATACAGATTTTTGTGTCTGGGTGACATGTCCACTTTAAGGTGGGTTGAAAAAAAGACCAAAGTCCATTAAATTCACCCCCTCTAAATGAATCCCAGTACACATAACTACACACACACACACACACACACTGAAACTATATGTACAAATATCTATATGAATTGTAGATTTTAGTATCACTATACCCTTGCATAATTGACGTGCAGTCCGGCCCGGGACACTAGGCAAAATTGCTTCTGGGCAGTAACCCACCAAACAGTGAATGGCGTTCTGTAGACATCTGCAGGTAGAAAGCAATGAAAGCAAACAATCTGAAAATGCTCCAGCTAAAACTCGTTGAATTCATGTAAAAGTCAATGGCAGAGGTCCCTATAACCACTTGAAGATGTTTTTGCCTTCATGATTTTCGGTGTTTTGGGGTGTTTGGCGCTGGTTTCAAACTCAATATATTTGAGGTTTTTAAGTCTATAAACTTCAGGTATTCATAAAAACTCTTTTTTTTCTATCAGATTTTTTTGAGTTTAATTACTAGTGAATTAACCAAATTTGTGGATGGAAGTTTTGGTAAATAGCCCCCTATATGTTAATTGTCAGACTCTATTGTAAACTAAATGTAAGTTATGAACACTTCATAACTATTCAAGGCTTAAGGAAATCTAATATTAAGATCAAGGGTTAAGACACACTATACTGGTTAAAAACCATAGTAGGAAGTTATATATAAAATATATAATTATTTGTGTATTTTGTACCTTGTATACTACAGCTATATTGCAGAAAAATGAACAGATGGTATTTTCTTTGTTAAACATAACTAACTCTGTGCCATCAAGGTACAGGTAACTGTTTTATCATAGAAAATACACAGAGCATGAAACAGATCTTCAATCAGTGCAGGTATTTAAAAGCAAGCATATGGGAGGTGCTACTTAATCATCTTTATACTTTCAGTTTTGTTTATAACAAAAAAATCTATATATTTATCAACTTGTGAATGTTCTCTAAATGTTTTTTGAGTTTTAGGAAATAAAGGTGAACAGAAGTTAAAATCAACGGGGGGTGCCAAATGTTAGCTTACGTTATGCCCTGGTGCATGTGCTGTTACTACGGTTGGCGGCTTGGGTACTGTACTTCTGTATGAGCACTACTGAGCCATCATTTTCTTCCGCCTCTCCATTTTTCTTGGCTGGGTCGGACTGGGCCAGTGGGACACAGGGAAAAAACGCAGTGGGCCCCAACGGCCCAGATGTGCTCCCCCCCATCTGCCTCAAATTACTCGCTCCCTGATCTCCCCCTTCCCCGATCAATAGAAAAAAAGTGGGGGGGTCAGGGGCCTGGGGCGGGTGTGTGGCCCTTGATACGGCAACCCCGGTGGGCCCAGATCCCCCCTCCCATCCAACACTACTTCTTGGCCTGAGCCAATGCATTTGCAGTTAAGTCTGGCTTTTTTTGTAAAGTTTGGATTTTCACTCTACTGATGCACCCCAGCAAGTGTATTTTTTGCTGACAAGAGCTGAACACAATATTAGTAACCTTCATCTCTCAGTCTAATGAATCTAACTTTGATAAATGTGGTGTCTACAAGTAAATTTAGAAGATATATATATATATATATATATAAAAAACAAAATAAAGTCCAGACAACTTATCTTGTGAAGAAAACGAAAATTCTTTATCAAGCAAAAAATGCAAGAATATGCAACGTTTCGAAGCTCCCGCTTCTTTGTCAAGCAATCTAGTATACAATGTTCACACATCCTTAAAAAGGTTACAGCTGTAGACACACCCCCCTAGGGGGTGGTACAAATTAAACACAAATTAGTATATAGTATTTAACCCATTTGGGCATTATACATAGAAACAATCATAGAATTACTTAAATATGTCATACAAGATACACAAGCAATCTGTGTTACAAAGTATATGCTGAAAATATCACATTAATTCAAGGATGCATTTATGTCCCAACCTCTACTCTATATATGCCATAACCTCACTATATAAAGGCATGCAAGTCGTACTCTCTGTTTAACCCTTTAGGGTATAGTGTCTGCAAAGTATGTATCCAAAATTTCTCTCGTTTCTGGAGTTGTAGGAGTCTATTGCCCCCCCGACGTGGGGGGGCAATAGATTCCAACACAAGGAATCTGAGGGTTGCTACAGAATGTCGCGCCGAATGAAAATGAGCTGGAACTGGTAATTTGAGTACTTCCTTTCGAATTGTGGACTTATGCTGACTAATGCGATCACGTATGGGTTGAATTGTTTCACCAATGTAAGCTAAGCCACATGGGCATTTGAGCATGTAGACTACATACTCTGTATCGCATGTAAAATGTCCTCGTAGCTCAAATTTCCTCCCTGTTTGTGGGTGAGTGAACATATTGGTGCGAATCACACTGGAACATTGATTGCACCTCCCACATGGAAACATACCATTCTTTAAGGGGCCCAAAACCCTCTGTGCCTGAACCTTCTGGGTACCAAGGTCAGCCTTGACCAATCTATCTCTTAGGTTCCGTGTACGTTTATATGATAACAGTGGTGGTTCCTGAAAATCAGGAATAGTAGGATAGGCTTTACGTAATAAGGGCCAGTGCTTGTAAATAATGTGATGAATTTTACGAGTACACGGATGATATGTATGTACAAATGGTATGCGTGTTGGCTTAGAAATATGCGGTATAATAACAACTTAACTCAAATTGAACGGGAGTCCCTTAAAGTGTTGATGGGAGATAAAGATGTGATATACAAACCAGCTGATAAGGGGGGAGCATTGGTTATCTTGGATAGGGAATACTATATACAGGAGATATTGAGCCAATTGAGTAATAGAGATACCTATATACAGCTTGATAAAGATCCCACTGATGAAATTACTGGCTTAATATCTGAAGTATTGTCTCGCTATCATGAACAGGGTGTAGTGACTGATAGTTTGAAGGATTACCTTACAAAAGAATTTCCATGTATACCAGTGCTCTACACCCTCCCCAAGATACACAAGAATCTTCAATCCCCTCCAGGACGTCCCATAGTGGCCGGCGTTAATTCGGTCTTATCCCCGTTATCAATCTTTTTGGATAAAGTACTAGCGCCTTTTGTCCAGTGTGGTGAGTCATATGTTAAAGATACATCTCATTTTTTACGCCTAATTGGGGATATAGACTTGGGAGAAGGTACTGTGCTATTGGCAGCATTTGATGTTAATAGCCTGTACACTTCAATTCCGCATGATTTGGGCTCACAGGCAGTACGATTAACCCTCGAGGGTACACAGTACAATACGGCGGAGATTAACCTTTTCATGGAACTACTGGCCCTGGTTTTGCATAAGAATTATTTCTTGTTTCAAGATACTTTTTTTCTGCAAGTGCAGGGGACCGCTATGGGATCCAACGTCGCCCCCACCTATGCCAACATATTTATGAATTACTTTGAACACAATTTTGTCTACAACAATGAATTATACAAAAAACATTGTTTAAGATGGTGGCGCTATATCGATGATTTGTTGGTATTATGGGGGGGTGACGTTGGATCCCTCTTGGAGTTCAAATTACATATAGATACATGTGTTCCCACTATAGGATTTACCCTCACTCATAGTGAGGAAAGAGTGACATTTCTAGATACCAGTGTGTATCGCAAGGGCAGACAACTATACACGGACCTATATGTCAAATCTACAGATCGCAACAACTTATTATGCTTTGACAGTGCACACCCGAGGGCTAACATTTCCTCTCTCCCCAGATCTCAAATGTTGCGTGTTAAGCGCATAGTTACAGAGGAGGAACAGCTCAATACACGTTTGGATGAGATGACCATGAAGTTTACACAGAGGGGCTATCCCAGACAGATACTTGATCAGGAGGTAGCCAGAGTGAAGGAATTGGATCGCACCTCTATCATACAGGACAGAACACGTGATATATCTAAAAAAACACGCATACCATTTGTACATACATATCATCCGTGTACTCGTAAAATTCATCACATTATTTACAAGCACTGGCCCTTATTACGTAAAGCCTATCCTACTATTCCTGATTTTCAGGAACCACCACTGTTATCATATAAACGTACACGGAACCTAAGAGATAGATTGGTCAAGGCTGACCTTGGTACCCAGAAGGTTCAGGCACAGAGGGTTTTGGGCCCCTTAAAGAATGGTATGTTTCCATGTGGGAGGTGCAATCAATGTTCCAGTGTGATTCGCACCAATATGTTCACTCACCCACAAACAGGGAGGAAATTTGAGCTACGAGGACATTTTACATGCGATACAGAGTATGTAGTCTACATGCTCAAATGCCCATGTGGCTTAGCTTACATTGGTGAAACAATTCAACCCATACGTGATCGCATTAGTCAGCATAAGTCCACAATTCGAAAGGAAGTACTCAAATTACCAGTTCCAGCTCATTTTCATTCGGCGCGACATTCTGTAGCAACCCTCAGATTCCTTGTGTTGGAATCTATTGCCCCCCCACGTCGGGGGGGCAATAGACTCCTACAACTCCAGAAACGAGAGAAATTTTGGATACATACTTTGCAGACACTATACCCTAAAGGGTTAAACAGAGAGTACGACTTGCATGCCTTTATATAGTGAGGTTATGGCATATATAGAGTAGAGGTTGGGACATAAATGCATCCTTGAATTAATGTGATATTTTCAGCATATACTTTGTAACACAGATTGCTTGTGTATCTTGTATGACATATTTAAGTAATTCTATGATTGTTTCTATGTATAATGCCCAAATGGGTTAAATACTATATACTAATTTGTGTTTAATTTGTACCACCCCCTAGGGGGGTGTGTCTACAGCTGTAACCTTTTTAAGGATGTGTGAACATTGTATACTAGATTGCTTGACAAAGAAGCGGGAGCTTCGAAACGTTGCATATTCTTGCATTTTTTGCTTGATAAAGAATTTTCGTTTTCTTCACAAGATAAGTTGTCTGGACTTTATTTTGTTTTTTATACATTGTGTCCTTGAGTGGACTAAGTCACAGACCGGTGCACACTCCACTCCACTTTGTTTTGATATATATATATATATATATATATATAGACACATACAAGAGTCCTCTGCACTCAACCCATTATCAATATATTTAAGACAGCGACATTTTGTGCATACTGCTACTAAAAAATGCCTTACCCTTTAAACAAAACAGGGATTGTTTGTCCATATATTGCAATATATTTAAGCTGGCCAACTACGTCAAAGTCATCCCATATCTGGCCAGTCCTACGCTTAATTTTCATCTGATTCATTAAGAATTCTATTGCTTCATTATACATTTTACAAAGGGACTAGGTTTTACCTGCAACTTACTAGCTGCTTTCAAAGTAAACCTCCATACTTGGCTGCCCTTTTATTAGACATCAGTGGGATCACCTGACTATAGCTGGGAAGGGTGGGAGCTACAACATAGAGCAGAGGACTCTTGTATGTGTCTATATGTATTTTGTGGTCACAGCCTCATTGCACCCCCGCCTAATGTTTTTAAAAAATAGTGGTGAGCACAACTTTCCCTTGTTTGTTATAGTTATACAAGAGCAGTGACCAGCTCTATGTTGTAGCTCCCACCCTTCCCAGCTATAGTCAGGTGATCCCACTGATGTCTAATAAAAGGGCAGCCAAGTATGGAGGTTTACTTTGAAAGCAGCTAGTAAGTTGCAGGTAAAACCTAGTCCCTTTGTAAAATGTATAATGAAGCAATAGAATTCTTAATGAATCAGATGGAAATTAAGCGTAGGACTGGCCAGATATGGGATGACTTTGACGTAGTTGGCCAGCTTAAATATATTGCAATATATGGACAAACAATCCCTGTTTTGTTTAAAGGGTAAGGCATTTTTTAGTAGCAGTATGCACAAAATGTCGCTGTCTTAAATATATTGATAATGGGTTGAGTGCAGAGGACTCTTGTATGTGTCTATATGTATTTTGTGGTCACAGCCTCATTGCACCCCCGCCTAATGTTTTTAAAAAATAGTGGTGAGCACAACTTTCCCTTGTTTGTTATAGTTATACAAGAGCAGTGACCAGCTCTATGTTGTAGCTCCCACCCTTCCCAGCTATAGTCAGGTGATCCCACTGATGTCTAATAAAAGGGCAGCCAAGTATGGAGGTTTACTTTGAAAGCAGCAAGTAAGTTGCAGGTAAAACCTAGTCCCTTTGTAAAATGTATAATGAAGCAATAGAATTCTTAATGAATCAGATGAAAATTAAGCGTAGGACTGGCCAGATATGGGATGACTTTGACGTAGTTGGCCAGCTTAAATATATTGCAATATATGGACAAACAATCCCTGTTTTGTTTAAAGGGTAAGGCATTTTTAGTAGCAGTATGCACAAAATGTCGCTGTCTTAAATATATTGATAATGGGTTGAGTGCAGAGGACTCTTGTATGTGTCTATATGTATTTTGTGGTCACAGCCTCATTGCACCCCCGCCTAATGTTTTTAAAAAATAGTGGTGAGCACAACTTTCCCTTGTTTGTTATATATATATATATATATATAATAAAAATATATTTAAAAAAACCTTAAAGGGATACCGTTGTGGGAATTTTTTTTCCAAAATACATCAGTTAAGTGCCAGTCATGTGACTTGTGCTCTTATAAACATCAGTCACTATGTACTACTGTACTCCAAGTTGGAGTGATATCACCCCCCTTCCTTCCCCCCCCCAGTGCCTAACAACAGAACAATGGGAAGGTAACCAGATACAGTAACAGCTCCCTAACACAAGATAACAGCTGCCTGGTAGATTTAAGAACAGCACTCAAAAGTTAAATCTAGGTCCCACTGCAACACATTTAGTAACATTGAGTAGGAGAAACAACAGCCTGCCAGAAAGCAGTTCCACCCTAAAGTGAACAGAACCAGGCAAAATGACCTGAGATGGCTGCCTACACACCAATATTACAACTAAAAAAATACACTTGCTGGTTCAGGAATTAATTTTATATGGTAGAGTGAATTATTTGCAGTGTTAACAAAATAATTTAGAAATAAAAACTACATCATAAAAATCATGACAGAATCCCTTTAAAAAGCAGTTTACACAAGCAAACAACTAGTCCAGTGGTGAGGTTCTACAAAACCCTTTTATTATGAAGAGATGCATATAAAATCTATTATACACTTTGATGAAGGGAAATTAGTGATAGAGAGATCTCACTCACAGGAACAGGAAACATAGTTCAGGAAGCAATCCAGAACCAATAAGCATCATCTTACATCAGACACACAGGAAATGACAATGAAACATGTAGCAGATGAATTCTGGGATCTGTAGAATTCTGTATAATGTACAATAGAAATCTATAATACAGATTAAACACACAGCATAGTGATATATATATATATATATATATATATATATATATATATATATATATATATATATATATATATATATATATATAATGTATTCATAAAAGTATGTATAAAATCGCCCTTACAATTCATTAGATGTGGACAAACAGGCCAAGAGTCAAATATACAATATTAACAAGTCACTATTTGCTACCTCTTCAAGGGTCTCACAAAATCAGAATCCATAATAAAATTGCCAAATCTTGTCTTTCAAGTCCCTTTCAGATGATGAACTAGAAGGGTAAAATAAGAGAAAGTCAGAATGTAAAACCAAATGCATAAGAAGACCGAAGGAGGCAAAGATGGAGTAAAAATGTTTCTTCCACAAAGTACAGGTATGAGATCTGTTATCCAGAATGTTTTGGGCCTGGGGGTTTACAGATAATGGATCTTCCATAATTTGGATCTTCATACCTTAAGTCAATAAGAAAATCATGTAAACCCAATAGGCTAGTTTTAATTCCAATAAGGATTCATTATATGTTAGTTTGGATCAAGTACAAGGTCAAATTGTATTATTACAGTGTAAAAGGAACTCATTTTTAAAAATTGTAACTATTTGGATAAAATGGAGTTTATGGGAAACAGCCTTTCCATGATTCGGAGCTTTAAAGATCATGGATTTCATACTGTATATATTTGAGGTAAGCATACAAACGAATTCATATGCATGCGTTGAGCATTCCAACTCAAGAGTTGATAAAGGTTATTTTGCATCATGCACAGATTTAAGTTAATCAACTAAAACGGCTTTATTCGCTGCCTCTGTCTACGTATCTATCATCTCTCATGTTTTAAGACACTTCAATAAAACAGTTTAAAAGCCAGTGTTTTTTCATGCACAGCTATTTTATTCATACATATTTCAGACTCTCACATTGATGTTGGCTGGATGAGGCATCTTGAGCAAGGTAAAAAGACTAGCCTGATTCCTACTAATAACAAATTATTGTTTTTTTCTTCCATGAATCATTTAAAATGAAGGTTGTGTAATAAAGTTTTCACCACAACCCAATATAGTCCCGCTCAGAATTTCAGCTTTGTAGACTGCATTTTATATGAACAGTGCATAAAATATTAAATCTGTCAGAACTTTATACAGGACGGTGAATGGGGCCTTTCGAAACAAGCATTAAAAAGTATGTAGTGTTCTTAAATGTATAGATGAAAAGGAATTTCAAAGCAGCAAATACTTTGAGGTGTTCAAACAAATAACACCTTCCACGAGACAAGGAAGGAAATTGACTCCCAATCAACAAGGTATCAACCAACTCTAGAGCTGTGGATTAGTCTGCCAGACATAAGTATTTCCAATTTAGTTACAGTCTGGTCTGAAGACATCCGAAATCTGATAATCTCCAATGTGTGCAGAGAACTGTGGATCAGAGGAAACATCTGTGACAATTGTTTTGATGTATCGAGTAGCAAGGGACACTACATCTTTCCCATAAAATTCTATTTTTTCTTCTTTAAAGATAGACTTGCATATATATATATATATATATGGTATAAAAAATTACCATGTCGAAATAAAGTAAATTTTTATTCAAGTCCCAGGAGTGCGCTACCGTCCTTCCCTATACATATCTAGATCCCAGGAGTGGCACCCGGGCGGACCTCGTAAGGGTTAACTAAGAGAGTGCGGATCTGCTTGGCTGATATATATATATATAACAAACAAGGGAAAGTTGTGCTCACCACTAATTTTTAAAACCATTACACGGGGGTGCAATGTGGCTGTGACCACAAAATACATATAGACAAATTGAAGAGGTCCTCTGCACTCAACCCATTATCAATTTATTTAAGACAGAGACATTTTGTGCATACTGCTACTAAAAAATGCCTTACCCTTTAAACAAAACAGGGACTTAGTCTCTTTGTAAAATGTATAATGAAGCAATAGAATTCTTAATGAATCAGATGGAAGTTGAGTGTAGGACTGGCCAGATATGGGATGACTTTGACGTAGTTGGCCAGCTTAAATATATTGCAATATATGGACAAACAATCCCTGTTTTGTTTAAAGGGTAAGGCATTTTTCTGTAGCAGTATGCACAAAATGTCTCTGTCTTAAATATATTGATAATGGGTTGAGTGCAGAGGACTCTTGTATATATATATATATATATATATATATATATATATATAAATATATAATATATATGTTTATTAATGAGGAGCCTGCATATCCCTTAATTAGTGATGGGCGAATTTATTCACCTGGCACAAATTCAGGCCGTGCATTTTCGGTGGTGCATTTTCGCCGGTGAATGTGTGCCAGCGTCCAAAACGAGACAGCAGCGGCGTTTCTAGAATTTTTCGGGACAAATTCACCCATCACTACCCTTAATACTTTACAGAGAATGTTGACTATTGGTCCATGTCCTATACAGTTTAATCAGTAGTCAATTAATCTGCAATCATTTATATAATTGGAATGGAGGAAAGGCAGTATGTAATAAGAACAGCCAAACCTTCTACAGAGAGTGCCTGTGCAAAATGAAATCTAAGTTATTAGCAGTGTAAGGTAGACAAAGGATGAATGGAAAGACAGATAGAGAGCTGTCCATATGGCGGTTATTTATCAAAATCCGAATTCATCTCTTTATTTTCTGAAATATGTTCTGACCATATCCGCATGAGTTATTTCCCCTTATTTATCAATAAAATTTCCTGAAAAATTCCAGTGCGGGAAAAAACTCAAAAAAAAATCATGAAAACAATACGAAAATTCGAATTGTATGAATTTTCTGGCCGAAAACCATAAAATCTTCGGATTTTTGCACAAAACCCAGTGCAGATCAGGATATCTTCAGGACTTCTCCCATTGAATTGAATACAGCTTCGGCAGGTCTGAGACGCCGGATTTTCGGATGGGGTACTTCCATGGTTCTTACAATGGTCTGCATTGCTGCAATGCATTTGCATCAAAGGCAACAGATGCACATGTGACTCCAGCAACATGTGGGCAAAAATAAGGTAATTTAATCTGAAATTGTACTTTGGACACTGTGGTGTGGTAAGTAAATGACCCCCTAATATATCTTGATTTATATTACAATTCAATAAACAATTAAGAGCATTTCTCATACCATATTCTGTTTTTCCAAGATAGTGTATTCACTGAATAACATATGCATTTTAAAAGAAACCTACCAGGACCCCACCAAACAATAAACCCCCAATGAAACATTCCGCACAGGCTTTATAAAGAAATACCTTTACTATATCAATAAGCCAAATACTTGGGGGGCATATATGAATTATGTGAAGACATTCCATTAAACTCTCTGGTTCATGGATATAAAGAATATGTATTGAACATAGGTACTACGCAGCATCAATTCAGAAACCTATAACAATCAGATCTTTGCTTTCATTTTCTAACTAATTCTCAGTTACTATTGGCAACTGCCCTCGTTCAGTTGATCATGTTAGCAAAGGAACCGTACAGTCTTTTATGCTTCTTGATATGTATGGGACCTGTTATCTAGAAACCCGTTATCCTGAAAGCTCTGAATTATTGAAAGGCCGTCTTCCATAGACTCTTTTTTTTTATCCAAATAATTTTAAATGATTTCCCTTTTCTCTGTAATAACAAAACAGTACCTTGTACTTGCTTCAAACTAAGATATAATTAATCCTTTTTTGGAAGCAAAGCCAGTTTATTTGGGTTTATTTAATGTTTGCATGATTTTCTAGTAGATGTGAAGTATGAAGATCTAAATTACAGAAAGATCTCTTATACAGAAAACCCCAGATCCTGAGCATTCTGGATAACAAGTTCCATACCTGTAGTATAACCAAGCTTATATCTAACGTCAAATTTCAAAAATAATAATAATATTTATTTTACCTGAGATACTAGTTACAGGTATGTATATAACAAGGTTTGTGGTCACGAGTCAAAGAGCTTGTATTCAAAAGATTCAGGCTACAAGGTTTCCAGAGTCTCAGTGCAGCTACCATATCTGAAATATGTTGAATTATATTACTGCTGAAGGTAGCTGCGATAGCAACAGAACAGGAATGACAAATAGGATTACCAAAAGAAGGGAGAAACAATCAAAGTACTTCTACTGTATCTTTTTTGATAATCCAGGGTTTCTTGATAAGAGATCCCATACTTGTATCATACAAGCTCATATGGTATCTATTATTATCAGATATGGCATCTGAAATGCCTGGGACCTGGGGTTCTCCAGGGATCTCCCCATATTTATTGAAATCACATAATACCTCAAGACCAGGGGCGCGCCGCCAATGAGGCGAGTTGAGAAACTCGCCTCAGGCGGCAACGCCAGAGAGGTTTCCAGGGGCAGCAAAGAGCCGCTCCTGGTACCTTTAAGAGACGAATTTCCAGTATTTAAACCGGAAATTCGGCTTTAATAATGCGATAGAGTGAAATTGCGCTCTCCGCATTAGTGTTCCTGCCTCCCCTTCTGACAGGTAAGCCGGCAAGGGGGGGCGGCATTGCAGGAGCCGTCTCAGGCTGCCCTTAGCTTAGAATCGGCGCTGCTCAAGACTGCTAAGAAGAACACTAAGCATGAAATATAGCAAATAGGATTGTTTTTCCACCAATAAGGATTGTCTGTTTGCACAGTTCTTATGGAAAATTACATTCCTGAATTTCAGAGCTTTTGATAAATGGGTTCCAAATAAAATATTTCATGCCTGGGATAATTATAATGCTAAATATTAATTCAGGTTTTGAATCTATTTTCCAAAAAGCTTGGCACCTGCGGTTTTCTGTAAATGAGCCTTATGTTCTTTAGTTCCTAAGGCAAATTTACAACTGGGCAGTAACCTATGGCAACCAATCCCATTTTCTTCTTTAAATGTCCTGCTTACAGAAAAACCTAATCCAACATTGGTTGCTATGGATAACTGTTCACGTGTGAATTTGCTAGGGATGCACCGAATCAACTTTTTTGGATTCGGGCAAACCCCCGAATCCTAGGCGAAAGATTCGACCGAATACCAAACCGAATCCTAATTTGCATATGCAAATTAGGGGTGGGAAGGGGAAAACATTTTTTACTTCCTTGTTTTGTGACAAAAAGTCAAGCAATTTACATCCTCGCCCCTAATTTGCATATGCAAATTAGGATTCGGATTCTGTTCGGCGTGGCAGAAGGATTCGGCCAAATCTGAATCCTGCTGAAAAAGGCTGAATCTTGGCTGAATCCCAAACCGAATCCTGGATTCGGTGCATCCCTAGAATTTGCCTAGTGTTGTTGAATAAGCCCCTATGTTTTAACAATACATTATGTCCGTTGACAATAGGGACAAATATCAGTCCTGGTTTGCACCTTGCCCTGTATGCTGAACTCTGAGAGGCAGCTCTTTGAATTCATAATATGGCACAAGAAGAAGATTTCTCCTTACCTAGTGGATTTCTTGCCAACCCATGAGCAAAGGTCTCTTTCTATATATTATCAGATTTAATATGTGAATAATCTGCTGAATGTATGGCAATTCAAATGCCATATAACCTATTAAATATACACAAGTTCATGATCTGACAAAATGTTGTCACTAATGCCATTATAGCTGTAGCATCTGCGGGATAAGAAGACACACATCTGACATGTGGCTGGTAACCACGTACCGTACAACACTGCTCCTACAACAATATGCAAAATATTAAAAGTTTTCTATCATTACAGTCAAGCAAAACCAATTCAGCAAAATTATTTTCGCATCCTCCAGGCAATTTCCAGAGTCACCTCTCTAATCACGGAAATGACATTGTATATGGCAGATAACATACATGGGTGCGTTGAATAACAGTTATACAAAATACTATAAATACATTTTTACGGGAAGCCTTACTAACAAGACACTAAAGAAAAAAACATCTGTGCCCAATAAAAGTAATATATAATAAAAAATAATATAGTCTTAAATATATATGTGAGTATATATATATATATATATATATATATATCTACAAACTTTCAGGCAGCCGCACTCTGATCCAGATTTGTAATGTATTTGTGGGTGCAGGTTCAAAAAGGTTGTACTTAATTGTCATACAGAACCGCACTCCGAAGTCTCTTTAGTGAGTCAAATCACCTTTATTATCATGTGTGTTCAATATGGGACAATACATGGGATCTGTTATCCGGAAACCTGTTATCCAGAAAGCTCTGTATTACCGAAAGGCTGTCGCCCATAGACTCCATTTTATCCAAATATTTCACATTTTCAAAAATTATTTTCTCTGTAGTAATAAAACAATACCTTGTACTTGATCCAAACTAAGATATAATTAATCCTTATTGGTAGCTATATATATATATATATATATATATATATATATATATATATATATCTCCACAAAAACCGCACACATAGGACTTGTTAGTGCAAAAAATGAAAAAATGTTTTATTCCGACGTTTCGGTTCACATACTGGAACCTTCCTCAGGTGGAAGGTTCCAGTATGTGAACCGAAACGTCGGAATAAAACATTTTTTCATTTTTTTTCATTTTTTGCACTAACAAGTCCTATGTGTGCGGTTTTTGTGGAGATATGTACAAGTTAGTAACTTAACCAGCACCTGGGCAGTTGCCTTAATTGAAGAGTGTGCTCCAGTTTTTGGACTTGCTATATATATATATATATATATATATATATATATATATATATATATATATATATATATATATAGGTCCTACCTACTTTTTTTTACTTGACTTAACTTTGCCTATGATTTCAGTTTTCCGTTTTAACCTTTGACTTCTCCTGAAGCTTATTCTGTTGCACACACTCCCTTGAGAATGAAGTTCTGAACAGTGTGCCCACTTAATGAACTATAATGATAGCGATAACTATGTACCACCTCAAGGGCTGTGCATCAGTCTGGCAAGTGTAAAGTATTTTTAGATTACTTGCAGTTGGGATGGAATAACACCTGGAATCTAATAATCTACTTTGTGTGCAGAGAACTGTAGCAATTGTTTTTATGCATTTTCTGACAATGAAAACTTTTTCCTTAAAATATTGCTTTAAAGTAGATAAAGATTGGATGGACCGATGGATAGATGATAGATCGGTAAATGAGGAGAAGGAAGGAATTACAGTAGAATGGGACAGATAATGATGACATAAAGACAGATAGATTGATAGATAGAGATAGATAGATAGATAGATAGATAGATAGATAGATAGATAGATAGATAGATAGATAGATAGATAGATGATAGATAGATAGATAGATAGATAGATAGATAGATGATAGATAGATAGATAGATAGATAGATAGATAGATAGATAGATAGAATTAATGGATAGATAGGCTGGATGGATAGATAATAGATTAATAAACGAGGGAAAGGAAGGAAGTAATTAGATATAGACATTGGGTAGATAGAATAGATAGACAGACAGATGATAGATAGATAGATAGATAGATAGATAGATAGATAGATAGATAGATAGATAGATATAATTAATGGATAGATAGGCTGGATGGATAGATAATAGATTGATAAATGAGGGAAAGGAAGGAAGTAATTACAGAAGAATGGGACAGAAAGAAAGAAAGAAAGAAAGAAAGAAAGAAAGAACAATGGATAGATGATAGATAGACTGAGAGAGATAGAGTTGATGGATGGATAGATAAATAGATAGATAGATAGATAGATAGATAGATAGATAACAGATAGATGATTAGATAGATAGATAGATAGATAGATAGATAGATAGATGATAGATAGATAGATAGATAGATAGATAGATAGATAGATAGATAGATGATATAGATAGATAGATAGATAGATAGATAGATAGATAGATAGATAGATAGATAGATAGATAGATAGAATGTATTTTGTGTGGAGAGAACTGTGACAATTGTTTTGCTGTATCTTCTGACAATGAAACTCCTTAAAATGTTTTTTTTTAAGTAAAGGTTGGATGGAAAGATGGATAGATGATATTGGTAAATGAGAAAGGATGGAAGGAAAGGATTGCAGTAAAATGGGGCAGATAGTGAAATAGAGATAGATAGACGATGACATGGATAAATGAGGGGAAGAAAGGATTACAGTCAATGGGACAGATAATAATAAAGATAGATGGATGATGACAGAGAGATAGGCAGATTATATAAGATAGGTGTCTTTCCAATCGCAATACATTTCAGAAAGTGCAGAAAGCAAGCGATTTCTGGGTACCTAACGTATGCAGCTGCAAGTAAGAACACATTGTCTTTCCACTTGGGCTTGGGAATATAGTAAGTAAGACTAAGTGCTCCTATAAACTGTACAATACAGCACCTCCCAACCTGGCCAGGCGATTGCTGCAGTTTGTAGTGGAGTCAGTACTCCAAGCTCATCTCATATTACTCCAAGCTCATCTCATATCATTCAATGTCTCACGTTTGTGTTGAGTCATTTCTCTTTTCCAAGGGATTAAGGACAAATGAAAACTATTGTGTGATGTTAGCTGCTGCTGCTGCTGCTGGTGAGTGAGTGAGTGATTGTGTGAGTGAGTGTGTAAGCCTTGGTGTGATAGATTGTACAGAGTTGTTGGAGTATGTATATGTTATCAGTGTGTATATGTTGGGAGTGTAGCGAGTGTGTATGTTCCTGTGTTTAACTGTTTGTTGCCCGGCTGCAGATGAGCAAGCCGCTAGTTAGGAGCTCCCTTGTGCCAAAATGCGAATGAATTAGCGCCTGGCGGCGGTGGAGATACTAATGGGGCTGCTGGTGAGGAGGTCGGAAGAGGCGGGGTGTATATAATATGTGGCTGCTGAGGGGACTTAGAAGTGGAGGGTTTGTAGCTGGAAGAGAAGCCGCACGCTCGGCTCTCGCACTGTAGGAAACGCCAATTCCTTGTAGGGCTTCCCAGCGCTTTGTCGGCTCCCTGATCCCTCGCTGCCGCCTCAGAGCTTTCTGTCAGTGAGTGACAAGAGAGGGGGGAGCGCAGAAGGGGCAGCGGCAATAGCGCGGGAGGAGGAGGAGGAGAGTCTCATTGGAGCCGCTCTACATCCAGCGCTCACATCCTAGCGCCTCTTAGCACTAAACTAGCACTCAAGCTAAGCTCAAAATGGACGGTACCCCGACCAGTTCCTTTCGATCTGCCGATAGCCTGCTCAATAGCTCCATCAGCGGCTGGGGTGACAATGGCTCCTACATTCCCATGAGGTGTCCGGTTATCAGCATGGGGAACTGGACCAGACTGGATGACAACAACCTGTCCTACCTGTGCAACCGCTCTGACACTTTCCCTGAGGACAGCGACTCCATCATCATAGCCATCATCATCACCGCTCTCTACTCCATGATCTGCGTGATGGGACTCTTTGGCAACGTCCTGGTCATGTATGTTATTGTCAGGTGAGTCCTGGTCATGTATGTCATAGTCAGGTGAGTCCTGGTCATGTATGTCATAGTCAGATGAGTCCTGGTCATGTATGTCATAGTCAGGTGAGTCCTGGTCATGTATTTCATTGTCAGGTGAGTCCTGGTCATGTATGTCATTGTCAGGTGAGTCCTGGTCATGTATGTCATTGTCAGGTGAGTCCTGGTCATGTATTTCATTGTCAGGTGAGTTCTTCTCATCATGTATATTATTGTCAGTTGAGTCCTACTCATCATGTATGTTATTGTCAGGTGAGTCCTACTTATCATGTATGTTATTGTCAGGTAAGGGCTTGATCCAGTGCCCCCTCCTTCTTGCCTGGCACCCCACCCCAGGCATATCTCAGACTGAGTTCTCCCAGGCAGTCCGATTACTCTCACTAATTGCTACTTACCAGAGAACATGTATTATTTACTGTAAATGGCAAGCGCTTCTCCTTGGATTCTCTATCACACTGGGAAGCCACAGACCTCAAACTCTTGGATGCGATCAAATCAGACCACTTACAACCTGACTTGTTTCATTTAGAAGCAATGGTTTTATTATTTGTACAGATGTATATACTGCCCTATGTTTCTTAGGTATCCATATACAGTGAGTGCCTTTTCCCAACTGCTAAAGATGGAGCAAAACGTATAGTACATGCCATCTAGGGTCCATGGTCTTGGTAGAAAGAAATATAAAGTTTCCCTGTGCCCTGCCCTACAGCCAACCTTCGAACAGGTCCCTCTAAACCCCACACACTCACGAGACAGTCAAAGGCTTGATCCCACCTGCACTTACAGTATTTGTAAATAAACTACAATTAACTTATCACATGTCAAGCTTCAGTTGCAATATAGCAATAGTCGATGATAGACAGATAGAGAGATAGATAGATGGAATCATTTTGTTCCCATTAGACATTATAGTAAAGGTGTTGCTATCGAGGTATGAAGGCATTGCCATTAATTATAAGTAACTTTTTTTCTTCCCTTATAATAATCTGTGAAACTGTATGTACACAGTGCCATCTATTGGATGTGATATCCTTAACAGAAACCAGAAAACGTTTTCCAAACCAAGCCACCATGGCTAAGAGGATTGAACTGAATGTAAAATGAGTATTCTGTCCTGTTTTTTTTATACTGGAGGTTTGCACTATGGGTCCTTCAAGTGGTCAGTCATTCATGTACATTAGGCTGCTTCCTACTTATAATTCAGTGCACATGTACTATATGTAAGCAATTTACTGTGGTCAGCACAAGATGCTTTATTACACTGCCATAGAGTGAGGCCTTGAACAGTACTTAGCTTTTTTATTTTCCTTTATTATTGTTTTTTATTTATTTATATATAGTGTCAACATATTGTGCAATGCTTTTACAGGGACTATATTTCATTCCCAGCAGTTCCTGTCCCAGTGGAGCTAACAATCTAAAGTCTTTATGACAAACACACACACACTATGCCTTGTATATTTGCCTTTTTCCTTTCTTGATAAGACACTGAAGGGCTTGTTTACAATTAGTGGAGCAGGGTTCATAGCAGTGGTGTAAATAGTCTACAGTGGGCCCGGTAGTTGGATGTGCACCTGGGCCCCCCAACAGATTCCATCTATGAATCACGCCCCAAAAAATCTTCCCCTACCCTGCCTCTCGCAATTAGACTTATAGTAGCTCTGCCAGGGCTCAAGGGGGTGGGGGCCTAGGTGTGATTGCACCCCCAGTAAGTGCACCACTGGTGCATAGTGTACAAATAAAGTTGCAAGTTTGTGGTGCTTTGCACCCTGCACTGCCATGAGCATCCACGAACAGAGGTCCTTGAACTCCAAGGACCCACACTTTTTGAATGAATGAATGAATACAGTGCTGTCTGTGTTCAGCAGCTCTGTATTCATGAAGGGTGGACAAGTTGTGCGCCACTGAGAAGTAGTAAGTACAGGGCTGCCTTGTACCTGCCAGTGCTGCCTTCTGCACTTTGCACCACATTTTTAATACATTTCAGAAGCAGATATGCAGATCATAACTATACCCCAGGCTCAAGTGCAACGTAAATAAGAGATTTTACCCTCCTTAGTGCAGTTGCATCTGGGGCTTCTGTAAATGACTCCTCACATCAGTTCTGATCATATGATATTGATGAGTTGTACTACAACAGGGCTTTTAAGCAAATTAATTTACCTGGAAAGATTAAAAAATAGTGAGTATTTTTGTTTTTCATATTGCTGACCATTTACTAGTAATTGGTTCTGTATTACACAGCATCCCTGACATATTAATATAGTTGTATGTGCATGATTTATATACATAGGTATAGCAGAAATACAAGATCATAAAATAGCAAAGACAGTTTTACACAGTCCAATTATGTTTCAAAGCCAGAGATCCATTTGAGTGGGGATGCAGAAACGGCTTTATTGTATTTTCTTGAAAAGCTGGCTGAAGAGGAGTGGAGCTATTCGTATATTATCTCCACTGTTATTTTTTGTTGTATAATTGTAAACAATACAGTAACATTTATTATTTCACTTGCACATAGATCAGCCACTGCCCAGAATATTCCTTGCCTTGCTATCTGAGGGTCTGTTTGTAATGATGTGACTACTGTACTCTAATGAAGTAGCTACTGACAAGTGACAAAATATATGACTTTATATTGATCCAGCACCAAGCCAGCCATAAAATGAATACAGGGAACTATTGCTTTTCCACTGTATTCTCTTTGATATTTTCACCTGATTGGTGTAATCATTTACGCATTTGATTTATCAGAACATATGGAGGAAGTTAACATCTCCAAACCCTTAGGCTTTAAGTTAAATGGGAAATGGGACTTTACAAATAAAGCTTAAATCCTCTTGAACTCAATGAAGTGTGTTCATTTTGTTATACAGCGAAAGACCAAGTTGTTCATTAATATTATTCATACAGTATGGGATCTGTTATCTGGAAACCTGTTATCCAGAAAGCTCCGAATTATGGAAAGGCCATCTCCCATAGACCCCATTTGATCCAAATACTCCAAATTATTAAAACATTTTGTTTTTTTTCTGCAATTAAAAAGCAGCACCTTGTATCTCATCAGAACCAAGATATGATTAATCCTTATTGGAAACAAAACCAAAATATTGGGTTTATTTAATGTTTACATGGTTTTCTAGTAGACTTAAGGTACAGTATAAAGATCCAAATTACGGAAAGATCTGTTATCCAGAAAACCCCAGGTCCTGAGCATTCTGGATAACAGGTCCCATACCTGTATTCTTTTTCCTACTGTTATCTTTTGTTTTTCTTCATCTTAGTCCACCCTAAACTCTGAAAATTATTATTATGTGCATTTTCTTAGTTTATAAAACATGTAAAATAGGTATCCGGTGCCTTCTTGGAGAGAATTCTATATTTTTACTATCTTAACTAGTCTTTTAGTTCCCCCATAATTTTCTTTCTTATTTACATTGTCTGTAAGCTTCTATTTCACATTTCAAATCCCACCTCTTTTTTCTTTAGTCCCTCTCTTCTAGCCATGTGCTTTTGCAAGGTATTCCCTTTTCCAGGTTAACTCCTCCTACTTCCCTTTCATAGTCACTCCACTTCCTTTCTTCTTAATGCTCCTTCCCACTCTGCTTTCTTTTTACTTCCTCTTTCGATTCTGCTTGGATTTCCCCTCCCTATTTTCATCTTGACTCAATTTCTCATTATACCTATCTCTGGTGTGTGCTTTCTTCCCTACCATTAGTCCCTCTGTCATTCACTTTCTGTTTTTCACCTCTTTCTTTCTCAGTTATCTTCATCTTCAACTACAGTCTTACACTGCTTCTCCTGTGTTTCATTCTATCTGTTGCCATTATTTTCAATCTCTCTGTGTCTCTACCATACACATACATAGCTCTTTTCTCTGCTCTGTCCAATTCATCTCCATTTATATTTTCTGCATCTCTTCTCTCATTTCATCTATTTTAAGTCTCTTTCCTGCTCTTGCTTCTGTCTTCTCTACCTGGTAGAAAAAAACCTACAGAAACCTAGAGGCCTGTTTATTAAAGGTTGAATTTTAGTGGTGTCAGAGCTTTTTGAAACCACGATTTCTCTAAGACCAAGAATGCCATGAAAGTTATTAAAAGATCTGAATATAAAAAGCACAAATGAAAAAAAAATGCTGAATCTGGGTAAAAAATATCTATAAAACCTCTTAAGAATTAATGTTTTTCAGATAGTTATTATTGAAAAAATATTCGAAAAGCTCTAAAAGTCTCAAAGGCACAAAAAAGGTCTGATAGGATCAGCATAGCTCCCAATGACTTCTATGGGACCTCAACTGCTTTTACTTGGCAAAGTTTTGTATTAGAGTTTTTTTGTTTTTTTTAGAGAAATAAAAGATCAAATTTTTAGAGAAAAACAAGATTTGTGAAAAAAAGGAACTCCAAATATTAGTAAATAGGCCGCCTTAGTCTGCCATAACCTGGAGATGCAGAAAATGACTGATACTGAGCTCCTAAAGCTTGTAGTTACTCATAGCTTCTATTTGTATCATCTTTATCTACTTCATAAAACTAATATAGGGAGTCAGACAAAAACCTTTTACTTCATTTTACCTCTCCTTTCTTTTCTTTCTTCTCTTTGGATTCTTGTTTCTTCTTCCTTTCCAATTTTTTTCTCTTCTCAGTGTTACAGTATTTCTTTCTTTCTTTTTATATATCAATTTCAATCAAACTGGTGAAGTCTTTAATAGTTCAACACTTCATTGTACCTCCTGGCATCCTTGACAAAGATTAGGTGAGGCTAAGGGGCACATTTACTTAGCTTGAGTGAAGGAATAGAATAAAAAATACTTCGAATTTCAAAGTATTTTTTTGGCTACTTCGACCATCGAATTGGCTACTTCGACCTTCGACTACGACTTCGAATTGAACGATTCGAATTAAAATTGTTCAACTATTCGACCATTCGATAGTCGAAGTACTGTCTCTTTAAAAAAAACTTCGACCTCCTACTTTGCCACCTAAAACCCACCGAGCATCAATGTTAGCCAATGGGGAAGGTCCCCATAGGCTTTCTAGCAAATTTCTGATCGAAGGAATTTTGTTCGATCGATGGATTAACCCTCGATATTCGACTCTAAGTAAATGTGCCCCTAAGTGTGCTTCTAGAGCAGAGGTAGAAGTAAAGAGGAAGTACTGAATTATATTAAAATTAAGTTTTTAAAATATAGGGTGAGATTCAGTTCAGTGAGAAAAAGGTTTATCACGTGAAAACTCATGTACGAGATTCAATTTGAGATGCAATTCATTTCAGAAAAACGTATCTCATGGTTTATCACATGAAAATGCTATTTAGGTCTGCAGAGGGAAAAATTAATTTGGAGAAAAGTTTTTTTCTCCTTGAAATGAATCTCATCCATGAGTTTTCACGTGATAAACCATTTGATAACTTTTTTCTCATTGAATTGAATCTGGCACACTTTAAACCTCTGCCTAAGACATTTGTTTTTGAGGGAAGTCCTGTTTATTACTACTTCATATTGCTCCATGCCTCTTCCCCTAAATTGGGCCAGATTCAATACAGTGAGTAAAAGGTTTATTACATGAAAACTTATGGAAGAGATTCAATTTGAGATGCAATTCAGTTCAGAAAAACGTATCTCAATGTTTATCACATGAAAATTATTAAATTCTATGGGAAAAAAGTGAAAAGTTTTTCCTCCTCATATTGAATCTCGTCCATGAGTTTTCATGTGATAAACCATGAGATAACTTTTCTCCATTGACTATGAAGATTTTCATTCATCCAGGTCATGGTATATCTAATACAAGTAATTCAAAAATAAACAACTGGTCCAGTTGTTTATTTTTGAATTACTTGTATTAGATTTTCTCCATTGAATTGAATCTGGCCCCAGGTTAAATCACTATTTTGGTTTGTCCCTTTTTATTATCTGGCACACTTCCTTTATTCTAAATTTAATGTCAGATTTACCCTGGATCTAGCTCTAGATCACCAATCACACTCTCCATATGTTGCTTAGTTTTCAAGACTTAAGGCAAATAAGTGTCTGAATCATGAAGTCATGATTAATCACTGAAGTAAGATACCAAAACAGCAGTCAGTATGAGTGAGTGGTAAACACAAAATTAGGATATGGACATTGATTTCATATGGTGGACAGTGAAGGATGGTGATTCATTTTGTTTTAATACAAACATGATTTCTCCCACAGAATACAAACCCATGTATAGATGTGCCAGTTGAACTCTTATTGCATAAGCTTCCAGAACTCTAATGGCATTTTTTATTATAAACATTAACAGCAAATTATTTTACAAACTCTGTCATCTACTTTATCTTTTAAAATGTACCTTCTTTAAATAAAAGTAGAAATATATATATATATATATATATATATATATCCTCGAAATGTAGTAGCAATACAATATCTGCAGTTTCTTTTTTATCAAGCTACCCTGTCATTATATTGACTTTGTTAAAGGCTTTATAATATTTTTACAGCAAGTAAATAAACTATTACATTACTTATAATGAAATGTGAAAGAAGCACACGAAGAAAAGAAGAGAGACGGATAACACAATACTATAAAATTATAGACTTTTTAGTGCTGCCACAGTAAAAATATTCTCAAATCTGCCACAATTCAGTGATTTGTTATGTTTGGATCTCTTTATTACTGTCGAGATATGGCTACCTACATCCAGCATGGGGAGTGTAATCTTATTATTATAGGGGACTTTGGTCAGTAGGGAAGAATAATAGTATGCAGTCACTGTATAAACAGTTTTCCAAATATTGTGGTACACCTTTAAAGGAGAAGGAAAGTCGTCTTGCATTTGGGTGCCTAAAGTCGGCTATTTGGAAATTTGAAGAAAGAAGAAGCCAGAAGAAGATCACTCCATGGTGCCTGCTGGGTTTCAGGTAAGTAAATACAATCACTTGGGGGTGCCTAACATTTGGCACCCCCAAGTGCAAGATGACTTTCCTTCTCCTTTAAGTCACAGTCATTAATTGTTATCAGACCTCCCTGGCCTAAACCTCAAAAATTTAAGGCATACTATGATTAGCAGACTATTGAGAAGATTTTCATTAGCAAATGACCATCACTTAACACAGATAATCAGAACAAATTAAGGAAACAGTTACTCGCTGGTGACGCATTTTACTAATTCAAAAAGAAATGTCCTCTAGAGGTTATGACAGTTTCAACATGTTTCTGTGGTTTTTTTTCCAGTTATTATAGTTTTGCTAATGAACGTGAATTGCCATTTAAGCTGTGAGTCTAACTTTTCCCAAGGGACCTCCTAATCTAAATTGTTAGAATTACGTATTTGCTTATCTCAAAATTGTTACAAAAGTATCCTAGTTTAGTCTGGACTTTTCAGTACAAACGTGGGACTGCGGGTAGAGCTGTCAAAAGCGAGACTGTCCCGCTGAAAACGGTACAGTTGGGAGGTGTGGATTAAACCAGTTTCACTTTAGCACTCCCTGTCACTTCCTGGTCCAGCAGGGCACAGAGAGGGCTGATTAAACAAATTACTTGTACTTCTAATAATGAGCTGCTTAAACCCTGCTGCTTAGCAAAGGGAGGGGTTTGTTTGTTTAAAGGTAGGTAAGGGTCACTAAACAAATTGCTCTGTTCCTTTTTATAAAGGGAACGGCGAGGATGCTTAGGGGAAAAAAACCCCGAACTTTTAAGTGCTTTAGCATGGCAAAAAATAGAAACTCTAGATTAGGCAAAATTATAGGCAAATAATATATTTTAACATAATTTATTGTGTTCACTTTTAGAAAAGGTGTTTTTAGGTGCAAACATACATTTTTCAATAGAAATTGGTAATCTAACCCCCCTCCCTAAAGAGGGTTTACTTTTCTGCCTTTCATTGACTTTACTATGTGTTTTTTTTTTACAATACCACTATTTTTCTTTCTATCTTCTTTTCAACTTCAATTAGCTCCACGTACCATTATATAGAAAGATACCAAAATTGCGCCAGCAGCATCCACAAATATGAAAGGAGAGACTGAAACATAGAATAATTACCTTGCTATACTATCATGAAGCCAAATGCATTAGTTTTATCATTTTGAAATACAGTAGCAGATATAAGTGCACTTACTTATTTGCGTTAAATAGTAAGTAATGCAACATTTGGAAGATTGCCAAGAAAGTAAACAATGTAAGAACCCATAAGTCTATTGTTCAGAGCTGCAAAATATATTGGAGTTTTATAAATTATATGTTAATAATTATAATAAGGATACACAAACAAAAAACTAACATTTTATTATATAATTGTAGAGAAATTATTCAGTATTTTTTGACCTTACACAAAACATAGCTGACAGTTTTCATTTGTGTCAGAAGAAAAATGGAATCCTTGTCATGTTCCCATAGAGCTTTAGTTTGGATGGTTGTTCAAAACTTATTTGCAAAGTTACAACTACCTTTACACCAGATGAACCATATTTTTGTGTTTGTGGCAAGGTGCTAAATTTTTAACATAAACAGTGGTTTAATGTATTTATTCAGTTATGAAGGGAATTTAGATCCTGGGTAACACCACATATTTGTGGAATACAAATCCAAACTGCTACAAATGGAAGAGAAATCTGTGTTTAATTAGCTCGCAATAGTGATGCACCAAATCCATTTGTTTTATTGTATTTTGGCCAAATTTGGCCACACACACAAAGCGATTTATTATCCAAATCCTAATTTTCATAAATAGTGAAACCCCAGTGAAAGAATGCATGCACAAAATGTGTACAAATTAGTGTCGATTTCCCTAGTCGGTCTAAAGCAGGGATCCACAACCTTTCTTACCTGTAAGCCACATTCAGATGTAAAAAAATTGGAGGGCAACACAATCATGCATAAAGTTCCTAGAGGTGCAAATTATTGGCTGTGGTTGACGATCGGTTGCTCCTATGAGGATTGGCAGCCTACAGGAGGCTCTGCTTGGCAATACACCTGGTTTTTATGCAACCAAAACTTGTCTCCAAATGAGCACCTGCTTTAAGGCCACTGGGAGCGACATCCAAGAGGTTGGTGGGACTAAAGTCACATGACTGCATTCTGCTACAGCACTGTGATTTGCCAAATCCCAAACACAGGATTCAGTGCATCCAAAGTTTACAATGAAGGGTACATGAGATTTCTTTTGCTTACTGTAGTTAGAGACATTGTGCACATCATTGAATGTAAGGATTTAGGGAGAGAACAATACATTTGTTTTTGTTTTTAATTTTTAACTTTTTAGATTCCAATCCCTGATTTCAGCATTTGAACACCCATCCACCTTCGTTAGACAATGTATGATAACATTATAATGTCAAGAACCAGCTACAGGAATATTTTGCAAAGCAAACTCAAGCTCTCATGCAAATTGCCATTGAAGCTGTATAATAAGTTAACACCTAAAAGTACATATATCTTAGAAACACTGGTGTAATATTTACCATTATATTGTTACTTGAGTATTCAGGACAGCAAATATGTGCTCACTGCAAACATTATCTAACTGGTCTTCTGACTGGGAAAAATGGTGGTGGAGAAACTCACAGAGCTCTAAGGAGTATGAGAAAATGTAGATATAATTCCATTGCTATCTTAAAATAATAATAAAGTTCAAAGTGTATCCAGCAAACATTTCTATAAAGATATCTCAGAGACTTCTACATAATATTATTAATAAATAGTGTATGTATAGAAACAAGGACATAGTATGATAAATAAACATAGAAGCCCTTCACCATCTCCAAGGTTGACAAGCTGGGTCTTTGTGTTGTTCAAACAAACAAGACTACATTTCTGCTGCACACACATGCATACATTAATTGCTTCCAAATGTGAACATCATGCTGTGTGAGCAATGTCATATGTTTTACGATTTGGAAACAGTCACATCATGTACTAATACGCAGGTCTTCACAATTATAAAGGCTACCTGTTGCAACTCCAGCACCCTATTTCAATTAAACATCTAGAAAGACCTGAGAGCAGTAAAGTAGAGATAAAAGCGAAACTAGGGAAACACAATGAAGAATAAGATGCACCAGAGAATGACGAAAAAGATGAAAAAGAATAGAAGTTTGAGAAGTAGAAAAAGTAGAAGACAAGACATGTGGAGAATAGTAGTAGGATGAGCATAAAAAAAGGAGGATGAGAAGAGTAGACAGGAAAGAGGAAGGGAAGGAAATGGAGAGGAAGGGGGGACATGGACCAAAAGGACAAGATATGGCAAGCATTAATCTGAGAATAAAAGACAGAGGAGGGAGATAAAAGGATGAAATAGAATAAAGGAAGAATGTGGAAGAAAACAAAAGGGAATGATCAAAAGGAGAAAAGATAGAAAATGAAAGAAAAAGATAAACAAAGATTGTGGAGTAATATGAGAATAGAGAAGGTAATTGAAAAGCAATGCCCCTGAAGCTACATATCAATTATAAAGACTTTATAATTAAGTATTTTGACATTTATAATAAGTACTAGATTTTGACGTATTTTTTTTTAGCTTCATCTAAATGGCAGGTCCTTTGATATTAGTATTCACTTGCTGCTGCAGAGAATTGGAGATGAATTATTAATACATGCAAATAATTCAAGGTTTCACCAAAGTGGTTTTAAGCAGCTGGCTAACAGTTTCATTCTGAGCACTTAGAGGAGTACTAATGGTAATATTTATTATATCAGAGCAGTACACTGTTGACTGCACATAGGTGTTAATGTGCTAAGGCAAATTAGCTGTTTGTCTCAAGAGGCAACATTTTGGGTACAGCACAAAATGACATCAGTACACAGTTTTGATCACTCCTCTTCAAAGGTTATCAGCATTAGCGTCAGTGGGTGGTTCATCCAAATTCCCCAGGGCAATCAGGTAGGTGAGATTTTTTTTTGTTTATGTTTACTTAACCATAATAGGAGGAAAGATGTTTAGTTGCAATTTGACATGAGGACCCCAGCAACTCACACAACCTGTTCTCCTTCTTTATTTTACATTTGTAGTCGCAAGTCCCCGCTATTAAGTGTTCTATAACTTTAGTATGTTATAGAATGGCTAATTCTAAGCAATTTTCAATGGGTCTTGATTTTTTTCTTTTTATATATTTGCCTTGATTTTTCTGACGCTTTCCAGCATTCAAGTGGGAGTCGCTGACCCCAATCTAACAAAATAAATGCTCTCTAAGGCTAGAAAAGTAGTCATTGCTACTTTTTAATACACATATTTCTGTTTAGGCCTTCTCCTATTCATATTCCATATTCAAATCAATGCATGATTGCTAGGGTAATGTGGACCCTAGCAACCGGACTGCTGAAACAAAAATGCTGCTGAATAAAAAGCTAAATAACTAAAAAAACACAAATAATAAAAAATTAAAACTAATTGCAGCTTGTCTCAGAATATCACTCTTTACATTACCTAAAATATCCCATACCAGGGACATTGATTGACAAAACTTTGTTTTCTGGTTGTAATGAAAGCCAATACAAAGCTTTCATGCCTCCTTGGTAATCAACAGGCAATCGAGGACTCCATTATAAATATAATTCTTGGGTTAGTATGAGGAAACACTTTGTCAGCTAAAGTGGCTAGTAGTAGTGCCTATATAGACAGAGCGTAGTTAGTTTTTACATTGTACAATTGCCATTGTACACTACTACACAACATACGGTACTACATATTAAAAGGTTATCTTCTGAGGGGACCCTGTCCCTGACACATATAGGCTAAACACCAACAGCAATATTCTCTATACATCTGAGACCACATTTATAGTTCTATAATACAAGTATCTGATATTGAGAATGCTCAGTAACTGGGGTTTTCTGGATAAGGGGTTTTTCTGTCAATTGGATCTCCATACTTTAAAATCCGATTTACTAAAATCCGATTTTATCAAATTTTTTTAAATAAAAAAAAAGTTAGACTAAATTCCCATCCATGATTTTGCCTTATTTAACATAAAAATAACAAAAACAATCCGATTGGCAAAATACTGGATAAAATCAAGCGAAAACCCAAACGGTACAAATTTTTTTTTACTTTTCTCCCGAATCACTTGTTGTTTTTTTTTTTTGGGTTGTTGCCTGAAAACCCTGAATTTTCAGTATATTGGGCTAAACCCAGTGCAAACCATGATACAGGATCTTCTAATTGGGATAGGGGCATCTGCCATTATATATAACCTCAACAGGTTCAAGATGGCAGATTTTCGGATTCTGGCTTTCTGCAGCATAGGGGTATAATAAATCCAAAAGATTAGAGGGTTTTTTTCATGAAAAATTTGTTTTTGCCCCAAAAAGCCCAACCCAAAAAAAAAATTTAATAAATGGTTATTTAGCCTATTAAAATTAGTCTATTAAAAATAGTCTATTAAAAATAATTTAAGTGTTAAATAAAACCAATGGTATTGTTTTGTATCTAATAAGGATTATTATATCTTGGGATCAAGTAAAAGGTACTGTTTTATTATAACATAGAAAAAGAAAATATGCTTTAAATTTTTTAATTATTTTTGAGTCTATGGGAGATGCACTTTCTGTAATTCTGAGCTTTCTAGATAACTAATACAGGTATGGGATCCGTTATCCGGAAACCCATTATCCAGAAAGTTCCGAATTACGGAAAGGCCGTCTCCCATAGACTCCATTATAACCAAATAATCCAAATTTTTTAAAATGATTTTCTTTTTATTTATAATAATAAAACAGTAGCTTGTACTTGATCCAAACTAACATATAATTAATCCTTATTAGAAGTAGAATGAGCCTATTGGGTTTATTTAATGTTTACATTATTTTCTAGTAGTCTTAAGGTATGAAGATCCAAATTACAGAAAGACCCATTATCCGGAAAGCCCCAGGTCCTGAGCATTCTGGATAATAGGTCCCATACCTGTACCATATCTGTACCATCTTTCTTACCTAATTAAAGATACGAGTAATACCGTGTCCCTCTTCTGTATAATAAAATGTTGTTTTTCTCACAAACATCATGCTTTTAGGTTGATATTTGCCTCTGTTAATTAACACTGACTGTGCTTCTAGAACCAAGATACTCTAGGGGAATGGAATCAATGTCATTAGCAAAATAAACTAGGTCAAAACCAAAAGTTAATTTTGTAATCCTCAGCAAATTAATCATTATACATTTTTGTGGTTTACCAAAATGTATATTAAATAATTGCTAATACGCATAAAAAGTGATCATTCTTCCAATCATATGTATTTCCTTACTGACTTTTATTAAATTCACCCATCTTTTTAGATACGTATAAGTATTGGATCCAATTTCTGGAACCTCATTATCCAGAAAGCTCCAAATTACAAGAAGGCTGTCTCCCATAGACTCCATTTTAATCAGATATTTACAATTTGTAAAAATGATTTACTTTTTCTCTGTAATAATAAAACAGTACATTGTATTTGATTCAAACTAGAATATAATTGATCATTATTGGAGGCAAAACAATCCTATTGGGTTTAATTAATCTTTCAATGATATTTTGTAGGTATGGAAATTACGGAAAGACCCTTTATCCAGAAAACTCGAGCATTCTGGATAACAGATCCCATACCTGTCGAATTAGATCGAAAAAAAATTAAAATATGCTGATAGGATGAATCTAAAGTTATTGCAGCATGATAACTTGGAAGAATACAGGTATGGGATCTGTTTTACAGAAATCCGTTATCCAGAAAGCTCTGAATTAAGATGGAAGACCATATCCCACAGACTCCTTTTCCTCTGTAATAATAAAACAGTAGATTGTATTTGATCCCAAGATATAATTAATCCTTATTGAAGGCAAAACAAGCGTATTGGGTATTTAATGAATGTTTTATACAAATTATGGAAAGATCTCATCCAGAAAACCCCAGGTCTCAAGCATTTTGGATAACAGATTCCATATCTGTATTCTGTTGGGAGTATACAGATTGCACTGCAATAGTTTATCTTAGATTTCAAATTATATTTGCAGAAATATGCTTCTTTCAACTTATCCCTATTCATTCCTATTATTACTGGCAAGCCCACTGGCTTTATCTGCTTTAGATGTTGCACTGGATGCTCATGAAAATTACCATCAGGGAGCCCGATCATGATGGAACATCAAAAGCCCTTATGTCACACTGTAATTTGCTCTTATCATTCCTATTCAGTATGACAACCTCTTCCCCTTTGTCTAATGAGCAGCATTAGCTTTAGGTGTAAAATGTTTTAGTATTATCTTTGCTGGTCGGTACTTGCCAAAAGCAGAAAGACAGAGAATACTAATTATTGATGTTTTCTCTTTAGAAATCACTGGCATCTATAGTGCTGTAAGATATGAACATATAATTGTCAATCAGAATAATCTGATTGGTAGATGAAATTAAATGGGAGATGCAATACAGGTAAGGTAAAATGACATCTATGTGATTACAGATCTTCCTCTTGAGATTATTAAATCAGCACTTATTGCAGGCTATATATTGTATATATATATATATATATATATATATATATATATATATATATATATATAGAGAGAGAAAGAGAGAGAGAGAGAGAGAGAGAGAGAGAGAGAGAGAGCACAGCCACAGAAATGTAACAGTTTGACAACATGGTGCCTAGGCCAATTAAAGTACAAAATTAATGTAGATTAACAATGTTAGTTACCAGCTTGGACTAATGATTAGTATAGGTAAATCTGATTAGAACACATGTTAATTGACAGAATAAAATGTAATCAAGTTAAATTAGCTTTTTTTTCCTGCCAATTACAGTAGAGGTTATTCTCTGTGATTGCCTGAGAATTAAATAGGATTGCAAGAAACAATAATGAAGCTTAACAATTATTTTAACAAGACAAGGGCAACAGTTTTTTTTTTTATGTAAATCGCCGGCGGGATGGCCGGCATCCTACAACACAAAATCACTATAAACTACTTAAAATCCTACAACACAACAAATATCACTATGAAATTCTTAATTTATTTATCAACATATGAAAAAACTTATAAATCCCATAAAGTTTTACATATATCAAACTGTTGTGGAAATTCAGTTACCAGAGACCACTTGAAGGAAAAGATAACATTTATTTGACACAAGCTCCATTGATTCTGAACGCTGAACAAAGACATCACAAGATTTTTATAGACTTATCTTAAAGGGAGTTACCCGCAGGAGAGCATAGGGATATTTCTACACAGCACAAAAAAACAATGAACTGCTCTTACAGCCAAGCAGGTGGCTCCGCCTTCAAGGCCAGGGTAGTAGTAACCAAGTTTAGCTTGAGAACAGAATCCATCCAAGTCAGATGAGCTCCGGGGGGAATCTGCATACACAGAATATTTTTCTCTCTAAATACCTCACGGTACTTAATCATAGGTGATCAAAGATTTGTTCCCATAGTCAGAAAGATTTTGGAGGGCCTCTACTCTTGTTTTTTTATCTTCTCAATGTCTAGCTGCACATAAGCTATGAAAAGAGAGGTTTTGACAATGAGCCCCCCAGTTTTAAGCAATCTGTGCAGTATAAAAAAATGCATCATTTTGCTGCATAGCCGCATATGTATATATTGTGTAATCTTTGTTGAATGCTGGTTATTTCACATCATTTTTATTTCCTATCATTATGAGTAGGGCAATTGTTGCATTAGAATGGGAAAAGTAACTGCACAATAGATTATATTGAAAGGAGAAAGGTACAATTGGGATGATTCTGTAAAAATGATTCCTATTAAATACCCACATTCACCTAGAGTCAGGCAATTCCCCAGCCATAAATGAACCTAAGGATACTGTGTGAAGCATCTAGTTATTGAGAGTCTGTAATTATTGTTGTCTTTCAGAGGTGGGGTTCTGAACTCAGTTTCGACCTAGACACTATTTGCGGGCAGTTTGCAGGAGTGGGCTGTCCCCATCACTTTTAAAATAGGCAGGTCCCTTGCTTCCTCATTTAAGCGGACCTGTCACCCACACATGAAAATCTGTTTAATATAAGTCCTTTTAAAATTAATCATGAAACCCATATTCTTTTTTTTTCATTAAAACAACCATACTGGTTATAAACTCATTTAAAACTTTTAGCTCTCAATCAATAGGCATAGAGGTGGGGCAGGCAATTACTTTCACTTTCCATTCTGCAATTCCTATATGTCACTGCATTCCTTACATTCCCCCTCCGTCTCCAACATTTAATTTTGTAGCCAGTGCATGGGTATGGGCATCAGGTGCTCCATTATGGTGCATAAACAAGATTTTGGCAAGATTTTAGTTTGCCTTAATAACAGTGTCCACAAAATGGCTGCTTCCTGCTTGATGTTGCTCTTTACTAAAATAAAGAAGATTTAAATCATGTAAACTTAAGTTTTCTTTAAAATGAAGTTTCCTTGATTTGGAATTATTTTTTAGGGCACCAGGTCCCCTTTAAAATAACCCTAATATATTGTATGACTCTTATGGGTAATTTAGACTGTAAGTTCTATTAAGGCACAGAACAATGTATAATCTTTATAATCACAGTGACAACATGGTAGCTCTATATAAATAAGTTATAATAAATGAGAAAGCTTTTGGTACTGTATATGTGTATTTTAGACGTAGAAAGGAATGAACATGTGTTACCACTTTCATGCTTGCCAGCACATTTACTTGCATGAATTGGCTTCAGAAGCACGAACATGCCTCTCTACAGACCTTATGCGTCACAAACTCCAAATAACATATACATATCTATTTGATTATTATTATTGAACTGCTTTCTGCTAAAAAAGCCAGTGTAGCTAAAATTGTATATATATATATATATATATATATATATATATATATATATATATATATATATATATATATATATATATATATATATATATATATATATATATATATATATATATGCAAAGTGAATAATAGTAAAGGTATAGGATCTGTTATCCAGAAACCCATTATCCATAAAGCTCTGAATTATGGAAAGGCCTCCCATAGACTTCTTTATAATCAAATAATTAAATTTTTTTTTTAAATGATTCCCTTTTTCTCTGTAATAATAAACAAGTGCCTTGTACTTGATCCCAACTAAGGTATACTTTAGAACTAGAGGTAAAACAATCCTATTGGTTTTAATAAATATTTAAATGATTTTTTTAGTAGACTTAAGGTGTGAAGATCCAAATTACTGAAAGATCCGTTATCCTGAGCATTCTGGATAACCGGTCCCATACCTGTATTTTATTATGAGCCAACAAAATATGTTTCAATAGCAACACTGGAAAAAGTAAGACTACCTTCCTGACCTGCCTTCTGTAACGAGGAGTCTAACCAAATATCTCTCTGTTAATAAGGTTTAATACACCAAAATAAAAATTTGGTTGAGTTTATATTTTTTATTAAAAACAATCTAATAATAATATTTCCCATTCTTAGCATGCTGACGTGTGTATGCTCTAGCAATGACTTTGAACCATACTGCCCATGTATGCATGGACTGCACATCTATTAATCCTGAGAGGCAATTGTGTGGGAGTGAGGATTACAGAGCTATAATTTAGGCTTCATCTGTACAGCCAATCTAATAAAGTTAGATCATCCCAGGATTATATAAGTGTAATGTAGCATTTCACATATTGTTTCATTATAAGAAATCCTTTAACAAGAGGTAGAGCATCTCACACTTAATCCACTTGGAAATTATGACGAATTTAACAAAAGAAGAACCTTGCCACTGAGAGGCCCAAGGGTTGAATGGAACAGCCCATGAAGCATCTTTTCTATTATTGTGGTATAGTTGACATATGTACAAATGTATAAACCCAACTAATAAACAGCTTAGTTAAGATGAACTGCATCATATCAACTGCATTAAGTACATAAGTATATTTACTGTAAAATATTATATTCTAATGCAGTTTCTTCAGATTGTCATCATGCCTCTCTCTCTAAAGATTCTAAAATCTTTCTAAAACAAAGCTTAATTGATATAATATGGAAAAAGAGTATCTGCCTGTAGATCTATTTGTACCCCAGGCTTCTAAGTAATAACTAGTAAAGTTCCTCTTTCCAATTGTTTGTATAAAAAGCATGTTTCTTGAAGCCCAGCTGCCCTAAATCTTTTATGCAGTAACATTCACAAACTGGATAGAATGAGTGCTCATTATGGGAGAATTTTACTTACTGTAATGGAAGCTGCAGACATGAAAATAGGTTGCAAAGATTTGTATGATAGTGGAACAGCATTTTCTGGCATTAGTTCCCGTATGAATGAATCATAGCATATTATACAGAAAATATTATTTAGTAATTTCTACCACCACCATTTCTATAAAACGGTATGAAATACATCCATTTTCTTTAAAAAGGTCATAAAAAGTTCTCTAAAGTAGAACATAAACTTCCCATTATTTTTCAGTTGAAGAATGATGGGAGGTGTAGGCCAGCATCCATAAAGATGGATGGCAACACTGCTCAATAAAATGCAAAATGCACGGCCAGTGGCACAACAGATGCAAAAAAAACCCACAATCTCCAAATGACTTTCTGAAGTTTGGTTTCCGTCTAATATTGGTGAGCAAAAATGACAAGGTAATCTTAATATGTTGGATAGCAATGAGTTGTCTGACATAGCACTAAGTAGGTTTTGGAAAAATGTTAATGTGAGGTTTTGCTTTAATGCTTTGATCCTTGTTTGTGGATTCATCATGCATTGCCCCTTAATATTATGTTGGGGAATGCTGGGAGTTGTAGCTCTGCAGAATTTGAATGGGGCAACACTGCCTTGAAAGGTTTATATACACTTTACAGAAGGTTGATGCTGGACAAAAACTGCAGATTCCATTTCAACACTCTTCTCTAAGCCAATAGCCAGTGTGTCAAGATGGCTGCCTTCCTGGTATATGAAATGGACACATGCATAAATTGATCAAAAAAGTAAGACAGTCCTATTGGCCAAGGACTGCACTGGACAGTCTTACATATGAGCACCCCAGGTGATCCAACTTTTTAACAATCCTATCAGATCCATTTAGCCTTCCCCTTAATTGACTAAATCAGGCAAACTTGCTTTGTGACAGTGCCAATTGAAAACATCATTGTCAGCCTAGCTTTAATAAAGAAAGGAATAAGAGCACAATATGAAGGAATAGGCCACAAATATATATCCTAAATACTGGTAACATAGACCTACTGTATGCGACAATAATATGAAACAAGCGTTCCAATGCCAATCAGAGAAATCTCATGATACTGTATATTTGTAGAAAAAAAAGTTTAGCAGATACAGAATAAACATTCTGTAGGACTAATTTATTTAATTAAAATTTTGTATTCCAGGAGAACCCCCATTAGTATGTGTTCTCTACATGCAGTGCCACATTCCAAGTGAGGTGCAGCTTTCGGCTTTCATTTTAGGATTGTTCAGGATTTCAGTGCATGTTGCCAAATGTATTGTATATGAACCCTTGGGGTAGCCATTACAAGCGACACACTAATGCACATGCAAACTCCAGCTGGACAGTTTGTATGTGTATATCTTTGACCTCTTTTTTATGACAACCATGATGCAAATGCATCTAGCACTTTGCAAATCTGGGAAAATATTGTGCCTTGTGTGTGCACAAAATTACACAGAAAGATTTAAGGAAACTAGACTTTTTTTTCGTATTTTGCCCCATTAGTAATTGAGTGTATGTGTTCTTTGAGTACATAAAATGCATGCCTCAAAAAACTATAGACTGTTGGGTGATATATTTTGAGAGACTAAGGTGGTTGAGATGCATGTACTGTATGTGGCACAGATATGGAAAACATTGAAGTTTTTAACTTGCATTGACACTATTAAACCAATCCGATCCACCACACAATGCTGATTTATATACCTTTGCCCAACCCACCCCATCTCTGAGGGGGCTGGGGGAGTTAAAGTTTATAAGTAAGTGCCCCAACATCAGTAGAGGGGCTAGAACAGGGCAAGGAGTTCAGAGAGGGGCTTGTATAGTTTTGGTTATGGACTGCGACCTGCCGCTGGCAGCAGTTGGTCTGCTCAAAACCTGTCTGACTCAAGCATTACTAAAGCTTTACTTGGACTGTGTTATTAGGGAATTTTAGATAATATATAGGTATGAATTTCCCTACCAGAAAAAAATATTGTGTTTCTAGAAAGGGTGCTGAATTCTCAAAAATGGCAGTGAATGAGATATTTAAATGAAAATGCTTAAGGGCACTTTAATTTCCTGGTATTATGAGCCTTTTAAAAAAATCCAATAATTGACATATAATCTATATGATCAAACCTATAGAGACTCTCTGTACCCACCTTACAGGCATAACTTTATCTACAGGGCTCTACAATACAGTCTTTTGCTTAGAATTATTCAACATTTCATTTATATTAATGAATTGAGACCTCTCCAGGGGATCCCTAAGACGTAGAAATGAAAAAATCTTGACAGAAACGTATTGACGTTTTTAACATAACACCATGAGTGTTAAGTGCTTTGCTGATGCCTGCAAACTTGGAGTTTACTTGAACTGCTTATTTTGCAGTTTGCAGAACAATCCATATTATCCCTATTAATCATAGACCCTGCTTTTTATGTTTGGGATGTCAAAATTCACAATGTGGTCTGAAGATGATGACAAAACTGTTATGTTCGGTACTATAAAAGAGCCACTACACTACAAGGAGATTTATTCGGTCTAAAGTTGCATTTACAGTAAAATATTTGCTATTCTCCATTGAGAAAGCCATATTAACAGAAAATAAATCTCAAAGTATCCCAGTATCTTGAAAGGGGAGTACTAGTAGTTCATTAAGTTGTAGTTTCAGTTGCGTCCGAGACCTGTTCTTTAATTATGAGATACACCAAATAAACAAGGTGATATACCTTTATTGGTATTTTATTTCTATAGTGTGCCAATTTCTGGCATACTAAAGGAATACAATATTCACGGACACTATACTTGCTCATCCAGAAATGTGGTCTACGGAATAATATGCACAAAGGGGGTTATTTATCAAAGTCTGAATTTATCTCAATATTTTCTGCTACGAACTCCGATCAAATCCACTCGGGTTTTTTTACGCTTATTTCTTGGAATTTTTTTGGAATTTTCACCGGAAAACTCAGAAAACTTCGGGGTATTGCACGAAACCCAGCGCACATCAAAAAATCATTGGGACTTCTACCATTGACTTATATGCAATCTCGACAGGTCTGAGGTGCCGGATTTCCAGATTCAGACTTTTCCATCCTCGAGGTTTAATAAATTCCGAAAAATTCTTGATTTTTTAAAAGTCCGATTTCATACGAAAAAATCTTGTAGACAAGAATGGGCTGAAGTGATGAGAGGAGAAGCGAGGTGAAGGTCAGAAGCAGAGCGAAGGTTGCATGAAAGAGTGTATTTTGAGATCAGAGATGAAATATAGGGAAGGGCTTCATTGTTAAGGGCCTTGAATGTAAGTGTGAATAGTTTAAATTTGATTCTAGAGGAGATTGGGAGCCAGTGAAGGAATATGCATATGGGAGCAGCTGATGTTGACTTGTGAGATAGACGAATGAGTCTAGCAACATCATTTAGAACCGATTGGAGTTGTGAAAGGTGACTTGGTATACCTGCGAGGAATAGGTTGCAGTTTCAAGGTAGGAGATAAAAAGAGACTGGATAGGTGCTTTAGTTGAGTCTGAACTTAGATACGGTCGTATTCAGCCAATGTTGCACAGCTGAAAGACAAGATTTTGCAAGTGTTTGGATGTCTCTCATAGTTTGTTTGTGTACAATATGCTGTAAATATATATTATATATGTCAGAGCCAACATAGCTGCTATGTAATCAGCTTTGAAGAAGGAACTGGAATGTTTTGAAAGCTTGCTATGATTATCATCTTAGCCAAGAAGGTACCACCTTTTCACCACCTTTGTTATGCCTAATATCAAAAGTTTTGCCCTATAACTTTTTCAACTGGCTAACACGGTACTTAAAACTTTACCTGCAAATACCAAACTGAATCTGAATAGCGAAGATAGAAAAATTTAGTCAAGCATGGGTTTGTGGCTAAATTTCATATTTTATTGGAAAAAGATGAAAATTTGGTTAAAAAAATGTTGGCCCGAGAATGCCCACTGACTTCACTGCATCTGAATCCTGATATGTATATTCATAATGTAAGAAAAATAGAAAATATTGGCTTTTAAAAGTCTTGTGATATTAACTGAAACAGCTGACCTAATACAGAAATCCTTGATTTGCTGCCTCACTGTTCAGGGTATCAAAAAACATTTTCCATTAAGTACAGGTATCATGAAAAATCCCATCAGAATAAAACAGAAGGGAATTGAAGGAGGATATGGTGAAGATACTTTTATGGCAGTAGGTTACTACTGAAATGATCTATAATCCCATGTTTGGTTAAAGGGGTGGTTCACCATGAAGTTAACTTTTAGTATGTTATCGAATGACCAATTGTAAGCAACTTCCAATTGGCCTTCATTTTTTCTTTTTTTATAGTTTTTTAGTTATTTGCCTTTTTAGTTATTTCTTATGACTTTCCAGATTTTAAATGGGGGTCACTGACCCCACCTAAAAACAAATGCTCTGTAAAGCTTTAAATGTATTGTTATTAATACTTTTTACTACTCATCTTCTATTCAGGCCTCTCCTATTCATATTACAATCTCATTTAAATGAATGCATGTATCTATCTATCTATCTATCATCTATCTATCATCTATCTATCTATCTATCTATCTATCTATCTATCTATCTATCTATCTATCTATCATCTATCTATCTATCTATCTATCTATCTATCTAAGCAAATAAGATGTGTATACATGAGTAGATCCAGCAAAACAATCTCATCTTCCAACATCAGGCCCAAACAGCTGTATCTCATGAAATTTCAATTCTTGCTACTTTTGGTTTATTCCAGTAGGAACACTGACTCATTTCAGTGACTTCCTTGTACAACATATGCTAAGCTGATGTGTTTAATTACAGTATTATGTTTATTATATAGTTTTAATTACAGTGCTTTACCTTCCACTCCATTGTCCTCTGGTGCTTCTATATCTCCAAAATCATATAAATACAAAAGGGCTACAAGATAAACAGAAAGGAAATAAAGGATATATGTTTGGCCCATTTCCTAGGGCAACACCTGGAGTATTTGCCTGGTATTCTAAACCAGGCAAAGCTTTCATCATACTCTAGTTTCTTTTTCGTGGTGAAGCATGGATACAAGGATCATTAAAGAGAAAACGTGGAATTATTACTTGGACAATAGCAAACTAAATGTAAGATACCAGTGAAGTGGAACAAAGAGGAATAGTGTTGAACCAGTGTCCATGTATTTGTACAATAAGCAGACAATATTGTTTCCTCCTTGATGTTGAATGCCTGAATACAGAGTCACTCATCATTGATCTACACAGTGGGAGGCAAATGGATGGAAGAATAGCAAAATAGAAGGAAAGTACTTGAGTATATGAAATAGACAATAACAACATTTGGCTGTAGTTCAGAGATTTAATAAATAAACTTTTCTGCCGTTAGATACTAGTTATATTTCTTATTTCTCTGTCTGCACAGCATTAAAAAAATTAAAAAACAGGCTTTCCCGAGTCAGATTCTGCTAAATCCAACAATACCTACTCATACCACTACAACTACTGATAATAATAATCATGATGAAAATATTTGAAATACACACAATAATAACTTTTTTTTTACAGAGAATATTTTACCGTATTTTAAAAAGGTTTTCTAGAATTCGCGCAGTTAACATACTGGCAACCTGAAGGTAAATTATATCACCTTGCAGCTGAATTTTCAGATGAATGACTTTAAAATTCAGCATTATTGTGAGGACCATAGAAAACCATGATTGTTATAGCATATGGTAACTGGGAGCAAAAAGTCCCAAGTACAGGTATGGAATCCATTATCCAGAAAGCTCCAAATTATAAGAGGACAGTCTCTCATAGACTCCATTTTATTCAAATAATCCAATTTTTTAAAAATCATTTCCTTTTTCTCAGTAATAATAAAACATTATGTTGTACTCGATTCAAACTAAGATATAACTAATCCTTATTATAAGCCCATTTGGTTTATTTAACATATCGATGGGGGAAATTTACTAAAGGGCGAAGTGGCTAACGCTGGCGAAATTTCAATTTTAATGCTCTTTCGACAATTTTTTGGCGAAAGAGCATTACTACGCAAATTCAGCAACTTTTTGATTTTACTGACCGTTTCCTCTATCGCCAGACTTGCCTTCGCCACCTCAGACCAGGCGAAGTGCAATAGGAGTTCCTCAAAAAAAGGGTGATAGACTGAAAAAGATTGTAAAATATTTTTGGGGTACCCTCCTTCCCCCCTACATTTGCCAACATATGGCACCTAAACTATAGAGTGGGCACATATGTAGGGCATTATAACAACTTTTTTAATAATTTTATTAAGGTTCTCTGGCCTTGAGTAGTGTAATGTATTTGCTGCAGCATATACGGCCATTGTACTTTAACTGCACACCGTATGCTAATTAGCCAACGCTAGCGTAACTTAGAACTGCTGAGCGTAATTTCGCAAGCGTTCGGTACCCTGTGCGCAGCTTCGGATCTTTGTGAATTAGCGTTGTCCAGGCGAACTTACGCCTGACGAAGTGTTGCGATGTGTGCGAAGCCTGCGCTGGCGAATTTGCGCCGGTTAGTGAATTTGCCCCAATGTTTTTCTAGCAGGCCTAAGGTATGAAGATCCAACTTAAAGAAAACCCCAGGTCCCGAGCATTCTGGATAATAGCTCCCATACCTGTACTCTCCTTTAGCAATAACTAGACATCTGTTATTGTTGTAGATGACATTTATTCCACATGGGTTAAGGGTGTGTACAAGGTAAAGAATTAAAAAGGGATCCATCTGTAAGAATTATTTCTGTACTAATAAATGGTCACCATTTGCTTAATAAGAAGTACATGAAACACTAAAGGCGAACCTATATTTTGGTCAAAGTGTATCTATATTGCCCTGCAATAATGGATAGTTTTTTATCTGAAATCCTAGTTAATGTAAAAATAAAACCCCAATGATTTCAATGCTAAATATACAAATATGTTTATTCTTGCTTACAAAGAAAACATCTGCAATTTTCTCTAATGTGGCATAATAAAAATGCAATTAGACAGCAAAATTATAAACAGTTTTTAGGAAATAATCAGCAAAACTGTCAATAGCAAAACATGTTTTCTTCTCTGGTGTTTCAATATATCCCCTTATATAATTACTCCAAGAAAGAGCCATTATGGCTTTTATGGTTGTGCAGACTCGCTGCAGTCTCCAGTTATGTATGATGATCCCAAATCATAGACAGTATAATTAAGTATTGCTGCAACAAAACAGTATTATTGGTAATTGTAAATCAAATAACGCTGCTGCTGAACTCCCAGTACATTGGACATGAATGGAATATAATGCAGCGTAGGCTTGGCACAGATGGCTGGTTGGAAATTGCTTGCACTAAAAAACATATTCTATGAAATGGAAGCAGGAACACCCGCATCTGTCTGTAGTGCCCTGAGAAAGTACAACATAGTTTTTTTTTTCATGGGGCAGCTGGCATCAAGATGAGATGGGATTGGGTTACCAAGGCAACCAACAAAAACGTTTAGAAGTGAACCAAAGCATTGCAATGTATAATCCAATTTTGGGAAATCGTGCATGCAGGCAGCACAGAAGGCAAGAATTAATGGCACTTAGCAATAATACTTCTAATTTCTACTTTTTGTTACTCTTTTTATTAATGCTTTATGTAAAGGCAGAAACTAATACTAATTAGGTAAGTTGCTTTCTATTACAAATATAAGGTATCAAGTAGTTCACTGATGTCTGGGTGGCCCTTTTACTAAGGGGCCAATTTATTAAACCTCACATTTATCTGGTTGAGGTTTTTAAAGGAGAAAATTAAACATTTTCGTGGGGAAAAAAGCTCAGATTTTTAGAGGTTTATTATAAACCAAGGAGCCCATTTACTTAGCTCGAGTAAAGGAATAGAGGAAAAAAACCGTTGAATTTCGAATGTTTTTTTTGGCTACTTCGACCATCGAATCGGCTACTTCGACCTTCGACTACGACTTTGACTTCGAATCGAACGATTCGAATTAAAAATCATTCGACCATTCGATAGTCGAAGTACTGTCTCTTTAAGAAAAAACTTCCACCCCCTAGTTCGCCACCTAAAAGCTACCGAAGTCAATGTTAGCCTATGGGAAAGGTCCCCATAGGCTTCCTAAGCATTTTTTGGTCGAAGAAAAATTGTTCGATCAATGGATTAAAATCCTTTGAATCGAACGTTTCGAAGGATTTAATCGTTCGATTGAACGAATAGCGCTAAATCCTTCGACTTCGATATTCGAAGACGAAGAATTTAACTTCGACAGTCGAATATCGAGGGTTAATTAACCCTCGATATTCGACCTTAAGTAAATTTGCCCCCAAAGCTGTAAAAAATCCGAATCCGAAAATACTCCATCTCAAAGCTGTCAAGGTCACGTAGATGTCAATTCCAGATGTCCCTGAAGTTGTTTCTTGACATTGTGATCTGCGCTGGATAATAAAATGGGTTATATCGACCAATAATCCGGAAAAAAATGCTGAAAGATCAAAAAAATATCCGAAAACCTCTAAAAATCTGAATAGTTAGTAAAAATGTTCCAATAGGATCAGCATAGCTTCCATTGACTTCTATGGGACCTTGACTGCTTTTACTTGACAAAGTTTTGTATGTTTTTTTGTGTGGTTTATTTTCTAAAACCCGAGTTTATCTAAGTTTTTATTAAAACAAAGTCGACCAAACTCCCATCCACGAATTGAACTCCCATATCAATAATTATTTTCGGAAAAGTCGGAGTGAAAAAAAATGTGACAAAATTGAGCATCAATGCGAATTGAAAACTATTGACATATTTAGACCCCTAGTCCAGCTCTACACATGCCTTGCCACATTAATTCATATTGTTCTAGTTCTCTGCACTCTACTTGACGCATTGAATTATATTGTAGTAGCTCTCTGCACTCTTCTTGACACATTCTGTTGTACTGTTGTAGTTCTCTGCAGTCTTCTTGGCACATCCCACCATATTGTTCTAGTTCTCTGCACTCTCTTTGACACATGATATCATATTGTTGAAGTTCTCTGCATTCTCCTTGGTGCATTCCATCATATTGTTCTAGTTCTCTCTTGTTCCTAGAGTCTGGATAAGAAATAAAAAGGCACATTTTACTAGGGAAAAATAGTCCCAAATATAATTGTTTTTTAATGGATTTCTATAAAGTAAAGACTCTTTTTGGTCGTTCTTTTGGAAACATTTTATAGATGATGCTGAAAATACAAAGCAAATCAGTATAAGCCAAGAATACAAGGCCTGTATATAATCATTTCAAAATACAAAAAGTGAAAGGGTAGTTGTGTATTTTAAACCAGCAAATGTTAATAAAGGCCTTTTTTAATTGGAATTTAAATTACTGTAACATTAGGAAAGTGATGACCTCAGAAGATCTGTAAAGTTGATTCTGAAAACCCCTGGTCCCAAGCATGTGTATAATCCTATAACGGTAACTGATTTGATCATGTTTGTTGGATATTTAATTCTTTGATCACTATATTGGAATAGAGGCGACCAACAGCAGGTGCTAGAAGAGCTGGTTTTACAAGGCCAAAAATGCAGATACTGAACTGCAAGATAAGGGCAAAAGGACATAAAACAGGAAATCTATGGAGAGCAACAGTGCTACTTGTTGTGGTACTATAATACCTGGACGTCAGGGTTTTGCCATCCTTTTAAATCAGTTTTGTGCCATGTGTGAGAAGTGCAATTCCTTTGTCAGCTATTGTGTCTATTTTTAAAGGGGAATCTATAGAAACAGGTTTCAGTGTTTAAAAGAGTGGTTGGCTAAAACCACTATAGGGTGCCGCTATTGTTTTGATCTGATTATAGAATAAAACAGGCCACTCTTAATTATGTGTTCAATATTTTATTTTTACTATTGTTAAAATACAAGTGACTTCTCTTTCAACTGCCATTTAAACAAAAAGATGCTCCAGTTCTCTTTCTAGGAGGGCAGTGGCACTGCCATCTTCTAAGTGGGGCAACAGCTAATGGAAAATGAGCAGATGTTTCTGTCCCTGCAGAGCACTTTAAAGTCAGTGTGCTCTGCAGTAAAAATCTACTCATTTTTCCCTTGGCTGCTGCTCTGATCAGTATACAGGAGTCTTGCCAAACATCCTAGAATGGAGATTAGAGTACAAAAAAAGAAATGTGCATTACATAGTGCCTCGTATTGGTCTGTAGCAGCAAAACAAAACATACTTTTATCATATAGGCTACTACTATTTGAATCTCCTGGTGATAAGATGCAGTAAGACAATATATTTGCACAAAAAATGTGTGCTTTTCTAAGCCAAATAGAATAGCCAATATACCTTACTGTTAAATAAAAAACAACTTCTGCTGTATGATATTAAGGAATGGGTTCCCTTATCCAGAAACTATTTTTAGAAGTGGTGAAACAATCTTATTTTTATTTTTTGTTAAAAATTTTTTTAGCAGATTTTATGTATGGAGATCAAATGACAGAAATACCCTTTATGCAGAAATCCCCAGGTCCAAAGCATTTTGGATAATAGATCCCATATTTGCACATTATTCTATAAACTGTATCAAGACAGGTATTCATTTTACTTGAATATTGCTTTATGTACTGTACTGTATTAGATTTTTGTTTGACCTTGAAATTATACAGGTATTAATGCATGCATGTAAATTTTCTTTGCTTAATGTAAACATGTGATTTTCAAATTTGAATACTTTGTCATTTATATATACTTACAGGATATACAGCACAGCTTACTTGGTGAAACTTAATATTATCATGTCACATATAGGGGAGCTTTATTAATATTTCATTTGTGCTGAATCAGAGTTTTTTCAAAATTTGATTTAAAAAAAAAAAATCTAGACCCCTAAGTGTACAGTATGTGTCATTGACCTTAGTCAGCATTTGTAGTATGTGAGGTAGGATAATTATACCACCTTGATCATATTGACACATAAAAGATGGGGCCTAGGATGTAAAGGTGCGTACAATTCTTCAGTTACAAAAAAATGGAAACACATCAACACAGTGACATTTTTGAGTTGTAAATATATTTTACTTATTTGCAACACCTAGAAAATATATAGTAGTAAATATATTATACTTATTTGCAACAGTTCCAAATTTGAAGCTGGTTTTAAATATGCTCTGATATGCATATATATGAATAAATTGATCGTCAAATTGATGAAAACACGTTCAAGCATCTCTAATGGCAGGCCTTCTTTTCTTTAACATTGTTTACTCTCATTGTAGTGTAAATTGCTCCTGTTATTAAGGGAAAAAAGTGTTACCAGAACTCCACTTCAGTTGGGTATATGGTGATCAAATCTTAGCTGCAGTCCACTACAGACCATTTTTGCCTTTATTCAAACTCATCATTGTTATATAAGGTTTCTTACAAAGCACTGAACATTTGTTCTGAAGCATGATTTCTGAATAATAAGGAGCACTGATCTACAGTTTTCATAATATGGTACTCATCATGTTTAATGTTGTGATGTGTCACCCTGTGTTGTTAATTAATTTCTTAGACATCTTAATTAGTAATGGGAACCATGTAACACATTCCTTGAAGGTTGTTTGGAAACATTGTAGGACTAAATGAAAAGATATATTGCGCTTTATAATTAAATACAAGGCTTAATTTAAAAATGTTAATTTAAAACAGTGTCCACCCATAACATCAGCGACTATAATGATATTTTCCTCCTTCCTATATTAAAAATAATTTGTCCATCAAGTTTATGTTTCAGCATCATTGACTCACAAAAAGAAGGAATAAAAAAATGACCATTGCACAATATGTATATACATTCACAAAACTATAGCCCTGAAGATTTGATCTGCCTAAAAAAATTCAAGTCCTTCTTCGGAATCGATGAATATAAAAGGTGTGTTTTGGCTCTGCTTCTAAGAGTAGAAGCAGTTCAAAGGGGGGATTCTTCACAGTCAGGACAGTGAGGTTGTGGAATGCACTGCCGGGTGATGTTGTGATGGCTGATTCTGTTAATGCCTTTAAGAATGGCTTGGATGATTTTTTGGACAGACAAAAGGCTATTGTGATACTAAGCTCTATAGTTAGTATAGGTATGGGTATATAGAATTTAATTAAAAGTAAGGAGGGGTATGTGTATGGATGCTGGGTTTTCATTTGGAGGGGTTGAACTTGATGGACTTTGTCTTTTTTCAAACCAATTTAACTATGTAACTATGTAAAGAATTAACAGTGCCAAAAATGGCAAAAAATGATCATAGAAGGTCCCACTGCAAAAACTCCAGTCTGTGGGTTACATTTTTTCACCAATTAAACAAATTAAGAATGAGTGCCATGTAAGGCATGAAAAATGTTAGACTGTTCTTGTCCTGATAAAATGACTTTTTACTACTTCTCGAATTTTGTGATGGTCCTTTGCATTTAATTAGGAATCAGTCAAACCGTGCATTTCAAGGCAGGCCATTGCCTAGGTTCCTTGTGTTGAAGAACCATTTACATAGCTTCAGGTAAAAATTCTGTTGTTTAGTTCTAAAGGGGTGTCTTCTTGTCCTTTTTCTTTTCATTGTAAAAAAGGATCCCTACAGTACATTGATGCTTCATTCATTGAAAACAGAGTAGGCACACTGAAGGTGAAGCCTTCTCAGAGACATATAAGGACACAAAATTAGGCTCTTTATTTTATTCTTGATGATTCCAGAAAGAAAAGTGATAAATTACAGAGACAGCACATAGGTTTCCATAAACGTAGCCAAGGACACTTTGAACATACAATACCTTCAGAAGCGGAAATATGTGTGTGTTACACAGCTTAGAAGTATTCAAGTAATTCAGACCACAGCTGGAATCCACATTGGGAAAAACTATTGATTTTCTTTTCATAAAGTATTTTGAAGCCATTCAGTGTTTGTAAAAGTTTCCTTTCCTAGAGATTATTTACAGTTTATATATCCCTGACCCTGTCTACTATTAAAGCTTTTGTTAAGTTGGGTGGCTTCAAGGCCTTTATTACTCATTATTTATAAACTTTGGGACAGGAGCAAATATCGTCCCATAGGTAAAAGGTTACGTGGAAGATCATATGGATTTGTCTCAGAATCACAAACTAAAGAATTAAACAGGTATTGGATCTATAATTGTGACATCCCTTACCTGCAAGCTCCAAAAAAAACAGTGGTTTAATAATAAAAAAACAAAAACCTTTCTGCATTCTTGCCTAATACCCTGTTCTAATACAGTAATACAATGGTGTTTTCTAATGTACCTTAACTAATTCAGCATAATCTCATGATCTTTACAAAATATAAGAACATAAATAAATATTTGACATACTAGTAATCCAGATAATGGAGAGAGATCCTTTATCCTATATGAAAACACTATACTATATAACACCGATAATAATTATGGGTAAATACTCACAGTATTTTTTTCATTATAAAATACCCATAAACAGACAGGAATAAGAGTAGATAAAGTAGATCATCCTTTTAATTATATATATTGTCTGCCTTTATCAGAATTTATGAAAAGTATTTTTTTTTATAAAATCAGACTTTTAAAAAATCACGAATTTTTCTGAATTTATTAAACCCTGAGGATGTAAAAATTTAACATTGGTGGTGGGGATAGGCTCAGCATGATCATGACATAATACGCCCATTCATCAAATGCCCTAGGATTCTTCTAGACTGTTAAGCTTCAGACATGTGGGACATATTTATACATGTTGTAGGGTGCCAACAGCAAAGCAGGGTTAATTGTCTTCACCTTTATAGTGTATGTCAATAATTTTAGACTTCCTTAACTAATGAGGGATATAAATAATGAAGCTCTCTTCTATTTGATGTCAATGTCTATCAGCCACTGTATGTTTATTAAGTTGCTAACAAAAATAAGTAATGAAGAATACATTTTGGAAGTAAGGAAAGAAGGTAGGTATCTTTTATATTATATTTAAAAACACATTTTACAACTAAACAATGGGGCCTATATATTAACATTCAAATTTCTATATTTTTTCCGAATCAAACTTTTTATCTAAAAATTATGATCCAAGATTTATAAAATATAAAAACCATAAATAAAGGATTCGGTTTGGGGTCTGGCCAGGATTCAGCCTTTTTCAGCAGGATTCGGCCGAATCCTTCTGAACGGCCGAACCGAATCCTAATTTGTATATGCAAATTATGACTTTTTGTCACAAAACAAGGAAATAAAAAATATTTCCCCTTCCCACCCCTAATTTGCATATGGAAATTCGGATTTGGTTCGTTATTCAGGCAAATCTGTAGTGAAGAATTCGGGGGTTCAGCCGAATCCAAAATATTGGATTCGGTGCATCCCTAAAATAAATACATTGACGAGAAAAAGGTCCTGCAGAATTCAATGGGAGCTATGCTGATCCTGTTGGAGTATTTTGAAGCCATTCAGACTAAATATTTCAACTTACATACAAATTCAACTTAAGAACTGCCTGTATTTATAGTTATGAAATACTCGAAAACCACTAAAATAAGAATGTTGATATATGGGCCTCCCAATGTATAGTAAGCTGTAAAGAATCAGTAATATGCCATAATTTAACAATTTATATATTAATAGCAAAGAAAAAAACACACATATCTTCTTAATTAGGGTATAATATCAATATATGTCACATATTTGATGTAAGATATACATATTTGTTAAATAACATTGCCATTTAAATGTACAGGACAAATATAGTTATCATTGATTATATTTAAATCAGCCTTATTAGCTTTAGGTAACTAATTTCCGGTGCTCTGATAGATTTCCCTGGGGTCCTACTGCTGTACTGCTTAAAAAAAATTCCTAGATCAATTTCTATTACTATTTAAGTATATTATTTGTCTGCCGTCTCTAAGAGATGTTTGGTTCAAATTTTTTTTTACACATTTGGGATATCTCTAGAAAAACAGCTGCAACGTTTGTACTGATTTTTTTGATTTTTATTCTGATTTTTTTAATATGATTGTTTGTCCTAAATTTTTTGTCCAGATTTTCCAGGTAATCCAGAAACATATATCACTTGCGGTGAGGGAGTTTGGAGGAGGGGCAAGGGAGGGGAGGCTAGGGTTTAGGTCTCCTTTAACTGCTCGTCGACCTGAATATGCGTTACTAACTCATTCAACTTGTATCTGGGCTTACTGCCAATAATAATACAGCAGCTAATAATCAGACAGATCTTTGTACATGACAGTATTTATCTTTGTATATATGGTGTTATTCAAGGAAAGAAAGAACAATACATCAGTGCCTGTTGGCAGTACTACTTCAAGTTTTTATTAAATTCAATTTAAATGTATAGGTAAAGGTACAGTTAAACTAAAATATTGGGAATAAGCGGCATCCTACTGTAGGTAGTAGCCTATATATGGATTAATTAAATGGGTACATTTTAATGTACAGGATCACTGACAACATTTCCCCTTCACACACCCCCATTTCTGTATAGTTGCACCCAATATTGAGGCCTACCCCCCATGTTTTTGGTAATAGTATAGGTTAATGTTTTATTCTATTGCTCACCTCTCATTTTTCCTAAAGCTCATCATCTTTTATATCCTGAGGGATTTTCACCTTGAATCTTATATTGTATAGGATGTCAAAAGAAAGGCTAATTTAAAAGCATATTTGATGCCAAAGGGAACGAATTGCATTTGCATACTTCAATAAACCTTTATTTGAAACAATAATTACATTTTGGAACACTGCAGACCTTGCTTACATTTACAACTTTGTAGAAAATACATGAAAGAAAAAATTAGTTCAACAAGGAATAACTGGGAGGGGGTTTCAATTTCATACTTATTTCAGGTATTGAATATTAAAAATGTGACATGACAAAAAGAAACATGGGGAAATACAACCAAAAATGAAACGTTCCAAAATGATTTAGGATTTAATAGACGTTAGATAATTTGGAAATAGTTTAAAAAATAAGGCTTTTTTTATAAAATATTAAAATTCAATAGTAAAGTGACAAAAGAACATATAATATAAGTCTTAAGACTTAAACATAATCCGGGAATCCTATTAAAAAAGGCAATTGGTTACACATCAGTTTGGAACATACTAGGAGGCTTGCTGAATATGTTAGGAACATTTAGGGGGTTATTTATAAAAGTTGATTTTTAGGGGGTATTTTTCAGTCAAAACTCAAATTTTTGGTTTACAAAAAAAACTCACATTTTTAAGTTTAAAAAAATTTTTTTTTTCAAGATTTATTATACCCTGAACCTGGAAATAGCTAGACTCAAAAAATACTCTAACCTGTCGAGGCATGTAGAAGTCAATGGCAGAGGTCCCTTCAACCATTTGAAGATGTTTGTAGCCTTTATGATGTTTGAGGTTTTTTTAGTGGGCTTTGCTCAAAACTTGATTAATTTGAGCAATTCAAGTTTTTTTTTGCTGAAAACTAGATTAATTAGAGTTTTTGGCTTTTCACCCCCCGAGTTCACTGATTTCACTGAGTTTTTTCCATTCAAGTTTTTTCTTAAATCAAAAACATTTTAATTGTCAGTTCATTAGAGGTATAAAAAACCTTTCAAGCCTCTAAAACTCGACCTTTGATAAATAACCCCCTTAATATTCTTGTTGAGGACTCCAGACAGTTTTTAGGAATATTTTTTTGTATCTGTTTCCAAGTTCAATGCATATTTAGCATGATGACTATTCATAGCTAGAAAAAGAATGTTTATACTTAAGGGGTTATTTATTTTTCACAAAAAATTTAGTTTTCGATTGTAGTTTCATTAAAAACTCAAATTTTTTGGGATAAAAAAAACATTTTTTTTTGAGATTTTCGAGATTATGCCCCAAAACTGTTAAAAGCCTGAATCCAAAAATACTCCAGCTAAAACCTGAGGTCATGTAGAAGTCAATGGCAGAGGTCCCTTTAACCATTTGAAGATGTTTTTTGTCTTTATGATGTTTGTGTTCGAATATTTGATAACTTGGCGTAATAAAGGTTTTTAGCCTGTATCGTGATAAAATCAGGTATTTGACTTTTTTTCCCGATTACAATCAATACAATCACATTTTTTTACATTCAGGTTTTTTCATAATTAAGCAAGCATTCGAGTTTTGAACATTCGAAGTAGAAAAAACTTCTCAAACCTCACAATCCCGACCTTTGATAAATAACCTCCTAAATATTTGAATTACGGTAGCAAAGTGTTGCCAGATAAAAAGGTACTACAGGTATGGGACCTGTAATCCAGAATGCTTTGGACCTGGGGTTATCCATACCTTAAATCTGCTAGAAAATCATGTAAATATTAAATAAACCCAATAGGCTGGTTTTGCTTCCAAGAAGCATTCATTATATCTTTGTTTGGATCAAGTACAAGGTACTGTTTCATTATTACAGAGAAAAAGGAAATCATTTTTGGATTCTTTGGGAGATGGTCTATCCATAATTCAGAGCTTTCTGGATATTGGGTTCTGGATAATGGATCCCATACCTGTATTACATTTCCACATATATTACCAATATATTGTTAAGGCAGAACATGAAACATTAGATCTTCTTTTTTGACATAAGCTCATTCAGTTGGGCTTATGTTAAAGAAGCATCATTTTATTTTTTTATTACACAGATATAAATGATTCCACAGACTGAAAGCAACCTATAATTGTCTACCTCTGATTCATAGGAATAATTTCCCAACCACCCTTTTTTCATTAGCCTTTTGTACTGAAAAGCGACGGAGTCTTGTAATTGAAATCTGTCTGCTTTCTATAGTGGCTGGTGCACGTATTCTCTGGAAAACAGAGGGACTTAAAACGATAACCTCATTTCAATTAGCTTGTGTCAAAAGTGGGGGGTTGGTAATTTTTCCCTTGAACCTACCTCTGTGAGCATAATAAGAAGAAATATAATAATCTCTGCTAAGACTGTTACATTTGGGTTCTGAATGAAAAGCATTTCTCATTGCTTTAATTTTAAGCATTGGGTATACCATTTAAAATAATATCTGATGATATAATAATGCCTTCTGCTACTGTAATCATTTACCTAGGTAAGGAATGCATTTGCAAAAAATGGAAGTCTGAACCATTGAGAACTATAAGAATCCCTTCTTTATGTTTTTTTAACTACCTATTGATCATATTGAACTGCAGTAAACATAGCTGCCAATATGCTTAAACCATTAAAACGTCATTGTAGTTTTTGTTGTTTTACTCCTTTTACAGGGCACAATGTTTTTTCTTCTTATTAAGAGGATTTATAATGGAGATAGATTCAAGAATGACAGCTCAGATACTGATTGTATCACTTATGGTTCCCTTGCAGAGGGTGCAAGTGATGCAGGGCAAGCCTAAGATTCTGCAAGTTGGGAGCACTTTCCATCAATTGAGAAACAACAAATGGTGTGCATCAAGTAAAATACAATATATAGAACCCTTAGAAGAAAGAATGACCTCTGAAATTGCACCACCCCATTCAATATTCATTCATTCCTAAAACCTAAAATAAAACTTAATTTTTAATAATGTTTTCTAAAATAATAGTAGAGTAACAGTAAAGGTTAAAATTACAATTAGGAAGTAGTGCAGCGTGGGCTTTGTCTTACAGTACAACCGAATTCTAGAGGGTTAACAGTTATCTGTGTTCAATTAACTACAGTATGTGGAAAACATCCTCACTAACTGCAGCCAGTACAGACCTTCTTCAACTACCCACCACCTCCCCCAGGAGTTTGTATACAGGTCGTGAGATCGTGCTGACGTTATTATAGGCGAGAGTTCCAGCGCCCTGCCTGATTAAACATTGGATATTGCCGTCCTCTCATGTACCCATAAGTGCAGATTCTGCCGTAGCTGCTATACCGGACCAGCCCAAACCACCTGCGAGTTACCCCCACATGTACATCGTAATGGCAGTTTGAAACAAAAATCATTTCTCGGGATGAAGATGTATCCTTTCTCATCACACAAGTATTCTATATTCATTCTATATTCATGATGATGCTCTCATTTAGGGCCTGATAGCACAAAGCATTCATTTTAAAAATCCATTCGCTTCCTTTTGCCATAAGGGATGATTCTAAGTCACCCCCTCTAATTCCTAGGGATATTCTGGATAACCCAGTGGCTTTCAAACCTAGAATGCTAGAATTATTATGATGTTTTAAAAATATGTCTACTGACTAGAGGCAGTTTCCTCTCAGATCTCAATGCTGGATACGTGTTCTAGAATTCTCTTTTTAAAGGAAAACTATACCCCCTGAACAATGTAGGTCTCTATAAAAAGATATTGAGTAAAACACCTCATGTGTAAAACCCTGCTTCATGTAAATAAACTATTTTCATAATAATATACTTATTTAGTAGTATGTGGCATTGGGTAATAATAAATAGAAAATTGCCATTTTAAAAAATAAGGGCCGCCCCCTCGGATAGTAGAATTCACAGTGCACACAAACATACCACATGTTAGGTCACATGAGCCAATTAACAGACAGAGTTGTGTCTTTTGCTTCCACACTTCTTCCTGTTACAGTGAGAGCTGTATTATTTCTGGTCAAGTGATCTCTGAGGCAGCACACAGACCATCATGAAATGGTGGTTCAAGACAAGAGATGTAAAACAGCAATATTTACTTAAATATATATATATATATATATATATATATATATATATATATATATACCAGTTTGGTAAAATTCTTTAATATGTCACCTAATTTAATATAAACTATCTGTTGCTTAAGTATTCATTTTGGGGGTATAGTTTTTCCTTTAAAGGCACGGATAGTCTTGCCAATGTTAATCTAACACAGGGGCAAGTGAGCATGTAAATGCCTAAGATTCAGTTGCAGTAAAATAACCAATTTTTGTTTTTTCAACTACAGGTATGAGATCTGTTATCCAGAATGCTCGGGGCCTGGGGCTTTCTGGATAACAAATATTTCTGTAATTTGGATCTTTATACCATGTCTACTAGAAAAAATTATTTAAATATTAAATAAACCCAATAGGCTGGTTTTGCCTCAAATAAAGATTTGTTATATCTTAGTTTGGATCAAGTACAAGGTACTGTTCTATTATTTCAGAGAAAAAGGAAACTATTTTTTAAAATTTGGATTATTTGGATAAAATGGAGTCTATGGGAGACAACCTTTCCATAAGTCAGTGCTTTCTGGATACCGGGTTTCTGGATAATGGGTCCCCTACCTGTATAAGGCTTTTTTGGTTGATTTTTAGTCTAAGACCATAGCAAACTTATTTATTTCAAATATTTATTGGTATAAGGCTCTGCAGTATATCCTGAAGCATTATTGCCCTACATTTGCTTTCAATTACTTTATTAATGATATATTCACACAATGTCCCTTAATAATACATCAACAGAACTATAACTTGACCCTTTATTAACACCCCACGATAGTTGGATTGGCTACTTTAAAATATTAAACTATCTAAACTACAAAATAAAAACAAAATTGATCTTAAAATGTGGAATTTAACTATTTATGAGTTGAGAATGAGGCACATTGATTTTCCAATTGATGTGCATCCACTTAAATGTGACAGAAAAGAGTTTTTCATTGATTCCATTAATGTTATCGTAAAGAAACAGTGGGAAGTGATTAATCAAAATTTGAAACAACATTATACAACTGTTGCAGGCAATAGCTTTGTGTAAATTAAATGACACTCTGGCAAATGTCCATGCTGTGATGGTTTTTTAGTAAAATAAAATGCATTCTTTAGGTGACGTGTAATTTAAAAATATAAATTACAATAATTAATTTGTAAAAACTACATTGCTAGATTGCATCTGTTTTCCTGCAAATATACACAATTTCCCTGCAGGAGAAGTATTTATTCTAAACATGATTCATATAAAGCTTATTATATTTCTGAGTTCTTAAGTATATTCACACATGGTTCTCTACTAATACAGTGCATTAACTGTTCATAACAATAACAACAATAATGAGAGTTGGATTGTGTACTTCAAAATATTAAAATATCTAATGTCATCTTATCTTATAAATGTTTTTTTTTTTAAAGTGTAACTATTCATGAGTTAAGAATAAGACACAATTCCATCCAGGGAGCCTAAGGATTTATATGGTGTTGCATCCACTGTGGTCTTTGCAAGATAGGTTCTGACCCTTAAAAGCTCAAATCACATTTATATTCTTGAAGAGGCATTTGCTTTAGCCACAATCCATCAGTATCCCAAAGCCTTTTACTATTGATGCTAGTGCCTTATTTTTGCATATGGATCAATCCAGCTGATTCTAACTCTATTGATGCTAATTGTTCTTCAAGCTTTCTTCTTCTGAAAATAATTATCAAAGAATCTTTTAGAATGGTTCATCATTGCTTTATAGAATAGTAATTCCTTCATTTAAGCATTTTAATTTAATTTAAATCTGTTCTAAACATACTACTTATAGCCAGTGGTCAAAGAAGCACAGTATGTTCTTGCTAGTTGTATAAAAGGAAGTAAGCTTTATCAGAAAGGTCTATATGAATACAACAGTAAACCCTCAAAGTAATGCTGCTCTAAGTCCTCTATCAAAAGAAACACAGCATTTCTGTCCTTCTATTGTGTACACATGAGCTTCTGTATCAGACTTCCTGTTTTCAGCATAAACCTCCAGGGCTAGGGCTTGAGCATGCTCAGTTTGCTCATTTCTCCCTTTCCCCCCTCCTTGCCATAATCTGAGCCCAGAGATATGAGTGAGCAGGGAGAGACTCAGGCAGGAAGTGATGTCACACCAAGTTAATATGGCAGCTGCTATCCTAAACAAACAGAGAGAGCTTCTAGAGCGGTTTACTCTGGTAAATGCTGGTAAAGCATTCTGCAGAATAAATATAGTGTTATAGCGTGCACTATTGTCTATCTATTCTATTGCCAATAAACTGCTTTGGTAGCTTTCCTTCCCCTTTAAGCTACCTTAGTATGACTACTATTCTACTTACTGCGCACATAATATTACTACTAGTAATCTGTCCTGTTTCGCTTCGCTGAATAATTTGCTAAACAGTGAAAATAATTGATTTTTGTTGTGGTTGATTTTTTCGCATGTGAAACATTCGCTGGTGGCAAAATTTGAAAATTCACAGTGAATGCATACCTGCCGAATTTATTTGCCCATCACTAATCACAACTTATGCCTGGTTTGGGCCCAAATCATGACATTTCTTTTCTTAAAAAACTAGTAGGAATACTCTTGTCTTTCTACCTTGCTTTAGCCAGCTCCAGTTGACTAGTCCAATAAATTAAATATTAGGAACTCAGAAGGCAAATACAATTTTTCATATTCGTACAAAATATTAACCTTTCTTAAGTAAAATTAATTTGACTTTGGACAGCTTTTGTTAAAAAATTTTTTTTATGAGGGTTGAAATATGCCATTTGATAAGGAGTTGTAAAAGTGAACAAAGACAAAACCAGTACTAAAAGTGTTTCATTTTATAAAAGTAGGATTTCTAACAATAATGACAAAATTAAGCATTTTAGCTTGTATTTTAAAGGTGTGGTAATACATTGACTGTAATAGAGCAACAGCATTAAAAGAAATTATAAGAAATAAAATTTAATGACAATTTGAAGTAACCGGAACCTACCAGGAACTTAATAGGTGTTCATAAAATTTTTATGGTATTTTTAAAAAAAAATACAGCTCCATCCAATTCCTTTTACCAGTGGGCACCTCATAAGGACAATAGCTTACAATAACTTTCAACATAGGTACTATTTCACATGGGACTTTGACCACAGTATTAAATACTGAGAATCCAATCGTTCTCTAATTGGAACATCTTTCATAAACGGTTAAACTGTCACCTAGAGAGTTACATATCTCTTAAATATTATGGCATCTTGATAGCAAATGACTAAGATTTATGATTAAAAAAATTACCTTTGTGGATGTATTTTTATGATTAAGTATGTACTACATACAATTAGCAATTTTCAACCTTTGCTTTCAATTTCAATGAGTCATATTCCAAATTGCATTGGGTGGAACATTTAGAAAACTTCCCTGTACAGATTATTAGACAGCTTTGAATGCTAGATCATGGATTATCAAATGGATATCTGAACCAGTTTTTTGTGGTTCCACAAATTTATAATACCTTTTGTGGGTGCTTTTTTCCCCCTGATTTTACATCATGTTTTCCTAGATTTTACTCCAAATGTTCCTACAAATAACTGTCCACTGTGAATGCAGGTGCTTATTTTTGAATTCCAGGCTTGAGGCAAGTTTTGGTTGTAAAACACATGTAATGCCAAACAGAGCCTACTGTAGGCTGCCAGTCCACTTAGGGGCTACCAAATAGCCAATCACAGCACTTATTTCATCTCCAGGGACTTTTTAATGCTTGTGGTTTTTTTTATTATAAAAATTTAAATTTTTTAACAGAAATTGCCTTAAAAATATTCAACACGGTTCTTTTTTAAATAATATTGCAAAAAAAAAATTACATTCAATAGGGACGAATTGATGAGGCAACAAAAGAACTAGCAATCCCACTTCATGGTGTACATATAACTTAATTCCAGATCCAAATTGCAATTAGATAAGTCCATGACCGAGAATTAACTAAATATGCATCTGATTACTAAAAAGACATCACTTATGTATGATTTTTATTATTTTTGTCATGATATTTGCCACAGGAGATTCAGCTTTGCCTTAAAGCATTGATATTGTAAAAACATGTGACATGCATTTAAAAAAAATAATCAGAATGGCTTGTTTTATGTGCTTAATTGCTTTTTCCCCTTAAGAAATTTTTTCTTGGGTAGTATGAGCATAGTAGGCTAGTTCCAGCATCTTCAAAGAGGTGGTTCACCTTTAAGTTAACTTTTAGTATGTTATAGAATGACCATATGTATTGGCTGTGAAAATGAGGGAGTCCCTCCTATCTCCAATATACTTTAATTAAAAAATGTCTACCATTTTTATAAGAAACCTGACTGTATGCAGTGAAATTTCCCCTTAGTTCTACTTGCTTTGACTGCTGCAGAAAACTTCAGACGGTCTCTAGCTGCTCTGCAGGGAAACAATCATACTTTCAAACAACAGGGGGCGCCCCGCCCACCTTACTTACCAGAACTACCAGAACTCAAGCAGCTTTGTTTGTTTGTTTCCCTGTAGAGCAGGCAGTGACTGTGTAGAGATTCATATTGGATTTTATTTTGCCTTTACATCCCCTTTAATTTTTTCAACTCCAGCTGCAGGGACAAAGATCATGGAGCCAGATTTAAACAGATAAACTGGGATTCTCATTGAAGGATTATTTTGCTGCAGCCACTGGTTCTGCAGAGTTGGAAAAAGTTTAAACAATACAACAACTATAAAATCCACATTAGATTACATGACAGCACAGAACCCAGTGCAGTCTGCATATTCTGATTATCAATTAGTCTTGTATTGGCTTTTGGCAGATAATATTTGACTTGTGCTGTTTTGATAATTTATGATGATCCCTAAGCAGCCCAGGCCACACTGAGCATGTGCACAGTCTTGGTCTTGCAAAGATGTTTAACATAGTTACAAGATGGTGACCACCTGTGACCAACTTTGAAAGCATAAATCATTTTTTTTATTAGGCTTGTGGTGCAGTAAGTTCATGTTTATGTTTAGTATACAAAATACAGCATTTCTAGCATTATTCTATTTTAGACTTTACTTACCCTTTAAGGCTCCCCTTTAAGGCTAAAAAGGTTATTGTTATTGCTAATTTTTACTACTCAAATTTATATTCAGGCCCCTCCTATTCATATTCTAGTCTCTCTCCAATCAATGCATGGTCACTAGGGTAATTTGGACCCTAGCAACCGGATTGCTGAAATTGCAAACTGAAAAGTTACTGAATAAAAAGCTAAATAACACACAAACCACAAACAATAAAAAATGAAAATCAATTGCAAATTGTCTCAGAGTATCAATTTGAAGATATTGTGATCTGCGCTAGCCTTCGTCCGATAATCTGAAAAAATCTAAGTTTTCGGGGGATAATTTAAAAAATTCAAGCGATTCTTGTGTCAGATCTGAAAAAATCAGGCTATTCGTATTTTCACTCAATTTTTTTACCAGCTCTTTAAAGCAGATCAGCTTAAGCAAAGGACAGGCAATTTAAGAGCAAAGCACTCTGTACAGCTAAACAAACCAACTGGAAAAAATAGACAAATTAAGTCAATAGCACTATCCTCCCTAAAGAATACAACAATAAAGCAATGAGAAATAAGAAAGACTTCTTTATTCAGTCAAGCAAAGAAGCTTTAACCCTCTATGTAATCTGTAGCACTAGCATCAAATAACATTGTGCCAACTTGATTCCCCCCCCCCCAGTTTATTAAAGTATTTGAATACTTTAATTAAGTATTTGCATCACTGAAAATGACTGGAATCAATGTTGTTTGCCAGTTTCTTCTGCAGAAAACCCTGACTGTGACTATCTTCTCATTTTTTTTTCTTATATATGGCAGTGCTCAAGGAAAAAAATACAGGATTAAGGGGAAAATGTTGTGAATTCATTGCTGCTATTTTTTTTACTCAATAAGAAAATAGGCCTCTATGAGACATAACCATTTACTAAATTTCGTGGTTGAGAAAAAAAGTGACAAAAGGCTTGCAACTGTTTTTCCCTTGAGCACTACTTTATTTAAGAAAAAAAAAATTCATAGCTGTTTTAAACTCATTTAAAAATCTCAGCTGTCAATCAAATATTGTCTGCCCCTCCTCTTTGCCTTAGGCATAGAGGCGGGGCAGACAATAACTTTCACTTTCCATTCAGCACTTCCTAGATGTCACTGCTCTTCACACACGTTCTCTTTACCGTTTAATTGTGTAGCCAGGGCATGGGGATGAACATCAGGTCCCCCATTCTAGTGCACAAACAAGATTCTGAGATAATGCAAAATGGCTCCTGCCTGTTTGCTAAAATCTTTAATTCCCAGACTAAAGGAGACACGATTGAAATAATTTATATAGTGTAATTAAAGTTCATTTTGCTTAACTAATGTGATAAAATAGGATTTTGAATATTTTTTTTTGGGTGACTGGGCCCCCTTTAAAGCTGAGAAACTCAAAGTTTTAATAAAGTGGGAAATAAAATTGTTAGATACAACAGCCAGGTTTTTTTCTGGGGACTTTTCATGTTTTTTCTTTAACTATTCCCAACTAGTTGAGGTTTCATAAAATACTTTTGTGAGTATTCACACATGCCTTTTTTGCCTCAATTTTAAACTTAAAGTTTTTTTTAAAAAAAACTCAATTTCTCATAAATAACACTCCCTAAATTTACAGTAAAAAAAAACTAAATTAACTTTATTTGATGCACATACCCATTTTATGAACACAGGAACAGTATTTTAAATGGTATCCACTTCTAATATGCATTTGATGCAAAGGTAAATTAGGGGTAGCACCATGTTTGGGCATTCATGATATTAACTAGCCATATTTCCCTTTCATACTCATATTTAGGAATACAAATGTCATATAAACAATTAACTTTGGGAGTCGTAGCCATAGCTGTCATATTTGCTATTTAATTGCCCGATTTCTACTTTCCATTCAGAGAGAATTAATGATGGCATAGAAACAGCCATGGGACTGGATCCTTAACATTAACATTTGTTTTAGCAACTCAAACAGCTAATCCCACACCTCATTTTATGGAATATAGAAAGGTCAAACATCTCCTCAGGGATTTCTCTGACAATCATGCAATTTAAAGAAGGCTTATAATATCCAGCATAATTATATCATCTAAATGTTAAATATTTCATTTTCAGTTTAGTTTATATTAAAATCCCTTTAAGTGTAATTACATCTTATATGTCTATAATTATTTTATACTTGCATGAACGTTTGGCTTATTGCTGGCACAATTTGCAAACAAAATTAGTTTTTCAAATTATTATAATTAATAATAACATATGGAATGTCTCCCCCTACACCCATAACAACCACCTGTAGTTACTACAGTGAAAGAAGACTTGCATGTCTCAAACACCAAACATTTGAATGGTTTGTTTATTGTGCTCAATGTCAATTTATTGTGCTCACTTTTCATGGTGGTAGACACACTCATGTTAGTTTGACTTTCATAATCAGGATGCTTTAGTGTGCTTTTGGTCAACTCATATAACTTGTGGCATTTGAACATTTATTGACAAAGAAATCTTGTACAGTTCAGTAGTCGGGTAGTCATGTTGTTGAGGTTGCTCAAGAGTGAACTAAAAATCAGGTTTCTAAATAAATATTTTGCATCTGGCAAAACTGATTGATCCAAAATGCTGTTATTTCCTATTTTCTAGTTCCTAAACTATATAAATGATTTGCCTATGCAATCATTTTCTACATAGTAAGTACATATATTTTAAGTATATACATATACTTTTAAAAAGCCTCTATTACATTTTATTTCCTTATGTATTTGGCAAACTAAATACTGGAATTAATCTAGGAAGAGAGAGGTTCTCAATTTATATCCCCTAGGACCATCGCCAGACAAGGTTTGCAGAACATGACATTCTAATACATATTTTACTTTAATTATTACAAGAACGTTATTTTTAGTTTAATTAGTGGCTAATTTCTCATATTCCTAAACTCTCTTTTGTGCTCCTCAAGGATCGGTAAGTCCACACCTCAGAGCAATACTAATTAATCTATCCATCCTTTAAAACAAATTAGTTACATTTTTAAATATTCATGGCAACAAGCCTGAAGGCAGAGACTTTTTTTTATATGTAATGGGAAAATATTGGTTCCTTAATTGTTTTTTTTAAATTGTACTAAAAACCCTCACCAGCTCATAGGGGGTTATTTATCAAAGTCTGAATTTATCTCAATATTTTCTGCTACAAACTCCGATCAAATCTGCTTGGGTTTTTTACACTTATATATTATTAAATTTTCCCGAAAATTTGCTTTGCAGGAACAAATCAAATTTTTGCATTTTTTTTCGGAATTTTCACCCGAAAACTTCGGGTATTGCGTGAAACGCAGCACACATCAAAAAATCATTGGGACTTCTCCCATTGACTTATATGCAACCTCGACAGGTTTGAGATGCCAGATTTTCAGATTCTAACTTTTCCATCCTTGGGGTTTCATAAAATCCGAAAAAATTTGTGATTTTTTAAAAGTCAGATTTTATAAAAAATAAATTTTTCCGTGATTTTTGCATTTGGAGTTTAGTAAATAACCCCTATAGTCTTCTTCTTAGTAATGGCATAACTATTTGCTTTCCATAACCATTTGTCATTCTTTCATTTGTCATCTTATATAAAGTAACTTGTTGTTGTTGCTGTAATTTATGTTTAGATACAGTATATGGAAAAGTATATCCCCTTTGTATAAGGATGCTTGACACTACCAAGGAAACAGTAATGGAACCCTAAGGCGATTTCTAAAATCCACATATTTCATAACATGGTATAAATTATTTTAAGATACGCAAGTTTAATTGAATCAAGTGACACAAATTACATCACTAAGCACAAATGGAACTAATGGTATTACTAAAAAATATTTTTGAGGATACTATTAAAGTATAATCATGGTATTGTGTATTACATAGTGATAAACATTCTCTTTAAGAATTAGATGCAAGTCACCTGACTTCATCCCAAGAAGGAAAACAAAAATATAAAAGAACAATAAAACAAAATCTGCAAACCCTCGCTACAGATTTATTGCTCTACTTTTTAAAGGAGAATAAACTCCTTCGGTGCTAAAACCCCCCTCCCTCTTCCCCCCGGGCTTACCTCCCCCCCGGGCAAATGCCCCTAAGTTGCTACTTACCCCTCAGGTCCTGTCCACGGAGTTCACAGACGCCATCTTCCTGGATTTCCCAGTGTTTGGCGGCACATGCGAAGTAGGAAAACTTTGTAACATTCGGCACATGCGCAGTAGAGCTGAACCGGCAAATGCTCCTACTGTGCATGTGCCACCAAACGCTGAGCAATACAGGAAGAAGACCGCACGGGAGAAGATGGCGCCTGTGAACTCCATGGATAGGACCTGCGCCGAGGGGTTAGTAGCAACTAAGGGGTGTTTGCCCAGGGGGGTAGGCCAGGGGGGAGGAGGGAGGGGGGGAAACACAGGGGAGGGGGGAGGGTTTTTAGCGCCAAAGGGGTTGACTTCTCCTTTAAAGCCATGCCTCATTTGGATGCAAAATTATATAAGAAATCTACAATTTTTTTTTGTTAAAGGCATGAATATATGCATGGTGTAGACCAGTAGCAACAGAATGGAAATCACAATTGATGTACTCAATATAATTTGAGTAGGTTAGTTGCATTATTTACAATGTGATTTGTAAAAACATTTGGGGGGTTACTTACTAAAACTCAAATCTATCTCATATTTATATTGAAACAAATCCAACCAAACTCCCATCCATGTTGTTATTTATTAACTCGAAAAAGTTGGGTTGGGAAAAAACTCAATAAAATTGAGTGAAAACTCGAATGGTATGAAATTTTTGGATTTGACGCCTGAATTGCTCAATTCTTTGCGGGTTATTGCCCGAAAACCCAGAATATTTTGGATTATCAGATGAAACCCAACACAGATCACAATATCTTCTAACTGTAAAAGGGACATCTGCCGTTGACTTCTACATGACCTCGGCAGGTTTGGTATGGTGGATTTTTGAATTCGGACTTTTAGCAGCTTTGCTGTATAATAAATCTAAAAAAAAATCAAGTTTTTCCCTCGAAAAATTTGAGTTTTTGCCCAAAAAACCTTGACCAGAAATAATCTAGGTTTAGTAAATAACCCATTAAATCTAAAGCTTCCATGTGGAGCTGGGTTTCTCTAGATTGAAATGATATTTCTCAGAATGAATTAGTTTCCCTTTTTCAAATCAACCTTATGATTATATGTTTATATGTCTTATTTACAAAGAAGAAGCTTTTGCAAATGAGGATGTTTGATGTTAGGCTTTTCACTTCAGTGGATTATATTCTTGTGGCCCTTCTGGACTTGTTTATTGATATTTTTGGTGACAAAGTATTGTCCATACATTGTAGCATTTTACTGTTGGCATGTATGTTATGGCTTCCATAAAAATGGGTAGGCATAATCTGGCCATATGAGCAATTGCAGTATCTTCTAATTCTCTCCTTGTAATTTTAGATCCAAACCCCCAAAAGTGATAATATGCAAACGTAGACATCTATTTGTTATTGCGATTAACGTATTTTTTTCTTGCCGATATTACACTGTAATAAAACTTTAGAAATGGGGATATAGCGCTGTTTACACAGTGAGAATTTGCAGTGCCTTCTGTGATAATAGTATGAAATCTAGACGATACAGAGAGACATGATGTAAAGAGAGTAGACAGGATTCTTTGTTTTAACACATTGGGCTACTGGCTCTGGAGGTGCTGGAGAAAGTTTTATTGTGCAGTGTTGCTTTAATTATCGAGCTAACATCATGACAAGATACTACAGGCTGTTGAGATTATCATCCACTTCAATGGAAGTGTTTCAGTCCCTAATAATATGTTACAGAACAAAGAAATATTTCTAAGATTATTATGCAGATAATTGTATTGACATATACAGCAAAATATATAAGCAGTGGCTTTATAAAAAATATATTGCTTGGAAATGTTATTATATATTTTTACATTTTAAATTGAAGTTCATGTAAGGGTGTTATACTGTATTAAGGTGTAGTAAATTTCGGGCTACCACTATGCAATTGCCATGTTTACCCACAGTGCTGCACATTTTCCTTTAATTCCAGTGTCAGTGGGAGTGTCTTATGCAATTGCATTTGCAGGCAATACTCAAAATTAATTAAATTGTGTTATGATGTGCAAAATAACCACTCCTTAGTTTTCCTCAGTACTCAGGATTACTATTTCTTGTTCATTATCATCAAGGTCTTTGCTATCCTTCCTTATGTGTTGTCTCTTCCTTAAGAAAGCTTTAGGCTATGCTGATACACAGCATAACATCTCTTTCCCTTACATTTCTCTGGTAGAAAAACTGAGACCTATACTGAGTTTGTAATGTCCAATAGCCTCCTAAATCACAGAAAATTCTCTGTATTCTGTAGCTAATCCCTTGCAGTTCCCTAATGCTTGTTGATGAACTAGCCAGCCAGTTTCAATAAAGGAATATATGTCATAAGCAGCTACATACAGGTTCTTCTGGTAGATGAATAATATTCTGGCAAAACATATTAAGTAGCAATACATTATTTCCCAATATAATGCTGTACATTACATGGCATTTTTTTTACCTTTTAGGCAACTTTAGCAAACAGAATAAAGAAGAGGACATAATTGAGTACTAAGGTCATCAAAACAAAGCTCACAGGTCTAGTTGACAAGTGGAGCCAGTTTCTTTTTTTCCCTTTAACATAAGAACATTTTATTCAGATGATTAATGCTAATGCACATACCTTTTCTTTTATCATTTGTTGACATTATAAAATTAAAAAGGTTTCATCCTCTACTGAACACGAAAAAAGGCCCATTTATCAAAGGTCACATTTTGAATTTGTGTAAACTCTTTCAAATTCAGATACACACAATTCTACTGGGAGGTTATTTAAGAAAACATTCTAATATTCGATCAAATGGTTCCGACCTGAAAATTCGAATCGTATTTGATTCGTACAAATCAAATTTTTCTCCCAAAAAAAACTTGAATGTCATGAAGGCTATTAACATCTCCAAATGGCTCAGCGGACCTCTGCCATTGACTTTTAAATGAACTCAGCAGGTTTGAGGTAGTAAATATTCCAATTAGGACTGTTTCCATGGTCGAGGTGGTATAAATCTCACATTGAATAGGGGGATTCAATGTGAAATTTATCCAAACTCGAGAGTTCGACCCTTGATAAATCTGCCCCTTAAGTGCGGGTGACAAAAATTCCTTATCATAAATCTGTGACATTCAATAATTAAAAGGCATCAAAGTAGAGTAGGTTTGAAAAAAAAAAAGATTTTTTTCTGGAAAATATATATATTATGAATTGCAAAATGTTGTTATTATTTATACAATGTTGTTTCTGTTTATGACTTTTATTACATCTCCAACCAAAGATTGTTGTTGTGGATATTGTTTTACCCTGGAACAGTGTAAACTCCTTTCATCCCAATATATTGGTATTTGCTTTTTTAGGACTTTTAACTGTTTCATATTGCACTAAGCCATAGATCTCATAATTAATAAGAATAATTTGTGGAATTACACAAGACCTGGAGCAAACATTGCCCCTGTTACAACATTGTCCCACGTGTCTTTTTTACTGAATCAGTGCATCAGTAATTATTATTGCTTTACGTCATTAAGGTGTTCATATCTCTATTCTCCTTTAGGTACACGAAAATGAAGACTGCAACCAACATCTATATTTTTAATCTTGCTCTAGCTGATGCCCTCGCAACAAGTACTCTCCCTTTCCAAAGTGTTAATTATTTAATGGGAACATGGCCATTTGGCAATATTGTGTGCAAAATAGTTATATCCATAGATTATTATAACATGTTTACTAGCATTTTTACTTTGACCACAATGAGCGTTGATCGCTACATCGCTGTCTGCCATCCTGTAAAAGCACTAGACTTCAGAACACCAAGAAATGCCAAAATTGTCAATGTCTGCAACTGGATACTTTCATCTGCTATTGGGCTACCTGTGATGTTCATGGCTACTACAAAATCTGAAAGAGGTTGGTTTCCTTGTAAAAATATATTTCTCATATAGCATGTTAGAGGGCTGGATTAAATTAAAATTAAGATGTCATACAGTGAAGTCAATGGAGCCTTTAAACATATTGAGGACCATAAAAATCCCACTGGCCTCCCGTTGGACAAACATATTCAATGACATAATTATACTCCAGTTGGACAGGCCTGATCTTGCTTAAGAATTATAACCCTGAAGGAGTTCTAAGAAATAAGGTAAGTTAGAGTGAAGCTAGACAGGGGGAGGCACATTTATAAAAGGTCAAATTTCAAATTCATGGGATTTTTTTAAACTCCTTTAAATTTGAATATACTCTAAATTCAATTGGGGGTTATTTAATAAAAAAATAAAATATCTACAATTCACACAAATTTTACCTGATCGAAAACTCAAATTGAATTCGACTAAACTCGATTTGAGTTTTTTCTCTGAAAAAAACTTGAATGTCAGGAAGGCTACTAACATGTCCAAATTGGTCCCTCAACCTCTCCCATTGACTTATACATGAACTTGGCAGGTTTAGGGCCGGAGTATGATAAATCTCGAAATTCGAATTAAAACTCAAATCGAGTTTGAATAATTCACAATTCGAATTTGAGCGTTTTGAGCAAAAAATTTAAATTTTCAATTTGACCCTTAATAAATCTGCCCCATAGTGTGAAGGAAGATCTCATGCAAGGCTGAAACCTTAAAGGGATACTGTTGTGGGAAATTCTGCACTGGACTGCATTTTTTTAAAAAAGCAAACAGAGACTTGAGCTCTAATAAACTTCAGTCACTCTTTACTGCTACACTGCAAGTTGAAGTGATATCACCCCCTTCCTCCCCCCCCTCTCCATCAGCACCAACAGAACAATGGGCAACTAACCAGATAGTAGCTACCTGGCACCTCTGCTGAAGGATTCGTTTGCATTGCTTAATGTGCCCTGTAATAGGATAAACCCTGTTTTTTTCCTGTTTTGGTGCTATTCTCATGTCTAAGTGGCAATATTTGGGTCACAGTGCAATACAAAGCAGTTTCATACTGAAGTGCTGGCTCCTTCTCAAATCTCAGAATGAGGCACAATGCACTGAGGTGGCTGCCTCCACACCAATATTACAGTTAAAAAAATACATTTGTTGGTTCAAGAATTACATTTTAGATTGTAGAGTGAATTATTTGCAATGTAAACAGTGTAATTTAGAAATAAATATTAAACCATAAGAATCATGACAGAATCCCTTTAAGCTGAGTCAACAGAAAGTTTACAGAAGCCCAAAAAAAATTAAGATAAAAACAATAATTGTATGTGCAGCTAAATATTCCCTCTAGACACATAGAAAGAGAGAGAAAAAAAAGGACAAGTAGCCAATGTTGTAATAAACACAGCCAGATCACTCTGCCTTCAAGGAGAATAGGACATTAACTGATAATATTCAATTACTTTTCCAGTTCCTTATGGCTTTATCTCCCTCAACATAATTTATAATATGAAATTAATAAAGGAATTGTATATGGACTTGCTGAGCATGAAAATGTCTTGTATGGTAGGGTATATAATTAGAAGCATGCCCACTAAAGCATTATGCATCCAAGAGCTTTTGTATATTTCTAGTGGAAACCCCCTTTACCCACAGTTTGCATAGGTGTAATTTATTCTTTAGCATTTCAATTTAGATGTATATGATATTATGAAAAGATTTATATTAAAGAGATACTGACATCAGAAAATAACCTTTTTTATTATCTATCATAACATTGTCTTTGAATCATATGTGAAATTTTGCCTTAAACTTATTTGCCTGATGCTTTTACATTACCTTTCTTACCCCCATGTTTCTCTATGAGGGGACTGCCATATTTGTGCAGCAGTAGTCCATTAGCATTAGAATCTCTTAACTAACAGGTTAAGAAGTGACAGTCAGGTTGGCAAAACAGTCAGGGTTTAGAAATTTCAAGTGACAATTACTTGCAAAAGCAGAACTATCAGTGAAAAACGATCAACATGACATATAGGTAACTTTTAATGTAGATTAATATTTTGAAAAGAGCATTTGTAGTGTCAGTATCACTTTAATTAACTATGTCTTATCATAGTAGAATAAAATAAATCCTAAAACATGATTTATTGGAACTCACAATCTTAATACAAAGACCTAAAATAAAATGTTTTTAAAGAACAGTTTGGCTAAGATACATGCTGAGAACATAACCTTTCATTATATTTAGTGCTTGCAAGTATGAATCCATGATGGAAATGTTGTTGTGAGTTAGACCATTTTTGTACATTAACAATAGTTACAGTGGATTAGTGATGTGCGGGTTGGGATTTCCCCAACCCCCACCCACCCTCCCTCTACCCGAGCCTGACTTCCGGGGTCCTTTTATAGACCCGTGCCGACTCACCCTGCCGATGACATCATAAAAGGGGAGGGGCAAGCAGGTGCAGCGTCTATAAAAGAAGAATCATCATAAGATCTGTTAAAGTGAAAGCAAATGTGAATTAAATTCAACAGTACTATGTGTACTATTTGTTCTTTGACCAAATATTTAAGTTAACTAAATAAATTCTACACTGACATTTTATTATCTGTGATATTTTTATTTTTAAGCTCATAAATAAAAATATCTCAAAATATTTTTATGTACCATCATAAAATCTTATCTGTGAATAATTATTCAGTTCCTGTATTGTGTAGAATAAAGACAGCTTTCATAGATTTATGTATTTTTGAGATAAGAATGTACCTGTTTTGCACACTGGGGGTTATTTACTAAAATCCTGATTTTACCTAATTTTTATTTAAAAAACCACAACCAAACTCCCATGCCCAATTTGAATTTATTTATTAAATTTTATTTATTAATTTAAATACTCAATTGAATCAGATCAAGAAAAACCCAATAAAATTGAGCAAAAAAACCCAACTCGTACTATTTTATCTGACTTTTTTCCTGAATCACTAAATTTTTGGGCTAAACCCAGCGCAAACTAAGATTAATTCAAATTATTTGGGCTAAACCCATCGCAAACTACGATTAATTCAAATTAAGATTGGTGCCTCTCCCATTGACTTATAAAGGATTTTCGGATTCAGGCTTTTTGCAGCATCGAGGTATAATAAGTCTTGAAGTTTTTGCCACAAAAAGCCCAACCAGATATATTTGAGGTATATTAAATAACCCCCTGTGTGAGATGAAAAAAAAAAAAAATTCCCCTCTTATCTGGTTGATACACCTCGAGAGTGGTGTCATTTCAGGGCCACGGTGAGGGCCATAGTGGAGTGTGGGGACAGGTCAGGTTGAGGGTCAGTGGGTCCTGGTTGGGCAAGGGTTTACCAGACTGACACAGTACTCTAGCTTATCCCACAGATTCTTCAGTAGATTGAGATCAGAGCTCGTTATAGGACATGGTTTTTGTTTTCCATCTAATATAACAAAATTTCAGTTCAGGATTTGCTATTCAGTAGAAAAATAGAATCAATCAAGGGTCTAAATACTTTTGCAAGAGACTGTATGTGATAAAGTGAAACACGTAGTTACATTGTACTGCTCATATTTTATTATAAAATGTGCAGTATTGATTTGGGCCTTTAAGCAGTGATAAATAGGAATGGCTCCTTGCCCAGCAAACTATCTGCAACACTAAAATACAACTGAATTAAAAACATATATATATTCTTATAATATACATTATTAAAAAAACTCTATTGGCTACCCTATCTTCATTTTATGTGCTGCAATAACAATGCCTTGAATAATATATCTCACATAAAGGAACTGTCACAAGCAATTTCCTTTAACAAGACAAATTATTACTCTTCCTTTCTTGCTAATATTAATTTTGCAGAAATTATATTCCCTTTGAACATTTCAGAACGTAACCAAGAAACCTTGAGCCAATGAGACAGGAACATGACACATGCCGGAAACTATTTATATCAGAAGCACTATTAACTGCAAAAGCTTTACTGTTATTTTCTTGCTCTTCAGTGAATAGTAATTTACACACTCACACTGGCAAAGGATTGTGGATATTTACAACAGGCATTGTATAATTCTTCATGAACACAAGGACTTTAGAATTGTTCCATCTGTAACCATGAAAACAAACGGTTCGTGTGGAGCAAGTCAGTAAACAGTCAGCCTCAAATGTCAACTACTAAACAGGATGAGCATGTAGATTTCACCTCTTACTAGTACTGGCTACTTAATACTGATGAGCACATCCTATATACTAACCGAAGGCCTATCTATGTCCCGAGTGGAGGGGAGGCAGATGCGCACGCAACTTCGGTTAGGATCTATGAGATGCGCGCGCAACTTCAGCCGAAAGACATAGATGCGGCCTTCGATTAGCAGATGTGCTGGAAGGTTAGGATCAGAACAGGTTAGGATCGGGGAGGCAGATGCGCTGGAAGGTTAGGATCTAGGGAGGCAGATGCGCTCACCGTCTCCTTCTGCCTCCCGCCGCCTCTTCTTTCCTGCTCACTCAGGCGGCGACCGCTGGAAGGTTAGGATCTAGGGAGGCAGATGCGCTCACCGTCACACTAGGGGAACCGGTTGCGTACCTGCACGAAAGTCTGTATAAGCGTCGGCCATCTTGCTACTCCTCTGCGACTTTGTCATCCGCCCACTGCCAAATCCGCCCACTAAAGTCTGTATAAGCGTCGGCCATCTTGCTACTCCTCTGCGCGTTTGTCATCCGCCCACTAAAGTCTGTATAAGCATCGGCCATCTTGCTACTCCTTTGCAAGTTTGTCTAATGGCGGCGCTAGCGTCACTCTAGGAGGGGAACCGGTTGCGTACCTGCACGAAAGTCTGTATAAGCGTCGGCCATCTTGCTACTCCTCTGTGAGTTTGTCATCCGCCCACTAAAGTCTGTATAAGCGTCGGCCATCTTGCTACTCCTTTGCAAGTTTGTCTAATGGCGGCGCTAGCGTCACTCTAGGAGGGGAACCGGTTGCGTACCTGCGTGGGTGGCCATTTTTAGCAAAACGGGCTATATTATCTCCAAAAAATATTGATGTTGACATGATAAACAACCAAGTGATTGCATTACTTCCTGGACAAAGCTGTGTCTTTCTGAGTACTGACTGTATTGATTCTGAAGACGAAAGTGAGAAACTTAACTTCCCATTAGAATATTTAAACACTATCAACAATGCTGGATTACCACAACACAATCTTATACTCAAAGTAGGAACAATAGTCATGCTGTTAAGAAACCTTAAGGGTAGGGGCACACGGCGCGATTTCGCCGCGATTCTGCGCTAAGCGAGTTGTCGCTGCGTTTTTAAGCCGAAATAGCTTTGCTAACTTTGGCGCTGGCGTCAATGCAAATCGCGGCAAAATCGCTGCGCTAATTCACGCGCGGCGATTCGTTTTCTATTGTCGTCCGAAGTTGCCTCGCTGAGCGTTTCCGGGCGACAGTAGAAAAAGAATCGCCGCGTGTGAATTAGCGCAGCGATTTCGCCGCGATTTGCATTGACGCCAGCGCCAAAGTTAGCAAAGCTATTTCGGCTTAAAAAACGCAGCGACAACTCGCCCAGCGCAGAATCGCGGCGAAATCGCGCCGTGTGCCCCTACCCTAACACTAAGCAAGGTTTATGTAACGGTACACGGTTGGTTGTGAAGAGCATGAGACAAAATGTTATCAAGGCAGAAGTGCTTACAGGATCCCATAGCGGTGATACTGTTTTGATTCCCAGAATTGACCTTACCAGTTCTGACCAGGAATTACCTTTTAAACTTAAACGACGACAATTCCCCATTAAGGCTGCATTTGCCATGACAATCAACAAATCACAAGGACAAACATTGGATAAAGTCGGCATTTACCTATCTGAGCCTGTGTTTGGTCATGGTCAACTTTATGTTGCATTTTCAAGAGTGCAGCGTTCATCTGATGTTAAAGTCAAGATTTTAAGTACAGCTCACCAGGGAGAACTCATTCAAGGACAGGAGAACATTTTCACAAAAAATGTTGTTTATAAAGAAATTTTTCAGTAACACTTTACTACCAATAAACTCAAAATTTAAGAATTCTAATAGCAGATAGGTAATAACAAGCAATAGGCACAGATTCACTCTACATCCCCACAAATTAGCGTCGCCAGTTGCTGCCTGGGGATGCCGAGTGAATCAGCACCCATCGCATTTTGCTGCCTCACTGTTGTTACCATTCTTTCATTAACGATTCTTTAGAGAATCGGGGGTTTACTGGTATATAAATAAATTATCTGACAATATTTCTAATAATAAGTGTTTTTGGGAGGCCAATTTATCAAATAATATGTAATTTATTTTAAATTTATTAAAAAACTTGAATCTAAAAAACATGAAGAACAGCCAAATGCAATGTAATCACATTCTACCCATCAAGGCAGATTTATCAAGGGTCGAATTGAAAATTGAAAATTAAAATGTTCACTTTTTTTATGGTCAAAACTGTCAGATTCAACAAGGGAGTTATTCAAATTCTTGATATAATGGGGTCATCTTAATTTACAGAATTTGATGGCAACTTTTACATGACAATTCCAGCATCAGTGGCCCTACACACGGGCCAATAAAAGCTGCTGACTTGGTCTGTCTGCCCATGTGTAGGGCCCTTAGATGGGCTTTCCCGATCGATATCTGGCCAAAAGTCGGGCAGATGTTGATCGAGTAGGGGTAAAAAATTCCATTGGATCGAGGCCGCATCTGTTCTTTGATATGGTCCTGCAATCCAACTACCCGTATAGCCTCCATTCTGATCCGATCACTGGGCCCTAGAAGCCACAATCGGATCAGCCCGATACGCTCATTTGGCGACATTGGCAAACGAGCGGGTCTCCCTGTGTATGGCCACCTTTACACCGTTGTTTTAGTTCTTTATATTTAAAAGAACAAGAAACCACTTTAAAGAATTAGAAAATCACTTATTACAGATTAGTAAGCCTCAAAGGTGAGGAACATATACTTGCCTGGTTGGGTGATAGGAACCAGTATAATTTTTTTCATAATTTTTGTTCATTTTTACCAGTTTTAGAAAACAGTTACATTAATGGTATTCTAGCTACTGTTCATATAAATTATACCCAATGCATAAGTAAAAATTTAATCCATAAATTGCTTACTATAATTTGCTATTCAAAATTCACCAGTAAACCCTCAAAGTCCTCTGTCAAAAGAAACATCTAATTTCTTTCCTTCTTTTGTGTACACATGGGCTTCTGTATCAGACTTCCTTCATTAGGCTTGAGCCTGCTCAGTTTATGCCTCTCACCCTCTCCCACTCCTTTCTCCCTCCTCCCTTCCCTGCTGTAATCTGAGCCCAGAGCTATAAGTGAGCAGGGAGAGTTAGGCAGGAAGTGATGTCACACCAAGCTAAAATGACAGCTGCTTTCCTAAACACACAGAAAGAGCATCTAGAGCTGTTTACTCAGGTATGGTAAATATACAGAATAAATATAGGGTTCTATCTAGGGCTAATCTATTGGCAATAAACTGCCTCAGTAGCTTTCCTTCTCCTGCAAATATAACAAGTATCAGCAGTGATCCCGAGCCAAGAATTTCAAATAAAGTTTGCAGGCAAGTGTATTAGGAATTTTTAACAAGCATAGCACAAAAGCTTAAACAAACAATTGCTAATAATGCATTCGATTTTTATATCTACAAATAGTTTTGCCATAAAGGGTATAAGAATGACTATAAATGAATAAACAGTAGCATGCATGCCCCTTATATGTTACATGATCCAATTAAACGTTTTAACATATAAAACATTTACACAATTCTGTTATCTTTGTATCTAGGTTCTACTGACTGTGCTCTTCTCTTCCCACACCCATCATGGTATTGGGACAACCTACTGAAAATCTGTGTTTTCATTTTTGCTTTTATAATGCCAGTCCTAATCATTACAGTGTGCTATGGCATGATGATTCTGCGACTCAAAAGTGTGCGAATGCTTTCTGGCTCCAAAGAAAAGGATAGAAATCTGAGAAGAATCACCAGGATGGTCCTTGTCGTGGTGGCAGTGTTTATTGTCTGCTGGACTCCTATCCACATTTATGTCATTATAAAAGCGTTGATCAATATCCCTCCCTCTCTTTTCCAGACTGTCACCTGGCATGTTTGCATTGCATTAGGCTACACAAACAGCTGCTTGAATCCTGTACTGTATGCTTTTCTTGATGAAAACTTTAAGAGGTGCTTCAGAGAATTTTGCATTCCTACATCATCAACCATTGAGCAACAGAACTCCACTCGCATGCGGCACAATACACGTGACCATGCCTCCACTGCCAATACTGTAGACAGGACTAATCATCAGGTATGACTAGCAGTGGAAATGTCATCTCTGGATTCAAGAGTTCCAGCAAGAGATGACATGACTTCAGAAGTTACTCAAATAACTACAGGCCTTTAATATACTGCTGGCATTAGATCAATTGAGCATCTTTGTTTTCATGCTTGGAACTTTCCAGGCACTCAGAATGACAAATGGTATGGTCTTGAGTAGTTACAGTTCTTAAGAGAGAAAGACCTAAACATGTGCCCTTGATCTTTGAGGAGGGCGTCACTGTACAAATGTAAGTTTCAAAAACAAATATATGAAAAGCCATATGGCAGTGTATATAAATACTGTACAGGTAATTCTCAGCATAGATATAATGTTTTGGGATTTGTGCTAAAACAGTTCTTTAACTTAAGTATAGGTGCCTGTGTTACATAGTGATAAATGTTTTATTTATTGAAGTATTCAAAAGGGTGTGCACAGACTTGTATCTTTAACATGCATACTGTCCTAGCCTTTTATCAGTGATTGTACAGTATATTTGTTACTGCACTGATTTAGTTTAATTTTTCCCCACAATTACCCCAAAGGCCAGCGTCTGGTCTGTTATCACTTGACTGTAAATGATAAAGGTAAGAACTTAAAAATACAAAACAAGATATAGAAAAATACAAGGATCCTAGAGGCTTTGTTAATATATTTTATTTCTTAAGTGCCAGCAAGATCAATGCCAAAGTCTGTGCAAATGTATAGCCCTATATGTGCCATGCAGCAGAAAATCAACTCTGCACATAGTGTAACATGCATCAATGCCTCCCCTATACATTTAGATCGTAGTGAAATATATAGGAGCTATTTCACAGATCTGCACCATTTGTTTGAAGTAGTAATTATAATTATTATTGTTGCCCACTATCCTAAGTGTTTTTTTCCATTTAGCTGTAATAACCTTTACAACAACAGCCCATGCAAACTGACGTTTACATACAATATACAGGTTCATATCAATTGATATATCATATAAATGCCCTTATTTGAAGCCCCCTTCGGTGCCTTGTCTATTTAGTGGCCCACAGCAGAAGAGACACATATAAAACAAGAATTATTGTTTACATGGTTATAGGAAACAGCCATATTATGCATCCAGTCACAAGGTTAATCCATTGTAAATCAGCCTTGCCTCCCTAAGCATTGAATGTAATAAATGCTCCATTTCTGTGGTTTGGCAGATTTAAAACAACTATATCCTAAAACAGCAGCCGGTGTTTTACAGGTGACAGCTTAAAAGGTAAAATGCATTGTTGTATTGATTCTAATGCTTTATTTATTTATGTTCTGAAAAACGTAATTTGCTAATCCACTATAGCACTTTCTTAAATTAGACAGGCCATGGATTGTCAGACTGAGGTTTTTAAAAGGCATCTAGTTGAACCGTTGCTGGTATCTGCTGCCATGTTCTTACATACAAATATGGGTATTTTAATGTAAATGTTTTTTCTAAACTTTTTTAATAAGTTTTGAAGAATTGGACAAAAAGGTTAGCAACTGTAGAGCTAACCATTTCCTTTTAGTTTGCATTGCAAATATATATCTGATAATAGCATTATGCTATTGAACAGTGAACATATTTGAGCTTTAACTGTCTTGGAGCATTGAGTATATCCAGTCCTGTATTGCAATCATGCCTAAGATGTATAATTCATGATCGGTGCCATAAAATAATCCTCTCATTTTTGTTTTTTGCAAAAAGATGCCAAACCTCCTTTTCATATTAATGCACCCAAACAAGGCTGGACCAAGCCAACAGGGCATCCTAGGCACCCCGGTCGGCTACAACCCCCCCCCCCCCATTGTGCACGTGAGAGTGCATGAGAAGGGAGGGAGGGGAGAGCAACGAAGGGGAGGGAGGGGAGAGTGATAGAGAGGAGGGAGGTGAGAGCAGCAGGAGAGTGAAACTGGACTAGTGGTAGGCAGAAGACATTTAAACAGGTACCTGCCCATTGCCCCCACAACGTTGCGCCCTAGGCAGGTGCATCATTTGCCTACCCCTAGTTCTGACCCAGCACCCAAACTTGAACCAAAAACATGGATACACTTCAAAACACGTTTTCACGTGCCTTGAATCAGTTTGTAACAAACCTATATATCCGCAAAACACTGAATATTTTATGTAATGTAACTATCAAAATTACAACTATTAGTCAATATAATTTCAGAGACATAATAAGCAGAATACCAGCAAAATGGTGGCAGCTCTGCTGCTTCTTGCCCATCACCTCCTGTGATATTTCCATGTTACTCTTTATCCTTCTTCCCTCCTTAGCTGCTTCTTATTTTCTAATACTCTCATCTTGTGATTACTTTGGCCATTTGGCCAAAGTAATTTTGTTTGTCTTTAATTCATTGCTATGTTTTTTCTCTTATGTGTTTAGCTGACCCTTGATTACCTATTATTATCAGTATGTTTTGTAACAGCCTTTATTATTCTATGCCTTATTTTGGGATTCAATCATGGGAAAACATGTTTTTTTTACAAATGCATCAGTTAATAGTGCTCCTCCAGCAGAGTCCTACATTGAAATCCATTTTTCAAAAGAGCAAAAAGCATACCTCCCAACTGTCCCTTTTTCGGAGGGACAGTCCCTCTTTTGACAGCTCAACCCGCAGTCCCTCATTTGTACTGGAAAGTCCCTCTTTTCTCTGCACTGAACAGCGAGAAAAAGAAACAAAGTTTCTCACTTAATTGGCTTTTAGCAGAGAACCCAGAACAGCTAACGGGTGCAAATAAGATACTTTGTAACAATTTTGAGGCACAAAAGGAGAAATATTTTCAAACTTTCATAACCTGACAAATTTTGTAAAACAAACATGGTAATTAGGGGGTGTGGCCACAGAAAGGGGTGTGGTCAAAGAATTGCTGCGCTACGTGCGGAAAAAACATTTTTGTCCCTCTTTTTACTTCCAAAATGTTGGGAGGTATGCAAAAAGATTTTTTTTATATTTAATTCTGAAATCTGACATGGGGCTAGACATGTTGTTGATTTCCCCTGTGCCCTCAGGCGTGTTACTTGTGCTGATAAACATGTTACTGATAAAATTTTGACTGCTACACTGCAAGTAAGAATGATATCACCCCCTCCCTCAACAGAACAATGGGAATGTACTTGCATTGCTAAAATGTGCTCCCAAGCCCCCACCTAGCTGTAGAAATGAGAACAGCACCCATAAACACATTGTGAAGTGCTTGCTCTTTCTGAAAGCACAGGAAAAATGAAAAAAGAGATGGATGCCTACACACCAATACTACAACTAAAAAATAATATATGTAGTGTTTCAAGAACAAAAATTGAACTGGTAGAATTAATTACTTGCAATTTACAGGGCGTAATTAAATAATAAAAACAATACCATAAAAAAATGACAGAATCCCTTTAATTTGGTTTATTTTTTTAATGCAATTTCCTGCCATTTCCCTATGTTTTGGTAATTCTGATGGATATTCTGATATATATATATATATATAGATAGATATATATATATATATATATATATATATATATATATATATATACATGTAGAAAGCTGACGCACACTGATAAATCCCAGTGTGCGTCAGCTTTCTACATGAATATACAATTTTTTCTGACTAGCACCTCTGTCTTTGCTTCAGTAAGTTCAGCCCTTCTACATATACATATATATATATATATATATATATATATATATATATATATATATATATATATATATATATATATATATTTCATAGGTGAAAAGAAGCACATTTAAAAAATCAAATGGATATTACGTTGCTCTTTTCTATGTCAATCACTTAAATCAAAATGTTAAAAAAGAAGCAAGTAACACATTAAAGCAGAAAGAAAGGTGGAATCACTGTGGGGTGCCAACATGTTTGTGATTATAATCGCTTACTTGAGACTCCAGGGCGGTGCTCCTCTTAGCTTAAAAACTGCACTTGTTCATTCCGGTCCAGGTGCCCATGCACAGTAGAGTAAAAATCCAACCATATAAGGAAAAAGCTGGCTTTTCACTTTACTGGAATGCATTCTGGCCTGGGGACACAGAGAAGACAGATGGAGTGGAAGGAATCCCAACTCTCACAAGTACCCCAGGGGGATAAGCAATTATAATCATTGGGGAGTATCTAGCATTTTGGAACCCCCAGTGATTATACCTTTACTTCTACTTTACGTTCAGATTAATAAAGTTAACTCTCATAAATTTTTCATGTTGCAAAACATTTGAATTTATTCGTCCAACATTCACCTTATCAATGCATTGTTAAAAACAATGAAAACTCTGTATATTTAGTCAGATCTAATATGTCATACCTTCTGTCTGAAAGTATATTTTCTTCTCAGTTGTTTTGGATTGTGGAGCAAATAGCAAATGGTGCTAAACTACATGAAACAACCATTAGAAATGAAACAGGTAGCTTTAGTAAATTAATAGCTGAACTACTTGATTTGTTTCTTTTTATTACTTTTACCTATTGCTCAAATAAGAGAGGAAACTGAAATGTCTTTGTATTGTATATGGGAAACATTTTTTTCAAGATAAATGTCATATACTTTATCTTACTGAGGGATTTAAACAGCCAACTAATATTTTATAAAAGCATATTTAGCTCAGCCATATTGTAATACTGTTGTGCATTATGAACTGAAGCTGCAAACATATGACTGCAGCTAATTACATTTAATTGTGGAAAATCAGGTTTAGCTTTTAGGGTTACTGAGATATTGTCTGTTGGTCTATATTTTAATCAAAATGGATTTTGCATGCCATGGATTTTGTTTTTAGGTGTGTTACACTCAGGGACAGTTTCACCCATTGTATGCAGCATGTCTGTCTGAGTGTACACATGAAATACTGACGGGCGGTCATGCTGAATACGGGTGGGTGGGCATGTTGATTGGCTGAGCAACAGCGACACCGCTGGAGGTGAAGCAACAATTCACTGGATACTTTCTGGAGGAACATCCTACCTTCAAGCAATTCATGATGTAAGAGGTGACATAGGTCTGCACGAAACACAGCTTGTAGCTTCAAATTGTTTATTGCTATTTGTTGAATAAAGCTTGTGCATGTATTTTAGCAGAGAAAGTCATATGGAATCTCCTTTAGCGATACTATATAATGAATTGCATTAGTTATTTATTAGTTCTTAGATACCCTGTCTTCATCATGTATTTATATGTGCGTGTGTGTATCAATTAATGTGGCGATTAGAATTTTATTATACACTTAGTACCTTTTCAAACTTAAAAATTTGATTAATTATTTTCTAAACATAAACTTCAACTGCTAAATAGATTGACTATGAAGCTATCCTATAAAGAGACCTTTAATGCCACTGAATCTCAAATTAAGAGAAAAAGAAAATATACAGTATTCCTATTTGTATTGTAATACTAAGAGGCGACTGTATTTATTTATTTATCTATTTATTTCCCTCATGCTTTGTTTTTCCTTGCCTTCTACGAAGGTCATACTAGATCAGTTTGCAGTTTCTGTCTTGCATTCGTTCTGTCCTCCCATGAACAATGAACATTCAAGAGGAATAACAATTCGTTTTTAAGCCAGCACAGAGTGAGATGATAAAATGATGCCATACATATAGGCATTCATATGGCATAAGCGCAATTTTAGTAGAAAAATAGGATCGTGGTCTTTACTGTTACTCTTTTCTATCATTTATATGTATACTTGCTTACTGTAAGACAAGGAGGTTCAGCAGGGACATAAGTGGACTTTTTAACATTTCACAGCTACAATTTATATGATGTATATTCAGGGATGGGATCCGTTATCCAGAAACGTGTTATCCAGAGAGCTCCGAATTACAGAGAGCCCATCCAAATTAGTTATCCAAATAATCCAAATTATTAAAAATGATTTCCTTTTTCTCTGTAAAGATAAAATTGATCCCAACTAAGAACTGCTTAATCCTTATTGGAAGATAAATCAGCCTATTGGGTTTATTTAATGTTTACATGATTTCCTAGTAGATATGAAGATTCAAATTAAGGAAAGATTTGTTATCCAGAAAACACCAGGTCCCAAGTATTGAGGTCCCATACCTGTATACATGTTTGCATCAGTATGCCAGTGGTTGTCACATTTATACCTAGCATGAGTAATGCCCTGTTGCACTTCAGGCTCTACTAACAGATATTGGGCTGCATCAATTTCTTTTTCCTTTTTTCACCCAGTTACTAGGGAACATCAATGCACCTACAGTGACTGATAATGAATAGATAGCTTCACTAAAACCACACCCCATGTTGGTAAAGTGGGGGTACCCATGAGAACATTGAGACTTTAGCAGCAACTGTTCATCTTATACAAAAATTCCCTTTGTAGACCTCTGGCTTCAAATAATGATGACAAATCTAATTGCATTAAAAAGGCTTGTAAAGGTCAATGTGTTATTGTAGGTAACAAAATGTATAGGGGTAAATCAATAAAAAGTGCAAAACTTGCTACAGTCACCTATAGCACACTATAAGCAGGCTGCATTCACTGGTCCTCTGTTTTAAAGCAAACATCTCATGGGTTGCTATGAGTAAACGCTGGGCTTTTTATTATATTCCTCCAATATTCTTTTAAAAAAATCAAGTATAATATTATTTTATAATAAATATAGAAAAAAGACATTATATAGATATGTGTCATTGTGACATCACATAACATTGTCAAGGGACTGTAAATGAAATAAATGAACTGCAACAAGAGGAGCTGAAAAAATGTATTTCCTTGAAGTTTTGACAGCCATCTACTCACAGTTACATACATCTTCTCCTGCTCTTGATTTGTTATGTAAGTACTGTATGTCCATGGAATTGGGAAACATGGATCGTGAGAAATGATGGCAGTGACTGCATACATTTATATTTTATACTCACTTAAAATTTGAAAGTGTTTGAAATGTTTTCATAAAAAGGATATTAATAAATTTACAAGAGCAACAAAAAAAAAATTCAAAGAATGTGAATGTGCATCTTTTTGTCTGATATCAGCTGCTTACTATTGTATATTATCTGTATAATGTTTGCTTTGGCATCTAAAATGGCATATTTAAAAAAATGTGAATAAATACCACTGCAACTCATATTTCTGTAAACAATAAGCTGTAAGTGTGCTATATAAATACATTGGGTAAAATATCAATATATCAGTATATTTTATTGCTGTGTCCATAAGCACTGTGCTGAAATGTATTTGGCATCATATATTCTATTTTGTATATACTGTTTTATCCAATTTTACTGAAAATGTGTATCACCCCATGAATGGGAAGCAATTGTATAATGTAAAAGAAGAGACAGGTATAAGCTTCTATGTGCCACCATCATTTAGAAACTATATGCCATCTATCAACGTTTATACCATAAAACGCATTAATATTCTACTTAACATCAATTTAAATAATAAAACTGCTTTGCACCGGGTGATTTATGTTGCTTATTTAAGTTAGCTAAAGATTGCAGTTAAAATAATGTATAGAAATAGATGCTCTTGGGCTAAAAAATGCCCATACTTAACATGATATGAGTTGGATGTATCTTCATCGAAGTCTGACATATGTGTATGCAAGAAAGAAGTCTCTATAATACAAAAAAGATATGTCCTTCATAAGTGCACTGCACCTGTTGTGTCTAACTCTGAACCATTTGGGCCACTAAAGATGCTTACTAACAAGGTGACAATCATAGAACTCTGTGTATACACTAACTACTGTATGTCATCACAAGGGTGAATGTTGGGACATACAGTATTCAGTAGGGTAGATTTTGTTTCCATAGAGCTGCTTGAAATTTATATTCAAATACAGAAGCTCCATGTGACACACAGAGCATGTTATATATATATATATATATATATATATATATATATATATATATTAGAACCCCAATATATTTTTTTAGGGGACTAGGAAAAAATAGTGGAGCTGTGTTGCAGCCACAGTGGGCATGCATTGTAACCTGTACCAAATGGCAAGGACATATTTAAATAACCACCAACTATTGTGACATACTATTAACAAAGATTCAAATTTACAATCACATAAGCATTATATGTGTATAAAACACATACAATACCAGCAACCAAGGGATTGAGTGAGGGTAGGATGAGGCCAGCTTTCCAGTGCCTTGATCTCCAGCTAAGATCCTACAGTAACTACCCTTGATGCTTGTCCCCACTATAAAAACCCTCCCTTAGAGTGCTAGGAACCTTTGTTAACCAATGTTCCCTCTAAATCATGTGCTCATGTTCTTGCACACAAATTTTGAGGCCAGCGCACACAACAAATTGTGGTACGCACAAAGAAGTTTGTGTAAAACACAATATTTTGTATTAATTCTACCTGAGCACAGTTTTTTAAAAAGTAAAATGTAAGTAATGCCTTACCCTCAGGCTTGGAGTGGCAATCTGTGGGTTCTGACAAATGCCAGAGGGGCTGCTATAAGGTCCCATAGAAAGTCAGTATTTAGTGGGCTGGTGGGGGCTGTTTGGGCCTCTGTGTGGGCTGATTGGTGCTCTGTGTACCTGAAATGCCAGGGCCTATTTTAATTATCAGTCCGGAGCTGCTTGCCCTTTAAACAAAACAGGGATTGTTTGTCCATATATTGCAATATATTTAAGATGGCCACTATGTCAAAGCCATCCCTCACTTTCATTTAATTCATTAAGAATTCTACTGTTTCATTATACATTTTACACAGGGACCAAGTTCCCACCCATTCCAGTGACATTCAGGTGATTCCAGTGGTGGCCAATAAAACAGCGACCATTTGGCAGTTTTAACCTTGAAAGCAGCAAGTAAGTTGCGGTTAAAACTTAGTCCCTGTGTAAAATGTATAATAAAGCAGAAAAATTCTTACTAAATCAAATGAAAGGGAGTATAGGATTGGCCAGACCAGGGATGACGTTGACGTAGCTTGAATGTATGGAGACACAAGAGAAGAGATGTAGGGAGGGGCAAAAATTCTTTGCTTATTGGGAATCCAAGATAAGAATTTCAGGTGTGAAGGTGTCTGTCTTCTCTTAGATGAGAGGAGGAGGATTCAATGAAGTCTAATACAGAGTGTAGTGGAGAGAGGTGGAAGTTAGAAGGCCGGTAAGTAACAAGCTATAGGGAGTGAGAGCATGCATGAGCATTTTATCTGTTGCTTGTAAAAGAAAGGGACATATTTAGCAATATTGCATAAGAAAAGTAACAGATTTTGGCAGGGGTTGATAATATGGTCAGAGAATGAGAGAGAGGATTCAAAGATTACCCACAGACAGCGTGCTGTTGATAGGCGCTGTTTCACAAATTTTCCACCGTTTTGAGAATTTCGAGGGAAATTTGCGAATTTTCCGCCGAAGCGAATCGGAGCAAATTTGCCCATCACTACTTGGAGGCAGTTATTTAAGTCTATGCTTGCTTTCTAAAAAGGCCCTACCTGTCAGAACAGGATGACTGGGGTTAAGTTGATCCTCTCTGGAGGCAGGACAAACTGAAAAAAACTTTCTCCAATCTCTTTCTTTCCCTGTGCTCTACCTCTTCCTCCAGTTTTTTTCCAGTTTGTCCTGCCTTGGAGGCAGCCACTTCTCCTCTCTTGTTTATATATATTTATGCATTAAGTTGATTTTATTTATGTAGTTTCAGTTTTATGCACCCTTGTGAGTTACTATTTGGATCTGGTAGAGCCCCTCGTGAGTGCTCCCATCATGACTATTTAGATCCTGGAAAGCCTGTCTTCCTGTTATGGTGCATACGCTCCTTCAGGTAGAACCCCCAATGCGAGCTCCCTTATTTGACACCTCCCGGCAGTTAACTTGCTACGAATCGCTCCTAGGTTATACCCAGGTTGAGCCCCAGCCACCTGCCTTAGGAGATTGTTTGGCGCGGTTACAGGTAGTGTTCCATCACATCATGTGACATCACACACCCTCTAGTTGGCGCTAGAGGATTACACACCTAACAGCTGTGCACACCTCCTTAGACACGCACTTCCACGGGCGCCTCTTTTACGTGCGCAGGGTTCACAACTACAATTCACTTCACTCCTGCACTGCACTCCTGTTACCAATCAGTGACACGCTATACTACTTCTACAAGAGGATATGATGCACAGTTCCGGTAGCAATTTCAGGTACAGGTACACCCTTCTCATTATGGCTGCTCAGGATGACAAACCTTTATCTTTAATAGAGGAGATTGATCTCCCAGATAAACCACGCAAGATTAATACTAAGGTTAAGAGAATTCAAAAAGGCACTGCAAAAGTAGGGAACATTCTCCATCTGAAATCAGTTTGAAAAAAGTAATAATTCATGCTGTCCCAGATTCGCAACCTACTGTACCCTTTCAGATGCCCACAATGCTATCAGGCCCAGCACAGCATCAGTTACCAGTATCTGCTGACCTTTCTCAATGTATGTTATGGATTCAATCCACAATTAGTACATCTGTCAAACAGGCAGTCTCACTCTCAGCAAAGTCTTTACCAGTTCCTGAGTCCAACAAGGGGAAATGTAAGTATTCAGCCTCTACTTCATCCCAGCAGGACTATGAATCCCAATCCTATCAATCTTAAGGCAAATTCAGTACTACAGACTCAGAGGATGAGCTTTGTCCCTGTCCTCTGAAGGGACATCTGGGGGTTTAGATGAACTATCTAGACAGCTGGAAGAGGTAAAAAATATCCTCTTATATACAGTATTACCCACTGTAGAGATCAAGGAAAAGCAAATAACACTTTCAAAAGCTGTTAATGTGTTAGGTAACACTTCTAAAGGGCCTAGAACAGTTCCAGTGTTTAAGTCTATTGCTGAATACTTTGAGGCAGAATGGCAGCAAACAGAAAGTCGTTTTTAATACCTGATGGTTACAAACATTGGGACAAGGTCCACCTTGCCTGTGGACGCTAGGTCTCTTAAAGACCCGATGGACAAAAAAATAGACTCTGCTCCAAAATGCGATTTTCAAAACACAGGACCCATTTTGAGACCTGTAATAGTGGCGCAAAATGCTGGTGTCAAGAGCTTCTGAAGCACTCTACAACTTCTCCATAACAATTTATCTCAGAATTAGAAAAAATCAAGTCAGCCCTGACGTTTCTAAGCGATGCTGCACTGGAGACGGATAAACTAGCCGCCAAAGCTTCCACAGCTTTGATCACAGCTCATAGAGTCCCATAGTTACGTCAGTTGTCTGGAGACAAGGAATCCAAACATAAACTGACTTCCCTAAAATTTTGTGGATTCCAGATCTTCAGGCCAGAGCTGAAACAAATCATTTTGGATGTCACCAGCGGCAAGGGTGCCTTCTTACGACAAGGTAGACACCGTAGGTGGGACTTCCACAGATGCAACTACCACCACAGAGCATGGTCATCTACCAGCGAACAGGCTCCATACCCCAAGCTTACACTCAACCCATTGAAGGTTCAAGTTACCCTGGCAAAACCAGACCATGTTCACCCGTAAGCATACTGCAACCAAAAGTCAGGACTCCTGACCCTTGCAGCACACCAACCCTACATTCAGTAAGAGGAACTTAAAATGCCTTTGTGCAAACTTGGTGAAATTCCATAACGGGCAATTGTGTATTGAACATTTTAGATCACTGCTACGTAATTCCCTTCACCAAAAACCACTGGAGAACATATTCATAACATCATTTTCATGTTTAAATATTTTATTTTCACATTAAACAAATAAAATCAATAGACAGAAAATATTATGCAGAAGAAGAAAATACATTACAGTCGACTCAATGGTATGTTATTATCAAAAAGAATAATTAAGAAAATTAAGAAGAACTAACAAAAATTAACTAAGCCAGTAGATGCAAATATAATAAAAGAAAGTAAAAGTCAATTAATCATCTGGAATGTCGGATAGATCTTTTTACAATTGAAGAAACCGCATTATTTGATCACCAGTGTTAGAGTTGCATATTTCAAAATAAGGAGACCAGATCAGCCTGAAAGAGTCTTTAGAATTACTTCATTGAGATTTAATTATTAAGGCTTCTTGCCAGCTAAGCTGACTCATTTACGAAATGGTGTCCTATATTGAGGGGGGTTCCTTTTGTAGCCAAAAATTAAGTAAAGCTTTCAATACCTTCTGACTCTACAAAGAAATAAGCTCTGTTTTCCCTTCACCAAAAACCTATTGCAAAACAGGGTGGTAACTCCTGTACCTCCAGAGCTCCAAATCCATGGGTTTTATTCAAACCTGTACCTGGTATTGAAAAAAAGACAGTGGGTTTTGCCCAAAAAATGGGGGCCTTCTATGCCTGGATGTCGTGGCTTCTCAATTCAACTCACAACTTCCATGGTTTATAGCAAAGATCCAGAGGCAGAAGGGGTGGATGCTCTCATCAGCCCTTGGAACCGTCACCTACCATATGCGTTCCCTCCCATTCCCATCATCCCCGCTACACAAGATAAGAAGGCTTCTAAGACCAAGCATTCTCCACATTACTTGTGGCAAGGAATCATTCCATCTCTGCAGCATACCACAGAGTCTGTAAACTGGACTTCCTACAAAACAAGAGTTGACAAAGATCAAAAGTACTTTGGTGCTCAAAGTGCAGGTGTCTGCCTTTTTGGCCCTCTTCCACAGACAATGGGCTCTTTTGCCAGAAGTTAGACTATTCTTTCAGGCACTCATATAACTTCTTCTAGGAAGGATCCCCTTCCTCTCTGGGACCTAAATTTGGTACTCCGAGCACGCTAAAGGGCAACATTTGAGCTCCTCGGTTCGTTGACCTAAAGTTTCTATCCTGGAAAATAGCTTTCTTCCATGCTATCTGCTCAACGGGTCTCTGGCCTAGCTTCACTGTCTCACAAACAACCCTGAACAATATGTCAGCAAGATAAAGTGATCCTTTGTACAATTCTATCAGATGTGCCAAAAGTCTCTTCGGAATTTTACCTCAATCAAGAGATTGTGCTCCCATCGTTCTGCTCTGAGCCAGAAAACCCTTGGGAGCAATAGCTACATATTCTGGATGCAGTACGGGCACTAAAATATTACGTCCACAGGTTTAGAAAATCATATTCCCTTATTGTTCTATATGGTAACAGCAGATAATCTTTAGCAAGATGGCTGGTCGCAGCCATACTGGAGAATTATAGGTCCATGGGTAAAGACTTACAGTACCTTTACAAGTTAAGGCACATTCCACTAGGAAAGTTAGTGTATCCTCAGCATTTCACAACCTGGCTTCTCTGTATGCAAAGCAACTTCTTGGACCTCCCTTCACACATTTTCCAATTTTTCCAACTAGATGTTCTGGCCTATGGCAGAAGGTGCTAGAAGCAGCAGTGACACATAGATAGCTCCTACTTTTTTCAAGTTCATGTCATATTTTTCTGCACCTCTATTTTTTTGTTGGCCCCCTTCTTTTTCAGACAGCTTTCCCAGTCGTACTAAACCTGATTTTTTTGCCAACCTGCATGACCCTGTCAATTAGAGTTTATAATGCTAACAGACTTCTGCTGCACAAATATGGCAGCCCCCTCATAGAGGAATGTGGGGGGATCAGATCGCTAAGTAAAAGCACTAGGGTAGGAAGATCCAAATACATTTATTCACTTTACAGATACATTTACTTTAATAAAAGTAGTCGCATGCTTAATTAGGTGTTTTAAAAAGCCCATCACAAGGAATACAGGTAATGTGGGGCATTTTACATTTAATTCTATGGTAGACAGTAGAGAGGGATTTTTGGTGCAACACTGAAAAACAGAATGGATTAAATGTCTGAAATATGTCTTGTGTGCCATAGGCCTGAAAGTATCAAATTGTCAACAAAATGAATAACCTCTTTGCTGAACTACAAAATTTGAGCACATCGGTAAATAAGAGGTCCTTGTTCTTCAGTGAAATTTTACATTTTTAGATGTCAAAGCTTCAAGAAAGAACCCATTAAAATCAGATGCTCATACATCTCCTTTGATTAAGCATTCCATAGAGGTAATGACTCCTATGCTAGAAATAAAAGCCAGCAACAGATTAATTCTACGTTATATATTAATATGCAATGCAATATGATAAGGTGCACGGCCCTACAATCATACTACCCTAGCAATACATAAGGAAAATAGTTTAATAGTGTCCACAATGGGGCATAGCTTAACCAATACCCTAAATCCAGTAACCTGTGCAATGGAATTTCCACAATCATCTTGTTTATATGAACATATATTGCATATCTAACCCATTACATATATAGCTTTACTGTGTCTTTAATTACTAAAAGCACAGGAAGAGGTCATACCTTCTAAAACTTATAGGGGCAAATTTACTAAAGGACAAAGTGGCAAACGTTGGCAAAAATTCACCAGCGTGACGTCATTTCGGCACTTCGCTGGCGGAATTTCACTAGCGAAGAAGATACTCTGGCACAACTTTGCACTGTAACGCCAGGCGAATTTTCACTTTTGCGAAAGAGCATCACTACGCAAATCCACGTTTCAAGTTTTTGATTTTACTGACCGTTACCTCTATCGCCAGACTTGCCACCTCAGACCAAGCGAAGTGTAATGGAGTAGATAGGACTTAGATAAGTCCCAAAAAACTAGGGATGCACCGAATCCAGGATTCGGTTCGGGATTCGGCCAGGATTCGGCCTTTTTAAGCAGGATTCGGATTCGGCCGAATCCTTCTGACTGGCCGAACCGAATCCGAACCATAATTTGCATATGTAAATTATTGGCGGGAGCAAAATCATGTGGCTTTTTGTTACAAAACAAGGAAATAAAAAATGTTTTCCCCTTCCCACCCCTAATTTGCATATGCAAATTATGGTTCTGGTTCGGTATTCAGCCGAATCTTTCGCAAAGGATTTGGGGGTTTTGCCGAATCCAAAAAAGTGGATTCAATGCATCCCTACAAAAAACCCTGGCGTGATAGCTGCGAAAGTGCGAATTTTTTTTTAGGGTACCAAGCTTCCACCCCTACATTTCCTTACATATGGCACATAAACTATACAGTGGGCACATGTATAGGGCAATATAACAACTCTATTTTAGTTAACGTTCCCTGGCCTTGTGTAGTGTAATGTATTTGCTGCAACATATACATTCATTGTACTTTAACTGCACGCCAGCGTAGTCACTTCGCCCTTTAGTACATTTGCCCCAAAGAGTCAACTATAAGCAATTGTCAATTTTTTTAAAAATTATTTCTTTTTTCTCTGTAATAATAAAATGTGATGGTAACTAAGATGCATAAATTCCTATTAGTGGGAAAAAACAACCCTATTGGGATTTTGTAATGCATCTGTAGTCACACAGAGACTACATTCATTTTTTTATTCAACTGAATAAAAACATGTTTATATCAAGTGAAGTGATATTAAAGATAAAGGAAGATTCAAAAATTCAAAGGATGTGCATTTTGTCCTTCACGTACAGCATGGTTTTCTGAATTAATGATGAATGTGCATCAGACACAAGACTGATCAATGAAATAAATGTAGATGATTGCTATGAGATGGATCTTCTGCCACAGAGGAAATTGATAAATAGCACAGCATGCTCTGGCATTCACTCTTTTTTTAACTATCTAAGTACAGTACTAGAATTTCAGTTCTATATAATGACAGCAGTTAGAGATAGTGATGGGCGAATAAATTTGGCAGACACGGATTCGCGGCAAAACTTTCAGTTTGGATGGATCATAGTATTTGGCAAAACTGCGGCGACTATTCGCCGGCAAAAAATCCGCCACATCAAAAAACAATTGTCGCGCATAAAAATTGTCACGCGCATAAATATTTCGCATATCAAAATAATTCAGAAACCCATTGGCTTTGATGCATTTGGGCAAAATATTCGTGCGTATAAAAATTGTCGTTGTAAATTCGGGATTTTTCCAGCGAACCGAAGCGGCACCGATTCACCCATCACTAGTTGGAGACTATCCTTACATACATGTTAAAGTATGTTGCAAACAAAATGTACTTTGAGTACAAAAATGTACTTTGAAAAACTTTGAGGTCTTATTATGCACCCCTTCAAAGTCGAACTGGCCCAGCGGAACACCAGGGTAAAACTCAGACCTTCTCCCTGCCCTGGGCGCTGTACCCTTACCTCCAACCTAGCCCTGATAGCAGAGTGGGGATGCGGCTGAGGCCATGGCCTAGTAGTAAAAAGGGCAACATTTGACAAAAGTGAGTAATAGCAGCCACAAAAAACCAAAGATGGAGTTCTCCAAGATACCATAATACTATACAAGCAAAGATATCTCCGTGTTCCACGTATTTAGTGCAGTTCTGCAGAAAAATACATATGTATAAATGTGTAGCGGCTGAGAAAGTGCCAGTTTGGTGCCTTCTTTCCTGCTGTAACAAATAATAATCCAGTGTCAGAAAAGCAACACATGAAACATATACATGGTAAGAACTACTGACATAACCAAAATTGAAATTCTGATATTTATTGTGCCGCCGTTTCACTGCTCTGCAGAATTTAATTAGATGTCTTCATCCAATTCAGCAAAGCTAGGAAAAATACATTGATCAAAAAATTATTAACGTTTGTTACCCTGTAAAAATAAAAAGAAAAGGCAAAAAATTATTATTAAATGTAATTTGTGTTATTATATAAATTGATTAGAAAATGCTCATTTATTTCTGTAAAGATAATGATGGAAGGGAAATAAATACTTTATCTGACAGTTTATAGCAGGCTTGGTACAACAGGCTTAGCAATTACTTGAAATAGCTGTGCCGCTTAATGAACATACCTACAAAACGTGCCATCGCCAGTTTATTCTATACAAAGTATAATTAGTACTATAATTAGATTGCCTATGGATATAAAAAAAAAGTAAAACAAAGTAGCAACTAATGGGCCCAACAAATGGCTTTTATATTTTCCCAGAATTAATTAGATTATATTTTTTCTACCTGAGACATAGCTGCTACTTTTCAAATTCAGTGTCCTATATGTAAATGAAACTTCCAAAAATATAGTTTGAAAACAGACCCAAAATTGAATTCAGAATACAGTAACAAGCCATGATGCTCTTAATGCTAATTATATGCATCATACATAAATAAAGGGATGCTGGTAGTATTTCATACCCAGGACACCATGATCCCTTTGCTTTTGGCGACTGAAAATCTAGGGGGAAGTCTCCTGCATCCATCATATACTGTATACTCTATAGTCTATATACAGTATACCTGTACTATTATCATGCAAAACAGCACATAGAGTTTTGATGCTGAGCCCCCAGTGAGGGTGGTGCTCATAAATAAATGAGAATGGTTCCCCTCAACAGCCTCTTAGACTGAAGGTGACATGGACATTTTTGTTCAAATTAACATCTTAGGTTCTGATTGGCTACCAAAAAGATTATGATGGATGTGACTTTGGTCAGTAGGCTTTCAGCACCTTTAGGCATGATGGGTCTTATGTAAGCAAAATATCTTATCAACAGTCCTGTGGAGGTTTATTGGGAACGCTTCAGACAAGCATGTTTATAGAAGAAACGTTTACTACACACAGATACCGAAACTAATAGACAAGACACGTCAGAACTAACGTAAGGTCATGGACTTAATGCATGAAGATTCAAATTACTGAAAGATCCATTATCCGGAAAACCCAAGGTCCCATACCTGTATAGTTTATAATATATATATAGCCAGGTCATTTATTTTTAATATGGATACAACATGGTGTACCAACACCTGGGCTAGCTAAAAGCAATTTTGTTTGTGATCTCTGAAACATAGACTCCACAGTTATGGGGAGATTAGCTTTGCTTTAGTCCCTGAACCTTTATATATGTACCACATATAAAAAATAATTCCTAAAATTAATAAATACAATAATTACTAGAGAAAAATAATATAATGGTATCTGTGTAAAGATCAGCTGACTGTCTCTAAAGTATCGTTTTTTCGTTTACGCTATTTAATTATAACTTTAAGAACATTGTTAAATATGCATCAGTGAACGTATTACTTAAGCTCCTAGAAATATATTGATAATTTTTTATTCTTGTTATTCTTATTTGAAATATTCAGTATGACAGTATGTCAATATTGGGATTAAAGCAAGGTTATTTGATTCGAAGTAGAGTTAATAATAACTTCATTTTTTTAACTAATTTCCCCAAGATCTCCGATTTTCTCATTACATTTCCTTTCAGTATCCATTGATAATAAATTCAGCGACATTTCAAATTGTATCACATTAAATAACATCATCCATTTTTACATCATGTTTTTTTTTTAAAAAAAAAATGTCCTCAAATACCAAATATTTTTACATGTCTGTAAAGTTGTTCCTGTAATGAATAAGGTTATGGACACAGGAATGGGAAGTGAGGGGGAGGAGCAGAAAGTGTGGAGAGAACAGCCATAAATAAAGCTTCAGTTCTGCAACACCCTGCATTAGGTTACCACAATAGCTAACATATCTGAAAAAATAAACTTTCAGGAGCAGATTCACTTACCAGTGAAGATTTGCCAGTGACAGCTTCGCACCCATTGCTACACTTCGACCAGGCGAAAATTCGCTCAGACAACGCTAATTTACTAAAATGGGAAGTTGAGTCCAGGACACTGAAGGGTAATGAATTTTCTCTTGCGTTACTTTTGCAATCAAAGTGAAGATGCGCTAGCTCAGGCTAATTTGCATACGGCTGGAAATTATGAAGTTTAATGGATGTATATGTTGCAGCAAATACATTACTTTACACAAGTCCAGAGAACAGAGAATAAAGAAAATAGAGTTGTTATAATGCCCTACACATGAGCCCACTGTATGTTCCATATGTTAGAAAATGTATGGGGGAACGCGGATACCCAAAAAAAAATGTAAGCAGGCTATCACCCTGAAAAAAGGAAAAAAGACGCCAGAGTTTTTTGGAAAAATTTTTCCACTAAAAATTGAGGAAGATCTATGCTATCCAATGCACTTCGCCTGATCTGAGCTGGTGAAGGCAAGTCTGGCGAAAAAGGTAACGTTCAGTAAAATCCGCATCTTAGTGAATTTGTGCAACGTCCAGTCGCCAGAGCGAAAATTTGCCTGGCGATAGAGTGCAAATGAGTGCCAGCCTCTGTCTCTTTCACTAGCGAAGTTACGCCTCCGCCAGTTATTAAATCGGCGACGTGCCTAAAAACAGTAACCCTGGCGAATCATCGCCAGCGTTAATCACATGGCCTTTAGTAAATCTGCCCCTAAGTGTTTTATGAAATTGATCACAGAAAATAAATTTGAAGACAGTAGAAAGGAAATAGAGGATCTACATGGAAAACCGAGTAATGTCATGTATATACAGGCCAACACGATGGTGAAATGTTCAAAGCTGCCTGATCTCCAAACTGACTAATATATCTGTTATAGGTGACTGATATGCAGATAATGTCCAGGATCAGCGGCCCCCATGCACATACAGTGACAGATTAAGGATATGTGAGGCCCCTAGGCTACACTTTCCACAGGCCCACCTTCTAAATTACTCCCACTCCCAAAAGTTTAGCATTATACAACAATTAACTTTCAAATTATTAACTATTAGCTATCCTGGTCTTTCAGGAAGTGGAATTAAATATGGAGTTGACCCATACAGCCTCTAAAGCCATTTCAATGATTTTTGGAGTGTCCCGTCATTTTTCGTACCATGTTGAAAGATTTACAGTATATCGTCTACCAATAAGTTCTCTGCATGTATTGCTTATCTGACGATCTGACGATATCAAAGGGAGACTGTCACTACTATTTGTCGGACATAACTTTCGTATGATTTCTGTCGTATGATTTTACTACTTTATATTAATCTGAATGGTTAGTTGCAGTTCAGAAGATTGGCATGGACGATTGTCACCCAACATAGGCTACTAATCTGCACGTCTATGGCCATCTTAACTCGCTCACTGTCTATATTTTTATTTGGCCTGGGTCAGGGTCATGGGTGCACCTGGAGACACGATCTAACTTTTTTAATTATTATTTTTACTGACTCTCGACAAACCCAGAGAGAGAACTCAAGCACCCGGCACGCACACAGCTGCCCAAATCTTCCCCCAGCAAGTACCGTGCACCTGTCCCGACCGGACCCAGACCCAGCAGTACAGATAAAAAATACATCTTTTAAGGAAAAGAAAAATAATAATTATAAAAGCTAGATGGGCCTTTAGACTTTAGCCTATGGTAGCCTAATTATTAATCCACCCCTGTGCACATGCAAAAAAAGTATGAAAGTTTTGTTTACAGAGCATAATTCATTGTGCAATGTGCAAAAAATGGTGCAGTCTGCGATTTTATTTTACTTTGCATAATGACCCTTGCTGTTGCAGTGCGCTTACTCCAGGGTGCAAATGCTTGTTAGATAATCACATGCACCCCAGGGAAATAAAAAAAACCTTTTTTAATGATTTTATCTGTGTGCATATGGCCATTTTATGACCAGAGATTTAGGAGAGATTATAAAAGACAGATTATAATTTATATGTGAACAAATTAGATTCCCTTTAAGGAAAAGGAAAGCCAGAAGAGAGGACAGAGAAAGAGAGAACAATCGCCTAGGGACAGATTTGGCATTAGCAAAAATCTTTGCAGGAAATGACATTGCAATGAAATTAAACACACATTATCAGGCAGTTGAGGAGTGTTTCTGTACACATTTACTGGTAATTGTGCTGCCTTATTTATTTTTCAACATCTATCCTGTGCATTTGCAACTTTATGACCCCCTCATAAACACTTCTAAACATACTCTGAGGTTCAGACACTTTCAGCTTTGCAGTTCTCACAGCCTGTGACAGATTGCTTAATTAGCTACAATCACCTCTAATTCCACACTACTGTGATGAGGAGTATTCCACTTCACTTTGATATATATTTAGACTCTATGGAGACAGCAGCACTGAGGATTTAAGTGGGATTTGGGTAAATCATTCCAAAGTGAATCAGATATAAGCGAGTTAGAAGCAGTTCAATAAGGGGGACAACCAGCAGTACCTTGGGATTTACCTATCTATTAATAGATATATGTTCCAATAACACTGTCCATAATCTCCTGTTTACTCTGCATCTCTGTTTAGAACTCATGTCTGCTTTTATCTCTTCATTTTACTGTGCTTGTTCAGTTTAAAGGGGTGCGTCACCTTTAGGGTAAGGCCACACTAAGCGATAGCGCGGCGATTTGACTCGCCGCGACTATTCGCCGCGACTTTTAATCCTCAATCGCTGGCGAAACTTTGGCGCTGGCGTCTATGGGAAATCGCGCAAAATCGCCAGCGTAAAAACACACGCGGCGATCTTTTTTCTATTGTCGCTCGAAATCGCCTAGCGAGGCGATTTCGAGCGACAATAGAAAAAAGATCGCCGCGTGTGTTTTTACGTAGCGATTCCCCATAGACGCCAGCGCCAAAGTTTCGCCAGCGATTGAGGATTAAAAGTCGTGGCGAATAGTCGCGGCGAGTCAAATCGCCGCGCTATCGCTTAGTGTGGCCTTACCCTTAAGTTAACTTTTAGTATGTTATAGAATGGCTTTCATTGGCCTTCATTTTTTCTTTTTATAGTTTTTGAATTATTTGCCCTTTTCTTCTGATTCTTTACAGCTTTCAAATGCTTTGTAAGGCTACTAATTTATTATTTCTACTTTTAATTACAGGCCCTCGAATATTCATATTCCAGTCTCTTATTAATATCAATGCATGGTTGCTACTGTAATTTGGACCCGAGCAACCGGATTGCTGAAATTGCAAACTGGGGAGCTGCTGAATAAAAATGTAAAAACAATGAATAAAACTCAAAAACAATGAAAACCAATTGTGCATTGTCTCAGAATATCACTCTCTGCATCATACTAAAAGTTAATTTAAAGGTGAATAACTCCTTATTTGTCGTATAGACGTCTTTATTAGAGATGTTGGTGCAAATGCTTGAAGTGGCTACATATATTATTACAAATGTCCAGGGAAGCAAAATAACAAAAGAAATTCTCTAATGCCCTAGACACGAGATTGCAAGAACTCAAAGGAAAACACTGCAGCCCAGGCTTGCAAAATCAGCAAATTTTTTATTGAAATGCAGGCATAAACTCTTGCCTTATGTATTTTGTGCTGTAACTAGCACTTAATCATAGGTTTGTGGTTACATTTATTAACATAAGAATTAAAAGGGTTTAGTATGCATTTATATAAAATGTACGGTTACCCTGCGGTTCTAAAAACAAAGTACCAGCTTGCTTTAGAAACGCTATAGTAGTTCATATAAATAAGCCAGTGGGTTGCTGTTCCAGCTCTGCGTAATGTTTAACGGACAAGCTGAATATAATAGTTTAAGTTGAGATGGCGTGGGATGCCATTCACGGCTCTCACTAAACAATGTTTGATATCACACTAAGAGGTTGATATAGGACCGCTGCTGCATTTTTTTTTTTTGTAGGTGCTGGCCAATCAGCTATAACCTTTGCATTTAAATAAAATAGTTTTGGTTTACGAAATTAAGTGATTTGTGCATGCATTCTTTGAGAACCGTTCATTGAGAAGAAATTTGGTCACAAATTAAATGCACAAGACAATGTCAGACAATTGAGTCAATGCTCTAAAGGAACATTGCAATCTGGATATAAGTGGTACTAATACTGTACATGTCAGGGTGAAGCAAAAAATAAGATCCATGAGGACCACTTAGATTGAGCCTTTTTAGTTAAAAACTGTAGCTAAACTTATTTTGTTTGCTTAGTCTTACTAGGGATGTAGCGAACTGCCGATTTGGTGTTCGCGAACGCCGTTCGCGAACACCGGCAAAAAATGCGAACGTTCGCGAACTTCGAACACCCGCTAAAATCGTTCGATTCGAACGATCAAAGGATTTTAATCGTTCGATCGAACGATTTTCATTCGAATCGAACGATCGAAGCATTCCATCGAATGCTTTTCATTCGATCGAATGCTTACAATCGTTCGAACGAATGGAAATCGTTCGATTTTTAGCGGTCGAAGGAATTCGAATGGTCGAACGATTTGTATTCGAATCGAACGCGAACTCAAAATGCGAACGTCACGCGACGTTCGCGAACATTCGGCGGACGCGAACGGTCGAAGTTCGCGCGAACAAGTTCGCCGGCGAACAGTTCGCTACATCCCTAAGTCTTACAGGAGAAATTGGAAATCAAAGTGGCCTACAATGGAATCTTTAATGTTCATACTGACTTGGTGGTCTAGGTAGAGAGAGTTAAAACAAATACATATTATGGCACACTTTACACCTGCTCTCATTATAATATGTTTTTTTTATGTTATAGTTTCAGGGGGTTTATATTGGCATCAACTGGATATTCCTGAATTTTGTTTTTGCATGTTTTAATTATTAGTTTCAATTAGTATTTCAATAAATATACTGTTATAATTGTGGGAGCACAGATGGCACATGGCTCACTAATTAATTTAGTTGGAAAAAGGGTCTGTGTCGGCTTAAAAACAATGTGGGGAATAGCTTTATGCATAAAATGCAGGAGACTTAGCCGTGCTTCCACAACCCTCCTTTTTGTATTTGTATTATGCATGTGCTCACAATTTGAAAATCATCACATGGGTCGTCAATAGCAATTATGCAAGCCTTTAATGTCAAGGGCGAAGCCACAAAATGGGTTGATTTTGGATGCTTTGATTGCAGTGTCGGACTTGGACACCAGGGGCCCACCCAAAAACCTTAGACCAGGGGCCCACCATAAAACCTTAGACCAGCGGCCCACTCTCAGTACTAATATTCTTCACCTCCTCAATCAACCTCTATTCTCCTAGTCTGTTCTCTTTATACTATAATCAATTATTCCATCTAGTTAGCCTCTTTGTTCTCATAGAAATAGGGAATGGCCATGAAATAGGCCAAAAGTTTAGCAGCATGAGGGCCACTGATACCTGGGCCCATCGGGAGTTTTCCTGGTATCCCTGTGGGCCAGTCCGACACTGTTTGATTGCTACATTTTTAGTGGTCCAAAAGACAAAAAGTGCCTGACAATCTATTTTCCACAATTCACATAAAGAAAGATGCCAGTTACAGTCATTTTGGCTTGACCAAACAATAGGATAGGATTGACCATACAATAAATAAAAGATTAAGTCATACACACTATTTAAAACATCCTCCTTCCAGAATAATTACAGTGTAGGATGCCATTCCAAAAACAATACAATAAGAAACCACAAATGTACATGGGTAGTGGATCCACTTCTGGACCAAGCCCTTCAATTTGGCTTTAGTATGTTGCCCGGTGTCTGTTGAAGCATACCCATTAAACATCACATATTTAAAACATTATTTTATATAAATAAAGCTTTGGGGGGGAAATATTTTTTGAAAATAACGGGCCAGTTTCAATTTGATGAGAAAGGCTTATCTCCTCATTCAATTCCAGATTGTCCCATAGAGCCAGATACAATTAAAGGAGAAAAACATATCTTCAAACTCCATTGACGTCTATGGGAAAAAATGGAACTGAATTAGGAGAATTTTTTTTTTCTCCTCAAATTGAATCTCACCCAACTTTTCAGGTGATAAACCATAAAATACCTTTTCTTATGGAACCAGATCTGGACCAATATGTGTAAATCAACAAGTCCATAATGAAACACCATTATGCACAATTTTTGTGTGATACACAGGCAAGGCAAGGAATGCCAATGAATAAACAGAGCTGGGACTTTTACTACCCCAACTTTTTTGCAGTTAGATGGCTTTTCTTATCCAGTCTAAATCATATACAGTAGAACCCCTATTTTCATTCTTCCAGAACTGATGCCATTTTGTAGTGGTCCCTCTCAGGCAGGTTGTGTTTATGCTTTCCTGAATTTAATATTGTCCTGGAATCTGTCCTCTTGTCCATAAACATGTTGCAGTTATACTTTCCTAAAGTAATTGCTTTTCAGTTTTGCACCCCCAGCTATGAGTGTATCTTTGCTTTTACAAAAGAAAGAGATATCGAATGACTATTGATACCCAGATTAATGTTCAACTCATATAATGTCTCTATGCAGACTATAATAAATATTGCTTTAATTATAGTTGGACTAGTGCACAAGGACACCAGTCGGCCTGGGTACCCCAATCTGACACTGAATTCAATTCCTAACTTGATGCCCAACACCTTAATTTAAGTCAAAGGTATGCTAAAATGGGTTCTAAATGTACTGTAATAAAATCTGAGGCTTTAGTGTATACACATATATATCTGTAGATGTTCATCATATAAGATCTAGATTATTTGAAGAATATACCTTGAACGGGTAGTTCATATTAGATGGAATTATGTCATTATAATAGGTTGGGTTTTTTTTTTGCTTTGTCTTGAAAATGGATATTTAAGCTGTTAAAATTCATTACATTTTGTCAGCTAAATTGGGAGCAAAGGGCAAGTCACGACCCATGTCTCTTTAATGCCGCCGTGCACTATTCAATTTATTTGTTTTTTATTTTGTACTGCTAGCTTTCAATTCTCATGAAACGAAATTGAATAAGTCATGATGTCAGGAGACTGAACTTAAAAGATCTGAACAGCAATAGGAAAACAAGACCTTATCTTCTGTAAATAAACGTTGTATTCTCAATAAGGAAAATGTTAAACGTGACAGAAAGCATATGCGCATTGATTTTAATGTTGCTCTTTCAGTGTACTTGTACTTTCAGTATAAAAGCTCTGCCGCAGCCTATCATTTTTAAAGGGACAGGATACCCCCAACAATGGTGCAATGAATAGGGCTTGTACATACTTTGTACTTTTTGTTTTAATTATGAAATATCTATGGTTGTTTTTATTTCTTGCCCTAAACTGGGCAAAATTGGAAAATATAAACTAAAGTTGCACAAACATAAAGTCCACTGAAAAGCCCTCTGTATAGAACATTGTAAAATAGTCTTTTCCTTTCCCCGTTTCTAGATAAAGAGGAGCTCATTGTGCAGAGGCTTCTGTCCTTTGGTAGTTTGTTTGACTTTTCTCTTTGGAATCAGGACTTAGAATGTAGCTTTAGATTTTTATTTTCAAATTATTATAATATTAGATATGATAATACACTGCATGTGAAGTATTAACTATTTCACAGTAATACCTTTGTCCAACGTTTTTATTTTCTTTATGGGAGAAGAGTGATTTCAAATTTACCTTCCAGCTCCTTTCTTTCTGAATCCCTCATTTATTATGGCTAAGGGCACAGGCAGCAGCGAGGACACCAATACAAATCACTCCTTTATGTAATAGAATAACTCTCTGAGGATAACAGTGGAAGGGACTAAGAATCATTCTTGCCGTAGGCATATTTACTATATAGGCACTCAAGGGCCTGGACCTATGGCAGCAGCTTTAAGGGGCAGCCCTCTGATGTCTATATGGTACCAAAAATGTTTTCCAAAAAAACCCACTTCCTCTGCTGCAGGATACTTATCTTATATACTTACCAGCGGCAGAGTAAGGGGGCGTCTCTGTTGCGGTGCATGACGGAAGTGACATCAGGTGCATGCACTTTGTAACGTAATGTCACTTTTGCTGATGTCAAGAGCATGTGCAGTAGGGGCGCACGCAGATCCAGTGCCCGGATCAGCACCAGACCTAAATACACTCCTGATGCTTGTATAAAAACAAATGTAATTCCAGAAGATATTTTAGTATTTTAATGCAGACCATATTTATTGGGTTTATGCTGAACTTGAAGGAGAAGGAAAAAGGAAGATTATTTCATACTTACCGAGATCTTCCTTTCCTAGACGAACTCCATGTCAGTATGTTACGGGATAGCCCCTCCTCCCTGCTCCCAGTAGAAGGAACCTCCCCAAGCCTTTAAAAGGCCAACAACACCCACCTACCGGCGTCTTTGTAACAAGCTCTTAAATTACCTGAAAAAAAAGGGCGGGTGTACTGACATGGAGTTCGTCTAGGAAAGGAAGATCTCGGTAAGTATGAAATAATCTTCCTTTTTCCCTAGACGAACTCCATGTCAGTATGTTACGGGACGTAGCAAGTTAACATTATCCCATGGGAGGGAATATACTTTAAGAAGAATCTGTAATAAGGAAAGGAGTATTGCTGACTAGATAGTCCACCATCATGCAAACTCTTTACTTTAATATAGAGAGTCCAGGTGAAAACCCCAGGATAAGTTCACCAGGCTAAGAATAGCGCTATAGTATAGCCTATACTATAGAGAGAGAGAGAGCGCGAGAGAGAGATGTTAGCCCACTGAGAGTGAGGAACAAGTTAGCTCACTAACCACCACTTCACCCTCCAGAAGAGAGAGAGAGAGGAAGACAGTCCTGTGCAAGGCGAATTCAGCAAGCTGAAATACTTACTCTCCTACTCACCAAAAAGCATTCATCACATGTATGCCTAATTTCAGTGCAAATTGCAAGGTACCTGTAAGAAACACTTGGTAGGAGTAAGAACCCAAAACAGACCCAATATAGGAATGATCTGTTTAGGATATAACCATAAAAGTAGGTTATACAATGTACCCTGAGGTACCCAAGGCCAGTACCATAAATATCTTCATATCAGAATGCATGTTAGTCAGGACTGTTCTAACAGAAAACAGATCCTAAAGATCTGAGACAAGGGCACCTGAGAAAATAATTGGGATTAGAATTCCTTACACTGTGTAAGGTCCTGTGATGAGGCAGACTCAATTAACTATAAATAGAGCCCCTGTTGGTTGACCCAACCTAGTACTCTAAGAGGTATAACTGAGTACCCTTAAGGTTACAGATCCCAATAACCCCTGTGCAACTAAAGGACTAATCCCAAAATTTATGGAAGCAGATTATATGTCCTGGATAAATGCTTATAGTCACCCACAAACCTGTGCTCTTTCTACCCGTAAGGGACCGATTTATATGTGGAATCAACTATACTACATATTTAATCATTGAGGCTGACCTTAGAACTGGAGGGACCCTATGTATGTTCCAGTAAGTGTCAGAAGGGCTTCTGATCCACTAGAGTCATGCTGGGTCATATGTATCAGGAGTGGCACAGGAATGTGAATCCGAGAACAAACCAGGATAATAGGAGTGTCGTATCTGGAAGTTACCTGGACATTGAGCTCTGTGCGAATGTTTCAGACACAATTTTCAGCAGGTGTAAATGTAAATCCCCCTAGTATAGGGAACAATGTGACAGACATGGTCAAAACAGACAAAAAACACTTCCAAACCTCCCATTTGAAGCTAGACAAACCTGTAGGACAGATACATAAAATATCCTTAATTCATTCTCAATGAAATTAATAAAACTGGAAGTTGTAAGAGATTACACTCTACTGTAATGACTGCAACCGTTCCACTTAAGAGAAGACTATGATCCTGCTCAGGAGAGCCAAATACATTCTTGCCCAAGCAATAGGACAGGTAGCAACTGCAGTATGTAACTGTGAGGAGGAAAGATCCGAAACTGCTGGTGTTCCAAGAGGGCACAGACATAGAGAGGGGGAAAAAAAAATTAACACTCCTAGGACGCCTCCATCTGCTGTCCAATCAGTTACCTATCTGGTGTGGAAGAACAGCCGGCCCTGTATTCTAAAAAATCACTAACTAGGGGATTGAGAAATTGAAGAAAAAATGGGCCCAAAATAAGTGCCTTCTGGACACAGAGCAGAAAACTTGGCCTTAAGTCACAAAGCTGCTTTGTTTTGCTGGTAGTATAAGCAGAATATCCCTATCCTGGGCCAGACTTGAACAGAGGTCATCTCTATTGACTAACAGACACTTTGAGGACTCCTATAGCCTGAAAACCCTTGGTTTGAAATATAGACCTTATGCAAAGTCCCAGTGGCCTGATATGTATGTTTACCCTGTCTCTATAGACACCCTGTATTGGCAGATAAAATGTCCCATCTATCCTGACATTAAGAATATCAGTAGAAATAGTATAGGAATAACACTGGGTAGTGGCTCCCCTCTCTAATTTGTAGGAGGCACCGAGGAGTCACCATAGAAAACGGTAGAGATACATCTAGGGATCCTTCAGCCAAGCATAGAGAATTGTATACCTTGTTCTTCCTTAAACCTATGAATATGGAATTTCCACAGGTTGCACCCCTAGAAACTAGCCAGATGTCATGGCTGCTATAGTGAAATTTATGGATGAAGAGTTCAAGTACTGATTGTTCCAGGAATCTTCATAAATACTATATGTTGCATAAAAATATAGGTTTATTGAGCCAACGTTTCTGGTTCCACAAAATAACCCATCCCAAAGACACAAATCATATATAGATATCTGTGCAAACATATATACACATTCATATACATGCCTTAGTATTAAAATATATGCACCTGCCTATGGCCCTCTTATAGATGCAAACATATATGTTGCTTGGTAGACCAGTGGTATTATGGAGCTTATCCATAGAATAGGATAGGCAGTAGAATCCCCCTGCAGGATGTGGGCCATGGTGCGAGTATATATTAAAATGTGTGATAATAATATGTACCTCGGTCAGAGTCCTAAGCTCCTGGTTCTGGTAGAGCACAGTACCCGACCCCAGAGCTCGAGCTGAGTGGGTAGTAATAAACCGCACAATTGACTGGGCAAAGCAATTATCTGGCCCTCCATTCGTTCAGGCAGTGATCAGTGATACAAGGCTGCTGAATCTGGAAAAATTTACATTCAATGGTCCCAAAAGTAGTACATACCTGTGGTTATTGTTAACCCAGCAATCCTTATGACAGACAGGCTTCAGAACTCCTGTAGTGTTTATCAAGACAAAAATTAAGCTTACCTGCCATTGGGAAAAATATTGTCTAGTGCAGTATAAAATTACATTCCCTGCTTAATTTATTAAGACATATCTTATCCCAGGAGCAATGCCATGGAATGAAAAGACATTCATATGTAGGTATTGCTATCAATACTCATCTGGATTAAACCTGAATGTACCCCAGAAACAATTACAACCCCATGTAATGCATAGTTTAGGTTAGCTGCAGTCAGAGCAAACCTATATCCGACCTTCATAGCCACCCAGCCCAGTGATCTACATCTATTAGAGCTACTGGTTCAAGGTGAGCAATAATTAGAGCATATCATACTGCAGAGAATAGGAGCATACAGATATGATCACAGCAACATGTAATACATAAAACATTAGCCACTGCTTAGGGCAAGTGTATATCTGGTCCTAGCCGTTCCCAGGCCTGTGCTTTACATACCTTAGGGCTACCTATTCCAGGTGAGCCATAGCCAGGGTATATACTGCAGAAGAAAATATAAGCACAGATACAATCACAGTAACATGAAATACATAGTTTATATTAGCTGCTGCTTAGGGCAAGCATATATCAGGGCATAGCAACTCGAAAGGCCTGTGCTCTACATCGATTAGGGCTACTTGTTCCAAGAGAGCAATAGCCAAATCGTATACTGCAGAAAACATGCAATACATAGTTAGGTTAGCTGCTGCTTATAGCAAGCATGTATCAGGGTCTAGCAGCCAAACAGATCTGTGCTCTACATCTCGCAGGGCTACGTGTTCCTTGTGAGCAATAGCCAGAGCATAAGCTGTAGAACAAAATAGTAGCACAGGTACAATCACAGCAACATGAAATACATAGTTAGGTTAGCTGCTGCTTCGAGCAAGCATGTCTCAGGGCCTAGCAGCCAGCCAGACCTGTGCTCTACATCCCGTAGGGCCACGTGTTCCATGTGAGCAATAGCCAGAGCTTAAGCTGTAGAACAAAATAGGAGCACAGGTACAATCACGGAAACATGAGGTCCATAGTTTAGATTAGCTGCTGCATAGAGCAAGCTTATATCAGGCCCTAGCATTCAGCCAGACCTTTGCTCGACCTCCATTATGGCTACCTGTTCTATGTGAGCAATAGCCAAAACATAGAATGCAGAACAAAAATAGCCCAGTGATCCATATTCAATAGGGCTACTGGTGTCCTATTTGTAAATGGCCTGAATTCAGCACCCAGCCTGTCAGTATACAATACTTGTTAGCCCAATTATCTAATTGTAGAAGGGCTACTGGTTTCAGGCAGGCAACAAGCATAACCAGGCACAGTGCAGATAAGCATATGATTATATAGCATGCAAGCAGTTAGTTAGACTTTAGTACACTGCAGAACAGCATGTGGACACACTCCTTACCTGCTGCTCATTATGCAAGGCTGGAAGCAGACCCCTTAATGCCACAAATTCCAGGACACTCTATTGTTAACAGGAAAACAGGCCTCACAAGTTTACTGACAACAGCAGGACTTACCTGAGGCTGCAGCTTCCTCGCCTGCTGAGTTAGAGAGTGGGCGGGGCCATCTCCACTTGCTTTAGCTGGACCTGATTATACTCAGCTGGTGTCTGCACTCAGTGGGGGGTTGATTATACTCAGCTGGTGTCTGCATAGGCAGGGAACCCAAAGCAACTGCGTAGGTTATACTGAGGCAAATTGGATAACTAGTGTTGGTGCCTCCTGCACAGGCCCAAGTTTGCTATAATATGAACCCTATAGCACAACTTTGTTTGTTTGTTTTTTTTGTTCTTTTTGTTTTTTATTATTATTTTAACTACCTCCACCTTAGGAAAGTCTGTTGAGGAAGGCAGTTGGCCATGACCTGCCCCCATTAAAACAAAAAATAAAACAAAGGTAACAGGGGGCAGTAAGGTTCAGGCCCCTAACTAATTAGCCTAAACTAACTGCCACCTCCCTCGACCATCCGTAAAAATGGGGTCTAGGGGCCACATACACCACTGCCGCCGGACGCCTGGGCAGGTCGGGAGGGCACACGGATGGGGGGACAAGCACCTGCCACCCAATGCTCTTGATAGCAATACAGGAAGGCAACTGAAATACAGGCAGACAAGGAGTAGCAAACATTGCACCTCAGTGCCTTACCTGATTCAGGAGCTGAAGTTCAGAAGACTCCAGGTCTGAGGTAGTGTGCTGGGGGAAAAAAGGTCCCATGGACCAAAACCCCTGTCCCTAGGATGCCTTTTGGGCAGGCCTAATGCTTTCCTAGGCATAAAAAGAGAAAAACAAAAATTTGCTTCTAATGATTGAGGCATTTGTTCAGAGAACAAAGCCAAGAGCATAAGAGAAGGAACAAAAAGACGCCGGTAGGTGGTTGTGGTTGGCCTTTTAAAGGCTTGGGGAGGTTCCTTCTAATGGGAGCAGGGAGGAGGGGCTATCCCGTAACGTACTGACATGGAAATCGTCTAGGGAAAGTAATTTCACACTTGGGGGTGCCAAATGTTAGGCACCTCCAAGTGATTGTATTTACTTACCTGAAACCCCAGGCCTGTGCTCCTATCAGCAGAAAACTGCACCGGCCCGGGGTTATACCAGTGAGCACCACGGAGCGATCCTCTTCCGTCTTCTTCTTTCTTCAAATTTCCCGGGGCAGACGCATGTGCAGTAGAATAAAATAGCCGACTTTTTAGCAAAAGTTCGGCTTTTAACTCTAATGCACATGTGCAGCTGCAAGAAGAAAGAAGAAGCTGGAAGTGGATCGCTCTGTGGTGCTCACTGGTATAACCCCGGGCCGGTACAGTTTTCTGCTGATAGGAGCACCGGCCCGGGGTTTCAGGTAAGTAAATACAATCACTTGGGGGTGCCTAACATTTGGCACCCCCAAGTGTTACGACTTTCCTTCTCCTTTAAAGGTATCTGACGCAAATTTTGGACAATAATAGACTTTGAAATCATAAAAAATATTAACAGTGTCATCTTTATCAAATATGTATTGGAAAGTTATTATGTGGAGGACCCCTTTAAGAAAGTTTTGCACTTTTAGCTGAAAAGTTTTCCCCTATTCATTTTGCAGTATTTGTTTTCTTAATGGTGGTTGCTGTGAGGGAATGGTGTTAAGCTGAAAATTACTTGAAGGAGGGTATTTACTAAAACTCGGATTTATTTATTAAAACAAATAGTGATGGGCAAATTTATTAGCCAGGCGCGAATTCGCAGGCAAATTCGCCGGCGCCGTTTCGTGAATTTTTCCAGCTTTTCGCGAATTTCACGGGAAATTCGCAAATTTTTCGCTGAATCGAAATGCCCCAAATTTGCCCATTACTAAAAACAAACTAACTCCCTTCTACAAATTTAACTCATTAATCAAAAAATAAGCTAGAAAAAAACATTACAACAAAATTGTGCGTCAATTCAAATCATACAGCTTTTTAGAATTAACGCTCTGAAAACTTGATTTTATCGAAATTGTCTCTGCGACAGCTTAAATTTATTGGATTATCAGACGAAAACAAGCTCAGATCACAATGTCAGGAAGCATTTTCGAGAACATCTGCCATTGACATTTCGGATTTGGATTTTTAGCAGCTTTGGTGTATAATAAATCTCTAAAAATTTGAGGTTTTTTTTCCCTCTAAAAATTTGAGTTTTCCCCTTTAAAAACTTGACCAGAAAATTTTGAGGTTTAATAAATAGGCCCTTAATTGATTGCGACACAACTTAGGGTCACATTTACTAAGCTCAAGTGAAGGATTCGAATATAAAAAACTTCAAATTTCTTTGAATTTCGAAGTATTTTTGGGGTACTTCGACCATCGAATAGGCTACTACAACCTTCGACTTCGATTCAAACGGTTCGAACTAAAAATCGTTCGACTATTCCACCAGTCAAAGTACTGTCTCTTTAAAAAAAAACTTTGACTACGTACTTCGGCAGTTTAAACTTACCGAGGTACAATGTTAGCCTATGGGGACCTTCCCCATCACTTTTCTAAGCTTTTTTTGATCGAAGAAAAATCCTTCGATCGATCGCGTAAAATCGTTTCGATTCACAGGATTTTATCGTTCAATCGAACGATTTTTACTTTGATCGAAAGATTGTAGGATTTGCACTAAATCCTTCGAATTCGATATTCGAATTAGAAGGATTTAACTTCAAGGGTCGAATTCGAGGGTTAACTAAACCTCGATATTCGACCCTTGATAAAAGTGCCCCATAATGTATGTTTATCTGGCATGTTCTATTTCATGCTGTCTCCACTGTCTCAATGGGGTAAAAGCTCTCTGAACTCAAACAGTTATGATGAATAGCACAGCGAATATTAAAACTTGCTATTGGTTTTAAATCATTCCATCTCTACCCACAAATCCAAAGCTCCAATCTTCAGAAACAAGTAAAATAAAAATCAAATAAATTCCCGCAGAGACCTTTTCTTCAGAGAGAGCTGAGTAAAACAAGCCCTGCAGAGACTAGATATGCTGATCAAAAAGCTGAGGTTACCTCACTCTAGGAAAACTTTATCTTGCATTAATCATTTGTTATTAAACATAAATAAAATATAAGCCAGTCGCTGGTTCCTTTTATGATTTGCCTTATTAAATAAACCACCCATAGTATTGTAGGAAAAAACAACGACTACAATCATTGACAATCATTGATGCTTTGGTTGTTTTTTATAATCGTGCACTATAAAGAGCGTTATATTTTTTTTTATCATTTTGACATTAGTTTTGCAGGCATTAAACCTCCCTGTGTATATATTATTTTCTTTATAGACCAGTTGCTTGCAAGTCTTATAGATAGGACCTGAATGGTCATTTTAATTAGAACATTTTAAGAAAAAATATACTGTGCTGATATATCCGGCCCACATTGGGTGTGGAGGAAAAGGGTGCAGCTTACGTCACCTGCACTGGAGTCACACAGATGGATTGTTGCCAGGGATGAGCTAAATATTTTGCCACGCTTCACAGCAAAAACAACTACAGACTCTATATAGTATAGTTTAAAAAATGTTGCTTGGTTTGAAAAATGTTGTGTGAAAAAACACTCACTGTCTTCAATGCATTTGGTGAATTTTTTGCCAAACGGCAGAAACGGGATTTATCAAGGGTAAAATTTCGAATTAAAAAAAAAAAACTTCGAAATTCGAATTAAAAAAGACCAACCAAAATTTAATAAAAAAAACAACTGTTTTTTTTTTCCGGGTGAATAGGCCGTTTTTGTTCGATATCGAATCGTACAAATGAAAGTAATAGTGCATTCGATCGAAATCGAATCAAAGTTTTTTTAAAGAAAACCTTTTTTGGACTCCAGATAGGTTCTAGGTTGTCCTCCATAGGCTAAAGCAGCAATTTGGCAGGTTTTAGATGGCGAATGGTCGAGGTCGAATTTTTAAAGGGACATTCGATATTCCAATTTTCTAATTATTTTTAAATTCAAATTGAATTTGGACTATTCCCTAGTTGAGGTACACAAACAATAGCTCAAATTCAGATTTTTTTTAAATTAAATTTTCACTTCGACCCTTGATAAATCTGACCCTTAGTTGCAGGAACAACAACCTGCCTCTATCTGTTGCTAGGACTTTCAAGGGCTCAAGAATTGGGTGCTCAAGTATTTTCTGAAATGTCAACCAGACTTGAAAAACAGATTCACGTGCAATTATGTTAATGTTGGCATCAGTCCCTTGAGACTCCAACAATGGACCAGATTCAATTTAGTGAGGAAAAAAATTCTCATGGTTTATCATGTGAAAACTCATGGACAAGTTTCTATTCAAGGAGAAAAAAAATCTTTTCTCCTATTTCATTTGCAGTTTTTTTCCCATAGACTTCTATAGAGTCATGTGATAAATAATAATGGGCGAATTTATTCTCCAGGTGCCGGGAACAAGCAAACAGACGACCATTGACTTTAATGTGCAACAAAAAGCGTCGAAATTGTCTTGATGCCAGCATCGAAATTCACGTTTCACAAGTTTTTCTGCGAATTTCGCAGGACATTCGCGAAATTCAATGGGAAATGAAAAGAGACAAATTCACCTATCACTAGTGATAAAGCAAGAGATACATTTTTCTGAATTGAATTGCATCTCAAATTGAATCTCGTCTATGACTTTTCACTAAATTCTCCCTGAATTGCATCTGGCCCAATGATGGAATTCTAGGGAAAAAAACATATTAGGGGAATGTAATTAAAATCACAAGCTTAAAATGTTTAAAATCGTATATTTTGCAATTATTTAGCTCACAATGTAAAATCATTCCCTGCAATTATTACATCACTAAGCAAAGGTTATCGTTAACGCCTGCGAATGTTCCCAAAAACTAGGGATGCACTGCATCCCGGTTTCGGTACGGGATTTGGCCAGGATTTGGCCTTTTTCATCTGGATTCGGATTCTGCCAAATCCTTCTGCCCATCTAAACCTAATCCTAATTTGCATATGCAAATTAGGGGGTGGGAGGGAAACCACGTGACTTTTTGTCAAGGAAGTAAAAAATGTTTCCCCCTTCCCACCCCTAATTTACATATACAAATTAGGATTCGGTTCAGTATTCGGCTGAATCTTTAGCAAAGGATTCGGGATTCGGCCAAATCCAAAATAGTGGATTCGGTGCATCCCTGTGAGGTACCCATTGAGGTCTGAAATCAATCAAAAAGGACACAAACAATAAAAATCTTGGTCGCAAAGGTCTTTGCTCTAACGAAACATATTACATTCCCCCAAGTGATCCCTAATGACCCTTGAAATATTTTCCTCCTGGTATTGGTTGTAAATAAGTCCTACTGTAGGTACCAACTGAGAACTATAAATAATCTTTAGGAAAAAAAGTAAAAAAGAAAATACTAGAGTACGTCCTTCAAGGAGAGTTGCGCACATCAAGCTTTGCAGAAATATGTATAAGCTGATCAAAAGATGAGGTATCTCACTCTATGAAAGCATCAGATTCCATTAATGATTTGTTGTTGATCATAAATAAAATATCAGCCAGTCACTGGTGCCCCTTATGAACAACTTTATTAAATAAACAACCACGAATATCTCATTAATGAATAACTACTACTCAATCAAAGAGGATTAGACCATTGCTGATGTCTGGCCTGTTTTTTATAGTCAGATGAAATAAGACCTCAGCTTGAATAACAAAGACTGACATGAGCGTATAATATTTTTATGAGAAAGAAATGAAGATATATAATCCACAGTTATTAAAGTGATACTAACACTAAAATACTAATCTTTACATTTTTAATGCATATAAAGGGGCGTATTTATTAACATTGGAGCTAACATTGGCGGTGATGTTGCCCATAGCAACCAATCAGCAATTAAATTTGAATAGACACCTACATGGCTGAAAACAAAACCAAAGATCTGCTTGGTTACAATGGGCAACATCACTGGTAATGTGTGTCTCTAATATTAATAAATATGCCCCTAAGAGTTACCAATAAGTCACGTTGATCGTTTTTTCGGGATGTGTCTGTAGTTGTTACTTGAAGCTCTAAACCTGACTGTTTTGCCAACTTGACTGTCAGAGTTGCTAATACTAACGGACTAATGCTGCACAAATATGACAGCCCGCTCATAGAGGAACATGGGGGATCAGATAGGTAATACAAAAGCATTGGGGAAATACTTTTATGGCACAATTATAAATAGCGTGCAAAGACAATATTATGGTAGATGTACAAAAGGTTTAATTTCTGCTGTTAGTGTCTCTTTAAAGGTGGGTGAAAGTGGTACTGCTCACTTCATCACCTGGGGGTGGAGTCACACAGATGGAGTGCATGCTGTTGCAATAAAGAGAACAAGAAAAAAAGGCATTTTTGCAGCACTTACATATTACATATATCCAGAAAGCTCAAAATTACAGAAAGGTCGTCTCCCACAGGCTCCATTTTATCCAAATAGTCAAAAGTTTTAAAAAAATATTTCCTTTTTCTCAGTAATAATAAAACAGTAGCTTGTACTTGATCAAAACTAAGATTTAATAAATCCTTGGTGAAAGCAAAACCAGCCGATTGGGTTTAATGTTACATGATTGTAGCACACCCTTGAGTGAGCTTTTGCTGTGTATTGAGGCTGTGTGTGACCAGGCTAGCACTGCTATTAGTGTGCCCCAGACCCCCAGTGTACCCGTGCAACTCCTTGCAACTCCCGGTACCTGGTGTGGATAAATGCAGCAGTAGATTCAGCCAGACAAGTCCTTTGCAGTAAATTATAACTGGTTTATTAACAGAGCACCGGCAAGATCATAAGTTACAGTACTTTGATGTTCACTGGCAGTTATAGAGTAGCCTCCAACAACAATATTCCCTCCAGGGGGGTAGAAGATGCAACAGACGGAGTAGAAATCAATATAGATCAGTAACAATAGACTTGGGAAATAGTTACCACTCACACTGGCACTATCCTTTATGGTTGAACACTAAGGCATGGGTTTCTCAGCCTGGGGTCTTGTATCTTGGCACCGGACTTGATCCTCACCTCACCCACTGTATTCAGCCTGGGATCTTGGGTCTTGGTATCCTATCTGGTCCTCAACTCACACACTGTAGTCCCTGCACTAGTGGTTCAAATACCACGGGGTCCTAACCCCACTATTTCTCCTCGTTGGAGCCACATCTGCTCACTAGCTACCCTGTGCTGACTCTCACTCCTAGAGTGACTATTACTGTAGTGCTATCCCTATCTCACGCTTCACTAACTTTTCCGGCAGACCTGGACCTGTAGTACCTCACACTGAGGCAAAGTCCCAGGACAGACCCAGACCTCATGGTGCTAAACCCTTTTATATTATCAAACCATGCCATCTAGTGGACAATCCCCAGGTACTAGTGTGGACCCAGCTAGGGACATAGCTGCCTGAGTTAACTAAAGGACCCTTAGGTGTCCAAATACTAAAGAGGAATGCCTGAGATAAATACACCCAAATCTCAGGGTCTCTACATTCTCCCCCCACTTAGAAACGTCAACGTCCCCGTTGACAAACTAAACAGTTACTCTCAAGTGCACAATAAATCACATTTTAAATAACATTTACTATTTGTACATCACGCTTCAACAGCCTCTCCAGAGGACTGCCCATGGTACAATGGATCCTGTAAACAAAATATTGCAAACATGCATTTTTCCTGAGCACTGTATCAATACTTAAATGCAACCTCTTACTGGGTCCACGGCCGTGGCCCTAAATCCTATTACCTCGGGATTAACCCTACTATTACCAACACTGTACTTAAATCATGTATTCACATTTCTTTTATTTATGCACTTAGGAGGGAAAAAGGGAATTGGGATTTTGGGACAAGTGTCCCTTAACTATTTACAGTCTCTGGGTTGTTTGCCAAAGTCCTCCTTCCAGGTGGGTGCGATTCACCCCTAGAGTGGCTAAAAATAAAGAACCCACTACAGAGTCCAACATGGTTTCAGTCATGCTGCAGATCAAACCTGAATCTCTTGACTCCAGGGGAAGCGTCCCCAACTCGAAGTGTCTCAACCCAGAGGTTAATAACAAAAATAAGGCTCCATTCCTTGAAGTCCATAAACAGTTAGCTTGAAAAACAAAGTGCAAACAAAAGACCTACTCCGGTCACTGGGGGTGGTTACTTCACCCTTCCCCCACAACAGAAAACATCACCCTCCTAGGTGTGGCATGGCAGCAAGAGAAAAAAAACAGACCTTCTTAACACAGTCCTGTTTCTCTTCAAACCATATAGGTGAACCGCACCTTCAGATCCTCATAAGGCACATAATACTTTGGATGCGGCTTCTCCACCATTCCACCCCCGGGTGTGGCTACATCGATGCTGAAGAATCTTGGGTTGGGGTTGTTGCGTCCGCAACTATGCACCCGATGGCGTAAAACTGTGCGGCCCCACCACCATTCCTTCTCTATGGAGCGAACAAATCGCCAGGATGCCCTTCTCTTGACTGTGTCAGGGTGGGTCAGGGAGTTGCCAATGCTTTTCTCTTTAGCACAAATGTCCTCAACCACCCAATCATCCACTAGCTGCTCCATCTTGTCATACACCCATAACGGGGCATATGGCATGTAATAACCCCACAGCCGGAACACCCGAAAATTTATCACCCGCTGAATGCGGGAGACCTGGCAGAAGATATCAGGATCCGCTTTTCCTGGCAGAACCCAAAAGTTCCTCTCCTCCTCTTTGGTAATCTTCTCGGGTGCCCAAAAGCTGTGAGGTAAATGGAAAAGTGGCGCCTGGGTGGCTCCATCTGGCTCTGCTTCCAACAAATCTCCCTCCCAGCCGGAAACGGACTCCGCCCTGAGGGACTGCTGAGGTGTGCACACTCCTGGGGAATAGGCCGTCGCCATCTCTTTGATAGCCTGGAGGTACGGAGGGTGTGTAGGCGACTCCTGATCCTCACCTCCCATGGAAGCTGGGTCCGGCTCCTTTTCCTGAGCCTCTGGCACCTCGTGCTCTCCCAGTGTGGCATCCCCTCCTGAGGGTAACGATAGTAGTGGGCTTTTCTTACTCGCCTCACAATCCAGGTTCGCCACCTCTGCAGCGTCATTCCCTTCTAGCGGGTCATGGAGGGCGGCAAGCGTGGCCTTCAAGGTGTCACCAGGTTCCGCAAGCATAGCAGTAATCCCCCTGACAATGACCGCCTCTCTCTCCTCCACCTCCAGGTGGTAGGACAAACTGGAAATAGTAGCGGATCCAGGACAGGAACTTTTATGAATGGCCGCCATTAAAGCCACTTCTACACCTGGTGCATGATACCGAGCCTCATCCTTCAGGGGTCCCAACCAGCAAACTTGCTGGCAACCGGGGCACTGACTTTCCGCCACATTCAATGCTCTGTAGGCCTCCGATCCACATCCACCACACAAGGGTACAATGATCCGGTCTCCATGTTGGGTGATTTTCTCAGCAAATATCCCCATCCACATGTATCGATAACCGGTATCAAAAGCCATTTCGTCCTTGGGTCTAGTCGGCAAGGAGCAGGCACTTCCTCCAGAAATATCCGACATGCTGTTTTAGTCACAAAAAAGTATCTGCGGTTCGCTAGAATGCGTCCACTCACTTTTCCAGCTTTTTTCACTTTTATGCCTTGCAAAATGGCCCCCGTGACATCAGCGGTTTAGCTCCTCCCTCTCGCTTTGGCGCCACTGTCTGGTGTCCTGATTGGCCACCAGCGAATTTCTCGATCAGGGAGGAGGGATCAAACAGGGTGGATGCTGCTGACGTATGCACCTACGTCACCCACCAGAGCTTTCGCGCCTTCCTTTGGCGCCAATTTGCCCAGTCCCGATTGGTGCCCTTCACTGACCTAATAGTGTGGGTAGCGGTCTCTGCGGCCGACCTCCTCCTTCAGGCCACAATAAATTTAGTGCTATCGGAACTCAGGCTGCAAACTGCGCAAGAAGCCTTTTTCCTCTCTGGTCCGGCACTGCAGCGCCTGTCACACTTTTCTCTCACAGCAATGAGTTCAATAAAGATATCCCGGACGAGCCCCCAAATGTAGCACACCCTTGAGTGAGCTTTTGCTGTGTATTGAGGCTGTGTGTGACCAGGCTAGCACTGCTATTAGTGTGCCCCAGACCCCCAGTGTACCCGTGCAACTCCTTGCAACTCCCGGTACCTGGTGTGGATAAATGCAGCAGTAGATTCAGCCAGACAAGTCCTTTGCAGTAAATTATAACTGGTTTATTAACAGAGCACCGGCAAGATCATAAGTTACAGTACTTTGATGTTCACTACAGTAACAATAGCCTCCAACAACAATATTCCCTCCAGGGGGGTAGAAGATGCAACAGACGGAGTAGAAATCAATATAGATCAGTAACAATAGACTTGGGAAATAGTTACCACTCTCACTGGCACTATCCTTTATGGTTGAACACTAAGGCATGGGTTTCTCAGCCTGGGGTCTTGTATCTTGGCACCGGACTTGATCCTCACCTCACCCACTGTATTCAGCCTGGGATCTTGGGTCTTGGTATCCTATCTGGTCCTCAACTCACACACTGTAGTCCCTGCACTAGTGGTTCAAATACCACGGGGTCCTAACCCCACTATTTCTCCTCGTTGGAGCCACATCTGCTCACTAGCTACCCTGTGCTGACTCTCACTCCTAGAGTGACTATTACTGTAGTGCTATCCCTATCTCACGCTTCACTAACTTTTCCGGCAGACCTGGACCTGTAGTACCTCACACTGAGGCAAAGTCCCAGGACAGACCCAGACCTCATGGTGCTAAACCCTTTTATATTATCAAACCATGCCATCTAGTGGACAATCCCCAGGTACTAGTGTGGACCCAGCTAGGGACATAGCTGCCTGAGTTAACTAAAGGACCCTTAGGTGTCCAAATACTAAAGAGGAATGCCTGAGATAAATACACCCAAATCTCAGGGTCTCTACATGATTTTCTAGTAGACTTAAGGTAAGAAAATCCAAATTACAGAAAGATCCATTATCCAGAAAACCCCAGGTCACAAGCATTCCGGATAACAGGTCCCATACCTGTACTTTAGTACAACACAGGAAAATAATTGGATCCAACAAACACTTTAAGCCTTCAATTTCTTATAATAATTGGATGAATTATATATACTATTTCTACTATATATATATATATATATATATATATATATATATATATATATATATATATATATATATATATATATATATATATATCTATATATATAGCGGTAATTTACAAACAAATCTCTCAAAAAGTGATGGGAGTAGGAGGCAAGAACACAATACTCAGTAAGTGATTTTTAGAAAGGCTAACGTGGAATTCTGGCAGACTGAGAATAGTCGGTGATCAATAGATTATGCTCAGAAAGTGTATTTAATTTTTCAAGCTGATCAAATATCGATTGTATCATAGCATGATAGCAGTGTAGTGGGGCTGGAGAAGGGGTGGTGGAGGCTAATGAGGGAGACATGTTTGTCACAGTCAACTAGGGGACGGAAGGGTAGGGGGGACTAGTCCACAGCTTGTCCGAAGCAACAGATTCACCATTTTGGTGGAAAATGCTGTGAAGGAGAGCTCTGAACTGGTGTGTATGGAGCAGGCTGACTCTCAGAGCACCCTGGGAGGCAGTGACTCTAATACGGGTGGTGGGGGAGTGCAAGGAAGGAAAGGCAGGTTTTAGTTATAGTGGATTCAACTATTAGAAAGGTGGATATTATAATCTGTCTTAAGGACCCTTCATGCCGAACAGTCTGCTGCTTGGCTGGTGCTAGGGTTCAGCATGTGGTGGAATGAGTGGACATATTATTGGGTGGGGTTGGTGAAGACCCAGCAGTCTTGGTACACATATGTGCAAGTAATTGAAACCCTGTGCAATATTGACAAAAATGTTTATTCCCATAAGAAGTAAATGTAGAAGCACCAAGAGCCACCCTATATGGCTTAAAGGGATACTGTTGCAGAAAAAAGTTTTTTTCAAAACGCATCAGTTAATAGTGCTGCTCCAGCAGACTTCTGCACTAAAATCGGGTTTTTAAAAGAGAAAACAGTGATATCACCGCCCTCCCTTCCCTCCCATCAGCAGCCTATCAAGGGAACAATGGGCAGCTAACAAGAAAGCAGCTACCCGACACCTCTGCTGAAAAATTTGTTTGCATCCCTATCCCCACCTATTGGTAGACATTAGAATAGCACCACAACCTAGGTCGTGGTTAAATGCAGTGGGAAGGGGAGAAACAATTGCTGTCTCAAAGCAGTTCCATCCTGAAGTGCTGGCTCGATCTCAAAGCTCAGAATCAGGCACAAAGCACTGAGATGGCTGCCTCCACAACACTATTTCAGCTAAAAAAAAAATTATTTTTTGGTACAAGAAATTTTTTTTAAATGGTACAGTGAATTATTTGCAATGTAAAACATAAATCATACAAATCATGACAGAATCCCTTTAATATAGAAGTAAAGAAGTTAATAGGAATGAAGAGAAACTGCAAGTCTGTGGGGACAGAAGCTGCATTTAATGAATATAAACACTATAATAAATGTTGAAAAACAGAAATCCGGAAGGTAAAGATAAAAAATGAGGAGTGCATTGTGGCAGAGGCTCTTTTAAATAATGGTACCAATATGGTTGTAGCGTACAACAAAGCTTCCTGATTCCCCAGCCTCTCCAATTACTTAGCTTGGTGTCCGGAAGAGAGGTCGGCACCTTTCCAATATACATGAGAGCAAAAGAATCACCAGACACTCGACCAGGCCCGGACTGGCAATCTGTGGGGCTGCTATAAGGTGCCATAGAAAGTCAGGTTTTAGTGGGCTGGTGGTGGCTGTTTGGGCTTCTGTGTGGGCTGAGTGGGCCTCTGTGTACCTGAAATGCTAGGGCCTATTTTAATTCTCAATCCAGGCCTGAACTTGACAGCAGGTGAAGCGGGGCGGACCCCTGCGTGTTTATTCAAGTCTTGTGATGTAATGTTTCGGGGGCGGACCCCTTCGTCAGACATGCAAAGTGGCGTGCACCAACCTCATTAATATCCCTCGTAATTAAACACAATTACCACATTATAACAATTCAAATTTCCTAATGCAAAGCACAACATGCTTGCCAAAAGCATTAACTTGCTAATAACCCCTTGTATAATACATAATAAGATAAAAGATAACATTATGCATAGAGAATTGTGAATAAGACACATTGTGAATAAAAAAAAATTATGAATAAAAGGTTGTGAGTAAAAACATCCTGTGATCCGCATATATGTGAAAATGTCCAGTGTTTTCTTCTTTTCCATTATTGGTTAATCCAACATGTTAATGCAAGATACATTATTACCTAAAAACCAGTGATAATAAAGTTAAAAGCATTTACACATATTGAAAAGAGTACAAAGTTTAAGAGCGGCATCCCGTTCATTACTCCGTATGACACCCATGCTAATGCTATACGTAAAACAGTAACTAAATACTGGGGGGTTTTAAAATCTGACCCTAAATATGGGAAATTATTTGCACAGTTACCATTATTTTCATATAAAAGAGGGAGAAGTATAGGGGATCATTTTAACAGGAAGAAACTAATACAAAAAGAAAGTAGTTTGGGACCCTCAAAAATGAGTGGCACGTTTCCATGCAGAAATTGTGGCAGAAGTATAAAAATACGTTTAAACAAGCACAAATCAGTTATCCGCAACTATGTACCCCCCAAAGAGGAGGAAAGAACAGGGTCAGAGAAAAAAAGAAAAGAAACTACGCTGGCACGACATTTTCACGAACAGGGACATAGGGTTTGTTAACTGAGATGGCAAATCTTAAAAGTAAGTGTCAGCAGCAACCAGAAGGAAATAAAAAGAGGCTATTACAAAAGGAGTGCTTCTGGATTTGGCTGCTACAGACAAAACTGCCACGAGGGTTAAACGGGGAGTTTAACTTGAATTGTTACTTATAAAGCTTTACTTGTATCTTTTATGTTCCTGTACCTAATTCGTTGTAGTTACAATGTTTCATTTATCCCCTTCAGATTGTTTCAGTGAATGTGACTAAGACCAGGGAAAGCTTTCACTCAGGGTAAAGTAGTTCCTTTTCCTTTATTATTAGTATTGCCGTTCTTAAACTTTGTACTCTTTTCAATATGCTTAAATGTAACTTTATTATCACTGGTTTTTAGGTAATAATGTATCTTGCATCAACATGTTGGATTAACCAATGATGGAAAAGAAGAACTGTGAAGATGTAGAATTATCTCTCTGAATCAGTCGTACAGGCTGATAGATTAGATAGCTTTAAGAAGGGGTCAGATGGCTTTTTAGCAAGTGAGGGAATACAGGGTTATGGAAAATAGCTCATAGTTGATCCAGGGACTAGTCCGATTGCCATTTTGGAGTCAGGAAGGAATTTTTTCCCCCTCGGAGGCAAATTGGAGAGGCTTCAGATGGGGTTTTTGCCTTCCTCTGGATCAACTGGCAGTTAGGCAGGTTAAAATAGTTGAAAGGTTGAACTTGATGGACGTGTGTCTTTTTTCAACCTATCTTTCTGTGTACTCATTTTGTCCTCAAAGTTAAAAATTGAGGATCAAATTTAATTTAACATTTAAGTAAGAACAAATTGGAGACAATACTGTACTGTTAGTCTTCTGGAGTGACTGGCAATGATATTGAGCTTTATGGTGTGACAAATAACTTCAATAATCTCAGGACAGGCAAAAGCGCTTTCATCCTACACAATGCATTTGGTCACTGGACATTCAGTTATTTAATCGCTGGCTGCAGTCGTCTGTAGGTGCATTAAAGAAATCAACTTCTCTATAAAATTAAACTAAAAAAATGATTCTCAGAGGCATTTTGTCAGCTTCATTCACTCTCACACTGCTGGCAGAGCATGGAAACATCTGCATGAAAAATTTATTTTTTAGACGACAAATGGTTTGAAAATAATCTGCCCTCCTGTATAATGCGTGGGTAGATGTGTTCTGTAAACACTGACATGAATGCTATACGAATAGATTAAAACTTTGGAGAATTGCCGATTCTTCCTTTGTTAAAGAACTAATATTTGCAAATAATAGAAGACAAGGGAAAGTCTTAAAGAGACATGTGTGTGTGTTTCCATTAATATGGGTTTACCAGAAATTGTATCTCTACTGAGATTTTACTGGAAGTACTTAAATCCCTGGAGATCCATGGCAACACTCATCTTGGGATCATTTCTAATGAATAATCTTTATGTATAGCATGGTTCTGCCATGACTGATAGTTATATGACATTCTTTTTCCCCAAAGAGGACTAGTGAGCAGCACATTCATTTGTGATACTGATCCATGACTTTTGCAAAACCCCTCGACAGCTGCCATTTGTACGTTAATAAAACAAGGAATTCTGGGAATTATTGCTCAAGTAGCTGCAGAAACACTAATCCAGTTCAGCAGACTGGCTCCTTCAAAGTGGTTGTATGATGTAGAGAGGGATATTCTAAAACAATCTGCATTTTTTATTATTTGTGGTTTTTGAGTAGTGATGAGCGAATTTGGCCGCCGGCGTCTAGTTTTTGGTGCCGGCATCCAAAAAAACAGACGACCGCGTCAATTCACAGCAGTTTCACTAATTTATTCGCTGCAAATTCGCGCCTGGCCATCACTATTTTTGAGTTATTTAGCTCTTTATTCAGCAGTTTTCCAGTTTGCAATTTCACCAATCTAGTTGCTAGGGTCCAATAACCCTAGCAACCATGCATTAATTTGAATAATAAACTGAAATACGAATAGGGCCTCAACAGAAAGATGAGCAATAAAAAGTAGCAATAACAACACATTTGTAGTTTTACAGAGCATTTTTTTTTCAGAAGAAGGCAAATAATACAGAAACTATAAAAAAGAAGAAATGGAGGCCAATTGAAAAGTTGCTTAGAATGAGCATGTATGTCCTTCATCGCTGTCTGATTACAGTGTAATATACTGAAGCCAACATTACTCAGTGATCTGTGTATGTAAAATAATACAGAAAGAAAGAAATATAGAATGATGTCTAACAAAGTGCTGCTAATCAGCATTCTCATAGGCACATTTTCCTGCATCTGTAATTAGTTTTTCGGTCAGCAAAATTATCATTGATTCATTTTCTTGCTTCTGTAATTATGTTTGGTCAAGTTACGTAGGGGGATTAGTGGGACAGTTTTATAAAGGTTTTAGATCATCTTTAAATACAATGTGTAAAGTCAGCCCTCATAATCATACACAGCTGCTGCTCAAACTACATTTCCCAGAATGCCTTGGGTTACACATTTGGATCAGATGCCATATTGGAGTCACTGAAAAGAGATGGGATACTGAGACGAAGCACAAAAGCTAGCAAAAATGGATGTGCCCTTCTTTGGTGAAAACCCTTGATGAAATGAAAGCTCTCTCCTTCAGTCACCATCTAACTACACATTTAGGGGGTTATTTACTAAACCTTGGTTTTTTTCTGGTTGAGCATTTTTGGACAAGAACTTAATAGAAATTGTCAAGGTTTATTATACCCCGAAGCTGCTAAAGTCTGTATCCGAAAATCAACCAAGGTCAAGCAGAATTCAATGGAATGACCCTTGTACAATGTGAAGATATTGGGGCGTCAAATCTGAAGTTTGTATGATGCTCAACTTGGCTTTTTTTAAAAATTATTTTATTAATAAATAAGATAAAATTGTGGATGGGAGTTTGGTCGAGCTTGGTTTAATAAGAAGATTAGATAAATTTGAGTTTTTTTAAATAGCCCCCTAAGTCTAATTTCTTACAAATTGAAATAAAGGTTCTTCAAATGCATTCTCTTTTGGTTATATCTGAATCTTTTTGTAATATCTGTTCCTTTTGGTTTAACCAATCCAAAACTTTCTACAGATGATACCTCTGTACACACTTGATGCTTCCTTCTATTTTTTTGCTTTCAATTTTCTTCTCTTGAGATTGGAAATTGAAAGACTGTTACATCCATCTCGCATTTCCTGCAAATGACATCTCTAGACCATCCTGCTGATTTTAGTTCTCTTTTTAGCTGTAGCAGAATACATACGATGTTGTGTGTTTTCTCTTTGCTCTGTATAAAGTAACAGCAAAAGGTGAAAGAAAAATGTCTAATAAGAAGTGGATTGCATGGATTGAAGAAAGGCTATACGTGAACATCAAAGGAGCTTGCCTAAGATCACAGTGTAGCTCACCCCTTGGGCTAGCAGTAGAAATATCACTACTGCCTGTAGCAGTTCCACAATATATTCTGCCTTGGTCTTGCTGCATAAATTCTTCTTCTTTTCTAAATCCTTTACTAGATTAAATAATAGTGCAAACAATTAGCTGTAGTAATCATAACTGATGATTGTCCTACCCAATAATGTTGTTTTTCTTCTCATTGGCTATAGCTGCTATACTTGTTTATATATACTTTATTGAACTTTCATATAAATTAGGGCCTCTTGGGGCCCTTGTACCTCCTGGGCCCCCTTGCAGCCGCAGGGTCTGCTTCCTCTATAGTTACACCCCTGTCTTTGTTGCCCCTACTGCTCTTGTGGGTCACATGATTGCACATACACACACAGGAACATAGATTCACATAGATTCAGAAACTCCTGGCTGTTCTAGGTCTCCTGCTTCCCAAGGACCCCCAATGGTCACAGTGTTTCTTCTTCCTATAGTTACTAGAAGCCACCTCCCATACAGTCAATTTTAAGCAAAATTTTATAATTTTGAAAAATGATTCCTTCTTCAGTACCTTGTTAGTGATGGGCGAATTTGCGCCGTTCTGCCGAAAAATTAGTGAATTTCAAGCGAAATCCGCAAAACTTCAAAAATTTGTGAAACAGCGGATGCCGGCGTCCATTTTTTTTTGACGCCAGCGAATTATCGCGTCCGTTTCGCGAATTTATTCGGCGGTGGTGAATCCCTCAAATTCACCGCAAATAAATTCGCCCATCAAGTAAGCTGCATAAATCCATACTGGCAAATATTGGGTTTATTTAAGGTTTAAATGATTGTAAGTAGGTACACTGGTTCTCATTATGGAATGATCCCTTATCTGGAAAATTTCAGCTCCCAATCATTCCTTATAATAAATCCTATACCTATACCTATGATGAAAAATAACCATGGTTATGTCTCCACTGAGGTCATCCTCTCTCTCTATCTATATCTCTTTATACCTTCATCTACTGTATGTGTGTCAAATTTTAAAATGAATATAAAAATTGAAGGTTTAGATCTTACAGGGTTAAAAATAGCTTCTATGTACAAATAGGCTGGTTTGTTTTCTGAGGGATATTTTATGCTCATGAATGAACCAAGGATACCTATTTCTAACTGGTAAAAGCAAAATCTTCTAAGTTCCCTGTGTGACATAAAATTAGTCTCACTGGTAATTAACTAGAAAAATGATTGACAACAAAAAGAATATCATCAAAGACGAGTCAATTAGATCCACATGTGCTCCTCCTGGGACATCCTTCGGAGACTACACGTGAAACATGGTCCTTATTAGATGTTGACTGAGATACTGTACTAACACCTAATAGGACATTATTTACAATTGTGATCTACAGTTCTTATTATAACTAGAAATATCAGGAAACTGTGGACCTCTGAGACATTGGCCATAACTTAAGGAAGACAGGTACCCTTAGGAATATTTGACATGATCATTGGCAAATAGTGTCATCTGGCAAATCAAATGCTCAACAGAGAAACAATGTTATTTTGACAGTTATCTGAAGCTTCGACATACAGAGTGTAAACCAAAAAGCCTCCCTGCAAAACAAATGGCCACATTTACCTTTAATGTATTTTCAGAAGCTGCTCCTTAAACTAACAAACAACCAAGCCCAGTGACATTTATCACAAGTTATGCTCCATATTTGTATAAAATAAAAATACATTATTTAATAATATATATATGTGATAAACATTAAGGGGGGGGGGACAAAAATCAATGTGTACAGGAATCCTCCTCATATTGATCAGTATATGACTCCCATCGTTCACTGGAACATTAACTGGGGGTTGTCAGATCTCTATGCCACTAGGTTGGAACTGAGACAACCAATGCTGAGTCTTAGGGCAAGGAATACAGTACAATCATCTGAAAGGTGCCGTGTAAGCTTGTGGATACCCAGCCTGGGCTTTTTCAAAACAGTACTGAGGTTAAGCAGAATAACCAGGTCAACACACAAAAGGGAGACACATAGCAGGCAAAATAAATGTTGTGGCCGGAAAATTTAGAAAAACTGTTTTGACAAACACAGATGTATAGACTGGGAAAGCTTAAAAAACCACTCAGAAAGGTAATGGCCCAACATACAAGGGCTAACTCCTCAGGACAATACTCAGCAGTGTGTCTACCTGAGTAAGATCAATAGAACCGGGATGTTGGCAAGTGGCAAGGATTTAAAAATGCCAGAGAATTCCTTACCACTCGAACTGGAACTCAAATAGCTTGGGTAAATTGTGAAACATTTTCAAGATTACTCAGTTGCTTTAGATTTACTAATATATACTAACAAACCAACATCCCTACATGCAGGTGGTAATGAAGAGACATCAGCATGCCCTAAACCATTTCCTGGAGGTTTTTGACCCAAAACAATATAATCTTGCCCCATCCACACTCCATTGCACCACTGTCTTACTCAGCTACAATCAAGGTGAAGGTCAAAACATGATGGTCTAGCAGCTCTGGCAATCTGTCTTTTTATTCCTCAAAATAGTGGTCCTATATTATCATAACAGATCATGAGGAAATAGGAAGGATATTAGAACACCTGTGTAAAGGTGGCCATAGACGTGCAGATATACCTTCATATCAGACGAACGATCATTCGGTGCCATCTCCCGACCTGCCACTAACCATTCTGGTTAAATAAAGTAGTAAAAGAACAGATCAGACGATGTTCTGCCCCTAACAGCAATCATACAAAAGTTATGTCCGACAAAAGCTGGTGACAATCTTCTACTGATGTCGTCAGATCGGCAATACATACAGAGATATTATCGGTAGCCGACAAAAAATTTCTAACCGGTCCAATCAACTGAACGACCGATCTCCATCTCATGAAAAATGTAGGGACACTCTACACATGGACCAAAAATTGTACGAAATCATATAATATTATATATTATAGTGTAGTAGGAAGTATGCAGCTGCAAATAGAATGATTATCTTCCAACAAGTGAAATGTTATAGATTTAAGATTATGATTGCTATCTCAAACCATTTTATCTGAAATATAAAAATAGACACATTTAAATGTTTGTGGATAAAATAATAATTCAAACCCATGAGCATATCTAATGGTCTGATTCTATGCCCTAAGTGCTTATCTCTGAAGAAGTGATTTCCTAAAGCTGGCACCAGCTCTGAGCATGACCTCAATTTGCGCCGTCCAGTTCTCAAACTAATTAAAAGAACTATGTCTAGGAAATGAGTTGTTCAAGGTTTATTACATTTCAAAGAGCAGGAGTTATCTACAGCACATATTCTAGTATTCTGTTGCAGATCTGTGGGGATGGAGGGATTGATTTAAAACTGATGAGAAGCTGGTGCCGCACCAAAAATATCTATGTTTCTGTTTAATTTGTAATAATTCCTTTTGAAGGATTCCTTTGGAATCAGCATCCAGAAATGGCAGACACAAGCACAAGTCTGGAGTCCAAAATCTTCTCTACTTCATACTCCTGTTGACTGTCCATGGTGATAGGAGGGGGAGACTGATCCGGAGAGAAACTTGAGGATGCTGTCCATACACAGTCAGGAAGGGAGACTTCCCCGTGGATGTGTGAAATGCGTGGTAGATCAGACCAATCATCCTGACAGAGGGAGATGTGATTCCTCAGGAATTGTTCCAATGCTTGATTCACTCCCCATTGGTTTGAGGATGGCAAGCAGAGGAGAATTGGAGCACAATACCCAGAGCCTTACATAGAGAGCTCCAAAATCTGAATTCAATTCAATATGAATTGGGAACCTCTGTCAGGGACTATCTCCGCAGGGAAGCCATGTAGACGGTAAATTAATTGAGTGAATAGCTGGGTGAGTTCTACTGCAGAGGGAAGTTTCTGAAGGGGAAGGTTACTCCATGATGAAGCCATGGCTAAGTGGGTCCATGGACAAGAGTGAATGGGTAGGGGTTGTAATAGACCACTGGGATGGGAATGGCTGGGCTTGGAGGTGGCACAAGTCTTTGACATCCTTACATATGGTCAGCCACCAGACTAGTCGATTCAAAAGTTCTAAAGTCTTTCCAATGCCAGGGTGGCCGGCCTGCTTGGAGCAATGAGTTTGCTGCAAAATGGGGAGATGGAGGTCGGGTGGCACAAAAGCCATTCCACTGGGTGTATCTGGAGGAGCAGAAGACTGACTTGACAAGATTTGACTGGCAAACTGAGGAAGCAAGGAGGAAATTACTTTGACAGGAGGAATGACAGGATCCAAAACCTCAGTAAGACAATCTGCAGAGGTGAAGCTCCTGAATAATGCGTCTGCTTTCTGGTTCTTAAAGCCAGGATGATAGGTCAGAACAAAATTGAAGCGGGAGAAGAAGAGAGCCCACCTCGCCTGCCGGGGACTGTATAAATTCCAAGGATGAGAGGCACCTTCCAAGAGATGATGCCACTCCTCAAGAGCAAGCTTCACTGCCAGGAGTTCACGATTCCCAATATCGTAGTTTTGCTCCGCTGAGGAGAATTTCTTGGAAAAATATGCACGCAGGTCCTGGTCAGGGATCTGGAAGGCTTCCAAGGCAGGCGGGGGCCAGGGATTAGGATTACCTCCCTTTTCGAATTTGTGAAAATCTTAGACCCCTTCAGTTGGTTGAACAGTTCAGAAATTAGGGGCAAGGGGTAACGGGTCTTAATCTTAATTTTATGGGAGTGACAGGCAAGCAATGGTTTTGACAGTATGAACTCCAACGGGAGATATGATTAGAAGACAAAAGGACAGGTAATAATCAGGAACAATAGTTTTTCTGTATGAAAAGTCCCAATCTGCAAAGGTAATTCCTCCATTGTCATTTAGATGATTTCAGACATTAACGATCTGTAATCAATTGGCAGGAACCGCAAGGGAGTAGACAGAGGGTACAGAGGAACACCCATGTGTTTGGCAAAGGCAGCGTCCATGAAATTCCCTGCAGCCCCGGAGTCCAGGAAGGCAGAGATGTTGATTGTCTTAGTGGCCTGACGAATCTGCAAAGGCAGGAGAAACCAGTGAGAACTCCCTTGGAGTACAGGTGCAATGCCCCCCCACATGTAACACCCCAGTTTTACCTTGGTGAGAGGAACCTACCGGCTTCAAGGGGCAGGGCTTGGCTGTCACAGTACAGACACAGGCCAGCTGAGCGTCTTCGAAGTTTCTCCTGCTTGGAGATATGTGCTGTTCTGACCTGCTGTTGCTGGGATGAAGTAGGCAATAAATGGAGTAGGCAATGAAATCTCTTGCTGCACTCCTTGTCGGATTGATGTTCCCTGAGCCATGTACTGTATCCACCTTGATGGCTAGAGCAATCGAAGCTTCTACTTGTTTGGGAAGATCCCTGGAGACCAGATCATCTTTAAGTCGACTAGACAGCCCTTGGTAGAAGTCAGCTCCATAAGCCTCATCATTCCAGTTAGTTTCTGCCATTAAAGTTCTAAAGTCAATAGCATACTCATGCCACTGCAATCCCTCTGTCGGATTTGCAGGAGCCGGGAAGAGGCACAAGCAACTCGCCCGGGGCGTCAAACAAAGTTTGGAAAAGCCTTGTCAACATTGATCAGAGGGGAATTATTTTCCCACAGGGGGGTTGCACACTTGAGTGGTTTGCCTTCCAGCCTGGTCATTACGTACCCCACCTTCACCTGCTCAGAAGTATATTGTGAGGGTTGAAATTCAAACTGTATAAGGCACTGGTTAACAAAGCCTCTGCAGGCAAGAAGATCCCCATTTGTGGGGGCTCACTAGCTGAAGAGACCACATGAGTAGGGAGAGGTGCCACCGGGGAAATGGGGGCCCAAAAGGCATCTGAGAAAGGAGAGTATCAAGTACCTGCCCAATGAGGACCTGCTAAAATTCATTTTAGGGCCCCCAACATATCCAGAGGATGTCCTTTTTTATCAATATATATTGAAATTGCTCTTTATTTAGGGCCTCGTGGGGCCCCTATACCTCCTGCCCCCCCCCCCCGCAGCCGCATGGTCTGCTTCCTCTGTAGTTACGCCCCTGAAACATAATGCTGGTATTCCATGAAATCGCATAAAGTGGTTTATTTAGTGTCTCAACATTTTTCCCACATAATCTGACCTTCCTCAGGGACAAAAAGTGTCTGTCGAAGCAAAAACATTTTAATACCCTATACTGTGAAAATGGGGCCATGTTTAGTTTATTAACCCTATAAGCTAGCTTGAACCCAGACATTTAACATTATTTTGACATTATATATAAATATAATATATGGTATTCATTGACTAAGAGTCACTGCACAATCAAGCAACATAGAGTGAAAGTCATTTGTTTTTAAAATACAATGAGAAGTATTAAGGAAAAGATCCATTTTTACTTAGCCCCAGTAGGGGGGCTAGAATAAAGAGATCTGGCTCTACATTTAAATAATGTTTAGAATTATTTTGAAATATCAATGTAATTCAAAATCCATCCAGAAGTGCCAGATGATCAGAAGCCTATGAGGATCATTTGAAGATAATAAAGGTCTTTACATTTGCCTATCAGAAAATTAATACGCCTCTCTTGATAAAAGGTCTCCAAAGGGAACTAGACAGATGCTTGGTGAAAAAAAGCTACCGCATATCACTCAACATCATTTTGAAGTCGTTGCCCTAGAAACCAACTAGTAACAATAGGGATGATTGAAAAGCACTTACTGTTTCCTTATGATTGTGTAGAGCATTTTCAGTTCTTTAATGAAATGTAATAACACAGGAATATTCCCTAGTTATAAGGGAAAAGGAAGATGAATGTGCAGAATATGAGAAAGGTTTAGGTTATCATTTCAATTTCTGTCAGATGTCGTTCTCGTTAGCCCCTTTCATTATGAAAAGTATTGACTGCAGTATTAATGTATACATTTCTTATTGCTTTAATTACATTTATTTTAATTTTAGCATTGCTCGACTACTTATTGCTGGACATACTATAATATATTTTAATAGGTTAAATAGCACATATACCTTCCTGAAAACTGGCTTTGTCTCCCCCTAGCTTTCCAATGTAGACACCCCTATCTTAATTAAACATGCCAGAGTATTCTTCAATGAGAATCAGCCAATGGTACAGCAGTATCACATTGTTATATAACATAAAGGGATTAGTGAGCAGTTTTTGCATGTCAATATTACACGGCTATCAGACATCACAAGGGCAGATTAAGTGGTGTTCTGAGATAGAGAAATCAGCTAAATGTCTATGGCAACAATCATATGAAACCAAGAAGAAAGAGATTGCAGAATTTTCATTGGTAGATCCTCTTTCATGCAGTCTAGGGATATTATTTTGTCCATCCCTATGGTTCCTATACAGCATCATGCATCAGCCCTGGATAATATGCTGGAGAATCCTGGGAATTGTTGTCCAGCCATATTTAAAGCATGGGGGGGGAACTGAAGTCCAGCAACATAAGGGTAATTTTCACAAAGCAATATGGCTGAATACTTTTCTCCAGCTCTAGAGGCCTATTGGTCCTATGAGTAGAAAATAATCCGCCAAGCAAAATCCCAGCAAATCTGTGTAAAACTAGCTTTTAGCATTAAGAAACTGCATTAAATGTAAATAATTGTTTAGCTTCTCAAATGTTAGTCAAAATACATATTTTTTCAAATGAATGATTATTTGCTTTAAAGGAGGAAAGGTTAAAAGTAAGTAAGATTTATCAGAAAGGTCTATATAAATACACCCTCAAAGTAATGCTGCTGAGTCCTCTGTCAAAAGAAACACCACATTTATTTTGTTTTATTGTATACATGTGGGCTTCTGAATCAGACTTAATTCTTTCACTTAAACCTCCAGGGCACAGGCTTGAGCATGCTCAGTTTGCTCCTCTCTCACTCCTTTCTCCCCTCCCTGCTGTAATATGAGCCCAGAGCTATACGCGAGCAGGGAAAGACTCATGCAGGAATTGATGTCACAGCAGTCAGTCAGTTGCTATCCTAAACAAACAGAGAGAGCTTCTAGAGCTGTTTACTCGGGTATGGTATAACATTTTGGAGAATAAATATAGTGTTATAGCTTGCACTATTGTGGCGAATCTATTGGCAATAAACTGCCTCAGTAGATTTCCTTCTGCTTTAACATGCTCATCTGAAGTTCCTTATATCTCTGACTGCAGGACTGAATTTATGGGAAGGCTACAAAGGCCTGGGTTGGTAAACTGTTAGGATCTGGGAAATGGGTGCATCTTGTATCTAACAGTGGTATTAGTAGCTTTTTTCTTAGGGATGTTCGGGGCACAATTCCCTGTTTGGGTTTCAGCCTTGTGTGAAACTCAAAGGTAGCAACCCTACATTTAGGCCAGCCTGGAGGAACAGGGCCCCAGAATCTGACTATGTTTGTCTGTCTATTCTAGCAACTGCAAGTTCAGCATAAGGGGGTTATTTACTAAACTTCGAATTTTTCTGGTCTGGATTTTTTGGGGAAAAAAAAGCCTGAATATTAAAATCCGCCATCCTTAGACCATCTTAGGTCATGTATAAGTCAATGGAAGATCTCCCTATCTCAATTTGAAGATATCGTGGTCTGCACTGGCTTCAGCCTGATAAACGGACAAATTTGGGGTTTTCAGGAAACATCCCCAAAAAATTGAGTGATTAGGGAGAAAAGTCCAATAAAATCATACGATTCAGGTTTTCTTTCGATTTTATCGAGGTTTTTACCAATCAGATTTATTCAAGTTATTTTATTAATAAATAAGGCAAAATCAGGAATGGGAGTTGGTCAAGCTTTTTTTTAATTTAAATAATGAGATAAAATCAGATTTTATCAAGTACACACTATCTACAGTAATTAGGGTCCTGTCTGTTTGCCTCCTACAAAAGTTTCTGCTCTTAGCTCACTGTTGTAATCTTCTGTTTTGAGCATTAAGAGAACTGTTTGACTTTCCTCTCCAACAAGATCTGATGCTGGCTTCATACACTTGCCCGTGTGTGGAGCCCTACAACAGACTTCCCCAATCGATATCTGGCTATCTGAATATCGATCAGGCAGGGGTTAAAATCCAGTTGTATCACAGGCTGTATCTGTTGATGCGGTACCACGATCTGACTGCCCGTTATGATCCAATCATTGGACCCTAGGGCCCACAATCGGATCAGCCCAATACCCACCTCAGGGTCGCCAAAATCGACAAACGAGTGGATCTCTATGTGTATGGCCACCTTAAGGCACAGACCAGGGTGTGGAGTTGGGTGGAATTCATCAGCACAGGGAGCTGTGTATCAAAAAACCTGTTTCATTTCAGGTTCGTGTGAACATGCACCCGTATGAGCACCATAACATAGGTGCATGAAGCGGAAGAGGAGGGGCAGTTTGGGGCAGGGGAGGGACAGACAGGGGAGGGAGGGACAGACACAGGAAAGACAGACAGAGGGGGGTAGGCAAGACCTGCAGATGGGAGCGAATCTGGACTAGGGGTAGGCAGAAGAATCTAGTTCTGGCCCTGCTATTATCTTTATTTTTTTTAGTATGTGCTGCTGTCCATATTTTAGAAGTAACCAGGCCAGCCAGCTCTCAGCCCCTGCCTCATGCACGATTGGCTGAGCATATGCTGCCGGCCCACACACTGCGTATCTGCGTAAGATTGAATGTGTACAATGACATCTGGTGGAGCACATTGGCCCAGTCTCCAAACATTAATGGTGAGCTGGGAGCGGCTACATTTTGTACCTCCTATACACACACACACACACACACTCAAGAGCATATACAGTATATACATACTTGAACTTACATATTAAACCTGGAAATAACAGTGAAAAAGATATGTTTTGGTTCAGATTTATTTTGAAACAATCCTATACAGCCAGTATTACAGTACATAGCACTGTGCCTAGCTGTAACTTGTATACAATTGTCCAAAGAAGAATCACCATCTTGCAACACATTTTTCTTTCATTTAGCAGCTACAATTGCCACTTATATTACTACTTTATGTTCAGACAGAAATCAGCAGGGTCAACAGGGTCTAAAACACTCTATGTTATGCTGTAACTAAGGCAACCGTGTCATGGGCATCCAGGGAGTAGAATTAATCATTATAATATTATATGTATGATGGCAAAATGACATTGTGTTTGCACATAAACTCCTTGTGTGGTGTAACACTCTGCAATGAAATTTATGTTAACGTAGGTTGACTCATATGGTTAGAATTATTACATAGAAAGTATGTAATGGATGATAATGGATACAGAAACATGCAATTGTGTATGTATGATACCTGGGAGAAAATCCTAGAGCAGAAAGGGGTAATAGAGGAAACAGAAAGTTTTACAGTTTACTGTACATTATATAATTGAATAAGCCACTGCAGTCTATAGGATAAATAACAATTTGAAAAACGAGGTCTAATACAAATGCTGTTCAGCAGCTAACAGTCTGAGACAGCTATTGTTACTTTACTACCCTATAGTCCTAACATTCAACTTGTTTACCAGCAGGTTGAGGTTCCAGAATACCGCCACTTCCCCATTCATTCCCCCCCCCCCCCAAAATGAACATTGTTATCCAAGAATCCTACAGATATAAGCAGCTCAATATCTTTTATAGGGGGTTAATACACTTCACCCAGTGGCAGACAAAATGACTCTCCCCAAACATTTGTTCCTTTGACTTTATGTTGTCAACTAAATGGATTCCTTTTTTTTAAATTATTTGTGCATACTTGACATTCCAATTATTTCTAAACTCCCCTCTATGCTGTAGCTCTGCTGCGGATAAATTCTAATCCCCTCTTTATTCAGATGCATGAGGTTTGTTTTACTTTTTGCACTTTGGTTACTTGGAGGAATATACAAAGCCTGTATCAGCAGTAGGATTGTATTTATTATTCATTTAAAACCTCCCCATTGGCATCTGTGTTTTTGTTTTGTAAGGATTATTGTCCTTCGAGCTTTGATTATTATCCTCGAAGCACCCCTGAGCTGATTAATGTAAGCTTTTCTAAAATGGCTTGTTTTTCTTTGGTTTCTTGCAGACTTATTTTGAAAAATATATCAGACTGGAATAATATTATGTGTCAATGAAAGGTAATCTTCAATCAAACTACATGGCAATTTGCTCATGATTAGGGGCATTTTATCAACGGTTGGGGTTAGGACCATAGATGATGAGCCAATAGATTGGCAGGTACAGAAATGCCTTATTTGAGAGCCATGTATTATGAAACAGACAGGGGTTATGCTATTAATGTTCAATTTGCTATTGTACTGGAGTCATGGGTTTGATTCCATTTTTGTAACACGGTTTAACTTGTAGAGGCCAGCCCCCTCTCCACTAAGTGGGACCCAGCAAGGATAATAATAACCCATAACAACCAATCAGCAGATAGTATTTAGTGATCAGCTGTTTACGATTAATATTCTTACAACATTGTATTATTATTATTACATGTTTATAATGTGTCCAACAAATCCCTCTGTACAATAAATAGATGTATACAATGAATATACACATTACAAAAAAACAACCAATAGCCAACAGAAGCGATAAAGAAGGCCCTGAGCAAAAGAGTTGACAATCTAAATTGAAATCAAACATCTGATTGGTTGCTATGGGTTACAAGATCTGAGCAAATTTTCTAATTTGGCTCAGATTTTCTATTACAGTACCCTATTTTCGTCCTTTAAAAACTATTCTCCTATTTTATCTTTACTCCTTCAAGTCTGGTTTCTGGTCAGTTCAATTTGAAGCCGAGAGCTACTGCAGGAAACTATTTTCCTTGTCCCAGTAGCTGTCTCCCATTAAACGGTTTTAATTAGTGATGAGCAAATCTTTCCCCTTTTGCTGAAATATTTGCATTTTCTTTGCGGCTGCAGCTGATTCCAGCCAGCGATCTGCCGGGGGGGGGGGGCCTTGCGGGGGTGCAGGCCCTGGCCCAGTTGCACCCCCGGTATTTACGCCACTGTCTTGCAGCATTTTTGAATTTAAACAACATTGAAAAATTTGCCAATGCTGAATTTTGCCACAAATCCATGCCTGCCAAAAAATGTCACACTCACCAATAGCACTGATCTACTGGTGAAGCTTCTTATATGTTTGGTCATGTTCTGCTTTTGAGAAAGTAACTTTTTCCTGTTGATGCTGAAAACACAGAATTTCACTGCAAATCCATACCTGGCAATAAGAGGATCATTTTACTACATTTTCTTTTTAATATTCTGTTTTTTTATGAGTCCAGCACACTATAAATGATGCTGCCTTCCATTCTATCATGAATCATTTCCTATTAACATTCAACAAATTTGGAACTCAGAGGTTTTCTGTCCACTTGTGTGTCCCTTGCTCTATTACAGTAGTTAGAGTTGAGCTCTGATAGCGGTTTCAGCAATCTGACAGTACTATTGCTCATAATGAAATCCTGTCCTTGACCGCTGTGGATCGGTAGAGGAAATGTATTTGATCAGTATGTCCATGGACATCATTTTATCTGGTTTATGGGATAGTTGTTGAAGTATAGTGATATATGCCTAGAAATAAGCAATTGCATTGATTGTACAGGACAGCAAAATGTATTTGAATTAGAAAATGGTATGGTACTGGATGGCATTACAATAATTATAACAGAGTTTATTAAGTGTGGAGAAACAATGAGCAAATGTATTTGCACTGCTTATAAGTATTTTTAGCTTTTAAAAGTTGATTTTGTGTTTGTTTATTTTCTGAAGGGTAATAATCACAAATACAAACATTAAAACTTTTCACTATCCCCCTCTTAGCAATCTGTCTCTCTACATGTAGCTTTGTATAGGAGTCAGTTATTTTGAAAGACACTTAAAGGGATACTGTCATGGGAAAAAAAAAATTTTTTCAAAATGAATCAGTTAAAAGTGCTGCTCCACTGAAATCCATTTCTCAAAAGAGCAAACAGATTTTTTTATATTCACTTTTGAAATCTGACATGGGGCTAGAAATATTGTCAGTTTCCCAGCTGCCCCGTGTCATGTGACTTGTGCTCTGATAAACTTCAATCACTCTTTACTGCAAGTTGGACTGATATCACCCCCTCCCTTCCCCCCCCAGCAGCCAACCAAAAGAACAATGGGAAGGTAACCAGATAGCAGCTCCCTAACACAAGATAACAGCTGCCTGGCAGATCTAAGAACAACATTCAATAGTAAAAACCCATGTCCCAGTGAGACACATTCAGTTACATTGAGAAGGAAAAACAGCAGCCTGCCAGAAAGCATTTCTCTCCTAAAGTGCAGGCACAAGTCACATGACCAGGGGCAGCTGGGAAATTGACAAAATGTCTAGCCCCATGTCAGATTTCAAAATTGAAGATAAAAAATCTGTTTGCTCTTTTGAGAAATGGATTTCAGTGCAGAATTCTGCTGGAGTAGCACTATTAACTGATGCATTTTGAAAAAAACCATGTTTTCCCATGACAGGTTCCCTTTAACTCTAATCCATTGTTTAGGTAAAGGGAGCACACACCATGATATCTGACCTGCCAATCAAAATCTGAATCACATTAATGCATGAAGGGAGACAAACCCCTGTAGTTCTATTTCTATAATGCCTCTAGTAAATAGGAATTTTATTGGCATGGTCTGTCATGAAGAACTTGGGCAGTCTTCCAAGAATGACGAATTTTCTATTCTCCATTATATGTCACAGTCAGCGCATTTCACATTAAGGGGCATATTTATTAAGGGTCGTATTTGGAGTTCATGGGAGTTTCTAAAAATTTGAAATCTGAAAAAAAACAACCAATCGAAATTTATTGAAAAGTCAAATTTTTTATATTCGGGTGAGTAGGATCGACCTGCAAACTCAAATTGTATTCGAATCTAATTCAATTGAATTCAATTTAAGTTTTTTTAAAAGAAAAAAAAATAGAGTTTCAAAAGTCCTCAAATGACCAAACACCATTGGTTGTAGGAGGTCCCCCCATAGGCTAAAACACCAATTCAGCAGGTTTTAGATGGCGAATTCGAATTCTTAAAGAGGCAGTACATTTCAAAATTCTCAAAATTCAACATTTTTTTCAAACTCAAATGGAATTTGGACTATCCCCTTATCGAATTACACTTAAATAAACTTGAAATTTAATTAAAAAATTCCAATTTTCAATTTGACCCTTGATAAATCTGCCTCTAAATTCGGATAACCAGGAGATTTTTTTTAATCTGTAGTTGTTCCCGAAGTTTTTCTTCAACTGAAAAAGTATCTGCTTTATCCACATATTTGATTACAAAGAATGCAAAAAAAAAAACAAAAAAACAGGCTAACATTTTAAATTTCTTTTTGGTGAATTATCTTACATCTTACCTTATCTTAACCCCTAGTCCTCTATCTACAGAGGACTAGGGGGCACAGGATAGCTTTATGATTGATGTAGATCCCCTTTAAGTAGATGCTGCCTTCTTTGGAGAGCTTGCAGGCACCAATGCAAATATTTTTAGGAAAGGATTATATCAATTTAAAGGGATACTTGTATTAACTTGCTGGTTTGTCTTTTCCAGAACAATATTTTTTCTTTTTTCAAAAGGTCAAGAACGTTAGTGGTAAATACTGTAACCTTTCTTTCTCCTTTAAGACTATATTACATAGCTGCTATACTATAAACTGTTTAATACCCCATTACTTACTGTACAAGGTGGCATGTAATTAAAATGTTGACGTGTTGTGCAGAGCACCAAATTCTTAAGCCTCTTCCTGAAGTATACTTAATAACCTCCCACCCAAAGTACTTGAAATTGTAAGAGTTCCTAGCCGTCTGCTGCACCATCAAAGCATTTTTGCATAAATTAACTGAAATAATTGAGATAAATGTAAGGTGGTTTTGCATTTTCTTCCACGCTTTTCATGTCTTTTAAACATTCTGTTGATAAGCAATAGTAATTAGAGAGTATTTAGGTTACGTAAGGACAAATTAGACAAGAGACACTAAGTACACTTTTCATAGAAACGGCACGAGCTGAGTTAGAGAAACACTTAATTCAGAAATGTCAGATGCCACTGTTTTCCGGAAAGGTTCTCATTAACCTTTGAAAATAACAAAGGCTTTCTGATGCCAGACCTATCAAGGGAAAAGCACATACAGGGGAATAAGATAAGTTCTTGGGTTTTTTCAGTTGCTCTGGTTACCCCTAAAGTATACCACTTATGGGAAATATATATATCCCAACCCTAAATGGACTCCTCTGGGTTAGAGCTCCAAAATAGTCACCCCTACTTAATAGCAGATGAAAAAAAGATTCTTCACTCTTCTTGCAGCACAACAGTCATCTATTTTATCCCTTTTATATAATAGACTGAGATTACTGTGGCGTTTTTGCTTGTCGGTATTATATGGCAATCAAACTTCACAAAGGAGGATGTAATGCTGTTCTGGTGGACACAGAATATATGCCTTTGGCACTGATTTCATGAACCAAGTAAATGAGAGTCAAGGCAAACAGAGCAGGCAGGTTTCTCATTAGAGGTTTCACTCGCTTTGTTTAAGTCATTGGATAAATAAAAATATCTTTTTTTTTTGTTGCAGTGTTGTTGGAAAAATCCATTCCATAAATAGCAGGGACCGGAGCTCCTAAAATGAATTACATTTTTGTAATATGCTAGAGAATGTTGGGAGTTGTTATCCACAAGCTGGAGAATGTTGGGAGTTGCTCAGTGTTGGACTAGGGTGTATGGGGCCCACCGGGGCTGCCACCTCAGGACCCCCTCGCACCCTACGGGACACCCACATCATTCGCGAGCCCCAAGTCCCCACCCCAGAATGAAGCTCCAAACAAAACTGATCCCCTGCCCCCATGCACCTGCTTTTACCCCCATACACTTTATCTTTTCCTTGCCCTGGGGGCTGGGAGCACCTGCAGTCTCCAGCATGGAGTGGGTGTCCTGGATCAGCATGGCTCATGAGGGCATGGCTCAATCTAGCCCATTGTTTGTAATTATTGTTTGCATGTAAATAGTTTTCTTCAATTCACTTATTAAATTCCCACTCGTCATATATTTAAATCCATTTACAATAAACGCAGCAGCAGTGAAACAGCAAATGAAAAGGGTTAATTCAGGTCAAGCTATGACATATTCTTTCTAGGGTATGCTGCCATGAGTTATGACTTGCGCAAACCACCGCCTCAGCTTATTCACAAAATATATCCAAATTATGGCATGTAACCTTTATTTGTTACTTACAAAAAAATCAATAACACAGCACACAGAGAAACAATATTTGATTAAAGTAAGCTCGTGGAACCGGGGAACATTGCAACTCGGTTTGTGAAGTTCAGTTAAGTCATTTCTGCATGTGAATCACTGTTCTGTGCTCAGCAAGGTGATTCGTTTAAACACGATCTCTCGGTGGCAGCCGTTATAGTAAAGGATAAATGATCACTTGTGCTGCAAGATGCAGTTTATTATATTTTAAGACAAATGCATTTCTTTGTTTGCTCCAAGCAGCTTGAGCTTTTAAACGTGTTCGGCGTTTACTTTCCAATATATAATTATGTTCTACTGCTGAATGTAATTATTCAAGGACTGAGTGATTGTAATTTAAGATGAGACAATCCTTGTCAAACAGACCTATGTTTTGGAATTTGCATTTGATTGTTTTTCTCTATACTTCATACTTTTTTTATTCCTGTTCCAAGAAAAAAATATGAAATCACTTTCTGCATATGTAGCTTTCTTTATGTCGCTCTTCATTTTGACATATTTTTCAAGGATGCCTATACAGGTATGGAATCTGTTATGCTTAGGACCTGGAATTCAGCCGAATACGGACCTATTCCACCAAAATAAAAATTCAACTTAATTTCGGTTGCTCTTTTTGAATTCGAATTTCGAAATTTTTTCAATTTGAAATTCGACCATTGATATGGGGGGTCATTTATCAAAGGTCTAATTTTAGAGCAATGGGATTTTTTTAAACTCGAATAAATATAATATAACTGTATGTTACTTATGAAAAAATGAAAAATCAAATTTGAAGCGAGTCTTCATGCCCCAAAAAAATTAAACTTTTGCAAGTCAAATATTTTTTGACGCATAACTTTTTTTCGTCATATTGGAGTCTATGAGGCATAATTTTTGAAGCAAAACTCGGTGAAAATTTGGCTTATCATTACTAACATCTTCAATAGTTTAAGGGATCTCTGCCATTGACTTTTACATGAACTCAGCATGTTTTAGGTGGAGAATAGTCTAATTAGAACTGTCCAGGGTTGTGTTTGTGGTTTTAAATCTGAATTTGTGAGTTTTGACCAAAAATAAAATTAGAAAATTTGAATTTACTATTCGAACCTTAGTATATCTGCCCCTAAATAAACCCAATAGGATTGTTTTGCCTCCAGTATAAATTAATTATCTTCTTATGTTGAATAAAGTACAAAGTACGTTTTTATTATTACAGAGAGAAAGGAAATGATTTTTAAACATTTCTATGGAAGACAGCCTTCCCGTAATTCTGAGCTTTCTGGATTACAGATTTCTAGATAACTTATCCCATACCTGTATCGAGAGACATTTTAATACATGGGAGGAAGGTGAATTTGCCCAAAACCCACATTCACAGATGGACCAGAGGGATGAGGAAACTTTTTTGGCTGGCACGTTTTCACTGAAAAATTCATGTTTTTGACAGCAGAAAAAACTTCCATGAATTAGGACTAAAACACAGAGCTACTTTTTTGTTTTGGCAGGGGAAAATGCCTTGGAAAAGAAAGGCAGGACATATGGCTAAATCTCATTATTAGAATTTCAACGTGCATTTTGTTTTACTGAAAAAAATGTCCCCATTGATTCCATTACCTTTGGCAAATTTTGCAAACTTTTTGCAAACGGGTTAGTCATGTTCATCACTATAACCATCAGCAAAGGCTTTTAAATTAAGCAAACTTTTCGCTTTAATCAGCTGAAAAAGCTCTTCCATATTACCTTTTTATTGCTTTATTTTCTTTATTTTATTTTAGAAAACAAATGCTAAGACCATGCTATTTTCATCCTGAGCACAAATGACCTGCATTCTTAGCAGAAGAAGATGGCCACATAGCACAGAACAGATCAATCCAATAAAACATAATTTATTTTAGCTTTTATTACACATAAAACATAATTTATTTTAGCTTTTATTATGGGTTTGCTCTTCTCTCCAACAAAAAAAATATGATTGCATGGGGGTTGCGCTCCATTAATAACAATAGCAAAAGTACTTTAAACAGTGTTAATTCTGAAGAAACTTTGGAAGTTCCATTTAGTCAGGTTTTTGGAGAGAACCCTGATTCAAAATGTATGTGAGGTTAGGGAAATACTGCCCTAAAATGTGTTGAGGTGGGAGGGTGGAATCTGCTGAGACGCTTACAAGTAACTTATACAACCCTGCCTACAGTATTACTTTATATAATAATACCAAATGTTAATTAAATGCTGCATCCTTAAAGGGATACTGTCATGGAAAAACATGTTTTTTCAAAACGCATCAGTTAATAGTGCTGCTCCAGCAGTTATTCTGCACTGAAATCCATTTTTCAAAAGAGCAGACCGATTTTTTTATATTCAATTTTGAAATCTGACATAGGGCTAGACATATTGTCAGTTTCCCAGGTGCCCCCTGTCATGTGACTTGTGCTCTGATAAACTTCAGTCACTCTTTACTGCTGTACTACAAGTTGGAGTGATATCACCCCTCCCCCCAGCAGCCTAACAAAAGAACACAAAAGACAAAATGAATGGGAAGGTAACCTAATGGGAGCTCCCTAACACAAGATAACAGCTCCCTGGTAGATCTAAGAAGAACAACACTCAATAGTAAAAGTTCCATTGAGACTGATTCAGTTACATTAAGTTGGAGAAATAACAGCCTGCCAGAAAGTAGTTCCATCCTAAAGTGCAGGCACATGACTGGGGGCAGCTGAGAAACTGACAATATGTCTAGCCCCATGTCCGATTTCAAAATTGAACATAAAAAAATCTGTTTGCTCTTTTGAGAATTAAATTTCAGTGCAGAAGTCTGCTGGAGCAGCTCAGGAGTGCAGATACAAGGGCATCACTAAGTATAGCCTCTGACGCAAAGTCATTTCCCTGATTAGACCACTTTTGAACAACAACACCAGGTACTACCAGATAAAACACAAGTCTCGATACAAAAGAGCCACCATATCTTCTCCTACACAACTCGATTTACTGCCTTAAATACCCTGCATTCAAATGACTCATCAAGACAATATAAGCCACTTCATCATACACCTCTGATTGGCTACAAAAAACATTGGATAAAGAAGTACACTTATATATGGACAAGAAAAGTCTCAAGCAATACATTTATTTAGCCACTGCTCAATCAACACTTAGGGGGTTATTTACTAAACTCCGAATGCAAAAATCACAAAAAATTTGGGAATTCTTTATATAAAATCAGTCTTTTAAAAAATCACAAATTTACTAAACCCCGAGGATGGAAAAGTCTGAATCTGAAAATCCGGCATCTCAGACCTGTCGAGGTTGCATATAAGTCAATGGGAGAAGTCCCAATGATTTTTTGATGTGCACTGGGATTTGTGCAATACCCCAAAGTTTTCAGTTGAAAATTTCAAAAAAATCGTGAAAATCTGATTTTTTTCCCCGCAAAGCAAATTTTCGGGAAAATGTAATAATAAGTAAGCATAAAAAACCCGAGTGGATTTGATCGGCGTTTGTAGCAGAAAATATTGAGATACGTTCCGACTTTGATAAATAACCCCCTCACTGTACATCTTAGAGACAACATACAATTCTGACATTGTATAAAGTTCCAGCATGTAAAGTAGTTTGAATCCCTAATGCCAACCACCACTAGGGATGTAGCGAACTGTTCGCCGGCGAACTTGTTCGCGCGAACTTCGACCGTTCACGTCCGCCGAATGTTCGCGAACGTTGCGCGACGTTCGCATTTTGAGTTCGCGTTCGATTCGAATACAAATCGTTCGACCATTCGAATTCCTTCGACCGCTAAAAATCGAACGATTTCCATTCGTTCGAACAATTGTAAGCATTCGATCGAATGAAAAGCATTCGATCGAATGCTTCGATCGTTCGATTCGAATGAAAATCGCTTCGATCGTTCGATTCGAACGATTTTAGCGGGTGTTCGAAGTTCGCGAACGTTCGCATTTTTTGCCGGTGTTCGCGAACGGCGTTCGCGAACACCAAATCGGCAGTTCGCTACATCCCTAACCACCACTGTTTTAAAGGATCTCCAGTATCAGGAACAACAAGACATATGTCATGGTCTAAACTGTGGAGATTCTGATGGCAAGTATACCATCACATTTATTCATTACTGGGAATCAATCTACACAAATAGCAGTTTTACAAGACAAACAAAAACTATTTTGCAAAACATGGGGCCTATAGATATGCATATAGATTCCCAAAAGGCTTTAATCACACTAACTTTCTAATTAAACTAATATGGAGCGATTACGAATGCATATGCAACAGTTTCATACTCAATTGACAAGCAAAGCCCAAGAGAGAAACTCATATTATAATTATTGAAAGTGATTATGTATTAATTACTGGCTTACTATAATTATTCTTCTAACATGGTTTATGCTGAACTGGCTGAAAAAAATAACCATATACTTCAATAGGGACCCCCCCCCCCAGGGTAGGAAAACCTGGACCCAGGCCAGTAGATCTCACACACTGAAAACACCAGAGATGAGGCAACTCATTACATTGATTGCATATAGTTATGGATAGAGAAAATTAAATGTGTCATTCATTAATTTAATATATGCACTGCTATCAATATAGTTATATCCCAAAATTGGAGTGCTGTCACAGGTCTGTATCACCGAGTTGGTGTCAGGTGCCTTCAGGTGTCGGGCTCAATACTGCCCAAAAAGCCCAAAAATGTATATCACAAAGCAAGAGACCTGCGGCACAACTGTTGCAATTGATTAAGTGATTAGTATTTATTCATCTCATAAACAAAACGGCAACGTTTCGGGCCTCCACTGGGCCCTTTATCAAGCAGGCTTGATAAAGGGCCCAGTGGAGGCCCGAAACGTTGCCGTTTTGTTTATGAGATGAATAAATACTAATCACTTAATCAATTGCAACAGTTGTGCCGCAGGTCTCTTGCTTTGTGATCAATATAGTTATAATCATACATACACAAGCTATATGCATTTTAACTATAAAAGTGAATTAGAAGTATAATAAATGAACAAATAATTGCTTGTGGATTTCATACTGTACATTAAGGAACAGATTTATCATGGGTCGAATTTCAAGTTCATGGGAGTTATTTTAAGCTCCAATGAACTCCCATGAACTCGAAATTCGACCAACTGCAATTTATTAAAAAAAAAAAATTTTTGTACTTGGGTGAATAGGATCGACCCACAAACTTGAATCAAACTTGAATCGAATTTGATTTGAATTTTTTCACTGAAAAAAACTAGATTTTCAGGAAGGCAGCAAACAACTCCAAATTTATCCCAGGATACCCCCATAGGCTAAAACAGCAATTCAGCAGGATTACGGCGGCGAATAGTTGAATTCAAGTTCTTAAAGGGCAAGGAAAGTCTAAAATAGAATAAGGCTAGAAATGCTGTATTTTGTATATTAACATTAGCATGAACTTACTGCACCACAAAGCCTAATCAAACAAATCATTTATGCTTTCAAAGTTGGCCACAGGGGGCTGTCATCTTGTAACTTTGTTAAACATCTTTGCCTGACCCTAACCCTGCACATGCTCAGTGTGGTCTGGGCTGCTTAGGGATTGTCATAAACAAAGCTGCTTCAATTCTGCATGGCTGGTAAGTAAGGCGGGGGCTCCCCCTGCTGTTCATAAGTATGATTGTTTTCCTGCTCAGCAGTTAGGGACCATCTGACAATTCCTATCCATAGCAGTAAATGAAGGAAGAATTTCACTGCATACAGTCAGGTTTCTTAGAAAAACGGTACACAGTTTTTAATTAAAGTATATTGAAGATAGGTTTCTTTTTCATTAAAGAAAGTAAAAATGGGATTTTATTTTTTTTGCCTTTCCTTGTCCTTTAAAGGGCCTGTGTAAAAAATTAAACAATTGTTAAAATTTTAACAATTCCCTAGTCGAATTTGACAGTTTTGGCTATAAAAAAACTCAAAAATGTGAAATTTAAAATTTCGAATTTTCACTTCGACTTTTGATAATTCCTCACCTAGAGGACCACAGCTGAACTACTTCAATGTACTATATATACTGAAATTATCTAATGCTGTTTACATAATATGGGGCAGATTTATTAAGGCTCGAGTTATTAAATCCATGAAAATTCAAGTTTTCGAGTTGTATTTTGCAGTCAAAATTCTAATTTTCAGGTTCAAAAAAACTCAAATTGATCAAGTTTTTTTTTACAAAAAACTTGAATCTTCGAGATTTATTATACCGTGACCTTGGAAATTGCTCGAATTAGAAAATACACCACCTAAAACCTGTTGAAGTTCTGCAGAAGCCAGTGGCAGAGGTCACATGTATCATTTGAAGAGGTTAACAGCCTGCTTGATGTTCAAGCTTTTTTTCGATGGAGGAAGGTTTGCCTAAAACTCAATCAATTCGAGTTTTTGGGCTGCGGGACTCAAACTCACAGAATCGGGTTTGTTACATTAGAGTTTTTTTTCTTAAGTAATCATTCGAGTTTTGAGTTCATTACAATTGTTTAGAGGAAAAAAAAATAACTCTAACACTCGACCTTTGATAAATCAGCCCCTACATGTTGTTTATATTTTCATCTATGTTTTCTTAATCCTCTCTTTCCCCTAATGCAGGAAAAATGCCCTCTTGGCCCTACCCTACATTAAGCACCTTCCTGCAACAGATTGATGTGAAGAGAAGTGATATTAAATATAGAAAGATTAGAGGTCTCTGACCTATCATTCTATGTGACTTATTGTGTTATCATTTGCTAGGATTCCTCTAGTCTACAACTCCAATTATCTTCAGGATAATTTTAGTGATATATACACATATATTTTTTAATTTTATGTTAAAGCATTTGTTCTGTATAAAAACAAACTGAGTGAATAGATAGGCTGTGCAAAAAATGTTTCTAATATAGTTAGTTAGCCAAAAATGTAATGTATAAAGACTGGAGTGACTGGATGTGTAACATAATAGCCAGAACACTACTTCCTGCTTTGTATCTTTCTTATTGGTTACCCGGTAGTAACCAATCAGTGATTTGAGGGGGGGCCACATGGGTCATAACTGTTGCTTTTGAATCTGTGCTGAATGCTGAGAATCAATTGCAAACTTACTGAACAGTTATGTCCCATATGCCCCCCCCCCTTAAAGTCACTGACTAACTCAGAGTTAGAGAGCTGAAAAACAGGAAGTTGTATTCTATTATGTTAGACATTTTATTCTCATGTAAATGACGATTGGACATTTAGGGGCAGATTTACATAGGGTCGAATATCGAGGGTTAATTAACCCTCGATATTCGACTGCCGAATGTAAATCCTTCGACTTCCAATATCAAAGTCAAAGGATTTAGCGCTATTCCTACGATCGAACGATAATTTAATCCATCAATAGAAGGATTTTCCTTCGATCAGAAAATTGTTAGAAAGCCTATGGGGACCTTCCCCATAGGGTAACATTGGCCTCGGTAGGTTTTAGGTGGCGAACTAGGGGGTCCAAGTATTTTTTAAAGAGACAGTACTTCGACTATCGAATGGTCAAATAGTCGAATGATTTTTAGTTTGAATCGTTCAATTCAAAGTCGTAGTCGAAGGTCGAAGTAGCCTATTCAATGGTCGAAGTAGCCATATTCGACCATTCCAAATTCAAAGTATTTCTTCTATTCCTTCACTCGAGCTAAGTAAATGGGCCCCTTAATAAAATTTCCCAAAGAAAAGAGTTTTTTTGCCACAAAATACGAAACTCAAAAGCCAAGTGATTTTACATTGTGAGCAGCACTAAACATTCACAAAAACGCCATTTTAAACATCGCTTGAAATTTCAATTCACCTCTAAAGCCCGGAAACACATTTATCGTGCAGAAACGCGGCGTGGTTTTAAAAAAGTCGTCCACTGCATAAATACGCTAAGAGGTTTCAAGCTTAGGAAATGGCACACTACGCTAGTGTATTTACGTGACGGTCACCTTTTTTTAAAACCACGGCACAAACCCCGTGGCAAAAATGCATGTGTGTCCCAGGCCAGGACAGAAATCCTGATGTCCTATAAAAAGTAATCAAAATTAGTAAGGTACTCAAAATTTGTAAGATTCATAAAGTTGAACAGAGATTAGACAATATGCCAAAAAATCTGTATATCATCATGTATATTTTTGAATAATTGGCTTACTAAAAATATAACATTAAGTACTAACCCTGATATGAATAGAACATGCTGTAAAGACAAGTGATGGATGAGCGATATTGGACAGTTCCCCACCCTCCTTATGAGATCAGGGCTTTGGCTGGAAACCTTATTAAAGTCTTTTTCTTAAATTTTCCTGACAAAGAAAAAAACAGATACATTATGTTTTCCACTCTATTTGGTGTTTGTTCTGTAAACACAAGAATATATGAAACAAGCTTTCATTCAAAATTCACCACTTTTCCAAGCCAGTTATCTGGAAGAAATGATATATCATAGTCACTGTCAACATTTGGTGTCAAACACAAATTTTATATGAAGTAAAGAAAACATAAAAAGCTGTCAGAATTCTCATTTGCACTTGACATTGCTTTGGCACTTTGAAAACTTGTGTATCATGAAGCTGATCGTCAAAAATCAAAGAGATGCAAATCAGAGCAGTCGGCAAAATGTATCCAGCTCAGCCAACACAGAATGCAGCAGAATGGAACCACATCATACTGGTTTATGCTTCAGTGTTCGCTGAACTACATCTAATTTACAACCAATATGTTTATCAACATTCTCAACTTCGTGGCTTTAGAGGTTTTTTTGAAGCAAAGAAATAACTCATGTTCTATAAAACTACGAATAGCATGTAATTTATTAAAAGATCTGAATATAAAAAGTAAGAACTTAAAAAAAAACGATGCTCTAAAAAATAGAAAAACCTCGGAAAATGTATTTTCTTTGGACAATTACTAGCGAAAAGAATCCAAAAACTAAACAAAGGTCCAATAGGATCAGTACAGCTCCCATTAGGCATTAGGGTATTTATGCATTAGGGTATTTAAAGATTTTTACACTTTTCAAAATCCACAAATTTTTTGAAAAAAATATTGGCTATTAGTAAATAGGCCCCTTGGAGTTTCTGCTTTGCCAGTTACTTTTTGCGTTACATAGCTATTCCCTACATCTGTTTCCTAAGGTAAATAGATGTTCATTATTAAAGAAGGGAAGAGAAAGAGGGTAAGACAATTCTTGTCTTTATACCAGCCCTCCCCTTCCGATGCCCACCAATCTCCACTCTGGGCAACCCTTCCCAGAAATCCTTCTGTAAAGAAGTTGACCAAACACAGTTACAAATGCAAGAAAACTCACCAACAAGAATTCTGCTGACCACAAATATAGTGACAGATGCAAGAGAATTCACAATGCTGCTTGTTATTTTATATAAGGAGATTATTGGAAAACTTTTAGCTTCATTATACAAGTATAGGACCTATTATCCAGAACGGTCAGGACCTGGGGTTTTCTGGATAAGGAGTCTTTCTGTAATTTGGATGTCCATACCTTAAGTCTACTAAAAAAATCATTAAAATCTTAAATAAACCTAATAAAATTGTTTAGCACCAATAAGGATAGTTTTATAGCTTAGTTGGGACCATTTTATTATTACAGTGAAAAAGAAAATCCATTTTAAATTAATTATTATTATTATTATTTGCTTAAAATTGAGTTGTAAGGTTCTGCTGGAATTTAAGACAAGAACCTTTGGGTTTCTGGCTCTATATCATTTCCACTGGGCCAGATGAGAAGCTAGCAGGTTTGTTTGCTATCTCTCACCTGGCCGTTACCACCCTTCCCAACATTCTCCTCTATATTATCAAGGTTTGTAGCATGATGGGAGCAATCCTTGAGGTGGAGTCTTAAGATGGCCATACACGTAGCAATCTGCTCATTTGCGATTACGCAAAATAAGATGATCTCTCACGATATGCTCAAATTGAGGTGGGCAATAAAGGGCCGATCATCATCGTGAGCCGATCGACATCTGGCCAACTTTGGGCAGATATCAATCGGGGAAGCCCGTCGGAGGGCCCCACACACTCGCTCTGTCGGCAGCTTTAATTGGCCCGTGTATGACCAGTTTTAAAGCAACATCGTGCTACAAATTCCTCCAAGACCTGCAGCCAAACTGATGTAATGTTCACATTTGACTCTTTCTTCTTGATTTCTTGTTGCCAAAGACAACCTAAACAACACAATATCTGCTAGTGTGAAATTTGATTACAATGTCATTTTGACTAGCACAAATTACCTGATATACTGCTGGGATTGATTAGATGGAAGATTTGGTTCCTTCTTTAGACAGTTGGGGGAGCAAGAGGGTCAGTTCAGAAAGGTAGATTGGCCTTTAAAGGTGAACTACCCATTGATTTTGCTTCTGATACAACTGACCACATAATGTATAATAATAAAGAATAATAATAACAATGTGTGTTTAGCTGTAGTAGGAAATGGTGTTGACTAGAGTAAATTATTTGGGTGCTGTTCATCTTAAAGTGAGAGCAGGTATGGAATCCATAATCCAGAAAGCTCTGAATTACAGGAAGGCCAAACCAATTTCTTTCTTTTCTGTAATAATAAAATGGATCCAACTAAAATAATTTGAATCCTTACTGGAGGCAAAATAATCCTACTGGGTTTATTAAATGTTTAATTATTTTCTAGCAGACTTAAGGTATGGAGTAGTAATGGGGGCGAATAAATTCGGCAGGTGCGAATCTGCGGTGAATAAATTCACGAAACTGCAGCGTAAAATTTGCTGGAGTCGCAAAAATGTGGACGGATGTCGGAAAAGTCACTCGCATCAAAACCGTTATGTAAACATTATTCGGACGCCCATTGACTTTAACGCCAGGATTAAAATTGATGCAAACATCAGAATTGACGCGGATGGCAAAATTCGCGCTCTGCAAATTTTTTCGCCATATTTTAAATTTTGCTGAAAATTCACAATTTTTATGGCAAAGCAAAACAGGACAAATATGCCCATCACTAGTATGGAGATTCAAATTACAGAAAGATATTAAACATTATTTGAAAAAACCCAGGTCCTGAGCATTTGGTATAACTGATCCTACACTTATATAGCATGAAAATTGGGATATAAGTGCTCTTCAATATTTTTATCCCTATTTAGAAAGCATTTTACCATACCGTACTTTTCCATGCAGAATTTGTGTTCCAATCTAAATTTGTCCCATTGACATTATTGGGCTATGTCATTTCTAAAATGGAGTAAAATAAAAATGTGGGGAAAAACATTTTCATAGATATGTCAATTAGGTCTTTGTAATGGATTCTGTTCATTTGGCCATGGCTTAAATGTTTTACACAGCTTTATAAATATAGCCCTTTGAGTGATATGAACCCAGATAGCTGGAGGGGAGATACATAACTCTGGGTTCATTACATAAGTGCATTTGTGCCGGATGAGTAATGAAAGGGTGAATTTAAATGAAAGAATTTGACAAGTAATATGGCAAGATTAGGTTGAGGTATTTGTCATTGTTATTGCTTTCTTGGGGCCGAGCGGTATAATTGTAGCAAGTATAATAAGAGTTGTGCAGTTACAGACATACAGTAAGCTCAAGCCTGGAGGAAGGGTTATCAGGGACATACAAAAAGGAACATTTGATAAAAAAAAACTTGATTGAGCACAGGTTAATAAGCGAACAGGGACATTGCAGGAGATTAAATCCGGGACTGAGAAAAAGGCAAAGAATTGAAGGAGCTTTATATGAGAGAGAAATAATTCTGTGGAGGATGCAGAATTTAATAAGGAGGCAGCAGAGAGAATTCGGTATACGGGAAGCAGACACCAATCAAGGGAATAATGTAGTTATACCTGCAACAGCATTTTGGAAAGATTGATGTATAAAAGGATGCGAGTCAGAGAGAGAGAAAGAGAGAGAATCAGGGCATAGTGAGCACTGAAACAACACACTCACATTTATCTTCTCTAGAAACAAAGAAAATGATAGATTAGTAACAGTAGAGTAATAAAAATTGCAGTTTAGGGTAAATACATACATATAATGAAGGGACATATTTATAAAGGCGATGTTATAAATGGTAATGGTATAAATTGTATATTTATAGTGTTATCATTTCAGTTTTTATCTGCACATTAATGACAAGCATTGTATAAAAAATCCATAATGCTAGCTATTAATAAACAAGCATTTTTTTCCGGAAGTGAGTATTTATTGGAGGGGTACTAAGAGGTTGTGGAAATGATCCCTATGGTGTTTTGTATAAGCAAAGCGAGTAAAACTGAACCTTGTCAATGGCTGTGTTTTTGCTGTTGTGTATGATGGGTCATTTATTACTCCGCGGAGGGACACACAAGCCTTTTTGGAAAGTGCTTGCACCCCCTGATCTGCTACATTATTGATCACCAGATGAAAAATCCAGTGCTCAGTGAAGAGAACCGTATCACAAGGCACAGCTAGCCCTGTCCTCATCACCTGCCTTTGGGTAAGCAGTAAGGACGGGCCCCATTGCATGCTGCATCTTCTGCCGCTCTATACCTTGTGCCTCTGAAAGATGCACAAAGTACAGAGTGGAAAGGGGGAGCCTATATACCTCCTAGAGTCCCCTAGAGTCAGACTAAGTTGGCGGGACACCAAGAAAAAATCCAATGGCCTTTGAGGTCCCTGCCAACCCAGGCCTGCTCCTTGCCGGAAACTGGGTGTACCCCTCACTCCCAATCATGCTAAGGAAAAAGTACAACTTGTGTGTGCGGGTAGGTAAGGTAGGTTGATTATGCTGGAACTCATGTCTGGGGTGGGGGCCCTAGACAGGTGGGTAGTCCCCCAACGGGTGGGGGACCCTGAATTAGCAGCACTGGCGGGCCCCACACACCCCAGACCAACACTGCTGCCTGCCCATCACTAATACAAAGCTGACTACCACAGTTAGGGCTGTATTAGCAAAGGAAACTGCAGGTCTTCAAATTGGAGCACAGAGGCCTGCTGTGTCAGAAAGCTTTTGCTATGACTTTTTTTTTTTTTTTTTTTTAAATATAAAGAGTTTTTTCAGCACATATCCTAGCTAAGATCTAAAACCTTTAAGGGTCATTTACAGCGCAGTTGCACTGGTGCAATTTTCCTCATCAAGTCAGTTGCTCTTCAAAATGTGGTCTTTGTACGTCCATATAGTTGCGTTTGACTTTCCTTCCTGCCTCTCATTCTGAATTGAGCGCAGTTGCACCTATTGACATAGAGCAGGGGTAGGCAACCCGCGGCTCTGGAGCCTCATGCGGCTCTTCATCCTGCTTGCTGCGGCTCAGTCTTGCGGCTTTGCCTGTCACATCATCTATACAGCCCTCGCACCTGCTGGCGGCTTCATGAATGTGCAACCGTGGTAAGCTAACGTTTAGTTTACCGCGGTCGCACACTCAGTAAGCCGCCAGCAGGTGTGAGGGCTGTATAGATGTCCCAGGAGTGACAGGCAAAACCGAGCCACAGCAAAAAGTTTCATCGTGGTCCTTACTGCGGTCACACACTCAAGACAAGAAAGGGAAGATCAGCATGGAGCTTCAGAAACAGAAGTCACATTTAACAGATGAGAACACTAGTATTTAATAGGGCTATTCAGTATTTAATTTATTTCAAAGTAGGCCTGCACACACACTGCACTTTTGTCTGTTGTTGTAACAGTTGAAATTAAAAAAAGGTTAAACGTTTTAAAAGTTTATAAGCTGTGTTATGTTTTGCAGCTCCAGTCTATTTTTCTTTAGTGGAAGAGGGGGCAAAATGGCTCTTTTGATAGTAAAGGTTGCTGACCCCTGACATAGAGGAACCCTGGAGCTACCACTACTTCCAGACCAGGTGATGTCTCCAGGGATCTCTCAGGACTGTGCGTCAATAAGCTCTTTAGTCTAAAGAATCAGGACCACAAGCCACTTTCAAGTGGAACACTGGAAATGATGGGTTGTTTGCCTTCCAAACACTTTTCTCAGTTCAGTTGTTTTCAGATTGTTCAGCAGAAATAAAACATTTTTTAATTACTTTCCATTTTTAATTTTTTACAGTTTTTTTTCCAAAACTGAAGTCTAAAGTGTGTGATGTTCAGTCTGGCAACTCTGTAATTCAAGTGCAGATTCTGAACTGTTACAATTTGCTCCATTAGTTAATACATTTCTCAGCAGTATCTGTGGAATATTAGCAACTATTGTATCAATTCTAACAGCTGCCTTTAATGAAACTCTTGTGCTTTTACAGGGACAAGGATAAGAAATTTTTCAACTAATGTATCAATTTAGAGCAGTTATAAAGTCTGCGACACCCCCGCTCCCAGAGCCGCTTTAGAAAGACACAAGAAGGGAAAAATAAAACTTTAATATTAGAAAAATGGTCACAAATAGAAAGTAATTGGAAAAAGTCTTTATTTCTGGTGAACAATCTGAAAACATCTGAACTGTAAAAAGTGTTGGAAGGTGAACAACCCCTTTAATATTGATGCATCGGCCACAATTGTGTCATGTACAACACCCCCTTGCAGCCACAACAATGCTGGAAATCTGAGAATAACGCTGCATTATGGGGAAAAAAACATGGCACTTGTGCTCAGTATTGCACTTTGCTCACTGTACTTGTGGATGTAAATGATCCCAGTAGGGTTTCAGCGGAAACTGTGCAAAAAAAAAAAAACATGGTACCCTGCAGTGCTGCTGAACATGGCATCAGTCTTCCTTATGTATTTAGTCTGCAACTGGAATTAGGATGATGTGGGATAAGGAAATCAATAACAAAGATCAGCATTTGTATTTATTACAAGGTGGAGCAGAAAGTCACACAATTCACTGGAGGCCCTGCACAGAAATTGATAACCAATAGTGAGCCAATAGCAGAGGGTCAAAGTGCCAGAGCAGGGCTGTGATTGGTTAGATTGTACGCATGCTAACCAATCACTAACCAAAGAGTGACTAAAACAACAAGGCACAAGGAACATTGAACCATCATAACACTAAAATAAAACAAATAAATAATGATAATGCTTTAGAAAAATGTTATATTCACACAAACCTAAAAAAAGAAGGCACCAGTAATTGGGATGAGTGGGCTTGTATCAATTACAGGATACATTATAGTGGGTAGAAATGAAGCACATTTACAGATAAATTCTAAAGGGCATTTGCTTTTTTTTTTTTTATGGCATTTTAATAGGTTTTGCTGTCTACGTCTTCACTTTTTACTTAACTGAAACCGCATAAATTTTCCTTGGGAAAGTGATAAACAACGGAAAAGAAAATATAGTGCTGGTGACACCACTTTACCGGCAAGTCTTGGCATGCAAAATTCCAACAATTCCAAAATTGACTTATTTCTCTGCTGCAGTTCTGTTTATATTATTTTGGTACATTTGCTTATACGTGTATCTGCTCTGATGTCTTGAGACATCTTTAATCTGCTGTTTAAAGGGGTTGTTCACCTTTAAATTAACCTTTAGTATGATGTAGAGAGTGACATTCTGAGCCAATTTACAATTCAGCAGTTCTCCAGTTTGCAATTTTAGCAACTGGCTGCTAGGGTCCAAATTACCATAGCAACCATGCATTGATTTGAATAAGAGACTGGAATATGAATAGGAGAAGGAGTGAACAGAAATTGAGTAATAAAAAGTAGCAATAACATTACAGAACATTTGTTTTTTTTAGATGGGGTCAGTGACCCCCATTTGAAAGCTTTGAAAAAGAAGGCAAAAAAATCAAAAATGATAACAAAGAAAACATGAAGGCCAATTGAAAAACATTAGCCATACTATAACATACTAAAAATTAACATAACCATCTAACAACCACCAACCCTCTGGTCAGTTATTTTCAATGGAGCTTGACTGGAACAAACCATCTGGTCATGCCAACCTCCCACCGGTAGCATTAGCAGCCCTCCTTTTGTTTTTCTGCCCCAGGGACACAGAAAGCACACTTGTATGGGAAGAATTCTCAACATGAGAAACAGCCGGAGGTCGGAAGCCGGCAGTGTAAGGTTGCGGTCCGCGACCTGCAAATGTGGTAAACCTGCGGGTCCCGTGGGTAGTGGGCTGGCCCGCACATCATTAATTTCCACGCATTTTTTTCCCAAAAAAAGTGAGAATCTCATTGTCCCATTCGTTTTCAATGAGGCCAAAAATCTTGAATGATTTAATAAACTGGGAAAATAAATGAATAAATAAAGTTGTCAGAGAACATTCCCAGAGGAAATTCCCAGTTTTTTCTGGCAACTTTTCGTGGTTTTATTTTTTAATTAAATGGCGACTATTCGTTTTTTCACTGTGTTTTTTTCTCGAATTGTGAAAAAAACTAAAACTCGATTTTTGATAAATCGGCCCCTAAGTCTACTAAAATTAGTTAATCATTAATCAAACCCAATAGGCTGGTTTTGCTTCCAGTAAGGATTAATTATATATTAGTTTGGATCAAATACAAGGTACTGTTTTATTATTACAGAGAAAAATAAAATTGTTTATAAAAATTTGGATTATTTGGATAAAATAGAGTTATTCTTAACTTTCTGGATAATGGATCTCAACCCATACCTGTGGAGACAGCATTTGAGGTTCTGTTCTATGAATTATTTTGAGAGTAACAACAAATTTTGCATGGAACATATTGGTCTCTGGACTGTTCTCTATTAGGGAAAACTAGTTTAGGTCCAAGCCAGTTTTTATTCATAATATAGTGTCCTGCAAGGTTGTATAGAAGTCGATGGGAAAGTTTTCTGACAACGTTATTTATTTATTTTTCCAGTTTATAAAACTAGGGTTGCACAGAATCCACTATTTTGGATTCGGCCGAACCCTCGAATCCTTTGTGAAAGATTTGGCCAAATACCGAACCGAACCCTAATTTGCATATGCAAATTAGGGGTGGGAAGGGGGAAAACAAATTTACTTCCTTTTTTTGACGAAAAGTCATGTGATTTCCCTCCCCACCCCTAATTTGCATATTAGGATTCAGATTCGGTTCGGCCGGGCAGAAGGATCGGCCAAATCCTGCTGAAAAAGGCCAAATCCTGGACGAATCCTGGCCGAATCCCGAACCGAATCATGGATTTGGTGCATCCCTAATTAAAACATTTGAGATTTTCAGCCTCATTGAAAATGAATTAAACAATGAGATTCTCAATGGCTTGCAACTTTTTTCACAGTAATATTTTGTCACATTTTCGTAAATAAGCTAGCATTCGAGAAAACAGTTGCACGAGTTTTATCGTTGGTTTTTTTTCCATGTACGTGTTTTTTTTTTCACAAACTTGGTTTTTGATAAATCTTCCCCGATATCCACAAAAAAGGCCTTGAAATAATCAAAGTTTCTTCAGTATCTGTTGTGCAAAGAATTTTTGTTTGGTGAGATTAATAATAAAAGACTTTTATGGAGAACTTCTATTTCTAAATATAAACAAGTTGGTCCCATTAGAGTCAGGTGATTACCACTCGAAAATACTGCATTTTGAGGCTAAGCAATAACAATGACATTCTATGAAGAGGAAACCTTTGCTGCCCATCATACTGGAAATCCAAGAAATCAGTGAGCTGATATCTGAATATACAATAAAAGGCTAAGTAAATGTAAAGAATACTTACATTTGCCCAGGAGCAGTAACCCAAAGCACCCAATCAGCAGGTAGCATTTACAGGTCATGTGTTTAAAAGCATATGTTTTATTGGTTGATATGGGTAACTGCTCCTGGGCAAATGTAGTGCCTTTTATCACATATGGGGGTAGCAGTAGGAGGAGCAGTAACCCATAGCAACCAATAAGATGTATTCTTTTAACAAATGACTGTAAATACTACCTGCTGATTGGATGCTTTGGGTTTCTGCTCCTGGGCAAATGTAAGTATTATTTACCAGTGTTTTCAGTTATTATAATTTATTACATTAGAACCCCATTTTATGTTTTTCAGGGGACCAGAATAAAATGGTATAAAATCCAGAAAAATGTCAAATCAGGGAAATGTATTATGCATAATATATACATGGGGCCACAAAACAACAATGTAAAATGAGGGAAAACTTACAATCAGGTGATGTAAAATTTAGGTTTTTCACTGTATTCACTTTTATTAATGGAAATGCCTGCCATAGGCTCATTTGTTTTCTGGATAAAATCTGCATGTCACCACAACTATTAAAAACTAATGGCTGGCTCCTTGGCAGTACTAAGCACTACTCCACTACTGAGAAAACAGCCCATGCACTAGACTTTTTACAGGTATGGGACCTACAATCCAGATTGCTCAGAACCTGGGGTTTTCCAGATAAGGGATCTTTCCGTAATTGGTATATCCATAACCCCAATATAGGATTGTTTTCCCACCAATAAGGATTAATTCTCTTAGTTTGGATCAATTACAAGGTACTGTTTTATTATTACAGAAAAAAGGGAAAACATTTTAAAAATATGAATTAATTGAGCCTATGGGAGATGGCCATCCTGTAAATCGGAGCTTTCTGGATAACGTATTTCGAGATAACAGATTCCATACCTGTACTAATGGGGAGATTTTAGATATTATTAGCTAACTATATTATTATCTAATTATCTAAGTATTATTACAGAGAAAAAGGAAATGTGTTTTCAAATTTTGAATTATTTGATTAAAGCGGAGTCTGTGAAAAACTTCCCGTAATTCCGAGCTTTCTACATAATGGGTTACCAGATAACAGATCCTATACCTGTAGAAGACAAATGATATTCCCTGAGATGTATAGACCGCAATATACACTTCTTTTTTTTTAAGACTGCTGAAATCTCTTAATTTCATAAAGTGAGAGAAAGAGTGAGAGAGAGGGAAAATGAGATTTCAAGGAAATGTAATTAAGCCTGTGCAAGAAAGAAGGAAGACAATCAATGGCATTTCGAAAACGATTCAAAGAATGTCACTTGTGAATACAGTTCATTTTCCCAGCAGAAAACAACATGTCAGCAATGCATGAGGCTTGTGAACATGAATAATACAGTGACATTTTTATTCTGTTGAAATGCTTAAGAAATCTGCTCTACGGGAGGGTAATGTCATTATAGTATGGTCCTCTGCACATGTACAAGGCTGTACAAACATTTTCTCAACATTTCTGGACATAATAGACAAATCAGAATTCACATGAGCATGAGCAACACTTATAGGCAACGTGCATCTGAATCTCCCAGAATATATGCAGTGATAGGCACAATAGACAGGCCATAATTAAATCCGAATGATTTTCTGCACGTTAGAACCCATTACTGATTATGAATTGTTACGTGACTTTACTGGAGTTGCCCTTATCCTTTTTATTGTTCCTTAATGGGTAAGAGAAGTAAGCATAAATAAAAGATGAAAAGGGGGTCTGGGAATGGGTTGAAAAAGTTCAGCTAATTGATAGATCACTTGATGTAATGGGCAGCGAAAAAAAATCCTCAAGAGTCATATGGCTCTACATGAGCCAAGGTTATTGACAGGTTGTTCATCAAAGACAATTAATAGATAGTAATAAACATTATATTAAACACTGGTTGCTATACTGTCACATGCTAATGTATTTAAAGCTTTTACCGTCTTAATGAAGGCAACGAACAGCAAAGTATGACCAGTCACTGATCAAAAAGAATCAGCTATATTGCTGTAACCTATTTCATGACCTTGAAGTGGGCAGCCATAGAACCATTGGAGTGTCTGCCAAAAATATAAAAGTACAGAAGGTATTAAAGTGACAACGTGTGATTGTTCACAAATGCAAGATGAAAGCACCAGTAATCCCATAAAAGAGATGCCCTAAATACTTGAGCACACAATGCAATGATTTCGAGTAAGCCTGATCATTTTTTTTACATAGCTGTGCCTCTATCTACTGGGCTTTTGGGGCAGGTCATGAATATTTATTGCAAATAACGGGCCAAGTGAAGTTTTTATCACTGAAAAAGCTTAATTTCATTGGATATCAGAAAAACTTGATAAAATAGAGTAAAAACCCGAATCTCTCACATTTTTTTTGGGCTGTTTCCTAAATTTCTCAAATTCTTCAGGCAATTCTCCTGAATCATTCGAATTTTGTGAGTTTTGGCCGGAAACCCTGAAATAGAAGGATCTTTGGGCTAAACCCAGCGCAGACCACATAAACTTCAAATTGAGATAGGTGCCTCTCCCATTGACTTATACAGGACCTCGACAGGTCTGAGATGGTGGATTTTCACATTCTGGCTTTTTGCAGCATCCTGGTATAATAAATCTCGAAAAATTTTAGTTTTTTTCCCTCCTTTCTATTGAAATTTTTTTTTTTGAGATTCTAACATTTGGATATATAATGAAAAGTAGAGGGGATATATATATATATATATATCAGTATGGTTGCCCATGAAATGGACACATTTACCTAGGCTCTGTTTAGTTACATACTAGTGATATTGCCCTGCAAAAGTATATTATATGTTATATGAAGACTTTAATGTACAACATAATTATCATAATTTAGAAATGTTTCCCTAACCAATCAATGTGTTTCTTTATAAGTCTAGTAGAGCACTTTATTCTTTTAACTGGGGAGAAACTTGATTCCTGCCTTTTGCTGAATTCTGTCAATTTGTAATACAAGTATGGGACCTGTTATCCAGAATGCTCATGACCTGGGGTTTTCCAGATAATAGGTCTTTCCTAAATTTGGATCGCCATGCCTTAAGTAATTTAAGCATTAATTAAACCTAATAGGATTATTATGCCTCCAACAAGGATGCACTATATCTTAGCTGGGATCATGTACTGTTGTATTATAAGGAAATCACTTTAAAAAATTAGAATAATTTGATTAAAATGGAATGTATGGGAGCTGGCCTTCCCATAATTTGGAACTTTCTGGATAAAGGGTTTCTGGATAATATATCCCATACCTGTTCAATCAATTAAAAATTCTGTACCATTTTTGAAATAATTATGGTCTAATATAGCCTTTAGGAGGCTTCTTCTGCCTAGAAGATGTGTTAGCTTCCTCTGTTAAATCACCAGACATCCTTTCTCTCTACCTGATGGATTTGTGTCAAAGTCGGTTATTTTGTTTTTGTTTGTGCTGGAATCAGATACATGAGTGAGCTCTAATACATCTGCTAGGAAAGGGAGCCCTCCAAAAACTGCCTTAGGTCTGTCAATCAAAATCAGACTCCTGACTTCTGTATGAAGAGAAAAGAGACAGATACTGAGAGGAGGATAGGGAAGACTTCATTTGAATTGATTATATTTAGAACGTTTCTTATTTCAGTATAATGAAGTTCATCTAAAATTTTCACTTTCACGAAAGTTAGCTTTTAATTTAATCATCTTTGTCTGATTCAAGTTTTATTTTCGTAAATTGAGAAAAAACTGGATCAGGTTTATTCATGATTTTATTTTGAATACCTTTCTTGATGCTCAAAAGAGAATACACACACACACACAAGAAACAACTATTGTGACATTTTATTGGGGGAGAAATAATTGTGCTGCCTTACAGAGTAATGGGGAAAAAAAATAGTTGGTAAGAATACCAATTTTCCGTTTCCATTCCATCCTAACAGGCAGCACACCTGGGAATTTGTGACTTTCTAATAAGGGAAAGAAGCATTTATTATAGTTTGTTCTTTAAGACTGCTTAAAGAATTTTTCTTCCAAAGACTGCAGCTGGACTGCTTTGAGACTTGACTATGTAGCTTCTTGACTATGGGACAGATTTAAAATGAGCAAATAACATTTTTTTTTAAAAAAATTTGCCAAAATGACACTGCCAAGTTAGTTAAAGGCAAGTCAGCGCTGTAAAATGTTTAGCACTGTTGTACCAGGCAAATTTTCGCTCAGGGGAACGATCGTTAATCAACTAGTTCATCAAAGTGTGAAAGTTTTTATTCGTTACCCATTTCACCAAAATCTATTTCACCAGGTTCTGACTGGCAAAATAATACAATGACGCTACATCCTCAACATTATTATGTCAGTGACATCATATCCTGTATTCAAAAAAAAGTCATAAGAAAAAGTCAAAACGCTGGGGTTTTTTTTAAAGTGGGATTCAGTTTACAAAAACATCAAAAATATCTTGTTTACACTTTAACATTTGAAGCCCATGCCACATTTGTTTTAGGATGGGATCATGTTAGAAGATCTCTCTTCTTTTTTTTTTATTTTGCTTTGTTGGACATTTTTAATAAAAAGCGTCTACTTCCAGCAATTTCAGCAACATCACTAATACATACATATGACCTTTATATACCCGATGAATTTAAATTGACATAAACATAAGTTAATGAAATTTTGCTAGGAAGGAAGTAATACTAGAGAAAATTTGCGAAAATACAAAAAGTACGCCAGCGGGATGCAATTGCGCATTTTGATGAATATGTATTTGACATGAAATAACATCTGATGTAGTTGCATAAAGTATGGCGTGGGCTTCCGAATCAAAATTTCGCACATAAGTAAATGTGCCCCTGTGTCTTTTAGTGATACATAAGCTCTTTCTGCCCAAGACATTTCCACTCCTTATATAGAGCAAGTGCTTACAAAAGGTCCCGGTTCTTTGTTTTCCATTTTATGACACATAGTTATTTGCTCTTTAATTCCTCTTGACACATTTTGAAGTCTAATAGGAAGAAGCCTTTAGATTTGCTTTGTTCTCTGATTCTGTTGAGATATATTTCCTGGCATCTCTTAACTGTCATTTTCCGGATTCAAGTATTAACTTCTTTAAGGACATCTCTGGAAGAGGTTCAAAGAGAGCAGCACACAACCTTTAAAGAATAAGGTTGAGGTCCCAGGAGATACAATAGAGTCAGTGTGAGGTTTTAATCTTGAAATTGCATTTGAGAAGCTTTTGGAAAAATCTGCAGAGAGTAATGGAAAGATTGTCCAACAAAGCTGATACATGTCAAGGTCTTGTTGCAAAGAAACCAAGATTCTTGACATTTTGCTGCTTTGAGGTGACAACTTTTGATCTAAACACCATTTGGAATACTTTGCACAGATTTTATTATAGTGCAGAGAAGCTGAGTGGAAAAAATAAATCCCATTGGAAAAAGAAAGCATTTGGGAAATGTGGGCTTGTATACCTGGTAACCAAGATGTCCTGCATTTGGCATTGGATTTTGTCTGTTTATGGATATCCCTGGATGTCTGGATTGTTTAATGAAATATTGTTTTGTTAAATGGATATTCTCCTTGTGTTTCTTTTCTTGCTTTCTCTGGATTTGTTCTTGCTTATGTTATCACCGGAGTTATAGGGTAGAACTTTCTGATATGAAGCATAACAAAAGTGGTTTAAAGCTGGGCTAACTTAGATTATAATCACAGCAAGCTTTTAGAAAAATGCAGTTCCTTCTTCAGGGGTGCTTTGCCAAAAAGGCGAGTTGAGGCTGTCGCCTCAGGCGGCAGCGCCCCACTAGGTACCAGGGGCAGCAAAAATGCTGCTCCTGGTACTTTAAGAGCAAATTTCCAGGGGAGGGGGGCAGCAGCAACTGCTGCTGCCTCAGGTGGCAGAGGGGCCAGGATCGCCCCTGTCCTTCTTCAAAGGGGCTAAACAGTCTAACAGAGCTAACACGGTACACAGGAGGAATCCCATGCTCTCTTGCTGAGAGTGAATCTAGCACTTTTAGATCTAGGAGGTCGTCTTGTGGATCTTCTACAAACAATGTTTCCACAAAACATTTTCGAGGGAATGTAATAAAAGTTGCAAAGAGCAAAACAGTTTGCACAAATAAGAATGAAAATGTGCATTTCGCAATGTAATACTTTTCCTTAAGCTGTTATTGCATTGGGAATTTTCATTGCACATTGGCAATTTTCATTGCGCATCGCCAATTTTCATTGCACATTGCAAGAAGTGCTTGAAGGTGTCATAGGGGCAAATTTACTAAAGAGCGAAGTGACTAAAGCTGGCGAAAATTCGCCAGCATGATGTAATTTCAGTACTTCACCAATTTATTAACGGGCACAGGCGTAACTTCGCTAGCGAAAGAGACTGACGCTGACACTCATTTGCACTAGACGAAGTTGCGCTCTGGCAAAGGGACTCAACTGTGCAAATTCTCTAAGATGCGATTTTACTGAACGTTACCTCTTGCACCAGACTTGCCTTCGCCACCTCAGACCAGGCGAAGTGCAATGAAGTGTATAGGACGTCCCAAAAAAACGCTGGTGTCTTTTCCTTTTTTCAGGGTGATAGGCTGCAAAAGAGCGTCAATTTTTTTTTGGGGTAACCAGCTTCCCCCCATACATTTCCTAACATATGGCACATAAACTATACACTGTGTAGGCCTATAGAACAACTTTATTTTATTTTATTAAGCTTCCCTGGGCTTGTGTAGTGTAATGTATTTGCTGCAACATATACTTCCATTCAAATTTAACCTCCCGCAATATGCAAATTAGCCAACGCTAGCGCAACTTTGCCAGCGTTCAGCACCCTGCACACAACTTCACATGTTAGTGAATTAGCATTGTCTCAGCAAATTTTTTCCTGGCGAAGTGTTTGCTTCCTGCGAAGCCGTCTCTGGCAAATTTTCGCCACTTAGTAAATTTGCCCCCTAATCTTTTGGAGCAAAAGTAACAACTTTTTCAGTAAGAAGTTTTATTACATGCACTGCGCACTGGCGCAAACAATAAAATTCGAAACTTTCTTCCACTGTCGGTCGCTAAAAGCTATATTAAATTCGCACAAAGGAAAAATTGTTCGCACAGAGGCAAAACTTTTCTCATTGCAAATATTTTTTCCGTTATCGACTTTTTTATTACATTCCATCATAAGGCTTTATTATTTGCTTAATCACCTGTAAGATTGTAAATGAGTGCATATCAGTGTCAAATAGCCTTCCCAGATGAAATGGTACATAACCTGTTCTTGGATAAGAGCTCAGCCTTCATCCATAAATCTTATAATCAAATGTGCCATGAGTTTAAATGGGGTTTTAAAGGACCTGACACCTTGAGAAATAATTCCAAATAATATTTTAATAAATTTCAATTACTATTTATATATTATTTAAATCTTGTATGTTATTAATTCACAATCACATCAAGCAGGCAGCTACCATTTTGTAGACACTGTTATTAAGGCAAGCTTTGCTTCATGCCAAAATCTTATTTAAGAGGGTTGTTTATTAATGTTTGAGTTGTGTTTTCCACGAAAATTCGAGTTGATTATTTTGGTCAAAACTCACAGTTTCAGGTTGTTAAAAAAACTCGAATTTTTTGAGATTTATTGTACCCCGACACTGGATTTAGCTTGAATACAAAAATACACCATCCAAAACTGTCGAGTTCATGTAGGAGTCAATGACAGAGGTCCCTTGAACATTTGAAGATGTTAATAGCCTTCATGATGTCTAAGGTTTTTTCATGATGTTCAAAGTGTTTTGCCCTGAAAAGTCAAATAATTGGAGCGTTTTGAGTTTTTTCTCAGTGGAAAACTCACTTAATTTGAGTTTTGCAACTCAAACTCACAGAATCAAGTTTTTTCTTAAATAAGAAACTGTTTCAGTTCGAGGTATAAAAAACGTTAACATTCAACCTTTAATAAATAACCCCTATGTCTCACTAGGGGGCACCTGATGCTATGGCTATGTTGCATAAAAAAATCTCTACATAGCATAAGGTGTCCAAGAGATCATACGATTAGATTCAAAGTCAAATTCTTCCTCTAAGTTATTCACACAGATGCAAGAAGAGGTTTCCATAATGCTGCTGGTGTCATATAGGAACTTCTTAGTAGTGATGGGCGAATAAATTCGCCTGGCACGAATTCGCTGTGAATTTCCGCGTTTCGTGTAACCTTAAAATTACACGATTTTTGAGTGAAACCCTTCAAATTTCACAATTTTTGAGTGAAATCCTTCAAATGTCACGATTTTTTAGTGAAAACCTTCAAATTTCACAATTTTTGAGTGAAACGTCCGATTTTAATGATTTTTGAGTGAAAACCTTCAAATTTCACGATTTTTGAGTGAAATCCTTCAAATTTCACGATTTTTGAGTGGAATCCTTCTAATTTCACGATTTTTATGTGAAAACGTTAGAATTTCAGGATTTTTGAGTGAAAACCTTCAAGTTTCACGATTTTTTAATGAAATCCTTAAAATTTCACGATTTTTGTGTGAAAACGTTAGAATTTCATGATTTTCTGTGAACTTTCAGATTTCACGAATTTTCGCGAGAGAAATTCGCCCATCCCTACTTCTTAGTGCTGCATCAGCCTTTTTTCCACAGCGTTTTTAAAATCATCCATTGGAATTGTGGCTCCCTTAAATATAATGTAACTAAATTAGTAGTGGCAAAAAAACAGTTTGCATGCTCATAGTACTGAAGTAGGATAAAATAGCCTTAATGGCTTGTTACTGATATAGAAGTCAAAGCTTCTTAGTTACTTACAGTGTTAAATTGTTCGTATAAGGGAGAAAGGTATTGATTGGTCTTTTCAGAACCGGGAGAGTGAGTTAATTGCTCTCTGTGTGCTCCAGAGAAATAGCTTGCAGTTCATATGTTGTTGTCTCAGAGAACACAGAAATGTAATTAGGTTCCCAACCAACCATAGTGAAGAAAAAAAGAGGTCTATAAAGTAGTATGTCAGGTATATTCACATCATAGGGTAGTGTTTAAGAGGACATATAAATTTACAAAAATGCTCACCTTTGTACTTTATAGTAAGAAATTAAACTTAAAACTAAACCCCACTACTGTGAAAAGCCTCATGCACTACTCTCCATATTGTCCCCGCATTGTGCATTAGTGAAAAATGTGCCCCTAATTGTGAATCTCACGTATCCAAGCAGAGAGCTCAAGGGCGCCACCTTCCGCATCTTCGGATTTTTATCAGGAATGGAATGGCGACACTGAGATATTTGGCATATGCGCAGATGTAGCCAGGTTTTCGCCCCAACTGCTCATGCCGAAATTGCAGAAGGAAAGGAATATGATCCTGTTGTTAAGTGTTTACTGAAAACAGAACTAGTTCAGAACCTTTGTTTTAGATTTTTTTTATAATGGCAAAATGGAACTATATATGGACCTAAACATGTGTCAAGCCTACTTCATAGTATCCATTTCAAAGCAGTAATTTTGCAAAGTATTCTGTACTCCCCACTGTCCTGCACATGACACTTTCCAGTATTCACCTTTGCAATATGTATATGCAATATATTTTTCGGCAGGTGTGGATTCAAATTTGTTGCTAAATTTCGCAAAATGATACACTAGAAAAATGCCTATTGACTCCAAAAAGCTCTTATTAACCTCAGTTCATTCTGCAAAACAATTGCCATTGACACATTTTATATGGGGAAAAATGTACCAAAAAACCCCACTCAGTGACTACAATGTATTTTACGAATCTTTGATGTTTTCGCCAATTATTTGGCAAAGTGAAATGGGACAGAATCGCTCATCGAGATGATTTGAAAATACTGATTCCAAAAAAGTGCCATTATTATCATTTCATTTTTTAAATCCTTACAGGTGTGGTTTGCTTTAAAGTTAGCTATTAGTATGTTATAGAATAAGTAATTTTTTAGTTGGTCTTCATCATTTATATTATTACTTTAGAATTCTTCTGACTCTTTCCAGCTTTCAAATGGGAGTCACTGACTCCATCTAACAACCAATTTTCTGTAAAGCTACGAATGTATTGTTATTGCTACTTTTTATTACTCATCTTTCTTTTCAGGCCTGTCCTAATTATATACCAGTCTCTTATTCAAATCGGTGCACGGTTATTAGGATAACTTGGACCCTAGCAACCAGATTTCTAAAAATGCAAACCTGCTAAATAAAAAGCTAAATAACTCAAAAACCGAATAATAAAAAATGAAAATCAATTGCAAATTGCCTCAGAATATCACTTCCTACATCATACTAAAAGATAATGCAAATGTGAACAACCCCTTTAATGAGCTTGTGTAATTTCTTTAGTTTTTGTGTGTTTTTGTGCTCCTCCAATAATAATTATCGGAACAAAATAAAGGCATTTAATTAAGAAAACAGTATTTATCTTTACCATGAAAAAAACATGAAATGTTGTGCTTCTTTTCGTGAAGTCAGCGGGGCACGTGGGCTCTATCAAATCTCCTGATGGGTTCCATAATAGCAAACAACTTACACATGTAAAGTCATTCCCAAGGCAGCAGGGAAAATGTTCTACAGATCAAAAAGATGCAAAGCACAGTAGCTAGTAGGATATATGCCTCCTAGTGAGTACAACTGTCTCGTCCTAATTACAAGTCTGTTCAGTTCCAAACTGAAATGAATAATACTCCTTGTTTGACAACATTCATACCAACAAGCAACCACAGATGCATCACATTATTTTCTTCATGATAAACAAATAACTGAGACTCTATTCAGTTCTGCTAATGACTCTGATTATAATAGTCTCTAGATGTAGCTGTGCCTCGTTCATTTCTGGTGCTCATTGCTAAGTCACTAGAATATTTTTACTCCACAGATCTACAGATCTCTCTAACCTGCTCATTGTCATTGTGTCATTCTCTATTAATCCATAGTACAGATTTATAGCATTTACTGTTTAACTTATCATCTCATAACACATGTTTGTTGCAACCATAAATAACAGCCTCATGGATTTTCTACAACGATTTTAAGACTTTAAAACCCCATTGTTGACCTTTGCCTTGTAATCTAGAGGGCAACATCCCTATCAGACTAATCCAAGATTGAAAACTAAACTTAATTCCTCTTATCATGCACTAGAAGGTGTTCGTTGTGGGGGTGGTGAATGGGTACAAGGAGGTTGTGTTTCTGCTAAAAGCCACTGTAGGGTGTGCCTCCCCTACCCTGTCCTTAGACATGGTTTGTCTCAGTCTGGTACATATTTATATATCAACATATCCTATAAAACAGAAGAGGGAACCCAGCTAGGCCGATCTTTTTACTACTGCATTCAAGGGGTGGTTCACCTTCACAGAACTAGTTGTTTTCAGATAGATCACCAGAAATAATGACTTTTTCCAATTACTTTCTAGATTCTATTTGTGACCGTTTTTGTAATATTGAAGTGTAAAGTGTCATTTTTCACCTTCGCCAACCCCCCCAACTGTTCTAAATTGATATATTTAATGGATACATTTCTTATCTTTGTCCCTGCTGAGATGAATTCATGAGTTTAATTACAGGCAGCTGCTAGCATTGATACAATAGTTGCTAATACTCCAGAGATTCTGCTGAGAAATGTATCAACTAAGGGGCCCATTTACTTGGCTCAAATGAAGGAATAGAGGAAAAAAACTTCGAATGTTTTTTTTGGCTACTTTGACCATCAAATGGGCTACTTCGACCTTCGACTACGACTTCGAAACGAACGATTCAAACTAAAAATCGTTCGACTATTCGACCATTCGATAGTCGAAGTACTGTCTCTTTAAGAAAAAAACTTTAAATGTTGCAAAATTGTAACAGTTCAGAGTCTGCACCTGAAATACTGAGCTGCCAGACTCAAACAGGAACATTCAACTTTAAATTTAGATTTTGGAAAAACAGTAAAAAATAAATAATGGAAAGTAATTGAAAAAAGTCTTTATTTCTCGGGAACAATCTGAAAACAAATGAACTGAAAAAAGTGTTTCAGCTTGCTTTGGTATGTCCACTTAATAAAGGCAGTTACCTCTTACAGACTGATCTATTAAAGCAGATCTGTCACCCAGACATAAAAAGCTGTATAATGAAAGCCCTTTTCAAATTAAACATGAAACCCAAATGTTTGCATTAAAACATCCTATAGCTTCCAGCAACTGTTGAAGTAGTATATGGTTGACCAACAGTGTTTACAATCCCTTTAAAGGACATGTAAACTTTATATTTATCTATCGTGTATATAAGTTGGGCATATCTCCCCCACCCAAATGGCATCATTTGTACTGCATACACCCATTCTGTTCACCAGCACCATCACATTTTGCTAAAACAGGGAGTGAAATGGGTTAGAGGAGGAGAAGGAATTTTAAGTGATGAAGGGGATGCTGCAGCCTTACTGTTAAACTTTTAACAACCAGGAGTGGCAGATGTTTAAAGATTTCAAAGAGACTGTTTACAGATTACATTTTTTTGTTGGGGGTTAACATGTCCTTACATATTATATCTCAGGCTGCATTTGTTGATCACATTCTTTGCTTACCTATTCTTTAGCTGCTCACCACTGATAGTGAAATAGTTATTCAAGTAAGCCTTTTTGGATGTTTTTTTATATATTTTTTTGCATTACTGCTGCTTTCATAAAAACTTGAAACCAAAAAATAAAAATGATACATTAATGAGGAAACTATAGTCATTTTACTATCTGGTAAGCTTTATTAGACCTAGGCTTCTTTTTTTTTCTAATAGCACCCACTTGGTTAGTAAATACAAGCTTAAACAAAATGTATCAATAGTCTTGTATATACCTTTTTCCGCTCTTGTATTTTCTCTTGTATTCCTCTGCTGGTACAGTTGGGGTGGGTGGGGCAATAACTAGGCAGGAGCCACCTGTACTGAAAAAAAACCCATACAACTACAAAAGAGCAAACATGAAAATTTCCTGGCTCACAAAAACTGCCTGATTTTGGCTACAAATGTTTTTGTCTCGTTCATTAAATATTGAAGAATTCTTTCACATTTTTCACAGCAATGTCATTTTTTTCAAGATGCATTTTCATCCTATGTTTTAAAATGTTTACATCAGTTTTCTTACCGATAATAAGGGCAGATTTATCAAAATGTGAATTCAGATTTTAATTAATAGAAACTCACCCACATTCTATTCGTTCCTATGGGATTTTTGGAAGCATATTTATCCAATGGTGAGTTCTAATTTTCACTTAGAACTCACCATTTGATAAATATCCTTCTAAAAATCCCATAGGAATGAATAGAATGTGAGTGTTTACTTATTAAAATTGAACTCGCAGTTTCATAAATTAAATCTTGTATATACATGTGTCAAAAAATATGTGCAAAATTTCAACCTGCACATGATAAATTCTCTCATGGACATCAACAGGCAATAACTGGTTGGTGAGAAATAAACATATATTGTGTTTTTGCTTGAAAAAAAAATATGCTGCCAATAACAGACAATTAGGGGCACATTTACAAAGCTCGAGTGAAGGATTCGAATTAAAAAAACTTCGAATTTCATAGTGTTTTTTGGGCTACTTCGACCATCGAATGGGCTACTTCGACCTTCGACTACTACTTCGACTTCGAATCGAACGATTCGAACTAAAAATCGTTCGACTATTCGACCATTCGATAGTCGAAGTACTGTCTCTTTAAGAAAAACTTCAAACCCCTACTTCGGCAGCTAAAAGCTACCGAAGTCAATGTTAGCCTATGGGGAAGGTCCCCATAGGCTTGCCTGAGATTTTTTGATCGAAGGATATTGCTTCGATCGTTGTATTAAAATCCTTCGAATCGTTCGATTCGAAGGATTTAATCGTTCGATCGAACGAATAATCCTTCGATCATTCGATCGCAGGATTTGCGCTAAATCGTTCGACTTCGATATTCGAAGTCGAACGATTTTAGTTCCTAGTCGAATATCGAGGGTTAATTAACCCTCGATATTCGACCCTTCATACATCTGCCCCTTAAAGTAAAATTAAAATGTTTTCTGCCAAAAACAACAAAACAACAACAGGCAAGTAAAAGGGACAAAGGTCAAGAATATTGGTGGATAAATCAGACAGTGGTTAATATGTTATATGCCAATGGATGTTTAGCAGGGTCTACCCTTCCTTTATTTTCACCAGAAAATAATTTTAACTGATTTTAGCTAAAAGGTGTAATGAGATTTCAAGCTTCTGCAGACAGCTTATGACTGTAAATAATGTTACTTTAGCATGATAAAGCAATGTCCCAGACAAAGTTTTTATTGTGGGAATAAACCTCTGAGATTACAGAAAAGTCTGCAGTTTTAGGATTACAAAAAACAGCAAATATTGTATAATGAGCTCAACTTCATTTTTTGCACGTTGGTTGTGTATTTTTAAAAATAGGGAGCATCATAAAGGTTCATGAAACTTCTTACCGTCAAACTCTGGATTGATTCAGTTCCTGGCAAAGAGCATTTTGCTGAATCTGACAGCTGTCTTCTATGTTGTTTGGGAAGGAGAAACTGTGTTCACTCACTATGCGCCAACTTTATCTTTATAGATTTATACATACAGAACCTGAGGGCTCCAGTCCTTTAGGAGATCCTTGAATCTGTTTTCTCCCATATCGAATAGTCAAAACAAGCTGTATTATAAACATCTTTTTTTATTGACCCATCCTGTAAAGTTTGCTCCCAATAGCACAAAACAAATACCTTTAATATAGAAATAACAGTAGAAATAACAACAGAAAGAGAGGCTCAATTAGATTTTTTAGTCTATGTTATGTGATTAGTTTTAATTATACACTTTAAAATGTACTGAGTCTGCACATTTCTGTTTCTAACACCATTTGTTGCAATGAACATTTATGGAATGGAATGTAAACTGCCGAATTACCCTAGAAACCAGGACATAGTTAAGAGGTGAGAATGGAATGTGAATAGGAAAAGGCCTGAATAGAAAGATAAATATTAATAAACACAGATAAGGTTACAATAAGCATAGAAGACGAAGCATTTCATCGATGTTTTCTTACATTTTAAGTAATGTTTTTGGTTAATGTATTTACATTTCCTTCAGTGAGATTAGAAATAACGTAGAAAGTACAAATGCAGAGTGCAGTATTTGAGCTCATCACAAGGCGGAGAAGATAGGCACACTGTTTGCTTGAGGCTTTTTACAAATGATAGTTGTAGTTCATTAGGAAGCTGGCATACACTAAATTCAGTATTCTAAACTTGCATGCAGCCTTAAAAAAAAAAAAAAATCCTAATCCTATGTTATCATGTTAGTCAAGCAAAATAAACTTTAATTACACTGTATAAATTATTTGAATCTTGTTTCCATCAGTCTGGGAATTCATAATTATAGCAAGCAGGCAGGAGCCATTTTTCTTGGACACTGTTATTAAGGCAAGTCTTGTATCAGCTCAGAATCTTGTTTTTGCACAAGAATGGGGGACCTGATGTCAATCCCCATGTGCTGAATACACAATAAAATAGTAAAAAGAGAAGGAGAATGTGGGGAGTCCAGTAACATCTTCTAGGAAGTGCTGAATGGAAAGTGAAAGTAATTGCTTGCCCCGCCTCTATGCCTAAGGCATAGAGGAGGGGCAGGCAATATTTGATTGACAGCTGCGATTTTTAAATGGGTTTACAACACCTATGAATGCTTTAATAAAAAAAAGAATTTGAATTTCATGTTTAATTTGAAAAGGACTTTTATTGCACTTTTATTGTCTGGGTGACAGGTCCCCTTGAACAAAGAATCCCCTTGAACAAAGAATAGGAAATCTTTGCAGCAGCATAGTATCCTAAAACAAATAAATAATGCAATTGGGAAATGGTGTCATTTGATTTAAATGTATAATTGGTTAAAATCTGGTTTGCCTTTAATACCCCTTTATTGCAATATTCTTTGACAAAAACGTAGAAGAGCCTCCAATAATGATCCTAGTGATATACTAATGATTGAGAAAGGGGCATTCCAAGTATTGTTTGAAGCCAGGGCTGTTTCTGACTATGCTGCTGTACTCGGGGTATGCTGAACCCGATGGACTGGTAAGCACATTTTTCAATTCATATGGCAAATATTTTCATTATTGGAATTATTGGAAAGTAAACTTCCCTTGGGAATTTGACACCTATTTGGAAAACGAGGGTGGATATGAAAGCGTTTTAGTAAAGGTTTATGTCACCTTTAATGTTGCACTTGAGCTTTACTGAAACCCAATTGTTTTGAGCTCCTTTGACAAATACCATGGCATTATTAATAAAAAGAGTGAAGCTGGAAAGCCTATCCCTTTGAAACTATATATAAGAATGGAGAGTGTAAACTATCTTTTGACTTGTGGGGTTTATTTAGCAAAGTGGGATGTAGAAGTGATTAATACTTTTGGCAGACATCATGCCAATACTTTAGTAGATCAGCGGAAGATAAGTAGTTGGTGTAATCACAATGGCAATATATTCAAAGTGCCAGTACAGGTTATTCTGAATGTGTGGGACCTGAGCTTTTCTAGATATGGCTTCTTTTTTCATTATTTGAAATATGTTATAATTAATACACTATGGCAATGACATTGACATGTGTCTGGGGCTCTCTGGTTTTCAGATCCTATACCTGTAGCAAATTTTATTATCTCAATGACATTTAAATGACCTTAACCAGATTATCATCAAAGCGTAACATACTGGCGACGTTTTCTTTGCATGTCTGTTCATCCTCCCCTAGCAAATAGTAGATAACAAAGATGAGTAATATTGTTGAAGCGTATGTTGACGTTTCTAATAATAGGGGGAAGGTACTAACTGGGATGAAGGATTATCAGAAGGAAAAAAATCCATTGATGTTGCAAACATTTGGTGAAATCTGCAATACTCAGACTTGTTCTAACATTTACACTTTAATTGGCCTTTAAAGGAGAACTAAACTCTAAAAATGAATGTGGCTAAAAATGTCATATTTTATATAATGAATTTATTGCACCAGCCTAGAGTTTCAACTTCCAATAGCAGCAATGATCCAGGACTTCAAACTTGTCACATCAGGTCACCATCTTGGAAAGTGTCTGCGACACTCACATTCTCAGTGGGCTCTGAGCAGCTATTGAGACACTAAGCTTAGGGGTTGATGCAAATTATCACACAAATTGGCCTGTAATATAAACTGATGCTACAGGACTGAATATTAAATTCTGATGCTAATTGGACTGGTTTCTGTGCTGCCATGTAGTAATTATCTTCATTAATACAGCCCTGTATTGTGACTTTATATTATATATATTCAGTATATTGTGCGTCAATCCCTAAGCTCAGTAAGTGACAGCAGCACAGAGCATGTGCAGTGAATCAGCAGAAAAGAAGATGGAGGGCTACTGGGGCATCTTTGGAACACAGATCTTCTTTAGTTCGCCTTAAATGTCTTAATGGCAACAATCCAATGTATTCTAACTCTGGCTATCTTGAGAGACCGTCGGGTATATATATTATAAGAGTGAAGTTAATAGTGAAGTTCCGCCACTAGAGTGAAATTCCGCCACTCTCCCTTCATTTCTATGGGATTTTTATGGGCGTATTTATCAAAGGGTGAACTTTCACTTTCACCCATTGATAAATACGCCTTTCAAAATTCCATAGAAATGAATTGAGAGCTGCGGAATTTCACTCTAATGGCGGAACTTCACTGTTTGATAAATTTACCCCCATATTTAAAATACTCCCTGCTTACACCCTAGTTAGAGATTTACAGTCAACTGATATTAAGTTCAGGGAGGCCTGCCAAACACAGAATGATGTTACGATGATAAGGGTTGTTGTTTTGTGTAGCCCAAATTATCCAATTTTTAATCCCAATATGGTAAAGGAGGGACTGCCCAGTGTATTTTTATACACAATCCAAAGTATGATGGAATGTTCATTGCAAAAACCAGGTTTTGATACCACAGTTGTATGTGCTCTATTTCCATTGTTTAATCAAGAGTGTATACAGGTATGGGATTTGTTATCTTTAAACGTGTTATCCAGAAAGCCCTGAATTATGGGATGGAATCATCTATAGACTCAACTTTAATCAAACAATTCAAATGTTAACATTTTTGTTTCCTTGTTCTCTGTAATAAATAAACCAGTACTTTGTACTTGATCCTACCTAAGATATAATTAGGAAAAAATCCTATTGGGTTTATTTATTTATATTTGTTAAAGTTTTTATTCAATGCTTTAACGGTTACAACAAAACAGGGAAGCTGAAGGAAGAAAAGCAGAGATAGAAGGAAAGTAGAGCTAACTGAGCCTTTGCGAGTCAAGCCAATTTATAAGGATTGAGCTCTATTGGGTTTATTTAATGTTTAAATTATTTTTTAGCAGACTTAAATTATTGAAACCCAAAATATAGAAAGATCCGTTATCCGGAAATCCAAAGGTCCCAAACATTCTGGATGAACGGTTCCATACCTGTATAGTAGTTTTTACTCTCTCAAGAAAAATCATATTCAACAAGGGTTTCCAATTTGTTAGGCACCTCGTTATGGGGGAAGACATAACATAGGTGATAATTGGTCCTGCTTTTACCAATAGAAACCAATCAGATATTTGCTTCCATGTTCTTTTTTGTAGTAGACTGGTCAAAGTTAATTCTTACAACTAATGTGCTAATTGCTATTGAATAACTGCATTGATGAAAATTAGTCGCCACATTATTATCCTGTGTTAGAGTATATAAGTACAGTTCACAGTTTTATACACAAGCGTATACTTTATGTTTGTCGGATCGCTCCCAATTCACAGGTAAAATCATTAATTTTGCAACAGCTATAGTAACGTTTTTATTTCCAAAAGGCAGAATAAATGACGAGATCTTGTATCTTATTTATAACAGAAACATGTTCTCCCTTGTTAAGAAACACATTCTAAATATAATTCTAAAACAGGATTAAAATCCTGGAAATGTCAACACATTTTGCTGAAGGAGAGAGCTAGGGGCTCATATTCACACATACACTCATTTAGCCATAAAGATGATGAGGCTGGAGGATACAGGGCAAAGCATAAGAACATTAAATGCAGTAGATCTGTAATGAGGTTGAGCTAGAACGGAATACATTCTGAGAAATTCTGCTGAGCAGCAGTGTTATGACAATGACATCAGTAATGGGGAATTAAACGAACGCAGGAAAAACATCATTATTTTTTTTTTACATTTCCTGATAACTCTTCTTCTTTTCTTTCTGTTAATATTGTGTGTTCATATTTCATCCACGAAATGTATGAAATATCGCAAACAAGAAATACTGTAAGAAACCCAGTGGCAACATTTCAACGTATATTGAATTATCACTTTCATCTTTACTCTGTAGGAAAAGTAGCTTCCTAGTGCCAGCAGTGCTCATACCTAACATGTTATTGCCATCTAATGGCTACAAAAAGGCAGCAGCAACACCCAGAGTTATTTCTTCCTATTGGTGCCCGCTTCCAATTACTCCTTCTTTACTTGTATCTTTTGATGGTTGGGGAATCACTCGTGAGTGCAGAACTGTATTTTTATTATGATGTTGTATCTTCTGCTCAGCAATTGGGGTGTAAATACTGCTGCTCAGCCTAGCTGAAGAGTTAATGGGAACTGCACTGCTGCTTTCTGGACTTACAGCAACATTTAGGAAATCTGTGCTAGAAGCATAAAATACATAGTTATTTATGTATTAAGAAGTTATAAGAAGTCGTAACATATTACTAATCAGTGGTGCATTTATATGAAGTGCAATGGTAGAGATTTAAGGAAGTCTTACATAGCCATTAAATTGCTTTCATATAATGCAAACACAAACTACTTCTTCCCAAAGCTGTTTATTAAACAAGTTTAAATGAGAAAGACTAGTGCATTTACGTATTTGCCTTAACATAACGCATTTAAAAACCTCCCCAATACACACTATAAGACAGGTAAGCCTTATACATAGGGCTGCAATACAGTGCCAGGCCTATAGGTGAGGGTAAAATCTTTCTGTAATGGGCTTGCACACTAAAGAATACAGACAAGGTGGTATTGCAAGAGTTTTCTTTATATAAGAATCATTACTTATTATTATTAAGTATTTTTAGAGCACCAACACATCACATACTCAATACAAACAATGCATATCAAATCAATCAACAATACTATTCCAATACATACCACTCAAATGGCCAGGATTCGGTCTTTTTCAGCAGGATTCGGATTCGGGTGAATCTTTCTGCCAGGCCGAGCCGAATCTGAATCGTAATTTGCATATGCAAATTAGTGTCAGGGAGGGAAATCGCAGGACTTTTTGTCACAAAACAGGGATTCTGACGAACCCTTCTGCCAGGCCGAACAGAATCCGAATCCTAATTTGTTTATGCAAATTGGGACAGGGAGGGAATTTTTTCTCCTTCCCACCCATAATTTGTATTAGGATTTGGTTCGGTATTCTGCTGAATCTTTCTAGAAGGATTTGGGGGTTCGGCTGAATCCATAATCCCTACTCCAATGTGATCAAAGCAAAAAGGATACAAGGAGGAAGTGGATACACCAGATAAACTGCCTTCTCTGTGGGTGCTTTTGGGTTTTTTGCACCTTACCTTAATATATATATGGTTTACTGATTACTGTTTTAGTGTACTCTCCATTGATCTTCATTTCAGAGGAGGGTACCCAGAGGAAGCTCGTGTCCCTGATCACCCCAGTCCCCACTCACCTTTATTTGCAGCTTGTCTCTATCCACAAATCCCCTACTCCCCAATAACATTTCCCCCCTCAGTGAGGCAGCAGAGCATCTCAGAGTAGAAAGTCAGGCAGGTACGTGCCCAGTGCATTGTACCCTCTTTGCTTATCAGCAGCCCAGAGCACAATAAGCATATGCAGTGCCACTGACACCAGGAGCAAACAGCAGACCAAGTTTATTGCATTCAAAATGTCTTGGATAATGTAATTTATCTGAATTAATACCAACCCTTTACTTGTTTAGTGTTTAGCATGATATTGAAAAATGTCTCTCTATACATAAGGGATCGCTTTTATAGAGGAGTTTACTCCAGAATTATTCCTTTTGCACTTTTATACATACCAGGTAATGTAGTCCATCGCTGAGAAACACAAGGAGCAGAATAACATCTTCTGACAATTATTTCTTGCCAGGATTAGTCTCAGTATAAGGAATTTTGGTATCAAAGGCCTTCACATCAGAATCCCCCATGGCCCTTTCATTAATATGGTAATCTGCTCTCAGCTGTCTACCTTGTAGCTATCCAAGAATTTCTGACTGTTTCTTATCGGCTTGTCAGTCTGTTCTAAGTCTACAGCCTATGTACAGCAGTCTGTCCTGTTACTTGTACATTAAATAAACCCTATACATTGAGACTGCATCTGTCAGGAGTCGAGGCGAGTCCGAAGGTAGGAGCCACCCCCACGCTTGCGCCCTGAGGGTTGAGACAGGACGTTCCCAGATAAGGAATAGCAGGAGTGCTAGATTAGCCCACAGAAATAACAGTTCGAAATAAGGGCCAGCACTTATCTGCAGGAGACGAAGCGAAGTCTGGAACAGGCCGGGTCATACACAGGAAATGATCAAGAAGCAGGTACCAGTTGAGGGAAATCCAGAAGAGTAGTCAGAAAAGCCAAGGTCGAGATCAGACGAGCAAATACAGGAATCCAGGGATAATCAGAAGAGTAGTCAGGAACAAGTCGTGGTCGAAATCAGAATAAACATCAGTAGTATACGCTTAGTGTCAGTAAGACGATCACCTCGCACTGGGCCTAGGTCGGAGTGACCTTTTAACCCCAGGACGCATGTTGGCGTCAGAACGCGCGCCTGCGTCAGAACGCGCGTGCGCACGTAAATGCGCGCCCGCGTCAGAACGCGCGTGCGCACGTAAATGCGCGCCCGCGTCTAAACACACGCGCGCATCAGGACACGCGCTCGACCCCGCAACAAGCGCCGGAGTGGAAGCACAGGCCTGGGGAGATGTCGGCTCAGCTTGAGCCAGATCTTCTGGATCCCGACAGCATCGTTCTGGGATTTGATTCCTAATAAAATACAGTTGAATGAAAGCTGGGTAATACAATATATAGTGAATAAAGTACCCCCTCTTGTAAAATATAAGGATATTATAAGTTACCGAGGAGTTTCATGACCATATAAAAACACGAGGCCGAAGGCCGAGTGTTTTTATACAGGTCATGGAACTCCGAGGTAACTTATAATATCCTCATATTTTACAATTGGGGGTACTTTATTTATTATAATACACAAATTTTAGTGAGTCATGTGACAGAAATTACATCACTACTCACCGTTTATAACTGATGACATCACTACTCACCGTTTATAAGGATATAATTTACAGGATATTCATGGCTTTTGTGTATTATAATAATATATATACGGTACTCTTTCTACTTATTTGAAGAATGACTACTGGTAGCAGGAATTTCAGATGATACGGAGGGGGTGTTGCATTAGGTGCCCCCTGCCCCTTAGTTTTTACCAAACAATACAGTGGTCATAGTTGTCCATTCTGGAGCACAGAGCATGAACTCTTTTCTCCTTCTCCAGTATTTGCTTTTTCTCAATAAATCCGTTAATCCAGCAGTGAGCAAAATAGGAAAGTCCATTTGCTTCCCTTTCTGTGCTGCATGTACTACTTGACTGAAGCAATCTGCCATCATCTATATACAGTAACTGTTATGTATTTGTATAATCTGCTTGCTAGAGCTGCATCAGTAACAGTTTAGAAAGAGACATAAACATCTCTAAACCAGTACAGTAAATTTGTTTGTGAGCTGATCTTTTGAGCAATTGTTCCTCCTCTGTATACGCCTATCGCGTTTCGCTAATTTTTCGCTCATCACTACTGTGTAAACCAGATTCCAGAAGTTTTATCATTTGTATAACCCACTATTTACCCTCACATAAGAAAGTATAGTCTGTTAACATACATTAGGTTTACATGATAATATGTTTACCTTACTATATGATAATAAGAAAATGAGTTACCCAAGAGAAATAGCAAATATGGTTTAATTTCCAGAGCTAGTTGGGTTTTATTCGTGTATTCCAAACTAAAAATGGTCACGTTGCAATTGAGAGTAGACGTTTCCAATAGGAAACAAATTATCTAGGGTGAACATCTGTTGTTGTACAAATGATTGTGACTCCCTTAAAAATAAGTAATAACATATAATCAATGTTTCTTTCTGTTTCATGCATTTGGTCTGATGTAGTCAATTTGCCGTTCTGTGGTTTGTGTAGTCATATACTGTGGTCTCGAAACAGTGTGAATAGGTACAAATTCATTGTTTTCCATTTAAACAGTTCAGACAATACTTTCATTTTTTGGAAAATCAATAAACAATGCAGTTAAGATGCCTATATTCTGCTTGATTTGTAAACTCACCAATTAAATGATAAATCAGCAGTAGTGACACCTACATCCAGATCATTGATCATTGTGTTACTCGGCCACTAAGCAAGAGATTCTAAGGGGCAAATTTTTCAGCACCAAACACAAAGGAAGTTATTTATTAAAGTCCGAATGGAAAAAACTCGGAAAAAAAATTTCACTACAGATTTTGAGAGTTAAAAATAACTAAAATTTTCTGAAAATACTCCATCTCCTAGCTGTCAGGGTCCTGTAGAAGTCAATGGCAAGGGTTGCATTTTAAATTTGAAGATATCATGGTCTGAGCTGTGTTTCTGTTTTTTAAAAGGTGAGAGTTTCAAATGATTTCACAAAAAATTAGGGCCTTTCGGGCAGAAACACCCCAAATTTTTCGAGTTTTTTTCTGAACTGATTTTATCATGTTTTTTCAATAATAAATAAGGTTAAATCATGGATTCTTCTTTGGTCAGACTATTTTTTACTTAAAAAATCAGATTTGATAAAGAACCCCCAACGTTTCCTGAGACAAAAATAATGAATTTGAGCTCCAAGGCTCACATTTTTGACATTTATTAAGGGCAAAAGGCAAAAATTAAATGAACTGAACTAGAAGCTGTGAATTTATGTAAAAGTCAATGGGAGTTGTATTATTTTTGAGTTATCACTGCTAACTGTTATTCATTTATAATACACAAAAGCCATGAATATCTTGTATATCCTTATAAACGGTGAGTTCTGATGTCATCAGTTATAAACGGTGAGTTCTGATGTCATTTCTGTCACATGACTCACTGAAATGTGTGTATTATAATAAATAAAGTACCCCCAGTTGCAAAATATGAGGATATTAGAAGTAACCTCGGAGTTCCATGACCTATGGTCATGAAACTCCTCGGTAACTTATAACATCCTTATATTTTACAAGAGGGGGTACTTTATTCACTATAGAAACGGGGCTTAGTGGTGTCATCTGTTATAATCGGAGCTTAGTGTTGTCATTTCTGTCATGTGACTCACTGAAACTTGTGTATTATAATAAATGGGACCTTTTATCCAGAATGCTCTGGACCGGTGGTTTTCCAGAAAACTGATCTTTCTGTAATTTGGATCTAGTAGAAAATCATGAAAACATTAAATAATGTGTGACAAACATTAAATAACACCAATAGGCTGGTTTTGCTTCCAATAAGGATTAATTATATCTTAGTTTGGGTCAAGTACGAGGTACTGCTTTATTATTATAGAGAGAATGCCTTTTCGCATTCTGGATAATGGGTTTCCTGATAACGGATCCCATACCTGTAGCCCCTGTTGCAACATATGAAGACTAGAAGTCACCTAGGAGTTCCATGACCTGTATAAAAACACTCAGCCTTCGGCCTCATGTGTTTATATGGCCATGGAACTCCTCGGGAACTTTTAATATCCTTCCTTATATTTTACAAGAGTGGCTACATTGTTCAATATATAAATTTACCAAACTTTTACATATACTGTTTTAGACTTAGGGGCAGATTCACTAAGGGTCGAATTTCGAAGTAAAAAATACTTCGAAATTCGACCCTCGAATTGAAATCCTTCGACTTCGAATATCGAAGTCGAAGGATTTAGCGCTAATCCTGCGATCGATCGATCGAAGGATTTTTCGTTCGATCGAACGATTAAATCCTTCGAATCGAACGATTCGAAGGATTTTAATCCAACGATCGAAGGAAAATCCTTCGATCAAAAAAAGGTTAGCAAGCCTATGGGGACCTTCCCCATAGGCTAACATTGACTTCGGTAGGTTTTATCTGCCGAAGTAGGGGGTCGAAGTTTTTTTTAAAGGGAAAGTACTTCGACTATCGAATGGTCGAATAGTCGAACGATTTTTACTTCGAATCGTTCGAATCGAAGGTAGTAGTCGAAGGTCGAAGTAGCCCATTCGATGGTCGAAGTACCCAAAAAATACTTCGAAATTCGAAGTATTTTTCATTCGAATCCTTCACTCGAACTTAGTGAATCGGCCCCTTAGTATTTATGTTTTCTAGTAATAAAGTATATTGTTAGTAAATCGTACTGTAGCCTTTCCACCATCTCAGGTGTGTCAAGACTTTGCCTGGAGATTCTGAGTTTGTGTGACTAAAATTAAAACAATATTTCTAAGAATACAGTAGATACCTCCTGGGTAACGATGGGCGAATTTGTCCCGTTTTGCCGAAAAAAATTACAAAAAAGATTCGGGTAACGCATTGAAGTCAATTATTTTGACACGTGTCAATTTCGCCGCCCGCGACAATTTTTATATGGGCGCCTATTTTGTCCAAATGCGTTAAAGTCAATGGGCATCCGAATAATTTTGAAGCGAGAAATTTTTATGTGCGCAACTACTCAAATTTATTCGCCCGTGGTGAAATTTGGAAATTTGCGGTGAATTCACGCATGGCGAATTAATTCGCCCAGAACTGGGTTCTGAATGGTCCTAAAGGTTAAGACAGAAATACATGAATCTTTACCCTATTATGGAAGTGTTTTATGCCATGAGTAGTCCAGAACCAGGAGCTTTTCATAAATATGACTTCAGTACATTCCAAAAATACAATCTCTGCTGGAAAAATATTTTGCATAAAGTCTGGGATATCACAAGTTTTAACTGTGTTTCTTTTTTATGGTGACAAGGCAATTCAACTAGAATTAATATGAAATGAAAAACGACTGTGATAAATTTCTCTAATAATATACCGCCTATTGTCAAAGTCAAAATCCTCTCCTTCAGACTCAGACAAGCCTGTTTATATACAGGTAAACTGTAACAATTGTGACTGAGGGAACCCTGCTATTATAACAGTGAGAAAAATCATTGAACCTATAATAAAATAAACCAGATTTTTGTTAAATTTACTGAGCAAACAGTGATTGTTATCACTGCTATTTCTTAATTGTGCCAATAAGGATCTGTATGGGAACTGTACTCTATGAAGGAGAGATAGATTTAGGCTTATATTCTTGTGTGTTACCCTATGTACAGTATATGTCTGTTGCTATTTTTACAGTTGACATTAGTTCTATATAATACACATGAATATCCTGTAAATGATATACTTATAAATAGTGCTTAGTGATGTCATCAGTCAGGGTCTGTCTTATCAACTAAGACTAAGGGGGTTATTTACTGAACTCCAGTTGGGCTTTTTGTGGCAAAACTGGCATTTTTGTTTCTTTTTTTTTTTTTTTCAACTCAAATTTTTCGAGATTTTTTAAAGCCTGATGCAGCAAAAAGCCAGAATCCGAAAATCTGTCATCTCCGACCTGTCGAGGTTGTCTCAATGGCAGAGATCCCTATCATATTTTGCAGTTTCTGTGGTTTGCACTGGAATTAGCCAGAAAATCCAACCATATCAAACTTTTCAAGCAGAACTCTGAAAAATTCAAGCTTTTCGGGGAAAAGCCTGAAAAAAATCAGGTAAAATCAGCTCAGATGCAGGGAGTTGCAGGAAAACAAAGCTGCAGATGTTTTTTGGGAACCGTATATGATCAGATGCAGGGAGTTGCAGGGAAACAAAGCTGCAGATATTTTTTGGGAACCGTATATGATCAGATGCAGGGAGTTGCAGGGAAACAAAGCTGCAGATGTTTTTTGGGAACCGTATATGATCAGATGCAGGGAGTTGCAGGGAAACAAAGCTGCAGATGTTTTTTGAGAACCGTATATGATCAGATGCAGGGAGTTGCAGGGGAACAAAGCTGCAGATGATGTTTGGGAACAGCATATAATCAGATGCAGGGAGTAGCAGGAAAACAAAGCTGCAGCTGTTGTTCCAGAACAGTATATGATCAGTTGCAGGGAGTTGCAGGCAAATAAAGCTGCAGATGTTTTTTGGGAACTGTATATGATCAGATGCAGGGAGTTGCAGGAAAACAAAGCTGCAGCTGTTGTTCGGGAACAGCATATGATCGGATGCTGGAAGTTGCAGGGAGTTCAGGTAACAAAGCTGCAGCTGTTGTTCTGGAACAGTATGATCAGATGCAGGGAGTTACAGGGAGTTGCAGGGAAAACAAGACTGCAGATGTTGTTCCAGAACAGTATATAATCAGACGCAGGGAGTTGCAGGGAAACACAGCTCAGGAGGGACAAAAAGATCTGCCACAATCAGATTCAGGGAGTTGCAGGAAAACAAAGCTGTTGTTCTGGAACAGTTTATGATGAGATGCAGGGAAAACAAGGCTCCAGATGTTGTTCCAGAACAGTTTATAATTGGATGCAGGGAGTTGCAAGGATACACAGCTCAGGAGGGACAGAAAGATCTGCTGCGCACAGCACGCCAACATTTTATTGACCACGCTCATTTTAAAGCCACATCTCCTAAGTACCATGTCTTTTTTACAAAATTTGGCAGGTTATATAAGTTTGAACACATTTCTAGGAGTTTTAGGGCAATGTTTTATATGTTATAACAGTTTTGCTAATGAAGCTGAAATTGTCCTTTAAGCTGTGAGTCTTGGTTCTCCCACGAGACCTGCTTATCTTAAATAGTTACAATTGTATCTTTGCTCATAATGTATCAAAGTGCAGGTGCTGATTGTTCTGGGCTCTCTGCCAAGAGCCTCTTTTTAAATAAAATTTCAGAAACTTTTTCTGGCATCAGTGTAGGAGATCAAAAAGAAAATCGGGACACTTACAATCTGGGGCTGCTGGTTGAGCTGTCAAAATCGGGACTGTTCCATGAACAACAGGACAGTTGGGAGGTATGCAAATGTGCAGAAAATTATTATGGCATTTATAATAAATTTATAATAAACTGCTCACCTAGGGGTAGATTTATCAAGGGTTGAAGTGAATTCGAGGGAATTTTCAAATTAGAAAAATTCGAAATTCAAAGTAATTTTTTGGATACTTCGACCATCGAATAGGTTACTTCGACTTCGAATTTGATTCGAAGTAAAATCATTAGAATATTCGACCATTCGATAATCGAAGTACTGTCTCTTTAGAAAAACTTTGACTTCAATACTTTGCCAAATTAAACCTGCCAAACTGCTATGTTAGCATATGGGGACGTTCTAGCATTTTTCTAAGGGGCCGATTCACTAAATTCGAGTGAAGGATTCGAAGTAAAAAAACTTCGAATTTCGAAGTAATTTTTGGGCTACTTCGACCATCGAATGGGCTACTTCGAATTGTAATCGAAATCGTTCGACTATTCGACCATTCGATAGTCATAGTACTGTCTCTTTAAAAAAAACTTCGACCCCCTAGGCTTTCCTAAGTTTTTTTGATCTAGGATATTCCTTCGATCGTTGGATTAAAATCCTTCAAATCGTTCGATTCGAAGGATTTAATCGATCGATCGAAGGAATAATCCTTCGATCGTACGATCGCAGTATTTGCGCTAAATCCTTCGACTTCGATATTCGAAGTCGAAGGATTTTAATTCCTAGTCGAATATCGAGGGTTAATTAACCCTCGATATTCGACCCTTAGTGAATCAGCCCCTTCGTTTTTGGAAGTCGAAGTAAAATCGTTTGATCAATCGCCGAAATCCTTCGAATCGTTTGATTCGAAGTATTTAATCGTTCGATCGAACAATTTTACTTCGACCGAAGGATACCCAAATTCAATGAAAAAAACGTTGACTTTGATATTCGAAGTCGAATTATTTGAATTCAATGGTCGAATTTCTAAGTATTTTTAACTTTGAAATTTGACCCTTGATTAATCTGCCCCCTAGTGTATTTTACTAGTAGATTATGTTTTAATTTGGACAAGTTTTTTGTTTTTTCAGTTATAGCTGGGAATGGAGGGAGAGAAACGAGCAGTGGAGGATTAACAGGGCAGGGAGGGTAAATGAGCAGAGCAGGCTGATCAGATCTGTTGGAGGAATACTAAAGGCCTCCCTTACTAACAGTTGGCAGTTTTGGAAAGCAAGTGTGGGCAGGCAGATTTAGGCAGGCTGATCATACAATATTCAAGGAGATGTGGTACTAAGGGGTTAAGCAAAGGCAGTGTTGGGGGACAGGCTGGGTCCCAAATGCGCTAATCAGAAGGGCACAGTACAGGGGATAATCACAAGAATGTAACCAGAGGAGTAAGCGGAGTCCAAGTTTTCTATTAAACGTGTAACTGAGGCATATCGGTTAATTAAAGTCAGGCACAACACTTTCTAGATTGCAGTAACACCCTAGCTAACAAGATCTCAATGGAATTGCTGCTATGTGATTTTTACAATGAACAGGGGGCAGGGCCTATAAAAAGCCTTCCCTGGCTGCTGGAACAAACCTGACAGTACCAAAATATCTATATGAGGCAAATGGAAGCTGTATTTGTTTTCTTCAGTAAAAGTTTAAAGGGGTCGTTCACCTTTCAGTTCATTTTTAGTATGATACAGAGAGTGATATCCTGAGACAATTTGCAATTGGTTTTCATCTTTTATTATTTCTGGTTTTTGAGTTATTTAGCGTTTTATTCAGCAGCTCTCCTGTTTGCCATTTCAGCAATCTGGTTGCTAGAGTCCAAATTACCCTAGCAATCACGCATTGATTTGAATGAGAGACTGGAATATGAATAGGAGAGGGCCTGAATAGAAAGACGAGTAATAAAAAGTAGCAATAACAAATAAATAATGAAGACCAATTGAAAAGTTGCTTAGAATTGGCCATTTTACAACATACTAACATACTAAAAGTCATGTGGCAAGGATCATTTTACGTCCTTGCCAATGGCCATGAGGGATTTGAAATAAGGTTTATTTTACTTAGATGCTTTATGAAACCATCTTTTTGGTTGCTGCACCATCATGCTTTAATACTGTATAATACACTGGACAATGCTGGGAATTGTAGTCAAGGAGCATTTCAGTGTAGCAACAGTGGTAAAGAAGGTTTATCTGCCTTTTAAAAAACAAAACACAAGTGCAGATAAATGCAGCTAAGTCAGCAGGCCTCAGTAGTAACAGCAATTACAATAATGCACAATAGTGATTCCAGCTTTTAATAACATAACCATGTATTTCATTCAGGCAATGTCATGTAAAAGCATCTGTTTGCATAATGGATCTCTTCAAGGATTAAGTTGTTAAATTGTTAACATACTTTTGTATTGACCCTGTTAGTCTCAAAGTGAATATGTAAAATCATTAACAGACAGGACTGTGTATGCTTTGTATGCTCAGAGTGCAGGGCAGGTGATGGTAGAGCGTGTCAGTTAAGGAGCACATTCAGCACAGAAAGGGGAAAAAATGGGTTGTGAGAACCTTGGTGATGGTCAGTTTTCCCTAATGAATTCTGGGGATTTGCTATATATATATAGAAATGACCAACAAGATCTTTATTTGCATTACCTTCATATAATGGCTCATTTAAATTAACTTTTAGTATGATGTAGAGAGTAATATTCTGAGACAATATTTGTAAGAGGGTGAACCAAATTTTGTAATTGATTTGTGGTTGAAAGTTGATTGAATAATGTCTGTGAGTATGTATGTGTTATGTGTTAAAGTATGTGTTAAAATTGTTGAGAGTGTTATTTGGGTAATTGGCCACCAGGTGGTAAAAAGGTGTAATTTATTACCCCACCAGCAGAGGGAGCCCCGAGTGCTAGAGGGTATAAAATAGGCCACACCCTAGAGTTGATGTCTTTAATGGGAGGATGCTGGCAGAGAAGGAAGCTCTGTCTTGAAGAAGATCTACAGCAGGAAGGAAAGAAAGGTAGAATCTAGCATAGCAGTTTGTAGTTAGCAGGCACTAGGTGTCTGAGATAGGGAAGTTAGGATGGGTAGTTTCTTGCCCCACCTAAGAGTGTAGTGGAAATTAGTTTTCCGTGGACATCCCACAAGTCAGGGACCCAGAATATAGGGAAGACACAGGATAGGGTTAAGGAGGCCTGGGGCAAGAAGAAGGACTATTGGTGATCCCGGGCGGAATAATAAAGGGGTGCTAAGGTGCACCGGATTACCGAACCAAGCAGAGGAGGAGTCCGGAACAATAAGAGTTAACCCTCCCTGAGATCTGGGATAGGCCCTAAGGAAATTGTGGTGGAAACTAAGGTCAGCTATGGCAAGAAAGTTAATGTTGCTTGAATGCTGTAAAACCGCAAGTGTGACTGTTTGAAATTTTTGTGATTTTAAATAAACCAGAAATATTTTTATTTAAAATTATTCTGACTCGCTATTGTTCCTGTAAGGGGTTAACAGCTGGAGGGCCCCCTAAATATTTCTGAGACAATTTGCAATTAATTTTCATTTTATATAATATGTGGCTATTGAGTTATTTAGCTTAGCAGCACTCTAGTTTAAAATGTCAGCAATTAAGTTGCTAGGGCCCAAATTACCCTAGCAACCATCATTGATATGAATAAGAGACTGTAATATGAATAGAAAAAATGAAGACCTGTTGAATAGTTGCTTAGATATAGCCATTCTATAACATACTAAAAGTTAACTTAAAGGGGAACTATCACAAAGATGAAAAGTTAATATAAGCTTCAGCATACTGAAATAAAAAACTTTCTACATACAATCAATTAAAAATGATGTACCGTTGCTGAAATAATCAAGTTTATCAGCATCAGTATTAGAGCTCACTCTAAAATCATCAGGCATGTCTCTCTACATGCAGAATTTGTGCAAAGGGCAGTTATTTTGAATGAGCTAGGCAAACAAAATCCCCCTATAAGATATATTGGATCTAACTGTCAATGATTATCTGACCCAACTCCTGAATGAAGACAAAATGAAGAGAAACAGATGCTGAGAGAGGAATAGTGAAGATAAACTTGATTATTTCAGTAACACTACAGAATCTTTAATTGATTGTATTTAGAAAGTGTCTTATTTCAGCATGCTGAAGCTTAAATAAAATTTTCATTTATGGGATAGTCGCCTTTTAAAGGTGAACCACCCCTTTAATTGAAGGGGTTTAATAAAAAATATTGTATAAGCCATTCAGGAATTACAGCCAATTTTGAACAACCTCCCACTCAAAAGTAATTGGACAAATTAATCATACATCAAAAAATTTGCTGTCCTACAAAAGTCAATTTTCATGGAAGAATATTCCACTTTTTTGCCCTCCATGTATGCCTTGGGTCATTGTTTATCTGTTCTGTGAAGCACTGTCATTAGCATTGTTTCCACCATGTCTATTAGCTATTAGTCCCCACAGGTGATGTACAGTATGCTTTGGATCATGAGTTGAGCTGTTTTTCTTCTCCATACTCTTCCCATGATTTTGGTGCATATTGACCGTGGTTTCAACCATCCAATTAATATTGTTCCAAAACTGTTTTTGTTTTCATTATTCCCCAGCAGTGCAGAAAATAGTTCCAGGGAGAACTGAAGGTGAATTATTTTTGCAGAGTTGGTGACATCATTGTGCTCACTCACCACCGGAAGTGATGTCATTGCACATTGAATTCATCATAGAAACGTGAAAATCATTGAAACACTAAAAAACAAATGATGGAAGACTAGAGAGGAGGAGATGATCCAAATCAGGTAAGTTGAAAAAAAATCTTTGTACCCTACCCCATAACAGTAAATGAACTCATTTTAAGTAATCAAAGTAATTTTAGAAATATTAATTTGTCAGGATTTGCTGTTACTTTATTTTGGCATAGAGCCAGGGGTGGGCCAAACCCGGGTGGGCGCCCTAGGCAACCCGTACAGCCACCGCACTCCCCTCCATTACTAAACCCGGGTGGGCGCCCTCACATACAGAGGGGAGGTGAGCAGAATAGGGTCGCAAGCAGCAAAACTGGGCACCAGGGAGCACTGAAAACCAGACTAGGGTAGGCAAAGAGCTCTTCAACAGGCACCTGCCCAGTGCCCCCTATTTTTGTGCTCTTCTGCCTACCCCTAGTTCCGACCCTGCATAGAGCCATAAGTGTTGGCTGCCTTTACTATGGGCCATTACAATGACACTTTTATTGAGTGTTAATGAGTATGGACAATATTGACTGTATCAGTGTGGACAGTTTGTTTGCATTCTATATGTACATACACATGGTTCAATGAATACAATTTGTTATGCAAACTGGCATGAGAAAGGCAGAGAAGGCATCTGCTTTTGGTCCTGGTTAAAAAGGAGTGCTTGCTTGTTGTAGATATTAAAGGAAAATTAAACCCTACCCTTTTTAAATTGTAGAGGGAGTCTACTTCCAGTGCACATACTTTGTTTGCCACGGATCAGGGCATTCCAAACAACCAACAGGAAGTGACACAAGCCAAGATGGCAGCCTCAGACCATGTAGATTCTTCCTGCTAACAGAAGCACACTAAGGTATTTTAGTATGTGTTTTTTATCTGTACCCAATGCCTCTCTCAGGCAGAGCCGGGCCAAGGTAGTTTGGCACCCTAGGCAAGGACTTCAATCAGCGCCCCCCCCCCCCGTTCTGTAGGACCATTTACCACCTAATCACTTACAGCTTTTTTTTAATAAAGAAACCTTACAACACATTAATGAATTAAACTTTTCTTTTATATAAATATGTAATGTTAACAAACAAAAATAAAGTACACTAAAAAAATATCATAAAAACCAAAACAGTAGGATAATTTTATCCTGTTAAACAAAGTGCAAATACTAGAATATCCACAACATTTTACTTTTAACACAACTACTAAGAGAAAAGTGCAATCCATCAATTATCCATGCAAGCAGCAGCCAAGATATTCTGCCTGTGCCAACAGCACACAAAATCTGTACCTGTGCCAGCCAGCAGCACCCAAAATATTGCCCCCAATCTGTACATGTGCCAGCCAGCAGCACCCAAAATATTGCCCCAATCTGTACCTGTGCCAGCCAGCAGCACCCAAAATATTGCCACCCAATATGTACCTGTGCCAGCCAGCAGCACCTAAAATATTGCCCCAATCTGTACCTGTGCCAGCCAGCAGCACCCAAAATATTTCCCCCCCTAAAGTCTGTACCTGTTGGGCCAAAAAAATTCATTGCCCCCCCAGCCCCCCCAAATCTGTACCTGTTGTGCCAAAAAAATTCATTGCCCCCCCCAGCCCCCCCCAAATCTGTACCTGTTGTGCCAAAAAAATTCATTGCCCCCCAAATCTGTACCTGTTGTGCCAAAAAAATGCATTGCCCCCCCCCAGCCCCCCTATGTCTGTACCTGTTGTTGTTGTGTGCCAAACAGCTCCAATACCAGCAGCAGCAGATCAGTCACCACTCGCCAGGCACAGGCAGCCACCCCAGTCAGGAGGAAACTTGTCAGAGGCGCCTCAGAGGAGAGAGCTAACTAAGAACGCCGGCCGCAACCATACGACGCGCCAGGCCAGGTCACACCACACAGGCTCACAGCTCCCTCGGTCCCTCCTGACGTCAGCGCGCACGCCGGCGCGGCGGCGCGCCTCTCTTGATGCAGGCGCATCATTGGTTGGATGCGCAATTGCGCATTACGTGTCGCTGCGCTGGCCTGTTGCCTCTAAAGAAGATGGATCCAGCCAGCAGGACAAGTAGAGACTGGCTGGGTCTGGAAAGCAGAGCGGATCTCTGCTGGGGGCCTGAGGCAGCCGCAAGGAGTTAAAACTTTAAAGAAAAATTAAAAAAAAATGTAAAAAAAAATTAAAAAAAAATTTCCGTTTCAAAATTGCGCCCCCTATGACTGTGCCCTAGGCGGGCGCCTACTCTGCCTACCCCTAGTTCCGGCCCTGCTCTCAGGCCAAAAGGGATTTTGTTCTTCAGCATTTTATTGAGAAACAGAAATGAAGTCACAAACACATTATGGGCAACTAAATCTCTTATGTTCCTCTGAATGTTACTTCACGGTGTTCTGCAGCATTTATGGTGACTGCACGTGAGATGATTGTTAGCATGCTGTCACTTGGGCAATTTATTCTCACAAATGCAGACTGACACATTGTTGTACAGTCGTTGCCTGTTAAGAGAACACAGTGGTGTCTTTAAGACCATTTCGATTTAAAGTAAATTGGGCTTATTTCTATGTTCGTCCCACTACCCATGGTGACAAAATACTAAATCAACCCATGTGCCATTTACATTGTATGTTCCCCCACCACTGATGCTGTAGAAGCCCAATAACTACAGTGCAGATGCCAGGCATGCCTTGTTTGTACAGAGCTTAATAGGACCTTCTGATCAAAAGACACAAGAAAGTATCCTGCCATGTCTGAACTGAACTTGAATCTTCTTTCTTTTATCATTCTTTGTGTGCAGGAGTCTAACGTAGACATTTAGTTTATGTGTGGGAGTAAACAGATCACATGTCCGAACAGGGTTAATGCTGAAAGGAAGGTAATTAGGGATGTAGCGAACGTCGGAAAAAAAGTTCGCGAACATATTCGCGAACTTGCGCAAAAATGCGAGCGGTTCGCGAACGGTTCGCGAACCCCATAGACTTCAATGGGAAGGCGAACTTTAACATCTAGAAAAGACATTTCTGGCCAGAAAAATGATTTTAAAGTTGTTTAAAGGGTGCAACGACCTGGACAGTGGCATGCCAGAGGGGGATCAAGGGCAAAAATGTATCTGAAAAATCTGCCTGTGTGTGCTTGGAAGAGATAGTGTAGGGGGAGAGCTGTTAGTGATTTCAGGGACAGATGATAGTAAGCTTGCTGGCTAGTAATCTGCTTGATACTGCTCTGTATTGGAGGGACAGAAGTCTGCAGGGATTTGAGGGACATTTTAGCTTAGGTAGCTTTGCTGGCTAGTAATCTACTGTTCTCTTTAAACAACTGCCATACGTTGACCTTGTAGGCATTGTTTGCCCAGTTTTTTTGGACGCAGCCACTGAAGCACAGTTGCCAGAAAAATATGCCATATAAATGCTGAAAATAGTAATTTTTCGCCATACGTTGACCTTGTAGACATTGTTTGCCCAGTTTTTTTGGACGCAGCCACTGAAGCACAGTTGCCAGAAAAATTATGCCATATAAATGCTGAAAATATAAATTTTTTTGGTTGCAGCCACTGAAGCACAGAGGCCAGAAAAATTATGCCATATAAATGCAGAAAATATGCATTTTTTTGGTCGCAGCCACTGAAGCACAGTTGCCAGAAAAATTATGCCATATAAATGCTGAAAATATAAATTTTTTTGGTTGCAGCCACTGAAGCACAGAGGCCAGAAAAATTATGCCATATAAATGCAGAAAATATGCATTTTTTTGGACGCAGCCACTGAAGCACAGTTGCCAGAAAAAATATGCCATATAAATGCTGAAAATAGTCATTTTTTGCCATACGTTGACCTTGTAGACATTGTTTGCCCAGTTTTTTTGGTTGCAGCCACTGAAGCACAGAGGCCAGAAAAAATTAAACCAGTAGGGTTTGCACCCTAGTTTGTAACGGTGGCGGAGGGAGGAGGAGGACGCTAAAGGACAGCTGTGTGTGGAGTCATGAGGCTTGAAGAGAAGGACAGCTGCATAGAAGTCAGAACAAGTCTTCCGGCGTGCAGTAACCCTCCGAGATCCACCCCTCATTCATTTTAATAAAGGTCAGGTAATCGACACTTTTGTGACCTAGGCGAGTTCTCTTCTCAGTTACAATCCCTCCTGCTGCACTGAAGGTCCTTTCTGAGAGCACACTTGAGGCTGGGCAAGACAAGAGGTTCATGGCAAATTGTGACAGCTCTGGCCACAGATCAAGCCTGCGCACCCAGTAGTCCAGGGGTTCATCGCTCCTCAGAGTGTCGATATCTGCAGTTAATGCCAGGTAGTCCGCTACCTGCCGGTCGAGGCGTTCTTTGAGGGTGGATCCAGAAGGGTTGTGGCGCTGCCTTGGACAGAAAAACATTTGCATGTCTGACGTTACAGACTGGCCAAAGGGCTTTGTCCTTGCAGGTGTGCTCGTGGCAGGATTACTGGCACCTCTGCCCCTGGAATGTTGATGAGTTCCTGAAGTGACATCACCCTTAAAAGCATTGTACAACATGTTTTGCAGGCTGGTTTGTAAATGCCGCATCTTTTCGGACTTGTGGTATGTTGGTAACATTTCTGACACTTTATGCTTGTACCGAGGGTCTAGTAGCGTTGCGACCCAGTACAGGTCCTTCTCCTTAAGCCTCTTGATACGGGGGTCCTTCAACAGGCATGACAGCATGAAAGACCCCATTCTCACAAGGTTGGATGCAGAGCTATCCATCTCCGCTTCCTCATTATCAAGGACTGCATCATCCACGGTCTCCTCCCCCAGCCACGTACAAGACCAGGGGTCCCCAAAAGGTCACCACTAGCCCCCTGGGAAGCCTGCTCCTGTTGGTCCTCCTCCTCCTCCTCCACAAAGCCACCTTCCTCCTCTGACTCCACTTCTGGCACCTCTCCCTGCGTTGCAGCAGGTGCCTGGGTTCGTTCTGGTGATTCCGACCAGAAATCGTGCGCTTCCAGCTCCTCGTCACGCTGGTCTACAGCCTCATCTGTCACTCGTCGCACGGCACGCTCCAGGAAGAAAGCGAAGGGTATTAGGTCGCTGATGGTGCCTTCGGTGCGACTGACCATATTTGTCACCTCTTCAAAAGGTCGCATGAGCCTGCAGGCATCGCGCATAAGCACCCAGTAACGGGGGAAAAAAATCCCCAGCTGTGCAGATCCAGTCCTACCACCCAGTTCAAAAAGGTACTCGTTGACGGCCCTTTGTTGTTGCAGCAGACGTTCCAACATAAGGAGCGTTGAATTCCAGCGAGTCTGGCTGTCAGAAATCAAACGCCTGACTGGCATGTTGTAGCGCTGCTGAATGTCAGCAAGGCGTGCCATGGCTGTGTAGGAACGTCTGAAATGGGCCGACACCTTTCTGGACTGGGTGAGAACGTCCTGGAATCCTGGGTACTTGGAGACAAAACGTTGGACTATTAAATTTAACACATGTGCCATGCAGGGCACATGTGTTAAATTGCCTAGTCTCAACGCTGCCAACAGATTGCTTCCATTGTCACACACCACTTTTCCGATCTGCAGTTGGTGTGGGGTCAGCCACCGATCGGCCTGTGACTGCAGAGATGACAGGAGTACAGATCCGGTATGGTTTTTGCTTTCCAGGCACGTCATCCCCAAGACAGCGTGACAACGGCGTACCTGGCACGTCGAATAGCCTAGGGGGAGCTGGGGGTGCACAGGTGTGGAGGAGGAGAAGGAGGACCCAGCAGCAGAGTAAGAAGAAGAAGAAGACGAGGTAGAGAGCGATGGAGGAGTAGAGGTGGTGGCAGAACCGCGTGCAATCCGTGGCGGTGACACCAACTCCACTGTTGTTGTTGAGCTACCCATTCCCTGCTTCCCAGCCATTACCAAGTTCACCCAGTGGGCAGTGTAGGTGACATACCTGCCCTGACCATGCTTGGAGGACCATGCGTCAGTAGTCATATGGACCTTTGGCCCAACACTAAGTGACAGAGATGCGGTAACTTGGCTCTGCACATGTTGGTACAGGTGTGGTATTCCCTTTTTAGAAAAAAAATTGCGGCTGGGTACCTTCCACTGCGGTGTCCCAATTGCTACAAATTTGCGGAAGGCCTCAGAGTCCACCAGCTGGTATGGTAAAAGCTGGCGGGCTAAGAGTGCAGACAAGCCAGCTGTCAGACGCCGGGCAAGGGGGTGACAGTCAGACATTGGCTTCTTACGCTCAAACATGGCCTTCACAGAAACTTGGCTGGTGGCAGATGACTGGGAATGGGAACAGGTGGTCAAGGTGGAAGGCGGAGTGGAGGGTGGTTCAGACGGGTCAAGGAGAGCAGAGGTAGAGCAGTAAGATGCTGGACCAGAAGGAGTGTGGCTTTTAGTTTGCCTGTTGCCTTTGAGGTGTTGCTCCCAAAGTGCTTTGTGCTTGCCGCTCATGTGCCTTCGCATAGAAGTTGTACCTATGTGGCTGTTGGGCTTACCAAGGCTCAGTTTCTGACTGCACTCATTGCAAATTACAATGCTTTTGTCAGAGGCACACACATTAAAAAAATCCCACACTGCTGACTTTTTGGAAGTGTGCGATCTGGCGGTAACAGTAGAAGTTGGCGGAGTTGGCGGTATTGGCGGCAATGGCGGGTGCGTTGGCCGGCTGAACACAGGTGCCGATACATGTTGTTGCCCTGCTGATCCCTGCGGGCTGTCCTCCCTGCTTCTTCTAAGTCTTATTCTCCTACTGCCTCTCTGACTCTCCGTCTCTCCATCTGAACTACCCTCCTCTTGCTCTCTTCTACTAGGCACCCACAAAACATCAATCTCCTCATCATCATTCTCCTCAGATGCATCAATTTCTTCTGACACATCACAGAAGGAAGCAGCAGCGGGGACCTCCTCCTCATCACTCATTATGTCCATCTCTATCGTGTTCTCTGCCAGAATTAAATCTGGTGTAAGGTCCTCATCTCCTTCATCTTCTTCTGGCAATAATGGTTGCGCATTACTCAGTTCAAGAAACTCATTGGAAAATAACTCCTCTGACCCCAGTGAAGAAGGGGCACCGGTGGTGGAGGAAGTGTTACGTGGGGTGGCCATAGCAGTGGAGGATGAGGAGGATGTTGTGGTAAAGTTAGAAACGGTAGAGGATGGGGTGTGCTGTGTAAGCCAGTCAACTACCTCTTCAGCATTTTGGGAGTTCAGGGTCATTGGCTTTTTAAAACTGGGAAATTTGCTAGGGCCACAGGATTGCATAGCAGCACGGCCCCTAGCACGGCCTCTGCGTGGCGGCCTGCCTTTGCCTGGCATTATTTTTAAAAAAACAACAACAACAACAAAAACTCAGTTGGTTTTTCTGGAAACGATAATACACACAGCTAGATGGCGGGTTGAAGAAAACACTGTGCAAATAATGCCTACAAAGTCAACGTATACACTACTACAGCGGTGGATACGGATTACGTAAAATATATGAATGCTGCTTGAAAAAAAGTAACTCAAGTGGTTTTTCTAGAGACGATAATATTATCAATATTTAGACAAAATGTGAACAAGGTCACACAGCTCGATGGCGGGTTGAAGAAAACAGTGTGCAAATAATGCCTACAAGGTCAACGTATACACTACTACAGCGGTGGATACGGATTACGTAAAATATATGAATGCTGCTTGAAAAAAAGTAACTCAAGTGGTTTTTCTAGAGACGATAATATTATCAATATTTAGACAAAATGTGAACAAGCTCACACAGCTCGATGGCGGGTTGAAGAAAACAGTGTGTAAATAATGCCTACAAGGTCAACGTATACACTACTACAGCGGTGGATACGGATTACGTAAAATATATGAATGCTGCTTGAAAAAAAGTAACTCAAGTGGTTTTTCTAGAGACGATAATATTATCAATATTTAGACAAAATGTGAACAAGCTCACACAGCTCGATGGCGGGTTGAAGAAAACACTGTGCAAATAATGCCTACAAGGTCAACGTATACACTACTACAGCGGTGGATACGGATTACGTAAAATATATGAATGCTGCTTGAAAAAAAGTAACTCAAGTGGTTTTTCTAGAGACGATAATATTATCAATATTTAGACAAAATGTGAACAAGCTCACACAGCTCGATGGCGGGTTGAAGAAAACAGTGTGCAAATAATGCCTACAAGGTCAACGTATACACTACTACAGCGGTGGATACGGATTACGTAAAATATATGAATGCTGCTTGAAAAAAAGTAACTCAAGTGGTTTTTCTAGAGACGATAATATTATCAATATTTAGACAAAATGTGAACAAGCTCACACAGCTCGATGGCGGGTTGAAGAAAACAGTGTGCAAATAATGCCTACAAGGTCAACGTATACACTACTACAGCGGTGGATACGGATTACGTAAAATATATGAATGCTGCTTGAAAAAAAGTAACTCAAGTGGTTTTTCTAGAGACGATAATATTATCAATATTTAGACAAAATGTGAACAAGCTCACACAGCTCGATGGCGGGTTGAAGAAAACAGTGTGCAAATAATGCCTACAAGGTCAACGTATACACTACTACAGCGGTGGATACGGATTACGTAAAATATATGAATGCTGCTTGAAAAAAAGTAACTCAAGTGGTTTTTCTAGAGACGATAATATTATCAATATTTAGACAAAATGTGAACAAGCTCACACAGCTCGATGGCGGGTTGAAGAAAACACTGTGCAAATAATGCCTACAAGGCCAACGTATACACTACTACAGCGGTGGATACGGATTACGTAAAATATATGAATGCTGCTTGAAAAAAAGTGACTCCGGTGTTTTTTCTGGAGACGGTAATATTATGGATATTTAGACAGAATGGGAACAAGGTCACACAGCTCGATGGCGGGTTGAAGAAAACAGTGTGCAAATAATGCCTACAAGGCCAACGTATACACTACTACAGCGGTGGATACGGATTACGTAAAATATATGAATGCTGCTTGAAAAAAGTGACTCCGGTGTTTTTTCTGGAGACGGTAATATTATGGATATTTAGACAGAATGGGAACAAGGTCACACAGCTCGATGGCGGGTTGAAGAAAACAGTGTGCAAATAATGCCTACAAGGCCAACGTATACACTACTACAGCGGTGGATACGGATTACGTAAAATATATTATGGCTGCTTGAAAAAAGTGACTCCGGTGTTTTTTCTGGAGACGGTAATATTATGGATATTTAGACAGAATGTGAACAAGGTCACACAGCTCGATGGCGGGTTGAAGAAAACAGTGTGCAAATAATGCCTACAGGGCAAATAATGCCTAAAAGGTCAACTTATACACTACTACAGCGGTAGTAAAATAAAAAAAAGTAAAATAAAAAAAAATGAATATTAAAAAAAAAAAATTAAAGTTGGTGCTGCTGAACTACTAGGAGCAGCAGATTAGCACACCAGTCCCACTCCCCAACACTGCTAGACTAATAGCACTGGGCTCTTATAGTAGTAGTAGTAGTAGTAGTAGTAAAACAACAAAAAAATAAATAAAAGCAGTCCTTACAAGGACTACTGTTATTGCAGCAGTCAGCAGATGAGATCAGAAGCAGGACAGCTGCCCACTGCAGCTACATACAGAGCACTGCAGTAGAAGGTAGATTACTAGCCAGCAAAGCTACCTAAGCTTAAATGTCCCTCAAACCCCTGCAGACTTCTGTCCCTCCAATAACAGAGCAGTATCAAAACGATTACTAGCCAGCAAACTTTCAACTGTCCCTGAAATCACTAACAGGCAGCAGCTCTCTCCCTACACTATCTCTTCAGCACACACAGGCAGAGTGAAAAAACGCTGCAGGGCTTCGGTTTTTATAGGGAAGGGGAGTGGTCCAGGGGAGAGCTTCCTGATTGGCTGCCATGTACCTGCTGGTCTGGGGTGAGAGGGCAAAAAAAAGCGCCAACAATGGCGAACCCAAAATGGCGAACGTCGCGCGACGTTCGCGAACTTCCGGCGAGCGCGAACACCCGATGTTCGCGCGAACAAGTTCGCCGGCGAACAGTTCGCGACATCTCTAAAGGTAATACTGTGGGAAGTGCTGATGGCTTATTATGATATCTGCTGTATGTGCCAAAGCTAGAAGTTGTTGTATTGATTACTCAGACAGTTGAATGAGTTTCTTCTTATCCTTTACCTGTTAAACTGAGAAATCATTAAGCTGTGTTTTTCCTGCTATACTTTTACCTATGACATATGATTTGTATTACTTCCCATATTCCCATTTATAGGCTTGTAAGTACACTTATGGGAAATGTACCATGTTTGTGTGTTTTATTTTTTCCCTCTATAAAGGGATAATGGACACATCTATCTGGGGCTGCAGAGATTTACGGACACCACTAGGGAATAGAGTTCGTATAATTCTGTCTGTTTTAGGGTAGAACTACATGGGCGATTCAGGTCTGATCCGACGCCATGCGATGAAACGCTGGCGCCAAGTTGGATGCAACGAAAATAAGGTTAGTTGTAGGAATGTCGGATGTAGTCGCAGTGTGCATCCGACACAACACGATTGTCGGATGCTGCGACTTAATCCGATATATCTATTTCTTACCTTATTTCCGACACATCCAACTTGGTGCAAGCATTTCATCGCGCGGGGTCTGATCGGACCTAAATTGCCGATGTAGTTCTACCCTTAGGGATGCACCGAATCCAGGATTCGGGTTCAGGATTCTGTCTTTTTCAGCACGTTTCTGATTCGGCTGAATCCTACTGTCCGGCCAAACCGAATCTAAATATGCAAATTAGGGGCGGATTGGGAAATCGCGTGACTATTTGTCACAAAACAAGGAAGTAAAAAATGTTTTCCCCTTCCCACCCCTAATTTGCTTATGTTAATTGGGATTGGGATTCGGTTCGGTATTCGGCCGAATCTTTCGCTAAGGATTTGGGGGTTCGGCCGATGCCAAAATGTGGATTCGGTGCATCCCTAGTCTGTTTAAAAAGGAAAGTTGGAACCATCATGCACACTGTAGTTTTTATCATTTTTAAAGAGAATATTTGAAGGTATTTGGCAGTTGTGGAGGATGATGCCTGAAGTTCTGATGTCTGAACGCATGATTCCCCTGACCAGAATAGGCCCTTGGCAAAGTGTTAAACTTGGTTCCTACTCAAGTAACTGTATAAATATTTAGGTATCATCCACAATTGCCAATACCTTCCTCTGCTGCGCAGCTCAAGCCGACCTGCCGTCAAATATTACCCACATCAAGTTGAACATATCAGTTTTTCAGTGCGTGCCTGGACCCTCTGAATATTCACTATAGTTAAGCCACTGGTTGTTTTGTGCATGTATTTTCCTAAACGCTTTGCGTGCTCATCTTTCCTTATGTTGCAAAGGTGAGCTGTGCAATGAGCACAAATTTTTGCAAATAGCTGACAAAAGAGATGTGTGTTTGCATGAGCAAGGCAACTGTGCACAGCTGAGTGCGAATATAGCATCGACGTCGGTTTGCGAATAGATAAGTGCAGTTTGTAAAAAAACATTTTAAAAAAAAATTTCTTCAGCTTCAAAGTTGTGGCACAACACGAACATGAGAATGCCATATTTAAAAAGCTCTTAAAGGAAAACTAAATCCCCTTAGGTACAACTACCCTCCTTGCCTCCCCCTATTTGAAAACCTAAAATAAAAAAGCAGATCAGTGCAGCGCAGTACCCAGGCGCCCTCTTCTGTCCATTCGGTCTCACCGCCAACACAGACCCTGCAGTTGTATTCACAATTAGAGCTAGTCAGGAATCTGCTTCAACTGCTCATGTACCCGCAGGGTCTGTGTCGCCGAAGAGACCCGAAGAGTATCTGAATGGACAGAAGATCTCCTTCTCCTTCTGAAGCAGCTTCTTTCCCAGGGCAGATGAGTGTGAATCTGTCAGGTGTGTTTAGCTTAGAGTGTGAATGCCAGTGTATGTGTGTGTGTATCTATGTCTGTGTGTAAAATGAACTGTTAGTGTTAATGTGAGTAAGGGCAACTGTATTTAAGAAGGTCTGACAAAATGTGCGAGTTATCCAGACTATAATGAACCTGTATATAGCTGTGTAACTACCTTCATTATTGAATCCTATAGGTACAGGCTGGCAGGCCTGGACTGGCAATCTGTGGGTTCTGGCAAATGCCAGAGGGGCTGCTGTAAGATGCCATAGTCATTATTTAGTGAGCTGATGGGGGGCTGTTTGGGCCTCTGTGTACCTTAAATGCAGGGCCTATTTTGAATCCCAGTCCAGACCTGCAAGTTGGCTGTGGGATTTGCCTACAACCATTCATTTGACACAAAGCACATTAACCCACAATACAATTCCTTGCCCCTCTGCTCAATTGAATCCCCCACCTATCCATGGCCTCACTCTATTCACTGTACTCTTTGACCCTTTCCCTTCTCATTCTGCTGAGTTACCCCCACACTCACCTCTCTGTCTCTAATAACTCTCTGTCTCACTCTATATATCTGGATATATAAAAATAGCTATAATATTACAATATATATTTTTGCAACGCCCCCCTTCTCTCCTGCCCCTGCCTCCACCTCATTGTTTCTTTTTGGATGACTCATCTTTTAACCCTTCTGCCACTCTTGGAACAAAGCAGCTTCCCCCTAGACTGAAATAGAATTTATAAACATAGATTCTATACTAGTGACATTTTGTTGTGCACAACATCTCCCTTCTGTTGTTACTCTACTTTATGTACAGGAAACCCCCATTTTACATTGTTCAAGGGATCAGAAAAAATGGAGTAAAGTCAGGGAACAAAAAACTTATAGTGGGAGCACTTACTGACTGAGCTGCATCCAATGTGCTACACGTGGGCCGCGATCCCCCACAGCCAGTAGTTGAAGCAGAATTCGTAGAGAATGAAGCAGCAGTGGAAGCCTTTTATCGTAGCTGCAACAGTAAATCTATGTGTGACATATTCTTAGCTCACTTATTATTAATAATAATGCATTTTATCATGCATTTCTGGTGAATCTGCATTGAAAAGACATTGCCCCTTTGCCTGTACTGAACATTTCTAATGCAGATCTACCATTTGCATCCACCCTAAGTATTTCTTACGACCCACTTGTACAGTCAAGTCCTTTCCTCTATACAGGATACTGGCTGTGGATGTATCTAATTCCAGTGAATGCCACTCAGTCAAAGAGTTAATTGAACCATTCCAAAACCAGCAAATATTTAATCGTTTTAACGCTAAGACATCTACATATAGAATTGTGTGCCAAGCAGGGAATGACTTAGAATTAATAAATTTTCCTAAGAGCCACTAGAGGGCAGCATTGTACTGATACAGCATGAGCAGAAAGGAAAGAGCAGCTGCATTATTTCAAGGAATGTCATGTACAGTAACAAGTGCGGTCAGGCTAAAAATGGACAGAAATGTTGCTCATATTCATTAAAGGAAATTGGGTCCAAATACGTCCCTTGCACAGATTTTTTTATATTCAATTTTGAAATCTGACATGGGGCTAGACATTTTGTCAATTTCCCAGCTGCCCCAAGTCATGTGACTTGTGCTCTGATAAACTTCAATCACTCTTTACTGCTGTACTGCAAGTTGGAGTGATATCACCCCTCCCTTTTCCCCCCACGGCAGCCAAACAAAAGAACAATGGGAAGGTAACCAGATAACAGCTCCCTAACACAAGATAATAGCTGCCTGGTAGATCTAAGAACAACACTCAATAGTAAAAACCCATGTCCCACTGAGATACATTCAGTTACATTGAGAAGGAAAAACAGCAGCCTGCCAGAAAGCATTTTTCTCCTAAAGTGCAGGCACAAGTCACATGACTGGGGGCAGCTGGGAAATTTACAAAATGTCTAGCCCCATGTCAGATTTCAAAATTGAATATAAAAAATGGATTTCAGTGCAGAATTCTGCTGGAGTAGCACTATTAACTGATTAATTTTGAAAAAAAGTTTTTTCCCATGACAGTATCCCTTTAAGAATATTTGCACTGAGAATTATCTCATTTGTCCAACCTTGAATCCTGCACTTATTGATCATGGTAGAATTTTGACTATTAATGATCATGCAATTGAGCTTTCAAATTATTGGATTGTATGCCCAGTTTTTCAAAGCTTGTGCTTTCTCTTTGTGCTTACAGGCCAACTACAGTACTTGTAGACATGGCTGCACACCAAAAGCAAAGCCTTAAAGAAGAATATGATCTGATGACTGGAACATAAACATAACCAACATCTGCAGTGTCAGCAATGAATCTTGAAATGTGAGCTAAACTCCAGTCCAGGGATCCCCAACCTTTTAAACCCGTGAGCAACATTCAGAAGTAAAAGGAGTTGGGGAGCAACACAAGCATGAAAAATGTTCCTGTGGTGCCAAATAAGGGCTGTGATTGGCCATTTGGTAGCCCCTATGTGGATTTTCAACCTACATTGTGGCTGTGTTTGGCAGTACATCTGGTTTTATACAACCAAAACTTGCCTCCAAGCCAGGAATTTAAAAATAAGCTCCTGCTTTGAGGCCACTGGGAGCAACATCCAAGGGGTTGGAGAGCAACATGTTGCTCACGAGCTACTGGTTGGGGATCACTGCTCCAGTCCTTGGAAATGAAAGTGAAGTTGACCAAAGCCTCTATAACAGAAAAAGAGCAGAATATCAGGGACATAAAATAAGAAATCCAGCAACATAAGGTGAAAATAGACTGGTGGTCTATCCTAAGGCAGGATCTCCAAGGCACCAAAAAAAAAACACTGACCAGATAGTCTCTGCTTATCACTATTTCACTACTCCTATGGAAATGGACCATTCCCAGCCAACATCTGAGAATGATGATGATGATGGAGCATTTGCCACTAGCCAGGGCACATCTGTAGGAGCTGAACTAGTTTACATCCAAAGTCCAAGGACAATGATGGAACGTCATTGGCCAATAAACCATCTGGCAGCATTGACCCCACAGAGGATCCAATGGGTAAAGCAGGACAAGATGCAAGTGATTAAATTCCAGATTTATATAAGCTCCAAAATGTTACAGCAGATGTCAGATATTTTCATCACTGCAACAATGCCAGGGAAATCAATGCAGATTTAGTAATGGAATGTCTACAGTCTGGTATAATGTGTCACAGCTTTCCAGCTGACAGTTGTGCTGCTGAATAGGCCTGAGTTAGATCAAACAAAAATGCCAGTTACAGACACATTTATAACTCTCAGTACTGACTACTGACTCCTAGTAGGAAATAAGCTTTTCAACTAAACATTTAGACAGGATTGTCTAATATAGTTTGATATTTGGCACACTATATTTCTCACTTTCTTATACAGGTACTGGATCCGTTATCCGCAAACCCATTATCCAGAAAGCTCTAAATTATGGAATGTCTCTCATAGACTCCATTTTATCCATATAATCAACATTTTTAAAAATAATTTCCTTTTTCTCTGTAATAATAAACCAGTAGCTTGTACTTGATCCAAACTAAGCTATAATTAATTCTTATTTGAAACAAACCCAGGCCATTGGGTTTTTTCAATGTTTACATTATTTTTTAGTAGACTTATGAAGATCCAACTTACGGAAAGATCCATTATCCGTAAAATTCCAGGTCCCAAGCATTCTGGATAACAGTCTCATACCTGCATTGTTATTCTATGGTATAACTTTGGCTACTTTGCTGTTATGTGTTTTTTTTTATTCTATGCTCCCTGTATTTGATACTGCAGTATCACTTGCAATTGAGTTAAATCCTGTGTGTCTAGTGTTCCTTAAAAAATAAAAAAAATAATTGGTCACTTGCACTGGAATTGATTTAAATGATACAGTGTTAGGCATGTTACAAGGGAAAGTAATCATTATTTCATGTTCTATACAGATACTGAAACGTATATAAATGTGTGGCTTGATAAATGGCTGTGGCTGATCTGGGGTCTCTGCCAAACGCCAATTAAGTTAGAAACTTTGTTTCTTTTTCTGGCTGTTCAGTGCAAGTGCAAAGAAAAATGGTACTCTCCAGTACAAATGAGGGACTGCGGGTTGAGCTGTCAAAAGAGGGAATGTCCCTCTGAAAACAGGACAGTTGGGAGGTATGTGATAGTGCAAATATTCGGTGGACCCTGGGGGGCTGCGGGCCCCTAGTAGTTCCACCCTACTTTTATTCTCTTGTCTCAGTGTGTTCTTCCTTCCCGGAGTCCTCTTACAAAGGTTAGATCTTTGACCTGTGGTCCAGGTTCCCCTGGGGCTGTGGGTATACTTCCTCTTAAGTTACACCACTGTTTTTGACCTCACTTCTGGTTCCTCTGTCACGCCCCAAAATACTGACATTAGTTTCTGCAAGTTCAAGTAGGAAAAGGCATTATAGCCAGGCCCAGGTTGAGTGTGGGTCTTAAAGGAATAGTTCAGTGTGAAAATAAAAACTGGGTAAATAGATAGGCTGTGCAAAATAAAAAATGTTTCTAATATAGTTAGTTAGCTAAAAATGTAATATATAAAGGCTGGAGTGAACAGATGTCTAATAAAACAGCCAGAATCCAACTTCCTGCTTTTCAGCTCTATAACTCTGAGTTAGTCAGCGACTTGAAGGGGGGCCACATGGTACATTTCTGTTCAGTGAGTTTGTAATTGATCCTCAGCATTCAGCTCAGATTCAAAAGCAACAGATATGACCCATGTGGCCCCCCCTCAAGTCTCTGATTGGTTACTGCCTGGTAACCAGGGTAACCAGTCTGTGTAAACCAAGAGAGCTGAAAAGCAGGTTCTGACTGACTTGTTATACAACAAATCACTCCAGCCTTTATACATTGCATTTTTGGCTAACTAACTATATTAGAAACATTTTTTATTTTGCACAGGCTATCTATTAAGCCAGTTTTTATTTTTACACTGAACAATTCCTTTAAACAACAGACCGATGCAGGGCCAGGCTCGTATTTACTTACTGACCACCCCTAGGTCAGCTCTGCTTGTCGCCCGGGCCCCTCCATCAACTTTCTTCCCCTTCCTGTCCAGCCCCCTCCCCTTTACAGTCTCCCTCTCCTTCCTGCGCTCCTGGAGACTGGTGTATAGGAGATTTGCAAATCTCCCGCGCATATCCAGTGCTCATTACTAGGCGGTTGGGTGGAATGCTGCTGCCTCTGAATTTCTGCCGCCCTATGCCCAGGCCTTTGTGGCATTACCACAAATCCGAGCCTGCGCAGGACTCTACCTCTTGTATTAGGTATTGGTATTTTTTGTATGTATTCTTGTATGCTTAATATATACACCCATTTATTATACAATGCGGTGGGATATATTGGAATTTTATATATATGTGTAAACAATAATAATAATTGACTACAAGTGAAGGACAACAAATCTGAGAATCACATTTTAAAACATTGTTACTTTTCAGGCGGGGACTCAGTGTTACTATACTGTATGTGTCTTTTCCACTATTAAATGATATAATTAGTAATAAGATAATTAGATATACCCCAATATTATAGTTTGCTGAACTTTATAAGAAAAGTTCCTCCACTATTTTCTTGCAACAGTTTAAAATTACACTGTTGTTTTTCTTGGGGGGGGGAGGCAACATAAATTAAGAGATATTCTACTGGAATCTCATTTTTTTTCGATAACTTGTTTTTTTTCGATAAAAGTGGTGCTCAGCACATTTACATTTCCATAATTCCAGAAAAAGAGAACATGGTCCGTTTATAAATAAGCAACAAATGAACTGGACCCCAGCAGTGAACATTGTATGGAAGGCTTTATATCCAAGGCTGGGCTAAAGATACAAAACTACAATTCACATAAAGGAAAGACTTGCCTACATGATGCACTAATGTCTTCTAAGCAATAAAAACTCCAGGCATTGTGCCTACTAAATAATAAACTAAGTATGTCTCTAAAAATGCTCTGTGGGCTACAGGTATGGGATCTGTTATTTGGAATGCTTGGGGTTTTCCAGTTAAAGGAGAACTAAACCCTAAAAATGAATAGGGCTAAAAATGCCATGTTTATAAAATGAACTTATTGCACCAGCCTAAAGTTTCAGCTTGTCAATAGCAGCAATGATCCAGGACTTCAAACGTGTCACAGGGGGTCGCCATCTTTGAAAGTGTCTGCGACCACACATGCTTCGGTGGGCTCTGAGCAGCTGTTGAGAAGCTAAGCTTAGGGGTCGTCACAAATTATCAAGCAGGAAATGAGGTTTGTCTGTAATATAAACTGATACTATAGGGCTGATTATTAAATTCTGATAGTAGTTGCACTGGTTTCTGTGCTGTCATGTAATAATTATCCATATTAATTACTAATCAGCCTTATATTGTGACATTTCTATTCTATGTGTACTGTATATTGTGAGTGGGTCTCTAAGCTCAGTAAGTGACAGCAGCACAGAGCATGTGCAGTGAATCAGCAGAAAAGAAGATGGGGAGCTACTGGGGCATCATTGGAGACACAGATCTTTACTGCTAATGGGCTTTGGTTGTCTGGGGCTGGTACAGAAGCCCAAAACATAATGTACAACATTTATAGCTTTCCTTGTCCTTTAAGGTGTTTTCCATAGTAGACCATAAGGCTACTAAGTAAACATTTTAACATGAAATAGACCCAGTAGGATTGTTTTGAAACCAATATGAATTCATGCAGCTTAGTTACCATCAATTACAATGTACTGTCTTATTATTACAGAGAAAAGGGAAATCATTTGTAAAAATTAGAATTATTGGTCAAAAACAGCTTTCCTGTAATTCAGAGGTTCAGCATATCTGGTTTCTGCATAAGAGTTCCCATAACCCTGTATTAAAATGTCATAGTGATATAACTTATATTTGTATATGTATAACATGCCTATGCAGATCTGTTGGGAAAGGACAGGCTTTTATCAGCATCTTTTATTGGCTTGTGTATAGCCAGCTTAATAAAGAATTTCACTATGCTTGTTGTTAGCTGTGTGTGTGTGGGGGGGGGGGGTGGGTTCTGTTAATTACATTACCCCATTAGTATTATTGCTGCATACAGTAGTGCAGTTTTGGTTAAACAGATTCATTACGATTTACATTGGTTTTATCATTTTTGCTTTCCTTCCATGAATAAGTCATGGAGTGATGCTGAGGGACCTGTTGATTTCTGGCTGAATTTTTATTTAAATCCTCATATCAGTACATAATGGGTACAGGATTAATTAAACATCATTATGAAACAATAGATTCAATCCTTATCGTGATGGGTGAAATGCATTGAAGTCAATGGGCGTCAAAATTACTTTGATGCCCACCACAGTTATACCCGCGCCTATTTTGTCCAAATGCGTAAAAGTCAATGGGTGTCCTACTATTCTGATGCATACTCAAATGTTTTTGACGCATCGAATTTTCACTGCAGTTTCTCGAATTTATTTGCAGAACGCGGAAATTCGCCGCAAATTTGTGTGTGGTGAATTTATTCGCCCATCACTATTATCGACTTAATAGGATAGTTTGATATAATCATCAAAATTTACTAACAAGATGAAAACATGTAAAACGTCTATATATATTTATTTATACATGTATGGGACCTGTTATCCAGAATGCTCGTGACCTGTGGTTTTCCGAATAACGGATCTTTCCGTAATTTGGGTCGTCATGCCTTAAGTCTACTAGAAATTCATTTAAACATTAAGGGGCAGATTCATTAAGGGTCGAATTTCGAAGTTAAAAATACTTCGAAATTCGACCCTCGAATTGAAATCCTTCGACTTCGAATATCGAAGTCGAAGGATTTAGCGCTAATCCTTCGATCGATCGATCGAAGGATTTTTCGTTCGATCGAACGATTAAATCCTTCTAATCGAACGATTCGAAGGATTTTAATCCAACGATCGAAGGAAAATCCTTCGATCAAAAAAAGGTTAGCAAACCTATGGGGACCTTCCCCATAGGCTAACATTGACTTCGGTAGGTTTTACCTGCCGAAGTAGGGGGTCAAAGTTTTTTTTAAAGGGAAAGTACTTCGACTATCGAATGGTCGAATAGTCGAACGATTTTTCGCTCGATTCGTTCGTTTTCGTTCGAATTCGAACGAATTTAACCAATTCGATGGTCGAAGTACCAAAAAAATACTTCGAAATTCGAATTTTTTTCATTCGAATCCTTCACTCGAGCCCCTAAATAAACCCAATAGGCTGGTTTTGCTTCCAATAAGGATTAATTAAATCTTAGTTGGGATCAAGTACAAGATACTGTTTTATTATTACAGAAAAAAAGGAAATCATTTTTAAAAATTTAGATTATTTGGATAAAATGGAGTCTATGGGAGACAGCCATTCTGTAATTCTGAGCTTTCTGGATATCGGGTTTCTGGATAAGGGATCCTATACATGTATAAAATATTCATTAACCTTCAAATTTTTACCACAATTTGTGGTTTTTTTTTAGCTAAATCTCACAAAATTTAAATTCCTTTCAAAAACTTGTTTTTTGAAGATTTATTAAGCACTCAAAAAAATCTGAATTTTAAAAATGTAGCATCTGAAAGCTGCCGGGTTCATGTAGCAGGTATTGGGAATTGTCCCTAGGTCTTCATCGGGAAAGTAAGTTCCGTATCGGCGCATGCGCAGTTGGAGCAGTCTTCAGGTTTTTGTCAGCTGCACATGCGGCGAAAGTCCCGAAAATTGCCGAAGCACCAGAAGAAGATCCGATGAAGAAGAAGAAGATGGCTGCCGTCTGATGCCATGAATCTGTATCGAGAGGTAAGTAAAAAGTTAGGGGCATTTGCCCAGGGTAGCAGCTAAACTGGGAGGGAGGAGGGAGGGGGCTCTATGTAGGGTAGGGGGGTAGTTTTTTTTAATAAGGGGTTTACTTCTCCTTTAAGGATTTGGATTAAAGGAGAACTAAACCCTAACCCATTTTCACCCTTTCCACTGCCCCTCCACCAAGCTCCCTCCCCACAACATCTATTCTTTTGAAAAGTTCCCATGTGTAGAGTCCTGTGTGAAACCATTTTTTTGAAACTTGGATCTGACCCATACCAGCATTTTTATTCACTTGGACCCGCTACTCGACTCAAGCCACAACTGCCTTATCCGTGACCTAATTTGTGTCCCGCTAACTACCATAAAGCAGGAAGTGCTGTTGCTGCAAACCGGAAGTGATATCATCTGAAGTGGGCAGGGTCAGAAACATTTTCTTAAATAATTTGTATAGCTGTAAAATTTGCTATAGATATGACCCACGCTTCTATACTCACATCTCAATGTAATACCCACAACCCACAGATATCTAACCTGCTCCAAGACTCTACCCCTGTGTACTGACCTGCCATAAATCTACAGAGCTGTTCAGTGGAGTTCAAAGCTTGGGTTTTCAAGTGTCTTTGGATCCTCATCTGTCATTTCTCAGATATGGATCTTGCAGGAGCATGTGCAGTTGAGGCTGATTCAAGACATATCTTAAACTGTGCCTGCTCCTGCAAGATCTGTGATGGAGGGCAGTGGAGTGGGCTGAGGATGGGCTAGGGTTTAAAAATCTGTAGCCATGTTCAAATCGCTGCATTCATTCTCAATTCTTTCTCAATTCTTTCTCAAACCATATGGTTCAGGAAACAGAAATATCCCACAAGAGAAGGAAAGAAGGATCATTGAAAATATATAAATTGAACTGATATACCCACACAATTGGCCAGTTAATGAAATAATAATTTGCCAATTTGTCCATCATCACATCTATAATATTGTAAGTCATTTCTGTATGATAGTTGCATTAAAGGCAGTGGTGCAAAAGACGTAGGGTTAAACGAGTGACAAGATTGTTGAAGTTGTTCAGCCACTCTAATAGGCCCCCAGCACCGCTGTATCTCAAACATCTTGTCTGTAAAAGTATCACATTTCGTTTTTCCATGAATATATAAAAATGTGTGGTTTTCCTATTTTTTTTTAAAAAAGCCCTAAAAATGTGAGATTGTGTTAAAACCACAAAAACCTTTAATACTAAACTTTGCCAAGTAATAGTTGTTTAGGTCCTATAGAAGTCAGTGGGAGTTGTGCTGATCTTATTGGACCATTTTTAATCAATTTGGACTTTTAGACAGTTTTTTTTCCGCTAGGAATAGATAGAAAAGCATGAATTTTTACAGGTTTTAGAGGAATTTGTATTTTTTAGCACATTATTTTCCGCTCTTACTTTTTTTTTATTCAGATCTTTTAATAAATTCCATGACATTCGTAGTTTTAGGGGTGAAAATAATAGGAAACAAAATTTGAACTTCAAACTATTTTTGTGTGCTTCCACTAGGGAATAGTCCAAATTCGATTTGAATTTGAAAAAAAAATGTAAAATTCGTATATCCAAATGTATCGTGTACTGCCGAATTGCTGTTTTAGCCTATAGAAGACCTCCTAGAACCCATTTGGAGTAAATTGGTGGACTTTGAAAAATCAAAGTTTTTTTTTTTTTAAATACGATCTTACTTCGATTCAATACAGATCGAATACAGCCTATTCACCCGCCGAAAAAAACGTTTTTTAATACATTTCAGTTGGTCTTTTTTTATTTGAATTTCGAAGTTATGGGAAGTTCAAAAAAACTCCCATTACTTTTAAATGCGACCCTTGATAAATCTGCCCCTTAGAGTTTGTGAGTTTAGTCCTAGTTTCAAAAACCTTTGATAAATAGGCCTCTAAGGAGCAGATTTCTCAGAATGTGAGATTAGCGCTCACCACAGAAAAAATCATTTACTTTCTATTCATTCCTATGGGATTTTTAGAATCATATTTATCAATGGGTGAAACTAAAGCTAGATTTCCCCATTTCATAAATACAAGCTCTAATTTCACATTCTTATAAATTTGCCTCTAAGGGGCACTTTTAAAATTGAATAGATTTTAATAGTAAAAGTCGAGCTGCGGTTTTTCATATTTATGAAAGCTCAGTCTTTTCATGACTTCAAAAAATATAAACAACCTGAGTAATTTATCAAAGAACTTATCTGCTTACTTGATTGGCTTTTTTCTAGCACATGTTTCAGCTCTGAGCAGTTAAAAACTACTTAATGGATCAAAAATGTTCAAGTTTGCCGACTAAGGTCACTGAGGGCTATTTATCTACAGAAAATTCGTGCCATTCCCTAGAATGTTTCTACTAAATTCTAGGAAGCAATGATAAATATGGGGAGAATTCCCGACAACTCATTTTATTTCCACTGCTGATAGAATATAAAAAGAAAGGAATTTCTCCAGCCTTTGATATATTTGTTCCTCGGTCTCCCATTTTTGGATCTTGATCAGTAGCTTGTAATTAGGGTAACATAATTTTGTTTAAACCAAGCAACTTAGTTTAACTATTATGGTAGCAAATTACAAGCTTTGCAAAAGTCTTCAATTCTTTGTACTATACCTGTACTATAACTTTTGCTAAAATATTGTTGTCACCTTTCATTAGCATCTATGACCACAAGTGCAAAATCGCTATGTTTTATACCCACAAATCTAACATAATTGTGCATCATTTCTGACATTTGGCATGCAACCAACATTGCATGACCACAACTGCAATTGTGGGGGCAGATTTACATAGGGTCGAATAGCGAGGGTTAATTAACCCTCGATATTCGACTGCCTAATGTAAATCCTTCGACTTTGATTATCAAAGTCGAAGGATTTACTGCAAATAGTTCGATCGAACGATAAAATCCTTCGAATCCTTCGATTCAAAGGATTTTAATCCATTTTTCTTCAACCAAAAAAGTGCTAGGAAGCCTATGGGGACCTTCCCCATAGGCTAACATTGCACCTCGGTAGGTTTTAGGTGGCGAAGTAGGGGGTCGAAGTTTTTTTAAAGAGACAGTACTTCGATTATTGAATGGTCGAATAGTTGAACGATTTTTAGTTAGAATCGTTCGATTCGAAGTCGTAGTCGAAGGTCAAAGTAGCCAAAAAAAACATTCTAATTTTCAAAAAAAAAATTTTGGTCAAAAATCTCAAATTCGAATTGTGAATTATCCAAACTCGAGTTTTAATTTGAATTAAAATTTTGAGATTTATCATACTCTGGCCCTTTAAGAGCTCAAAATCGACTATTCACCACCTTAAACTGCTGAATTGCTGTATAAGTTAATGGGAGAGGTCCAGGAATCATTTTGGTGATGTTTGCAGCCTTCCTGACATTCAATAAAAAAACTTGAATCGAGTTTTTTTACATTTGAATTGAGTTTTTCTAATTTGAATCCAATTAGATTTAAGTTGTCGGGTCAATTCAATTCGTCCAAGCTGAGAAATTTAACTTTTATCAATAAATTTCGATTGCTCGAATTTCGAATTTAGGGGAGTTTTAATAAACTCAAATGAGTTCAAAATTAGACCTTTGATAAATGTGCCTCCCCAAGTGCTTTAGCCACAATTCTGAGCTTTGGTTACAATATAGTATTAACAAACAAGAATGGCACAGTCAGGGTTGGAGCTCCACCTGAACTGCCCTGAACTCGGCCGCAAAAGAAAGACGTTAAGGGGCCGATTTACCAAGGGTCGAATATCGAGGGTTAATTAACCCTCGATATTCGACTGGGAATTAAAATCCTTCGACTTCGAATCTCGAAGTCGAAGGATTTAGTGCAGATAGTACGATCGAACGATCGAATGATTATTCCTTCGATCGAACGGTTCGCAGGATTTTAATCCAACAATCGATGGAATATCCTTCGATCAAGAAAACTTAGGAAAGCCTATGGCAGGGGTCAGCAACCTTTACTATCAAAAGAGCCATTTTGCCCCCTCTTCCACTAAAGAAAAATAGTCTGGAGCCGCAATATATAAAACAGATTATAAACTTTTAAAAGTTTTAACCTTTTTTCAATTGTAACTGTTACAACAACAGAATACAACAAACAGAAGTGCAGTGTGTATGTGTAGGCCTACTTTGAAATAAACTAAACACCGAATAGCCCTATTAAATGCTAATGTTCTCATCTGTGTAATGTAAATTCTGTTTCTGAAGTTTATTGCTGATCTTCCCTCTATTGTTTTGAGTTTGTGACTGAGGTAAGGACCATGATGAATCGTCTTGCTGCGGCTCGGTCTTGCCTGTCACTCCTGGGACGTCTATACAGCCCTCGCATGTGCTGGTGGCTTTCTGAGTGTGCGACTGCGGTAAGCTAACCGTTAACTTACCCCGGTCACACACTCAAGCAGCCGCCATCAGGTGAGAGGGCTGTATAGCCAACCTGATAGGCAAAGCTGCAAAACCGAGCCACAGCAAGCGGGATGAAGAGCCGGAGCCTCAGGTTGCCTACCCCTGGCCTATGGGGACCTTCCCCATAGGCTAACATTGAGTTCGGAAGGTTTTAGATGGCGAACTAGGGGGTCGAAGTTTTTTTTAAAGAGACAGTACTTCGATTATCGAATGGTCGAATAGTCAAACGATTTTAAGTTCGAATCCTTCGATTCGAAGTCGAAGTCGTGGTCGAAGTAGCCCATTCGATGGTCGAAGTAGCCCAAAAAACACTTCGAAATTCAACGTTTTTTTACTTCAAATCCTTCACTCGAAGTTAGTGAATCGGCCCCTAAATGTACACACAGTGAGGGGAGGTTTATGAAGGCAGGGCGAGTTGTGGTGATGAGGCACCTGAGGTGGGAGTCTTTGTGGGGCCCAGACACCCCATTCTGACTCTGGGCACAGTTCTTTCCATATGTCAGAGATCAGCAGGATGACTAATTTAGCACTGGTAGTGATCACAGGGTACTGGGCATTTACATATTTTTTCACCTACCCCTAGTCTGGATCCTGGTTCTCCCCCACCTCCTGCAAGTCATTTGCCTAGTCTATACACACGAGCCAGGCTTGTTGGTGCAGTGGGGGCAGTGATGGACCTGGGAGGTTATCTAGGACGGCCTTATACACGAAAAATCTTGGAAATTGACGCCGGCTAATTTATTTGGGGGAGACGAAACACGGAAATTAACGGCGAATTTGTGCAAGGTGAATAAATTAATCGCCCATCACTAGTAATGAGTGATATCCCTGCAGTGAGCACCAACCATTTGTTTTTTTGATGTGCTATTACCATTTATGTGGACATGGTCTTGTGGTAACATGAGTGTGGTTTAATGTGGGTGTGGTTTAAAAACAGGGAGTGGTTAACACTGTATTGGCCCACTACCACGGAGAACAGAATATTTCTGGCCCTTGGTCCCACAGAAGTTGAACTGCACTGCTGTAGGTGAAGCCGACCACATGATCCGGGGTCCCCTGTTCCCCGAACCCACCCTGGACCACGGGGTCTGCTTTTTCTATAGTTTCACTTGCTTTTTTCTACAGTGTGGGAGGGGTTGACACATCCTGTAACCAACCAGAGCTTTAGATTGTTCACAGCATCAATTGTATACAATTAGGAATTAAATTCACCTCAAAAATGTCACAAAATGTATTTAACCTAATCAGTCAATTGTAGCAACTTATTGGTTGCTATGGGTTACTAGACCTGGTTCCAGCTAATTTACCCCCAAATGATGCACACGGCATACCATTATAAATAAAACATTGTAAACGTATCTTGTTCTCTGTCAAATATCTACAGAAAATAATGATAAATAATGATAAAATTGTTTTTAGATCATTTCTATTTGTTTCATTTTCTTATCGACCAACATGAAAACGTGTTTATTTGCATTAATTAGAAACGCACATTTTTCCACCCTCAAGATAATAATCCAGCCAACTATGAAACTTTCTTATTAAACAAACACAAAGTCAATGGCTTTATTTTTTTCCGTCAAAGGAAATAATATCAGTGACCTTAGGTCAGTTATTTCCTGGTTTAGTAATTAAGCAGGAAATATCCTCCCTGCAAGTGAGGAACATGGTAATAAATGTGTTATGTGCTATTTGGCTATTCATGATATCTCAGTCTGGATACATTTGTTCGCGGTTTGTGTGAAATGCTGGGCAATCTGTTAATCACATTTGTTTATGTTTATTAAATGTGTTTTATGGATTAAACAGCAATGCCTTGTTATTTAAACATGTGATTCTTTTTCTGTAGGCAGGAAAGCATAATCAATCCCTCCCTTCCTTTAGAAATTACAGAGAAATCTTCCCTCCTAAGCACAAATATTTCTCAGCCCTGTTGGAAAGACCGCATTTAGAATTTCAGTTTTTGTTATATAAAAAGTTAGACACAAATACTAAATAGAATTAAGCTAGCATTATGTTGAAAAAGCAGGAGTTTGCAATTACTGTAAAATTGCTGTATATTCAGGTATTTTTTTCAGTTACTTTCGACTTCTCACCTGGACCTGCAGTAACAGGTTTGGCTCCCACTGTTATTTTCATCCGAAATCTAACTTGTTACCTGAAGTCCTGTAATATTCATCTGAAACGGAGGAGACGGGAGCACAGCAGGGGGCGGGCTTTGTATAGGAAAGTAACTGGGGTGGAATAGGGCGGAGCCAGGGTGAGACAGCCAAGGACGAGATGCACCCAGATCCCTTCCGATTTGGGTTGGCTGTAGTGATGTGCGGGTCGAGAAAATCTTGACCTGCATCCGACCCTAACCCAGTGCTCCTCCACCAGCACCTGATCCTAACCCAGCGTGTTCCCCTTTATATACCCGCGCTTGCCCCACTGTGACATCAAGAAAGGGGCGTGGCCTGTGTGGGTATATAAATCGAGGTGGAAGTGGGGCAGAAGAAAGCCAGCCCGAACCCGCCCGACCCACAGGTAAACCCGTGGGTCCCATGGACTTCAGGCTGACCCTCACATTACTAGTTGGCTGCTTTCAACCATTCAGTTACAAAAAATAAACTGATGTAGAAGATCTAATAGATTATTTTTCAGCACTCTTTATAAGCTCAGGCTTAAATTACACAAAAAAAAAATGTAATAGGGGTCAGATGGATGAGCAGTTTGACAACTGGGTATTTACAAAAGACTAATCTGGACTTACATAAATGCATGACCTTCTTCTTGGAAAAAAGTGACTACAGCCTGAATTCATCAGATAGAAGATGTGGAAAGAGTAGTGTTGGATCCATGCTGGAAAAAAACGACACCTACTACCTTCAGTGGTGGGTCCGACAGGGACTTTGACGTAGTTGGCCAGCTTAAATATATTGCAATATATGGACAAACAATCCCTGTTTTGTTTAAAGGGTAAGGCATTTTTTAGTAGCAGTATGCACAAAATGTCGCTGTCTTAAATATATTGATAATGGGTTGAGTGCAGAGGACTCTTGTATTTGACTATATGTATTTTGTGGTCACAGCCTCATTGCACCCCCGCCTAATGGTTTTAAAAAATAGTGGTGAGCACAACTTTCCCTTGTTTGTTATAGTTTATACAGGAGCAGTGACCAGCTCTATGTTGTAGCTCCCACCCTTCCCAGCTATAGTCAGGTGATCCCACTGGTGTCTAATAAAAGGGCAGCCAAGTATGGAGGTTTACTTTGAAAGCAGCAAGTTAAGTTGCAGGTAATACCTAGTCCCTTTGTAAAATGTATAATGAAGCAATAGAATTCTTAATGAATCAGATAAAATTGAGCATAGGACTGGCCAGATATGGGATGACTTTGACGTAGTTGGCCAGCTTAAATATATTGCAATATATGGACAAACAATCCCTGTTTTGTTTAAAGGGTAAGGCATTTTTTAGTAGCAGTATGCACAAAATGTCGCTGTCTTAAATATATTGATAATGGGTTGAGTGCAGAGGACTCTTGTATTTGACTATATGTATTTTGTGGTCACAGCCTCATTGCACCCCCGCCTAATGGTTTTAAAAAATAGTGGTGAGCACAACTTTCCCTTGTTTGTTATAGTTTATACAGGAGCAGTGACCAGCTCTATGTTGTAGCTCCCACCCTTCCCAGCTATAGTCAGGTGATCCCACTGGTGTCTAATAAAAGGGCAGCCAAGTATGGAGGTTTACTTTGAAAGCAGCAAGTTAAGTTGCAGGTAATACCTAGTCCCTTTGTAAAATGTATAATGAAGCAATAGAATTCTTAATGAATCAGATAAAATTGAGCATAGGACTGGCCAGATATGGGATGACTTTGACGTAGTTGGCCAGCTTAAATATATTGCAATATATGGACAAACAATCCCTGTTTTGTTTAAAGGGTAAGGCATTTTTTAGTAGCAGTATGCACAAAATGTCGCTGTCTTAAATATATTGATAATGGGTTGAGTGCAGAGGACTCTTGTATTTGACTATATGTATTTTGTGGTCACAGCCTCATTGCACCCCCGCCTAATGGTTTTAAAAAATAGTGGTGAGCACAACTTTCCCTTGTTTGTTATAGTTTATACAGGAGCAGTGACCAGCTCTATGTTGTAGCTCCCACCCTTCCCAGCTATAGTCAGGTGATCCCACTGGTGTCTAATAAAAGGGCAGCCAAGTATGGAGGTTTACTTTGAAAGCAGCAAGTTAAGTTGCAGGTAATACCTAGTCCCTTTGTAAAATGTATAATGAAGCAATAGAATTCTTAATGAATCAGATAAAATTGAGCATAGGACTGGCCAGATATGGGATGACTTTGACGTAGTTGGCCAGCTTAAATATATTGCAATATATGGACAAACAATCCCTGTTTTGTTTAAAGGGTAAGGCATTTTTAGTAGCAGTATGCACAAAATGTCGCTGTCTTAAATATATTGATAATGGGTTGAGTGCAGAGGACTCTTGTATTTGACTATATGTATTTTGTGGTCACAGCCTCATTGCACCCCCGCCTAATGGTTTTAAAAAATAGTGGTGAGCACAACTTTCCCTTGTTTGTTATAGTTTATACAGGAGCAGTGACCAGCTCTATGTTGTAGCTCCCACCCTTCCCAGCTATAGTCAGGTGATCCCACTGGTGTCTAATAAAAGGGCAGCCAAGTATGGAGGTTTACTTTGAAAGCAGCAAGTTAAGTTGCAGGTAATACCTAGTCCCTTTGTAAAATGTATAATGAAGCAATAGAATTCTTAATGAATCAGATAAAATTGAGCATAGGACTGGCCAGATATGGGATGACTTTGACGTAGTTGGCCAGCTTAAATATATTGCAATATATGGACAAACAATCCCTGTTTTGTTTAAAGGGTAAGGCATTTTTTAGTAGCAGTATGCACAAAATGTCGCTGTCTTAAATATATTGATAATGGGTTGAGTGCAGAGGACTCTTGTATTTGACTATATGTATTTTGTGGTCACAGCCTCATTGCACCCCCGCCTAATGGTTTTAAAAAATAGTGGTGAGCACAACTTTCCCTTGTTTCCGACAGGGACACCCCAGAGTAGGGTTGCCAGGTATTTTTTCTCAGAAAAAGTGGCAACAATACCCCAGTGGTATGACTCTAAAACTTAGGCACTTTGGTACTGAGGAGATGAATCCTCCCTACTAGGGTTGCCACCTGTCTGATTTTCATCTAGACTGCCCAGTTTTTAGGGGGGCTGTCCGGGTGAAAACTGCCTGTCCGGATTTCCAAATTAGGGCTTTAAAATGAATGGTGCAGTGATAAACCCATCATCAATAAGCCATGTCATAACCCTGTCCCCAACATCATGGGCACACCCCAGACTGGCAACCACCCCTTAACGTCATCCACCTGCCCCTGATGTCAACAAGCCCACCCCTGCCTGGTCTGCAACTCATTAGAAGGTGGCAACCCTACCCCCTACAGCAACCCAGCAAGTCTCAAAGGCTGTAGAAAAATCCTGGTTGGTATAATTGTTGCATTTCTTACAGTGGTTAAAGAGTAACAGGGACACTTGTGTGACTTCAGGACTTTGTTCAAGTGCCAATGCTAGAGTTGTACCAAGTCAGGAGACCAGGAGCCTCTAATAGAAAGAAAATGAAGTTGTAATGCTGGCAGTGTAGATAGTAAGGTGATTTCATTGCTAATTTCACTCCTCACTTCAGAGTCTTTGGACTGTAACTGGGGAATATGGAAATCCTTATCTTATCAGCCTCATATGACTAACACCTCTACAGAAGGGTCAGGTAAATAGTAATGGGCAGTGGCGTAGCTAGTTGTTACTGGGCCCCATAGCAAATTCAATTTAGGTCCCCAAAATATTTATAGGTTGGTCTATTTTACCAAGATATATTAAAATTTCTAATTAATTAGGGTCTCACTGGGCCCCCTACACTCCTGGGCCCCCCTGCAACTGCAGGGTTCTTCTTCCTCTATAGTTACGCCCCTGGTAATGGGCGAATAAATTCACCAGGCACATATTTGCAGCAAATTCCATATTTCGTGAAACTGCAGCAAAAATTCCCTTGCAAAAAATTTGCCGCAACAAAAAAATAGTTGAGCATCAGAATAGTCGCACATATAAAATTGTCGGACACCCATTGAATTTAATGCATTTGAACAAAATAGTTGCAGATGTATAAGAATTGCTGCTCACGTCAAAACTGTCATGCATCAAAATTATTTGGACGCTCATTGACTTCAATGCGTTTCACAATTTTTTTGCCATCTTGCGAATTTTTCATCGTTTCACAAATTTTTCAGCGAAACGCCACAGATTCGCCCATCACTACTGGTAAACAATCCTGGCCTCTAGTCATTGATGGACACATGGTAACTGCTCTACTAGATTTGGGGAGCTTGATCATATTGGCTTGTGCTAATTTTGTGCTTACAGTTGACTTTTCAATCCCATGGGTTGGGTGCATACATGGGTGCATGGAAGACTACTACTGTGCCCTGGCAGATTCCAGATTCGGCCAGAAGGTGTCAATGCTGCTCAGTTTCTTTATAAAGCAGAGCTACCTTGTGCTCAGTCTCTTTTCATTTCCACTCTAGTTGGGGTTTGATGCAACTGGAACTAGGGTTGCCACCTGTCTGGTTTTGACCCGGACAGGATTTGTGTGCAAACTGGCTAACTCACTAGCTCCTCTAGTCTGTTGTTTCTGCTCATACTGTATGTACCGCTTGCAACCTTTCCCCTCCTCCAGTGCCACTGTTATCCCCCCAACGCTGCCTGCCTGCCAAGTTGCTAGTATTTGCTATAGCTAAATTGAGAAAAAAAAGTTTTTAATCTGATCTGGCTGAAAAATAATTGTAAAAGGGGTTTATGGGACTGTCTGCCTGGGAGGGAGTGAGGGCAGGCTGCAGGACCAAGTTTACAGCTGAGCTGAACAAAACAGTGGGGCAGATTCACTAAAGGGCGAAGTGGCTAACGCTAGCGACGTTTAGCCAGAAATCCCATCCACAGGGACATCACCAATTTACTAACAGGTGTAGGCAACAATTCGCTGGCGAACGGGACTGTCCGAAGCATTCGTTCGCACTCTGTCACCAGGCGACTTTTCGATCTAATGAATGGCATAACTCAGCAAATTTCTAAGAGGAGAATTTTACTGAACGTTACCTCAATCCTCGAGTTTCCTTCGCCACCTCAGACCAGACAAACTGCTAAAATGAAGCTACATCTTATGTCATATCCTGTCTGCCGGAAATGCATTAAAGTAAAAATGCTGGCGACTTGTCCTTTTTTTTTAAGCAGGGTTGCCTGTAAGTGTCCTAACTATTGAACTTTTTGTGGTAACATTTTTCCCCCAGACATTTGAGGGGCATGGAAAATTTGTTTTAGGGTGGGCTCGTTTGTAGGGCATTAGAGGATCTCTTTTGTCTTTATTCATGTTCCTTGGACATTTGTAATAATAATAATAATAATAATAGTAATAATAAGTGGCCACTTCAAGCATTTGCACCAACATCTCTAATAAAGACGTCTATACGACCTATATGTACCCGCCCAGAAGTAGGGGAGGGGGGCAGAAGCACTACTTTGCCTAGGGCCCCATTTAGTCTTAATCTGGCTCTACATGGAAGTGGCTAAAACTACAGAAAGAATCCTCCAGATGGAGTACATGGATATTCTAATCAATACTCTAACTCCTGCCCTGACTGTCAAATAACGGCTCCTAAGCCCCATTACAGAGGTCCCGGCACTGAAGTCCTATTTCCATGGATTTCCCAGGCCTCTTACCCACTAGAGGCACCAACACTTACTTGTGGGAGAGCACAAATTGTTAGTAAAATGTCAGTCACTGCAAGCAAATCTAGCGTGAAATTGGACTGGGACTGAAGGGGTTAATGCTGTATGCATATGTTTGTGTATTGTTTGTACAATATGGTGGGAATGTTTTGGTTGTTATGTTCTGTGGTTTGTTCTATGTGTATTCCCAGCGGAAAAAGCCAATAATATAAGGGTAGATCCTCAGTGATGATGATTCATGAGTATGGGGAAATGAGAGGGCTCTCCTCAAAACATTCTGCACTTCAGACACTTCAACTAATTGTCTTGAAATGGTTATTCCATTCTGTCACCTGCCACTGGAATTTATATACAGCCGATGTGTTTATTTGCACAAACCCAGTGAATCATCAGGTAACACAAGGATGTCCTACCCTGAATACCTGATTACAGAACCGCCAGAAATAACAATGTATCAATCCCTTACATCATGAAAACAGGTCACAGTATAAACAAAGTATCGACAGCAATAAATGGAGCAAGTCCAGAAATGCAGAAGCCCCAACACCTTTTCCAAAGCCCATTCCACAAATGATAAGGGAGGTGCACTGACAACCAATAGAGTAAGGCTAAAGTTTACACTCATTAATATCTGCTTGACTTGTCCTTGGGGTGGTTCACTTTTCAGTGAGCTTTAATAATGTTTTAATAATGTTTAATAATGTTTTATAATAATGTTTTAATGTTTTGGCCAATTCTAAGCAACTTTTCAATTGGTCTTCATGATTTATTTTAGTTTTTGCATTATTTGTCTTTCCAGCTTTCAAATGAGGGTCACTGACTCCATCTAAAAACAAATGCTCTGTAAAGCTACACATTTATTATTATTGCTACTTTTTATTACTCATCTTTCTATTCAGGCCTCTCCTATTCATATTCCAGTCTCTCATTCAAATCAGTGCATGGTTGCTAGGGGAATTTGAACACTAGCTACCAGACTGCTGAAATTGCAAACTGGAGAGCTGCTGAATAAAAAGCTAAATAACTTAAAACCACAAATAATAACAAATGAAAACCAATTGCAAATAAACTCAGAATATCACTCTCTACATCATATTAAAAGTTTGTTTAAAAGTGAACAACCCCTTTAAAGGAATTGTTCAGTATAAAAATTGGATAAATAGATAGGCTGTGCAAAATAAAAATGTTTCAAATATAGTTAGTTAGCCACAAATGTAATGTATAAAGGCCGAAGTGACTGGATGTGTAACATAATAGCCAGAACACTACTCCTGCTTTTCAGCTCTCTTGTTTTACACTGATTGGTTACTCTGGTTACCAGGCAGTAACCAATCAGTGACTTGAGAGGGAGGTCACATGGATAATAACTGTTTGCTCTTGAATCTGAGCTGCATACAGAGGATCAATTGCAAACTCACTGAACAATTATGTCCCATGTGGACCCCCTTCAAGTCACTGACTAACTCAGCGTTAGAGAGCTGAAAAGCAGGAAGTAGTGTTCTGGCTATTATGTTAGACATCCAGTCACTCCAGCCTTTATACATTACAATTTTTACTAACTATATTAGAATTTTTTTTATTTTGCACATCCTACTGTATCTATTAATCCAGTTTTTATTTTTACGCTTAACTGTTCCTTTAAGGTCTAAATTATGTAAAGGAATGCAACATATCTATCTGTCAGTATTGTACAATGAACAGAAAAAAAGTGCCAGTCTGGGGTATTTTTCCTGTGATTGTTGCGCCACCCTTTTGTTCAGGTGAGAAGCTATACACTCCAAGCCCCTTCTAAAGATTTTTTTGGCGGAGGGGGCCCGACGCACTCACATTACGCAGAAATACTGCTTTTACACTTCTATAGATACAATTTGATAGATGCTACTGGTGAATGTTGATGCTTTGGGTGCTTTGAAAAAAATTGCACTTATTGTAACATTACACCCTTATTGAATTAAATTGAAAGGTAGATGAATTATTCTAAAATGTGGCTCTGATATAATAATTATTATACTTTAGTCATTTATGTTTTACAATCAATTTCTAATAATGCAGAAAACAGATGCGTTAAGCACCCTGTTTTGAATGCAATGCTCATTCAAGTTTGGGTTTAAAGACTCATTTGTTAGAGTTTTAGTAACTCAGGAAACATATGGAACTGCTGGAAATTCCTTTCAGGTTTATGGGGTATTGGAATCTATATAGATCCAGTCAAAACAAGGCTGAGAAACCCTGGATTAGAGTAGTCATTGGTGACGAGTGGATTTTTTTGCCAGCCATGGAATCCCATGGAATTTCGCCACCTGCGGAACATCTGCGGAACTGCGGAAGGCTAAAATGTCGGTGAGACAAAAATACACCCATTGACTTTAATGCAAATTGCAAGTGTAAACATTGTTTGACGGCCATTGACTTCAATGCACTTTGGAAATTTTTCGCCGGTTCACTAATTTTTTCGCCGTTTTGCACATTTTTTGGCGATAAGAAACAAGACAGATTTTCTCATCACTAGTAGTCATGTGCAGATGTGTATTTTTGATTGTTTTTATCCTCACCCCAGCAGAAATGTATTAACATATTTATTATTTTATGTTGTTACAATATAGTATTCAGAGTAGAGTTGAGCAGCATGTTGTAAGTAATTATCAACCTTAAAGGATAAACAAACCCTTTACCAAAAAAAACCCTACCCTCCACCCCGCATAGACCCCCATCCCTCCTCCCCCCGCCTACTTACCCCTCCTGGGGAAATTACCCTAACTTTTTACTCATCCCTTGGTGCAGAGTCACAGCATCGGAGTTCACTGCAGCCATCTTCTGGCTCTTCGGTGAGCTGAGATGGAGACCAGCGAAGTGGCGCATGCGCAGTTGGAGCAATTTACTGGTTTGTGACAACTGTGCCAAAATGGATGGAAATGGCAGAAGTGCTGAAAGAAGACACAAAGATCGGGAAGATGGCTGCGGTGAACTCCGATGCTGTGACTATGCTTCGAGGGGTCAGTAAAAAGCTAGGGGCATTTCCGGAGGGGGTCTACGTGGGGTGGGGAGTAGGGTTTTTTTTGGTAAAGAGTTTGTTTCTCCTTTAAGAATGAAATCCAATGATACCCAGCTCCCTCTTATCATTATAAACAGCCAGTAGTTTCGCTAGGTGTGCTGAATCCCATGTGGTTTCACGGGTGGTTATTGTTTTTATAGATCACCTACTAAATGGCTAATTAAAGTATAGTCCATTGTGAAATAGCTTTACCCTGTGTCATTATGTTACTGCAATCTTTGTACCCCACATTAGTCTAAATATTTTCTTTAGAGCTTAGGGTGTTCCAGCCATCAACTATGTGTAAGCTATGAACCACGCTCAATGCAACTAAGTAATTAGGAGAAATTAAGATTAAAAGGGAGGATCACATTTAAGTTAACTTTTAGTATGTAATAGAATGATCAATTCTAAGGGGGTTATTTATTAAAGTTCGAGTTGTGTTTTCCACAAAAATTTTCGGGTTTTTTTTTTTTGGTCGAAATTCACATTTTGGGATTTAAAATATACTAAACTTTTTAGAGTTTTCTGAGATTTATTATACCCCGACCCTGGAAATAGCTTGAATCTAAAACCTGTCGAGGTCATGTAGGAGTCAATGACAGAGGTCCCTTGAACCATTTGAAGATGTTAATAGCCTTCATGATGTTTGAGGTTTTTTTTCAGACGGTTCTGCCCAAAAACTCGAATAATTCGAGCAATTGAAGTTTTTTCCCACGGAAAACGTAATTAATTTGAGTTTTCGGGTCTTGCAACTCTAACTCGCAGATTCAATTTTTTTTTCAAAGCATTCCAGTTGTGAGTTCATTTGAGGTTTACTCAACCTTTAATAAATAACCTCCTAAGTAACTTTTCAATCAGTCGTCATTATTTTTTTTAAAAAAAGTCTTCTGACTTTTTCCAGGTTTCAAATGGGGGTCACTGACCCCATCTAAAAAACAAATGCTCTGTAAGGCTACAAATATAGTCATTGTTACTTTTTATTACTTGTTTTACTATTCAAGTTCTCTCCTATTCATTTTCCATTATTATTCAAATGTATGCATGGTTGCTAGGGTCATCTGGACTCTAGCAAGCAGATTGCTGAAATTGCAAACTGGAGAACTGCTGAATAAAAAGCTAAATTATTCAAACACCACAAATAATAAAAAAAAAGTAATCCAATAGCAAATTGTCTCAGATTATCACTCTCTACATCATACTAAAAGTTAACTCAGTACTTATGTTCTGGGAGTGCTGCAGCAAATATTCAGAACCTGTCATGATTAACATAACCCAAGTTCCCCCACCAAAAAGTCAGTATTGAAAGAAGCAGCCAATCCAGTTGCTTGTTGCATTGTGAAAAACACTTTCCTTTTGTGCATAACTTGAATGACTTGTGCCGTGTTTATTTATATGCCCCTTGTTTCCCACTCCTTCTTTCTCTGAAAAATTTAGGGCAATGTTGGCACCAGAAATGAAAGCTAAATATATGTACAGGTATGGGACCTGTTATCCAGAATGCTCAGGACCTTGGGTTTTTCCTGATAACAGATCTTTCCGCAATTTGGATCGTCATACCTTAGCAGGGTTATTTATCAAAGTCCAAATTTTCTGCTATCAAATCCGCTCTGGTTTTTTTTTTTCACTTACTTATTTTTACATTTTCCTGAAAATTAGCTTTGTGGGAAAAAATCAGATTCTCGAGGTTTTTTTGGGTTTTTTCATCCGATTTTCAAGATTTTTTCTGAATTTTTACCAGAAAACTTCGGGGTATTGCAAGAAGCCCAGCGCACATCAAAAAATCATTGGGACTTCTCCCATTGATGCAACCTCGACAGGTCTGAGATGCCGGATATTCAGATTCTGACTTTTCCATCCTCTGGGGTTTAATAAATTCTGAAAAATTCATGATTTAAAAAAAAAAATCACACATTTTTCGTGATTTTTGCATACACAGTTTAGTAAATAACCCCCTAAGTCTCCTAGAAAATAATTTAAACATTAAATAAACCCAATAGGCTGGTTTTGCTTCCAATATGGATTAATATCTTAGTTGGGATCAAGTACAAGGTACAGTTTTATTATTAGAGAAAAAAAGGAAATAGTTTTCAAAAAATCTGGATTATTTGGATAAAATGGAATCTATGGAAGATTTTTCATATCGTAAACTCAGAGCTTTCTGGGTAATGGGTTTCCGGATAATTTATCCCACATCTGTATTTAATTTGAAGAAATAAGAGATCAACACAAATCAGGCAAAGTGTAAAGAAATGAATATTTAATTAAAAAATAAGAATATTTCTGTTTACATCAAGCTACACAGCCAATGCTCTCTATTCACTACTTGTCCACACAGTAATTATGACTAGTAACAGTGAAAGACACATGGTATTAATCGCTCTACACACTCATCAAAATGAAATATCACAAAGATCCTTGTCCCTCCACTGTGTGATAAGTGTATGAAATAAACGTGTTGTGAAGCAGAAAACAAAACCCCTAATATATATTATTTGCCACATTCAACAAAATAAATAACTATGTACAGGGTGGCAGGCCGAGGCAACCACAGTTGTGGCTAGTATGAAACAGTACAGCAGAAACAGCCTAGCAATTATTATACTGCACAATGAGAAATGAAATCAGAAAATATCTCACACATTTAGACGCTACTATAAAAGGTAACTATATAAAATATTGGCAATCATTAGATTAACATTCTACTACATGGTAGTAAAAAGAGAAAGGAAGAAAAAAAACTAGTACAGCGACTCTCTCACCATATCAAGATATACAATAAAATGAGCTTTGTGTCCTAATAGCACAGTCTAACATGAATTCCCTTTTTCCTTGGCAAAGTGACCTTTAATATCATCAGCCAACCAGCTACAGTGGGACAATCCAACTTGATAAAGCAACAATAAAGGGCGGTCACTTTATCATTACTGATCTTATACAGTTAAAGGAGAACAAAGGTCCATTCTAAGTTGAGTGTCAAAAGTTTGGGCACCCCCCAAGTATTGTAATTAGTGATGGGAGAATTTGTCCCGTGTAAATTCCGATGCTGGCGTCAATTTTGACTGAATAATGTTGACACGAGTGAGTTTTACGACGCGCTTCCAAAATGTTTTGATGCCGGCGAATTTTCGCAAATTTATTTCCACGGTGGTGAAATGCTTCAAATTTGCGCCTGGCGAATTTATTCACCCGTCACTAATTGTAATGACTTACTTTTTCCCCCTGGCCAGTGCTCCTATTTGCAGACAACTGCACCAGCCCAGGGCACTTGCAAGTGAGCCATCCTCTTCCTCCCTTCTTTATTCGCGCGGTAGTGAATGTGCAGTAGAGTTAAAAGCTGAACAAAAAAGCAGTTTTTTTCACTCCAGTGCACATGCATGTTCTATGTATGTAACTCATCTGATTTAGTTGTATAAACACATTGGGGGTCATTTATAAAGTTTGCACATATTTATTCGCAAATGGTTGTATTGCCCATGTTTTTTCCTGAACGCTAAAATATTGCACTGCTGTGCCCGTCTTTCCGGTTTTTGCAAATTCGCATTGTGAATAAATTTTCACAAATGGCTTGCAAATGAGACGGGTGTTTGCGAGAGTGCGCCAAGTGTACGAGGTTGTTGTACCTGTAACTTGTTGACAGTAACTTAAATTCGCAATTAGCAAAATTGATTTGCCGAATATTTTCACCGCCAGCAAAGTTGTGGCGTAACTCAGGCGCAGAGTATTCGCAATTTGCATTTTTCGCCATATTTAAAAAGCTCTTATGGACATTTGCAGTGTGAAAAAAAATTTCAATTCTGTTTGCACATAAAGGGGCCCATTTACTTAGCTCGAGTGAAGGAATAGAGGAAAAAAACGTTGAATTTCGAATGATTTTTGGCTACTTCGACCATCGAATGGGCTACTTCGACCTTTGATTCGAACTAAAAATCGTTTGACTATTCGACCATTCGATAGTCGAAGTACTGTCTCTTTAAAAAATACTTCGACCACCTAGTTCGCCACCTAAAACCTACCAATGGAAGGTCCCCATAGGCTTCCTAACAATTTTCTGATTGAATGAATATCCTTCGATCGATGGATTAAATCCTTCGAATCGAACGATTTGAAGGATTTAATCGTTCGATCGAACGATTATTCCTTCGATCGTTCGATCGTAGGAATATCGCTAAATCCTTCGACTTCGATATTCGAAGTCGAAGGATTTCAAATCGGCAGTCGAATATCGAGTGTTAATTAACCCTCGATATTCGACCCTAGGTAAATCTGCCCCAAAGTACACCACTCTTATCCAGCTTTATAAATATAACCAGGGCAAATATTTTCACTGTGCGAATCATTCTGCCCCGCGCCTAGTTTATAAATGAGCCCCAGTTACTTTACAGCGCTGAGCAAATAATAATAATAATGCATCGGCCGCTGGATTCTGAAAAAAGAAGGTGATCACTCACTCGCAGATGCCCTTGGCTGGTGCAGTTTTCTGCTAACAGGAACAATGACCCAGGGTATCAGGTAAGTCATTACAATCATTGGGGGGTGCCCTAACATTTGTCACCCCCCCCCTTAAATTGGAGCTTTCTTCTCCTTTAAGCCAATGATGTTTTTTTAAACAGGGCTAATAAGGCTTTTTGTATTCTGTAGGTCTTTTGGCAAATCGACAGAATATCCCAGTTCAGGAACAAACACAATGCTCAGATAATCACATTTTTTTGACATTGCAAAAACTTGGCCTTTATCCATTTAGCCCTGGGTCTTCTAGTCATTACTAAAGTTATCACACAGCAGATAAATACAGATGATGAAGATATAAGCAAGTTCAGCATTGTTAAGGGGATCTGGAGACATATTATATACAGTATAACATTCTGACTAAAGATGGCCATACACGGGCAGATGTTAGCTGCTGAAAATCAGCCAGATATCAATTAGTCTGGTTTAAAAATATTTTTAAAAATCCTCGACCCCGACGGCCTGTCTCCCTGTCATTGTGACCCAATCTTTGGTGACCTTATTAAACGAGACAGCTCGATGTATGTCCAGCTTAACTTCTCATAGGCTTCTATGTAATATATGTAAAAATAAACTGGATGGAATAATATTTCTCTAAAACATCAATGGAATAGTATTAGTGGATCTGAAAATGACTCACTGATATGATCAAACCAGCCACATCTGACTCTTGTTTATTTTTAACCATTGAGCACAACTAAATGCTATTTATTCTTGTGTAAATACATTTATGAGCAGTAGGCTATGAGTATTTAGTCCTTTTGTCTGGAAGAGAAAAATAACCCAACAGCCTGGAACTGACATATTGTTTATAAAATTAAAATAGACTCCCACTTCTATATTACGGTGACTTGCGGACAAAAAAAGCCCATCACTGGGGTCCAAAAATAATGACATTTAGAATAAGTAGTACAGGTATGGGACCTGTTATCCAGAATGCTCAGGACCTGGGGGTTTCCGGATAATGGATCTTTCTGTAATTTGGATCTCCATACCTTAAATCTACTAGAAAATCATGTAAATATTAAATAAACCCAATAGGCTGGTTTTGCTTCCAATAATGATTAAAGGACCAGTAACGTCAAAATTTTTTTTTACAAAATTCGTTAGTATACATCGAAATATAAACACCAACACACTTTAAAATTTTAAATTGCAAAGCCTTTATTAAAAAATAACTTACTGAAACTCCACTTCCTGTCCTCTTCAGAAACAGCGATACGGCGACCATCCTTCCTGCAGCAGTTGATTTCTTCTCCCTGGCTATCTCTCCTGGCCACTCTATGTCTGCCGCGCTCTGCCAGCAAGATTGACAGCCAGCTTCTTCTTCTCCAGTCACTTCTTGATGCAGCCGTACTGGTCCTGGTGGTGATCATCTACGGGGCTTGCACAAAACCGGCGTGCGCTGGACTTCTCCCTGCACACTCGGTGTGCTGCTGCTGCGGACTCTGAGCCCTGCTGCCCCTTTGTTTCCCGTGCACCCTGTGTAATGGAGGTCCCTGCTGACTGGGGGTCTGCGGCGGAGAGCGCTTGTTGTTGCTCCCACCGCCGGGCCTGTCACTCCTGATCGCTGCTCTCATGGAAAGTAGCGCTGCGCCCAGTTCCAATGCAAGAAAGGGTTTCCTGCGCTATTCAGGTGCGCTCTGCTCAGTATCGACAGTGCTAAAGTTATGAGAGAAACAGAGACAGCACTGAGGTTACAGGAAGAAGGACAATATTGAGAGTAACAGCAGCGGAGAAAGAACTAGAGCTGAGTAGGAAGCCTCCCAGACAAAGAGGCTGTGCGTGCGCTTCAGTTCAGACGGCAGCGCCTGGGACAGCGCTACGGACAGCACACAAAAGCAGCAGCACTGCGGGACAGGCTCTCCATGGCGCTACTATCCATGAGAGCAGCGATCAGGAGTGACAGGCCCGGCGGTGGGAGCAACAACAAGCGCTCTCCGCCGCAGACCCCCAGTCAGCAGGGACCTCCATTACACAGGGTGCACGGGAAACAAAGGGGCAGCAGGGCTCAGAGTCCGCAGCAGCAGCACACCGAGTGTGCAGGGAGAAGTCCAGCGCACGCCGGTTTTGTGCAAGCCCCGTAGATGATCACCACCAGGACCAGTACGGCTGCATCAAGAAGTGACTGGAGAAGAAGAAGCTGGCTGTCAATCTTGCTGGCAGAGCGCGGCAGACATAGAGTGGCCAGGAGAGATAGCCAGGGAGAAGAAATCAACTGCTGCAGGAAGGATGGTCGCCGTATCGCCGTTTCTGAAGAGGACAGGAAGTGGAGTTTCAGTAAGTTATTTTTTAATAAAGGCTTTGCAATTTAAAATTTTAAAGTGTGTTGGTGTTTATATTTCGATGTATACTAACGAATTTTGTAAAAAAAAATGTTGACGTTACTGGTCCTTTAATTATCTTAGTTGGGTACTGTTTTATTATTACAGAGAAAAAGGAAATCATTTCTAAAAATGTTGATTATTTAATAGAATTGGGTCTATGGAAGATGGCATTTCCATAATTCAGAGCTTTCTGGATAACGGGTTTCCAATGGATCTTTTTGTAATTTGGATCTTCATACCTTAAATCTACTTGAAAATCATGGAAATATTAAATAAACCCAATAGGCTGGTTTTGCTTCCTACCAGAATTAATTATCTTAGTTGGGTACTGTTTTATTATTACAGAGAAAAAGGAAATCATTTTTAAAAATTTTGATTATTTAATAGAATTGGGTCTATGGAAGATGGCATTTCCATAATTCAGAGCTTTCTGGATAACAGGGTTCCAATGGATCTTTCTGTAATTTGGATCTTCCTACCCTAAATCTACTAGAAAATCATGGAAATATTAAATAAGCCCAATAGGCTGGTTCTGCTTCCTATCAGGATTAATTATATCTTAGTTTGGATCAAGTACAAGATATTGTTTTATTATTACAGAGAAAAAAATTGGGATATTCCATAATTCAGAGCTTTCTGGATAACAGATCCCATACCTGTAGTAGATTCAGTTAAAATGATCTGGATTGTATGTAAATGTTGTTTAATATGAGTTGTTTACAAGTTTATGTAAAAAATGTATGTAAATTGAGTCCAATTTAGCTATCCTATAAAGGTTGCAGTGACGAGTTAGCAACACAAGTAATGACCCCATAACGATGCCATTTCTGTAGGTGATTATGAATCTAAATGCCATTAGCAGTCTTGGTTACTGCACAGGTAGTAGTAAAAATGATGGGAATCAAGGTTGCAAGCTCAAGCTACTGGTTGGATGCTGGGTGCTAATATTGAAAATCAGTGAAGGAAGCAAGTTATTCATAAATGTATCAGATATATCAGACATATGGTTTCTAATCAGCTTTATCTCTTTAAAACTATATTTGTAATCTGTTCTACATATGACAGCTGTAGTAAAGAATTGAGAAGATAACCGACTATGACAGCATCTACATTGTGAGGTTTTCGTTCAGCACACAATAACTGAGCGTTTGCAGGGAAAGTATCACTGACAAATAAATACGACTTAACTTAAAGATGAGTTAACTTAAAATAACAATATTCAGACTGTAAAAGGTAAGGTGGTGTAATTCACAAACACAATTGACATTAATTAGACAGCCCTTGAATGAAATGGAGAGGACTCATTTTATATGAATAGCAGGTCACACCATCCCTTTTGTCATAAATGTATTTGAAGAATTAGACCATTTGCTTTTTCCTCATGCGCTACTGTTAACTTGCAGTACTTTGCAGCCGGCAAACCAGTAATCAGCACAATGAGTTGACTTCTTCATCAAAGAAAGGCTAAAGTCATCAACAACATTCATATTGCAATGACACAAATAAGCTACAGTTCTCTGTAAGGATCTTCCTGCATTTGCCTTCTAGAATTGTTGCATTCAATTTACAGCCAACTGAATCTTACCTGATAGGAAAAGCCATTCTGAAATGTACAGCATTAAAAAAGCTAAGTTCTGGAAATCTATTGCTGCATTGTGAAATGGAAGGTTCTAGACTAGTTCCCGTTGGCTGCAGTTTTGACAGTAACAGGTTTCAACTCTTCGAAACTGCCTAAAAACTTTGTAGAGAGGGCTGTGAGCAACTATTTTATGGAGTTGAACCTAATTCACTCCATTGTCCTCATTGAAGTTCACCACAGTATAATCCTGTTCAGCATTCAATATGTTGAGCTACTGTCAAACTTGGTTTGTAGACTATTGGATGATCAACGCTTCACATTTATGAGAGTTTTCATTTTCTACATGGTTTTCATGCCTCAAGGTTAATGCAACTATGCAGTTAAGCATCTTTATGTATTAAGTGACTCATGATCATGTTTTAACACAAATTATTGCCAGTCGGCTGCCTTTTCCCAACTAGAATGCATTCAGTGTTATAGATGATGGTAACATTACTGGATTATCCATGTCCTAAAACACTATGTCCTTGAACGCTATGATAGCATGACGTAAGAACTTGGTCATGGTCATGAAGAAATCTTTCAACGTGAATACCAAAAACATAGAAATGCCACTATAACTTGGATCACTAGGCACATTTAAAGCAGTACACATAATACAATGTCCCTTTTGTGTTGGTGATTGTCGGTGAGCAATCATATAAGTCTGTATGCTAAAGTCAGTCCAGATGAGAAGAATTCCCGGACATCTCCGTTCTTGTAGAATCCATAACACCCTTACAATTTATTTTCTATTATCATTGGATGATAGCTATGATTTGGTTAATGCACATACATTGACATATTTGAAATGTATATTTACTTTCAGACACCAGCCTCTTTGGGACCAATTCTTTTTAATCATCAGTCCCTTGAGGACAGATCCCCAATAAAGCTCTGAAGGCCATAAACGGGTGCGTCCGATTTCTGTGGGAGGTTGTGCTTTAGAACTTGGTGCTTTTGCTGTATGATTCTGACATGATGATGTTCTTGTAGAAGTTGTCAGAATGGGAATTATAGTACCCTTTGACTTTGTCAATAACGTGATGAACAGGAAGAATTGATGTCTGCTCGCCATCCACTGCTGTAAATTTAACTGAGGGTCTGTCGCCAAAAATGTAACCTGTGAAAACATTGTGGATTAGTTTAACAGTCACAGTCTTTTGCAGGCCTTCTGCCTATTTATTCACACGATTACTAGGCATATACAGTATCTCAGAACAGAGATGAGTTTTTCACCCTGAGAAAAGTCTATTCAGCCCGACAAAAGGCTATTTACCTGTTAAAATATGATCTTTGATAGAACAGTATACTAAAGCTGGCCAATTCTGTTGTTTTTTTTTTTCTATTTTAAACTGGCGTACGTATTAGGTGAGTCAAACTATGTGCAGCTGACATTTGCTGGTAAATCACGTTATTCCCAAATGTTCATTAAACAAATCAGAATGGGCTACGTGTTACACTCTGTATTGCCATGTACATAACTTTCTTGGAGACTTTCAGCTGAAGGCTAGTTATTTTCTTTTTTCCAGATAGAGTTTGTTAGTGTGGAACCTATACCAAGGAGCAAATTTACTTATGGTCGAATATCGAGGGTTAATTAACCCTCGATATTCGACTGTCGAAGTTAAATCCTTTTACTTCGAATATCGAAGTCGAAGGATTTACCGCAATTCGTTCGATTCGAAGGATTTGAATCCATCGATTGAACGATTTTTCTTCGACCAAAAAAAACATAGCAAAGCCTATGGAGACCTTCCCCATAGGCTAACATTGACTTCGGTAGGTTTTAGGTGGCGAACTAGGGGGTCGAAGTTTTTTTTTTAAAGAGACAGTACTTCGCCTATCGAATGGTCGAATAGTCGAACCATTTTTAGTTGGAATCGTTCGATTTAAAGTTGTAGTCGAAGTAGCCCATTCGATGGTCGAAGTAGCCAAAATAAACATTCGAAATTCGAAGTTTTTTTTATTCGATTCCTTCACTCGAGCTAAGTAAATGGGCCCCCAAGTGTGTGGAGAGAGAAGCCTTGCATTTAAAAAGTTTATATAATTAATTTAAGTAATATGTGTTATTAAAAGCAGTGTACTGTGTATATTCAGAGCCGAGTTAAGTAAAACAAATGTCTCTTTTTTTTAAACGCCTTCTAATCCACAAATATATGCATTCCGATACATTATCAGAGACGTGATGTTCTTGTCCCAACTAGGGGGTATATTTATCAAAGAGTCAAGTTACAGGTTGCCACAGTCATCTAAAGTGATATTCTGCCACTCTCCATCCATTTCTATGGGATTTTGAAAGGCGAAATTATCAAAGGACGACTTTTACTTTCACCCATCGATCGATAATCTTTTTTAAAATCCCATAGAAATGAATGGAGAGTGCCAGAATTTCACTCTAGATGACTGTGGCAACCTCTAACTTCACTAGGTCAAATCTCAGTTGTCACTATGAGAATCATCACTATCTGTAACACTTATAAAACAGCAGAAATCCCCAGTGCACAATGCTATATAAAAGCCTAGCTTAAAATACATTGAGGGTAGGATTACATTTTCCTTTTCCGCAGGATCCAACGCGCTGCGACAAAATGCCTGCAACAAGTAAGTGAATGCATTGTCGCATGGTGTTGCAGCATTAATCCGACGCGACACGACTGTCGGATGCAGACGATGCATGCGACACCATGCGACAATGCATTCACTTTCCCTATTTTTCGCGCGGTTAAACGTGTGGCAATAGGAACTACAGTAGCACCACAGCCATGCAACTGATGCCGGGCCCAGGAGCGATAGAGTTCCCAGTTGTGCACTGACTGATTGGCAGCAGCATGAAAAATTTCTTATTTCCAAAATTTTGTAGGAAACTTCAAAGGATTTTGCTATGGGGCCCTCTATATTGCACGGTATTAGCTGTAACTAATGATTCCACAGTAACTGCCATGTTTTGAGAAAGAGTTTTTTTTGGAAAATGTAATTCATACTATGTAGCTTCGTAGCCTGGAGGGTACTTTTCCAGCATTCCTTTTAATTGTATAATGATAATGAATGTAGGGTTATCATCCAATACATAACTGCTGCATGGCTCATTAGTAATAAGTATACTTATTTGCTACATGCTTGTATACAACCACAAGCAGTCTGCAGCACATACTAAAAATAGACATACAGTATGTACAATATTATGTGTAATATTCAAATGTCTAGTTTTAAAAGCATGCTATGGACTTCTTTGAACTGTGTCTTTTTGTATTATCTGTCATTGTATGAGCTGATGAAAACATGGAGCATCTTCCCATGGTTGCTAAAACCCTGCCCTATAGATATTCTCACTCCTACTTTAGAAGAACACACATTCCACATCAATATATGAAAGGTTATACTGTATTTACTGTCAACAACATTTCCAGAAATCACAATTTTTAGAGAGGGCTACACTTAGAAAGAATGTAAAAATGGTGCAGTCTTAGTTGCATTTTTCCTGTCAACATTTCTATCTCATGTTGGTACAGTATCGTTGCACCTCTGCTTTTTTGTTTTTGTAATGTCTCAAAAAGCAGATGTGGTGTTTCCCCTGTGCGTTTTTGCTTAGTCAGCTCTGAATTTTAATGATTAAAGAGACAGTATCACTTTTATTTGTTTTTTTTTTCATTTATAATTTCTTTTATCCATTTATGTTTTTTCTAAATCAGAGCATAACTTATAATTATTAATATTTATCTATATATATGCCACTAGATGGAGCATGCACTAAAAACTAAATGCAAACAAAACTCTCTGCTGAAATCCTTGAATTATAGCATTGCTGCAAAGGAACCAGGCATGATTATAACCAGCCCTTGTTGCTCCTTTCTAGATAAAGTGCAATGCCCTGGGCAGATACTATAGCTTCCATAGATTTCATAATTTCAGAGTCTGATCTGAGGAAGTTTTGTGTTTTTAAAAAGTTAGGGTACTGCTCAGGCAAATCATCCCCATAAAGGAATGGAAAACTTTAATCAAACAAATGGGTGTTTTGTTCAAAATGGTTTAAAATATGTTTCTACAAATTTTAGTTGATGTTAAATAAAAACAAAATTTAAGAGAAATTAAAGGACAAGAAAGGCTCAAACACTGGGGGTACTTTCAATTAAAAAGTGAAAGTGTCCCTTTAAGACATGCTACTACTATGGAATATCTTTAGAAGCATCATTAAGATTCTAGCACCATTCCTTTACATATCATCCTAAAGTGTGACACTCTGTTGAAAAGAAAAATATAATCTTTAGCAATAATTGAAGCATGATTTTGTTGTGATCAAATATGAACATTTTACTCAGTTTGCTATGAAAATGGCGTTACATTTTGGTTCGTCTATAGAAGCGATCTCCAAATTGTCAAAGGTCAAGGGCTGCAGCCTCTGCAGTTGTTAAAGGTGTCATGGATGCTGGGAGTTGTATATTTTGAGGGCTTATCCCGGCATCAGTTACTGAACTAAAACTCCCAATAGGAATGGAGATGCCTAATCTATGGCCAAGTGTTATAGCTGAGTAAACTGTCCATACATAATACAAAAGCTGGATGTATGCTGGGTGATCTTGGCTTTCTTCTTATGTATTAGCATGGAGCATAAAGGCACTGTGAATATGAATGTGCTTTAGAGTTTTCCAGTTTGTACGAGTATTTCAAATAATTAGCCTTTTGTCTGCTTGCATGATCTCTAAAATGTTCTACATTTACAAGAAGAGCCAAGATCATCCTTGTTGGAAACCAGCATGAAAAGCGAAATGTGCACCTTTACCACCACAGCAGTGAGACCCAACAGCACAAGAGGATGGAGCAGATAAATGAATTTCCTGATTTAACATAATTGTCGTTTTGCCTCGCTTTTGTGACTCATGCAAGAGCACCCAACCCACTTGCTGAAAGAGCATGCATCCCATGTAAACATTACCTGGATGACTCCACCAATCCTTAAGGAATGCTCTTAGAAGCCATTATCTATACCATAAACATGAACGTGTGGGTCAATTGTGGAGGCAAACATAAGCAATATGTAACAATAGCTATAATATAAAACAATTGCAGCAGTATGAAGCTGCACAGTGGTATGATCACATGAATACATGAAACCAAAATCCAAAGTCATATATGCGTGTTTCAGATTTAACATCTCAAAAACCAGTACTGCTGGGAAATTCCATGAAAGAATGTCTACAATTATAAATCTCATTAATAACTACCATCTGAAAGCTGTTATAATCGCTGTCTGTTACACTTTAAATTAACAGAGAAGCTGGTCTAGAGAACTATTTCTCAAGCTAAGAGGCCAGCTTCATTTGGGGCATACTTTCTTTTATAGTTCTAAAACATTCAGTTACACATCACACACATTTTCACTAGCAATAATAAAAATATTAATTGTGTGAAACAAAAACTACACTTGTAAGGCAGGGATGCTTAAAAAAGGTGGTGTCTTGGTGTGTTAACTTTGATAATCATATCAGGCCGATGAGAAAAATAACCTCTGGTCTAAAGGATGAAGCCATAATAGTTATAATCTAAAGTATGTAACAAAGCATTGAGTGCTGCAGTCGTAATGTACAATAGGTAAATGCTCTTGTACACATACAGAGTACAGATATTTAAAACCCCATTATCCTATATTCATGAATGCCCCATCTGCACCATATCATTCTGACAATGCTTCAGATCCAGATCCTTCTGCTCAACAACATATTGTTATATTTTCACTCTGATGTAATTCTGTTTAGAAAAAAAGATTAATATAGAGTGATATGGACCTTTAATAAACTTAGATCTCTATGAAATCCAATACTTACCGGCGCCACTGTTTCTTTTAAAGAATGGTTTAGTGCTGGACTTAGATTTTGATGTCAAGTATGTGGAATTTGAGCCTATAGAGCTCGAGGAAAGGGACTTCCCCAAATTATCGGAGCTGACCTTCTTTGTATTGTTAGTTGCTGTTTTACTCCAGTCTGAAAAACAAAGTCAAGTTAAGGAAGGGAACTAAGATAGCATTATTAAGAGTATGATTTATACTTGGCAGAGTTGTGTATTTAAACAAAGCTAAAACGAAAAACTCTTCTTGAACACTGCTATTCAACTTTTTCTATGATTCTCTGCAGTAGACTGAGTACATCAAAGTCCTTATATCATACAAAGACTTCTGTATAGGCCTTTGTAAGGCAGGAACCATAGATATCCCTACATGGCCTCCAGTTCTTTAATCCTAATTTTGACAAAAGCCTTTGAAGGGAACATACAATTTTCAGCATTTAAGGTGTCTTCATAAATGTTTTTTAAAAACTGTTTCTAAAACAATATGGGTATAGTGTATCCTTTTGTTGAATTTCAGGATATACTAAATACTTGCTTTTATTCTATCCCTACAGAAAATACAAAGGCATCCTTGAACCATATGGTTAAACTTCAAATAGATTAGTAAATTGTAAAATGCTTTCTTCAGCCTAGATTCGTTTGTGTTTTATGGCGCAATGATGAATAGAATGTATCATATTTTATAGTACCAGAATTGTCTGTCAGACGAAGTTTTCCACAGCACAGATGCCGTCTCCACTGTTTCTGTACATTTTCCTTCAAAGCACAGTGGAATACAAATATAAATAAACCTACAGAAAGAAAAATAAGTTTATTTGTAACAGCAGAGATATATATTTTTTGTTAGGCATTATCATGATCAGTTCTAGTCATCAACTTGGTAAAAGCTAAAGATAGAGTCTATTACGTCTATTAGGTCTTTGCTCTTTGTCTTCCAGCTCCGTGTTCTATTCCATATGTTTCCAAAGGGGATGCAAAGGGAAACATTTTTAACACATTTCTCATTTCTTCTTGATAAAAAAAATATATTTCTAATATACCCCCTTCTTCAATAGTGCTTTATTTAAGCACTTTCTCACTTGTTTTTCTCTATGCTTTTTTCCTTGCTATTGAGATGGCTGCTTGGTCTGGCAGCCAGTAGTAAAGCAGAATGGAAATATCAAAAAACACTCCTGCTGCTTTACTGCTGGCTGGTGGTCCGAGAAGTGGCAAATGCTTCTGATCAGTGTGTACGTCAGCCATTTTGACAGCAAGAGGAATGGCAAACTAGAAGAATGGAGTGAAAAATATTAAAGTGAGTGAAGCATGTGCTGGTACTAGTACAAGGGCAGATATTTTCTGATGGCTGTTTATTGGAAATGTGATAAAATAATTTTGCTGTTCCATCCCACTTAACCTTTGGATGCCCAACATACCCGAGTCAGTATATTTCTTTCCCCTAAAAGGTACACTGGCCTGGTAAACAAACAAGCAACTGAATTCATTCAGGGTGGGGCTAACATATTGGTACTCTCAGTGAATTCTGGTTTCCTTGTCCTTTAAAAATAATTTGTTTATCTCCTTTAGAGGCTATACTTTAATCAACTGATTGTTTGCAAACTTCTTTACCACTTTCCCATTGATATTGCTCATTTGGCAACCAATCAAAAAAGAAAAAAATGGTCCCTTGAACATTTCCCCACTGAAAGCACAGGGTTGTTCTTTATAGTTATTTTTATAACAAGTCATTTTTAAAGTATATTGTACAATTTACTGTAAACTAAACTGTATATTATAATTATTTATTTAGTTGTCTCCCATTAACTATATAATCTTCTCTTTATGCTGGTGGATCTACAAAATACAGGAGATTAGCACTTGAATATTTCATTAGACAAGAAACATAGAACCATAAAGCAAATGCTTTCCCAATAAGGCCCTCTTTACTACTACTGTACCTTGTAGCGAGTTGAAAATTGTAAACAAATACATGAAAGCAAGATTAACTGGACCCCAAGCGAAAAAAGCAAAACCCCAGGTCATTCCTAGGAGGAAGGTGAGGCTGACAACACTACGCAGGTTTCGCAGAACCTCCTCTCGAATGCTTCGGTTAGTTCTTTTTCCATTTCTTCCACAGATCTGTACCATCACCACAATGAACATGGCTACGTTCATCAGGAACACAATGGCAAAATAGGCAGCACAGGTCACATAGAATACCGTATCACTTTTAATCCAGCAGCTGAAAAAGAAAAAGATGTTGTCTTCTTGACATTCAGAGACTAATCCGATTCTGTTTTATGGGTGACTTTAAGAATTTAAGGAAATTTAAATCAGAAATGCACTTACAATTCATCACCTCCGTTTCCACGACTGTCTTGGCCATAACTGCTACTTCCATAAGCAATATTGCTGTGCGTACTTGCAAGGACCACAGAAACAATTATAGCTGGTAAGCCTACAATGCAAAGAATATTTAGACATCGGTTTGCTTAAAATACATTGGTATCCAACTTAAAGGGGACATATACCATCTGTTTTTACTTTCCTTTGACAGCACTTTCTCATTCAAGCAATATACAGGCATCCGTTTATAAAGGAAATGGCAGGCAGTCCTGGTAAGTTTGTCTATGATGCTAGTTTAGTGCACAACTCTTATGTTTAATTTATATGAACATGACTATGTTCATCAGGACATAGCCATCTTCTACCAGCAAATCACCAAAATAAAGTCTTTGCCAGCTTTATAACACATAGGTTTTGTTAAGCAATATGCTAAAGTAACTGTGTGTCTGTGCGATTTATAGTCTCATCAAAATAAATGCTTCTCAGCTAGCAATGCTACTACATTATAGCTCAAGTACTACATTGATGGTATTGGCGCAGTTACTGTGTATTCTTCTGTATGCTGCTTTATGAACAAGCAAATGCTCTACATAAGGTCCTTAAACGGGTTGTTCACCTTTAACTTTTATTATGATATAGAGCGTGATATTCTGAGAAAATTTGCAATTGGTTTTCATTTTTTATTATTTGTGGGTTTTTGGGTTAGTTTTATTCAGCAGCTGTCCAGTTTGCTATAGCAGCAAACTGGTAGCTAGGGTCCAAATTACCCTAACAACCATGCATTCATTTGAATATGAGACTGGAATATGAATAGGAGGGGACCTGAACAGAAAGACAATTACTAAAAAATAACAATAACAATAAATATGTAATCTTACAGGACATATGTTTTTTTTAGATGGGGCCAGTGACCCCCATTTGAAAGATGGAAATAGAATAAGAAGGCAAATAATTAAAAAACTATAAAAAAAAATAAACTAAGAAAAGTTGCTTAAAATTAGCCATTCTATGACATACTAAACGTTAACTTAAAGGGGAACCAACCCTATAATCTGTTGCTGCATAATAACTGCCTGCATTATTCTGTATCTATATGAATTGGACAAAATAACACAGAACTGAAGCAGCTTTCCCTCTTGCCTGGACACATTTGTAATTCTATACCAGATTGAGGGCCCCCTCCACACTTGGAGGAACACACTATTTTGCCATTATTCGTTAACAAATGTCGCAAACCTCTTGATGAGTGCGTTTACATATAACTAAGAAAGCATGTTCCTCTGCTGGAACGTGCCACCCATCTAACATCAAGCTACAGATGATTAATAAAGGTTTGCACAGAGTTTCTCTGTCACAGGTCCACTAAGCTTTTCCCTTTATTTATCACAGGTCAATATCAGACAAAGATGTAGGGTATCTGTATTGGTATACAATGTATGGCTTGGTTTCTGCAATACCTTTATCTAGGGTTTTCCATTACTGACTACTTTTCCTTGCTAAATCTACTATATATTTATGTTATTAGTTTATTAGAATATATAATATATACATAAATATAATATTGATAGGGCTGAGAAGAACAATTCCATACATCCTGTACAATTAAGAGGAGTGCTTATATAAATATACCTTATTATCTGACTACTCACCCCAGCCAATAATGCAGAATTTTAACATATATCTCCGGATGTATGTGTTGAAAACCTTAACCAGAGCAATATACATGTGCACAGCCTCCAGCCCCATCCATGTGAATGTAGCCAGCAAAAAGAAATGCAGTAGGACAGCCACCGTTATGCAGAGTTCATTGATTCCAAAGGACGCAATCCAACCATCCAAGAGGAAGAAAAGGTTCAGAAAGAGCAATGCAGTACTTAAGTTCATGAGGATCTTGGAGGGGTAATCACGCCTAATTTTTCTATATAAAAAAAGCAAATAAACATTTTTGTCATCCTCTATTTTGTTAATGGAACGAGATACGCTGCTTTAACAGAAAGGTTATATGTTACATACTCAAATGCAATGTAGGTCAGAAGGGTGGCAGCTGTACAGATTGCAGATATTCCACAGCCAATGTACGTTATAAAGGTAAGGATTCTAGTATTTTGCTGATCGATAAGTTGACTTGTCCTTTGAAGATCCTGCAAAGAGGAAGTAATAACAATTTGTATGACAGCTCTCTCACTCTGAAATGTTCATACTGTCCTGTATATATTTCCCTAACAAAATAAACTGGATAATAATAGTATTGCTTTTACAAGTCCTGTATCCCAAATGCATCTCTTCTTTGGTGGTCTAGATCCATTTATCACCACTGGGCAAATCTGCACCTAGTAACCCATTACAACCAATCACATTTTTTTTCATTGCACTACCTGCAGCTGGATGAAAAAAAAGTTTTAAAAAGTTACTGATTGCTTGCTATGAGTTACAGCCCAGATGCAAATGTGCCATTTTGATAATTTAGCCTGAATATAATTATTTCTGGGATATGCATTTACAAAGGACATAAATTCAAGATCAGTGTATAATTTATGTTTTTTACACGTTTATAATATTGGTTATATATTGGCAATTGAAGTGCAGATAGGGCTTATAGAGTGCAGCTACTATTTACAGATGTATCTCAGGTTGATTTTATCAGTTTCCTCATTGGTCATTGTTACATTATGGAGACATTATTTTTAGACTGCATTGGGACCACAAAACATTATACAGCAAAGTAATACTGAATCTGATGGTGTTGGGTAGCATATGGATATCTGTCTAACCTTTGTATTATTGATTCCTAATGTTCTGTGATATTATTGAGTTTGATTGCATAGGCAATTGCCAATGCATTGTCCCTTGAGTTTCACTTAATTAGATCTGTAGCATATTGGTTTTATCAACTGTTGGTGATATTGTTCATTAGTATGTTTATATTCTGCAAGTTTAATGGCCTTGCAATATTGATTTGATTTATGGCCTCTAATTTATTGCTGTGTTTGCAGAGTACCTGTATTCTGTGAGAGAAAGTCACATGTACAGTCATTTAATCACATGTGAAATGTAAAAGAACTGCATAATGGAAGAAGAATGTCAAAGCAACTTTCCAATTATTTTATATTTACATTTTTAATTATTTTAAAGTTATTTGTAAATGTATTCTTTCCTGAATGCAGTTACGTCTATCTTTTACCATGGCTTCTTCCTCTGACTTCCCTGACATACCATTGAAACACTGTATCAACTGTCAGCTCTCCTCCAGCCAAGGCTTCAGCTCCCATAATGACTTACACGTACCGTTATTGACATAACAAGTACAATAACAGAAGTGTGCAATGCACTGTGGAAAATAGAGGCTTGGCTGGTGGAGGGCTAATTTCTGCTTCATTGTTAATGTCGTTTGGAAAAGCTTTGAATAGAACTGCAAAGGAAAGACAGAACCTGCTGCCACACTGCAATGTAATTCACAAATAGACTAAAAATGTTTAATTTCATGTACAGTATATTGAAAAGGGAGTCCAACAACCACCCAGAGTCCACCCAGAACTATATTAATCCAGTGATTGGATTTAAGGTGGCTATACATGGGCAGATTAAAGCTGCCGATTCTGATCCGATATAGATCCTATAGACCGATTCGGCAGCTTATTTGCCCATGTGCGGGGGCTCCCGACTAGTGTCGGACTGGGCCGGCGGGACACCGGGATTTAAACCGGTGGGCACCGGCTCTTGCAACTGCATTTCCACAGGCATATGTCGCATCGCCGTTCACACAGGCATGCGTCGGAACAGCAGGTGTGCAGAGGGAAACCAGGAGGGGGCCCCTGGGACTGCCTGGAGGGCCCTTCATGTGGCAGTCCCTGTGGGTCTCCATTTCTCCTGTCACACCCTGCTCCCGACAGGGCCTCCCGATCGATATCAGGCCAAAAATCGGCCAGATATCGATCGGGCATGTGTGATTTTTTTTTCTGCGATCCAGGACCTCATTGGCTAGTTGATATGGTCCTACTACCCGTCGGTGCCCATTCGTAACATTGTAATCCAATCGTTCAGCCCCAGGGCCGAACGTTCATATCCACTCGATTTCGCCCAGCCGTTAGTGGGCATATCGAGTTAAGATCCACTAGTTTGGCGACCTTGCCATCTGATAGTGTATGGCCAATTTTACTGTATGAGGACCTTGATCTATAGGTGACCATGTGCTTGACCAAACGGTACAGTATCTTGCAGCTTATTTGCTATAGTGAAAGATTTCCCTTGATTCCATTGCGATGTACAGTTTTATTGCACACGTGTTGCTCTGGCATCAGTTACAAATACTGTATATAATTTTACTGCACACTTTTAAAATAAAAAGTAACAGGTTAGGTAGGTAGTTTCACATACAGTACCTAGGAACAGCACCCATGCTCCTGCCAAACTCAGCAGATTCATCCACATACATTTAAACCCTACAGTATTATTTGAAAATGTCAGGCACTGGCACTCTTACTTACCATCAGTATTCCAAAATGTGTGAGGTGGTTGCACAAACAGACTGTTTCATTCACGGTGGATTCCTGTTTAACCACAGTGCAGCCATATGTGTTCCAGCCACCTTTACCATCTGTGGAAGTGTAAAAGTTGACAGAAGGTCAAAAGTAATGCTGCCACGAGACTGAACAGAAAAGTACTAATGTTACAACATTTTAAGCAATATAAAATAATAAATATGTGAGTGTGATTTCTATTTTCTTGATCAGTGTGACATTTCGGTAAAAGACAAACTAAGGGTAGAAAAACCAACATCCCCGACTACAAGGGGCTAACAAGTCAATGGCATTCTGCAAGCTTAGTGATTCAGGTGCAGATTCTGAACTGTTACAATTTTGCCACATTTAGTTGATACATTTCTCAGCAGCATCTCCGGAGTATTAGCAAATATTATGTCAATTCTAACAGCTGCCTGAAATGAAACTTAGGGATTTTGCTCAGCCGTGACAGAGATAAGCAATGTATCAACTAAATGTTTCAATTTAGAACAGTTTACAGGGTCGATGACCCCCTTCCCAGTCTTAGAAAGGTGAAAAATAAGACTTTCACTTTAATATTAGAAAAATAGTCACACATAGAAAATAGAAAGTCATTAGAAAAAGTCTTTATTTCTGGTGAACTATCTGAAACCAACTGAACTAAAAAAAGTGTTGGAAGGTGAACAACTCCCTTAAGCTCCTTCTATGTGTTTATGAATACCTTGCTACTGCTGAAAGTCCACATAGCACAATATCATCCTCACAACTAGTGATGGGAGAATTTCTCCCGTTTCGCTTCGCCGAAAAATTCGCATATTTTCAGTGAAATTTGTGATACTGTGAAAAATTTGCGAAACTCTAAAATTGACACCTGTCTCAATTTTGACGGTAGTGTTAAAGTCAATGGGCGTCCTAATAGTGTTTACGCGTAACAGTTTTAATGCGAGCGACTTTTCCGACGCGTGTTAAAAAAATTTTGATGTCGTAGAATTTTTGCAGGGTATTAACGAATTTATTCACCGGCGGCGAAACACAGAAATTCGCCAATAATTCGCAACCAGGAATTTATTCGCCCATCACTACTCGCAACTAAATGTTTTACTGCTGAGACCCTGGATAAAATAAAGCATTTGCAATTCATACTGAGTTAAATTAAATAATGTATAGTTTATTTTCTTGTGTATATGAAATATGCAAATTCCTTTCAACACCGACCCCCTACACTGGGCTCTGCAGTCTCTCTGTGAGGAATTTATGTAGGAAATGGTTTAGTTTCATGTCACTCCTGGTGAATTTACATCTGTTATAATGCACTTAGAAATAAAATACAAACGTACTGTTTCTTTCTGTGTCCCAGAAAACGCAGGTTTTCTCTTGATTTGTCTAAGAAAGAAGAGTAGAAATAAAGTGAAATTATGCATGTTTTTTTTTTAAGTTAAAAAAAAAACAAAATGGAATATTGAAAAGAGTATCTGTCTAGCTGTTTATACTGTTTTCTGTGCTGATTATGTCTCCTGAAACAATGTAGTAGAAGCCAACTGATTAACAGATCTGGAGGAGAACTGACTTTGCTATATTCTTTCATGATTCAGAACATGAAGTTACAAACAAATACTGCTTGTGATTGCAATGGCACTTGCACCAACATCACTAGAAACATTTTTTGTAATATAGCCTTTTTGACTGTTTGGTGGTTTTAGTATGAATTCACTCGGAATGACTGCTTTTAGTTATTTTAAGCCAGTGATATCTAAACAATGTGGTTCTCTTACCCCTTGTGATTTGTGCTTGACTATAATTTTGACTGGATCCGCAAGGTTCTTGATAGTAATATTTCCAATACTGCACGCTACAACGTAGCTGATGAGCATCTGGTCCCCTGAGGCAATTTGGGAATCCTGTGAAACACAGAAACAAATATACATTTGATTTTCAGCTTGTAGCTGCTATGAATGTGGTGTGCAAAATGTTTCCAACTGCCTTTATTTTGAAAGCGACAGACAATGATCAGCGGGAGTAACATATGGGTCACCCTGAGTGCAGCCACCATAAGACAACTAAAATAATTTGGCAGGTTTTAGAACTGGTCATTTTGAACCTTCAAATCATATTGTGAATATGGAGTAGAAGTAGTTTTAGGAGAGGAAACGGGATGTAACTGGATGTGATATTACATCATCTGTATATTATTTTGCTCATCCAGCTCTGCTAAATAGCTGTGTCTGTTCAGATTTCTAAACATCTATTTCAGAAAATGAACCAATAAGTAACCATGTTGTTCTGCGCTGGATATTGATTTTTTATTCTTTTTGAATGCAATTCACAATTTTTAATAATAGTCTTGACTCACATCCAGGGGGTACTTAAGTCCTGATATTGTCGCTGCATTCCTTTTTTTTATGATTTTTCAATTTTTATAGCATTTAAGTTGTGAATTTTATCTACACAATTAGAGAGATAGAGACCAGATATTAAGCAGTGCTGTTACAATGTAATGGAAGGGAAAATATTTCTGCTGAAATATAATTTAGACTTTTATCGTTTAACATTATATTTGTTGATTCATGTTGATAAATGCAAAAAAATATATTTTAGGGCAAACCACTACATTTTATTTCAGGATACTTGTAAGATGGGACTTGTACACCAAGGGGCAGATTTATCAAAGGTCAAGGTGAATTTTCAAACTAAAAAAATTAGAATTTAAAGCTATTTTTGTGTACTTTGACTAGGGAATAGTCCAAATTCGATTTGAATTTGAAAAAATTTGAATATCGAAATTTATCATGTACTGTCTCTTTAAAAATTTGACTTTGACCATTCGCCATCTAAAACCTTCCGAATTGCTGTTTTAGACTATGGGGGACCTCCTAGAACCTATCTGGAGTCATTGCTTGACTTTGAAAAATTTTAGTTTTTTCTTCGAATTACTTCAATTAGAATGATTCGAATAAGGACCTATTCAGCCAAAAAAAACCTTTGACTTCATTTCGGTTGGTCTTTTTGAATTCGAATTTCAAAGTTTTGCAAATTCGACCCTTGATAAATAAGGACTTTGAAATTTGTATCGAATGTACTGTCTCTTTAAAACTTTGATTAACACCTTGCGAATTGCTATTCTAGCCTATGGGGGACCTCCTAGAAACTATTTGGAGTCATTTGGTGGACTTTGAAGTTTTTTGGGGCAAATAATTCGATTCGAATTCGATTGAATGAATTGATTCGAACGATTCGAATACTGCCTATTCACCCAAAGTTACAAAAATTTGATTTTTTAATAAATTAAGATTTTTTTAATAAATGTTGAATTTTATTCGAATTTCAAAGTTATGGGAGTTCAAAAAAAAATCCCATTACTTCGAATTTGACCCTTGCTAATCTGCCCCTAAATTCCAAGATTCTCTTGGTCATACAAAAAACAGAACTATTTCAGCTTTCAATGGAAGCATTTATCAGCTTGTGAAAAACTGCAGTGCTTCCCATTCATTATCCGTTTTCCGCTAGTTGAGTGCTTGAATTGCTGGTTGCTATCTTGAATAAGTTGTCCCTATCTGAACTATGGGAAAGTTGTTGAAGACAACATGAGAAAATAATAACCAGAGCATGCAAGACATTTATTAGTAATATTAAAACCACCAAAAATGGTCTGCAGAAAGCCAATGCCCCGGAGAGGGTATTATTGAAATAAAGTTCATGTCAAACAACTTTACTAACCTGAAAAAGTCCGGACTTATTGAAGAAAGTGAACTGAGCTCTCGAAACTGTGTAGAAATCACTTTCACTTAAATTTGACAACAGGCTTGAGGGTAAAACAACAGAAGCCAATGAACTGTTTTGGGATTTCTCCATGTTAACCTGTGGAATATCAAATATTGGTGATTACTTTGCTTTTTTCCACTTATTTATGTTATTTTTCAATGAAACCGGCATATATATATGACTCATAAAATGATTATCCTATATGAAAATCAATTCTATTTTTGTTGTCTACATATTTGTCGGTGAATCAGTAGAGAATCAGTTCCTAAGCCACGTCCTTTCTTTACTGCGTCATTTTCTATTAAGCCTTATTAGGACAATGAAGTAATGGAACAAAATAGCCAGACAGATCCATCTATAAAGTTGTACAATCTGATGAAGTCATATACTGTATGCAAGATTTTCCATAATGTCCAGGAAAAAACTCTCATTAAAACAATGTGTGTGACTATTGTGAGTTAGTCATCCAGTTCAAGTCAAGTTCTTGAGCTGAGTCCTGCCTATGGTCACTCTCCTGGATCAGTTCCCTTTTCAGATATGTAATACATTCTTTCAGTAAATGCTTCCTTTTTGTAGCCAGTAAAATGCTTATCAGCTTATCCAGCTTCCCTAGAAACAATATAGAAAGGAAAGCAATTCTGGGTACAAATCCAAAGCACAAATATTAGAGAAAAATATCTACTGTGGTTTTATTTAAGGGTTTTATATTTACAAACTGTGGATGTTGAGCTCAGTATAGAAGACTTAAAATCACTTCTTAGCACACTCTTCATTTTTTTGATGACTATACTGAGCTAATGTATTATTCACATTATAAGCACTAAGGACAGGGACCTCCTTTCTCTTGTCTCTTTAACACTTAATCTTTATATAACTATAGTTTGTGTTTATCTGTATTTATTACTGCAATGACCCTGTCTGTTCTGTTAATATTTAGCTCTACAGTGCAGAGCTCCATACATAAGTAGCTCTATATACATACAATTATACATTATATGGATACTAGTGGGTCTTTTCTTGTCATTATAAATTTAGAAGTGCAAATGAAGTTTACAGTGTATATACTGTACCTCAAACCCCGAACTGCTGGTATTTGATCCAACGCTAAAAGATGAACCAGTGTATAAGGTAGAATTCACTCTTGACACTCCTAAAGCCAAGTTTGGTGATAAAATACTGACAGATGGTCCTGTGAATTGGACCTTTAATGCCAAGGTTTCGATTGTTTTGAGGGCGCTAAAATGTGCAAAAACACAAAGAAAAAATATATGTTACAATAAATATTTATAAAAAAAAGTATTTTGCATAAATTATCTATTTGGTTTGACAGTTCCTTTTCAACGTTGGAAAAAAAAGATAGTGTTTCAGCTTCTGGGGCTAGGTTTCCAAGAATTATAAGGAAGGCAGTTTTACTGCAGCATCACATGCTACTTTGTTAGAAAGACCTTGGAAATCCCTTGGTAAACCACTTTGTGTGCCTGGTCTGCACATTAATAATAAAAATCAAAGCCAGCTATGAATGTGTATGACTAGTACTATAACCCTGGTGCTTGGGAATGATCCCTTTTACTAAAACCACCAATGAACAACTTGGCCAGCTGCATATTTAGAAATATTTTCAAGTGCAAGCTTTATTAGTAAATATATATATATATATATATATATATATATATATATATATATATATATATATATATATATATATATATACAGTCCAAGTATTGGCACTCACCAAATAAGGAGCACAAGCCAGGTGCTGACTAAATGGACACATATACCACAGAAAGCACTCAGGGCCAGTATATAAAAAAATTGCACCATGCTCACATCTACTGTATGCATTTCAATCCACTGGGGTTCGTCGTCAGGTTCGTGATAGGAAGTAGTACACATGCTTAAATATTTAAAACATATCACTGACACTCATCAAACACCCAAAAAATCATAAACGGGGAAAAAATCTTGAAAAATAAAATTTTATGAATTTTTCAGACTTTCCTCCTGAAAACTCAGAATTTCATACATTTTTTAAAATTTTAACCAGAAAACTTTTTATTATTGCACGAAACGCAGCGCAGATCAAAGAATCTTTTTGACTTCTCCCATTGACTTATATACAACCTCGGCAGGTCTGAGATGGCAGATTTTCGGATTCAGACTTTCTCCATCCGCACTCATAGGTCTTGTGATGAAAACGTTTAGGAGCCGAAATGTTAAATAAATTAATTTTTTTCCGTCATAAGACATATGAGTGCGAACTTTTGTTGTTATATATATATATATAGTGTACAGTGGACCAAACAATTTCATTGAGTCATCACTTGTGTGTCCAACGTTTTTGCCCTCGTTGGGGTCTGTATCAAGGATAAGGTGCAAATGACAAAATTATGATATATATAAACACAAAAGGCGCCAAAAAAAAAAATTGTATATATATATATATATATATATATATATATATATATATATATATATATATATATATATATATGTAATGACTCCTAACTGTGCAAATTATTTTACCAATGTAATAAATTATATATTGTAATAAAATAAAAAACAAAACATTAGAAGTACCATTTTACATTGTTTAATGCTTGTCTTCATTTTGTTTAAAGAAGCATTAAAAGTACTTACTCAGAAGAGGATTTAGCCAGTAAGTCATCTGGACTGCTTAGGAGATTAGAAAAAACATTTACTACAGTTGAGCCAAGACTGGCACTGATATTGGCATCATTGACTATTTGTTTTAGTTTTTGAACAACTTGATTAACTTTCTCTGAAGTCAGGACCTGGCCATTTCCAGTCATATTCAGCAGTTCATTTGCCGCATTTTCTGCATCTTCTGTCACGGTGAGATCTGTGAATTTGAAAACAAAGTACATACATGTTACATGAGATATTCTTCTTTATTATTGTGATGTATCCAAGGTAATATGGTTATTCTCTTTCTATAAAGTACAGGTAAAGGATCCCTTATCCGGAAACCCGATATCCAGAAAGCTCCGTATTACGGAATGTCTCCCATAGATTCCATTTTATCCAAATAATCCAAATTTTTAAAAATGATTTCCTTTTTCTCTGTAATAATAAAACAGTACCTTGTACTTGATCCAACTAAGACATAATTAATCCTTATTGGAAGCAAAACCAGCCTATTGGGTTTATTTAATGTTTAAATTAATTTCTAGCAGACTTAAGGCATGAAGACCCAAATTACGGAAAGATCCATTATCCGGAAAACCCCAAGTCCCGAGCATTCTGGATAACAGGTCCCATACCTGTACTTTCACTTACCCGTGCAATTATCTGTATTTGGAGTTTCCCAATAGGAGCTATAATTGTGTAAGCCAACTGAGCTATAAAAAAAAAAGGAAAAATGTTAATACAATGTCTTTTATTTATGCTACATAATAATAAGACTGACAGCAAATAATTTATATGCTCACATGATACTAATGGAGGAAGGAAATGTTACTCGTCAAATACAACTGCCTGCCTTTGACATGTTTTGAACCTACAGACCACAATGTAATTTGCTCTGGGTATGTACAATCAATCACTTATTAACAATATCACTAGAATATTTACTGCATTCAAGGAGCATATAAATGCAGGGCACTGTACATTAATGATACACATGTTCCAGTGCCATACATTTTTATGTATAATACATCTTGAATTTTCTTGCCTTCTCTAGTTCAGGATTTTTGGCTATTTATGTTATACTGTAATAAATCAGTAATTATTCTACATTTTATTACACCAACTCTTAACTACTTACCATTTCCTAGATGCATTAAACACACTGCTCTTTGGGCAGGGGATTATTTCAATCACAGTCGGCCTTGTATTTGGCCAAAAGTATGAAGATGGGTATTCTTCGGCCATACATGGTTCTGAAACAAATTCATTTTCTTTTTAATTTTCTTTTCCTGAAGTCCTCATATTACTATCAGCCCAAATATATAGTTGTGCAGAATATCCTGATTAAAAGTGCTTATTAAATAGCAACAGATACAAATCATTTTCAAGCTGAAGGGCAAACGCAACCAGACAATGACTGATATGTATATATATATACGTCATATATTATATAGTACATATGCATGATATGTATATATAGTTATGGTTAAGTTACCAGAATTACAAAAGCCTTGAGATCAGAAATCACTGAATTAAACTGACTGAGCTCCATTAAAATAAGCAATAATCGTTAAATAAAGTTAAATAAAATATAGATCATGCTCAACCCAATACTTACCAACTGAATAGACATTAACTGCATGAAGACTCAATCCATCCCCAATGCTGTCATTATTTTGTAACAATTTGTCATAAATAGTTTTTGTTTCCAAGACAACATTATTGCTGTTGTTATACACCAAAAGAGCCCAAACATCAAAGCTGCAAAACAGACATGGTTAAATTATTTAGAGATTGTTGGCTGTACGATTTACAAAGATGTTATATGTAAATACAACTCACTTTACAGTTTTGACCCTCCCTTTTTAAGACTGAAGGGAAATGGGTGGTAGCTACATGACTACAAAGGACAGATGGATCCGCTTATGAAAAAGTAGTCACAGCGCTAGGTGCAAAAATTGCAGAATTAAGCACATTTAAATGTCGTATATAAATCACCTTCACCAATTTGTGCTCATAAATACAAGTTTGGGCACAAGGGAGCCACGTGCTTGACCTGGCATTAAGTACAAGGCTGCCATTGCTCATTGTTGTATGCTGAATAGCTCACAACTTGAAGATCATGTATATACACAGTCATGTCAGCACTGTGTGTTGCTCCTTATGGTTCAGGTATTCAATTTCATGCTGTACACTAAGGGGCACATTTACTAAGGGTTGAATAACGAGGGTTAATTAACCCTCGATATTCGACCGTCGAAGTAAAATCCTTCGACTTCAATATCGCAGTCGAAGGATTTACCGGATTTCCTTCAATCGAACGATCGAAGGAAAAAACCTTTGATCAAATGATTAAATCCTTCGAATCAAACTATTCGAAGTATTTTAATCCATCGATCGAACGAAATTCCTTCGATCAAAAAAACATAGGAGAGCCTATGGGGACCTTCCCCATAGGCTAACATTGATGCTCGGTAGGTTTTAGGTGGCGAAGTAGGGGGTCGAAGTTTTTTTTTTAAAGAAACAGTACTTCGACTATCGAATGGTCGAATAGTCGAACGATTTTTAGTTCAAATCGTTCGATTAGAAGTCGAAGTCGTAGTCGAAGTAGCCAATTCGATGGTCGAAGTAGCCAAAAAAACACTTCGAAATTCGAAGTATTTTTCATTCTGTTCCTTCACTCAAGCTAAGTAAATGTGCCCCTACATGATGTAAATCAGCTTTGCACTGTTTTGTGGTGGGGGCATTTACAATAAAATGTAGTTTTAAAAAATGTTGTATTGTGGGAAAATAACAAATTGTGAAACCTCCAGATGCCATGCAAAAACACCACTTGCACACACAAAGTTCCACAAAAAACACATAGGGGCACATTTACTAAGGGTCGAATATTGAGGGTTAACTAACCCTCGAATTCGACCCTCGAAGTTAAATCCTTCGAATTCGAATATTGAATTTGAAGGATTTTGCGCAAATACTTTGATCGATCGAAGTAAAAAACGATTCGAAGGATTTTAATCGAACGATTTTTCTTCGATCAGAAAAAGCTTAGAAAACTTATGGGGAAGGTCCCCATAGGCTAACATTGGTGCTCGGTAGGTTTAAAGTGGCGAAGTATGTAGTCAAAGTTTTTTTTAAAGAGACAGTACTTCAACTATCAAATGGTCAAATAGTCAAACGATTTTAGTTCGATATTCGAAGTCGAAGGATTTTACTTCGATGGTCGAATATCGAGGGTTAATTAACCCTCGATATTCGACCCTTAGTAAATGTGCCCCTAAGTGTAGGAGCAGTTGCGGTAATTTTGGTGAATTGGATGCAATTATGCTAGGCGCAGTGCAATTGCACCTGAACCATCGCCCTTTTGCAACCAAAATGATACTAGAATTCTAGGGAAAAATGCTGCTTTGTGGGAAAAAAACATGGCGATTGTGCTCAGAATTTTTCCCACTAGATTGCATTCAAAGGATGTGTGAGAGGGAGTCACTGCCCAGTGGCAATTGGCTCTGAGAAAATAACCCTGATTCAGTCAGTTATTTACTGCTAATTACATACAAAGTTAGGCGGTACATGGCACCTGAGTACCTTTTATTGCTGATATCCCTGGCACGTCTTTTATGGTTGTGCTGCATACTGTATGAAAAAGAAATACATGTTTATTTAATAAGGGAAACTTCTTTGTATGCATCTTAATACATTTTTAATCTCTGTCTTGATTTAATAACGTTGACTATTCGAATATGCATAAAACATTCATGACTTCTAAATTACACAAATGGAATATCTTGTTTCATTCATCAGTTTCCTATACAGCAGCATTAAAGAGAACAAACAGCCCAGAAGAAATATAGTATCGCTGAACAGCCCTCCCCATTTCTGAACCACGCAGGTTTTCCCCTGAATGCTTCCCCTTCACTTTGAACATTAAAGTAGAGTACCCCCATTTGAAAACTAAAAAGAGACAGAAGGGAAAGGCAAATAATTTAAAACCTTTAAAAAAAGAAAAAAATGAAGTCTTACTTATGATTTGCTATTCTATAACATATAAGATAACAAAATGAAATTGTCCTTCTGAAGTCCATGCCCTTTATGAATAGGGAGCAAAAGTCATCCCTGACTACAGGCCAATAATAGAAAACAGAGCAAAGGGGAGAGCAGGATATAAATAAGTGCTACACCTAGCTTTATCACTTATGCTTTATGACACAATGCCACGTTTAATCTCAGGGTTACTATTATCAAAAAAAAAAGTAATTTTCTGATGTGGGATCTAAACACTGCCAATACATGTCTCAGAAGTGTATTTACTGCAATATACTCAATCATTCAACAGCTTGGTAAAGATGATGATATTTTTACCTTTTTGTGAGAAGGCTCCGAGCATCTCTGACAAATTCTGAGTTGGTCTGATGAATGCTGTAGAGAAAAGTTCATACATATTGAATGGGGTGTGATCAAAGTCTAATTACCACAGAACAGTAAAGAAATAGATTTGCTTAGATCTCTTTTTAAAGGGATAGTTTTAAAGCACAGTACAATGAATGTTTACACTCCATAAGTTCTCCTTTTACTTACCTCATGTTTAATAGAAAGACAGCGTAACTCCAGTTCTGCAACGATTGCTTCAACTAAAATAAATGATATTGTTATCAACACAACTAGCAGTTAGGCAGGTTAAAATAGAGTTCAAAGGTTGAACTTGATGGACGTGTGTCTTTTTTCAACCTAACTAACTATGTTACTTGTCATTTTTAATTCACCATTATGTATATGGAAATGTACATCCAATTTAAATGACTGTACATAGAAACCGCTGTTTCTTAAATATATGGTTTTCTGGGGATTATGCACTGTTTGGGTATTTTTTTAAATGCAGTGTGTTATGTCTGAGGGGTCAAAGTGATGTATTTGTGCTATTTACTAGTGATGAACGAATCTGTCCCATTTCACTTTGCCGAAAAAATCAGCGAATCTTCCCAAAACACATTGAAGTCAATGGGCGTTTTTACGAACGACAAAGTTTTATGCGCACAATAACTGTACTCGCATCAAATGCATTAAAGTCAAATGGGCATTTTTTCTTATGGTGACTTTTTTTCTCCAAAATTTTACGTGCACCACAAAGTTTTACGTGAGCGTCAATTTTTCTCGCTCCAAATGCATTATGGGCGCTTTTTCTTATGGCGACTTCTTTGTCCTAATGCATTAAAGGTAATGGGCGTTTTTTTCTTATGGCAACTTTTTTGTCTAAATGCATTAAAGTCAATGGGCATTTTTTTCTTATGGTGACTTTTTTCTTCAAATGCGTTAAAGTCAATGGGTGTTTTTTCTTATGGGCGTTTTTTCACAGCAAATTTTTGTCGCAGTTTTGCGAAAAAATTTGTGCATGGCGAAATTCGGAAATTTTACGCAAATCCATGGCTGGCGAATAAAGTCGTTTATCACTACTATTTACATTTTGGGTTCTCTACATGCCACACAGCTGGTTACTCAATGCAATACTGGATGTCTAACTATTTAGAACACTCAAGACATTCACATTTAAGGTTTAAAATAAGATCATTTTCATTAAATGCTTATCAATGGGAACTTTCAGAATCTGTAAAAATCATTTTGTACAGGTTATAGTACCACATAAAATTATATGAAAAATATACAAGGGGTTAATTACTGATGGTGGGGCAGGGTGCAATGTGCAAAAAGCAGATGCATTTGTGCCCTGCCATCAGTGTCTATGGACACAGGTCCTTGCATTCTGACCTGCATTGCTGCCATGAATACAGCACTGCCTATGTTCGCCAGCAATGTATTCATGAGGGCCAGGCATGGGGAGGCACGTAGGTGTCTCAAACCCTCCCCCCCCTCATCATTCAAACATGCAAAAGAGTACCTGGAAGCAAGTGCATCTTGCATAAAAGCAAACTTGTGCTGTAGCACTTATATATGCCCAACCCTGTATATATGAAACAACTGTATTTACTTACCCAGTCTGATACTGTACGCTGCACTTCTGATTCATTATCAAGATTGTAGTTGACAACAGTTATGGAGATCCTGTAAAATGTTCCACCTGTACACATAAAAGATTTTTAAAATACAAAAAGCCTGAATAGATGCATACAATTCTAACTATTTCTAACTCATATTTTCTAGTGTTAGTGACCGCTGTAGCAGGAGTTTTGAAGTAAATTGAAATTGGAACTAAATGTAATTCATATAAAGCATAACGTAGCAATAGCCCGGAATCCATTCTATTACAGATATAAGCAAAACTTTCAGGTGATTTTATTAGCCGATTTTAAAGTATGTGAAAACACAATATATCTGTATTAATATTGTTCCAGTTTTGACCTCTGCACATCTATGTATCATTTAGACTTTCAAATGGTACATAATGTATTTACCTGTATGTACAAAAAGACACATAGTTAAACTTATTTTGGTTGCTATCTACGTCTGATCCCAGCCATTTGTTTACCAAGTGTATTAAACTTGGAGGTAGCCCAAATAAAACAGAATTGTTTTGGAGCACTGCACTTGAATGTGCTTCTTAGGAGTTATATATTGGTATATCAAGCATATTATTTTTGGAGACTCCCCAAACAAAACAAATATGTTTAAAAGATCTAGCACAGCTTTGTGTTTTTAAAGAGCTATGCACTTATTACCTTCCTTTTTTTTTAATCTAAAAATGTAGACAACCATTTGAACCTTGGAAACCTGTCCAACGGGTTTGACTTCATACCTGCCACTAGACAGTGCTTCTATCGGAATGTCAGGGAGATTAGTACAGTACAATAATCTACATTTTACACTCCGAGGAGGTTGCAGAGAATCAACCATGTGCAATTGGTTGTAATTACAGGCTTATAGTGTCTGAAGATACACTTATCCTCTATTAAACATGTTTACCATTCTAGATTTAATTTAGCGTGAAAGACAAGACAGTTTACCTCCCTGCCTATTAGGTACAAGCATGCAATATAAAGCAGCAATTCAGCAATGTGTTTATAGTTTATGTTAAAGATAACAACACCTCTACTAGACCACGGAGCTCTCTAATGGTATACTGAAGTATTTTCGTTCAATGTGCTTAAAAAAACTAATTATTTGGGTTGATATCACCTTTAAGGATATAATGCATGTAAATAAAGGGCATATGAATTGAACTGTTTAACTACAATAGGCAACAATATTTGTGCCAGTTATGAATCTATAACTCAGCTGTTGGTCTAATTCTGACACACTTTCACTATTTCAATAATTAACAAAACATGACAGTTTTGTAATTGACTTTCATTTACATTTATTTCCTTCACTGCAATAAGATTGTCTCTAGAAGAGGTTTCTGTAGAAATGGGCAGTGATCTGTTTATAAAAGACAGTAAAGGCACTGTAAGTAAGTCAACTATAATGTGATTTCCTCTGATTGTGGTGTCACATTTTAACTATGAATTGTTTTGTGTCCTTTGCAGAACAAACTGCCACCAGCACAATGTTGCCTTTTAATTGTTTTTTAATCTTAATTTGTCAACATTCAACTTTTGAATTAAAGAGGAAATATAACCCCTTTTGACATCTAAATTTCCAGAAATAAATATAAATGTATTTTTTCTACACAAAAACCAAACCATGATTTTTTTATTGTTGTTCATAGTCTCCAGTGCCCTCTTAAGCTTACAAAGCAACGCAACCACTGCCTTATCTTGTTCCATTGTGAAGTGATGGATTCTGGCACTTGAAGCTGCTCTGCTTTCTATAGTGTGCGCTGTATTTATTCTTTGGAAAGCAAAGGGACTTCACAATGGAACATGATGTCTTTGGAAGCAGGTATATTTGTGTAGAAGAAAACACATTTACATATATTTCATATATATTTATTTTATTTATGCACCTTTCCTACATAAGCCTGGCTGAATGAGCTCACGTTAAAAAGTTGGTTTATTTTTCCCTTAAGCACAATTAGCAGTACTACATACATTAATTAGCATACTAAAATATGATAGCAGAATCCTGGACACATACATTACACTATGTTTCGCCTATCGACCAATAATGTTGTGCGTAACATGATAAATTATTCTACCTTTATTGTGTTAATGTAAAACAATTTAATATGTCACAACAAAAAAAATCTGAAATATATAGATACTAAAGCAATAGATATTTATGGAAAACAAACTATGGAAACAAAACTCTGCAGTCTCCTCAGGTTTTTGTTAACTAAAGTGCAACTGTACATTTGCTAATAAGTGGCTCTGAAAATTTTTAGATGAAGGACATGCCTAGGTAAAACAAATTCATATAGCAGTTAACACCTATAGTATTTGTTATCAAACAACCAACATGCTATGTGCAATTTTATAAATGTAAACACAATTTAAACAGAAATTCAATTCTCTTTTACATGGTGTAGAGTATTTTATGCTCCAAAAACTTTAAAAAAAAAGATTGTTGGCTTAATATGGAAACAAACCTAATGTATGCGAATTGAGTTGATAAAGGAGATTAGAGGCTCATAGCCAAGGCATGAGCTAAATAATTAATAATGCCAGGAAACAACAGTCTCATTCCAGAGTCTGCTCATTGACAGCTTCTCTTCTGGTGCTCCTGGTACAAAACATTTTCATTGGAATTAATAAGTAATAACTATATGGTAGGTATTCTGTGAAAATAAGTGAGGCCAACTTAAAGAGTAATTGTGTAAATTATCTATATGCCAGTCAGATTTCCACCACCCAGATGTTCCTAACCTGTGTACAGACTACAGCATAAAGGCATACAATATACTGTACTATAAGTTGCAAATATTCGAAAAGTCAAGGATTTGGTATCTTTGCTCTATTTTATCGTTTTATTGCTTTTACCCAGTCCTTCAAGTAATTTATATCGGACCACTCATTGTTACTGATACAGATACACTTTGTTCAACTGGTTAGAACACTATATTGATTTAATGGGGCATTTATCAAAGCTTGTAATAAAAAAAATACACTTGGGCCATATTTATTATAGGGTGAATAAGACATTTCACTAACATTTGTCAGAGAATAACTTTAAAAAGCACATACAAGAGAACATGCTGTGGGATTCTCTGGCAAAATGTCTGTGCCCTCTTTGACAAATATGCCCAATAAATATTAAATTGGATAAAACGCAGACAGAGAACAAATTAAATGCAACTCACTAAGATAAATGCCCCTTATTTATTTTATATGTTCGGATTATTTATTAGCAAATTAAAATATAATCTGTCTGATAAAAAGCCGAACTAAAACATATATAATTACATGAACATCTGCTCTATAAAAATCACAAGGGTTATATCTAATACTAGTAACTTTCACGTACGGCTGGTAACATCCTGTCCACACAAACAGTGTAAATCTGTGAAAATGTTGCAAGGACAATGAAGACCTTCAGTTGATATTTGATTATATGATGCATAGCTGCTGAACTGAGGACCAGTTCCACTGAAATAATTTCCTTCTTCTGTAGAGGCATATAACTGTGCAGTGCTTTGTTCATCTATTATGCCTTTGGTTGCTGTTATCTCAGTACTAGCGATTCCTACAGTTTCCAAAGCTGAACTAAGTGGCTGGGATGCTTTATAGAACACTGAAATTTCCATCTGTGACACTCCAGCTGTATTTTTTACACGCCCAGTTGGCAGTTTTAAAGATTCTTCCACTGACCAGTAAGACCACTCAGTAGCCACAAGTGAGCTTGCACTTTTGAAAGGATCTTCGAAAAAATGTGAATATGAACCTTCTATAGATTCTGTTTGTCTTTCAGCAACTGCTGTTCTCCCAATGCTAACAGAAGTTTGTAACTTAATGTCAGGATAGGATAGTGTATCTCCTTTGGAAGGAAAGAGTTCTGCAGTTTGAGTGATGAAAGACAAAGGGTCATTAAAAGTGTGCTCCAACGGAGGGGTTTCAGATAGCCCACTGAGCCCAATGTCTATGTCTTCAGAGTTGCCAGAAAATATGTTATTTTCCAGTGCATAATTAGACATTAGATTTTCTGCAAACATACCTTTGTTATTTTTTAAACCATTCATATCTAGATAGGTTGCTTTACTCTGAGGGTGTAGAAATTTTGTATTTGTAATCATGTTTTGTTTAGCTGCATTGTTCGTGCCTGAGATAATAATTTTTTCCAAGGTACAGGGTAGATAAAGTGTTTTGGTGATATAAACAGGGTAAATAGGCATCTGTAGTCTTTCTTCATGACTTAAACTAGTTTGAGATGCATAGACAGTTTTCCCTTTACTGTCCAGATTGAGAAGTGGTGATAAATCCTGTATGCTTTCTCTTTCTAAAGGGGTATAGTTACTATTTTGGTGTCCATATAAACTACTATGTTCTGCAAGAAATTCATTTCCCAGAAATTCAATTTGGTTTGAGGAAGTTACTAAAGAATTTAGAAAGACATCATCTTTGCTTTTTGAATTTCTAATAATTGGATTTCTTGAGACTAAATACAATTTCTCTTCTTCTAAAAAATCATTATCACCTGAAAACTGCGTCACACCATAATCAAACTCTTCTAAATATTCCTCGTTTTTTGTCATAAATGGTAGCTGTGCAGTTTGTTGGTGATATGAATCCTTAGTTGAAGCTTTCCTGTTACTTGTTACTTCTTCATATGGTAATGTTGTATACGTCCACTGATCAAACTGTACATCATAACTTGATGAAAATGAATTATAAAGAGCATCTCTGTTGTCATTCCACTGTGAATGCAGGAGATCATAACTTGGTGTCAGAGAATCTGAAATGTCTGTAACTTGCTGGTTCAAAAAGGCATCATGGGGTTTTAATACTTCCTGAGAAATCCCTTCTTGTGATTCTGCTACATAATTAGTGCGTAAACGCCCTTGAGTTTGGCCAATAATAGTATGTGAAGGACTGAGAGATTTGCCCATATAGTAGTTTATGGAAAGCGGCTGCATATTTGCTCTTTGGGCTGGCAAACTCCCTGGCAGAGGAACTGGTATGGCAGGCTCTAGGTTATCTGAAACATATTCAGTTTTTACAGTATTGTAACTAGAAAGATCATAGCTGGAGGGGGAGTTGCATGAAATGCTATCTTTGTTGTGTGTGGTTGCTGAATGTATGTATTTATTTCTTAGCATAAGAGATGCAAAATTAGATGAGAGAATGCTGTATTCAGAAGGATTCTGTTCTACTAGCAGATTAACGTTAGACTCAAATGGGGTCTTTGTTTCTTTGATATTTTGCAAAACATATGTTCCATGGACAGGGATTGTTAGAAACTTAGCAAGCAGGCCTACAGATTCTGCAGCAGATGCTTTATCTGCATTTTCTAATTCTATAAGGCCAGGAACCTTGGTTCTGGGCATGCTATTTGTGGTATGTTTGCTATTGGACACACTGGAATCTGATATTTCATCTAAGTACAGACCATTATCTGATGATAAATGATAATGGGAAACATGTGCAGTAATGTGAGGGGGATGAGAAATCACATTTGGGAAAGTCTGATATAAACCATCAGATATACCAGCCGCATGCTTTTTATCCAGTCCAACAATAGTGTTTTCATTATTATGCCAAGTTCTGCTTGCATTGCTGATGTGCACATTTTCCAAAGAGATGTTTGACATTTTCCGACTAGGAACCACAGTTTCCATCCCAGAACCTTCTGTATCTTGGTGCACTGATATGTCCTCCTTGCTGGATTCTTGGTCAAATAATTGACTCATGTTTCTGAGAGATGAAATATTGCTATGACTGGAAATGTTTTGAGTCAATTGGTCACCTACTGTAATGTTTTTTGAAATTTCAGTAGTTCTGAAAGTGGTAGATAGAGACAGAGTAGACTGCGTAGGTGTAAAGAAGAAATCTGCGGCATTATTGTTATCAGGTTCCTCCTTCAATGCAGAGCCTTTTTCTGTGGGTACTGGTCGTTGTTTCACAGGCCAGACTATTGGAGTGGAGATAATTCCAATGCCCCTTACACCTTTTATTTTTGAGTCCTGCAATTGCAAATATGTCCAGGAACTTGTGACTGGGGTTCTCTTCATTCTGATGAAAAATTTAGCAGGAACTTTGAGTTCCTGCAAATCTGCATGTGTTATGCCATACAACAAAGTAAAAAGAAGCTGTTATTGAATATGTATTATAAAAAAAAGCAATGTCACCATTAATATCTAATCACCAATACAATTTCTCCAGAACATCAAATATATACACTGTGCTAGTTCAAACTTTGAGACTGCCCCCCCCCATGAGAGCCCAGAGCAGTGGCTGGGGAGACAAGGCTCCAGGCGAGGAGTGTGAGATTGGGTGAGATTTCCTCTCCTAAATACTCCTGGAAGGACATCTTACGTTACAATTATGTTAAGATTTAGGATGAACATTTGCTGCCCTATATACTGTATTTAGAGAACTATTGGTGTATGAATCACACATCTATGTAACCTTCTTATGAGCTAAGCAGGCCCTGACCAAATGTTGAACATCAGGGTCGGACTGGAGCATTGGAGCCCACTGGGTCTATGACACCAAGGGCCCTCCTGGCAGTCACCAGGGGCCCCCTTCCAACTTATAAGCTCCCCCCTCGCATGCCGTCATCCTGCTCCACATCTTCTTTTCTTTTTAGGGGGTGGCCAATCGGGGGAGCAGGTCTGAGCATTAGCTGCATGCCATTTAAGAAAAGCACTATACAGTAGCTCAAAATAGTTTGATCGGTATTAGTACCTTACAAAATATTATTCTAAGCGCATGCAATTACATTGTATGTGCAATATAAAAGAGAGGGTAATATCACACAGAATCTTTAGGTCAAATATGAGTGGAAGCTAGCGATTAAACAGCTAGAAAAAAAGACTTGGAAGAAATGTATCAACATAACAAAAGCATCACCACCAATCATTAATCTCAATGTAAAGAAAATAAAAACACATCATAAAAGGCAGCATGTATATAAAACTCCCGAAGGCAAGCTTTAAAGTATGAAAGAGTCTCCTGTAAATGGCTGCTAACGTAGAGAAACAACATCCATCATACACGTCGCAGATGGGAATATTAAAAGGTTGTCTTTATTTTACATGAAAAAAGTTGGCCGTTTTCAGACGATCATAGGATGTACAAACCAAATGGAATTAGGGAGTAGTTCCAAGCAGCACTGACAAGACCATAAACTGGACAAAGGCATATATTAGGTCGATATCACATCTAGACATTTTAGATCCTGCGGTTATTACGTATTTATATTTAACAATATGCTTAAATAGGATAAATTAAATACATTTTTCTTACCAGGCTGAGAGTTATTGATGTGGTTAGTATCATTCATGTTAATAGTTATCATGGTAGATGGTGAGGATGTAGCTGCTAAAAGAGACAATAAAACTTAAATGGTACCGTAGTTATATACCAGCCACAGTTAAAGCATGACGCAACATTAGGCAAACATTATTGAAGAGCCATGCTAAAGCACATATTTCTTAGCTGGGGACAAGAAAAATAAGTTAACAAAAAACAAAAAAAAAAGGGCAAAATTCACAATTTTATGGCATGTTATTATTTCTTAATAACACAAATTTATTTCAAAGGAGGCAGCATTTCTTAAAGTGGCTTGCTTTACCAGTCATACTTGATATGTTCTTCACAGAAGTATTATTTGTTATTTTGTAACCATGTTAATTGTACATACTATTCATCACTCTACATTTGACTGGTACTTCTGATCTATTAGTTGAATGGGAGGGAAAAAGTGATGGCAAAGGGAAGAGAATTAAATGCTCCAGTCATGAAACAGATCAGCTGTCAGTCACTGGCCATATACAATTAACTATTTCTCTTATCAAAAAAGTCCTGGTTCCCTCCTTCATAAACCAGGCCCCCTTCCTCAGCAACATGCTACACGCACCAACGATCCCCATGAGAACTTGCTTCATGGGATTGTCTATTGAAAAGGGCTTATACATGTGCAGATAAGCTGCCGAATCAGTATGAAGGGGTTGGCATCTTAAATCTGCCCATGTTTGGTCCCCATTAGTGGGAAAAAAGAAACACTAAATCATATCATCTAGTATGTATATAATCTAGTATTTAATCATCATAATTCTTGGTAACTCTACCCAGCTTTATAGTATCCTGTTTGTTCGACAACAGTATTGAATATATTTCATGTAGGAAGCCTACTTCCTCCAATGCCACACCCTAGAAACAAAATGTTTGGAATGTGTTCAATGATTAGTATTCTCTGCGATCACTAGAATGCCAAATCTTTGATAATCCTTGGAAAGCTTTACAAACCAACAATGTTTCTGAACAGTGGAGGAACTACCGGGGGGGGGGGTGTGACTGCACCCGGGTCCTACATCACATATTTACTGTGACGAAAACTCACCCTGGTGATCTAGTGGGGTGTTGGGGACACCCACGCGCTCTCGGCGGGTACGCCCGCATCGTTGATCCTCTTTCCCTGGCTGCCAGCTCCTCTATGGCGCGCGTAGCCTAGGTTTATAAGCAAACGACGCTGGCGTGATGACGTCATCACGCAATGGCGCGAGTTTTAAAAGTATTTAAAGGGACTTTGCATATTTTCTATTGCCCGTTGTTAGGTTCATCTTTGAGAGTTCCTGGGTGCTATTCTTGATAAATCTGATACCTGATTCCTGTTTTGGCCCCTGCCTGTTTTGACTACTCTGACTTCTGTGATCCTGATCCCTGCCTGGTAACCGACTAATCTACACTCTCTAATTCGACCCGTGCCTGTTTGACCACTCTTGATTGATTGCTGGTTTTGACCCTTACTTGTCTGGCTTATATTATGCCCCCCGACCTGGCCTGTTTGACTATGCTTTCTTCTGTTCCTTGAACTGTGACCTTCTGCCCAAAGACTTTGTTTTACGATCATGCCCCTCTGCTCATCCAGAACCCTCGCTTGACTCCTCTCTTTATAAGACCTGGTGGCATCCAATTAGCCAAGGGCTCCTCCCGAGGTGAAAGGCGGCTGTTAAGGGCAGAAGTAAGACCTGAGACCAGGGAGCCTAGCATTGGTTCTGGATTCTGGGTGCCGATCGTGACAATTACGTTTCTGTTTCTGAAGTAGGGATGCAATGAATCCAAGATTTGGATCAAAAGAATCGTAGCACTTTTTTTTGCAGGACTCACATTGGGCCAAATTCTAAAGGGGGTTATTTACTAAAACTGGAATTTATATTTATTCTCATATTTTTATTAAACCAAGCTCGACTAAACTCCCATCCATGATTTTATATTATCGTTAAAATATTTCGAAAAACAGCGTTAATAAAATCGAGCGGAAAATCGTATGAATTTTTTTCTTGATTTTTTCGGGTTAGCCGCAAAAAAACAGAATTTTTCAGATTATCGGACGAAACCCAGTGCAGATCACAATATCTTCAAATTGTAAAAGGGACATCACCTATTGACTTATACATGAACTAGACAGGTTTGAGATGGCAGATTTTATGATTCTGACTTTTTGCAGCTTTGGGGTATAACAATAAGTTGTCAATCCATTCGGAATCCTTAATGTCATGTAACTTTAAAGCTCTGGCAGCTGAATATGGCTTTTCTGTTAAAATGATGGATTTTACTTTCCTCAATTTTGGGTTAGACGTGGTTTGCAGCTGAATCTTTTATGCTGAATCAAAATATTACTAACTGTGTAAATTTGTTGGAGCAAAAAGACTCATATAGTATTTATCATATGGTTGATCCTCTATTGATTCTGATTTATAAACCAATATATAAAGTTTTTAAATCTGGTGCAGTTTCTGCATTGTTCGACTTTGTGCCAGTTGATGTGCTTTGTCTCTATGGGCATTCCAAGACAGCTTCTTGTGAATGAAGCACAAGTAAGGGGTGTCCAAGGAGACAGCCATGTCTGCATGTGCTTTGACCCTCATATGACAGTTACAAGCTGCCCTACCGGCCCACAATCAGGTGAAAATCTTTGCAGCCCAAACTGGATTTAAACCTGACAAACAGCTTGACTGGCAAAGAACATAGGCAAAAGTGACATTTAAACATCAGGGGGCAAATTTACTAAGCTCGAGTGATGGTTTGGATTTCAAAAAGTTCGAATTTGTAAGTATATGTTTGGGTACTTCGACCATCGAATAGGCTATATTCGACTTCGATTCGAATGATTCAAATTAAAAATCATTCTACTATTTGACCATTCGATAATCAAAGTACTGTCTCTTTAAAAAAAACTTGGACTTCATACTTCGCCAAATTAAAGCTACCGAAGTGCAATGTTAGCCTATGGGGACCTTCCACAGGTCGAATAAAAATCCTTCGATCGCTAAAAATCTAACGATTTTTTTGACAGCAGGATTGCCAAATTTTTTGAAAAAACTTCGAGTTCGATGGACGAATTTCTAAGTTTTTTTAACTTCGAAATTCGACCCTTAGTAAATCTGCCCCCTGATATTTGAACTTAAACTGGTGTAAATAGCTACGGGAAGCTTTTCTGAACTCATTTTTTTTAGAGAATATTTGTTGCATTTGGTGTCTGTTTAAGCAGCTCAGAGGTTTACATTGGCCATTATTCTCTTTAGCACCTTCATGTAAAATAAGTTTGCTTTCTTACCATTGCTGGTGGTAGCATTAATCATATTGTTCAAAGTAGATGAAAAATCAGAAGTTACAGTAGCTGGCAAAAGAAAGTGAGCATGCATAAATGACAAACCTTAAGTACCAAGCAAAACAAAAAGAAAATGCAAACTTACATGCACAGAACATGCATTTTAAGGAGAAGCATTAAACAACTGCACAGCTACTGACCATGTTAATGTAGCATTTCATAATAAACAAAAAGGCTGCCTAAGATTTGTCAGGTAGAAGAATGTATAATAAATGCTGACTAATTATTCCAAAAGGGAATTACTGGATCACATGGGCAAACATTTCAGGTAGATTTTACAGGTCAAGTGCAGTAAGAATGTAAACACATATCTGAGTGGTTTCCATGGTCCCTGTACAGCAGAAAACTAATAAACAATATCTGTTGTTTGGTATTCTTTTCATTACTAGTCTAACTAAATTAAAAAAAATGTCTTTCAATTACATTTACAAATAACTTAACAATCCCTAAACATTTTTCATTATTATGCAAACAATTATGCAAACAATTCTGCTACCATAGATATTGAAATTATAGGCAACCTACACAAAATGCTATTTTAATATTTTGGGGGATAAATAATAAGGCACATATTTCATACCAGAACTTGAGCTATTAGTTGTGTCATTCAAATTACTAGTGTTGAGGGTAGTTGTTGAGACAGTACTGTAAGCTGCTAGCAAAAAGCAAATACACATGCATTCAAAGGTATGGTTAATGATATCCTGCATATTACAAAAAGTAGTTAGTAAATCATGCAGATAACATGCATCATTAATGGAATTGTCGAAACATATTTATTCTCTAGGTAATCACAATTTGTTAAAGGAAAAATACAGGGCTCACTCACAGACCTGCTAGCGTAACTAACAAAGTTAAGATTCCATGCATAATAAAAAACTGTGAAGTAATTGCAATAACAGAAGGCAACAGAAGATACTGAAATATTTAATCTTTTATATAAATGTATCTTTAATTTCCTAACCTCTGGTGCACAAGATTTCATCCTAAACAGGGTACTTCCATATATTCTTGCATTATGAAGGGTAAAAGTTTTTGTTTATCACGCTGCAGTATCAGTGATGCAAATTGATGATGCTAATATCTTAAGCATTAAATACAACACTTTTTAGCATGTATGTTTTAATATATTGCCCTGAGAGAGGATTATCCAACCTATGTCTGCATTCTGAAGAGTTCAGGTATGGGATCTGTTATCCGGAAACCCATTATCCAGAAAGCTCTGGAAAGACAGGATCCCATAGACTCCATTATAATCAAATAATCCAAATTTTTTAAATGATTTTCCTTTTCTCTGTAATAATAAAACAGTACCTTGTGCTTGATCCAAACTAAGATATAATTAATCCTTATTGGAAGCAAAACCAGCCTATTGCGTTTGTTAAATGTTTTCATGATTTTCTATTAGACTTACAGTATGATCCAAATTACAGAAACATCCATTTTCTGGAAAAGCCCAAGTTCCGAGCATTCTGGATAACAGGTCCCATACCTGTAGCTGTTAATAATCTATACCATACATACAATATGTTAAGCATGTATGTATGCTTTATTAGTAAATAATATACAGCTGCACTCTCAGTAAGAAATTTTGATAATGATATCAGGAAATGCTAAAACTGAGCACAATATACATTTTGCATCCTATTACACTTGAGTGTTCTGGTCTTTTAAAATGTTGTATCTCACACAAACATTGCACAGCCTAAGTACAATCATTTATAAACTTCAAGGCATATGTGTGTATGCAACTGTGCATGTATGTGAGCATAGGCTTCATACACATTGTTTCCTTACCAGAATTTGTGCTATAGTTTGTGGTCCTATCAAATGAGTTAGTAGGGCTCAATGGAGATGGTGAAGCAGTACTCAGAGTAGCTGGGAAAACATATTAAAATGTAAACATGCATTGAAAGCTATGCTTAGAGTGGCAAGCATAATGGAAACAATATAGAAAATGTAATCTAATAATCATGCAAACAACATGCTTTATACTGGAAATGAAAAATGATTATGTAGTTGAGATGTTGATGCACTTGAATAGGGTATTTAACTCAATATTCTTCCTTGTAATACACAGATTTTTTTTTTTTTTGATAAGAGTATGTTAGTAACAACAGCAACTGTGTTTGTTACAATAAGAAACGAATGACCTGGATTATCCAGGTTGTCACAGAACACACCAGTGGATGCACTCAGTTTTCTATTCCACTGAAAGACATATTATACACAACTATTTGAAGTTATAGATTACTGACCATTTACCAATACTGCCTGCACACTGATAGAAAGATGTTACTGTAAAAAATTAATCAAGGCCAATTATCCAAGTGTAACATCAATGAGACTAAAGCAGGGTCGCCTCCTTTTTGTTTCTGTAACTCCAGGCAGGGGGTGCGGCAGTGACATTAGGGGGGCAGGTGACGTTGGTGGTGGGACGTTGGGGCAAGCTTATCAGGGGGCAGGACTATGATGCAGAATTGGTGACCTGATGATCATCATGTCATTAAAGGACAGTCCTGTCCAGATTTGGACAGGTTTCTAATATGGAATACCATTATTCTAATATGGAATACAGGCTTGGCAGTTTTGATCTAACAGCACTTATGAAAACTGGTTTGTCTGGGTCAAAACTGCACAGGTGGCAATCCTAGGCTATAGTTAGAATTTGCCACTATCAATATTAATCTGTGAATAATCTGCAAAGAATTGAAAGCACTATAATGCATTGGATGTGACTGGTATTTGTGTCACTAAGTATTATCTCAGCTGTCAATAATGTTTTATGAATAATATATAACTATTTTTGTCATTGTGGATCATTTTTGATCACTTGACACTGGGTATATGCCCCATTACTGATTTACCAAATGTACTATGATGATATTATAGGTTCCCTTACCAGATGTTGAGATAAAGGTGGCAGCCGTTTATAAAAGCTTTTTCATTATTCCAAGCAGTCCCTGCCCCAGTGGAGCTCACACTCTAAGGTCCCTATCACATAAATTTACACTTTATGGTCAATGTTATCAGAAGCCAGTAAGCCAGTAAACCTTCCTATAGGTTTTTTAAGTGTAGGTGTTTACCAGGATTACACACCAACTCCTTGTAGATAACAAGTAAGGGCTGTCCAAGGTCATGTCTGTGTGTGCTCTGACACTTATATGGCAATTACATGCTGCCCCATCAGCTGCAATTCACAAACAGGTGTAAATCTATGCACCAAACGCGAGGCACAAAGATTTGCACCTGACAGACATGGCAAAAATGAAGAAAAGTGCTTGAATGGCAAAGTACATGGGCTAAAGGGACCTTTTAACGTTTACATTGACATTGAGGGGGGTTATTTACTAAAATACAAACGTAGCTCATATTTTATTTAAAAAAAACCATGACCAAACCCATGCTCGGTTTTACCTTATTTATTGCTAAAAAACTTGATTTCATCAGATCGTGGAAAAACTTGATAGAGCAAATAGAGTGAAAACCCAAATCACTCAATTTTTTCCCCCCAAATTGCTCATAGTTTTCAAGTTTTTTTCCCGAAAACCCCCCAAAAAAGTCGGATTTTGTGGCTAAGCCCAGAGCAGACCATGAAAACTTAAAACTGAGATAGGTGCCTCTCCCATTGACTTATACATGACCTTGACAGGTCTGAGATGGCGGCTTTTTTGGATTCTAGCTTTTTATATATAATAAATCTCCAAAAAACTGAGATTTTTTGATATTTTAACATTTGGATCTTAATAAATAACCCCCTTAAACTTGCATAAGAATACTTTACTATAAATAGCCACAGGACACCTTTATGTTTATTATTAGAGGATATTTGGTTTTTGCAATTGGTGTTTGTTAAAGTAGCTCAGAGGTTTACATTGGCCCTTACTCTTTAGCACCTTCATGTAAAATAAGTTTGCTTTCTTACCATTGCTTGTGGTAGTATTAATCATATTGTTCAAAGTAGATGAAAAATCGGAAGTTACAGTAGCTGGCAAAAGAGATAGTCAAGTGAGCATGCATAAATGGCAAAACTTAAGTACCAAGCATAACAAAAAGAAAATGCAAACCTTCTGTACATGCAAAGAACATGCATTTTAAGGACAGGCATTAACAACTGTACAGCTACTGGCCTTGTTAATCTAGCATTTCACAATCAGCAAAAAAGTCTGCCTAAGATTTGTCAGGTGGAAAAATGTATAATAAATACGGACTAATTATTCCAAAAGGGAATTACTTGATAACATGCATTTGCAGGTAGATTTTACAAGTCAAGTGCATCTAACCGATTCACTTATTTGTACGGCATGCAATTTCTGTAGTTTGCTATTCTTTTTAATACTAGCCTAACTAATTTTTTAAAAAAGTAGTACAGATCAGCTTGCCTGCAGCCAAAGTCTTGGATGAAGAAGAGGTGACAAAAACATATTTTTCAAAATAAAAATAAGAATGATGTATTCATTTTGCAAACAATACCAGTACAATAAAAAGAAACCCCTCAACTGTTTTTTTAGTTCTTTTTTTTAGGAATTACATTTTTGGAAGCGGCAATACATATAATGCATTAACTTATAGGCAACCTCCACAATTTTTCTTATTGAATCCTATTAATAATCAATATTTTGGGGGATAAATAATAAAGCATTAATTCCTTACCAGAACTTGAGCTATAAGTTGTGTCATTCAAATTACTAGTGTTGAAGGTAGTTGTTGAGACAGTACTGTAAGTTGCTGGCAAAAAGCAAATACACATGCATTGGAAGGTATGGTTAATGGTATCCTTAAGTCGATAGTAAAGAAAATATGTAAATCATGCAGATAACACGCATTATCATGGTGGCAGAACCATTAGTCAAGCAGGAGGATATCTGATAGAACACAGATACGTTTGGTTCAGGATGTCTTAGTAAATGTATGTAGTAAATCTAGCTAGCATACAGAATTTGCCATATTTATTCTCCAGCCAATTCCAATTTGTAAAAAGAAGACATAATGACATATAGCACTCACTCACAATCCTGCTATGTGCTCTTCTTTGTTGAACAGAGCAGTGCATTCAGACACTGAACTTTTCTCATGCAGGTTGTTAATAGGTATATAAGTATAAGACTCCCTTTGAATGTTGCACCCACAAATGTTGTTACTTGCACCAGTTGTATACTCAAATGTGATTCCTGATGCAGATAACCCTAAAATGCTTACAGTATATGCAAACAACTGCAACCTGTGTCTTATTTACATAACAGGTACTGGAGTGATGTGCCTAAAGCAAGTACCCTGGGTGCAAGTTTTGTGTTGCATGTAATTATATTGAAATATTGGCAGAATGTTGCATGTTGGCTAAACCATGGAAAATAGAACCCTCTTTTGCACTTTGCACAAGTTGGGTAGGTGGGCACTTAATATCTTTATTGCCAGAATTTTTCTCATGAAATTCCCTTCACACTGTCCAAAAAAACATGCAGGTATTACTATTGAAAACACAAAGGGGTAAATTTATCAAAGAGTGAAGTTCCGCCACTAGAGTGAAATTTCCACAGCTCACAATTCATTTCTATGGGGTTTTGAAAGGCATATTTATCAATGGGTAAAAGTGAAAGTTCACCCTTTGATAAATACGCCTTTAAAAATCCCATAGAAATGAATGGAAAGTGGCGGAATTTCACTCTAGTGGCGGAACTTCACTATTAACTTCACTCTTTGATAAATATACCCCACAGTATTCAACTATTAAATCAGAGGATTGTGAGCTTATAATTCTTCTCTACAATAGGCTGAATAATTCCCTTATCTTCTATGAAGACTTTTGGGAAACTACTTTGACTTGAAAGGGATTATAGAACTGTGCTGATAGCGGTGCTTCATCAGACACCTGGCACACGCAGACAAGTTATCAGTGGAGAAAGCCTGCTTGGAGATGTAGCCCAGGAACATCAGGGACTGTTTCTTAAAGCAACACTGTTCTATAATTATTTCTTCCCCCTAAGGAATAACATGGTTCATTAATTTCCAATAAAACACTTAGGGGCAAATTCACTAAAGGGGGCGAATTTTTCCCCAGCGAACGATCCACCACACTTCGCGCCAGTTCGCCAGGTACAAATTTGTTACCAGTACACTAATTTACTAAATTCGCCAGTGTTAATTCGTCAGTGCGACCATTTCATAGCAATCTTTCTCTAGCGTTCAATTATGCCTATGGAACTTCGGTAGTACTCTTACATGTAGGTCAATTTGAATAGGATGGCCACTTATTATTACAAATACTATTGCGGACTCTTTCGCTAGCGAATTGTTGTCTATGCCTGTTAGTAAATTGCTGATGTCCCTGCAGATGGGATTTCTGGCGAATTTTCGTTAGCGATGGCCACTTCGCCCTTTAGTAAATATGCCCCATAGAATCTACTTGAAAGAAGAACTGTCAGTGTGAATGCTGCCTGCTCAGTGTACACCTGCCTTGCTGTTGTTTGCAAAGGAACATCAAAGACTTTTTTTCTATAACTGAATGACCTCACAAGTGTGCCATGTCTGCCCTCCATTTTTTATTATAGTTTAATATTGGTGAAACTTTGAGTTTCACAGTAATCTCACAAAATATAACTGGAGTAGGGATAAGTAAATCTTATTATGGCTATATGTCATTGGGGTCCAAGTGTCAGTGTTGTCGTGCACTAGTAAAACTGCTGTGTTTGCTTCAGAAAGCACTACTATTGTTTATTTCAGTGCTGTCCAACTTCTGTGGTACCGAGGGCCGGAAATTTTCGGGCCTACATGGTGGAGGGCTGATAATGGAAGTCAGTGATGACCACTCCCTGTTTTTAAACCACACCCATGTTACCAAAAGACCAATTGATTGGTGTTCACTGCAAACAAAAAAGTTGTCATATTAAAGGAATTGTTCAGTGTAAAAATAAAAACTGAGCAAAGATAGGCTGTACAAAATAAAGAATGTTTCTAATATAGTTAGTTAGGCAAAAATGTAATATATAAAGGCTGGAGTGACTGGATGTGTAACATAATAATCAGAACATTACTTCCTGCTTTGCAGCTCTCTTTGTTTCCACTGATTGGTTACCAGGCAGTAACCAATCAGTGACTTGAGGGGGGACCACATGGGTCATAACGTTTGCTTTTGAATCTGAGCTGAATGCTGAGGATCAATTTCAAACTCACTGAACAGTTATGTCCCATGTGGCCCCCCCCCTTATAGTATGTATGTATGTATAACTTTATTTGTAAAATGCTGTTAAGGAGCAGCAGCGCTGTACAGTGCATAAAAGTACAATACAGTATATATAAAACTATACATGGGGAAGACAAATCACATAATAAATATATACAAAATAATAGGACAAAGAGCTTAAGTGCTATGTGGTAAGAGACATAGTAGTGTTCTGTTCTGTTAGACATCCAGTCACACCAGCCAAAACCTTTATACATTACATTTTTGCCTAACTATATTAGAAACATTTTTTATTTTGCACAGGCTATTTTCCCTGTTTTTATTTTTACACTGAACTGTTGCTTTAAGACTTACCTTCAAATCCATATGCCTCCTCACCTGTGGATAACACAGCACCCACCAGCACATGATTAAACTCCTTAGGGCCCCCTAACAATCATTTTAAATGCTAACAAAAACCAAAAACAAATACCAGGCTTATGTTCCACGGGCAGAGCAGGGCACACAAAGGGAGCATAGGGAAGACATTTTACACATTATACATACTTATACTTATAAAGTTATACAAAGTTTTAGGGGCAGATTTATCAAGGGTCGAATTTCGAAGTAAAAAATACTTCGACATTCGACCATCTAATTAAAATACTTTGACTTATATCGAAGTCGAAGGATTTTTCACCGAATTTGGCCATCAAACGATCGAAGTAAAATCGTTCGATCGAACAATTTTAGCGTACAATCGAACTATTTTACTTCGATGTGTGAAGACTTAGAAAAATGCATTAGAAGGTCCCCATAGGCTAACATAGCACTTCAGCAGGTTTAATTTGGCGAACTATTGAAGTCGAAGTTTTTTTAAAGAGACACTACTTTGATTATCAAATATTCAAACTATTTTACTTCGAATCGAATTCAAAGTAAATTCGTAGTATCCTATACTTCGAATTTTTTTACTTCAAAAATTCCCTCAAATTCACTTTGACCCTTGATAAATCTGCCCCTTAAAATTTACACATGGTAAGCAGATACAGCAGGCAGACTTTGATTTGGAGGCCACAAAAGGGGGGTCGTGGGCCACCAGTTGGACAGCCCTGGTTTATATAAATAAGCTGTTGTGTAGCAATGAGGGCAGCTATTCAAAGGAGAAAAGGCTCAAGTTACACAGCAGATAGCAGATAAGCTCTGTAAAACATAATTTTATCGGTTATCCACTATTTAACCTGTGCCATACAGCCTTTTTTCAGTTTCCGCCATTGCTACACAGCAACTTGTTTATATGAACTATAGTAGTGTTTCTGAAGCAAACACATCACTTTTACCAGTGCAGGGCAACACTACATGATATTTTCATTACTTTAAAACACTTTCATTTTTTGGTGGTACTGCTCCTTTAATCCAGTTTTAGCCTAATGCCAGATGAAGCTGAAAACCAGCCTGATGAAATACAGGCTGAGAATCATGCCCTATGCTGACACTAGCATTCTGTCCTGCCTGCATCAGGAACAATGTCGGATAGTTTACCTAAAGTAACATTTCCTGGTTTTATTAGTTAATTTAAGAATTATCATTGGTAGATTATTGTATGAAAAGATTGTATAAGCTACTTGTTCAATACTAAATGTGATTCTGCAATAACAAAATTAGAATTGTATTAATACAGTGATAACAATAATATACTGTATGCTTTATATTTTTTTCTATACTTTTTTCCCCTTACCAGGACTAGGGCTAAAAGTTGTGGTTAGTTGAGTAGTTCTCAAGGTTCTCAAAGATGCTAAGACCGTGCTTAGGGGCCGATTCATCAAGGGTCGAATATCGAGGGTTAATTAACCCTCGATATTCAACTAGGAACTAAAATCCTTCGACTATCGAAGTCGAAGGATTTAGCGCAAATGCTGCGATCGAACGATCGAAGGATTATTCCTTCGATCGAACGATTAAATCCTTCGAATCGAACGATTCGAAGGATTTTAATCCAACGATCGAAGGAATATCCTTCGATCAAAAAAACTTAGGCAAGCCTATGGGGACCTTCCCCATAGGCTAACATTGACTTCGGTAGCTTTTAGCTGCCGAAGTAGGGGGTCGAAGTTTTTTTTAAAGAGGCAGTACTTCGACTATAGAATGGTCGAATAGTCGAACGATTTTTAGTTCGAATCCTTCGATTCGTAGTCGTAGTCGTAGTCGAAGGTCGAAGTAGCCCATTCGATGGTCGAAGTAGCCCAAAAACACTTCGAAATTCGAAGTTTTTTTACTTCGAATCCTTCACTCGAGCTTGATGAATCGGCCCCTTAGAGTAGCTACGAGAAAGACAAAATATTTACATGCATTTTAAGTTAAAGTTTAAATTCCATGCATTTTAAAAACAGTGAAGTAATTGCAATGCAAGCACCATTCATCTGATTTCACCCTATGCAGAGCACTTCCATCTAATTTTATAAAATGAAGGTTAAAGGGGTGGTTCACCTTTAAATAGACTTTTAGCATGTTATAGAATGACCAATTCTAAGCAACTTTTTAAATTGTTTTTCATAATTTATTTTTTATAGTGTTTTCATTATTTGCCTTCTTCTTCTGATTCTTTCCAGCTTTCAAATGGGGGTCACTGACCCCATCCACAAATGCTCTGTAACGCTACACATTTATTGTTATTGCTACTTTTGATTACTCGTCTTTCTTTTTACGTCCTCTCCTATTCATATTCTAATCTCTTGTTCAAAGAAATGAATGGTTGCTAGGGTATTTTGGACCCAAGTAACCAGTTTGCTGAAACTGTAAACTGGAGAGCTGCTGAATAAAAAATGAAATAACTCAAAAACCACAAATAATAAAAAATGAAAACCAATTGCAAATTGTCTCAGAATAACACTAACTACGTTATAGTAAACGTCAACACAAAGGTGAATAGCCCCTTTAAAGGATTTTTGCTTATTTTATCACAGTATCAGTGATACCATTTGGCCATGCTAATATCTAAAGCATTAAATACAACACTTTTTAGCATGTTTTAATATATTGCCCAAACAGAGGATCATCCAACCTATTCTTGCATACTGGATAGTAAAAGTATTAGTAGCTGTACATATACGTATGCTTTATTACTACATGTAATACTGCTGCACTCTCAGTAATAAATGCTGATGATGATATTAGGGAATGATAAAACTAAGCACAATATACATTTTGCATCCTATTACACTTGTGTGTTCTGGTCTCTTGAACTTTTGTTTCTCACACAAACATTGCACAGCCTAAGTACAACCATTTATAAACTTCAAGGCATATGTGTGTATGCGACTGTGCATATATGTGAGCATAGGCTTCATACACATTGTTTCCTTACCAGAATTTGTGCTATAGTTTGTGGTCCTATCAGATGAGTTAGTAGGGCTCAAGGGAGATGGTGAATCAGTACTCAGAGTAGCTGGGAAAACATAGTAATAAGTGAACATGCATTGAAAGACATGCTTAGAGTGACATGCATTATGAAAACAATACAGAAAATGTAAACTAAAAATCATGCAAAAAACATGCGTTATGTATGGAATAAAAAAAAAATGACATAACTACTGTATGTTGAGATGTTGAAGTCTGATGCAACTGAAAAGGACATTTAACTCAAGGTTTTTCCTTGTGATACAATATGTCACAGACATTTTGTTGATAATGCTATGCAATTAATAACATTACAGCAATGGTGTTTGTAACAATGATAAACAGTCTAGATGGCCTGAATTATTCAAGTTTTTATGAAACACATCAGTTGATGTATTTAATCCATGCAATATTTTAAAGGATTTTCAGGCCAATTCTTCCATTAAAAGACTTATTATATGAAACTACACAATAAGCAAAACCATTTATAAACTTCAAGATATATGTGTGTGTGCGACTGTGCATGTATGTGAGCATAGGCTTCATACACATTGTTTCCTTACCAGAATTTGTGCTATAGTTTGTGGTCCTATCAAATGAGTTAGTAGGGCTCAAGGGAAATGGTGAGGCAGTACTCAGAGTAGCTGGGAAAACATGGTAAGAAGTGAACATGCATTGAAAGACATGCATAATGAAAACAATATGGAAATCATGCAAACATGCGGTATATATGAAATTAAAAAAATTACATAACCATGTTTCGTTGTTGGACGTTTGATATTTAACTCAAGATTCTTCCATGTGATACACATAAAAATATTTTGTTGATTACAGTATACAATTAATAATACTACAGCAACGATGGAAAGTAGTCTAGATGGCCTGAGTTATCCAGGTTTTTACCAAACACTTCAATTAAAGCACTCGTACTGCGCAATTGTTTTTAAGTTTTATCAGGACAATCATTCCATTAAAAGACATATTATATTCAACTATTTACAGTTATAGACTGTTGACAATGATAGTAAGATGTTAAAAGAATTATCCAAGACTACATATCCAGGACTCACAGTGTAACATCCAAGGGGCTATATATGGTTTGCCCCAATCAATATCAATCTGTGAATAATCTGCAAAGAATTGAAAGAACTAAAATGGATTAGATGTGCCCAGTAGTTGTGTCATTTTGTATTATGCCAGATGTCAATAATGTTAAAGATAATAATCACCATTTCTGTCATTGTGGATCATTGTTGATCACTTGATGTTGACTATATACCCCATTGCTGATTTACAAACATACTATCATATTATTAGATGTTTCCTTACCAGCTGCTAAGATAAAGCTATTACCATAGAGTATTCATAATTCAAAGCAGTCCTTGCTCCAGTGGAACTCACACTCTACGGTCCCTATCACATAAACATACACTATATGGTCAATTTTATCAGAATACAGTGCAATACAGTTTTTCTTCAGCACACCACTTACTTCTTCCTGGGTGCATCCACTCCCAAGCTGCCTCCAAGTCAGCCAAATTCCTTATCTTAAATAATGGGATATGAAGCACACCATCCTCAGGCTTTGCCTTTAAAACATTTTATTGCAGTGGAAAGTAACACAATCTTTGGGGGAAAACCAGAGAAAGGGAATGGGTTTTCCCCGAAAGCTTGTATTACTTTCCGGTGTAATAAAATGTTTTAAAGGCAAAGCTTGAGGATGGTGTGCTTCAAATCCTGTTATTCAAGACAATTTTATCAGAAGCCAATAAATTGTCTTATGTGTTTTTGAAGTGTAGGAGGAAACCAGAGTGAGAGGAGGAACCCAAAGCATTCACTGAGAGGAAACACAAACTCCCTGTAGATAAAGCCCTGGATAGAATCCGACCCTGGATCCCAGTTCTGCAAAGCATTCATTGTTTGGGGACGTTTAGGTGACTCACAACCATAAATAATCGAAAAAGCTCAAAATTGTATGTAAGGGGCCACAGATTATTCCAAATAGCAAAAATATTGATTAATATATAGAAATAGTAGGGTCACCTGTCATGCCCTGTCCTCCTTCTATTCCCTGTTCTCTGAAACAGATAGTATCCATGGGTGTTTTCCTGAACACCACTATAAAGAGTTTATATTCTCAGACTTTAGAAAATGATCTGTAAATGGGTTATCCATGAGTTTTCCAATACAAGTGTATTTCTCTATCAGGGCCTACACTGAAGCAAGGACAGGTAGAGCAGAAAAAGATCAACCACTGGCCAATACATCTGTAGAAAATCCTACAGCTTGACTAGGGCCAGTCTTTGGGGTGATGGACCTTTGAAAAAGGCACGGGATGCAAATTTTCCGTAACCCTTAATACTCAGATGACAAATCATACTACTCTTTCCAAGCTAGTCTCACCACTTGTGTACAGAAACCCCAATAACTCATAAGAAGAAGGTCTAGAGTACAAAATGATCTATTATACTATCTTATCAAAAGTGTTTGAACTCCTACCTGCATAACATCTAATTCAGAAAGTTTGTCCTCCCTTTACTGCTAAAAGTGCCTCAACTTTTCTGTTAAAGCTTTCCACAAAATTTTGGAACATTGGTTATGAGATTCTGTACAGGCCTTGCTTTTGGTAAGAGGGTCATAATCATGCTGAAACATTAATAAGTGTTCCCAAACTGCTGCCACAAATTAGAAAGCATAGAATTTCAAGAATGTCATTGTACAGTGTATTGTTTTGCTTTCACTGGAACCAAAGAACCTAGACCAAACTAGAAAAACCATGAAATGGTTTCAACAATTATTCCTTCACCACCAAACTTTACAGTCTGCATTACACATTCAAGCAGGTAGCATTCTAACATACATCAAACCAAGAGTCATCCTACAATAATGACAATAAAAATGTGATCTATTTTTCCAAAAAATGTGTTTCCACTGCTCCAGAGTCCATAGAAGACAACCTTTACTCCATTCCAGCCATTGCTTAGCATTTGAGGCACGCTGGTGCAGCTGTTCAAACAAAAGCCTTTGTGTTTACTTCCAGAGACAGTTTGAAACTCTGCAGTGAGAGTTTTAATAAGTGATTTCAGAACTGTCTGGGCATTTTTAACCAAATCAACCAAAACAACTTGGAACACCCATGACTTTAGAAAAGGATAAGCTTTCAATTAAAATGTTTTGGTCCCTAAAGGGAACCTTTCTTCAACCCTCCTGTTTGTTTTGAAGAAGATTGATAGACTAAAACATCCATCCAAATGAAAAAAAAAATTAGATCTTTTTTGGCATTTATAAAAAGTGTCACACAATGTCCAAAGGCACCCAGACAGTTTTAACATCACATATTGAAAACATGCCTGGATTTTGGGCTTGGGCGCCGGAGCGCTGAAGATTACCAGTATAGGAGTATAGGACCTGTCATAGTAAAGCAGAGGTATTTTTTGGTCTAACTACCACTTTGAGGTCAAAACGTGTTTAGAACCTTTGTTAGTCCATAACAAGACTACAGAATGTGAATACACAGCTGTATAATTGCAGGCCCTTGGAATGGGCATCCAGGAGAATCTAAAAGGAAAACAGGTATTTTACTCAAATCTTTCCCTAACTATCCTTCAGAGTGGGTCCCCCTACCACTTTTCTCCTAGGGAGGGGGAAGTTCCACAGTCTGGAATCCACTGCAGTAGTGCCTTTGCAAAACAAAAAGCTATTTCTTTTTACGGACAGTTTTAGATTTCATGGGTTGCAAATTCTATATCTATAAGCCTGGTTAATATATAGTGAAGTTGCAACTGTAGTGTATATTACTCCATTGTGCAGAGAAAACATCACTACATAGATTTTATACATAGAATCAAAGGAGAAATCTCAGTGGGAATCCACAGTCATTACTCACACTGCCATTGGATGGGGGCAGCACACTGTATATTGTAAATATTAATATTTTGCAACTGATGACACAATGTGCAGTAACAGTTATGTGACCCTTACTTAAACTGAAGTACAGTCTTTCCTTTTAGTTAACTGTCATAGCAATATATTGTCCAATACTGTGCTAAAGGTGCAGATAGCATCAGTAAGCAAGCAAGCAGACAGTATTCCTGCAGGTATATTATCTGCTGTAGGAATCACCTTACATTCCCAGAGTGTTTCATATACAGCTAAACTTACATAACAAAGCAAAAGGAGAAATAATTATTTAAACAATGCATTTCTTACCATTTGTTACACTAGAAGCAGAAGTAGTAATGCTGTTTAAGGATGATGGCAAAGCAGTGCTTATGGTGGCTGGCAGAAAAAGACAAATGGAAGTGAAAATGCATGCCAAAGCAAATTTACCATGCATAAACACATTAATAAAGCAAAGCAATAAATAAAGCAAAAGTTATTGTTATTGGTCACATGCACTGCACATAATAATGTGTTTCTAATACGTATGTGTCATTATTAACTTATAAACATGACCATTTTAATTACATTCAATATTACCAATCAAGTATCATATTATTTGGCTTTTGGGGGATGAAGTCCTATTGTGTTTTTTGTTTTATATTATGGTGATTTTAAACGTGTCACTTTTTTTCCTATTTACTTATATAATTAGCTGTGTGTTTTATCCTCCCATATGTTTTATGGAGGTAAGGCTCCATTTATTTTAACATACACAATTTTGAAAAAGAAGAAATATCAAAGACTACCATCCTCCAAATATATTCAAATTAACTTGTTTAAGTTTTGAATATATAAACAAAGGGGAAAGGAGACTAAATGGATGCCCTAGACCAGTGATCCCCAACCAGTAGCTCGTGAGCAACATGTTGCTCTCCAACCCCTTGGATGTTGCTCCCAGTGGCCTCAAAGCAGATGCTTATTTTTGAATTCCTGGCTTACAGGCAAGTTTTGGTTGCATAAAAACCAAATGTACTGCCAAACAGAGCCTCCTGTAGGCTACCATTCCATATAGGGGCTACCAAACAGCCAATCACAGCCCTTATTTGACATCCCCATAGACATTTTCATGCTTGTGTTGCTCTCCAACTGTTTTTTACATTTAAATGTGGCTCACGAGTAAAAAAGGTTGGGGACCCCTGCCCTAGACTTTTAATCAGTGGCAATGTGCACATTTTGGCCTATGACTGAGATAAGCAGTGGCTGTCTGCAAATATGGAATCTTTATTCTCCCATTGTATTTACCAAGCCAGCTGGCAATTAAGTACAAACCAAGATAAAAAAAAATCTACTCATCCATCAACCCCAACTGACAGTGGACTTAGGTCCTAGTAATGAGCTTTAGAAGAGCCGAATACATTTAAGATACATACGGGATATGTGTTTTATCCCATTGGATTTTAAATTAGACACAAGCCATGATAAATTAACCATGGTTGTGATGTTTTTATTTATTTTAAACACCAACATTTTCATTTTCTTCTTATTTAAAGAAGGAAGGTGGCAAAATTACTTAATTTGAACTGGAAAGGTATGTCCTAGATTCTAATAGAAAGCATTAATTACAGGTGTTGAGCCTTAACGTTGTGGTATACGTTTTATAACTGCAATAAAATCAGCCAAGCTGGTCCTCTTGCTAAGATGAGAGTTGGATGGTAATGATGGCATTAATTGTTAGGTTATAGGCTGTTGCTAAATTTGCTTCTGAGAGTTGTTATGTTACCTTAGGGAGCAGTGGAGACTAGTGTATCTGTGCAGAAAACATATATTATCCAACAGGCTTGACATCTCCTTACCCAGTGTGGCAGAGGTAGTTATGGCAGTGGTTGATGTAGTGGTGGCAGTAAATGATAAAGCAGAACCAGTGGATGTTACAGAAGTGTATGGTACAGCTGATGACAAATTGGATGATATGATAGATGGTTCAGTCCTTGTTACAGGCGATGGCAACGATGAATGTACAGTTGATGACACTGGAGATGGTACAGTAGATGACAACATGGATTTTACAGTAGTTTCAGAGGAAGTCACAGGAGATGACATAGTAGGTGATAAAGTCAATGGCACAGTAGATGACATGATAGATGACACTGTCACTGGTACGGCATATGACAAAACAGATGGTACAGTAGATGAAGTGGTGGAAGATTTAGTGGACATAGTAGATAGTAGAGTGGATCGTATACTAGATGACATGTTAGATTCTTCAGTGGATTTTGATAACGCGGGAGATGATACAGAGGATGGTATAGTAGATGACAACATGGATGGTATGGTGGATTTCAAAAGGGATGGTTCAATAGATAGTATGGTAGAGGATACAGTGCTTTGTACATTAGATGAATTTCTGGATGCCTCATTGGATAGTGCAGATGTTGATTTGATAAATGGTCCATTATATGCTAAATTAGATGATGCAGTAGGTTGTGCACTAGATGACTTGCTAGGCAGTTTATTAGATGATGACGTAGATGATATGGTAGATGATACAGAAGTTAGTAGAAGAGATGTTATAGTAGATGGTGCAGTAGGTGATTTGGTAGATGGTCCATTAGATGCTACATTAGATGATACCAAAGATCGTTCACTAGATAACTTGCTAGACATTTTATTAGAGGATAAAGTAGATGATATGGTAGATGATACATTGGATAGTAGCGGAGATGCTATTGTAGATGGTGCAGTAGGTGATTTGGTTGATGGTCCATTAGATGCTACATTCAATGATACAAAAGATTGTTCCCTAGATGAATTGCTAGAAGTTTTATTAGATGATGACGTAGATGATATGGTAGATGATACATTGGATAGTAGAGTAGATGCTTTAGTAGATGGTTCAGTAGGTGATTTGGTAGATGGTCGATTAGATGCTACATTAGATGATACCACAGATCGCTCACTAGATGACTTGCTAGACATTTTTTTAGATGATGAAGAAGATGATATGGTAGATGATACATTGGATAGTAGAGGAGATGCTATAGTAGATCGTTCAGTAGGTGATTTGGTAGATGGTCGATTAGATGCTACATTAGATGATACCACAGATCGCTCACTAGATGACTTGCTAGACATTTTTTTAGATGATGAAGAAGATGATATGGTAGATGATACATTGGATAGTAGAGGAGATGCTATAGTAGATCGTTCAGTAGGTGATTTGTTAGATGGTCCATTAGATGATACATTAGATGATACCAAAGATCGTTCACTAGATGAATGGCTATTGCCATTAGATAATTTATTAAATGATACTGAAGATCGTGCACTAGAAGACTTGTTAGATGTCTTAGCAGATGATGAAGTAGATGGTATGGTAGATGACACAGTGGATAATAGAGAAGATGCGATAGCAGATGATACACTGGATGATACACTAGATGACATGGCGGATGGTGCATTAGTTGATATGGTAGATACTACTGTAGATGCTACAGAAGATGATATGATGGATGTTACAGGAGATGCTATAGTAGACGATACATTGGATGGTACAGTAGATGATACAGTAAATGGTACAGTAGATGATATGGTAGTTGCTGGTGCTGAGAGATAAGAGAAAGGTGAATTTGGGTGAATGATTTAGTAATAATTTGCAAATGAGCCTGTCACATATGTTAAAGTGGCTATAATAGCCTTAACAGTGAGATATTTTATCCCTTGCAAGATAATAAGTTCAAACAAGGGTGTTACATTAAGCTACATACTATACAACTAATGGTTTGATTACCAAGATGTTTGTCTACTCTAGAACTAATGATTGGGTTATAGATAACCATGTTATTAGTGGTCAGTGTGGATAGAAATAGTTGTTATAGAAGATGGCAAAATAAACAATATATTTGAAAATTACAAATAAAGTATACCATAGTACCATGATGAATACGAAAAAATCGTAAAGAAGGAAAAAATATTGTTAAAGTGATTAATGCAACATGCAGTTCCTAAATGGACACTGAATGCAAGAAAAAAAGCAAAAGGCTGTGATTATAGAGGCAGTTAGTGGCGTATTTACTTCTGGAAAAAGAGGCTATTTCCCACAACAGATGTATTCATAGTTATTGTATCTTTTGACTAGATATAGTTTATCAGGGAAATTATAGCTTTGCTGATTATATAATATTCCATTTTCTCATGTCATCAGTGACACTGTAATAGCCTGATTTGCATTAACTACATATCACTTAAAGGGGAACCGTCACCCCAAAAAAAGTATTCAAAATCCTATTTCAACACATTAGTCAAGCAAAATAAACTTTAATTACACTATATAAATTATTTGAATCTTGTTTCCATCAGTCTGGGAATTCATAATTATAGCAAGCAGGCAGGAGCCATTTTGTGGACACTGCCATTAATGCAAGCCTTGCATCATCTTGTTTGTGCACCAGAATGGGGGACGCAATGTCCATCCCCATGCCCTGGTTACACAATTAAACAGTAAAGAGAACGGGGCAATGTGTGGGGAGCAGTGACATCTAGAAAGTGCTGAATGGAAAGTGAAAGTATTTGTCTGCCTCACCTCTATGCCTAAGGTATAGAGGAGGGGCAGACAATATTTGATTGACAGCTGAGATTATTAAATGAGTTTAAAACAGCTATGAATGCTTTAATAAAAATAGAAATTGGATTTCATGTTTAATTTGAAAAGGAATTTTTTTTTTTATGTTTGTGTCTTTTTGACAGGTCTACTTTACAATTAGTCAAACAAATTAGACATAACATCCCTTTTTGTTGTTTCCCTCCCAGCCCCTGGTAGTGTGCTTGGTTGCTCTTTTAGATTTTCCTATACTAGATATTCCCTTAGTACAGTTTACCAGCTTTCATAAATGTAAAGGGCCAATGGATATATATATATATATATATATATATATATATATATATATATATATATATATATATATATATATACAGTATATATATATATATACAGTATATATATATATATATATATATATATATATATATATATATATATGTGTGTGCCTGGTTGCTCAGGTTCTTTAATGGCACTTAAAGACAGTGATGTCATAATGCATGTCAACAAATAAGGAATAATAAGATTGGCTGTATTGTTGGAAAGCATTCTGATAGATTCTTCAACTCATAAAGGTGGCAATACACATTATAATTACGATTGTTCGTTCATTTGTATTACAAATGTTAAGAGCTGAATCATCCGAAAAATGTAGAAACAATAGAATTCTACCTCTATCTGATGATTCAGCAGGACTCTTTGCCAATGACCAGGCACCTTCATTAGCCGTCTGTTGGTCGATCGATGAGATGATGGATATCAAAGTTTTTTGCTGATAATGGTCGCTCTGTCTCCCACCATACATCTACTGAATATTGTACATTACTACAATAATATCCGTGTGTATGGCCACCTTAAGGGTGCCATAGTGAATTAGCTACCATTAGGAGCAGTAGTATCAGCTTATCCCACTAAAATAAATGTTTGTTTTTCCTTTTAAAAATTCAGTATCAAAAGGTACAATAACATTTAACTCATCTGATTTATGATTATTGTGATTAATACACATCCGGGGCCAAAGAATTTCCTCACCAGTAAATGACACCTAGAAAGTAATATACCAAAAAGGAAAAGAACCAAGGCTCTGTGTATTTTAGTGGAGTCCATTTTCTTACCAGTTGTGGCAGTAGTTGTGGCAGTAGTTGCTGGTTTTTGTTTAGTAGCTGACTGAGCAGCAGTTGCTGGTAATAAAGGCGAGAGAGATGTAAAATTGAGTGCAAGCTCTGTTAATACTTTCTCAGCACATAACTTGTTTGACGTGCCTCACTGTGGAGCCTGCCATTGACCCTTGTGCAGAGGTGTTTACCTTGGAGATCTGATATTAGGAAAACATGCACTGTGCCCATGGCACTCTATGGATAAGGCTTATTTACATTATGTGGTGGGGTTGGGTGTGCAACTTATATATGGGTTTAAGCAAAATAACAATTTAAACTACTACTACAAATTCTTTCTGCAGTTTAAGAATGGCAATTTGATTGTAAATCAACATATTCTTACAAACATTGCAAATCCTAAAGGAAACAGCAACAGAAAAGTTTCCAGGGTCAGACTGGCTTGCTGGTTACAGGGAGAAATCCCAGTGGGCCCCGCTACACCTGGCCAGCTGCAAATTTCTATTTTAAAACAAAAATTAATCTCTTGAAGACACCAGAGGAAGATTTTAGCAGCCTGTTTAGTAGACAAAGTTCAGCACTGAACATCACAAATACACTATATTAACTACCCACAAGGCAGAGTATCTTTACTAGGGCAGCTGGTAACTGTCAGCATCCCCTTATCAACATGTAAAAAAAACCGGAGAGTTCTGCATTCTAAAACAGTCCAGTAAAAGATAACATGAATGTCTGACAGCACATAAAGCAGTCAGTGTGCAACAATTCCATGCAATGTACTATAAGGAAGGGAAGGAAGGCTGGTCATTATTATTCTACATAAATATTAAAAGCAAATAAACAACAGTCAAATGTCTATTTCTTTCAGGTCATCCCTACGCGTGTGTAGCCTCCTACAATTCCACCAGGACTTACCCTATCGTCCATGACATGTTGCGTTTTGTCTCACAACTTTTTTTGCAGCAGCAAAAGCCAAAAAATTCCTTGCCATTGTGGCCTCTGAATACCACTGCAGGTTAAATACTCAAATATTCAACCAAACTTCTTATGTAAATTGTGAAAATGCACAGAAATCTGTCCACAGGCATTTTGATACAGGATTACAAGATTTGATTATTTTACCTGAGGCAATCCTCAGCAGGACACGTTTTTTGGGAATTTGTTGACAAAATGTCATGTGTGTCATTCCCATAAGGGTAATGGCACATTTTAGGTACTAAATCACACGTCGCTTCCAATTGCCCTCCCCCCAACAGAAAAATAAAAAGCTTGACAGGTTTTAGGTGCCAAGCTTCTTATTTGTCTTGAAGACATGGGGTATGTCTATTGATAAAGTTACAAATGAAGTAATGCAAGACAGTAATCAGGAAAAAAAATAACAAAATGCCTCATTTAAACATATTGAACATTGGTTTTATGACCTTCTAGCACCAAATCTTCAAATTACAGGAAAGCCATCTCCCATAGAACTTTTTTGAAAATGATTTCCTTTTTCTCTGTAATAATAACAAAACAGAACTTGTTCTTGATCGGAACTCAGTATAAATCCATATTGGTGGCAAAAGAATCTCACTGGGTTTATAAAGCGTTATGTTTTTAGTAGACTTAAGGTATGTTCATTCAATTTATGGAAAAACTCCTTATCCAAAAAAAACCCTGGTCCTAAACATTGCAGATTAAAGATTCCATACCTGTATTCCACTTGCAATGACTATTATACCTTGTATCATGTTAAAAATGTTTTCTCATCTAATTAAGCATTTAAATTAAAGACGTAGATATAAATTACAGGAAGCGAATAACTAGAAATGTTAAGTAAATACTATATAAATGTCTTTATTTTGATGCTATCCTTCTTTCTTTCTGTATCCCCATTCCCCCCCTTTTTCTTATGAAAAATTATAAATAAAGAATTAAAATAAAAAAAATAAAGACATGTTTTCACTGTGTCAAACACATATGCTCTAAAAATTAAAATGTAACCCCTTTCTGACAACAGTGAGCTGTGAAAAAGAGCTAAGTAGACTCTCCCATTGTTTATTTTTTTTACTGAGTTCACATTTGGCATCTAGGCACAGTAGTGGTCTTCCCTCTCATCAAATCCTCGCCAAATACACAATTTACACCTGTTTTCCACAGTGTAGAGCAATTGTGAAAGGAATCTGAATATACAACACTGACGACAGACCGTGGTATTACACATGTTGTCAACAAAGCTCAAACATATTCCACAGTGCTGTACAATACAAGGGTGAAAACATCAAAAATGAAAATGACATACAAATACTATACCATTATTTATGTTCATTTTATAGGGCCCTGATAGAGTATCTTCAGATCCTTTATGAAAGTTGCGCTAGTATATTGAACTTGATGTAGATATACCATGAACTGGATGAATGAGAACCTTCACCTACATACGCCCTGATAGAGGATATCAAATGCATAATGGTTGCTGCAGATTACAGTTTTGCTCATGTTACTGCATAACCCTCATAAAGAATTACTGTTCTGATATGTCAGCTTGAGCTGGCCATGAAGATTTGCTTCCATGCCTTAAAAACATATTTTTAAGTACTGTATATGGTATCGTTCAATATATATAAATACTGTACCAGTGGTCAGATTTAAGTTAAAAAAAAGTTACATTTGTACCTTGACATACGCCTCCAAGATTCTTACAGGTGGTTGTTACAGTAGAAGGTGTACTTGACAAGGTGGTACCTTAGGAAAGAATATCAAACAATGTAAGAATAAACACATAAGTCATTTCCAAAGTATTCAATTTTATATTTTCTATAAAAGAAATTATATTGGTGTGTGAAACATATATAAACCTCAGTATGTTTTAAAACATATGTTTGGAAAGTGAAACTGTAAATGTACATGTGTATGGGTTGAACGATCATAAAATAAATGTTGGGATATGTAAATATTTTGACCTCATAGAGGTATCACTTTAAAATTGTATTCCATTTACATATAAGGGGTTTGAAAGTTGTGTGAGTTTTTTTGTACCTCGAATGAACTGGAATGTAATGGAATGGAATGTAGTAGAATCTAGAACAACAAAACATCCATAAACCAAAGGGGACCCTGAATGGGAAAAAACTGGCTTCCTATATTCAGCACTGCGATACAGCTGGGTGTGACCAATTATTTCATATGGCACCATGTGACTCAGCAAATTAGAATGGCCTGGAATGCATAGCATGGCAATAGCACAGTCAAACAGAAGCAAGTTTGACACCTTTTAGGTCACTGAAACATGCAGAGAATTTAAACACATTTAAACCTGGGACACCTCCACAGGCAGCATGTCTGATAGGGGAGTTAGCAACAGGGAATGAAGAACAGGCTTCTACACTGACATATTTCTTTCAGTTACTACACATACAGCATGGGGCACTAGATGGCTCAGATATTAGTCCGTCTTTATGTGCAAAAGGATTTTATTACACATACCAGTATAAACTTCAAAGGAATGACAGTATGTGACACACTGAAAAGAAAAGTGTTTTCTACATATTCCTCGTTCTCTATACAATATGTTACTAATGCTGAAATGTTTTTATGTATGAGCAGCACTTGGACTGGGCCTGTATTAAGTTAGTATTCTGCACCCATGTATTTTAATATACTTAGAAGCCTTGAAGAGAAAATATTCTGAACAAGCAAAAATAAAAACATTGAGATGGCTTCAACACACTGAAATGGTCAATATGATCAGCTATGGTCCTACCATTTTATTGAGCTGAAGAAGAAATTTCTAAGCTGCAGAGTTGTTCCCTTTCACTTGTTACTGTACACTGGGGGGCATTTTTACTATGGGTCGAATATCGAGGGTTAATTTCGAAGTCGAAGGATTTATCGCATTTCGTTCGTTCGAACGATCGAAAGAAAAATTGGTCGATCGAACGATTAAATCCTTCGAATCGAACGATTCGAAGGATTTTAATACAACGATCGAACGATCTCCCTTCGATCAGAAATTACTTAGAAAGCCTATGGAAGGAAGGTCCCCATAGGCTAACATTGGTGCTCAGTAGGTTTTAGCTGGAGAAGTAGCTAGTCAAAGTTTTTTTTAAAGAGACAGTACTTCGACTATCGAATGGTCGAATAGTCAAACGATTTTTAGTTCGAATCGTTCGATTCGAAGTCAAAGTCGAAGGTCGAAGTAGCCAATTCGATGGTCGAAGTAGCCAAAAATTTTTTTTCGAAATTCATTCATTCTAATCCTTCACTCGAGCTAAGTAAATGTGCCCCTGGGTATGCCTTTATACAGAGGAGCATCTGGCAGAATGCTGTACGTTATTTTCAAGAAATATCAACTTACCACAACTGAGATCAGTTCCAGCTTTTCTTGCCCAAGATGGGATTGACCAAAAATCGTTTTCCCAGGTGACAATATTTCCTTTCTGATCACAGCTTAGGTTTGACAGAGCCACTGAATCGAAGGCCGTGTCCCAAAGGCGGAAATTGTAAATATCCCCTTGCAGGCTAGATGTTTTATTATCATAACAGCCTAACATTAGGCTTCCATTACCAGGAATGTGTATGTTCTTTGTATCTAAACAAGTTGAAGTCTGAAAGGTATTTAGGGTCTTCACGCCAACAAGTCCTGACCGGCTGTCCCAAGTTATGCAGACCTCTTGCAATGTTTCCGTGAAAAACTCCCCGGTTGCAGTTGATGAAGACAAAGTAAGGTTGAGAGGGCACTGTATGCCAGAGATATACACAAAATGGCCACTTGCAGTCTTTCCAAAACTGAGAAGTTCTGTTAAAGAATTCCAGTATGTCAATGCTTTCCATTCTGCTGGGCTGCTCCTGAATCGTGTTGCCTCAAAGCATACCGTAAACTGGCTTAGTGCTGGTACAAGAACTGTGCTTGTGACAGACACAATACCCAGACTTTGTTTTTGCGGTATAGTAACTTTTAGATTTCTCAAGCTTACAGGAACTGTTAAAAAGAAAAGAAAATAGTATTTTAGGTACAAACTTACATAACTAATAGCCCAGAATAATTTTAACCACACGTTCTAAAATTTACGCTTCACTGTCTTTCAGTATATAATAAAAAGATATGTCTACCTATTGATCTGACCCAAGTTAACACGAAAATATTTCATGTAGCGACTTCAATAATATGATCAACACTTTTTTTTTCCTAAGCCTCATTTCCTAATCAAATGTCCTAATTCAAATGATGTTTATTGTCCCAATAAAATTTATGGAGGCATGCTAACGTTTTAGATACTGTATATTTGTAGCGGTTTGTGGTATGGGACCTAAAACTCTTCAAAAAGCAACCAATGGGGGTAATTTTGTATTATGGTTATGTTTTGGTAAATTATGGGACCTGTTATCCAGAATGCATGGAACCTGGGGTTTTCCATATAACAGATCTTTTGTAATTTGAATCTCCACACCTTAAGACTACTAGAAAATCATCTACACATTAAATAAACCCAATAGGCTAGTTTTGCTTCCAATAAGGATTAATTATATCTTAGTTGGGATCAAGTACAATGTACTGTTTTATTATTACAGAGAAAGGGGAAATAATTTTTTAAAATTAGAATTGTTTTGATAAAATGGAGTATATGGGAGACAGCCTTTCTGTAATTCGGAGCTTTCTGGATAATGGGTTTCTGGATACAGGATCCCATACCTGTACCAGTAATGTTTCCCTATTCGATGTGATGAGCTCTTATGTAATTGTCAGAGAGCAGCATAGGTAGGGCCAATGCTTCACCTCAGAAAAAGTGTAATTAAATGAATCCTTCCTAGTTGGCATGAATTGGCTCAAATGTTCATGTATGTATGTATGCATCTTTTAACTACTAGCAATACAAACCATTGATTATGCAAATATTTGTGACTGCTATTTTTTACCCTCAAATACAAGCAAGTATACATTTACACTGTTAGTCTTAAACTAATATTATAGCAGTGCTGTATTTGGGAAGAGGCTCTGGTATTTGTGCCAGTAAATTTTACTAAGGGGGGGGGGTTATTTATCCGAATTTATCTCAATATTTTCTGATACAAACTGTGATCAAATCAGCTTGAGTTTTTTATGCTTATTTATTATTAAATTTTCCCGAAAATTTGATTTGTGGTAAAAAATCGGATTTTTTTTTTTTTCGATTTTTTCAGATTTTTTCATCCGATTTTCACTATTTTTTTTCACCCGAAAACTTCAGGATATTGCACAAAACCCAGCGCTGAAAACTGCCCCTTGAGGGCGCGAACAGGCAGATGCCCATCTCGTCAGTGCACAATGATTTTGGGGCCAAATGTAGCACATCTGCATTTTCAAATTTGTCAGCACTACTTTCATTCACAAAACAATGTACCGTATATACTCGAGTATAAGCCGAGTTTTTCAGCCCCCAAAATATGCTGAAAAACTCTATCTAGGTTTATACTCGGGTCAAGCGCAAAAACGGTCGCCGGCGTCCAAGAATAGTCGCCGGTGTCCAAGAATAGTCTCCAAGAATAGTCGCCAGCATCCAAGATTGGTCGTCGGCGTCCAAAAACGAGACGCCGGCACCTCCAATGGGAGCAGAAACCCTCAATTTTTTGATTGAAACTTACCAGAAGCTGCTGCATTTCTCACCCTAGGCTTATACTCGGCTTATACTTGAGTCAATAAGCTTTCCCAGTTTTTGGAGGTAAAATTAGGTACCTCGGCTTATACTCGGGACGGCTTATACTCGAGTATATACGGTAAATAGTTTTGAGGCTATGGAGTCAGAGTCTATATTGCCAAATTATGGGGTGGTTGTTGGTTGTGTGTATGTGCTTACCATGCTTATAGGTTGCATTGAAGCCTTTCCTTTGGATACTAAAGTCACTGAAAAACGATATGTTCATCATATTCCCAGTGGAGTTATATGTAAGGCCTCTTGCTGTTACACCACAATATTTGGTCGTTGTTTCTCCATTGCTTATAGAAACGTAGTCATACACGCAGTTCTGAGCTTCCTCAACATCAAAATCAACAAATGTGAGTTGAATGATAAATCCCCTTGGAGCCTGCAAGATCCACTTGCAGTCCTGGTTGTTGGGGTACAATTGAGAATAGCAAGGTGAAGTGACATTTCCAGTAGTTGCTGTCAAGGTTAACTTGCAGACAGTGCAACATGAAACTGTTGGACAGAAAGAAAAGCATAATCATAAAATACAGTGTCCAATGTTAATGTTAACAAAGTTTAGGGTAAAGCATTAATAAATATATGTATTACATGCACTGATATAAAACAATGCATTCAAATGATAATAGCAATATTATTATATTATAAAATGAGCCACAAACAGTTATTCAGAGCCAAAGCTAATGATTGTGCCTATTGTGTGTAATCTCCTCATTATATACTCATTTCTGCAAGCAGAACCTCATAACCCTCAACTACACGGAAATACAAGAAAATAAAATCTCCAATAAAAATATTAGGGGTTTTTGCGTCTAAAACCACATTTGTATATAATTGCACAAGGGACTCAGCCCCTTCTGCATTACATTCTGAATTGACCACTAGGGATGTAGCGAACGGCGGAAAAAATGTTCGCGAACATATTCGCGAACTTGCGACAAAACATGCGAATAGTTCGCGAACGTCGCGAACCCCATAGACTTCAATGGGAAGGCGAATTTTAAAAGCTAGAAAAGACATTTCTGGCCAGAAAAATGATTTTAAAGTTGTTTAAAGGGTGCAACGACCTGGACAGTGGCATGCCAGAGGGGGATCAAGGGCAAAAATGTATCTGAAAAATCCATTGTTGACACAGCGCTGCGTTTTGTGCTGTAAAGGGCAGAAATCACACTACGTCACTCAGGTGATGTTTCTGGACACGGAATGTGAAAAAGCTCACACAGCTAGGTGGCACTTGGTTAAAGACTGGGCAAATAATGCCTGCAAGGTCAACGTATACACTACAGCCGTTGGATACGGAATATATTATTGCTGCTTGAAAAACGTCACTCGGGTGGTGTTTCTGGAGACGGTATTATTATTGATATTTAGACAGCTAGGTGGCAGTTGTTTGAAGAACAGATGCAGATGAGAGATCAGCAGCAGGACAGACAGCTGCCCACAGCAGCTACATACAGAGCACTGCAGTAGAAGGTAGATTACTAGCCAGCAAAGCTACCTAACCTAAAATGTCCCTCAAATCCCTGCAGAGTTCTGTCCCTACAATACAGAGCAGTATCAAGTAGATTACTAGCCAGCAAAGTTACTATCAACTGTCCCTCAAATCACTAACAGCTCTCTCCCTACACTAGCTCTTCCAAGCACACACAGGCAGAATGAAAAAACGCTGCAAGGCTTCAGTTTATATATGGAAGGGGAGTGGTCCAGGGGGTGTGGGGGTGGTCCAGGAGGGAGAGCTTCCTGATTGGCTGCCATGTATCTGCTGGTCTGGGGTGAGAGGGCAAAAATAAGCGCCAGCTAAGGCGAACCCAAATTGGCGAACGTCGCGCGACGTTCGCGAACATTCGCCGAACGCGAATAGTCGATGTTCGCGCGAATTAGTTCGCGGGCGAACAGTCCGCGACATCCCTATTGACCACTAATGTGCCTATTGACGCAGGAGAACCCTGGATCTGCCAATGTGCAGATCCAACGACAATGTTTCGGGCGTCACAGGCCCTTTCTCAAGTGTCACTCACACACTTGACAAAGGGCCTGTGACGCCCGAAACATGTCGTGTGGATAGCAATAAAATTGCACATTGGCAGTTATCCTGCATATTGTCCTTTTGTCCTCCGCTTTGAATTTATACATTGGTACAAAAAGGTGCATGGACGGAGCACCTGTGGGACAGCTGGACTACCTATACTTCGCTTATACGTGTATAAATTACAGAATGAAAGAACCCTGGAGCTATCGCCAAATTCTGGCCAGGTTGTAGATCCAAAGGTTACCTTCACACCCTAGATCAATATGAGCATTGCACTTATGCCTAATTAATCATGTGCAAACCCCAAAATATAAAGCCAGACAGACTTGGAAAAATTTAGCATAACTGAGCCTGATCTTCGAACAAGTGAACCAGCAGTTGCATCTATTTTAGCAAATCGGATACAATTGCAATAGATGTAGCTCAGTTGTGCCAAGCCAATTGCCCTGTTGCACTCACAATGCTGCAAGAACAAGGTGCAAGGTGGATGGATTATGTCAAATTTATAACACATAATGGGCCAGCTTCAAAACAGTGATAAAAATGTTTATCTTGTGCAAAGTAATGGACGAGATTCAATTTAAAATGCAATTCAATTCAGAAAAACTTATCTCACTTTTTATCATTTGAAAACGTTTCTCAAATTGAATATCGCTCATGAGTTTTCACGTGATAAACCATGAGATAACTTTACCTTACTAAACACTTGTCTCACCAATGCATCTGTTTTAAAAAAAACCATTTGATTGCCCACTAGTTGGGGATACACAATCAACAGACCACCATATGTTGGGGAGCTGGAAGGTGAAATTTGGCAAAGCAGAAGGACTGCAGGTCTGACATCCCTGATTTATCATGGAACCAGGCCTCCTAAATAGCCTGGGGAAATGTGTGTTCATTTACTAAGTGCATTTTCCATCATAATACTACATGCCTGTGGCTGAAGGAAGAGAAGACTTGTGTGGGTGACAGAAGGAAACAAATATGAGACAATCCCCAGAACTGCTTTCAAATCTTAGTGAATACTTGGCTGTGTCCTAATTTCATTATAATAACAGCCACACAGCAGAAATATTTCAAAAATATTAATTGGAAAGTATTATTTGTTGGTTAAAGCTGCTTCTAATAAAGATATTTCTTCATATATATAAAAGTTGGGTAATATGGAGATCTGCAGATGTTGCTCTACTCCAACTAGCGGAACCCACCTCACCTCAAACTACGGGCCAGATTCAATTCAGTGAGAAAAAGGTTTGTCGCGTGAAAACTCATGGACAAGATTCAATTTCTGTTGAAATTCAATTCGGAAAAACTTTATCTCACGGTTTATCACGTGAAAACTCTATTGGGGAAAGTCTATGGGACAAATTTTGAACTGAATTTGAAGACGTTTTTTCACCTCGAATTGAATATTGTCACTGTTTTCACGTGATAAATTATGAGATAACTTTTTCTCTCTGAATTGAATCTGGCCCTATACAGTATGTCTCATTTCCTGCAAGTGGGTTTGGCAACTGTGACTTTTATGTCTTACTCTCTGTTTCACTTTTTTGGTTAAACATTTCATTATTGCACCCATGAGGCTAATTAGTAAGTTAAGACCAAAGCCCCACAGAAATACATTTCTAGAAGCTGGAACGGCAAATTAATACAAAAGACAGTGCTGAGAATGTGATTTAGGTTTCTAAACTTTCATTAAAGATATTGCTCACTGACTCAAGAGTATACAGTATATACATTCTCAAATATCCTATGTAATCTAATTTCCATGGCTGTCTTGTCAGGGAACTAAAACAGCAAGTAACACGTGGAGACAGAGTAATAATCAGACAAATATTGTTTCTGGCAAGCATAAAACGGCTTCCGTATGTTTAGAACATACAGTACCCTGTCTCCAGAGACAATATTAAACTTTTATTAATTTTAACTACTACCTCTAGGGGAAAAAACAGATTAACAATGACGATTTAAATCATGCCCAATTACATTTTAAAAACTGCCAAGGATACTACATTTATGGTTCACACCCCTGATAAATCATCAAGAATGCAATATACATTGGGAGTGCCAACCAACTTCAGGTATGTTCACTCTGTATAATTGTAAATGTAGGAAACCCAGTATTAATCAGGAATAATCAGTCCATTCTGAAGTGCAAAGACCTGCATCTATGGACAATGTTGAGTGTAAAATGGGGGAGGGGGGAATGTAGGATTCCATCTGTGTGTGTGTGTGTATATATATAATGTAGGATTCCATCTGTGTGTGTGTATGTATGTATGTATGTGTGTATATATATATATATATATATATATATATATATATATATATATATATATATATATATATATATATATATATATATATATACTGGTTCTTCTTGAAATTATACTAAATTTTAACCATGCAACTGGGTGATGTTCAGAAGCGGAGTGACACCCATTCCATGAAATATATATATATATATATTGTATTGTTCAACCTGTTTACAACATATCTGCTCCTAAAGGAACACTAAAACCCTAAAAACGAATATGGTTAGAAATGCAATATTGTATATATTGGTATGGGATCCATTATCTGGGACCCCGTTATCCAGAAAGCTCTGAATTATGGAATGGTCATCACCCATAGGTTCCATCTTATCCAAATAATCCACATATTTTAAAATGATTTCCTTTTCCTCAGTACCCCAGTACCTTGTACTTGATCCAAATTAAGATATAATTAATCCTTTTTGAAAGCAAAACCATCAGCCACATCTTTTGACAAGCTGGATGACCTGAAATATCTTTGAAATAAGATAGGCCAGCCGCCCAGCCTCCAATTCAGCAAAACTCTGGAATTATTGTTCTTTCTTATATGTTGACTCTGCCCTTTTATAGTACAGTTAGCATTCCAAGGCTAGAGGACACAAATAATGAGAACTGAAAGATTGTGCCCTGCTGTGGGCAGGTTGCTTGACCAAGATTCTCAATAGGGCTTTCTTTGTCCCCCTTCCCGTACTTTCATAAGCTTTGAGCAGCAGATTAATATGTGAAAGGACACAATGATTTCTTTCACTGCTCAGCTATTTTCATTTAGCAGAGCAAAGACACATTGAGTCATCATATGCAGATGTCAGAAGGGAAGAACTCTGGAATCACATCTGAGTTGGCAGTCACTGTTCATTTGGCTACAACACACATAAGCACTGTTATGGCTGTTAGATGTAATTACTGCTATATCTTTGCAGCTCATATAATTAAAATGTTTCTAGTGCAAACAGGAATGAGCATGTCTACTATCCGTCTTCCTAAACAAGTACTAAATATTACAATACATTTTTAAATATAGTATCACCCAAGGTGCTAAGACTATAGGCTACAAACTAATATTGTGACTTTGGACAACTTAATATTATGAGTTAGGTGGTTATAGAACACCTAATAAGCAGTTATACTGGCAGAGTGTGGTTATAATGCAGAACACAAACATCTAACTGTGGTTTATTAAGCTGGAGAAAACTTTGCTAGAATGCAAGCTCCTCAACAAAGAGACATGCCTAATAAAGCTAGCACCTCTTGTTAATCAATGAATTATTGTTTTGACCAGCACCCAGGCAGTTGGCAATTAGGGGTTGCGAGTGCACCATACTTGACTGAACTTATATATATATATAGTGTTCACTATTGAAGTCCAGATGTTTGCTTTTGTCTGATGACAAACAAAATACATTCTGCGTGTTATTTTGCTCCACAAATGGCTTGGAGTCTCATTTTGCTTTAATTGAGGTGGATATTATATTGAAAACAGCGAGACTGTAGGGCAAATTCATTAAAGGACGAATTTTCTCCAGCAAAAGCTCTGTCACACTTTACCGGCTGTAAATTCACTACGATAATTCACTAAAATGCGAAGTTGCGTCTCTGTAGCTGAACATTGGCGAAGTTTCGTTAGCGTTAATTCCTCAGTGCGAGCATTTCATAGTAAACTTTCACCCGCATTAAATTCTGCCTAGCGAAACTACGTTAGTACTCTTACGCTTAGTTTAATTTGAATAGGTACATATAGGTCGTATATATATCTTTATTACAGATGTTGGTGCCAATGCTTGAAGTGGCCAGTTACTATTACAAATGTCCAAGGAAGCAAAATAAAGACCACAGGGATCCTCTAATGCCCTAGACATAAGCCCACCCTAAAACAAATGTGGCATGCCCTCAAATGGTTGAAAATAAATGTTAACACAATCATCTTTAATAGTTAGGACTTTTGAAGACAATCCAGCTTTTTTTTAGAACTTTTATGACTTCAAGCATACAGGATATAATTTCACTGACATCAGATTGAGGAGGATGCAGCTTTATTTCATCAGTTTGCCAGGTCTAAGGTGAAACTCTGGTGAAAGAGGTAACATTGTGTAAAATGCACACTTTTGTGAATTTGCGGAGTAACGGTCATCTGAGTGAAAATTCACCTGGCGATAGGGTGCTTAACTGCGCTAGCGACAGTCTCTTTTGCTAGTGAATTGTCCTCTACGCCTATTAGTAAATTGGTGATGTCCCTACAGATGGTATTTCTGGCGAATTTTCACTAGCAACGGCCACCGCGCCCTTTAGTAAATCTGCCCTTTAGAGTTGCTACTTGGATAGTCCATCCAGTACTACAAGCTTTAGTAATGTCAGATAAAAGTACAAGTTGTTTCAAAACAGGACAAATTAGATTTATGTTAGCATATCACTTTATCACAATGTTGAGGTAAAATTTCGGCATTACATTTAAATGAACTATCTTTAAAGGAAACCTAATATGCAGTTGGGGAGATGTCAAAGAAGCGTATTTCTGCTGAGTGAGCACTGCTGAGACTTTGCTCCGAGAGTTGCTATAAATGTGTATTCTGTCATATAAACAGAGATGTTCCTGTGGAAGGAACCTAGTAGAAATTTATGTTTCTGAAGCTGGCAAATTGCACAAAGCTAGGCAGAAAGTCAGGTCCTCCTTAGCATCACCCTGGCATGTCTTCTATTTGTCAGTTTTATTACAGTTTAATGTTGATGGTGATGAGATACTGTTAGAAAGTACATACGTGCTTGAGTATTAAATATATAATATAGTAGCATGCTATTATTTTTCAAGCAGTACTTAAAAAATACACTTGGAGCCAGGTTGGGGCTGATTACTTGAAACCCTGCCAGTAAAACTCTTGGTGGAAATAAGCACATCAATTGGATAAACCTCTGACGACCCGGGAACACTGTTTGCCTAGGACAGAGTGCACTGCCAGAGATAAAGTTATGGATTTCCCTTATACACAGAGGGCAAGGTAACAACGCGGTTACACCCTCTGTAACACAGGATTATTATTATTGGCAGTTGAGTGGTTGCTTAAGGATCTCAAAAACATGATAAAATGATCTATTCTAGGTTTATATACGCAAGTAAATTTGGAAAGAAACATAGCTGGAATTAGGGTTAAAATACTAAACTCTTTGTACAGGTATGGGACCTGGGGTTTTCCGTATAATGGATCTTTCCGTAATTTGGATCTTCATTCCTTGAAGTCTACTAGAAAATCATGAAAACATTAAATAAACCCAATATGCTGGTTTTGCTTCCAATAAGGATAAGTTATATCTTAGTTGGGTTCAAGTACAAGATACTGTTTTATTATTACAGAGAGAAAAGAAAATCCATTTTAAAAAATGTAATTATTTAATTATAATGGAGTCTATGGGAGACAGCCTTTCTGTAATTCAGAGCTTTCTGGAAAATGGGTTTCTGGATAATGGATCCCATATTCAATGCATATGTGCTAAAGCACTAAGGGGCATCATATCTGCCCCTCAGTGCTCATTAAAGGGATACTGTCATGGGGAAAAAAAAAATTTCAAAATAAATCAGTCAATGGTGAAGAATTATGCACCGAAATCCATTTCTCAAAAGAGCAAACAGATTTTTTTTATATTCAATTTTGAAATCTGACATGGGGCTAGACATATTGTCATGTGACTTGTGCTCTGATAAACTTCAATCACTCTTTACTGCTGTACTGCAAGTTGGGGTGATATCACCCCCCTCCCTTTTCCCCCCTAGCAGCCAAACAAAAGAACAATGGGAAGGTAACCAGATAACAGCTCCCTAACACAAGATAACAGCTGCCTGGTAGATCTAACAACACTCAATAGGAAAAACCCATGTCCCACTGAGACACATTCAGTTACATTGAGAAGGAAAAACAGCAGCCTGCCAGAAACCATTTCTCTCCTAAAGTGCAGGCACAAGTCACATGACCAGGGGCAGCTGGGAATTTGACAAAATGTCTAGCCCCATGTCAGATTTCAAAATTGAATATAAAAAAATCTGTTTGCTCTTTTGAGAAATGGATTTCAGTGCAGAATTCTGCTGGAGCAGCACTATTAACTGATTCATTTTGAATTTTTTTTTTCCCATGACAGTATCCCTTTAAGTAATTACTTGGGTCTGGGGCATACCTGTGCCGTGCACCTTCTGCCTCCCCCATCCATCCTTCATGAATACACTGAAGCCAAAATGCAGACAGCACTGCATCAATGGCACAATTGTAGTTCTTAGCACACTGGAACTACAAAGACCTGTGCCCAAGGTGCAAAGTGTGGGGGAGGTTGCATGGTGGTTCGTATTGCATGGTGGTTGGTTGGTTTGCAGATCTATCTGGGGTCTAAGTAAATGTCTCCTATTAACTAATAGGTCTGTACCATAACTACTAGGGGTGCAGGGTGTGTGATTGCACCAAGACAGGCTGCTGGAAGATGTGTGCAAATGGAGGTTGAAAGTTGTCATATAGGCATGCCTCTGGAAGTTGGGGCATGTTGGGGACCTGTCCAGAGTGGGACTGTGAGACTCTACTCTACACCAATGCATTTAACTTACATTTATATTTTATCTGAAATACAATACTTCATTGTGACAATGTCAAGGCTTAGTAGTAAAGTAAAGAACGTTGGAGGCACCCACTAACAAACAAAATCCATAGGAGATGCCTACAATATGTGTAATATGTGAGGAAGCATGAAATGCATTAATGAGGTTTTTACTCTAACCCCTTCTAAAGAATAGTGTGCAAATAAACAGCACAAAAAAAGGCATCCTATGCTATTACATTATGTGGAAATTATATCATATCACAGCTATGAATTTGATCAATTAGAAACACGGCAAATTAAATGCTGTCTAAGGGCTCTTACACACGGACGTTTTGTTCTGCATTCCCTTGCGTTACACTTTCCTCCGTTCAGCCGCAGGGGAGTGCAAGAGTAGACGCAATCAATTGTGAAGGAGGCTGTACTCACACAGGCGCATGTAAGCGGCAAACGCAGGTGGGATGCAGCATGTTGCATTTCACCTGCGCTCGGCGCATACATGTGTCTGTGTGAGTACAGCCCCTTCACAATAATTGAGTGTGTCTACTTTTGCACTCCCCTGCGGGTGAACGGAAGAAGGCGTAACACATGGGAGCGCAGAAAAAAACGGCTGTGTGTAAGAGCCCTTACAATGCAATGAAATTGATGTTGCCCCTTGCATTGAAGTTAAAGCCACATGCTGCAGGAAGTTGTACTGCTGCAGACTCGGAAACTGCTGTGGGGCACAGGAGCGGAACGACCTCTGTGAGGCCAGTGGCTGGTAAGCAATTGTGAACAAAACAAAGATAATGCTTTGCGAGAGGGACCTATTAATAATAAATATAATGTATAGGGTGCAATATCTTCTCAGTCACACTCAGACAGGCCCTGACTGCAGCTGTCTGGGACACATGGGCTGCAAGTTCTCTAGAGCAGACAAATTATGTTCCTAACCTACAAACAGGAGTATACCCCTAACAGTCATTCATCGCTGTAAATAAGAGGTATAAAGTGGCGGAAAGTTATTTACTAATGGAAGGAAGAATTAGACAAGTTCAAAGCCAAGGAAAACATGTAGTAAGAGTAATAAGCTAGGGACATGCAGTCATGTGTTATACTAGTATGTGTCACACTAAATACACACACACATATATATATATATATATATACAGTATATAGGGGCAAGCTGTGTGTAAGCTTTATGCTTTCCTCACCAGCCATCGAACATTTTGTTACAGGTGCCGGCCACTGGCCCTACTAACTGTTGGGACAGAATTTGCCGTTTAGAAATGTGTAATAAGGAAATGTTCTGACTGGTATGTCCTTAGGAAATCAGAACATTCTTATTAAAAGAAATACTTAAGGGCAGTTTAGTTTGTACAAAATGTTCTCCCTTAAATGGTGTAATATATTTTGGTTGGGCCTACATAACCTCAGAAGATATTAATGAGCTAGCATCTACAAACAAAATATTGCCCTTCCTTTTAAAGGTCAATTAAAACCCTAATGAAGCTTTGGCTGCAGTTCTGATAACACAAGATCAGTTATACTTTTCTATTGCACACAAGATTTCTGCTGATCAAGTATAAGTCCTGCAACATCGTACTGACTTTTTCAATACAGGTACGCGACCACATCAAAGTATCAATGTGTTCTCACACAACAGGCCCCATACACACATATGTTGCCATAAGTTGACCCATGTATGGACACCTTTACTCATTTTTTGCCCATGATTCTGCCCATCTTATCTTTAAGTGGTTATTACACAATGACTACATTCACATTTAGTTCTTATTAGTAGATCAAGTAAAAAAAATGGTTCATTGAGAATTTCTTCCAAGTTACAACAAGCATAAAAATGCTAAATATTTAATGGTATGGCATGTATAGAATTCTGCAAAATACATATTAGGCACCATTACTTAGGGGGTTATTTATCAAAAGTTTTTTATACCTCGAATGAACTCACAACTCGAATGGTTTCTAATTTAAGAAAAAACTTGAATGGAAAAAACTCAAGTCAGCAAGTTCCGGCTTAACAACCCAAAAACTTGAATTAATCTAGTTTTCAGCAGGAAAAAAACTGGAATCTCGCTCAAATTGATCGAGTTTTTGGGCAAAATCTCTAAAAAAAACTTGAACATCATGAAGACAATTAACATCTTCAAATGGTTCAAAGGCCTCTGTCATTGACTCCTGTATGACCTCGACAGGTTTAAGATGGTGTATTTTTGTTGGTTTTTTAACCTAAAAATTTGATTTTTGACCAAAAAAATTTTCATGGAAAATAAAACTCAATCCTTAATAAATAACCCCCCTTAATCTCAGAGATTACAGTTTTGAATTAAATATGTCTCATGCAGGATGTCTGTTTGCACCCATACTTTGCAATATCTTACATACTTATGTAACAAATATGTCAAAAGAGTATCATTGTTAGTTTGTTACTCAACATTACAACAGTACATAGATATAAAGCTGAGTCATAGGAACGGAGTAATAGGAACGTTCGCTGTTTAACAGCAAATCCTTCCTGTTGGGTAGTACAGTGCAGGATGGCGGTTAAAATTGAGTTATTCAATATTACAAAAGGTGTTTACCGGTTCTGCAATGAGTAGCAAACCTTACAAACTAGTGCAAGCATTCATATTAATGGGGTTATGTAACAAAAAGCTCATAGTTTGCTAGAGGTCTCATCACCTAGAGCAGTACTGTCCAACTGGTGGCCCGCAGGCCGAAAGCCCCCCACTTTGAAAGTCCATTTGTGACTGCTTATCTTGTGTAAGCTTTAAAAGATATCTGTACTGAGTAAACTCTTGTATTGTTCACACCTGTAACCCCCCTGCATTGTAACACCTCTTCACGTCCCTAAAGATTTAGACTAAAAGTGCCCGCATTGTTCACCTGTTCACATCTCAATACAAACGTCTGGAGTGGCACCAGCATTGTGTCACTGTATGTAGTACAGTATGAACTGTTCATCTTAGAGTGGTCCTGATAGGTTTCCCTGCCCCCTGCTGTATTCTCTCATCCCTATGCTCCCTGTGTGTGCCATACTCTGCCTTCCCTATGCTCCCTGTGTGTGCCATACCCTGCCTGCCCTATGCTTCCTGTTTGTGCCATACTCTGCCTTCCCTATGCTCCCTGTGTGTGCCATACCCTGCCTCCCCTGTGCTCCCTGTGTGTGCCATACTTTGTCTGCTCTATGCTCCCTGTGTGTGCCATACTCTGCCTGCCCTATGCTCCCTGATAGGTTTCCCTGCCCCCTGCTGTATACTCTGCCTGCCCTATGCTCCCTGTGTGTGCCATACTCTGTCTGCCCTATGCTTCCTGTTTGTGCCATACTCTGCCTGCCCTATGCTCCCTGTGTATGTCATACTCTACATATACTCATGCAGGATGCATATGGATTTAAGTGTATGTTTTAATATGACTTACATTTTTCAAATGTGAGTGATGAGTGATATCCCTGCAGTGAGCACCAACCAGTTGGGTTTTCGGTGTGCTACCACCATTAATGTGGACATGGTCCTAAAATTTCATATGGTAACATGGGTGTGATCTAAAGTGTGTGTGGTCAACAGTGGCTTCCATTATCAACCTGGTAGCCCAGAAAAATTCTGGCCCTCTGTACCACAGAAGTAAGACAGCATTGACCTAGAGCAACTAATCAGCAGGTAGCAAAATACTTGTCACTTGTTTATTGTTTGGTATGTGCTCTGCACCAGAGCAAAGTGTGTGCCTTTTATTACAAATGGATGGAATATAATGAATGGTAAAAGAGCAAGCAAATGAAGCCATTGCAGTCTGTAAATAGGCTAAATAGAATGCTAATAATTCAAAAAACATAAAAAAAATTTAAAAGGTCAATTTATAAAATACAAAAAAGGTGAACTTCAAATCTAATCTATTTCAAAGATATTCTGTTATTTGATGCTCTGAGCTTTGTAAAGCTACAGCTAACTAAGTATTCATCCAGCTCCTCATGTAATCCAGCCTGCTCCAAAAACTGGATTTTAATGAAAGATTGGGAAGGAATACAAACAGGATGGAGGCATTATACATGAAGACTACATTTATCCATGTGTGCTTGAGTTATTATAAATAAAATTCAGAATATATTTATATTATCGTGTGTCCTAGAGCCATTATATGTGGAACTGGCCCTGGAATACAATTTAGTTATCTGTGTAGAAAATGTTTTTATTAGCCTCCTCAAAAATCCATGAGTCTAATCTAGACATTTGTACATATGCACTAAACTGGTTATAGGTTAGTTGTTACCCCACCTATTTAAACACAGGCCACAGAGAAAAAATACATTATAATTGTACCCACACCCCAGTGAACTGCAAATAAAGAATTGCAGTTTCCCATAGCTTGGGAAAAGGTAATTTTCCCTAAAAAAGTACTTATCAAATGCTTGTTTTTAAGTTTTTATTCAAAGTTTGATGCACGCAATGAAGTGTACAGCTTGTGAGAGCATTGTACTACAACAAATACAAATATTGAACCTTTATTCATCAGGTATTTACTTTAAAGGGACACTAAAACCAGAAATTTTAATTTTTTGTATATATTTATCATAACATTGTCTTTGCACGCTATTTATATTTTTGCCATAAAAGTATTTCCCCAATGCTTTTTAATATTACATATCTGATCCCCTCTGTTCCTCTTTGTCATATTTGTGCAGCAGTAGTTTTTAGTAACTCTAACTGACGGATTGAGAAGGGACAGTTAGGCTGGCAAAACAGTCAGGTTTAGGAACTTCAAGTAAAAATTACTTACAAAAGCAGACTTGCCTCTGTTATTTTACTTTACTTCCGGTGGAAGTACCCAAAAAAAGCTTACATAATACATAACATAATAACATAATAACATAACATAATAAATATGCCCTCAAGAGTTTGTGGGTTGTCTTTGATGTTTAAGGATTTTCAATATGTTGAAATGACTGTGAGGGCCATTCCAGAACCTTAAACTCGCTTTTTATCAAGTAGCTCATGGTGGCTGTTGAAGTGTGATTAAGAAATAAGATCATTGTCTTGTTGTAAGAGCCGGATAACAGTTTTAGCTTCAGCTTTCGGCTGACTGTTTCACTTTGATATTCGGAACTTGCTGATATGTAGTGGAATCCAATTTTCCTCTACCTGTAGAATGTTTCATGTGCCAAACTGTAACCCAGTCTAGTGAAATAATAAGGCTAGGGCCAGACGGGGCAGAAATCAGCCAGCTGAAATCCGCAGGCATATTTCAGCCCCCTAACCTCTAGCTAAATCCTCTTCTCTGTGTGCATCCGGAAGTTTTGTGTCGGCTTTGGAGCGAACACACTTGGCAATTTTCAGCGATGAAGAGCAAGGCTTTGCATTTTGAGCTGAAATCCATTGAGTGTGTTTGCTCCAGAGCCCTAGCCTAAAGCTTGACAAATACTATGCTAGTAGTTTTCTCAGCCAAAACATAGAAACCCCAGCACCAAAAAGTAATGTATACAGTATAAGTAGTATACTTGTAACCACACCTTTGAAGGTGTAGTCAGTTTGCTCTCCTGTAGGAATGGGCGAATCGGCGCCAAAAAAAACTGCACGTCAACAAAAATTTCGCTGCGCAACAACATTTTTTTGACACCCATAGACTTTAATGGGCATCGGCGACATTTCGCCGGCGGCAAATTTTTGGCGAAACGAAATGGGTCAAATTTGCCCGTACCTACTCTTCTGCTCTTTAATTGCATTTGTTGCATAATTCTTGTGCAATTAAGTAAAGATGCAGCCAGGGGCGATCCTGGCCCCTCCGCCACCTGAGGCAGCAGCAGTTGCAGCTGCCCTCCCTCCCCCGGAAATTTGCTCTTAAAGTACCAGGGGCATCATTTTTGCTGCCCCTGGTACCTAGTGGGGCTCTGCCACCTGAGACGACAGCCTCAACTCGCCTCATTGGTGAAGTACCCCTGGATGCAGCAATTGAAACAGGTTTGATGATTGCCTAGACACCTTAAAGATATTCTATTATTTGGCAACTAAACCTTTTTTAACAGAAAAAAAATAAATACATATGACATGAGATATATTATTTGGAATGCTTAAGACCTGGGTTTTCTAAATAAGAGGCCTTTCCGTGCCTTATAGGATAAGTCATCTGTAAAACTTTGAGGGAGTCATTTTTTAATGGACCCCTTATGGACACCAGTAGCTAAACTGGTCTCCCTGTTGTGGTACTGGGCAGAAAGAAAAACATTTGCAGTGTAAAGCCTCTCAAAAAATATTGTAGAGCATTTACTTCCCCTTTAACATAAAAAACATACTGTTTTACTAAATGGTAAAAAACAAATCAGTTTGAACGTGAATAATTGTTTGTTTAAACTTGACACTATAGGAAATTAAATTGCTGTGTTCCAGAGTTTTCATGATAAGTAGTTGCTGGAAAATATTTATTTCATAAAAGAAGGCATTTTAGTTTAAAAAAAGCTCCATAAAGTATATACACATCCCTAAACTAGAATGTGCAAGTAGAAACACTGTACAATTTGTAAGTAGGTTTCAATGTTTATTCATAAGTGAATTCTCTGATCATTTGGCTCCCCCACAAGAAGCACTTTAACATCAAGCCAGAAAAGTGTCAGTGCTGCTTAACCCAGACTTCCTTGCAATATGTCAGTTCAGTGGGACAAAACATCCTTTCTCACGCAATAAATGAGCATCCCAAACACAGCAAGCTTATCTTTTCTTCTTGTGTGTTAGGAATGTCAAGTGCCTGCCATTATTTCCTTTAAGGAATACAGCAGTTTTCGCCAGCTAAATGCTATTGTTGTCATGACATGACATAACTGCAAGTTCAGCTAGATTTTTATTTGTCCATAAAAATAAAGCAATAATATGTAAGATACTTTAGTGTATAAATCAAAAGAAGTCCTAAACATTCTATGCCTAGTTTGCATATTGCCAATGACTTTAGCCAGGGCAATGAACAAACTGGTTGAAGATGAGAGCAAATATTTGGCATATACAGCTTGACATCTGCCTGTGACAAAAAAAGATTAAAGGGGGTATTTATACTTATTGCAAGTTTAGTTGTGGCTGTGTAAATGTTGCCACAGTTGTTGTGAGATAAAATACATCCATTAAATCTACTTGTGTCCAAAGCAGCTCCTTGCATTTCTGTATAGTTGCATTTGGCTCCACTGCCTTCCCCCAACCTATGGTTTCCATCTGGTTGGTATTTGTAAATCACCAGCTAGGGCCGGGGCCAGAATTAGGAAATCACCTGCAATGTATTTGCCGGTATATTTGCAACATCTTGTAAATTCCTCCCTCTCCGCTGCCAGTAACCCCTTATGTGGACTGGACTGCCAACTTCTCTGCCCAGTGACATCATCAAGCCTGCCTCCACATGACATCACAACTCTGCCTCCACATGACATCACAACCCAATCCCAGACTTGAAGGCCAGTTTTAATAAAGGAAAAAGATGGCAACCCTACCCCGACCTCCTGTTACAAATTTTGCAAGTGAGCCTGACATAGCACACATCATTGCACACATCATTTTAATGCTAAGCCGTTACCTGTACACATTGCACTTGCGGTAATAAGATTACCCTGTAAGTGAATTACCCAATAGAACTTTACCCAATAGATCTGATGTAGGTCTGCCAATGAACCTCAGGATTATCTGTAGTTATGCTTATATAAGACACTGGGGATCACGGTTCAAGCAAACAACCAAATATTCTGAGACATTTGGATGAAATTCACACATGTAAAAGCTATTAAGATAAGTGCTAGCAGACATATAGGTATGCACTACTTACACCATGCAACACGCCCCTGTTCAGCCTAAAGATTAGCCCCTGCACCAGCCATAAAGATTAGCACTCCCATATTGCGCTACTGAAATGATATCTCAGGAATAAATGACTCACTTCATGCAACCTTGCAATTATATTTTTGCTATATATCTAGTTCTAGATCTAGTATGGACATGCTATAAAAACATAGGGGTTGCATAATAAAAAATGCAGCAAAGTTTAACCTAGTCAATAATCTGCTGTAATTAGACGTCTGATTTTATTATTCCATCTGTAGTAGAATAGTTAAAGCTAAGGACTGACTGGCTACTGGGAGTTACCAGACCAACAAAAACATACCCTGCACTAGCCTTTACCCGTATTTAAGTATTCCTTCTCCTTTAAGACAGCAAATTGTTTCTAAAAGAACGTCACAATAAAAACTGCTGATTTATTTATAGATAAATAGTAACATCAGGCTATTGAGTCTAACCTCATCCCAGAAAAGCTGCTCATGAGTAAGTGGCCATGCATGGTCAGATTTTGTCTGATTTTAGGATGATCCAATACAATCATCTACTTATCATTCCATTGATGGGGTGCAAACCTTTGTATCGTTCCAGCAAAATCGCCACAACAAACTTTTTAAAATATTTTCGCCGTGAAATTAGTCAGTGCATGGTACAGTCAGATAATCATCAATAAACAATTGTTCAATGCGCATGCCTTTTGTGAAAGTAAGCTAAGGAACAGATAGCCATTGCTCAATATATGTATAGCCTACACGACAAAGATACACCAAATGTCTCCTCACATCTCATTTACCATGAATGGGTGAATCATTTGGTCAAACCGATTGTATAGCCGATAGGATCGTTCACAGAGCCTGTGTACGGTTAGTTTAAGACCAACAGCACATTCGGCTGAATCTATTACAATGTACCTTCCATTGAGTAAAAATATTTTTAATATATACAAAATGTAATTTATAATAGGGGCAAATGCCCCTGCAAATAAACCTTCTTTTTAAAGGAGTTGTTCACCTTTAAGTCAACTTTTAGATATTCTGAATAATTTGCAGTTGGTTTTCATTTTTTATTATTAGCGGCTTTTGAGTTATTTAGCTTTTTATTAAGCAGCGCTCCAGTTTGCAGTTTCAGCAATCTGGTTGGTAGGGTCCAAATTACCCTAGCAACCATACCTTGATTTGAATAAGAGATTGGAATATGAATAGGAGAAAGATTAGATTAGAAAGCTGAGTAATAAAAAGCAGCAATAACAATAAATGTGTACCCTTACATAGCATATGTTTTTAGATGGGGTCAGTGAATCCCATTTGAAAGCGGACGGGATGGCAAATAATAATAGGTAAATAATGTATTCATATAACTATAAAAAAAACTTAACACCAATTGAAAAGTTGCTTAGAATTCTAAAACATACTAAAAGTTACCTTAAAGATGAACCACCCCTCTAATGCAGCAAAATTTACGTTTAAAGTTTAATGTTCATGTTTCTGGTGTTTCAGTCAGTGATCCAGGGGTAGATTCTGAAATGTTACAATTTGTTACATTAGTTCATACATTTCTCAGCAGCATCTGTGGGATATTATTGCACCAATTGTAACAGCTACCATTAATGAAACTCAGGGATTCTGCTCAGCAGGGACAAAGATAAGAAATGTATCGACTAATGTATCAATTTAGAACAGTTACAGGATCTGCGACCCGCCCTCCCAGAGCTGGTTTAGAAAGACATAAAAAGGTGAAAAATTTAACTTCGATATTACAAAAACAGACGAAAATAGAAAGTAAATGGAAAAAGTCTTTATTTCTGGTGATCTGAAACCAACTGAAGTGAAAAAAGTGTTTGAAGGTGAACAACTTCAGAGTTACTAAGCATCCCCTAACTTGTACAGTGACTATTGCACCGTAAGTGCCACAAATATGACAGATGTTTGGTACTTCTGCCATCCTATTATCCAGAATTTCAGGAGAAGACATCAATGGAGGAATTCAGAAAAGTGGAGTAAACATAATTGGAGGAAAAATATTATTGGAGTTAAACTGGAGTTAAAAGAAATTCACAATACTTTATTTCATAAATAAGGCAGTTTTGTACCTTTTGGAGTAAAATTGTCTTTGCATAATGTCACTCCAATGAATCTGGAGTATAACTTATACCTGTTTAAAGTTGGTGTAAGTTTTTTGGCATTATTAACTCCATTATGTGATAATAATGTCTACTTTTAACATTAAAAGAAATTGGGGGTAATTTGTAGTAAATTTAAAAAATGCTTTTTGGTTGTTTAATAATCTTCTGGCATAAACAAACATATTAATCAAATTTAACCCCAGATGTATTGGTACATATCTTCTCAACAGCTCTTTATAACGAAATCACTTAAATTATGTTGTAATCTAAGAGCTTCGGGGTAATTTGTTTCCTTTTCCAGCATATTTTCATCTTAGCACCTCATGCCCAAGCCTGTACATTTCAAAATAATTAAAATATGTTCTGAGTATGAATTTTTAAGAAAAGAGTACATGTTATTCAACAACATCACTCCATATTTAAATTAATGGCAATTGCTATAAAAGTCTGTCACTGGTTCCAATAATGAAGCGAAAAACATGTATAATCGCAATTATTAGCATTGTCAATGCACATTACTAAGTCACACAAATCATTCAACAGTTTCTAAGAAATAAAACCTACTGTATGCTATATATATCACATAGACTAAACATGCTGCTATTAGACTGCATAATGCTTACAGAGATTTAAGGGTGTAGGTCAACCATCAATTAATTTTGACGGGATTATTTAAAAAAAAGGTTCAAGTAGCAAATAGCAATCAATTGGTAGCATTTACTGGTCTAATGTTCAAATACATACATCGCATTGGCTGCTGTGGTTTACTGCAACCACTGTGCCTTTAATTACATAAGGGGGTATGTATGCAATGGAGTGGCCTAATTTTTGCAACTTTTCTGATCTTCATTTTATTTATGTTTTTAAGTTATTCTGAAAAAAAAAATACTGACCAACTGCTGCAGTCTGTAAGGCCTGTCTAAAGGGCCAAAATGCTGGAATATAGCCCCCAGCTCAAAGGGCAAATATATCAAATTGAAAAAATATATTCCAAGGCATTCTATAAAAGTTAAAAAATTAGTTTTTATTTAACATCAAGTATTAAAAAGTAGGCATACAGACCAATTGACGTTCCGCCTTACGCGTTTCGTACCCACCGGTACTTATTCATAGGCATTACTGTTGTTCCATTTGTTCCACCAAATGGAACAACAGTAATGCCTATGAATAAGTACCGATGGGTATAAAACGCGTAAGGCGGAACGTCAATTGGTCTGTATGCCTACTTTTTAATACTTGATGTTAAATAAAAACTAGTTTTTTTAACTTTTATAGAATGCCTTGGAATATATTTTTTCAATTTGATTCAAGTTATTCTGCTCATTTTTGCAAACGCTATTTGGTTGTCAGGGGTCGCTGATGCTGCTGACCAGAAAACTGATGTTCTGTAAGGCATTATTTTTAATGGCTTACTCTTTCTATAGATTCCCTCTTATATTCAACTTTCATTCAGACTTCCAAACCCATGCCTGGTTGCTAGGATAAGTGAGTCTCTAGCAATTAGATACAAAAAAATGAAAAACAATTGCATTGATCTTAAAATCATACCAAACATCCACCTTCAAACACTTTTTTCAGTTTGGTTGGTTTCAGGTAGTTCCCCAGAAATAACGAATTTTTCCAATTATTTTCTGTTTTCTATGTGTGAGTGTTTTTCTAATATTGAGATGTAAAGTTTTGTTTTTCACAGCTCTGGTAGTGAGGTCGCCGACGCTAGCTAAATTGATACATTAGTTGATACATTTCTTATCTTTGTCCCTGCTGAGCAGAATCTCTGACTTTCATTAAAGGGGTTGTTCACCTTCCAAACACTTTTTTCAGTTCAGTTGTTTTCAGATTATTTCCCAGAAATAAAGTATTTTTTCAATTACTTTCCATTATTTATCTTTTACTGTTTTTTTTTTCCAAAAATCTAAGTTTAAAGTTTAATATCCATGTTTCTGGTGTTTGAGTCTGGCAGCTCAGTAATTCAGGCGCAGACTCTGAATGGTTACAATTTTGCAACATTTAGTAAATACATTTCTCAGCAGCATCTCTGGAATTTTAGCAACTATTGTATCAATTCTAACAACTGCCTGTAATGAAACCCAGAGATTCTGCTCAGCAGGGACAAAGATAAGAAATGTATCAACTAAATGTATCAATATAGAACAGTTTAAAGGGTCGGCGACCCCCCCTTCCCAGAGCTGCTTTAGAAGGTGAAAAATTATACTTTACACTTTAATATTAGCAAAACGGTAACACATAGAAAATAAAAAGTAATTGGAAAAAGTCATTATTTCTGGTGATCTATCTGAAAACAACTAGGTGTTTGAAGGTGAACCAACCCTTTAAAGGCAGCTGTAAGGGCAGAGACACACATGAAGATTCTGGAGATTTAGTGACCCGGCGACAAATTGTCTCTTCTTTTGCTAAACATGACACGTTTAGGTGGATTTTAAACAGAATTTACTTTGTATAATAAATGGCTCAGAGTTTTCCCACAAATGAAAATAAGAAGAAATAATATGAAAGCATACATGCTGATCATAGAATCAAAAACAGGTGCACAGTCTCAGTCATCAAAGCTTAATTGAAAAAGAATGATGTTCTTTCTTCAACACTCTTCTTTGGAAACAGACACAGTTATGCAAAGCATCTTCTCAGAATAGAACACTTGGGGGGGGAAGGTTCACAAAAGTGGTGATACTGAGACAAAATAATGTGGAGATAGATTTCCTCCACTTCTGTAAATAAACAGACATCTGTCAGAAAATTGATCGGCCAGGTTAAAAAATCTTTATCGGTCCCAGTGCAATCTATCTATGTCTACAGGGACAAGCAGGCAGCTACCCTTTGTTTTCCTGAAATGGTATTTTTTGTTGATGGACAATTCGTACGATCGTTTCAAGATAATCGTGCTCTCACGATCGGATCTTTTAAAAATCTTTACATCTATAGCCAGCTTAAAACTGCTAAACTCTCTGTAGTTCTGGACATGTTATGAGGGCACAAACAATTTGGGACAAAAGTTGGGGAGGGACCTGTGTACTGCTAAAACTAAAAAATTGCCAGGAAGGCTTTACTTCTCTTTGAATAAAGATATATAAAATATGTGCTGCTAATACTGCCTCATGCAATAGGCAAAAACTAGCAACATTTTTAAAACAACTTGTTTTGCTCACCTATTTTATGTTGGTAAAGGGGTGAAGAGACTGGAGTACAGGGGGGAATGAGCCTCATTCCATTTTAAAAATGTCAGTGGAAAATGTTATTAAGGGCTGAACTCCACAGCGTGTTGAGGACCGGTTCGTTGCCAAGCAATGACACGCATGCGACGTGTCGGACATGCAGAATATAATGGGACTGATAGAGAAATCGTATGAACAAACCACATGTATCCAACTGTCGGATGAAGACGAGGGGTGCGGCATTCACATCCGACAGTCATATACATGTAGTTTGTACCTGCGATTTTTCAATCAGTCCCATTATATTCTTGACGTCCGACACGTTGCATGTGTGTCATCGCATGGCAACGAAACGGTCCTCAATGTGCTGTGGAGTTCAGCCCTTACAATCACTTTTTTCTTTTTAAAGACTTGTTCAAAAAAGTGTCTGTAAACTGCCTTTCACCAAAAATGTAAAAGTGGAGGTTGATTCAGTATTTTCATGGATTATTGTTTGTGAATATAGATATTGTATTAACACCTGTTTTAACATCTCTTTTATGCCAAAAAAATGCTTGCTCCACTTTTGTGAACCCCCATTAAAATTCAGCTGCATTTAAACGTCTGTAAGCCTGAAATATTTTAAGGCATAGACAATTGCAACGGCTGTTTCCCAGTACATTGTGGAAGCAAATTTTGTGTCCTTGTACAAGAAGGTGCATGGTTTAGTATACAAAATAATTAGAGTTAAAGTGGAAACCCATTAAATTTTTTTTTGCAGAAAATTTTATTCTAAGCAATTTTCCATTACACACATCTGGTGCAAGATGAAAGGACAACTCACATGGGCTCGACAGAGCTGTGTACTTAACGCCTGCCAAAGTATTAAGTTAAGTGAACCTATAGGTTGAGACCCAAAGCTGGGTCCCCATGTTGTTAAGTCATAATAAAGTTAAATGTTGATGACCTGAATAATGCACAAAGCAATGCCAATGTGCCACCAACTGACACCCTCTTGTACAGTTTGCAGATGCAAATTTCTGTAAACCAAAATAACTCAATCTATAAATTCAATTTAATAAAACAAAAATACATTTGAATGTTTCATTATTCTTAAACACATAAAATGGAATGTGTTGGTAGATTTTACATCACCAAAATAGTTTTTTAAAGAATGGGAAACTAAAACTAGGAGGACATCAATGACACAGGGCTTTATAAATCACTTGTTGCAAATATTTTACGTTTAGGGGTCATTTATCAAAGATTTTATCTCAACATTTTCTACTGCAAACTCTGATCAAATCTGCTCAGGTTTTTTATGCTTATGTATAATTTCATTATCCCAAAAATTTGCTTTGTGGAAAAAAATACGCTTTTTTCTGATTTTTCACCTGAAAACTCAGATTTCTTATGCTATTTTGCCCGAAAACTCCAAAAACAAACAAACCATTGAACTTGACAGGTCTGACATGCCAAATTTTCTGATTCGGACTTTTACATCCTCGGGTTTAATAAATTCTGAAAAATTTGTGAAAAAGTCAGATTTTATAAAAAATAATAATAATCATTTTTCAAGATTTTTGCATTCAGAGTTTAGTACATAACCCCCTAAAACTGAATGCAATTGATTCCTTGCAGGACTCCATAAACCAGAGGCCACTGTAGCATCAATAAAAGATCCAGTTCTATGGAACAAAGTGACTCCTTTCAGCAGCAGTTTAACCCTACAGAAATTGATTCATAAATAAATAAATTGGCCAAGAAGTTTATAACCATGTTCTACAATAGAATATTGTTTGCAGATCAAATGGTATCTCTAGCAGTGTATCCAATAAAGGAGGTTGACTAGCACAGCATCAGTAACATATTGAGGCTTTTCTGTGCTAGAGGACCAGCTACTGCAAATTGTATGAAAAACGCATTAAATGTTCCACCATGTCACCCTCTGTCTTTCAGCATAACATAATTCTGCATCAATCATTGGATTATTTGTCCTGAAAAAGGACTCACAACTCAACAGATGGGGAAAATGTCATTGATTCCCCAAGGGGTGGTGACCCTACATCTCCATTAAAATGTTGTGAAGAGTCATGTTTACTTAGCTGGGTGGTTTAACAAGCATATATGATAAAATATTGCACCTTATGAAACAATATTTCATGTATTTTATATTAACAGCCAACACAACAGCAACGCATCAGTAAAACTAAAGAGAGGATTAATTAAGCAGCAAAAAGAAATGTCATATTTTTGCCATATATAGAATTGAGAATAAAAGAAAATGTAATATGCATGTACTAATCCTAGAGTACCTCTCTGAATGCTAGGAGAGGTCCCCACCTCTAAAGGACACCAGTCCAGGATTTCAGATTCCTGTGGTCACCAAGGAGTGTCTCACAAATTGGAACCCCCAAGTTTTGATCATTTGTTTTCCTTTAATAAGCAGTACCCACTAAATCTTCTTGGTGAGATAATTTTACATGATAAGAAAGTCGGCATTATGTTACAGAAACACTCTGCAATCTATCAATGGCTTTAATGTGGTGCCAGGCAAACAAAATGGGCCAGATTCAATTCAGTGACAAAAGGATCTATCACGAGAAAACCGATGGAAGAGATTCAATTTGAGATGCAATTCAATTCAGAAAAACACATCTTACGGTTTTTTTTTTACATGAAAACTATACTATAACTATAAAAATTGGAACTTAGTTGGAAGAAAAGTTTTTTCTTCTCGAATTCAATCTTGTCCATGACCTTTCACGCGATAAACCATGAGATAACTTTTTCTCACTGAATTGAATCTGGCCCTATGCATGGTACAGAATAAAAGTTAACCCCATATATAATAAAAGGCACAAAGTTTGACCATGTGCAGTAACACATTGCAACAAATTAGATGTTTGCGTTTAAACAAGTAAACAGTAAATTTAACTCTTTGATTTGCTTCTAGAGGTGACAAGACCTTTAACAAACTTATCACCTTTTATTACCTGACCCCAACAAATGCCTGATCTTTCCCAGATGGGAAATACGTTAAACTGTTACACTCTTTACATGCTGTATTCACATAGGATGTTTGTAACTAGCCATCTTTTGTTTTTTTAATCTTTGATAAAAACCTGCTACACTATATACAGATTTGTATATTTCATGCTTAACTTCTGGAGAATCAGAACTTCTCCTTACAGCTGGGTCAATTGAAGATTGGCTGCAGGGCTACCGACATTACTGTTCCTTATTATATTAACCGAATGTCAAATGCCAAAAGTTAATTAAAATGTTGCTTGAAACAACAAGGAATAGGATGGAGCACATGATCCGCAGACTCTGCTGCAAAATACTCTATTTGGATCACATGGATCCTTTTTCACTTGTGTGCTCCATCCTCTTCCTTGTTGTTTCAAGCAATTACATTGGTCCGCTGGTGTGACTTAACAAGGAAAAAGAGCAGTAATACAGGTGAACAGCGTGCGAATAAAGTTTTCTATTAATTAGAAATTGAACCACCCCTTTAAACATGAACTACCCCCCTTTCCCTTATGAGCAGTCATAAAAGCATGCAAGTATTTTGTTGGTCAAGTTCTGATTTCAGAAAGGAAGTGATATTATTACATTTCACAAAACCCACACTATTCACTTATATTTAAAGCTAATTAAGTAACACAGCTGAAAATACAGAATACGTATGTTGCTGAGAATATTCACTGCACTCCTGTACTAGTCGAGGGTGGGTATATATGGTAAAGCAGAGGTTGGATACATTAAATAGCATTCTACAACTCTTTTTTGAGATTGTGGATTTTCCCCATGTACCCACCTCCCACTCACATTTTGCTAATACATTGTTTTGACATGTGTTTTTGCATTTTCCATGGGCTTATTATGTCTCTAAAATTAAACTCTTGCCTGGAGGTGGCAAAACTCATTACATAAATTGTGTTCATTTGTCCAGCACTGTGTCAAAAGATTTATTCACAAAAGTTACCAATATTTTCTAAGAATGTCAGACTGCACATTTTTAGCTTATAATAGATCTGCCTTTGAAAATCAAATGGAAATAAACAGCCCCTTAAATATGTCCTAAAAAAGTATTCCACGTTTTTGTTACATTTTAAACTACCATTGACTATTTTATGTGGTACACATCAGCATCAAAGCTACACACAGAAAGATCAACCCAGTACTGTTATAAGTAATAATGAGGCCATAGACTGGATATGAGAAGTCACTCAGAGCTGCAAGGAACATCCAGTCAGCATCTTCAGGTTTTTAATGCCATGGAATATTTTATGTCTTCTATTAGTGGAATTTCTTGATAACTCCAAATGTCAATATAATTTTTATGCGTGGCAAAAATGAAATGGCTACTGCAAGCGGCACATTATCTTTATACTCTTTTATATTTGGTTTAGCACATTTCCCAATGCTATGGACTCCTCAATAGTTAAGCCTATCCCAATATCTTACACAGTTTTCTGTGTAAAATGGACACTGCAAATTCCTTGAGACTGAGCAGTATGAGTTGTTACACATTTCGCTCTTGTTTGTATAGAAAAGATCTTTCTTTGTTGGGATGAATATATCCCTTCTGTCCAGACTACTGACTCCAGCAAAGCTTGATCTTTCCCAGATGGCTTATAGCCACCCGCAGAATTCTCATAGTAATTAGTCTATACAAGCAGTTCATTTTCAACTTAAGGTATTGTCACTTTCAAAGGCCAGACAGTATATCTGAAATACTGATGGGAGACATTTGTCAGCAACAGCTGAAGGTACACAGTTTGGCCATTCTGGTCATAGGCACAAAAATATCTTCATATCTGCATATACAAACTTAACCTTGCTAATTGCTATGATATTGCTTACACACACACACACACACACACACACTTTATATCGGACGTCCACACTCAAACCAGTCTTCCTTAATGGCAAGGTCAGATTGCGATATGTGCTTCATCAGAAGAACCCGCACTCCATATATCATGAACTTTTTTATTTATAAATGCATATCCAACGTTCCGACCGACCTTACTAAAGGCCCTAAGGTGGGAAGAAACGTTGGATATGCATTTATAAGTGAAAAAGTTTGATTTGGCTATATATGGAGTGTGGATCCTTCTGATATAAATAGTATAAGATATATTATATATATAGTATAATATATATTTTATATTTTATGGGGAGGTGGCGTCTCTCCTTTAAATGCCTGCTCTCCCAACCCCCGCTGAATGGTGTCTTTGATAGAGATCATGCTAAATAAAGAGAAAAGCAGGTATGGTCTTTCTCCCCCCAAAGATAATACTTTTTTCACTTAGATAGGACTGACGCTTGGACACTGCCTTGACGGGGCACGTCAGTTTATGCATGCTTTGTACAAACTTTGTAACTAAAAGTGTCTTTTTTATTAGCGTTACAGTTACAAAGTGTGTAATATATACTGTATATACAGTATATATATATATATATCTATATCTATAGACTATCATAAAAAATACTAAATTTTTTGCTCTTATAAAGAAAATCCTTCCTGTACTGGATGAATCTGGAACTGAACAAAGAATATGTTTTCCCCATTTCTAAGTGAATCTGGTCCATAGTGATCTTCACAGATAGTCACAGCCAGGCGATACCAAAATAAAATGCAGTGCTCCCTCAATTTCAATTCAGACTTAATAACATAAATCATTACTATGTATACGTTTTACACGGAAACAGAGAGGAGGTTCAGTGATCAATGTTCAGTCTGATCATTTTTTTTTTGGTGTCTAACAAAATAGCTTGTTCAAGTCGCCAAATATCTTTAAAATGCAAAAGAAATTAAGCCAAATACATTTTAAACAATATAAATAAAAGGCTTAATCAAGCTGGTAATTTCCTGCCCCTCCTGCAGAAGAGGCAAGCAGTCATGCAACCATCTGCACCTTTTTAGTTGTCTTCAAACAGCAATTGCATCTAGTGGAACGTCTACAAAATATGTCAAATATATCTCATTGAAAAATAAAAGGCACATGAAGAACCCCTTCCTCAATTCTGTGTAACTGCTCTATCTAAAAAAATAACATTCACAGCACATATTAAAATAATTTGGCAGTAAAAAAGTGAAACCAACTTTTACATCATCAACAATATAAATAAGTTGTGTAACACCTAAAAATGTAAAAATGGTGATTTTATTGATCAAACGTAACCACTACTGTGTCTGGTGTGCGTGAAAATGTTTAGCTGAAAGATATCTAAGGTTAATATAATGCAAACTAGAATGCATTAGAATGCAAAGGGAAAAACTATTTTACATTACGTTTGGTTGGCTACAGTTGCCCTTAATAATGGAATATTAACTACAGAGACATTCTGAGAACCACTGCTTTTGGATTATTGTGTACTGTATTATATTATTTGTACCCCTGATACTAATACAAACCTCCTCAGTATCTCTGTCACTGAAAAAGTCTTGGTACATAAAGTACAAAAACAGTATTAAACATTTAAGTATTATTCCTAGTTCATGTAATTTATTCTACAGTGTACTTTCCATAAACAATTTTGACATGATTGAAAGGCTCACTACCTATGGGTTAGCACTGAGTCCTGCCCTGTGGCCTTTTTCTCTATAGGGCTCTTTTTACTGGCTTGGCCACACATTTTATTTTGCTTTTAATTCTAAGAAATCAAACTCAGCAAGGAGTTTCCTATCTGTAAGTCAAGCCAAAAAATGTTATTTCTGTCAATCCCATCCCTTCCCACACATTATTAACAAACGATATGGATCTGAGTTAACATATATTTTATCTAAGGTGAAAGTAGACTGGAGCTCTCAGTGTCCCTTTTATTCTACAATGTAAGCTATCTTAGACAGGATTTCCTCACACCACAGTCTCATATTTAAATATATACTCTGGTTGTGTGTTTTCATGAGAACTCCTTGTTTTTCCTTGCCACTATTGTTTCTAAATAATAAGTTTCGAGGCACCACCATATTAAAACAACAGCAAAAACAAAAATGAAATTCAAAGCTGAGGAAATGGATAATTTGCACCTCTAATGCTATGCGCAATTCATATGACCAGGAAAATTATTTCAAATGATTCATCATAAAAATCGTATCTTAAAATAAAGTCATTATATAAGCCTGAAATACTAAAGAGCCAAAACTACAGAGAAGTACTGTAAAAAACAACCTGCTTTAAAGAAATAAATGATCACACACAAATGACACTGCATCATACCAATATTTGGTCATAAACCATCTGAAAAGTGCATGTGCTTGGTTTTAGTTAGAAGTTATTATTCAAATTTAGGGCATACAACAACATTGCTTTCACCATATGCATAGATTAACAATCTTTGTGACTGCCAAATATTCCAAAAACATACTGGTTGCTTAAATAGCTCCTAATTGTGTTAACAATTATGTGACTGTTATAGTAAAAACACAGAAAGGTACACTTGGACTGGGGCTGTTCATAAATGAGTGAACATTTGCTTTGTTGAAGATGAAGTAACTCATATTCATAAAAAACCAGTCTAGTAAATGTTCTTAACACACATAGTTTCTAAAAGAAGCACTTCGTAATACATTCTTGCGAAATATCCTCGTGAGATACCAGTAAAGATCTTTGTCTGTTGCAGAGTTTCCTGTGGTTGAGATCATCCTGTCTAATGTGAAAATGATTACACTGACAATCACTTAAAGTAGACATTGACGTGCATATTATAACCTATGTCGGACCAATCTTCCGATCATTCAGATTAAAATAAAGTAGTAAAGAAAAAAATAACACGAAACTTGGGCCATTAAGTGACAAACAAGTACAAAAGTTATGCCTGACAAACAGTAGTGACAATGATATTATCAAATAAGCAAAACATGCAGAGATCTTATCGGTAGACAATATAAATCTGTTAACCTGAACGACTGATCTACATGGTAAGAAAAAATGTCGGGACACTCGATACACAGTCCGAAAATCGTAAGAATCTTCCCCAGTTCTCACTGAGAAACATATCATATTGCTCCACATGAAAAATCATAGTCTGCAAGCCTTAAATGGGAAAGAGTCGGTGAGGCTCAGAGTATTGTCTCAGACAAAAGTGCAGCCTAACAAATGCCAAGGATAAGGCACATGCAAGTGGCCCATCGGAAGGCTGAACTAGTACATATTCATTAAAATAAAGGGCATAATTGCCTATGTCAACCATTGCCTTCTCATGACCTTCCCCCTCCATAACTTCCCACATTCTTGTTTAATCGTAGAAAGAAATCTATTTCACATTAAGGCAACAGCTTCAGCCCCTGCCTCTGGGTCCTCTTTCTGTCTTGAGGAAATCTCAACATAATGAGAGTGATAAGATGACCTTAAATAGGAAGTGTTTTGCTTCTGCAGCTCTCCAACCTTGTAGCTAAACTTCAGTTTGATAAAGGTTTCATGAAGAAGCTTGAAGGACAGAATGGCAGATGAATAAGAGACTGACTCAACAGAAAGATACGTCCCAGCAACTGGATAGCCTTTTAAATGCTAAGCTAATAAAAAATAGAAAAGTAACTAAAAAACACAGACCGGTCCAGAGAAGCTGGAGTTCTACCAGTCAGATTTAAGAAGAACATCCAGGTCAAATATATACGATGTTGTAGTTAGCAGATTTAGCCACATTTGCTCAATCGTCACACTATTCATACACATTACTGCAAAGTTTTTACCTAAAGTGCCTTCTGACAGTACAGTGCCTCTGTGCTCCGCAGACAATAGAAGTACGTCATAATGTTGGCTACTGTATAATATATTTCAAAATAAACAAAAGCTGTAAATTAATAGTAAAGCATGGTCTTTTAGAGGTGATGAAAAAGTACTTCCATAACCAACATGGAAACATTTTGCCTACAGCTAAGTGCCTTTGTATTGTAGTAAAACTCCTTGATGAAGTCTAATATCCTTATGTTGTGACATAATATATCATTTCCTAAGAATAAAAATCTCAGTACTCACCACTATGCTGGACATAAGCAATGTACACCACGAAGGAGAGTAGAATGTATTGCATTTTCCATTTCCAATGACTGCACCACAATCCACTTATCTGGAATATCCTGTTGAGAAAGAAGACCATTAGATATATATTAAATCTGTTTTTCTAAAATCTGTTTTTAAAGATTGTTTATGTTAAATGTATTTTTCCCAAAATATAGCAGTATTCTGCCAAAGTCAGACTGCATGACCACATTGTAATCTCATGTTTCCCAAAAATGACAATGAACCCAGACATTTACCATTATCTACAGTATACAGAAATATCAATGTGAGCAAATTTCAACTCAGGCTTTTTAGCAGACCTCACTTAAAATAAGTATGTGTGATCTGGGTACTCTTTGCTATAGTATCACAATTCTTTTCAAATTGGCCTGTTCACACTGTATCATCCTCTGGTCCTTACTGCAGGCTTGCACACTTTTGCAATGATTACACTGTTAATTTAATGAAAGTTTGCTCCAGGTCTAGCAGCCTACACAAACCTACGACATGTTACTATAAACCTAGTGCAAACTTTGTGGGTTTGATTTACCAACATAGTAGATGCTAAACTGCACCAGTGCAGTTACCATTAGCAACTAATTCCCTTGAAACTGAAATGCTGGGTTGCCTTTGAACTGCACATGTTTATTGGTAACATGTGATGCAGCAAAGTCAAAAGTCACTATCACTAAAAGGGTTAAGCTTAGTTTAGTGTCTTGTTTTCATGTGTTATATGGTTTTACAGTAATGTTTTCAGTAAAACTAAAGTCTAATGGTCCATGTATAACCCTAAGGGGTAGGACTACATGGACGTTTTCGGCACAATCTGACGCACTGCAACAAAACGCCGGCATCCAATCGCATGCGACGGAAATAAGGTAAGTGATGGAAATGTCAGATGATGTCACAGCGTTAATCCAACGCGACTATCAGATGCAGACGCAGCGTGCAGTGCCTTAATCCGTCAGTCGCGTCGAATCGGATCAATGCTGCAACACCATCCGACAATACATTCACTTACCTTATTTCCGTTGAATGCAATTTGACGCTGGCGTTTTGTTGCAGCACATCGGATCGTGCTGAAAATGTCCATGTAGTCCTACCCTAAATCCTAGAATAAATCCCTCATAAGCACCAGAAACTAGCCCCAAAAATCTTACCCCATCCCTAAAACCTTAGCAGTAAACCATGTTACCCTACTAAAGAATACAAGTTGTGTACACCAAAGTGTCGGCTTACTGTACATAGATCACTATAAGTGACAAGGCAATATTTAGCATTTGTTATGAAGAGGTAGCTAACATTTTCAGAGAAAGTATTCTATAATCTAATGAAGCAGTAAAATAATTGATTTGTCTGTGTACCATAGTTTCCTTCTGAGAAATAAACATTATATTTATATTTAGAGGAGGAATAATTAATACCTAGATACATACTGCTTTAATCAGGTCTCCGAGCTGGTATTTTGATCTGCCAAACAAGTTTATGTTATGATGTAATGATGGAAATTTTCACACTGCAACCAGATAAATGCCCTGATGTTGTCTGGACCCGCATAATCCTTTTATCTGCCACGTCTCTAGTCCATCTATCTCCAATGCGTGCATTGAACTTTCTCCTTCCTTTGTAGCATATTCCTGCAATCAATACTGTTTGAACTGTGCTGATTATCTTCCGTGTGTTTTTTTTTCTAATGAATCCAGACATGGTTAGGGCTCTTACACACGGCCGTTCCGACCTGCGCTCCCCTGCGTTCCGTTTGTTGGCGTTCAGCCGCAGGGGAGCGCAGGAATAGACGCAAGTAATGATTTGAAATGTGGCTGTACTCACTCAGGCGCGTGTAGGCGCCGAACGCAGGAAAAATGCAGCATGTTGCGTCTGAACCTGCGTTCGGCGCCTACACGTGCCTGAGTGAGTACAGCCCCATTTCAAATCATTACTTGCTTCTATTCCTGCGCTCCCCTGCGGCTGAACGCCAACAAACGGAACGCAGGGGAGCGCAGGTTGGAACGGCCGTGTGTAAGAGCCCTTAGGGCAGTGACACACCAGGAGATTAATCACTAGCGATAAATCGCTGCTTCTCTGGGCAACTAATCTCCTGCACTCTCCAGTAAAAAGCTTTCCCATAGGCAATAATGTGAATCGCTGGTGGTAAAACCCACGTGTCGCTCCAGTCTCCCAAAATCGCTACAAGAGGAAACTTCAAGCAATTTTGGGAGACTGGAGCGACACATGGGTTTAACCACCAGCGATTCACATTATTGCCTAAGGAAAAGCTTTTTACTGGAGAGTGCAGGAGATTAGTTGCCCATCTCCTGATGTGTCACTGCCCTTAAAGTCAAAGATTACTGCCTGGTAAGGCAAAGTAAAGCTGGCCATAAATGTAAAGATTTTTAAAAGATCCGATCATCATCGTGAGACCACGATTATCTCGAAACGATCGTACGAATTGTCCATCAACTAAAAAGACCATTTCAGGCGATATTGCCAGGAAAACAAAGGGTAGATGCTGCTAACATAGATAGATTGCATTGGGGCCGATAAAGATTTTTTAACCTGGCCGATCAGATGTTGGCCGAAAAATCGTAAGATGTACGATCGTTCGAATCCCACTAACCGCACGATAATTTTTAAGGATTGGTCGGACTTCGCTAAAATCGATCATTCGGCAAGAAAAATCTTTGCGTCTATGGGGACCTTAAGTCTATACTTTCTACCTGGTTGGTAATCTATGGGTCCTAGGATCATATGCTGCTAAAGCTTGAACACGAAAAGGCACTGCCGTTTCACAAAATATTATATGCTTGGTTGTATTAATAGTCAAATGCATATGCTCAGCATATTGATATATCGTATGGTCTTGCTTATTAGCAACTTGGGAGAGTCTGCCATTCCTACAATGCACATGACCTTGCTTTCTTGGCCAATGAATGAATTAGTGTGGGCGCTCCGGCAGGCAGTAAGCAAAGCTTTGCATTCACACACTGATCTATTCACTGCTTGCTGACTTGAATCAGACAGCTGATACATTTTTAAGCTTATTAGCAGCTGTTTGGGGTGCATGGTCCGCAGCCCTAAACTCTTTGTACATTCAAACGAAAGCAGAGCAGTGTTTCTTTTTTTGTACAACAGTATGCATTCAAGATATCTCTTGATTTGTCTTGAATACAAGGTTAAAGAAATGCAAATCAATTAAAGTGACAGTTCACCTTCAAATTAACTCTTACACAGTGATATTCTGCTGCAGTTTGCCATGGCCTTAATTTTTTGTGTTTTTTTTTTAACTATTTAGCTTTTTGTTCAGCAGCTCTCCAGTTTAGCAGCTATCTGGTTGCTATGATCCAACTTACCCTAGCAATCAGGCAGCAGGTTGAATGAGAAACTGGAAGAGGCATAGGACAGGGACAGAACTGAAGGATAAGAAATGAAAGTAACAATAACACAAAAAGTATAGCCTCACAGAGCAACAGTTTTTTGCTTGCAGGAGTAAGTGCCCACCAACTCTTAGACATCATTTTAAACTTCATGCTAGAAAGATGCACAATACGGAGGCAAATAATTTAAAAACATAAAAAATGAGAACTAATTGAAAAGTTGCAAAGAATAAGGAATTATATAATTTAAAGGTAAACTACCCCTTTAAGAAGTAGGCTCCCTCTCCTGTTTTCTGATTTAAATGGGAGAATGAGCAATACTTTATACAAAATGAATGGTTGTATTTAAATTAGGGATCCACCGAATCCAGGATTCGGTTCATGATTCAGCCAGGATTCTGCCTTTTTCAGCAGAATCCTTCTGCCCAGCCGAACCGAATCCTAATTTGCATATGCAAATTAGGAGTGTTGGGGAGGCAAATCACATGACTTTTTGTCACAAAACAAGGAAGTAAAATATGTTTTCCCCTTCCCATCCCTAATTTGCATATGCAATTCGGATTCAGTTCGGGATTCGGTTCTGGATTCGGCCGAATCTTTCCTGAAGGATTCGGGGGTTCAGCCATATCCAAAATAGTGGATTCTGTGCATCCCTAATTTAGATGTATTTAAATATAGCTCATTGGTGTTCTGTAGATAATTGATTATGATTATAAAGTGTAAAACTGTAGTTCAGTACCCAGATAAAATGAATATTAAGGTGTGGAGCAGGATTTTGTATCTGGAGTTTATTCTCCTGATGGAAACACAATTGATCACTCATCATTTTATACTTCCATAAATATTTTTCTAAAAGCTTGAATCCCTGCTTTTTTCAGAGTCACGTTCTTCGAGCAACAGTTCTGCCATGGGCCAAAGAAGATTAAGTAGCTAATGTGCCGTTCTATCATAGGATTGTCACCGGTTCTGGTGACGCAAGAGATAATAGATTCTGTGAGAGCAAACAGTGCTTGCTATTCACGTATGTGGCAAAGCCCAAACTGCAAGCTGTTCATGAAAGGAGTCATACATCTAAGGTCTCCAGTTGTGGTGCCAACAAGACTGACAGCTGTGTATGCTATGCTAATCACAAATCATGCTTACGCTGTGTGCTATTTTAATGTAGTATTTCAAGCTTTGTACATCTTCCCTAAAGTCAACAGGTAGTGGGTCTATAGCAGTGCCAAACTTGTTTAAACCAGATTGTTCAATACAAATAAAGATGTACCTTCCGCCACAGCCTAGTGTTGCCTAACCCTATACAGGTATGGGACCTGTTATCCAGAATGCTCGGGAACTGGATAACAGTTCTTTCCATAATTTGGATCTTAAACTACTAGAAAATCATGTAAACATTAAATAACCCCAATAGGCTGGTTTTGCTTCAAATAAGGATTAATTATATCTTAGTTGGGATCAAGTATAAGCCACTGTTTTATTATTACAGAGAAAAAGGAAATCATTTTTAAAAATTTGGATTATTTGGATAAAATGGAGTCTATGGGAGCCAGCCTTTCAGTAATTCGGAGCTTTCTGGATAACAGGTAACGAATCCCATACCAGTATAATATAAAGAGGAATGGATTTGTTCAATATAAAATACAGCATTGCAAAGGAAGTATCTTCAGGACCCTTGTTTAACAATGTTAAGGCAAGTTAATACTGTTAAGTCACTGAGTCTTTAAAGGAACAATGACACCAAAACATTAAAGTGTTTTAGGGCTATTCCACACGGGGAGATAGCCTTGCGTTTGCGGTCGCGGCGACAAAGCGCCGCGCCAGTCGCCGCGACCGGCGCAGGCGACAGTTTTGTATGGGCGCCTATGTAAAAACGCCTGTGCTAACCACACGAGGCGATGCGCTTTTAAACAGTCGCCTGAAAATGCCTCGCCAGGCTTTTTCAGGCGACTGTTGAAAAGCGCATCGCCTCGTGTGGTTAGCACAGGCGTTTTTACATAGGCGCCCATACAAAACTGTCGCCTGCGCCGGTCGCGGCGACTGGCGCGGCGCTTTGTCGCCGCGACCGCAAACGCAGGGCTATCTCCCCGTGTGGACTAGCCCTTAAAGTAATGAAAATATCATGTATTGTTGCCCTGCGCTGGTAAAACTGATGTGTTTGCTTCAGAAACACTACCATAGTTCATATAAACAAGCTGCTGAGTAGCAATGACGGAAACTGAAAAAAGGCTATATGGCGCAGGTTAAATAGTGGATAACAGATAACATTATGTTCTACAGAGCTTATCTGCTGTGTAACCTGAGCCTTTTCTCCTTTGAATGGCTGCCCCCATTGCTACACCACAGCTTATTTGTATAAATAATAGTAGTGTTCGTGAGGAAAATGCAGCAGTTTTACCAGTGCAGGGCAACACTAAATTTTTAGTGTTACTCTCCCTCCAACAGCAAATTTCCCTATTACAAATATAAATGTAATGTTCTTTATAGACTAAAATAAATGTTGTTTTGATTAATGAATGAATTGGATAATTTAATAAAAAAGGTACACAGAACATTCGTATCAATTATAAAAATTACATTTCCATGCATTCCTCCATGGACAGCAGATTAACATGGCATTCTAACCAAGGAACAGCTGTGGAACACCCACTGGAAGCACATTAGACTAGGGGTAGATTTATCAAAGTGTGAAACACTCATGCGGCTTCTATTCATTCCTATGGTATTTTTTTGAAATGTATTTATAAAATGGTGAACTCTTAACTTCCACCCATTCATAAATAGGTTTCTTAAAATCCCATAGGAATGAATAGAAAGTGGGTCAGTTTTTCTGTGGTGAGCTCTAATCTGCCCCAAAGAGTGTGGGGAATGTGGGGAAAGAAATGCATGGTGCTTTGCACCTTTGTTTGTACTAAGCATTCCTCCCCACCCATAAAAAAAATTTAATTTTTGGTTTGGGCCAGAAGATAATTCAACCTTAATAAAGCTATAAATAAGTGAAATTACGTATTTAAACCAGGTTAATTAAGTGATGTTAGCATACCATTAATGGTGCCATGGTTTTGTATTATTCAACAATTAAAAATATTTTAAGCAAATAAAATGAGGCTTGCCCTAAAGTGGTTGTGATTTCAAATTATCTGCTGTAAGCAGGGTCGGACTGGACTGGCGGGGCACCGGGAAAAAACCTGGTGGGCCCCCCGCTCTTGTGTGCCTAGCCGGCCCAGGTCCACACAAACATCTGGGTCTTAATGGCGCGACCCCCTTTGTCGCAGGTCGTGGGGGAAAATATTTTGTGCGCACATCCACGTCATCACGAGCGGTGCTTCGTATTCCAAAGTCGCCCAAAGTTGCCTCACAAGGAAACTTTGTGCGACTTGGAAAATGAAGTGCCGCGAGTGCCATGCCGCAGGTGATTTCTCATTGTAGCAGGCGGAAGACAGGGGGAAGCAGTTCGGGGAGATTAGTCGCCGGGCGACTAAATCTCCCAGAATCTCCAGGTGTGACCTTACCATTAAAGAGTTCACCATTTGTGAACTATGGTGCTTTGGTATGCTAATGAAAAGGTTAAATGCATTAAATGAGTTAACATGATTTTAGATAACACAGTTTCTTCAGATTATCCCGAGTCATGATGCATTTAACACACAAATCCAAAGATCTTTTCTTCACATTGTGCCACATCATCAGCATACAATAGCAAATATAGTGAATCTAGTGACTGCCATGATACTGCATTCTGCAAAATTCTGGGGTGATGTTTATTTTGCATATGATTTATATGAATGTTTCATTAGTGAATATTGTAATCAGCAAATATATACATTGATGAAAAAAATTACCAGAAAATGCTAGTTGGCTGATACAAAGAAGATTTTTATGAAAATAGTGGTTCATCCCTTCTCCTTCCCAGCCTGATTAACCCACTATGCACAGCAGGAACGTATCAACTCATGACAAAAGCCAAAAAATCTAGCCAACGTGAATGAAGCATATGTAACAAAAACATCAATTCCAGATGCCAAATTTGAAACACCTGACACGACTTGAGTTAACGTAAAGCCCACCATGCTTGCAAACCAAATACATTACAGCACCAGGGCGAACCCTTACAGCACACATTCCAGGGAGAATCCTAGTGAGAGAGAGCACCGACTCACAGCACCCAGTTACTCACTCACACGGTGGCAAACTCGCAGCAGGACTGGGGAGTCAGCAGCAGATTTGCTCCAATACTTGACTGGGGCATGTTAGCCTGATACAGAATGATACGTTAATAGCAAGACATTATTATTATATACACTGGTTTTGGTAAAGTGTAGGCATTTTGCACTGAGCTCTAAAACTACAGTACGTGTTCATACCAACCAGACTTGTATAGGGGGAACAGTAATCTGGGGATGATGTTGTATTAGGAGAAATACATGCACGAAAATATCATTCAATGAAATATCATGTCTAAATCATTGGCTTGTTAATCATGTAAATACCTAACTACTACTAATCTGGAGGCATTACTGTATAATTAACCCAGTTCAGTGAGTCAGTCAATAAGAATACAAATTCACAGGAAACTGATTATTGATGAGACACCAACAACCTTAATTAATAAAGGGTTCTAAGTAGTTTTAGGTCACAGGGTTGCTTTATTCCATTTGCTCAAGCACAATAATAAGATGACCCCTGCCCACTAACTACAACCCCCTCAATTACTTTTTACTTTAACCTCCAGGTCTCTGTCTGCACCTATGAAGTGGTCAGCCCTTGGTTACAGGTTCCCAGGGTACATGTGCTGATCCAAGATCATTAATTCAGCAGGAGATTTCAACATTACCCAACAACCCTCAAGGCATGTGCCGTAAACCGACATTGTGAGGCTTTATTGTTGGGCGGATTTATTTGTTAATTTCTCCAGATACTGTGTTGAGTCATATTCTGAATTACAGGTATGGGACCTGTTATATTGGTTTCTCTGGTGAGTCCATAGACAGAGATGTAACAGAGGGGCCCTCAGTAGTAAAAATGGAATGAAGAGCACAGTACAGGTGCCAGTACAGGTATTTTTCAGGCTAAATATGCTCACTAGAGCTCCACTGATGTTTTTGTGGAAATAAATTGTTGCTTTAGAATGTATTATTGATCAGTATGATGTTCCTTTAGGGGCAGATTTATCAAGGCTCGAATTGAAAATTAGAATTTTCACATTTTTTTTATGGTCAAAACTGTCAAACTCGACAAGGGAGTTATTTAAATTCGATTCGAGTTTTTAGAAAAAAGTGAATTTGATTTTCAAGATTTTCGAATTTGACTATTCCAAACCTAAAACCTGCCGATTTCCTGTTTAAGTCAATTGAAGATGTCAATTTGGAGTTGTTTGCAGCCTTCCTAAAATTCGATTTTTTTTTTTCATAAACTCTAGTTGAGTTTCTTAAATTCTAATTGATTTCGATTCGAGTTTTCGGGTCGATTTAATTCATCCGAGTTTGAAAAATTCTATTTTTTTTTATAAATTTCGAATGGTTGAATTTCGAATTTATGGGAGATTAGGGGAGTTTTTAAAAACTCCCATGAATTCAAAATTCGACCTTCGATAAATGTGCCTAATATTTATTTCAATAGTCAGTATAATGTTCCTTTTATTTATCCGTTCATTGTTCACTTCAAGTGATCTTTGTACTGCTTTAAGGAGGTACTGTGTGTTTATGTTTAGAAAATCATCCTAGCAGCGCCAGGGGTCCTAACTTTAATTCTGCGTTGGGTACTATCTGTGTGTTCTCCTGATGAGCATGTGCTGCCCCTGGACAGGCAGTACCTAACCTGTTGTTTTAGCGCCGAGATCAGGTAATATAATGCTGCAATAAGAAGATATTTTTATAGAGTAACACCGCCATCATACTGGTGTCATATGGGTGTGAGTTTCCAATATCCACTTTACTTTCTGCTAATAGGGCTGGAAAATATTTAGTCTGGCAAGCCTGGGTATAATAAAAGGGAAAGTGCAACAAAATACTGTTTCCATAGTCTGACAGAATTTGATTGCTGATGTAACAGATTAGAGTCAGTAAGTTTTACAGTATACAAGGCATTTTGATTGCTCACTGTGGTGATTACTTGCATTTTGTTGATACAACTTTTCATCACTGGTCACTTGTCATTATAAGCCAAGGATATCAGGAGGTATAGCCCACGGGAGACATAATCGTCTCCAAATGTGCCATCTGCGTTTCCTGCCAGTAATTGAAGCCATGTGCTATATACACACTAACATTACTACTGGATCCACAATACTTACCTGGGTTATTTCAACACTCAATTACTAATAGACTGCAGTGTAAAATGCATGTGAATGCTCAGGTCAGCACATAGACTTTTGCATTCCATAACTTTTACTGAGGTCTGAGCAAGTACACAGTGTGATGATACTCTTGGGGTACTTTTCAAGAGCAGGAACTGGGCATCTTGTTAAAATAAAAGGCAGAAATTATAGTGTAAATATAGATCAAAATAATGCAAGCTAACCTGTTTCGGTCTGCTAAAAAAGTTATCTGGGGAGGATGTTCTTTCAGCAGAATAATTAGCCCAACATCAAGGCCAAAGTAACACTGGTGTGGCTCAAGCATCACCCAACAATCTCAACAACCTTGAGCAAATACATTTAGAAGAAGAAGCTCTCCCAAACAGTTGGTACAGTACTAATGAATAGGGTGGGGGAATACCTATGCAGCCATAAATACACTTGCTTTCTATAGATCCACTATTTGCGATTCGGACGAACCAAATCTGAATGCTAATTTTCATAAGCAAATTAGGGGTGGGAAAGGCAAAAGTGGAAAAAAATGTTTACTTCCTTGTTTTGTGATGAAAAGTCATGTGAGTTCCCTTTCTGCCCTTCATTTGCATATGCAAATTATGATTCAGATTTGGATTGGCCAGGCACAAGGATTCGCCAGAAACAAATTCTGCTGAAAAAGGCTGAATCGTGGATTCAGTGCATCCCTATTTCTTTCACAATAAACACTTTCCAGTGTTAAATATGTTGTGTTAATCAAAGTCAAATATCCCAATTATATCTATTTTAATACCTGGTTAGAACAACAAAATGTTTAAAAGAGGTGAATTTATCACGCGCTTAGTGCTCATTCGCTGCATTGTGATTAGAGATGCGTATGGATGAATGGCAGATGAATTCATAGAGTCATTAAAATGGCAAGTAGTGGGCCTACATAAGGGTGGATGGAGGAAAAAGCAGTGGGACTGTTCCATGCCACTTCCACCATCCAGAGAGTACACTTTTTCACAAATGATTTTTGCTGCACTTCATATTTACCCCAAAGGTGACTTCTCTTCTTTAACATTTCCTTAGTTAATGGTATTTTTAACAAGAACAAAAGACTGCCAGTCTGGATTCAGGAGTCCCTGCGTGTGTTTAGTTACAGGAAAGTGACACAGAATGTTCAATAAGCACCTGCCCACCAGGAAAATTCTAATTTTCAATTCGAGCCTTGATAAATCTGCCCCTAAAGGAACATCATACTGATCAATAATATCATGGCTCTTCCCCCTACCACCAACATTAAAACATAAGGTTTAAATGAGATCTCTCCCTTGCTCTGCCCCATGTTCAGAAGGATTTGGCTTATACAGATCCCCTCTGGTTGTGCACCACCACCCACATTTGCCGAGTGGAAGTAATAAGTCTGACATGCTGTTTTATATCACTCCCTTACTGATTTTCCACTCACTGCAGGGCTAGAGAAGAGACGGTTCACAAAGACCTCCCTCCTCAGTTAAAAAGGGGGGCAGCGCAACTGCGTCACTCAGTTTTGCCTGGGTTCGCCCTTTCTGCACTTGGGCAAATGATCCTCCTTTCTCTGGTCCCTTGTCTCAGGGCAGGGTATTTGCTCAGTGGGAACCCAACGTTTAATGACAAGTAAGGGCAACAGTACAGTGCCACCGATCATATAGTGGAAAATATAAAGAGAATGCTGTTTTAGAATTGTTTTTTTAGTGAGAATACATTTGTATCGTGGCCCTATAACTGATGCTATTAATGGATGGAACAGGCAGAACAGGAAAGCACAAAAAGTGCCAGCTCAGAAACCATATAATAGTCTTGTACACCGTGGGCAGCAAGACGAGTGAAATACCATTTTAGATATGATAGTATTCCACATTATTTCTACAGGTGAATGCAAGGTATGAATATGTGTATATATATATATATATATAAGTACAAGCTGCACACCTCGAGTGAAAATAAAGAGACCTGGGTGCTCAAGTAAATTTTGTAATAAAGTCTCAAGTACTGGCACTCACAGGATTTGCACAAAAAAGGGGAAAAAAGTTTATCTGATGAATAAAGATGATGGTTTATTAAGTTGACGTTTCAGTTCCACACAGGAACCTTTCTCAAGGACAGAAAGAAAGGTAAACCATCATCTTTATTCATCAGATAACCTTTTTTCTCCTTTTTTGTGCAAATCCTGTGAGTGCCAGTACTTGAGACTCTATATGCTATATATATATATATATATATATATATATATATATGAAGCCTGCTTTGTGTTTAGTGCCAGTGAAGGTTGCAGTACAATAAATAATGTAGCAGCTGCACTGGCGCAGTCACACTCAAGCATAATGACAAGATGTAGCTGCTGTGTCTCTTACAGACACTTGCTGGGGGAATATGACTGTATATAGCTGCTGTGTTGTTTGGAAAGAGTTTTAAGGTGTCGTGTGATTGTTTCCATATGCCACACACTGTACATGGAGACAGTACAATCCTCAGGTGGATCTTCAGGTGAATGAGATGCTGCTGCTGCTACTGACAGTAAAGTCTATTTCACAAAAGTCCGCCCGTGTTTCATCCCTCCTATCTATACCCACTTTTGAAAACTCCCGAGCCGTCCCCGACCCCCTCGTTACTCACATGTTGTCATTCCAGCGAGCGCTTCATTCACTCCGTAACACTGGGCACATTCTCTCCCCACAGCTTGCGCTTTAATCCGCTGTAGCAAGTTGGTCAATGTATCCAGCCGCCCGCGTGCCCGGTTGTAGAAATAGATCCCCGGGACAGTCGTTTCCCCACAGAACAGCAGGTACCGCGCCCGTTCTCTCTCTCTCTCCGGCGCCAGGTAATGGCCTCGCTTTAGCAGTGTCCGAGGCAAGTGTGCGCCTCAGGAGGAAACAGCAGTCACTCCTTGTTCCAAGTTGCACTTCACATTCACATGTGACTCATGTTGCGACAGCGAATAACCTGCTCCGCTCATGGGCTGAGCCTCAGGGAGCTGCTGAGAGACACTTCATTCGCGTCCGCTCCCTGTTACAGCGACTCTACCTCTGTGTCCCGGCAATGGTAATGCCCTGCCCTGAACCAATCAGACCCTCCTCTGACTCTCACACACTTGTATTATCTTTAGTGAATCAGGTTCCTTCCAGCGCAGCGCTGAGCAGCCTGTGATTGACAGCGGCAACTTTCCCTCGTCCCTGAGACTCTTTACCTTTCACTTGTGATTTTAAATTAACTTTCTGCCATCTAATCTCAGTGTCCTTCAGCTTATTTACCTGCCCTTTCCATTCACACCAGTCTCACTACTAACTTCCCAAAAAAGCACAATATGTTCTGAACCCTGAGTTCCTCTCACTACTTACAGACAGCTGGGATTGTGTCCTGCCTTGTCACCACTGCCTTGTGCCTCTCTCTCTCTCTGCCTCTTGGAGCTCGGCTGAAACTTTCCCTAGCGCAGCTACAGCTGTGCCCCACCCTGCTCTGTAACCCCTGCATCACACACAGTGGGAAAAGCTGAAATCATTGCTTCCCATCTGTCTGCATCACCTTTCCCAGGCAAAAGCAACAGCTACTGCACACTTATTTATAGATATTTAGTCTAGCTCTTTTTTTTTGTTTGTTTGTTTTTTTCTCTCCAAAAACAGCTCATTTTTTTTAACTCAAGTGCCGCTCAATATAAATAAATATATCAGATTTGTTAAAGGAATACTGTTTCAAAATGAATCAGTTAATAGTGCTGCTCCAGCAGAATTCTGCACTGAAATCCATTTCTCAAAAGAGCAAACAGATTTTTTTATATTCAATTTTGAAATCTGACATGGGGCTAGACATATTGTCAATTTCCCAGCTGCCCCAAGTCATGTGACTTGTGCTCTGATAAACTTCAATCACTCTTTATTGCTGTACTACAAGTTGGAGTGATATCACCCCCTCCCTTTTCCCCCCCAGCAGCCAAACAAAAGAACAATGGGAAGGTAACAGATAACAGCTCCCTAACACGAGATAACAGCTCCCTGGTAGATCTAAGAACAACACTCAATAGTAAAAACCCATATCCCACTGAGACTCCTTCAGTTACATTGAGAAGGAAAAACAGCAGCCTGCCAGAAAGCATTTCTCACCTAAAGTGCAGACACAAGTCACATGACCAGGAGCAGCTGGGAAATTGACAAAATGTCAACATGTTTTCCGATGACAGGATCCCTTTAATTTTATTTATAGACACATCCCATGGAAATGTGCAAGTGGGGTCTGTGTCTCAGTTGCATTTCCTTTAGTGGTTTGCCTTTAACTTCTCCTTTGCCTTTAACTTTTCATTTTGTCATCATTATCATTAACATGTATTTTTAGAGCCCCAACATATTGCGCAGCCCTGTAAAATAAATGTGTTTATACAAAGAAATCATAATACATCAATACAGAATTATAATACCGGTACAATAGGTGAGAAAGGGTCTGTGCAGAGCTTACAATTTTAAAGCGGAAGGGAATGAGACACAAGGCAATGGAGTGGGCAAGATCAGAAATTACCAAGGTGAGAGATGTAGCATATTGTGATGGGTGAATAAATTTGTCAGGCACGAATTAGCCGGCATTTTGCGAAACTGCAGAGAAAAATCGCCAGCGAAAAAGCTGCCACATCAAAAAAATGTGCGCATCAAAATTATTTTAATGCATCTGGACAAAATATGCGCGTGTATAAAGATTGTCACGGGCGTCAAAATTGACGCTTGGCAAAATAATTTTGACACCCATTGACTTGAAAAATTTTCGCCGTTTCGCAAACTTTGCTGAAAATTACCACATTTTTCGGTTAACCAAAACTGGACAAATTCGCCCCTTAACTTATACTATACTTATTGCAACTTTTTATTCCTCATCTTTCTATTCGGGCCTCTCATATTCATATTCCAGTCTTATTCAAATAAATTTGAACCCTAGTAACCAGACTGCTGACATTGCAAACTGGAGAGCTGCTGTATAAAAAGCGAAATAACTAAAAAAACAACAATGATAACAAATGAAAACCAATTACTAATTGTCTCAGAATATCACTCTCTACATCTAACTAAAAGTTAATCAGAAGGTGAACAACCCCCTTAAGGGATTTGATGTGAAATTTAGAATAATAAATAGAATGGGACTCTAATCCAGGGTAAAATGTTTTGCTGTTAAAGCAGAATAGTTTTGCTTTGTGTCAAAATTTTAAGTAAGACAGGAGTTCTTTGCTTTTATTTTGTTTTCTGTCAGATCATCTACTTGGACACCTCTGCCATCTACATACTGCCCATCTGTAATGAAATCATTGCAAACAGAAAGAAAATCAGTGGTGTAGGGGCCCAAAAGTGCAGAGGTTGCATTTGGGCAGTAGATATGGGACTTTAAAAGTGGTGCAAGGATGAGGCACTTGGGTCCATGTAAAATATGTGAATAAATATCATAGGGGGTGGTAGGGTGGATAGATGCTAGAGGCAAGTGGAGATGGGTGCGAGGGTCAGGAGGTCTACTGAGATGGGGATTAGAGAACAGGGACAGGCTTATTGGTATGGATAAATCAGGGGGAAATGAGGAATGGGATAGAAGAGGTTTCTGAAAAGTATGGAATAACAATGGCAAGATGATGCACCAGGGGGTATTAGTTGCATAAATCATGAGGAAAAGGTAAAAAAGTGGACAGAAGGGCACAGTGGTTGGAATGTAGGGCAGGGAGCTCACTATGGTGGAGATGAGGGAAACAGGCAAAGTTGACTCACCCCTTTCTTGCACCCGCCTTACCTCAAGAATTTCATCCCTAAATCTCTCTGCTAACACATTTGGGCAACCTACAAATATACTCAGGTACAGTATGTGTTTTTTTGCTATTGTTGCTGCTGTTGAATTAAAGCTGAAGTTATTTTCTTTTTCAAAAAATGTTATTACTTGTTTTATAATGTTCTTCTTTTAGACAATGCAAGGTACAAACAATAAGTTATTTTGTTGCTGTTAAGCAGTGGCGTAACTAGATATTACTGGGCTGAAGTTGACCTGTTTTACCAATATTTATTGAAACTGAATATGAATTAGGGGCTTATGGTGCCCCTTTACCTCCTGGGCCCCCTGCTTCCTCTATAGTTACGCTCCTGCTGTCAAGCATTGAAAATGATTTTAGTCCCATATACAAAGTTCATTTTAAAGGGCAAATATAGGTAAGGTAAAACAATCAACATTTTATTTGTGTCATATACTGTATGTCTCTATGTTGGTTGGGTCTATAGGATGCCACCTAGCAATTTAACCACAACTCTTTGGACCATGCATCATGTCAAAACATCATGTCATGCCATGTGAGTCTACACCACATAAACTAGATACAATTATTAATGGTGCAGGATGTGCAGACTGGGTTAAGAATAAAGTGGCAGAGCAAGTGAGCAATTATGTAATTATATACACTTATTTATAGAACAGTGTGTCTTTCAAGGAAATCTAACTGCACTGATAAAACATACAAGCAACAGGCTACCTTACACTAACTTGTGCCACACATGGGATGATTCCCAGTATTCTCTAGTCTTGTCATTCATTAAAGAGACATGTCAACCTGAGACAAAACTTCTCCATTTAAACATGCTATCCAAATCATGTACATGCATAGGATCTATTCTCTGGAATGCTTTGGACTAGGGGGGTTTCCAGATAAGGGATCTTTCCATAGTTTGTACAACCTTACCCTAGTGTACTAAAAATCAATTTAACGTTGCGTAAACCTTGGAGTGTTTTGGCACCAATATGGATTGATGCAGCTTAGTCATGATCAAATACAAAATACTGTTTTAATATAACAGAGGAAAGGAAGATTATTTATCCAAATTATAGATGGACTCTATGGGAAATGGCATACTTCGGAGCTTTCTGAATAATGGGTTTCCAGATAAGGGATCCCATTTCTGAACTAGCAAATCGGCAGTAGAGTAATTAAAATTATCAGCCTTCTACTGAGTCCATAATACTGCCATGGCTATCTGTAACCACAATAATCATCGTATCAGTGCTGTATCTGATTAGTACATTTGCATTCAAAAATAATAGAGACAAATTAGTATTGGGCTTAGCCATTCCTGCTATTCAAAGCCAGTGGGATTTCAGCAACCAGAGAATGATGACACACCATTACTGTCTTCAGAAAGATTTTAATGCAGTTATCTAATCTCCTTTTAGCTGTATTTTCTCCAAAACCATAGGCAGTTAACTTTATGTACTTACTCTTACAACTCTGGGCACGTCTATAGTAAGGGTGGTGGCAGACGTGGCTACTGGGGGAGATTACTTCGGGCAACTAATCTCCCCCAAATGCCTTCCCGCCGGCTAGAATGAAAATGGCACTCGGAATGCTTTGTTTTCCAAAGTCACCAGAAGTTGCCTCACAAGGAAACTTCGGGCGACTTCAGAAAGCCAAAGCGAAGAAGAGGCGATTTGTCGCTGGGCGACTAATCTCCCCCAGTAGCCACATCTGCCACCACCCTTAATCTTGTTTCCTTTTGCTATTTGCATATATATATATATATATATATATATATATATATATATATATATATGTTCGGATTTCAGTGTCAGACCTTAATTTTGGTCCATAGTTAACCAAGATGTAACATCCCAGGAATCAATATTACATGTACCTTGTATTGTTTAGAGAAAGTACTAAATGGCAACATGCACAAAATTGTGGGAATTTATATAATATTCACATAAAAGCTTGTGCTTGTTCATGTTCCAATGCAGTTAGCAGCACCTTGCACCAACATTCAGCCTGTTTTAATGAATTGCAAGATGTAAATTACAGGACACACAAACTCAAGGGAGCACTTTACTTAAATAAATGTAAATGTAATAAATGCAAACCTAAAAATAATATTTTTCCTTAAAAAAAGAGATTATAACTAACTCTAATAGTTATAACTAACTTTCCAATATATGCTAATTACACTTTCAGTGGTTCTAAAGTTTTAAACAGAATCTCTCTGACACTTTCTAATTTCTGCTGTGGTGGTTGTGACTTTTGAAACAATGTAGCAGATTCTCAGTTTCCCAGGAACCCCCAGTCATGTGACTTGTGCTCTGATAATCTTCTGTCACTCTTTACTGCTGTACGGCAAATTTAAGTGATATCTACCCCTCTCTTTCCCGCCCAGTAGCCTAACAGCAGAACAATGAGAATGTAACCAGATAGCAGCTCCCTAACACAAGATAACAGCAACCTGGTAGATCTAAGAACAGCACTCAGTAGTAAAAATCCATGTCCCACTACGACACCTTCTGTTACATTGAGCAGGAGAAACAACAGCCTGTCAGAAAGCAGTTCCATAGTGCAGCACTGGCTCTTTCCTGAAAGCACATTACCAGGCAAAATTACCTGAGATGGCCGCATACACACGAATATTACAACTAAAAAAATACACTTGGATTAGCAATTACATTTTATAATGTAGAGTGAATTATTTGCAGTGTAATCAGTGTAATTTAGAAATAAAAACGACACCATAAAAATCATTAAATAATCCCTTTAACAGTGTGAACACTAATTGACATCCATATTGGTAAGCAAGCTATGGAATACAGTAGTTAACGACTGTCTGCTATTATGCTAAACCTAAATCTGGGAAAGAACACTTTAATTATGGGTAAAACACTTTCATGATGGCAGCTTGCAAATGCTCTTAAATGCAGTCAAGTACTTATTTTAAATGAAAGTCGTCCACTTAAAGGGGTTGTCCAATTTGGCTTCTTATTTTTTTATTTGCGTTTTTTAAAATTATTTGTCCAATTGTATTTCATTTTTTATTATTTGTGTTTTTTTTTAATTATTTCACTTTTTGCTCCGCAGCTCTCCAGTTTGCAATTTCAGAAATCTGGTTGCTAGGGTCCAAATTGCCCTAGCAACTATGCATTGATTTGAATAAGAGATTGGTATATGAATAGCCTTCCCGAGCATTTGTTTTTTTTAGATGGGGTCCATGACCCCATTTGAAAGCTGGAAAGAGTCAGAAAAAGAAGGTAAGCCATTAAAAAAAAAACTATAAAAATGAATGAAGACCAACTGAAACGTTGCTTAGAATTGACCATTCTATAACATACTAAAAGTTAACATAAAGGTGAACCACCCCATTAAAAGAATAACATCAGTAGGTTTTGTATTTAGTTTGCAAACACATTGATCAGAACCCTGAAGCACTATCTTAAGCCACCTACCTACATAAATGGAAACTGTTGGCATATATTTATCCCCTATTTTTATAATTAATATTATTGTTATTGTGTCACTTAAGAGGCCATAGGGGTCAAATATTATTAAGAGCAGCACAGGGTGTAAAGTGCAGGAACAGCCATATTGTTTTCTGCACTTGGTTCCCTTGATCCAATTGTCACAGATCTCTGTATATTCCTCAGAAATACAGAGGTGTCTATATTTAAAAGGGGCTAGAAGAGGCACAAAGGCATCCCCATGTTCCCTACCCAATCACTATCTTACGTGTCATTTAGACACTACTGTGTCTTGGATTTCCCTTGCAAACACAAGTAATTTGTTTTCTATACTATACTATACATATGGTTTTCTGTTGCAACAACCATTTTATATTTTGACAAGTGTATGATAGGGTTCCCCTGCCTCAGGACTGTAGTGCATGTAATTTCTGATATACTTGTAAAATCATGTTTCTTGCATGGTTTACTGAACTTTGACATACTTTGTAATGAGGTGTGTCATACTGTATGTCATTTGCTGTGAGTGTGCGCTGCAGATCTTCCCCTTCCATAGAACATTCTTATCCTCTTGACACACCGGGCGGGGAAGTCAGACAGGCAAAGAATGTTTTCAGTGCCGTCAACAGCCCCAGTAATAGATGGACACACAAAGCACAATGCTGGCCAATTATTTTTTTCTTTGTATAACATATGGATTTGATTTAGAAGCCAGAACATTACTAAAGGATGAGATATTCCCCTTATTTCACAGTTTAAAATATGATATAATTCCTGTTCAATTATGGCATGGAGTTTTTGATTTGTGATTTTACAGAGAAGGGGTGAAAATTTGAAACTTCTTTATTTGGCAATGAAACCTTCTATAAATCACTGCTTTGTGCACTTCCCATCTTTATGGCTCCACAGCATGACCAACCACACCCAGTTGTAGCTAACCAAGCCCTTGTAAACACCCAAACATTTCTATTGCTGTGTCCCCCAAAATTACCATTAAAGTAGACAGGTCAACATTAGAAGGGAAGACATAGTGCTGCCTTGGTTTTGGGACTTCTTCTTTTGGGACACTTCCAGTAACTATGGTTTGAATAAAAGAACAGGAGAGATATGAGATACTAAAAATGGATGTATTTTTAGAAGGGAATAATCTCACAGTTGTTAAAAGTGGCAGAACTACTGGGAGAAAGGGGTGCAACTGCACTTGGACTAGCCCCCCCCCAATGGCACCCAAGAGGCCCTCAGAAAAGCAGCTGTACTGAATGGGAGCCACTATGGGCAGGGGAGGCACACCAAGCAGTGGAAGGAGGTCCTGCAAAATATTTTGCACCAACTGACTATAAAAGAGTTATAATTAATGCATTTCCATATGTTTTCCCATAATACATTGTTTTCCCCAAAATCTCAGCATCATTGCTTGCCTTGCAAAATGCTGCCCTGCCATCAGACCCAAATTAAAGAGTACACGGGTGTCAATGTTAGCATTATGATTAACAATGCCCAAATTGACACATATGTACTTTGTGTGTGATTTGCAGTGTTAGTTATCTTACACGGAATCGTTTTCTATGTTATTCAGTAAGTGCAAAATAACTTGGTAATAATTTTATGCCCCTTGCAGATTGATGAGGCCCAATATTAAAGATAGTTAATGTTAAACTTCCTAACCTCACCTTTACATCTCTTAGTTAGTCAGCGACTTGAAGGGGGGCCACATGGGACAAACCAGTTCAGTTAGTTTGCTTTTGATCCTTAACATGCAGGTCAGATTAAAAAGAAAATGGTTATGACCAATATGGCCCCAGATCAAGTCACTGTTGATGATGGTTACTGACTGGTAACCAATCTCTGGCTATTATGTTAGAGATCCATGTACTCAAGCCATTATAAATTACAGTTTTAGCTAACTAACAATATTGATTTTGCACAGCCTATCTATTTACCCAATTTTTATTTTACACTAAACAATTCCTTTAAAATGACACAGTCTGGTTATATTTTAATATGTTTTTAATGTTCTTCTGGCCTGTACTGTTATGTCAGAGTCTAGAGGATTGGGTAATCTTTGCATATAACATTTTAGCCCTAACATTAAAAGAGAGGCAAATCCACTGCTTTGCCATTTCATATTTATGAAAATATATTACTGCAGACACATAGGAAATGAAATAATAGTTTATGGTATGTCAAACAATGGAGCACATTTACAAATAAAACGTAGCCATTGTGATTTCCTGTAACATTTAGAACTTAATATAAGAATAGCAAAGCAAACACATCTGATTTAAGTAAGCTGTTTGTAATTAAATTTGTGTTCCATCTACTCTAACTCTTGAGCTTTATGGATTCTGTATACGGAGAGGCAGTTTCTGCAGACTGTCCAGTATTACCTCCCTTCTGCTTTGCTTTGATTGGATTGTCTGTTTGACTCATGTGACAGTTGGTCAGATAACTCGATATGTGACTTATTAGAGGTCACATGTTAGATGTTTACTGCTTCCATGTCAGCTTTCATCGGATGTACTTCAAAGTTTTGTTTAAAAACATGCATCAAGTTTATGTAGAAAACGTCTGTTTCTGACAGGTAACCTTTATTTCTATAAATGCTTCTGCTAAATACTTTTACTGCAAGGTGGATTGGCAACATAAGCTCTTTCATAAAGAAGAGGGTCTGACTCATTTGTAGCGGAACATTTAAGTACAATAAAAAAAAAGTTCAGAGGAAATGAGGCCTGAAATGCATTTTGGAATCTAATCCATTTATCTGTTGCCTATCAGCCATAAGCCTCTGTTTAGCCCTTGACTGAAGCCTAAATAGGAGCATAAAATCAACAGTACAGTTTCATTCAGAAAAAGATTTATTTCTAAATTTTTTTTAATTCTAAATGACACTGTTTACACTGCAAACAATTGACTCTACCATATAAAATTGCATTCCTGAACCAACAAGTGTATTTTTTTGGTTGTAATATTGGGGTGTAGGCAGCCATCTCAGGTCATTTTGCCTGGTTATGTGCTTCCAGAAAGAGCCAGTGCTGCACAATGGAACTGCTTTCTGACAGGCTTTTTATTTTAATAAATATGCAAAGCTACATGGCAAAATCTGCTCTGTGTGTGCACTGACAGGCTGATCCCCTGTGCACACACCTATAAGAGGCAGAAGACAGCGGATTGAACAATGACTCGTATGCCTTCAGCCTTAAGGTCTAACGATAACAAAAAGATCTTTTAAAAATCTTTACATCTATGGCCAGCTTTAGACTTTATTTGCAACGGTTTGTGTTTGTGTTTCTCCAAACTTTGCACTCTAGAATGGCAGTCAATCAAAAGTTAGGAGGACCTGATGGGGAACTGCTGTTTTTTCTTTCCTGCGTGAAGCCTCAGCTGTGATTGGCTATCCATATCCTTTTTTTCTTTTTGTGCAAGGGCTGTTAAGAGGTGCCCACAACTCATTTGTAACAGGTAACAGACCTGGCTGGATATGCAGAGTCCCATTGAAGGTATACCTTTTAAATGTAAGAGTACTTTTTAGTATTGAAGTCAAAGTTTTTTTTAAAGAGACAGTACTTCGATTATCGAATGGTCCAATATTCGAACTATTTTACTTCAAAATCGAATTCGAAGTCGTAGTATCCTATTCGATGGTCGAAATATCCAAAAAATTACTTTGAATTTCAAAATTTTTAACTTAGAAAATTCCCTCGAATTCAGTTTGACCCTTGATAAATCTGCCCCTAAAGAGTCATATTTGGAGATGTCATGACAACAAAATTAAAATATTTCCAAATATACTTGGAAATATGACTGTTTTTATGCCTGGTTTGCATGGGAAATAACACCCAAAGGATCCCAAAGTCTGGCTAATACATGAAAATGTACAGTATGTCATATGGTAAGGAATCCATAACAATGCCCTGCTAATCCAACAGATATATTATGTATTTATTTTGCCTTCTCAGGGACCAAATATTTGTGGGTATTGGATAATGAGGGGTTTGAGTGGAATCAGAACCACTTCATAAATGCAAGATCATCATTTCCACTTATATGAGATCTTCATGGTTAAAAAGCAGATTTAGCATGTAGTATATTTGTAACCAAACAAATATGCTAAGCAGTGGCGTAACTAGTTGTTACTGGGCCCCGTAACAAATTCAATTTAGGGCCCCAAAATATTTATAAGTTGGCCTATTTTACCAAGATATATTAAAATTGATAATTAATTAGGGTCTCACTGGGCCCCCTACACTCCTGGGCCCCCTGCAACCGCAGGGTCTGCTTCCTCTATAGTTACGCCCCTGATGCTAAGGAGAAAAACTATTGGAAGAGTGTGTTTCTCTGTTCTTGCATATCATTGTTTAGATGATTCACTTTCACATATTTTATTCATTTTTCAGGACAGTGATATTTGGAAAAGTAGATTTGCTCAAATACAACGAAAAATTCAAAAGTGAATATACTCGAGAATATATTTTGAAACCTCTGTGTGTGTGTCTGTGTGTGTACACATTTGTGTCTTTGTTTTTAAAGAAAAAGTACATAAACAGAATGTGTATATATGTGTACTGAAAACAACCTTTATTACATAGACAACAAATATGTGAATGATGAATTATTGCTCCTCAAAGCAAACAATCATATATTTGTATGGGTTGGGGCAATGATTGATCCTGTAGATATCGCTGTAATTGCTCAGAATACCTAACATAAAAAAACATTGCTTTTGCTAAGAGTAATCTGTTAGAAAGGAAGTATAGCATGAAGATTTAAACAATCGTTACATCAAAACCTTATATTGTTCTTGGCTCTGTGTACTCTATGACATTACATAGGCATAACGGGGATATTCCATATATCATACCGTGTATATATACTGTAAATATGACCACCCTGGACTGGGTTACATTCAAATCTTGTAAAAATGCCCAATACTTTTGATATATGCAGAGTTATTGCAAAGTAATACCAACATTAAATTAATATTTTGTCTTATTGGACCATTACAGTGAGGCTGCAAGTTAAAGGTAGTGCAAAGCAGGGACAATATTTTTACAGTGTAATAGATTCATATATTCACATGGAATCATCACTATGTGATTATCTGAATGCAATATCCTTGGAATTTGTTCAGTATGAATGAATGAACTAGTCTTTTCCAATATCTAAACTTGTAAAGGGTTTGGGGGGGAATAAATATATAAGGGCTAGTCCACAAGAGGAGATTCGGGGAGATTTTGTCAGCCTCTGTGTTTTTCCCTATAGACTTCAATGCAAAGTCACCTGCGTTAATGCACGCGCGGCAATGCGTTTTCAATAGTCACCCAAAGTTGCCTCCCCGCAGTTCGGGGAGATAGTCGCTCAAAAGACGAGGCGATTAGTCGCCAGGCGACAAAATCTCCCCGAATCTCCTTGTGTGGCCTTACCCTAAGGGAATCATATTATAATCTCTCAAATGCTTTATTTACCAGTAGGTATTTCTAGCTGACAAGAGGGCACCCATTAGAAGAAATATTTGGAAAGGGATTTTATTACAGAGAAAGCTGTGAAGTTGTGGAATTCACCCCCTGAATCAGCTGTATTGGCAAAACATTTGATAGCTTTAATAAGGGATTGGATGGCCTTTTAGCAAGTAATAATATACAGAGATGATGGGGAAGTTAAAAAATACAGAGTTATTGTCTCCGAGGGGGAATTTTTCCCCCTCTGATGCAGATTAGAGAGTCTTCAGAACGGGTTTTTTTTTGCCATCCTTTGGATTAGTTAGCAGTTAGGCAGGTTATATATATATATATATATAGGCATAAAAAGTTGAACTTGATAAAAAATGTCTTTTTTTAAACCTAACTTACTATGTTACTATGAAGTTCTACAAATAATTGCTACATGTATATATGTATATATAAATGTATTTACATTGTGCTTCTGGGATACACATCGCTGTATAATTCTACGCTGTGGCATAACACACACATGGAGGACAAGCATTATAAATAAAAAATAATCATAAACTAACAACGATTTAGGCAGATTAGATTGCCTAAATGAAGAGCTAGGCAGTGAGAAGTGACCGAGCAGGAGATTGTGTGTAGCAAGATAGAGGATGCATCGTGTCTATACATGTCTATTCACATTTCTCTGCAATTAATGATGATGTTGAGTTGTGGACAAGCACATCAACATAGTTCAGCTCGGCTCAGAACATTCCGTAGAGAGCTATTGCGTATGCTCAAGCATGCACAAACTAATTCATAAGCATAAATATACAGAGACCAAGTGCCATGTGGTTAGAAACACAGTAGGAAGGAGGTCCCTGTCCCATAGAGCTTACAATCAGAGTGGGCTGATAACATACAGACACATATAGCAGGGCAAAAGTGCACAAAGGTTTGGGCGTTTGCCTTTAAGTACCAAGCGAGTGCCAGATAATGTTGTTATTGACAAATTAAATTATTTAGTTTGCTATAAGAAAGTCAGTGTGCAAAGTGCAATGAACTATTTTTTTTGAACTTTGCACACTGTTTTTCTTGAATGTAGACTTGCTGCAGGTTGTTGTCCTTTACAAACCAGTGCATCTTTAGCAGATAAGGAAAGTTCTTTTGAGATACAATATTTTTCAAATGCACAGTTTTGTTTTCAAAACCAGTTCACTACTACCATCCACATTCTTGGAGGGGTTTGAGGCAAAATTTAGCATTTAGTACTTAAAGGCAATATATTCTATCCATTTTGACATAAGCCCATTTAGTTGGGCTTATGTAGAAAAGTTGTATAAGTATCTGGACTTCCACAAATAAAATATAAATGTACTGTATTGTTTTTATACAGGATTACACATATTGAAAGGAACACATTATAGTCTATCCCTGACTCATAATAACCATTTAACAACCATTTAACAACCACCCTTAAGCTCAGAGAGTCATGCAACACTTCCCTTGTCTTGTCTTGTTGAAGTGATTCTGGAACTTGAACTTCCTCTGTTATCTTCAAAATCTGTGCACCACCCACTATGGAAAGCAGAGGGACTTCAAGTCTCAGAATCCATCACTGTACAATGGAACAATGTCAGGGATTATTTAGTTTGAAATAGGTGAAGAAGACAGCTCATACAAGAAATTAAACCTCAAAACATAACCTAATATAATCATAATCTTCTCTAAAAGAAGTTCTTCTAGTTTTAAATTGTAACAGATGCAGAAGAGAAGACTGGATTTCTTAACAACAAAGAAAAGCAAAGAGAAAATCATGGGGGTGACAATGTGTGGCACCCTCCAGCGAATATAATAATTGACCTCTGACCAGCCAGGGTGCTATTCCTGCTGCACACCTCCTCTCCATAAATCCTCTACCCAAGCGATCCTCTTTAGGTGACCTAGACACACGCGCAATAGATGAAAGATCAAGATTTTAACTTTAAATTTATGAATTTTACTGTATTTGCGAGCCACTGGGGCATTCCTGCACTCTGAACATTGCACCAGCCCGGGGTCCTGTTTCTGCAGCACCACTCCTCCATATTTTGTGTTGCCCCAGAGATTCTCTGCATTTTCCAAATAGTCTAAGGTAGGGGTCCCCAACTTTTTTTTTACCTGTGAGCAACATTCAGATGTAAAAAGAGGCGGGAGCAACAGAAGCATGAAAAATGTTCCTGGGTGGTGCAAAATAAATTCTGAGGTTGGCTATTTGGTTGCCCCTGTGTGGACTGGCAGTCTACAGGAGGCTCTATATGGCAGTACACTTTGTTTTATGCAACTAAAACTTGCCTCCAAGCCAGGAAGTCTTAAAAGAAGTATTAAGGCCACTGAGAGCAACATTCAACGGGTTGGTGAGCAACACGTTGCTCATGAACCATTGGTTTGGGATAACTGGTCTCAGGTAACACATTGACACCCCCTGGCAAATGTTCTTTTCCTTCTGTTTTAAGAACTATACACCCATGGCTGAATCATTTGTTTTCCCTTCATCTGAGACAAAGCAAAGCAAGCTTGCCAAACTTAACAACTCAGTATAAAGAATTTTGTTTATTTTATTAGCTACTTAACATCCCTCAAGCAGAGAAATAAAACACAAAAATCAAAGGAGGCTGCTGAATTGACATTGTAAAAGAAACAATTGTCTATGAATGCTGATTATGAAACAATTAGCAATTCTTTTTTTTTTTTTGTTGACCCGTCACTCTGCATTGTTGCTTTTGGCAAAAAGTATTATTAAGCTGCTGCGATGGCAAAAAGCAAGCACTACTTGTCCTCTGCTCTTGGCTCTTGTCTCAATGCTGCAGCATTCTCCATTTTATTCAGTCAGGGCCCATGCAGTAACTTTACAGCAAGTGTCAGTTTTTAATTGGTGTGGCACACGTTGCCATGTTATTCCAAGTACTGTATGTTGGGTGCCAGAGGTTCTTAACCACAGATAAGCTTTATTCTTTCATTGGCAACAGTTCATACCAGATTCTCAATTACTTAATAGTTACTTGTACTGTATAAACCTTTGCTTCAGATTCTGTTCATACACATAAGGACTTGTGCCAATGCTGGATGCAATCTCTCTGTGCACTATGGGCAATACACAAAGAGCCTGCTCCTGGTGTTGGTGCAGAGCAGATGTGCTTTGTTCCCTTCTGCCAGATGCAGTTTTATTTGGCAACCATTAGTGGACATAAAGGATAATGTTAGTTCGCCCATGTGTTGCCATTGCAACCAATCAGGTGTTCATGCCCTGAATTGGAAATAGTATTCTATATTTCACGAACGAGGAACCTCTATTCTACGGCTTTTTACTCCAGCCATTCCCAGGCTGCTCTGATTATTATCTGGCATCCAGACTGGAAAACGTTATTGTACGTTAATGTTGATTAAACAAGAACTAATGTTTTCTTAGCTTGTGAAATAAGGCAAGGGTGTTACTAATTCATTTGTTTATATACACTGGACTTCACAGAAATCTATGTTTTTTTTTGGGGGGGTTGCACTCTAATGTAAGGGGGAAGGGGAATGCCATAGTCATTAAGAGAAAAATATGTTAAATGAGAAAAACTATTGGGCAGCTATTTTTTCCTTTGATAAAGCTTAGCACCTTAATCACCAGCAGAAAAACCAATTCACGTTTTATAGTTATTTTTTTAACTTCACCATGCATTCTGCACTATTAACTGGCAATAAAGAACTTTTTAATGAAAAATAACTTTGAAAGGCAAATTTTGTTTATAATTATTTGACATTTATTGCATTATCCAAAAGGAGTGATCAAGCATAATCTCACCTTCCAATGGTTGGTCATTAAGACCAGTGAAACTGCCAATTATATCAGTACATGTGTGTTTACTTTAAACTGGGGTGCAGTATCTTTAGTTTATTAAATTGCAGCTCTCTGAATTCTGCCAACAACCAAGGCTGTCTTTTTTATCTGTACATGCCCACGGGTTATCAGTTCCTATTACACAGAAGTTGTGGCTGTTGGAAACACTGAACATTGAACTTTGGCATCCAGCAGATTACACAGTGATTTCAAAATATAAACAATATTTTTTTTGTGTGTCTGGGGGGGAGGTAAAAGCAGAACAGAAAATAAAAAAATTAAAAAAAAAAATCTTTAAAAATGCTGAATCCTTGAAAAAATCCCAAGGTCTGCGCAAAAACACTGAGAAAAATAGGAACTGAAACAAATACTGTGACAGTATAACACATTGCTGAAAGCACAAACTAAAATTATACATTTCTGGACATGTGAAGGAGAGCTGACATACTGTGTGCCTTGCCTTGGCTTTATTCCATGTAGTGGTGGTAAAAGCCCCCAAAAATTCTGAAAAGCACATTATAGATATATGATACATACCTCCCCAGTAGTGATGGGCTAATGGCGAAACACATTGACGTCAAAATTATTTTGACGGGCATCGGTTTTGACGCCTGGGCCAATTTTTACACGTGTGCCTACTTTGTCGAAATGCATTAAGTCAATGGGCATCTGAATAATTTTTTTTCTTATGCACGCGACTATTTTGATGCACGCATAAACTTTTTTGATGTGGTGAATTTTTCCCAGCGAATTTTCACTGCAGTTTCGTGAATTTATTCTTTGGTGGCAAAACGCAGAAATTTGCCGTGAATTCACACCGGCGAATATATTCGCCCATCACTACTCCCCAGCAATTTCTATAGTTCACATCCTATAGCCTATTGGAATCAATGCATTTTGTGCATTAAAGGGGTTGTTCACCTTTAAATTACCTTTTAGCGTGATGTAGATTGATGAGATGATTTGCAAATTTTTTTAATTTTTTATTATTTGTGGTTTTTTAGCTTTTTATTTGACAGCTCTTCCCCTTTGCTAATTTAAAAAAAAGGTGCAGATTCTGAACTGTTACAATTTTGCATTTTGTTGTGGTGAATTTTTCCCAACTAAATGTATCAATTTAGAACAGATTACAGGGTCGGTGACCCCCTCCCTCCCAGAGCTGCTTTAGAAAGTGAAAAATGAAACTTTATACTAAAAGATTAGAAAAAACAGTCACTGATAAATAATAGAAAGTCATTGAAATACCTCTTTATTACTGGCAAACTATCTGAAACAAACTGAACTGAAATAAGTGTTGGAAGGTGAACAACCTAATTCAAGTTTGTGAGTTTTAGCGTGGAAACCTTGAACCACTTTAAAAACTTGAATTCGAATGCTGCATCAGCAACCTTTAATTGAAATAAATGACATGTTGTGTGATTGTGAGCCTTGGTTCATTGTATAAGCCCTGCAATATTAAAATAATGTTTGCTACATTTGTATATACTGGATAATGTAAGGAATTATTATAGAAGCATCCACGGGTTAAATAAGAGATCAGTCTTTGCCTTTAAGTAATTCTTATATGCTCATGTATGGAGCACTGAGAGAGCAGGTTAGAAAGCCCACAGCTTATTAGAGAACAGGGGTTTGTGTCTTATCCAATTTGTACATGTAAACAGAAATATATTGTTTTGTTATGCAAGTGACTGTAGAAATAACATACTGCTCTTGTTAATGAATATAATTTAACACATCAAGAGGATATTTGAAAAAACGGCTCCAGCTTTTTTTTATGTTTGTTTTCTACATGCACCCACACAGTTCATTTCTCCCTCTGCTTTATTGGATTTTGACAGCATATGTTTATAGTTAATTTGCTAAAACACTGCCTAATTGAGATTAATGGCAGAGAAACAGTTACCCAGCTGAGCACAGCTGGGACACAATGACAATGATCACAGCGCTAAAAAAGTATGGGCGTGAGCCGGATAAGATCAAGTTATGTTGCATTCTTTTTGAAAAGTTATTTTTTTCTCTGTTGCGGTGTAAGGTCACCGGAGTTGCATGGTTGAATGAAGTCATGCTATGTTGCAGTGGGACAAGTTCTCACCAAAATCTGATGCTCGTTAGAATTACACTGGGGAAATTTACTTACCCTTCTTTGGGTAGAACTAGACGAGTAACGCATGTTGCGCCAAAACACAGGCATCAAGTCGGATGCAAAGGAAAATAAAGTAAGAAATAGAAATGTTGCATGGTGTGCCAGCGTTGATCCAACGCAACACTGCATCTGCATCCAACAGTCGTGTTGCGTCCGATCAATGCTGTGACACCATGTGACATTTCTATTTCTTACTTTAATTTCTGTCGCATCCGACTGATGCCTGCATTTTGGCGCAGCGTGTTGGATGTGACAGAATCACGTGGAAACCGCTTGTCTAGTTCTACCCTTATTCAAAAAACATCAGGGCAGATGGGGCAGGTGTGCAGGTTGTTACCAAGTACCCAGCAAAGCAGCAGCCCTGTTCTTGATATCAGATCAATCCTAAACCACCCACCATATAAAAACTAATTTTTGGCAGAAAATTTGAAAACAAATAAAGTATAAATTCATATTCTGTATAAGGTGCCCTATCATTTTTCACCCGAGACTAGATAAACACTATAAACATAAGGTTACCTTACAGGGGCTGTTCACCTTTAAATTAACTGACAATCTGCAATTGGTTTTCATTTTCTATTATTTGTGTTTTTTGATCTTTTTATTCGCCATTATGACAGTATAGTTGCTAGGGTCTAAATTATCACAGCATCCATGCACTGCTTTGAATAACATACTAAGGTCTGAATAGAAAGATGAGTAATAAAAAGTAGCAATGACAATAAGTTTGTAGCCTTACAGAGCATTTGTTTTTGAGATGGGATCAGTGACTTCCATTTGAAAGATGGAAAGGGTCAGAAGGAGAAGGCAACAAATTTAAAAAACTATTATAAAGAATACAATAAAGGCCTTCTTAAAAGTTGCTTATAATTAGCCATTCTATAACATACTAAAAGTTAACTTAAAGGAATGTTCAGTATGAAAATAAAAACTGGCTAAATAGATAGAATCAGTGACTCCTATTTGAAAGCTGAAAGTAGTCAGAAGGAGAAGTGAAAAAAATACAAAACATACAAAATGAAGACCATGGGGCAAATTCACTAACAATCGTAGTTTCGCCAGGCGCAACTTCGCCGCGCTTCGCCGCACTTCGCCACACTTCGCCAGGCGTAGGTTTGTCAGCGCTTCGCAAATTCACTAAAATCCGAAGTTGCGCACAGGGGTAGCGTAAGGTTGCGAAGTTGCGCTAGCATTGATTCGCTAAGTAAAGCGAAGTTACGCTAGCAAAGGCTAATTTGCATAGGGCGCGAAATTCAAATTTCAATGGAGGAATACGTATCAGCACTACAAATGCCTAGAAAACCTTCAATTCATCAAATAAAATTTTTATTTTGCCCTACACATGTGCCCACTGTCTAGGTAAGTTGCCATGAGTCAGGAAATGTAGGGGGGAAGGAGGGGAGCCCCAAAAATTTTTTTGATCTTTTTCAGCCTATCACCCATAATGTAGAAAACATGCCAGCGTTTTTTGGGACTTAGAAAAAATCTTGACTTTTTTTTAAACAATCCCTATCTACTCTATTGCGCTTCGCCAGGTCTGAGGTGGCGAAGGAAGTCTAGCGTAAAAGGTAGCGTTCAGTACACTGCGCGCGTTAGTGAATTTGCGTAGTTACGTCGTTAGCGAATCTTCGCCAGGCGTTAGGGTGCGAAGTAACACTAGCGAAACTACGCCAGCGTTCGTTAGTGAATTTGCGCAGTAATGAAAATGACAAACGCTAGCGAAGTAACGCTAGTGTTCGGCACTTCGGCGCTTAGTGAATTTGCCCCCATATCTTAAGTGTGGGAGATGGTATTCCTGTAATTTGGAGATTTCTGAATAACAGGTTCGTGGATAGTGCAAAAATAATATATTAACATGAAATAAACCCTATAGGACTTTTTGCTTCCACTTTGAATTAATTATGTCTTAGTTGGGATCAAGTACAAGGTACTGTTTTATTATTTACAGAGAAAAAGGAAAACGACACGGGTATGTCATTAGAAGCCTTATTTCAAATGCTATGAGAAAACTTAAAGGAGAACTACAAAAAAGCCTAGAATGTCATATTTTAAATACTAAACTAACTGCACTAGCTGAAAGGTTTAGAATTTATTTAACAGTAGTGATCCAGGCTTTTAAATTGTGCATGGGAGCTCTTGGCTTTTGTTAGGAAGTGTCATTGGCACTGCACATGCTCAGTATGGTTAGGGGCAACCGTTGAGAAGCTTAGGGGTCATAGCAAGCAGAAAATGAAGTTTATATATCATACAAGCTGATGCTACAGGACTGAATATTAAGGGGCAGATTTATTAAAGGTCCACCTGGAAATTGTCCAAGTATAAATCTACAACTCCATCTTTAGTGGCACTTCATTATTATTCTTTTTTATATATCACCAACATATTTTACAATTAATATGTCTGTACATTTTAGAGGAAACATGGAAGACACTCCTGCAAGCATGGGGAGAACATGAAAATAGTGCTCCAGCTGGAATCAAACCTAGAACCCCGGCAGTACAAGGGAGCAATGCTAACCACTATGCCCTCATACTGCCAAAGCACAGAGAGTATACAAATATATATTAAGCAAGAAGTATATTAAAAAGAAACAATATTAAAATTGTTTACAATAATGTATCCCTGAGAAGCACGATACTACAATAATAATTCTACATAACTGTCACATATAATTAAATGTAACCCTTATGTATGTGGATAACTCAATCAAGAATTTTTGATGAAAAAATAGCAGAGGAGCTTAAAAATCAGATTCTTTTGGTTTAGTGCACATCTAGATGAGTAAAAAACTGTTGTTTTCACCCAAGGTTTCTTTTTGCCTTTCCCTAGTTTCAGCCACAATCCAGTGCTTTGTGCTTAAGATTAATTGCCGTGATTTAAATGTAAATATTCTTTTTCCCAAGCAACCCAAACTAAATGTTATTTTTAACCACTTTTCCACTCACTACATTTGAACATTTTTTACACCTATGACGAGTGGAGTCTTAATGCAGTTCATTTGATTTCAGCTACAGAGAATGAAACATATTTCTCCATTTGGTACATTATTCCATGGATAATTTTTTTCAGCTTTGAAAAACAATTTGCCTCAGTCACGACGAAGAGGAAAAGTGCAACATTTCTTTGCAAAAAAATATACATTGTCCTGATTTTAGGGCTCAGTTTGACCAGGGTCGGACTGGGCCAACGGGACACCGGGTAAAAACCCGGTGGGCCCCCGGCTCTTGCGGGCCAACCCAGTCTGCTTCTTAATGCCCCTTTTTGTTGTAGGTTGCGGCAATAAAATCTCGTGCACATGCGGCACCGCGCGCATGCACACAACCACAACACCGACAACAAACACGCCGGTGTGGCAGGGGTGGGCGGAGGGGGGCCCTGGGGCAGTGGGCTTTGACAATGAATCTATCTATCTATCTATCTATCTATCTATCTACTGTATCTATCTATCTATCTATCTATCTATCTACAGTATCTATCTGCTGTATCTATCTGTCTGTCTGTCTATCTATCTATCTATCTATCTGTCTGTCTGTCTGTCTGTCCGTCCGTCCGTCCGTCCGTCCGTCCGTCCGTCCCTCCATCTATCTATCATTATCTATCTATTTATCTATCGATCTGTCTATCTATCTATCTATCTATCTATCTATCTATCTATCTATCACTATCTATCTATCTATCTATCGATTGATCTATCATCATCATCATAATCTATCTACTGAATCTATCTATGTATTATCTATCTATCTATTATCTATCTATCTATCTATCTACTATCTATCTATCTATCTATCTATCTATTATCTATCTATCTATCTATCTATCTATCTATCTATCTATCTATCTATCTATCTATCATCATCATTATCTATCTATCTATCTATCTATCTATCTATCTATCTATCTATCTATCTATCTATCTATCTATCTATCTATCTATCTATCTATCTATCTATCTATCTATCTTACTAAATACAGGTATGGAACTGTTATCCAGAATGTTTGGGAGCTAGAGTTTTCCAATTAAGGGTCTTTCCATAATTTGCATCTCCATATCTTAAGTGTGGGATATGGTATTTCTGTAATTTCGAGATTTCTGAATAACAGATTCGTGGATAGTGCAAAAATAATTTATTAACATGAAATAAACCCTATAGGACTTTTTGCTTCCACTTTGAATTAATTATGTCTTAGTTGGGATCAAGTACAAGGTACTGTTTTATTATTTACAGAGAAAAAGGAAATGTTTTTTTTTTAAAATTGTGAATTATTTGATTTTGAAATTGAGTTTATGGGAAATGGCTTTCCAGTAATTTGGAGCTTTCTAGATAACTGGTTTACGGATAACAGATCCCATACCTGTACTCCTATATAAACAGCAGCAGTGACAGCACACAGGTCTTTTAAAAAACATATTGAGAAACAAGAAACAAAATCTAATATATATATATATATATATATTTATACATATATATACAGTGGTGTGAAAAACTATTTGCCCCCTTCCTGATTTCTTATTCTTTTGCATGTTTGTCACACAAAATGTTTCTGATCATCAAACACATTTAACTATTAGTCAAAGATAACACAAGTAAACACAAAATGCAGTTTTTAAATTAGGGTTTTTATTATTTAGGGAGAAAAGAAATCCAAACCTGTGTGAAAAAGTAATTGCCCCCTGAACCTAATAACTGGTTGGGCCACCCTTAGAAGCAATAACTGCAATCAAGCGTTTGCGATAACTTGCAACGAGTCTTTTACAGCGCTCTGGAGGAATTTTGGCCCACTCATCTTTGCAGAATTGTTGTAATTCAGCTTTATTTGAGGGTTTTCTAGCATGAACCGCCTTTTTAAGGTCATGCCACAACATCTCAATAGGATTCAGGTCAGGACTTTGACTAGGCCATTCCAAAGTCTTCATTTTGTTTTTCTTCAGCCATTCAGAGGTGGATTTGCTGGTGTGTTTTGGGTCATTGTCCTGCTGCAGCACTCAAGATCGATTCAGCTTGAGTTGACGAACAGATGGCCGGACATTCTCCTTCAGGATTTTTTGGTAGACATTAGAATTCATGGTTCAATCTATCACAGCAAGTCTTCCAGGTCCTGAAGCAGCAAAAAAAAACCCAGACCATCACACTACCACCACCATATTTTACTGTTGGTATGATGTTCTTTTTCTGAAATGCTGTGTTACTTTTACGCCAGATGTAACGGGACGCGCACCTTCCAAAAAGTTCAACTTTTGTCTCGTCGGTCCACAAGGTATTTTCCCAAAAGTCTTGGCAATCATTGAGATGTTTTTTAGCAAAATTGAGACGAGCCTTAATGTTCTTTTTGCTTAAAAGTGGTTTGCGCCTTGGAAATCTGCCATGCAGGCCGTTTTTGCCCAGTCTCTTTCTTATGGTGGAGTCGTGAACACTGACCTTAATTGAGGCAAGTGAGGCCTGCAGTTCTTTAGATGTTGTCCTGGGGTCTTTTGTGGCCTCTCGGATGAGTTGTCTCTGCGCTCTTGGGGTAATTTTGGTCGGCTGGCCACTCCTGGGAAGGTTCACCACTGTTCCATGTTTTTGCCATTTGTGGATAATGGCTCTCACTGTGGTTCGCTGGAGTCCCAAAGCTTTAGAAATGGCTTTATAACCTTTGAAATTGAACTCAGGTGTGATAAACCACAGTTAAGTTATTTTTTAACAAGGGGGGCAATCACTTTTTCACACAGGCCCATGTAGATTTGGAGTTTTTTTTCTCCCTTAATAACGTAAACCTTCATTTAAAAACTGCATTTTGTGTTCAATTATGTTATCTTTGACTAATAGTTAACGGGTTTTTGATGAGCAGAAACATTTAAGTGTGACAAACATGCAAAAGAATAAGAAATCAGGAAGGGGGCAAATAGTTTTTCACACCACTGTATATATTTATATACTGTATATATATATAGATTTTATTATAGATATAGATTTTTATTTTTAAATTATGTATGCATACACTCACGATGAGTTAGCCATATCACCCTAGGTTAAAATAGATATCACTATATTGGGGTCAAATATAATGTGCTTACTACTCACAGAAAAACAAATGTCTAAAATGTCTAAAAAGAGTGGTTCACCTTTAAGTTAACTTTTAGTGTGTTCTAGAATGGCTAATTGTAAGCCTTTTTTTAATGATTTGCCTTTTTCTTCTGTCTCTTTCCAGTTTTCCAATGAGGGTCACTGATCCCATCTAAAACAAATGTATTGTTATTGCTGCTTTTCATTACTCATGTTTCTAGTCAGGCCTCTCCTATTCATATTCCAGTCTCTTATTCAAATCAGTGCATGGTTGCTAGGGGAATTTGGACCCTACTAACCAGATTGCCAAAAATGGAAACTGGAGAGCTGCTGAATAAAAATCAACTTAAAAACCGCAAATAATAAAAAATGAAAACCAATTGCAAATTGTCTCAGAATATCACTCTCTACTAATGATGGGCGAATTTGGGGCATTTTGATTCACTGAAAAATTAGTGAAACAACAACGGCGTCTCGTTTTTGACGCAAAAATTGGCGAAAATTTCACGTCGGTTTCGTGATTTTATACGCCGGTGAATCGCAGGGATTTGCCAGGAAATTTGCGCCTGGCAAATAAATTCGCCCATCACTACTCTCTACTCTCTACATCCTTCTAAAAGTTACGGTGAACAACCCCTTCAGATATAAGCATAAACAATTTCAGTGAGATATGTTCCCCTTTAAACTGGACAATATTATATTATGAATATCATAATCAACATAGCTGTAATACAGTGGCATTACTGATCTGCACATAAAGTAGGCTATAAACATATATAGCCCAAATTACAGTTCTCTGTTTCGGAGGTTTTCCAGGGGACTTTTATTCAATGCACATTAATTTAGAAGCTTCACTCCACTTCAGATCATTAGCCCCACTGATGTTGTGGCTGGTTATAAATAAGAGTCTTTGTCCATGTCTGGCATATATTCAAGGCGGTTTTGGCCCCAGGTCCTTCCATTTACGTCGTTTTAATGTAACAGTCAGATTGCATTAACCGCCTCTTTTTTTTTCGGCAAGTGCAGTCTTTATCATTTTATTCTTAAAATAAAGGTGCACAATTAATCTGGAAAAGGGTATAATTAAAGACTTGCATGTGTTTGTGTCAAACAGCAAAAAAATTCCAAACCTGTTCTGCAGAATTTGTAAAGGAGGCAAAGATGCTGCCAGGTCTGTAAGATAATTTAAGGGTGCTAACTGATGCAAAGTAATGGTTTGTTATCTAACATCATTACTAGAGATGTCGCGAACTGTTCGCCGGCGAACTTGTTCGCGCGAACATCGGGTGTTCGCGCTCGCCGGAAGTTCGCGAACGTCGCGCGACGTTCGCCATTTTGGGTTCGCCATTGTTGGCGCTTTTTTTTGCCCTCTCACCCCAGACCAGCAGGTACATGGCAGCCAATCAGGAAGCTCTCCCCTGGACCACTCCCCTTCCCTATAAAAACCGAAGCCCTGCAGCGTTTTTTCACTCTGCCTGTGTGTGCTGAAGAGATAGTGTAGGGAGAGAGCTGCTGCCTGTTAGTGATTTCAGGGACAGTTGAAAGTTTGCTGGCTAGTAATCGTTTTGATACTGCTCTGTTATTGGAGGGACAGAAGTCTGCAGGGGTTTGAGGGACATTTAAGCTTAGGTAGCTTTGCTGGCTAGTAATCTACCTTCTACTGCAGTGCTCTGTATGTAGCTGCAGTGGGCAGCTGTCCTGCTTCTGATCTCATCTGCTGACTGCTGCAATAACAGTAGTCCTTGTAAGGACTGCTTTTATTTATTTTTTTGTTGTTTTACTACTACTACTACTACTACTATAAGAGCCCAGTGCTATTAGTCTAGCAGTGTTGGGGAGTGGGACTGGTGTGCTAATCTGCTGCTCCTAGTAGTTCAGCAGCACCAACTTTAATTTTTTTTTTTTAATATTCATTTTTTTTTATTTTACTTTTTTTTATTTTACTACCGCTGTAGTAGTGTATAAGTTGACCTTTTAGGCATTATTTGCCCTGTAGGCATTATTTGCACACTGTTTTCTTCAACCCGCCATCTAGCTGTGTGACCTTGTTCACATTCTGTCTAAATATCCATAATATTACCGTCTCCAGAAAAAACACCGGAGTGACTTTTTTCAAGCAGCCATAATATATTTTACGTAATCCGTATCCACCGCTGTAGTAGTGTATACGTTGACCTTGTAGGCATTATTTGCACACTGTTTTCTTCAACCCGCCATCTAGCTGTGTGACCTTGTTCACATTCTGTCTAAATATCCATAATATTACCGTCTCCAGAAAAAACACCGGAGTGACTTTTTTCAAGCAGCCATAATATATTTTACGTAATCCGTATCCACCGCTGTAGTAGTGTATACGTTGACCTTGTAGGCATTGTTTGCCCAGTTTTTTTGGCCGCAGCCACTGAAGCACAGAGGCCAGAAAAAATATGCCATATAAATGCTGAAAATAGTAATTTTTTGCCATACGTTGACTCAACGTATATGGCAAAAAATGACTATTTTCAGCATTTATATGGCATATTTTTTCTGGCAACTGTGCTTCAGTGGCTGCGACCAAAAAAATGCATATTTTCTGCATTTATATGGCATAATTTTTCTGGCCTCTGTGCTTCAGTGGCTGCAACCAAAAAAATTTATATTTTCAGCATTTATATGGCATAATTTTTCTGGCAACTGTGCTTCAGTGGCTGCGACCAAAAAAATGCATATTTTCTGCATTTATATGGCATAATTTTTCTGGCCTCTGTGCTTCAGTGGCTGCAACCAAAAAAATTTATATTTTCAGCATTTATATGGCATCATTTTTCTGGCAACTGTGCTTCAGTGGCTGCGTCCAAAAAAACTGGGCAAACAATGTCTACAAGGTCAACGTATGGCGAAAAATTACTATTTTCAGCATTTATATGGCATATTTTTTCTGGCAACTGTGCTTCAGTGGCTGCGTCCAAAAAAACTGGGCAAACAATGCCTACAAGGTCAACGTATGGCAGTTGTTTAAAGAGAACAGTAGATTACTAGCCAGCAAAGCTACCTAAGCTAAAATGTCCCTCAAATCCCTGCAGACTTCTGTCCCTCCAATACAGAGCAGTATCAAGCAGATTACTAGCCAGCAAGCTTACTATCATCTGTCCCTGAAATCACTAACAGCTCTCCCCCTACACTATCTCTTCCAAGCACACACAGGCAGATTTTTCAGATACATTTTTGCCCTTGATCCCCCTCTGGCATGCCACTGTCCAGGTCGTTGCACCCTTTAAACAACTTTAAAATCATTTTTCTGGCCAGAAATGTCTTTTCTAGATGTTAAAGTTCGCCTTCCCATTGAAGTCTATGGGGTTCGCGAACCGTTCGGGAACCGCTCGCATTTTTGCGCAAGTTCGCGAATATGTTCGCGAACTTTTTTTCCGACGTTCGCTACATCCCTAATCATTACAGGGGACCTGGCACCCTAAGGGTAGAGGCAGACGAGAAGATTTGGGGAGATTAGTCACCTGGCGACAAATCGCCTCTTCTTCGGGCGACTAATCTCCCATCCCTGCTGGCTATTATCTAAATCGCCGTATGGATGGCACTCACATCGTTTAGCTTTCTGAAGTCAGTATAATTAACCCTCACTGCAGGCAAAACAATTCTATTGTGTTGGGGGTTTTTTTAGGTTCAAATGATTTTAGTAGATTTAAGGGCACATTTAATAAAACACTTTGTTTTGGAAAACAAATCCGACCAAACTCCCTTCAACCATATTAGTTAATTTATCAATAATTTTTCAAGAAAAAATCTGAGCGACAAAACACCACTGCAGAATCGAACGCCAAATCAAAACGTACCAGTAAAAACTTTTTTGACTTTTTGGGATGATCGTCTGAAAATCCCACATTTTTGGGATTATCCAGCACAGCTCACGATGTCATGAAACAACTTCCGGGACATCTGTCATTGACTTCTACATGACCTTGACAGGTTTGAGATGGAGTATTTTCAGATTTAGATTTTTAGCAGCTTTGGGGTATGATAAATCTCTAAAAAAAAATTAGGGTTTTGTCCCCACATTTTTCCCCTAAAACTTTCAACCAGAAAAAAATTGAGATTTAATAAATGGGCCCCTTAATGTATGGAGATAAAAATTATAGAAATATCCTTTATCTGGAAAAACCAAGGTCCCAAAAATTCTGGATAACCAGTCATATACCTGTCTGTGGCATAAATAATTTACCAATTTCCTGTACCTTGTCAAAAATATGCACTACAGATGTTGTCTTAGTAAATTTTCTTTCAACTTCAACATTTTAAAGGGGTTTTTAACCTTCCAACCTCATTTTTTAATTTTAGTTGTTTGCAGATTGTTCACAGAAATAAAGACTTTTTTTCTATTGCATTTCAATGTTTAATTTTTTTTACTGTTTTTCCAGAAGTGTAAAGTGCAATATTCCTGTCTCTGATGTTTCAGTCTGGCCGCTCAGTTATTCTGTTGCAGATTCTGAACTGTTAAATTTTGTAACATTTAGTTGATACATTTACATAGTATTGGCAACTATTATGTCAATTCTAACAGCTGCCTGAAATGAAACTCAGGGATTCTGCTCAGCAGGGACAAATATAACAAATGTATCAACTAAATGTATCAATTTAGAACAGTTTACAGAGTTGGAAACCCCCCTCCCTCCCACAGCTGCTTTAGAAAGACACAAGAAGGTAAAAAATGAAACTTTAAACACGGTCACAAATAGAAAATAGTAAGTAAGTCTTTATTTCTGGTGATCTATCTTAAAAAAACTGAACTGAAAAAAGTATTGGAAAGTGAATAAACCCTTTAAAGGAGAACCAACCCCTTGCTAATAACCCCTACCCCCCTGCACTACATAGACCCCCCCCCCACCTGCTCCCCCCAGCATTGGTGTTCCCTTTGGTAAATAACCCTAACTATTTACTTACCCCTCGGTGCAGATTCAGGGCATCTGAGTTCACAGTCATCATCTGCTTCTCTTCAGTAATCTTCAAGAATAGAGTGGCATATCAGCGCATGTGCAGTTGGAGCAATCTTCTGTTTCCCGACAACTGCACATGCGCCGAAAAGCACGGAATTTGCCAAAGTGCCGGTAGAAGACCCGAAGATTGCCAAAGAGAAAAAGATGGCACCCGCGAACTCCGATGCCCTGAATCTGCACCGAGGGGTAAGTAAAGAGTTAGGGGCATTTACCAAAGCTACCACCTAGGCTGTGGGGGACCAGAGAGGGGGGTCTATGTAGGGTAGGGGGGTAGGGGTTTTTATTAGCAAAGGTTTGGTTAGGCATATGTAATAAATGCAAGGTTATGCACTTTGGCAGTGTGTTGGGAGTTTCCTTAAATGAGAAGGATCTAGGGATTTTTGTAGATAACAAGTTGCCTAATTCTGGACAGTATCATTCTGTGGCTACTAAAGCAGCAAATAAAGTTCTGTCTTGCATAAAAAAGGCCATTAACTCAAGGGAGGAAAACATAATTATGCCTCTTTATAGGTCCCTGGTGAGACCTCATCTGGAGTATGCAGTGCAGTTTTGGACTCCAGTCCTTAAGAGGGATATACATGAGCTGGAGAGAGTGCAGAGACTAAGTGCAACTAAATTGGTTAGAGGGATGGAAGACTTAAATTATGAGGGTAGACTGTCAAGTTTGGGGTTGTTTTCTCTGGAAAAAAAGGCGCTTGCGAGGGGACATGATTACACTTTACAAGTACATTAGAGGACATTAGAGGACATTATAGACAAATAGCAGGGGACCTTTTTACCCATAAAGTGGATCACCGTACCAGAGGCCACCCCTTTAGACTAGAAGAAAAGAACTTTCATTTGAAGCAACGTAGGGGGTTCTTCACAGTCAGGACAGTGAGGTTGTGGAATGCACTGCCAGGTGATGTTGTGATGGCTGATTCAGTTAATGCCTTTAAGAATGGCTTGGATGATAGAATTTATGTGAAAGTAGGGAGGGGTGTGTGTATGGATGCTGGGTTTTCATTTGGAGGGGTTGAACTTGATGGACTTTGTCTTTTTTCATCCCAATTTAACTATGTAACTATATGTATGGCTAGCAAAGCAGACAGCTAGTAGTCAGGGCACATTGAAATCAGCCATGCAGCGTGTGCATAAAGTGAATACTATTGAGTATTTTCAGCTTGTGAGCTTCAAATGGGATCTCCAAAGAAATAGTAGTACAATTTCATTTCTAAGCTAAAATAATTCTACTCTAGGTTGCAAGAGGAGTTATAGTTAAAGGAGTGTTAACTTTTAAGTATGTTATAGAACAGCAAATTTTAAGCAACTTTCTAAATGTTTGCTTTTTACTCGTTTTTGCATTATTAACCTTCTTCTTGTGACACTTCCCAGGTTTTAAATGGGGGTTTCTGACCACTGTTTCTCATGTTTCTATTCAGACCCTCTCCTATTCATATTCAAGTCTCTTGCTAAAATCAATGCACGGTTGCTAGGGTAATTTGTACATTAGAAACCAGATTGCTGAAACTGCAAAGCCTCTAAATAAAAGTAAAAACCACAAATGAAAAAAAAATTAATTGCATATTGTCTCAGAATATCACTCTCTACATCATACTAAAAGTTAATCTAAAGGTGAAGAGCCCCTTTAAGGTGCAGCTCAATGGGGTAGGAATGTTCAGAAATGGAAGGAGTAGACGACCGTTGCTGTTGTTATATTATTAGTGACGCAGAATAACCCGAGGATAATGTCACACATGCCAGTTTCTAGGACAGCAAAACAAACGCCCAATACCACATTGAAGCCATTGTGTGTAATACAGTTACATATTTAAGCCAGGTTGAAAAAACGGCCAAAACCCATCAAGTTCAACCCCTGCAAATGAACCCCAGTGCATATATATATACACAGGGGTGCTTCGCCAATGAGGCGAGTTGAGGCTGTTGGAGAATAAGATTAACCCACAAACAAATCAAACTTGAATCAAATTCAAATCAAATTCGAAACGAATTTGAATCACATTTGAATCAAATTCGAACATGAAAGTCAGGAAGGCTGCAAACAACTCCAAATTGATCCCAGGACGTCCTCCATAGGCTTAAACAGCAATTTGGCAGGTTCAAGGTAGCACTAGTCAAATTTGCATTCTTAAAGGGCCAGTGTATGATAAATCTCGAAAATCTAATTTGATTTTTTTTGAAAAACTCAAATCAATTTTAACAATTCCCTAGTCGAATTTCGCAGTTTTGGCCATATAAAAATTAGACATTTTACTTTGACTCTTGATAAATCTGCCCATTAAGGAATGAAGATCTAAATTACAGAAAGATCTGTTATCCAGAAAACCCCAGGTCCCAAGCATTCTGAATGTTAGTTTTCATGTATTTACAGTTATGGGTTTGGCTGCGATAAAAAGATGCTTCAAACAAGACTGCATTATATGCCCTGTATATACAGTAATACACAATATGAAGCAGCCCCTGCTGGAGCAGTGCTTCTGTGAGTTCACTAACCATGAAATTATGTATGTGTTGCTGAAATGTATTACTCAGGGACGGGTCTGGACTGTCAATCTGTGGGTTCTGGCAAATACCAGAGGGGCTGCTGTAAGATAACATAGAAAGTCACTATTTATTTGGCTGGAGGGATGTTGTTTGGGCCTTTCTTTACTTGAAATGGAAGGGCCTATTTGAATCCCAGTCCAGAACTGTGCAGGGGCTTATGTATTTATACTTTAGATACTGATAGAGATAGAATGACAACGTTTAATCCTTTTATCATTAACACTACAGAACTCAACATTCACCCATACGTCTTGCACCACCAAAAATTGTTTTGTTTTTTTTTATCATTTTTGAGGTCTGATTGAGAGTGAAGTCATAGACAACTGGGCATGTGTATTAGTATTTATATACCTAGAAATCCCTCATGCTCTTATTATTTTGCATGGTAGGTGTACATTTTAAATGCAATGTTCAGTGACGCTTCTTGTGATTGCTGAGCAATAATATAAAAAAAAATGGCAATTTTATAACAGGCAGTTATTTGTACAGAAAGTATGATCTGGTTATGAAAATTGGTTTGTAATCCAGGTCTCCAAAAATAGGAAAAAAGAAACTACTTTGCAGACTTAACCAATTATTTATTTTCAATTCTGCATGAACTCATTCACGAAAAACAAGTTTCACAATTAGGGGGTTATTTATTAAAATCCAAGTGTAAAAATCTTGAAAAATGCCATTTTTTTCACTAGAAAGCTCAAATTTTTAGAAGAAAATAAAACTAAACTTTTTCAAGATTTATTATACCTTGATGCTACAAAAAGCCTGAATCTGAAAATCCGCTATCTCAGACTTGTTTAGGTCCTGTATAAGTCAATAGGAGAGGCTCCTATTAGGGATGTAGCGAACATCGGAAAAAAAGTTCGCGAACATATTCGCGAACTTGCGTCAAAAATGCGAACGGTTCGCGAACGTCGCGAACCCCATAGACTTCAATGGGAAGGCGAATTTTAAAAGCTAGAAAAGACATTTCTGGCCAGAAAAATGATTTTAAAGTTGTTTAAAGGGTGCAACGACCTGGACAGTGGCATGCCAGAGGGGGATCAAGGGCAAATATGTTTCTAAAAAATCCATTGTTGACACAGCGCTGCATTTTGTGCTGTAAAGGGCAGAAATCACACTACATTTCTAAACCTGTGTAATAAAATGCTTTAAAACGTCCGGCGTCTACATGCCAATCAAGTCGTGTAAAGGTTACAGCCTGTTCACACGCAAAGACGAAACGCGGCGCTTACTGCAACGCAAAAATACGCAAAGAGCTTTAATGAATGATACCGTCAAGTGAGCAAATGATAGTTGTTAATTACTAGTTGAGCTTGTCACCTCCAGGATGTTCGTCCTGTTGGTGGCAATATTTCTGTAGTGGTGTGTTTAGCAGTCACCGTGCTTGTGCGCACGTGCACGGTCAGGCAGAGGTAATTCAATGTACAGTGAAGTGAACCAAAAAACACTGATTCTGCAGTGTGGGCCCAGTTTTGGTCTACTTTATTGATCACCTGCGGTGACCATAAAAGATGCGATTTTGCCACTGTTGCAGAACCCTGAAAAATTAGGCATGTGTACTTTCCTGAAAAATTATGTTTTTTTTGTCGCAGCCACTGAACCAGAAGGCCAGAAACAATATGCCATATAAATGCTGAAAATATTAATTTTTTTTTGTCGCAGCCACTGCAGCACAGAGGCCAGAAAAAATATGCCATATAAATGCAAACAATATTAATTTTTTTTTGTCGCAGCCACTGCAGCACAGAGGCCAGGAAAAATATGCCATATAAATGCTGAAAATATTAATTTTTTTTTGTCGCAGCCACTGCAGCACAGAGGCCAGGAAAAATATGCCATATAAATGCTGAAAATATTCATTTTTTTTTGTCGCAGCCACTGCAGCACAGAGGCCAGGAAAAATATGCCATATAAATGCTGAAAATATTCATTTTTTTTTGTCGCACCCACTGCAGCACAGAGGCCAGAAAAAATATGCCATATAAATGCTGAAAATATTCATTTTTTTTTGTCACAGCCACTGAAGCACAGAGGCCAGAAAAAATATGCCATATAAATGCTGAAAATAGTCATTTATTTTTGTCGCAGCCACTGAAGCACAGAGGCCAGAAACAATATGCCATATAAATGCTGAAAATATTCATTTATTTTTGTCGCAGCCACTGAAGCACAGAGGCCAGAAACAATATGCCATATAAATGCTGAAAATATTCATTTTTTTTTGTCACAGCCGCTGAAGCACAGAGGCCAGAAAAAATATGCCATATAAATGCTGAAAATAGTCATTTATTTTTGTCGCAGCCACTGAAGCACAGAGGCCAGAAACAATATGCCATATAAATGCTGAAAATATTCATTTTTTTTTGTCACAGCCACTGAAGCACAGAGGCCAGAAAAAATATGCCATATAAATGCTGAAAATATTCATTTTTTTTGTCACAGCCACTGAAGCACAGAGGCCAGAAAAAATATGCCATATAAATGCTGAAAATATTCATTTATTTTTGTCGCAGCCACTGAAGCACAGAGGCCAGAAAAACTGAGGATTTACCTGGATTCAAATTAATCCAGTAGGGTTTGCACCCTAGTTTGTAACGGTGGTGGAGGGAGGAGGACGCAAAAGGACATCTGTGTGTGGAGTCATGAGGCGTGCAGAGAAGGACAGCTGCATGGGGAGTCAGAAACTCAGAACAAGTCTTCCGGCGTGCAGTAACCCTCCGAGATCCACCCCTCATTCATTTTAATAAAGGTCAGGTAATCCACACTTTTGTGACCTAGGCGAGTTCTCTTCTCAGTTACAATCCCTCCTGCTGCACTGAAGGTCCTTTCTGAGAGGACACTTGAGGCGGGGCAAGACAAGAGGTTCATGGCAAATTGTGACAGCTCTGGCCACAGATCAAGCCTGCGCACCCAGTAGTCCAGGGGTTCATCGCTCCTCAGAGTGTCGATATCTGCAGTTAATGCCAGGTAGTCCGCTACCTGCCGGTCGAGGCGTTCTTTGAGGGTGGATCCAGAAGGGTTCTGGCGCTGCCTTGGACAAAAAAACATTTGCATGTCTGACGTTACAGAGTGGCCAAAGTGCATTGTCCTTGCAGGTGCGCTCGTGGCAGGATTACTGGCACCTCTGCCCCTGGAATGTTGATGAGTTCCTGAAGTGACATCACCCTTAAAAGCATTGTACAACATGTTTTGCAGGCTGGTTTGTAAATGCAGCATCCTTTCAGACTTGTGGTATGTTGGTAACATTTCTGCCACTTTATGCTTGTACCGAGGGTCTAGTAGAGTCGCGACCCAGTACAGGTCCTTCTCCTTAAGCCTCTTGATACGGGGGTCCTTCAACAGGCATGACAGCATGAAAGACCCCATTCTCACAAGGTTGGATGCAGAGGTATCCATCTCCGCTTCCTCGTTATCAAGGACTGCATCATCCACCGTCTCCTCCCCCCAGCCACGTACAAGACCAGGGGTCCCCAAAAGGTCACCACTAGCCCCCTGTGAAGCCTGCTCCTGTTGGTCCTCCTCCTCCACAAAGCCACCTTCCTCCTCTGACTCCACTTCTGACACCTCTCCCTGCGTTGCAGCAGGTGCCTGGGTTCGTTCTGGTGATTCCGACCAGAAATCGTGCGCTTCCTGCTCCTCGTCACGCTGGTCTACAGCCTCATCTGTCACTCGTCGCACGGCACGCTCCAGGAAGAAAGCAAAGGGTATTAGGTTGCTGATGGTGCCTTCGGTGCGACTGACCATATTTGTAACCTCTTCAAAAGGGCGCATGAGCCTGCAGGCATCGCGCATAAGCACCCAGTAACGGGGGAAAAAAATCCCCAGCTCTGCAGATCCAGTCCTACCACCCAGTTCAAACAGGTATTCGTTGACGGCTCTTTGTTGTTGCAGCAGACGTTCCAACATGAGGAGCGTTGAATTCCAGCGAGTCTGGCTGTCGCAAATCAAACGCCTGACTGGCATGTTGTACCGCTGCTGAATGTCAGCAAGGCGTGCCATGGCTGTATAGGAACGTCTGAAATGGGCCGACACCTTCCTGGACTGCCTGAGAACGTCCTGGAATCCTGGGTACTTTGAGACAAAACGTTGGACTATTAAATTCAGAACATGTGCCATGCAGGGCACATGTGTTAAATTGCCCAGTCTCAGTGCTGCCAACAGATTGCTTCCATTGTCACACACCACTTTTCCGATCTTCAGTTGGTGTGGGGTCAGCCACCGATCGGCCTGTGACTGCAGAGATGACAGGAGTACAGATCCGGTATGGTTTCTGCTTTCCAGGCACGTCATCCCCAAGACAGCATGACAACGGCGTACCTGGCACGTCGAATAGCCTAGGGGGAGCTGGGGGTGCACAGGTGTGGAGGAGGAGGACCCAGCAGCAGAGGAGGAAGAAGAGGAAGAAGACGAGGTAGAGAGCGAAGGAGGAGTAGAGGTGGTGGCAGAACCGCGTGCAATCCGTGGCGGTGACACCAACTCCACTGTCGTTGTTGAGCCACACATTCCCTGCTTCCCAGCCATTACCAAGTTCACCCAGTGGGCAGTGTAGGTGACATACCTGCCCTGACCATGCTTGGAGGACCATGCGTCAGTAGTCATATGGACCTTTGGCCCAACACTAAGTGACAGAGATGCGGTGACTTGGCTCTGCACATGGTGGTACAGGTGTGGTATTCCCTTTTTTGAAAAAAAATTGCGGCTGGGTACCTTCCACTGCGGTGTCCCAATTGCTACAAATTTGCGGAAGGCCTCAGAGTCCACCAGCTGGTATGGTAAAAGCTGGCGGGCTAAGAGTGCAGACAAGCCAGTTGTCAGACGCCGGGCAAGGGGGTGACTCGCAGACATTGTCTTCTTACGCTCAAACATGGCCCTCACAGAAACTTGGCTGGGGGCAGATGACTGGGAATGGGAACTGGTGGTCAAGGTGGAAGGCGGAGTGGAGGGTGGTTCAGACGGGTCAAGGACAGCAGAGGTAGAGCAGTAAGATGCTGGACCAGAAGGAGGGTGGCTTTTAGTTTACCTGTTGCCTTTGAGGTGTTGCTCCCAAAGTGCTTTGTGCTTGCCGTTCATGTGCCTTCGCATAGAAGTTGTACCTATGTGGCTGTTGGGCTTCCCAAGACTCCGTTTCTGACTGCACTCATTGCAAATTACAACGCTTTTGTCAGAGGCACACACATTAAAAAAATCCCACACTGCTGACCTTTTTGAAGCTGGCAATCTGGCGGTAACAGTAGAAGTTGGCGGCGTTGGCGGCAATGGCGGGTGCGTTGGCCGGCTGACCACAGGTTCCGATACATGTTGTTGCCCTACTGTTCCCTGCGAACTGTCCTCCCTGCTTCTTCCAAGTCTTATTCTCCTCCTGCCTCTCTGACTCTCCGTCTCTCCATCTGAACTATCCTCCTCTTGCTCTCTTCTACTGGGCACCCACAAAACATCAATCTCCTCATCATCATTCTCCTCAGATGCATCAATTTCTTCTGACAGCTCACAGAAAGAAGCAGCAGCGGGGACCTCCTCATCACTCATTATGTCCATCTCTGTTGTGTTCTCTGCCAGAATTAAATCTGGTGTAACGTCCTCATCTCCTTCATCTTCTTCTGCCAATAATGGTTGCGCATCACTCAGTTCAAGAAACTCATGTGAAAATAACTCCTCTGACTCCAGTGAAGAAGGGGCGCCGGTGGTGGAGGAAGTGTTACGTGGGGTGGCCATAGCAGTGGAGGATGAGGATGTTGTGGTAAAGTTAGAAACGGTAGAGGATGGGGTGTGCTGTGTAAGCCAGTCAACTACCTCTTCAGCATTTTGGGAGTTCAGGGTCATTGCCTTTTTAAAACTGGGCAATTTCCTAGGGCCACAGGATAGCATAGCAGCACGGCCCCTAGTGCCTCTGCGTGGCGACCTGCCTTTGCCTGGCATTATTTTTAAAACAACAACAACAACTCAGGTGGTGTTTCTGGAGACGGTATTATTATTGATATTTAGACAGAATGTGAACAAGCTCACACAGCTAGATGGCCGTTGTTTGAAAATGAAGAACACACTGGGCAAACAATGCCTACAAGGTCAACGTATACACTACTACAGCAGTGGATACGGAATATATTATTGCTGCTTGAAAAACGTCACTCAGGCGGTGTTTCTGGAGACGGTATTATTATTGATATTTAGACAGAATGTGAACAAGCTCACACAGCTAGATGGCCGTTGTTTGAAAATGAAGAACACACTGGGCAAACAAATTGAAACAATGCCTGCAAGGTCAACGTATACACTACTACAGCAGTGGATACGGAATATATTATTGCTGCTTGAAAAACGTCACTCAGGTGGTGTTTCTGGAGACGGTATTATTATTGATATTTAGACAGAATGTGAACAAGCTCACACAGCCAGATGCCCGTTGTTTGAAAATGAAGAACACACTGGGCAAACAAATTGAAACAATGCCTGCAAGGTCAACGTATACACTACTACAGCAGTGGATACGGAATATATTATTGCTGCTTGAAAAACGTCACTCAGGTGGTGTTTCTGGAGACGGTATTATTATTGATATTTAGACAGAATGTGAACAAGCTCACACAGCTAGAGGGCCGTTGTTTGAAAATGAAGAACACACTGGGCAAACAATGCCTACAAGGTCAACGTATACACTACTACAGCAGTGGATACGGAATATATTATTGCTGCTTGAAAATGTCACTCAGGCGGTGTTCCTGGAGACGGTATTATTATTGATATTTAGACAGAATGTGAAAAAGCTCACACAGCTAGATGGCCGTTGTTTGAAAATGAAGAACACACTGGGCAAACAAATTGAAACAATGCCTGCAAGGTCAACGTATACACTACTACAGCAGTGGATACGGAATATATTATTGCTGCTTGAAAAACGTCACTCAGGTGGTGTTTCTGGAGACGGTATTATTATTGATATTTAGACAGAATGTGAAAAAGCTCACACAGCTAGATGGCCGTTGTTTGAAAATGAAGAACACACTGGGCAAACAATGCCTACAAGGTCAACGTATACACTACTACAGCAGTGGATACGGAATATATTATTGCTGCTTGAAAAACGTCACTCAGGCGGTGTTCCTGGAGACGGTATTATTATTGATATTTAGACAGAATGTGAAAAAGCTCACACAGCTAGATGGCCGTTGTTTGAAAATGAAGAACACACTGGGCAAACAAATTGAAACAATGCCTGCAAGGTCAACGTATACACTACTACAGCAGTGGATACGGAATATATTATTGCTGCTTGAAAAACGTCACTCAGGTGGTGTTTCTGGAGACGGTATTATTATTGATATTTAGACAGAATGTGAAAAAGCTCACACAGCTAGATGGCCGTTGTTTGAAAATGAAGAAAACACTGGGCAAACAATGCCTACAAGGTCAACGTATACACTACTACAGCAGTGGATACGGAATATATTATTGCTGCTTGAAAAACGTCACTCAGGTGGTGTTTCTGGAGACGGTATTATTATTGATATTTAGACAGAATGTGAACAAGCTCACACAGCTAGATGGCCGTTGTTTAAAATGAAGAACACACTGGGCAAACAAATTGAAACAATGCCTACAAGGTCAACGTATACACTACTACAGCAGTGGATACGGAATATATTATTGCTGCTTGAAAAACGTCACTCAGGTGGTGTTTCTGGAGACGGTATTATTATTGATATTTAGACAGAATGTGAAAAAGCTCACACAGCTAGATGGCCGTTGGTTGAAGAACACACTGGGCAAATAATGCCTGCAAGTGCACTACTATTGGTGCACTACTATGAAGAACAGCAAACAGCACTGTACACGTTAAAGAACAGTAAGATAAGTAAAATAAAAAAAAATTATATGTATATTAAAAAAAAAAAATTCTCGGGTTGGTGCTGCTGAACTACTAGGAGCAGCACAGTAGCACACCAGTCCCACTCCCCAACACTGCTAGACTAATAGCACTGGGCTCTTATTGTAGCAACTAGCAAAGTAAAAAAACAAAAAAGAAAATAAAAGCAGTCCTTACAAGGACTATTGGGTTATTACAGCAGTCAGCAGATGAGATCAGAAGAGATCAGTGCCCACAGCAGGCAGCTACATACAGAGCACTGCAGTAGAAGGTAGATTACTAGCCAGCAAAGCTACCTAACCTAAAATGTCCCTCAAATCCCTGCAGACTTCTGTCCCTCCAATACAGAGCAGTATCAAGTAGATTACTAGCCAGCAAACTTACTATCAACTGTCCCTCAAATCAGTTAAATCACTAACAGCTCTCTCCCTACACTAGCTCTTCCAAGCACACACAGGCAGAATGAAAAAACGCTGCAGGGCTTCAGTTTATATATGGAAGGGGAGTGGTCCAGGGGGTGTGGGGGTGGTCCAGGAGGGAGAGCTTCCTGATTGGCTGCCATGTATCTGCTGGTCTGGGGTGAGAGGGCAAAAAAAAGCGCCAGGTAAGGCGAACCCAAAATGGCGAACGTCGCGCGACGTTCGCGAACATTCGGCGAGCGCGAACACCCGATGTTCGCGCGAACAAGTTCGCCGGCGAACAGTCCGCGACATCCCTAGCTCCTATCTCTGCGCTTTGTGGTCTGCGCTGGATTTAGCCCGAAAAGCCAACTTTTTCAGGGGTTTTCGGACAAAAACTCGAAGAATTCTAGCCATTCAGGAAAGAAGCCAGAAAAATTTTGGGAAAAAGCCCAAAAAATTAGAGTCATTCAGGTTTTCGCTAAATTTTTGAGTTTTTACGTTTAAATCGAGAATTTGTATTAATAAATAAACTAAAATCGGGCATGTGAGTTTGGTCATGGTTTTTTTAATAAAATATGAGATAAATTTGGATTTTATTAAATAACCCACCTGTAACTATGGGGGAATAAATAATCAAAGCAAAAGTGAAGTTGTGTACATTAATTTTTACAAATTCGACTGTTTAACAAAACATTAAAATTATACTTCCCCATAACCCCTATAATATATTTATTTTAATTTAATTTAATTTTCAAGATTTTTTCCATGATAAGCTCGTTCCTCTAAAATGTTTAAAGATTTCTGTAAATTACTTTATAGAATCCACTACTTTTATATCGTTAAAGGGATACTGTCATGGGATTTTTTTTCAAAACGCACCAAAAAGAGCAAACAGATTTTTTTATATTTAATTTTGAAATCTGACATGGGGCTAGACATATTGTCAGTTTCCCAGCTGCCCCTAATCATGTGACTTGTGCTCTGATAAACTTCAGTCACTCTTTACTGTAAGTTGGAGTGATATCACCCCCTCCCTCTCCCCCCACCCAGCAGCCTAACAAAAGATCAATTGGAAGTAACCAGATAGCAGCTCCCTAACACAAGATAACTGCTGCCTGGTAGATATAAGAACAGCACTCAATAGTAAAAATCCAGGTCCCACTGCGACTCCTTCAGTTACATTGAGTAGGATAAACAACAGCCTGTCAGAAAGCAGTTCCATCCTAAAGTGCTGGCTCTTTCTGAAAGCACATGACCAGGCAAAATAACCTGAGATGGAGCCTACACCAATATTACAACTAAAAAAATACACTTACTGGTTCAGGAATGAAATTTTAAATTGTAGAGTGAATTCTTTGCAGTGTAAACAGTGTAATTTAGAAATAAAAACGACATCATAAAAACCATGACAGAATCCCTTTAAGTGTAAGGTTACCAAACATCCATGGTATGTTACAAAGGCGTAGAAAATGTCTAATTCAAAGTGACACAGATTTCAACACGAACCTCCTTCCTGCATGAGTGCAATAGAAAGATTTACATTATAGTTAGGTCTGGACTTCCTCTTTACTTCATGCACATATGCTCTGGACTCTGGAACAGTGACTTTAGCTTATATGAAATAAACTTTTCCATTCAGTATGTGTTTTCACCAGGTAAAAGCAAGACACAGGTACATCATTCGTTATCTGGAAAATCGTTATGCAGAAAGCTCTGAATTAAGGGAAGGCCATCTTCTATGGACTCCATTTTATCCAAATAATTAAAATTTTTAAAAAATGATTTCCTTTCTCTCTATAATAAGAAAACAGTACCTTGAACTATTTCCAAACTAAGATATAATTAATCCTTATTGGAAGCAAACCCGGCTTATAGGGTTTACTTCATCTTTACATGATTTTTAGCAGACTTAAAGTATGCAGATCCCAATTACAGAAAGATCCTTAATCCGGAAAACCACAGGTTTTCTGGATAATAGGTCCCATACCTATCCAACTTATCGGGAGCCAACTGTATATCAGATTTAAATACACTACTAGGGGATCTGAACTCTCTTTGCCCAACCAAACATTACTGCACTACAAATGCCATCAAATAGAACATATTATCAAGGTTTAAAGCATGATGGGAGCTGAAATCCAGCAATATCAGGGTTGTATTCTCAATGCAATATTACTCAACAAAACTTTTCTACAACTTTTCAGGAAATCAGTGACACCTGTATCTTCCAAAGAAACTGCCACCTTCTGGCTCCATATTCTTTATTCCCGAAGAAAGAATAACCCCATCCTAATATTGTAGGCAATAATTAAGAATATGTGGTGCTAATTATACTTTGGGCTAAAAGTTAAAATTATCTTTAAACAGGCCCCTTTATTGGAGCTCCCTATGGATCTGGCAGAGTCTCTGTCTGAGTTTCAAATGAAGGGTGAGTATGTCCTAATGGTCCCTGCCAGAAGCACAGTAGAAGGGGACAGCCAATCACAGCCCTGGAGTCACACAAGCAAAGCCAGGCTTCAGTTCCCTATCAGGTAAGCCTATCAGCTGTTTCTGTCCTGCAGTGCAATGTACAGCCTGGGAAAGGAAGCAGCAGGATGTGGAACAGATTGATGGGACTGGTAGGGTTTTTGCAGAAATTTTCTAATAAAGGAAGCAAATTCCTTCTGTATTCAAAAGAGAATATAATGCACTGGCACATTCTTGTTTTTACATAATGTCCTTGAAGATTATCTTAAAAATATGAACTAATTGGCACCTACATTTATTATTTGTTCTGCTGGCAGATGAAAATCATAAAACCAATATTAAATAAACACAAATGAAAAGCTGATAGAACAAAGGAAAAATAGTTCTCAATACGCATATTTTTTTCTGTTAACAACTATTATTACAATCCTCCATCATAGTCTAATAAATGTAATTGTACATTCAGGGCCGGGCCAAGGGGTAAACAGAGTAGGCATGTGCCTAGAGCGCAAAGCTGGGGGGGGCGCCAGGCACGCACCTCCTCTGTCCCCTACCCCCAGTCCAGTGCCCGACTCTCTGTGGTTTTTAAGTCTTGTTGCACTCCTGCGCATGCACGTGAACGCATGTTCTCGGCAATTCACGCATGCGCATGTTCGCACCAATTCGCACATGAGCAGAAACACAAAACAAGTAAAAACCACGCCTTTCTTGCGGCCCAGCCCTGTGTACATTGTTTCTCACTTTTGTCACATGAGATGATGCTCTGTAATGTGTTTATCATATTTAGTCCATCAACTAAAAAGAACATTTCAGGCAATATTGCCAGGAAAACTGAGTAGCTCCCTGCTTAGCCCTGCAAACATAGATAGATTGTACTGGGACCGATAAAATGTTTTTAACCTGTCCGATCAATTTTCTGACAGATGTCAGACGAAAAATCGTAAGATGTATGACCGTTTGATTCCCACTAACTTCATATAATTATATATTCATATATAATACACTAAAGCCATGAATATCTTGTAAATTATATCCTTATAAATGGTGAGTTCTGATTTCATCAGTTATAAACGGTGAGTTCTGATGTCATTTCTGTCACATGACTCACTGAAACCTGTGTATTATAATAAATAAAGTACCCCCAGTTGCAAAATATGAGGATATTAGAAGTTACCTCGGAGTTCCATGACCTGTATAAATGGTAATGAAATTACTCGGTAACTTATAATATCCTTATATTTGACAAGAGGGGGTATTTTATTCACTATATATTCATATAATTTGATGGATTGGTCGGATTTAGCTAAAATCGGTCATTCACCAAAGAAAAATCTTTGCCTCTATGGGGATCTTATAGGTGGCCATACACGGGCAGATTAAAGCTGCCGATATTGGTCCTTTAGACAGATAAAGTACAGAGATCCTTATCCTGAAAACTTCAGGTCCCGAGCATTCTGGATAACAGATCCCATACCTGTAGCTCATTGGCTCATCAACCAACCAAAAGTTTTATGACTTTGCTTTGGTTGAGACCAATTTCTAATCATTTCATCCTGTGTAGCGTATTAGAACAGAATGTATTTGAGATAAGGCTTTGAATCCCGTGTACAAATCTTATTTCCTGCTACCAACCTATTCATTAGTAACAGTCTCAGTCTGAGCTCTTCCCGTTTTATAGTACTGTTAAACTGCACTTCAGACTAAACACCCAGAAATATCAGGCAGGGAAAGTACAGTCTCCCATTTGACACAGTGCCTAGCCGAGGGTCACAAAAGCTGACACCACAACTGACTCCAGGCTTCCCTGAATAAGAGGCCTGTGTTACCAACAACTGTGCAGCTCCTTCTCCCAAGGTAAACAATAATTACATTGTGAATAATGAAGAACAAGATATATTGCTTTACACGTCTTCCCCAAATCAGTTGGCAGACTGTTCCCGGGGGAAACATAGAGTATAATGAGTAATGTGGAACGGAGTTTCATTGAAGGCTGGTTACCAATGACAAAACAGTTGTGAAATATTAAGACAGATGTAATGTTTTGGAAAGAGGTAAACACGCAGTATGTCTTGTTTAATGATGTTGCTGAGTTTATTAACAGATGTCAATTTAAGCAAAAACATCTGTGAAAACTTTACAGGACCAAGGAAAAGAGACCATGAAGGATGCCATTCTACTTGAATGGTTCGTAAGTATTTTTCTTACCCCCACTTAATGTTATTTCATTGCTCTCTGTATCTGTTGATTCTTTTCCGCATACTTGAATTTATCCATTATGAAGGTAGTCCCAGCCAAACAATAAATTTATGCAGGTACGGGATCTGTTATCCGGAAACTTGTTATCCAGAAAGCTCTGTATTACAGAAAGGCTGTCATCCCCTAGACATTTTATCCAAATATTCCACATTTTTAAAAATGATTATTTTCTCTGTAGTAATAAAGTATTACCTTGTACTTGATCCAAACTATATAATTAATACTTATTGGAAGTAAAATCAGCCTATTGGGTTTATTTAATGTTTACACTATTTTCTACTACAAAATGGGCGACCTTCACTACCATTTCATTTAGTTATTACATTACAAACATAATTACTGATAACTAGTTGGTGATGTTGGTGATGTGCCTGGGTTTTTTTGTTCTTTGCATGATTGTGTGATTGCATTACTGCACAATTTAATTTCAGGCTGCCCAAATCTGATAATGTTCACTAACAGGTGGCCAAGAGGCCTCACACCCTGCTCTGGGCTGTACCGTAATCTCATGTTGGTTTTCAGTCTACTGCTGATATGACTAAACATTGCTTAATCAGACCATGAAGAGATGAAATGATATCACAATTTAGCTTTAGGGCAATGTCACACAAAGCTGTTTCTGATACTCTCACTTAAATTGCCGGACATGCTTGTGATACCACTTCTCAGGCAATTTCAATCAACTTCCCTCCAATTTGTGCCTGTATGTTATTCAGCCATGTAGATTGTAAGCTCTAAGGGGAAGGGACCTCCTTCCTACTCTATCTCTCTTACCAGCTGGCACTTAAGAAGTGTGTACTTATATAAGCTTATATATATTTATTGTATTCATTTTGCTACTTGTCCTCCAGGTGTGCAGGCCTGGATTTGTGGAGAGGCCACCAAGGCCCGGGCCAAGGCAGCAGGATTTTAGGGGGCGGCATGATGCCCAACCACACCCACATTGGTTCAGAAACACTGGGGATGTGCAGGAGATACAATCATTTTTTAAATTTCCCGTGCGCCAATCCCCATTGCTCTGGCCCCAATGAGGAAAATTTGCATGAATAAAGGGAAGGGACAGGAGCGACGAACGTCAGTGGGCCTAGGGGCGCCCGATATGTAAATCCGACCCTGCCTGTGTGCACTTTTATATATTGTACAGCAGGGGTCCCCAACTACTGGGCCGCAGCCCAGAAGCGAGCCAGACACTCCTGCACTGGGCTGCCGAGCGCAGCACGGAAAAACGCGGCACGTCCAAACTTGCTGCCGACCCCGCTGACCCTGCCCCCGGCCATGAGATGAAGCTTATATTAGATTTTTCCTCTTTTAAAAGATGAACCCGGTTGCTATGCTGCTTAAAATTGCACTTTGCTCACTGCACTTGCAGATGTAAATGACCCCTCTTATCTTCCAACTCTATTCAGTTTTCCTAAATTGCAGACATTAACATGGAAGACAAAGGCATTCCTGTTCTGGTACTCGGTTTTGGAAGCGTACATCAAATAAACATCAGTTTCACACTCTGGTGTATTGTACAGACACTGACAGTACATGCCCGCTCACTGACTGCCAACAAAAGCTCCTTTGGTTTCACTTACGCAAACTCTGATTATCCAGTTTTAAAGTCAGGATGCAGCCTCCGGCCAGGCTTTATTATAAACAGAAACAGAATCTTCCTTTTCACATGTACAGTATCTTATTGAACAAAGCTTCATAGGTCTTTGCTATGGGAATAATCAGATTTCTCACCTAATTCTTATAAAAACAGATTATAGTGCCTGCTTTCTCCTAGGCCTGCCCAGATTTACTTGGTAAGAAAACAAACACTTTAAGAATATGATGAATTTCGAGGGCAGCGGGTTCCATCTTAATTTGGCATGCGCAACTACAAATATTCCCAGCTGTCTTTGCAGTTTGTGTTTATGGAATGAATTTTATCATTACTTTAGCTTGACAAAAAGTTGACAAATGTCTGACCTGAGCCAAGTCAATTAGGGTTGCTACCTGTCTGGTTTTGAGCCGGACAGCCGTTTTTTATGAAGGGCTGCCTGGGTAAAAAACTGCCTGCCGGGTTTTCAAAATAAGGAAAACCAGCAGGATTCCCTATGATTGGCACCGATCACCATGTCATAGCCCGCCCCTGACGACCACCCTGTGAAGTCCCAGTCCCACCCCCACAATCCTGCCTTTTTGTTTTTTTGTCTATTTGTGCCCCTGAGGAAGACCCTTAAGGTCAAAACGTGTTGGGCTCACTGTTATATTATTTATTATTTTGTATAATTTTTTGTATTTTCTTTACTTTTTTGTAATAAATTTTTCTATTATTTTTTTAAATTGGGTGTGCTATCCATTACTTTGAGTATTTATAGTCTTGTCTGGAGACCCTTATGGAGAGTCCCCTATGGATTAGCACCCCTCACTTTACTAATGGGTGTGCGCCTTCTCTCTATATTTTGTCCACCCCCACAACGTCACTGTTCCGCCCCAGTCGAGAGTTTGTATGTATGTATATATATATATATGTATATATATATATACATATACATATGTATATATATATATATATATATATATATATATATGTATATATGTATATATATATATATATATATATATATATATATGTATATACATATTTAAACTTCTCCATGATAAGGATAATTAAATTACACACAAGTATAGATGTCAAAATGCATTTCCAGCTTATCAAACAAAACACGAGTGATACTAAACTCATCACAGTCAGCAGTTCAGAGAGAATTTGTGCTTGACACCAGGGTTTCATATGACGGGCAGTATTCATAGACACGTCTCTAAAAAGTCTCTGTTGTGACCTACATTCAGGGATTGTGTAATGAAATGTTCATAAAAGAAGGAAGACGTGAAAATGCAAGAAAGTAGATTATATAAGCTTTGATTGTGGGCTGGGTGGGGTGATTTGTGGAAGCACAATAGCGGCACAGCAGAATAAGCACAGATGAGGCTTAACTGATGGGCAAATGTATCCCAATTCGCTGAAAATTCACGAAATGGTGAAAATACGCAAAATGCATTGAAGTCAATGGCCCTTTTTTCTCTTTGTGGCGAAACCTTGCGGAAAATTACACCCCCCGAGTCCCAGCAAACTCCAAGATCAAAAGTGAAAGCATGAAGCCAGGAGCTCTAGCCCAGTTCATTCCAACCAGCAGCCCAATTCTAGCCAATGGACTCTCCAATAAAAAGCCAGCCTGCTCTGTGTACACCAGCCACCATCTTTGTGCCAATGTTGTTCGGCACAAAATATTTATATCAAAAGATATATATCCCGAGGCTTGAATCCAGTAAAAACAATTTGTTTATTAGTGTTCACATATTAAAAAACAGATACATACTGACACCACATGGTTCACCTTACGCTTTTCGTACCCTCCGGCACATAGGTGTCAATGTTGTTCGGGGCATGAAATATGAGAAGGGCAGACGCAGTGCCTTTTAGGAATGTGGGAACCTGAAGACTGATCTTCTCTGCCTACTGTTTTGCCTGGAAAAGGACAGGACACCTTTCATTGATAACTTAAGGGCTGTGATTGTATAGAAAACTGTTAGCACTGGGGAATATAAAAACATTTTGGCTCATTTATAAACAATGGTCAAATTTGTGCAGTGACCCATAGCAACCAATCAGTGACTTTTCAACCAGCTGCAGGTGGAACAATGAAAGCAAACATTTGATTGGTTGCCATGGGTCACTGCCCAGGTGCAAAGTTGCCCAGTCATGAGCCACAATTGTCTTTAACTGACGCTGGTTACCAGACCTATAATTTGTCAGGTAGCAATAATTATAAGGAAAAGTGTGACATTTTATTTGTAAGGAGAAATATTTTGCAAATATTTGTAATGTCAACATTTAAAATGTTACTTCATAAAGAAGCCTCATAATTGGCTGCTGTAATTCTGCTGTTGCTTGATCTACAACTCCCAAATGTAAGGATTTGGTTTTGTAATTTGGAGACCTGGTAAATACAGTGGGGGAGGTTTATGGAAGGCTTAGATACCCTTTAAATGGAGCTTTGAAGCAATCTCACCAGCATAGCACTAATGGAAAAGGTTTATAAGGAGACACAAAAAGGCCATGTTCTCATCATCTGAACAGATAAACTAATACTGTAAATGCCCGCTCAAGGCTTTTAAATTTATTGGAGGATCAGCATTAACTGTGGTTTCTTAATTACTAGGATAATGAAGACATCCTCATAACACTCATACTGGGACATTATTAAAGGGGATCTAAAGACTGTTGCTCAACAACCAACTCCATTGTGCTGGACTACAAATCTCAGCATACTTTAACCTATTATCAAGGATTAAAGCAGGATCGGCGCTGCAGGAGTGTAAAATGAAACATTTACCAAGATTAACAGGGTTGATAACACCATTAGAATGTAAAAGAATCTCAGCTGATCTAAACACAGTTGCCTGACTGGGGCACCAAGGGCCCACCAGGGAACCTGTTATCAAGGGATGATCAACCACTAAAGTCTTCTTGATGAAAAACACATAAATATCCCCATGCTTGATTAATTGTTCAATCTTTACTGCTTTATACAGCCAAGTACACATTCTTTCTCAAACCAATTTTTGTGTTTTGTGCCCAGTAGGCTCTCCATGGGCCCTTCACATTTTATGCCTACTGGGCTTGAAACACGTAGGACCTATAGAGATGTTTATATTTAAAATTCCAAAAGAATTGCTTTAACTTCCATATCCGTGGCCCTGTGCATTTCCTATAGTTTAAGGAGGCCCACTTTTGTCTGTCTGCATAGATAATGGTTTGCTGCTCCCCGAGGGTCTGGGCCTGGTGCAACTGGACCATAAATTCTACCTGGTAAGTTATGTACACTGGTTACCAGTAGCACCTTTTTCTTCTTTTTGAAATGATGGAGTTGCCACCTGATTTAGAGGTGGTAGTAGCTCTTGGGTTCCTATGTGTCAATCAGTGTCGGACTGGCCCGGCAGGACACCGGGAAAAAACCAGATAGGCCCCGACCCTCGTGGGCCCCCGCCGGGCCAGAACCCTTCTCCAGATATTTAGAGTTGCAAAAAAAAAATCTTTTTTTCCGGCTCTGCGCAGCACGACGATGTTGCGTATGCGCGCCGAACGGCTCACTCCGACGCGTCTTAGTAGGGGGGCGGGGGGGCGGAGCAGGCCCCTGGACAGCAGTCCCGATGGGCCCCGGGCCCCCCGGTCCAACCCTGGTGTCAATAGTCACCACAGCTCCCCCTTCAGCAAGAGGAAGGCAGAAGTGCAGGGTACAGAGGGTGGTTGTTAATGGTACATTCTCTACTTGGAGTAAGGTTCTTAGTGGGGTCCCTCAGGGCTCAGTATTGGGTCCAACTTGTTCATTAATGACTTAGGGGAAGGTATTGTAAGTAATGTATCAGTGTTTGCAGATGACACAAAACTATCCAGCCCAATTAATTCCATCCAGGATGTGGCATCCTTGCAACACGATCTTGACAAACTGGCAATCTGGGCAGCTAAGTGGCAAATGAGATTCAATATTGATAAATATAAAGTCATGCACCTGGGATTTAAAAATATCCAAGGTACTTATACCCTTAATAGGACTGCACTAGGCAAATCCATTGTGGAAAAGGACCTTGGAGTCCTTGTAGATGATAAACTTGGCTGTAGCAAGTCATGCTAGTCAGCGGCATCAAAGGCAAATAAGGTCTTGAGCTGTATTAAAAGGGGGATTGATTCACAGCAGGAAGCGGTCATTCTTCCACGTTATAGATCACTTGTAAGGTCTCATCTAGAATATGCCGTACAGTTTTGGTCTCCATCACTCAAACAGGACACTATTGTATTAGAGAGGGTACAGAGAAGGGCAACTAAGCTGGTAAATGGTATTGAAAATCTTAGCTATGAGGAAAGACTGGCCAAATTGGGGATGTTCACGCTGGAGAAGAGGCGCTTAAGGGGTGATATGATAACTATGTATAAATATATGAGGGGATCATGCAATAATCTCTCTAATGCTTTATTTACCAGTAGGTCTTTCCAGCTAACACAAGGTCACCCATTCCGATTAGAAGAAAAGAGGTTCCGCCTAAATATTCAGAAGGGGTTTTTTACAGTGAGAGCTGTGAAGATGTGGAATTCTCTCCCTGAATCAGTTGTACAGGCTGATACATTAGATAGCTTTAAGAAGGGGTTGGATGGCTTTTTAGCAAGTGAGGGAATACAGGGTCATGGGAGATAGCTCATAGTACAAGTTGATCCAAGGACTGGTCCGGATATTTTTCCCTCTCTGAGGCCAATTGGAGAGGCTTCAGATGGAGTTTTTTTGCTTTCCTCTGGATCAATTAGCAGTTAGGCAGGTTAAAATGGATGTGTGTCTTTTTTCAACCTAATTTACTATGTTACTACGTAAAAACACATGTTGATACAAGTACCGTTAATGAACGAGGGTTTATGTTCAATCATAGCTGACTCATAGGGGTATATTTATCAAAAAGTGAAGTTAGAGATGGCTACAGTGAAATTCCACCACTCTCCATTCATTTCCATGGTCTTTTTAAAAGCTTTTTTATCAATGGGTGAAAGTGAAAGTTCATCCTTTGATAAATACGCCTTTCAAAATCCCATAGAAATAAATGGAGAGTGGCGGAATTTCCCTCTAGCGGACTGCAGCCATCTCTTACTTAATTCTTTAATAAATATACCCCATAAGGTTTTCCCCAGCAACAAATCAAATGCAGTAATTTACAAATATATAGGTTTAATACACTGCAGTGACTATAATTCATCCAATAGATCCATTTGACACTGCGCACCAAACATAGATAGGGTTAAAAGCAATGTTAAACAATTGGAATACTTTTCCGTCTATAATTTTATTATATTTTTCCTAACAAATAACATTTATACCTACCAGAAAGATTTTGCTGCTTCTCTTATTGCAAAATCCTATGAACTCAAATGAACCTTTGGTGTAGAAGGAAGATGGCAGTTGCGTGAAAGCTCTGCTTTTGCTTAGTCAGGCTAGCTGGCAGAGCTCAGTTTCTCTCTACAAGAGCAATAAATCAATCTTTAGTTCTTCAGTGTGTATTCACTTGATTTCCCAACCAAACAGTCAAGTAGAACTCAATATCAGAGAGATCGACACTAAATTAAAGTTGAGAATATAAAGTGACTTTATATTGGGGGGTTCAAACCATTTAGAACATTTAGGGGGTTATGTTTTAAGGTTCGAGTTGTGTCCACAAAAATTTGAGTTTTCGAGTTGATTTTTTGGTCATAACTCACAATTTCAGATTTAAAAAAAGTATTATTTTTTAAGATTTATTATACCCGACCTTGGAAATAGCTTGAATCTGAAAAATACACCATCTAAAACTTGTTGAGGTCATGTAGGAGTCAATGGCAGAGGTCCCCTGAACAATTTGAAGATGTTAATAGCCTTCATAATGTTCGAGTTTTTTTCTGAGGGTTTTGCCTGAAAACTTGAATAATTAGAGAGATTTGAGTTTTTCCAACGGAAAAATTAAAGAGATACTGTCATGGGAAAAAAAATGTTTTTCAAAATGAATCATTTAATAGTGCTGCTCCAGCAGAATTCTGCACTTAAATGGTATCTTAGTGAAGAAAAAAACTGGAATGGAAAAAACTCGATTCTACAAGTTCGAGATGCAAAATTCAAAAACTCGAATTTAAAGGGATCCTGTCATCAGAAAACATGTTTTTTTTTTAAAATGCATCAGTTAATAGTGCTACTCCAACAGAATTCTGCACTGAAATCCATTTCTCAAAAGAGCATTGTTTATATTCAATTTTGAAATCTGACATGGGGCTAGACATTTTGTCAATTTCCCAGCTGCCCCAAGTCATGTGACTTGTGCTCTGATAAACTTCAATCACTCTTTACTGTTGTACTGCAAGTTGAGAAGGAAAAACAGCAGCCTGCCAGAAAGCATTTCTCTCCTAAAGTGCAGGCACAAGTCACATGACCAGGGGCAGCTGGGAAATTGACAAAATGTCTAGCCCCATGTCAGATTTCAAAATTGAATATAAAAAAAATCTGTTTACTCTTTTGAGAAATGGATTTCAGTGCAGAATTCTGCTGGAGTAGCACTATTAACTGATGTGTTTTTAAAAAAAAACATGTTTTCTGATGACAGGATGCCTTTAAATTCGAGTTTTTGAATTTTGCATCTCGAACTTGTAGAATCGAGTTTTTTCCATTCCAGTTTTTTTCTTCACTAAGATACCATTTAAGTTCATTTGAGGTAAGAAAAACTCTAACATTTGATCTTTGATAAATAGCCCCCTAAAGAAAGAGACACACGCTCAGATTCGGGGAGATTAGTCGCCCGGTGATAAATCGCCTCTTCTTCCCGCCTTCTAGAATCTAAGTCGCTGGTGGGATGGCACTCAGAGCGCTTCGTTTTCTAAAGTCGCCCGAAGTTTCCTTGTGAGGCAACTTCAGATGAATTCAGAAAGCGAAGTGCACCGATTGCCATCCCGCCGGCGATTTACATTCTATCCAGCGGGAGGCAGTTCGGGACGGGGAGATTGATCACCCTGAAGAAGAGGAGATTTGTCACTGGCCGACTAATCTCCCCGAATCTGAGCGTGTATCTCTGTCCTAAAAGAAGATGTAAACCTTCCCTTTAATGAACTCTTTTGCACCCATTAGTCAAGAAATAGGCATCAGCCTTCTTTCCAAATTCAGAATCTCCATTCCTACTTACATTACATCTTGTTGCATGCTGAGATTACTGTGCAGTTTTTGCTTGCCAATATTATACTGCAATCACATTTAAGAAGGGTGGATCCAGTGCTGTTTAATACTTGGGAGCTACAAAAAATGTTCCAAGTCTTTGGTGACAATCAAAGAAGTGAAAATAAAGAGTAAGCGGCAGGCAGAATTCTCATGGGTGGATCCTCTTGCCCCAATCAGGGCATTATGCTGTGTTCATCTGAGAATGAATGTGAAACTCAAGCTATGGCTAACAAAATGATATATTCAGGCATGGAACCTGTTGTCCAGATTGCTTGGGACCTAGGGTTTTCCAGATTTCCATAATTTGGATCTTTATACCTTAAATCGACTAGAAAATTATGTAAACATTAGCGATGGGCGAATTTATTCGCCAGTCGCAAATTCATGGCGAATTCCCGCGATTCGTGAAACCGGCGCAAAAATTCGCCGGCGTCCATTTTTTGGACGCTAGCACATTTCTGCTGGGGAATGTGCGCCGGCGTAGAAGAAAATGGATGCTGGCATCAAAAACAGACGTCTGCATCAAAAATTCTGGCGCTGTTTCGCAAATTTTTCACCATATTTGCAAATTTCAGAGGAAATTCGCTAATTATTCGGCGAAGCGAAACGCCACCGATTCGCCCATCACTAGTAAACATTAAATAAACCCAATAGGTTGGTTTTGCTTCAGTAAGAAATAATTACTGTATCTTAGTTGGTATCAAGTGCAAGGTGCAGTTTTATTATTACAGGGGAAAAGGAAATCATTTTTAAAAATTTAAATTATTGGTTTTAAATGGGAGTCTAGAGGAGATGGCCTTTCCGTTAGTCAGAGCTTTCTGGATAACAGGTTTCTGGATAATGGATCCCATATCTGTATCACTACATGGCAACTTGCATAATGAATGCAATTCAATTATCAAACTGTCTTTGTCAAGCTGTAAAAATAAAAATGTAGTGAGCCAAAACAATATAATAGGCATTCAATGACTTAAAACTTGGGATCAGAAAGTCACAATTGGCACACAGTGTGACTGGTTTATTGGCCATTCATTGTAATTTCAAGTGGCAAACTATTGCTCTATGAGGCCACAATTTTATTATTACAGGTATGGGATCCATTATCCGGAAATCTGTTATGCAGACGGCTCAGAATTATGGAAAGGCCTTTTCCCATAGATGCCATTTTAATCAAATAATTCATAATTTAAATTTTGAAAAAAATAATTTCTCTGTAATAATAAAACAGTAGCTTTTACTTGATCCCAACTAATATATGATTAATCCAGCCTAAACCAGCCTATTGGGTTTATTTAATGTTTAGATAATTTGTATGTAAAGGTATGGAAATCCAAATTACAAAAAGACCCCTTATCCAGAAAACCCCAGGTCCCAAACATTCTGGATAACAGGTTCCATACCTGTATCATTTATTTTTTTATTACTTTTCTTTCTACTTCTCTCCGACTCTTCTTCCAGTTTCTCATTCACACCACTGCCTGGTTGCTAGGGAAAACTGGACTCTAGCAACCAGCTGCTGAAATTCCACACTGTAGAACAAACAAACATCACACAAATATAAATTCAACTGCAAATAGCCTTAGAATATTAATGTTTAAATCATACTAATTGTTCATTCAAAGGCAACCCTTGTTCCATGTTTAACAGACAAGAGAAAAGAGGATTGACACCTATGTAACATTTTTTTTTTGTTAGACTTTTAGGGGCTGAACATGGGGGCCACTTAAATCCTTAAAAGAGATATATCCCAGCATCCCTGGATTTTACAGCTAAATATGAATATAAAGAACAAGTTAAAGCATGATAAAGAACTCATAATGTTATAACATCAATCATTTGTTTAAGCAATAACGTGTATTTCTTGTTGTCATTATACAGCGTGATGGGACTTGGTCTCCAACATGCCATATGAACTCATATTCATAGTTTACTTTATTTACATTTTGGGGCAGATTTATTAAGGTTTGAGTTGATTTTTGATCAAAGCTCACATTTTTGGGTTAAAAAAAACTAGAATATTCAAGATTTATTATACCCCGACCCTGGAAATAGTTTGAATCCGAAAATACCGCATCTAAAACCTGTTGAGGTCATGTAGGAGTCAATGGAAGGGGTCCCTTGAACCATTTGTTAGCCTGCTTGATATTCAAATTTTTTTCGGATGGTTTTGCCCAAAACCTCGAATCATTCGTGCGATTCAAGGTTTTTTTTCGCCGGAAAAAAATGATCAATTTGAGTTTTTGGGTTGCTGAACTCTCTTATTCGAGTTTTTCCATTTGAGTTTTCTCTTAAATAAGATACCATTCGACTTTCGAGTGCATTCAAGTTTATTCGAGGTAACGTAAAAAAACTCGAACTTTGATAAATAACCCCCTAATTGTCAGTAAATATTGATTGACACTTAATCTGAAACTAGAAATGGCTTCATGTCAATTAATTAAAAAAAAAAGATTTGTTGACTAGAGACAGAGTTTTCCCAAGAGTTTATTGCTTGGGTAATCAACAGATTATAATGGACAATAATGTAACTTTTATTAGCTCACATACTAAGGATACACATACTAGGAGCAAAGAGATAAGGCGGTCATTAAAAAAAAATCGTTACGAGAATTTTGTAACATAGTTAGGATGAAAAAAGACACAAATCCATCAAGTTCAACTTTAACGGACAGATTTATCATGGGTCGAATTGAAAATACGAATTTTGAATCTGAACTTTTTTTATGGCAAAACTATCAAATTAAACTACAGAATTGTTAAAATTCCATTAGAGTTTTTTAAAAAAATTTGATTTCGATTTTCGAGATTTAAAATATCGAATTGCTGTTTTAGTCAATGGGAGACATCCTGGGATTAATTTGGAGTTGTTTGCTGCCTTTTTAAAACTCAAATTGAATTTGATTCGAATTTTCAGGGTCAATCCTATTCACCTGAGTTTTGAAAATCCAATTTTTTTAATAAATTTTGATTGGTCGAATTTCGAGTTTATGGGAGTTTTAAAAAAAAAACTCCTGTGAATTCGAAATTTGACCCTTGATAAATCTGCCCCCAAATCTATATGAAACCTGCCTAACTGCCAGTTGATCCAGAGAAAGGCGCAGAAAAAAACATTTGAAGTCTCTCCAATTTGCCCCAGTGGGGGAAAGAATTCCTTCCTGACTCCAAAATGGCAATCGGACTAGTCCCTGGATCAACTTGTACTATGAGCTATCTCCCATAACCCTGTATTCCCACACTTGCTGAAAAGCCAACCAACCCCTTCTTAAAGCTATCTAATGTATCAGCCTCTTGTTATCAAGAAAATCATTAAAGGATAACTAAAGCTTAACAAAGATGTAGACTAGAAAAGCTGCACATTATTTTTTGAGTTCCTGTACCAGCCCAAAGTACAGCACTTTAGCAGTAAAGATCTGTGCCTCCAATAATTCCCCCAGTAGCTCCCATCTTTTTTTTTTACTGACATAATAAGATCTAGAAGAGACTTTAATGAAACTATACAACCATAGATAGTATTATCTGACCCAAGAATAGTTCTAATAGAGCTTAAAATGTGAACTTTATACACAAAGAAAGTAATTCTAGTCAATACACTGGGGCACCAGATTTTGTGTTTATGGAAATTCATCCATAACTATGTGTGATAACTCAGGTGTAAAAGATGCTATTTTTAAAATGTAACAATATATCGGTTATAATATTTGAGTAATTCCGCTGTATTTTTCAATGACTGTTCATTTCATCAGGATTGTTGCCTGAGCTTGCCAGTTTTGAACAAAGAATCTTTTAGATTTGGAAATTAACCCAGTTTTATTCTAGGAACAAAAATGGTTCCAAATTGAGTGATGCCTTCATTCCACCTTCCAAGGGGGATTTGTTCACTCTTTATAAAAACTAGAAATGAAATATTGTTAAGAGAATGTAGAGCAAATTTTCCCTGTAAATCAGTAAGTTCTATTGGCATTAGATGGCATGAAATAGCCACGGTGATCTGTTGCATAAATATGAAGGATTATGGTGAAAAAAAAGTTATGTTATCATACACCGAAGCTTCTTTAAGGGAAACCACCTTTGATAAAGTCATTATACTCATCAGCAAGAGCTGCTTGGGCCAACTGTAGGCCAAACAATGTCGGTTTTGCCCATCCTTAATCAACATAAATGAACAATAACATCACACAGCAGTTGACTTTCTTCTCCTGTGCATGGAAAAAACACCATTCAGATACTATACTATAGAGCATTCTAACAAACCAGTAATGTTATTATTGACTGCCCTATCTTACCTGTACCCCAGCACAGTGATGTGCCACCCTGACACTTGCTTTGGGGACACCAACGTGGGGAAGCACAGCATCCAGTGCTTGATGTAAGCCAGTGGTTGTCAAACATTTTTAGTCCAAGTCCTACTTTTGATCAGGACCTTCATAAACTCCATATAAATGAGTGCAAATATAAAAAAGAGGTTTCAGGTGTATCTAGGAGAGCAAATGGCCATTGTCCACAATTTCACCCTAACTGGCTTTCAAGCTAAACCGCAAGTGGGAATCACTGATGTCAGACTGGACACCCTTTAGACTAGAAGAAAAGAACTTTCATTTGAAGCAACGTAGGGGGTTCTTCATAGTCAGGACAGTGAGGTTGTGGAATGCACTGCCGGGTGATGTTGTGATGCTGATTCAGTTAATGTCTTTAAGAATGGCTTGGATGATTTCTTGGACAGACATAATATCAAAGGCTATTGTGATACTAAACTCTATAGTTAGTATAGGTATGGGTATATAGAATTTATGTGAAAGTAGGGAGGGGTGTGTGTATGGATGCTGGGTTTTCATTTGGAGGGGTTGAACTTGATGGACTTTGTCTTTTTTCAACCCAATGACTACAATAGAAAAAAATGGTGTAAAATCAAGGAAAATGGAAAATCAGGGAAATGTATTATGCATAGGTGGTTGAGGTTTCACTGTATGTAACTATGTGATGGTCCCACCAGGGCTGCCACCTCAGGACCCCCCAGCCCCCACACCCCTGTCATGAAACCTGGCGCCGGCTTACACTCACCCCCCTCCCATCCCACCCCATTCCCCACATCTCTTTCTTACTTTTACTTGCAGCCACAATCGGGGGTGGGAGAGGAACAGAACAGGCTTAGATTGGTGGGCCCTACAAGGACCAGTTTGATCCTGACCCTGTACTGATGTAAACTTTTCACTCGTTTCATGCTTTTGACTTGCTGAAACCACTGTACTATTTATGGGCTAAAGAAATACGGCACAAAATTTACAAAAGGTACAAAATTTTGTTTAGTAAGTCATATGTGGCTTCTGAAGTATTCATGGCTTATTTAGATATTTCCAACACCACAAGTATAAACCATTGACCATGGTATTTCCAGGACACAGAAATGTTGTTTCAGGAAATATTTGATATACTTTATTTTTTATGTTTACAGGTGGCGGCAGTTGAGGAGTTGAGCCATGGAAGAACCATTTCTCTGCTCTACAGCTTTGTCTTGTGTTTTGGGTGGAAATGAGACTTTTCCCTGTGTTGTTATTTATTGGGCTGTTGCAGTGCAGCAAACTTTTACGACTAAATAAAAACAAGAACAAATACCTTCTCTGTTCTTGGAATTCTTGGAATAAAATCTTGTGGCAATAACTAAAAGGAAAATCAATGGTGTTATTCCAGTGACAATCTTTTGCAACAAACTGCAGTGATGGTTTATATTGAAATGTAGAAACATGAGAAAACTTGCATATTGCACAATAATTATCAATTTACATTGCCTTGATAAAGGAACCTATTGTCTGTTATCTGTTTTTGCAACTTCTTAAAGTAACATTTCCAGGAACTAACAAAATGGCAGCTCCCAGAGGTGATTTACAGACATAGTTATTAGGAGCCAGATCTTTGTTCCATGTCCCTGTTTATACAGTATGTTGATATTAGAAAGTGTTAAAAGAAGGGATGTGCTCTGATGTCATAAAGTTACAAAACCCCTTAGACATTTAGTAAAGAAGGAAGATAAAGAATTAGTCATATAAACAAACATGAATAGATGATCTGGTTCCAAACAAAAATAGATGTTATTTTTGCAGACAGTGGCATCAACACATCGATTGTGCCAACTGTTTTTATTTCAGCTTTGTATAGAACCGAAAAAGTGTGGGCTTTTAGAGGCAAAACTTGAAAAAAAAAACTCAAATTTTTCATGATTTATTATACCCCGATGCTGCACAAAGCCTGAATCCCAAATCCGCCATCTCAGACCTGTCAAGGTCCTGTATAAGTCAATGGGAGAGGCGCCCATCCCAAATTCAAGTTATAGTGGTCTTCAGTGGGTTTAGCCCAAAAATCAACCTTTTTGTGGTTTTCAGGCAAAAACGCGAAAACTTGAAAATATTCGGGGGAAAGAGAAAATTTTATTGATTCATTTTCGCTCGATTTGGTTTTTTCCCCCAATCTGATTTATTCGAGTTATATTATTAATAAATAAGTCAAGATCAGAAATGGGAGTTTGGTTGAGCGTTTTTTATTTTAATAATGAGATAAATTTGGATTTTAGTAAATAACCCCCTTATTGTTGGTCATCAGATAAAGTAGGCATCCGGTATCTGGAAACCCATTATCCAGAAAGCTCCAAATTACGGAAAGGTCATCTGCCATAGACTCCATTATATCAAACAATCCAAATTTTTAAAAATTATTTCCTTTTTCTCTGTAATAATAAAACAGTACCTTGTACTTAATCCAAACTAAGATATAATTAATCCCTATTGGAAACAAAACCAGCCTATTTGGGTTTATCGAATGTTTAAATGATTTGTAAGTAAGCGTAAGGTATGGAGATCCAAATTACAGAAATATCCATTATCTGGAAAACCCCACGTTTGTGGAAAACAGATCACATACCTGTATTATTTACTGCCCACTCATCAGACAAGAGTACAGGCTCCAAAGCATTGAAAGCTGGAGTGCAACTCCACACAGTAATGGATAACTAGTGATGGGCGAATAAATTTGCGGTGAGTTTCCACGTTTTGCTTCCAGCGCATAAATTAGCAAAACTGCCTGCGAAAAACAAAACCATCACGCATCAACATTCTTCGGACGGCCATCGACTTTAACACATGCGTCAAAATTGACGCGGGTGTCAATATTCATGTCTCACAAATTTTTCGCCATTTCACAAATTTTGCAGGACTTTTGCAAATTTCTCAGCACAGTGAAACGGGACAAATTACTAATGACTACTCTAATCTAAGGGCAACTTAGAGTGACTAAAAGCGATTCCTGACTACGATCGCTGCTTTAGTGATCATATCTACTGCTGTTAATGTGATTATTATTTAATCTTTCCCTTTGAGAATGTTTAACCTGTATGCACTCCAACACATGATGTTATGGTAAGAGACTGCCAAAGAGATCGCTATAGGTTGCACAATGTTATAGCTATGAAGAAAAGATGCCATCATCTTCAAATTGGTACAATATAACCGTCTGTGTTTCCTTATAGTGAAATGCCTGCTAGAAACATCTTGTTATTTTTTCAAAAAGGTCCCCAGGTGGGACTGAAACATCGGAACCAAATCCGAATTCTAATTTGTATATGTAAATGAGTGGTGGAAGGGAAAGCATGTGACATTTTATCACAAAACAAGAAAGTTGCATATGCAAATTCTAAGCAAAGCAGCATCATACATATGCAAATTAGGATTCAGATTTGGTTTGGCAATCGGCTGAATCTTTCACGAAAGGATTCAGGGATTCGGCCGAATCCCAAATAGTGGATTCAGTGCATCCTTAGTAAGAATCCCCTTGCATCTCTTCTCACTCCTGACATCCCAATTGGCATACAAGATTGGGGTATGACGTGGAACCCCACATTCTGCTCACGTGCATTTCTCACGAGAGTGGGCACAATTCTTTACATTCCATTCTGATATCACAAACAGTTGCGCCTATAGGCAGCACAAACAAATCTGTACACAATTCACTGTGTATCATTCACATGACTACAAATAACAGAAAAGTGAATAGAAATGGAAAAATGCAAGGATTTCATCTTAGAATGATGTTTCAGTGTTTGTAGAGTTTAAAAAAAGGACTTGTTGCACGCAAGATACATGAGCAGCACAGTTCTCAGGTTGGTCTGCGTCACAGAAGTGAATAGGAGTAATCCCAGTGATGATCATGGCATTACATGGATCTATTCTTGTTTCCTACTTGTTTGAGTTTAACTGTTATATAATTGGCAGCCGCACCTCAATCTAATCTCTCCTCCTTTTCTCTAATAGGCTTTTGTGTTCAGGACATTTCTCAGTGGGAAGAATAATACCAAAAATGTACATTTTTGCTCATGAAAGAGTTTCTTTTGTAGAACTCATGTTTCTCATGCTTCTATACTAAGGGCCTTGACCGTTTCTCTGTGCGTGTGACTCACGTTGAAGATGCGGTTTTGTGCGCCCCTGAACCTCATTCCGCTTTATTTTGCCCAGTTGTTCTCATCAGCGTTGAGCCCCATGACTCACACTCTGCATCATGATTATGTGATAAAAAAATAATAATAATAAAAGAGAATCTTAACTCACAAAAGTGTAGTTTTTATACTTGTATTCATAAAATGCATGTAAAGAGCTTCATATACTACACAAGAGCCATGAATATCCTGTACATTTTAATCTTATAAATGGTGCTTAGTGATGTCTTCACTTATAATCGGAGGTGAGTGATAGATGTAGTTATTAGAAGTCACCTTTGGAGTTCCATGACCTGTATGAACAGATTCATGGAACTCCTTGTTGACTTGTAATATCCTTATATTTTACAATAGGGGGTACGTTATTCACTACATATTTAATATTTTAGAATGCATTTCAACAGACTCACAATTAGTGATGGGCGAATTTATTCGGCAGGCGCAAATTTGCGGCGAATTCCCTTGATTCGCCGCCAGCGAATAAATTTGCGAAACCGCTGCGAATTTTCGCCGTTTCACAAATTTTTCACAGTTTCACAAATTTTGCAGGAAATTCATGAATTTTTTGAAGCCCCAAATTCACCCATCACTACAATCATACACCAGTATAGGTATGGGACCTGTTATCCAAAATGCTTGGGACCGGATAATGGATGTATTCTGGAATTTGGATCTTCATACCTTAAGTCTACTAGAAAATCATTTAAGCATTAAATAAACCCAATAGGATTGTTCTGCCTCAAACAAGGATTTAATTATATATTTGTTTGGATCAAGTGCAAGGAACTGTTTTATTATTACACAGGAAAAAAGTCTGTGGGAGACGGCCTTCCTGTAATTTCTGTATAACAGGTTTCCAGATAACTGATTCTATACCTGTATGTAAGGGCTCTAACAGCTGCTAAATGGCATCAGCAAACTTATCTATATCTCATATTTTTGCATTCATTTTCTATCGTATACAGTAGTACACAAATCAAAACAAACTGCTCATTTGTTGCTATAGGTTGCTGGGCTGGTATAGTAACTTTTAGTTTGCAACTTTTCAGTAGGATATTTGCAGAATATGTTTGGACATAACTGATTTCCTCATTGCTGTACTCACTCTTTTAGTCTGATGGGGGACCCCCGATTTCATGCATTGCCAGGCCACACTCCTCTAACTCTTCTTCCTTTATGCTTATAAACATATACATAGTACTATCGACTACAGTAGATTATTTTGATTGCCATATTAAGCATATCTTTAAAGATCCCAACAAACATGTGTGCTACTGTATTCCAGGTCAAATGAAAATTGAACAAGGCTTTTAAATTACCCAGCAAACCTCTGTAGTTAATTTTATTAAGTTTTCACTATATCCACTTCCAATATATTAATGAATATAACAAATAATATCTACGCATGGGCTCACTCTACAAGGGCTGCTGGGAATAAAACTGCCATATATTGTATATAAGCCTGTGATGTTTCTTAGTTTCAGATATGTCTCTCCAGACTCATATCAATCTGGAGAGACATATCATCCAGTGCCGAATTGTGCCAGGTATGTGGCAATGGTGATTCTGAGTTCTTTTTCTACCATGTTTCTTCATTTGTATTTCAAAGGTAAAGCAAAAAGGAACTTTTTGCATTACAAAATTATTAAGGGTAAATGTATCTAATTTATTATTAGACTCACTCCCTCCCTCTGCAGAAAGTATTTCATGGACATGCAAGCCCCTCACAAAAAGATTTCATCAGTAAACAGCCTCCTTAAATCTTTAAATACCTGCCACTCCAGTTGTTAAAAGATTAATAGTAAGGCTGCAACATCCACTTAATCACTTAGGATTCCTTCTCCTCATCTAACGCACTTGGTCCTTTCCTTGGAAATTGACTTTGGCTATTGGCTTCTGACCGTGCTCAGTTCTTCTCGGCTCAGATAAACTAAACACACCATCCAGTCTAGCAGCCAATAAAGAGATGGCATTGCAGGTTCCAATAGGAACTCTGCTCTAGCTGCCTGTTGCTAATTTTTCTCCATCAAATTATGGGGTTTGGGTGGGGGGGATGTGCCAAACGCATATACATAGTAAGAATTGACATGTCATTTAAGGCTTGGAGTCTTTAAACCTGCAAAATAATGAGTGATTTGTGCTCTCAACCACCAAAAAGGCATGTGCGTGTGGGACAAAGGAACAAGTATGACCCCTGCTAAGTATCTTAGGGGAAACAATCACTAGAGTCCAACTTTTTATTTTGGTTTTATCTCCGAAGCTGGCAAATGAAATGTGACTTTTAGAAAACTGATGGTTGTTAAAGGCATTGAGGTCTCCAGGAGTGTTACTTACTCCAACAACAGAATCAATACAAAGCTTCAGTAAGTTAGCATTTGAACCTCACTCTAAATGCATAATGCAAAATGAATATTCATCCATGTTCATGTTATGAAGCCTTAAAATGGAAAATAAATGAATGGGGCAGGAAGTCGAGACACATTGGGGGTTATTCATCAAAGTCCGAAATATCTCTATATTTTCTGCTACAAAATGTATTATTACATTTGCCCAAAAAATTTGCTTTGTGGGAAAAAAACAGATTTTCACTTTTTTTTTTTGGATTTTTCAGCAAGAAACTAGGATTGTTTTCCTGAAAACTTCTGGGTATTGCATGAAACCCAGCCCACATTAAAAATCATTGGGACTTCTCAACCGCGACAGGTCTTAGATGCCGGATTTTCAGATTCTGACTTTTCCATCCTCTGGGTTTAATACATTCATGATTTTTTAAAAGTCAGTTTTTATTAAAAAAAACATGATTTTTTCATGATTTTTGCATTCGGAGTTTAGTAAATAACCCCCATTGTGTATTCCAACACTAAAACATTTTGTCGTTGATGGAACACATGTGTGTTTGCCACAACAATGTATCTAAATGGATAACAGTCATTTATTGTCTTAGGCCAAGGGTAAACGGGACAATTCAGCTCGGTGGGAAGGCGACAAAGCGATCACAATCTGATCTCATTCAATTCAATGGCTCCTTTTCTCAGCAAAGTATTTTTCTCAGATTTTCTTAGGCGCCCTTCATTTGATGTATGTAGAGGCCTCCAGTTCCCTAACTCCCAGCGTCCCCTTCCTATAGTAGATTACTGTCTCTTGGCAAGGAAATACGTAGGAGAGATTTCATCCCCAGGCAGCTTAAATAAACAGGGACTTCATATCTCTCTAGATAAGGGAGATTTTAACCTAAAATCTGGAAATATTGCAATTTTCTATTTCATCTGTAGCAGTGTGGTTTTGCATTAACAGAATGTAATACATTTATAAAAGAATAAAATACTAGAGTTACATACAAGCAGAGGGAGACACTTCATTTAATGGATTACTGATAAAAAAAGATGGTTTGTCTCTTTTTTAGCAACAGTCCATAAGCTACACAGAGACCAGATAAAAAAAAGCTCTCATTCTCCAGTTTCTTACATAGTTCTTCCATTCTGTAATACGATGCACAATGAATGAGTCTCTGCATTCATGGCCTCTGAAAAAGTCAAATGCAGGACCTAAATACTAAACTAAAACTAAACTAAAACTATACCCACTAAAATCCCAGTGTAGTGTTACAGTACACAGAGGGCTTAGTCTGGAATAAAGGTTTTATTTTAACACTGTAATATTTATTTTTAAAGATGATTATTTCCTTTCTAAAATTCCATACTTTGACCCCTTTGTTTAAAAGGTATTTTTTAATAGAATCTCAGATCATACTTTGTGAGAAACTCATAAACAAACCACAGTTTGGGCAAGATCGGTGATTCTCAGATTTTACTGTCTATGTGTATCTGCAAGGGCTTTTGCACAATTTACTCCTTTAAAAAAATCGCCCCCAATATTGCAGATTTGAAACTAAATTGATGCTTGTTCTATGAATATGTTACCAGAGCAAAGATCCCTTTCACTTCCCAATTTGCTATTTGTTTATGATGTGCTTCTGTGCTCTCTACACCAACCTTCTAGGTCAACATCCCACCATATTCTCAAAAGCCTGAAAGCCGAGCTCTTAGGTGAAACTTTAGTCATGTCACATGTTCTATCTAGATCAGGGGTCCTCAACCATTTTTACCCATGAGCCACATTGGAATATAAAAAAGACTTGGCGAGCAACACGAGTAGGCTCTGTTTTGCTATAAACCTGGTTTTTATGCAACCAAAACTTGCCTCAAAGCCAGGAATTCAAAAATAAGTAGAGATGCACTGAATCCAGGATTTGGTTCGGGGTTCGGCCAGGATTTTGGCCTTTTTGAGCAGGATTCGGATTCGGCCGAATCCTTCTGCCCGGAAATCGCTTGACTTTATGTCACAAAACAAGGAATTAAAAAATGTTTCCCCCTCCCACACAGATTAGGTTCGGTATTCGCCCAAATCTTTCACGAAGGATTCTGGGGTTTGGCCGAATCCAAAATAGTGGATTAGGTGCATCCCTATAAATAAGCACCTAATTTGAGGCTACTGGGAGCATTCAAGGGGTTGGTGAGCAACATATTGTTCACAAGCCAATGTGTAAGGGATAACTTAGGGGGCACTGCGGAGGCAGCAGGAAGAAAGCAAGTCTTTCAGGCAAGAGATGGCTGAACCCACGAGACATATACAGAAAAAGGGCAGGAACAGGGTGACGAGGGTGATGAATCAGACTGGAACAGGTGCAGAACAGGACGGAGAGGGCGAAGATCAGAACAGGACAGGAACAGACTGGATTATTACTGGATGGTGCGGGTGTAGATCAGATCAGGAGCAGACTAGAAGTTTAAGACAGGACGGTGCGGGCATAGCTCGGTAGCAGACTTGTGATCGGGAACAGGAGGACTGGATAGCAGGAGAAGACTGGAGCAGATAGCAGGAAAGGATGAGATAGCGAGAGGACGAGGTAGCGAGAGGACGGGATAGCAAGAGGACTGGATAGCGAGAGGACTGAATAGCAAGAGGACTGGACAAGGCAGATCAAGATGAGGGAAGATATAGCCAAGGTCAGGTCATGGTCAAAGCAGAATAGGGTTACGGCAAGGTCAGGTTTGGAGTGAGGAGCAGAGCAAGATTCAGAATTGTCAGGAAAGCTGGGCAGGGCAAGGTCAAGGCTAGGTTAAGCAAGGAAAGATCAAGGTTGAAAACTGGACTGGAGCAGAACTGGAAGGGGAAGGAAAGGCAGATCAAGACAGGACAAGGTTCAGAGCCAGGCAGGACAAGACAGGGAAGGGTTCAGACAAGACAAGATAAGACAAGGCAAGGCAGAATAGAAAGGAGGCTAGAACAGGAACCTGTAGCAATGACACACTGCTAGGTTATAGGGCATAGACAGAAAAAGGGCAGGAACAGGGTGACAAGGGCAATGAATAAGACTGGAACAGATGGTTTCCGGATAACAGGTTTACAGATAAGGGATCCCATACATGTATATGAACTGTATGAAGCACATGTTATTAATAGCTTCTGCATTATTGGATACACGGTGCTCTAAGGTTTCACTATTAAATCAAGAAGCAGAATTTAAACAAATATAAGCATTCTAAATACAATGGACAACATGTATACAGCAGGAATGTTATTTTTCCTCAGATTTCAAACAAGGCTAATGAAAAGGTATTAAAAAATCTGCCCTTTATAAAATTTATTCCAATACCTGGAGCATGCACTTCTATATCATATTAGGTTTTTTTTTTGTCTTTTAAAGGTAATCAGTTTCCATACACTTGTGTTTTTTTTTTCTTAAGCACAAACCACTTCTGGTAATCCAGCTCTGCTGCTGCCTATGATAAAATCCACCAGTTGGGAAAAGCAGCTGGAAAGTGATGACCGAGAATTCAAACAAAGGTATGACCTGCACTAAATAAAGTAGAAGTGAAATGATAGGCCTATACTTTGAATGAGCTGGAAAAGCAAAATATCGGGGAAACTCATGACCCACCGTAAGACCAGACCCAGGCTGATCAATACAATTGACTCTTCGACCAAGACGTTTACAGGCCACACAGATAGAGAGTGTACAAGGGACCACACGTGATATGGCCAACGTTCTACAAATCTGTTTTTTTATAAAAGGAGATAACTCATATTTTAACAGGGAGAATACCAGCCACCTATTGCTTCAAAGGGGATCTATTATTGTGTGCAGCTTTTTTATCATCACATATTATAAAATGTCAACATATTCTGCAGTGTTGTAAATAAATAGAATTCTATGTACGTTAGCAAAGAAATGAAGAATGGTTAACTACTACTATGGGGGAATATTGACCTTTAATTCTCAGGCAGCCTAATGTAATTCATCATGAGAACTTAGTACTCTGCTGCAGGACTGCATGGAGGAGAAGGCTAATAAAGTTACGTGACTGCTTCATTCTGCCAAACCCCCTCCCTAGAGTAGATTCAGGTCACACAATGAATTAGGTATCAAAGAGCCCAACCTCAAATGTGGATGATCATATTACTTGGTAAGGAGAGAGAGACAGGAGCGCCAGGAAATGTTTTGGGTGTTGGAGAGGAACTAGATTCATTTGGATGAGCCTTGGGCTATTTAATCATTTGAAAAGTTCTTTCTCCACTTAAGAACAAATACCTGTACCATGAATAATCACCTGTAATTACTTAGACACCAGTTTATCTTCCTTACTACTCTGGAACTGCATCCGTCCCTCCCCTTGGCTGTGCATTGTGGTTTCCTTTCTTTTATTGGAGACAGCCATGTGCGATCATGTCCAAGGCCAATGTTAGAAGGAAAGTGACAGGATGAGCAACTTTTGGATGAATAGTCATGAATATCATTGCATAAGTTATAGGGAAAGTTCATCTTCAATATATCTTGAAGCATTAGTGTAAACAATAGAATTAACTTGGGCTTCACTTTGTATTTTCTTTTAATAGTTTTTTTTAATTCAACTTTTTTTGTTTGTACATCACTCTGTTTGCTAGGCCACCTGATTTTAGCAATCAGATATTTGGTCGATAGAGCCTAAAGCAAATATGGACTAAAGTAAAGACTAGGGAAGGGGTCTGTATTAGAGCTGATAGCTATGTTTGTTGACCAACAGTTTCAACCCTTGAAAAAACAGATTAAATGATGCCATAAGGATACCAGAGACTTATTAAATAAGTCATTAGTGGACAGTGTTGGGCCACACTGTAGCCTATGCAGTGCTGATGTGGTTTGTTCACAGCTATATCACAAAATGAAGGGATTGTGTGGGAGTGTGTGGAGAGTTTACTGAAGACAGATCTACCCAATGGTTTTGTATATTTCCTTGTTGACTGCTTAAAGGAACAGTAACATCAAAAAATGAAATTGTTTTAAAGTAATACAAATATAATGCAGTGTTGCCCTGCACTTGTAAAACTGCTGTGTTTGCTTCAGAAACACTACTATTATTTATATAAATAAGCTGCTGTGTAGCAATGGGGGCAGCCATTCAAAGTAGAAAAGGCTCAGGTTACACAGCAGATAAGCTCTGTAGAACATAATGGTGTTATCTGTTATCCACTATTTAACCTGTGCCATATAGGCTTTTTTAAAATTCCACCATTGCTACACAGCAGCTTGTTTAAATGAACTATAGCAGTGTTTCTGAAAGCAAACAGATCCGTTTTACCAGTGTAGGGCAACACTACATGATTTTTTTATAACTTTAAAGCATTTTCATTTTTTGGTGTTACTGTTCCTTTAATACTGGTACGGAAAAGAAACGACTTCAGCTTTGAAGACAAGTACTATTGGCAATGCACAGGGGCATCAATGGGGGTGGTGGTTGCTCCTTCATTTACCTTTATTTGTCTACAAGCTTGAACAGAAATATTTTCATAACCATCGTCAAATGGTAAATGAAGCTAATGCACTACAGTCCAGAAGTGGGGATCATTTATAAACACTGGGCAAATTTGCACCTGGGCAGTAACCTATGACCAAGATGATTGCTTTCACTGTTCAACCTGCAGCTGGTTGTATAAAGCTCATCACTGATTAGTTGCAGTGGTTTACTGCCCGGGTGCAAATTTGCGTTTATAAATGATTCCCACATACATAAGACAAAAATTGCTACTATTCAATTTTTTCAGAAAAAACTGTTTTATACTGCCCTTATCTGAACTGAACGATTTTTCAGCTATGGGACCTATAATTCAGAATGCTCAGTACCTAAGGTTTTCTGGATAACCTTAGGTACCTTCAAGGTTCAAGAAAAAGGCCCAAATATGCCCCGAAATGTCGGATTGATTTACTAAATAAAAGTTTTTTTTCATGAAATAGCAAATTGGAGTGCGGGTCTTTACAGCAAACCTATATGTGACCCAGCACCCGTAAATATTGATGAAAGTCCGGTTTTCAGAGTGTGGCTGCTTACCACTGACTCTCTCTCTCTCTCTAAATATATATAAAACGTTCACACCGTTTCTGATACACTTTCCACTCATTGTTTAAAGGGCTGATTAATGTTAGCTTTTATAACACTGTGTACAGTATTTACCCTAGTGTTCCTTAATTTAGAATATCTCTTTCTTTAGTTGCCGCAGTCACACACCCAATTCCATGTAAGTTAGGCTACAACTCTCTGGCTCTCTCATTCTCACACCTATTCAGTGGAGACTACAGAGACATTGCCAAGTATAATGAAGCAATGCAACACATAGACTTGGCAGCTGACTATACTGTATATAAAGGAAAAAGACATCAGGAGCTATATACATTCCACATGCGATGTTTCAGGGAAAAGCAGCCTTTTTTTGTTTTATGGTTAGAAATGTCATCAAAGGATCCTTAAAGATAATTTTGTTGTTTTTTTACAGTCATTTTGTGGCTGAGTTTAAGCATTTTTTTGAATCCCACCCTAAAATGCTTAATGAAGCACAAATGATGTCAACGCCCTGCCTCCAGGCTGCCAGTCTCACGCATACCAACATCATTACCTATTTCTTTTATCTGAGCAGTATGGTACAGCTGGTACGGTATGGTTTGAGCACATTCAGCAATAGCTCAAATCCGCTATTTTACATGGCTGTGAGTAATTGCAATGTTATGATAGTGTATGTTATTTATTTTATTATTTATTCTTCTTTATTTTAACATGGTGCTGCCCTGTTTGCCCATGCTCATCAATTACACTGATCCCTGCAACAGTGGAGCTTATAAACTAAGTTTCCTCACATTCAAACATTAGGGACCAATTTCACCAACCCTATTCCTCATTCCAAGGAACAACTGAGGAGAATCTTTTCTAGTTATCTCTCACTTTGGATCATTGGAGCAAAGTCTGCTTAATAGGAATCACAGAGTATTTCCTTCTTCCTCATAACCCTCTCCTAAAAAGGCATTTAGTTTACACATTATGTATTTGATAATGAATCAATTCAATAACATATGAGCTTGGAATGATTGGGGTGGAAATCTAATTAATCTATAAGGCTATTTGTAGGTTACATGGGTTATTGTTACACAAAGAAGCTTTAAAGGAGAAGGAACTTCATCCCGCACTTGGGGGTGCTCACTGGTATAACCCTGGGTCGGTGCAGTTTTCTGCTGATAGGAGCACAGGCCCGGGGTTTCAGGTAAGTAAATACAATCACTTGGGGTTGCCTAACATTTGGCACTCCAAGTGCAGGATGACTTTCCTTTTCCTTTAACTAGAAAGCACACCTCCCGACCCCACCCAGTTATGCCCAAGCAGTGGCAGGTACACACAAACCATAACCCTAATCACTTTATGACAAGTCCCATCCATTATGCGTCTTGAGAATCAGTACTAACCCTTGTAACTAGCAGCACCTGAATAGTATGAAAAAGTTTTTATAGTTGAAGGGGTGGTTCACATTTAAGTTAACTTTTAGTATGTTATAGCATGGCTAATCCTAAGCAACTTTTCAATTGGTCTTCAATTTTTAATTTTGTATCGTTTTTTAATGATTAGCCTTCTTCTTCTTCTGACACTTTCCAGCTTTCAAATGGGGGGGGGGGGAATTTTAAACTCACAGAGCAATCGTTTTTGGCTGCTGAGGTCAGGGCCAGAACTAGGGGTAGGCAGAGTAGGCACGTGCCTAGGGCGCAAAGCTGGGGGGGTGCCAGGCACGTACCTGCTCTGTCGCCTACCCCATGTCCGGTCCTCTCACTCCCCGTCTTCCTGCGGGCGATTGATGCTTCTGCGCCGGAGTTAACACGCGCATGCACGCCAGCGTCATCTTGCGTATGCGCGCTGGCGTAAACTTGCGCATGCGGCGCCTCGTTGGCCCGGGTTGCCTAGGGCGCCTGCCCAGTGTGGCCCGGCTCTGGCTGAGGTCAATGACCCCCCCTTCCCCCAATTTAAAGATGAAAAGTGGCAGAAGAGAAAGACAAATAACAAATACATAAAAAAAAATAATGAAAACCAGTTCACATTTTATAAAAAAACTAAAACTTAATTTAAAGATGAACCACGCTTTTAAATATAATTTCAAACTAACCGGGGCTGCACAACAAAGAGCAAAATTCAAAGAGAAAATGTAATTTTTCCAAAAAAAATAAACCAGTTTAGTGAACTTCCCCCTTTAAACTCCATAGCTGTAAAAGAGTTAATAGATACACATATGAAACCCATTTAGCACATACGCACCGCACACATATACGGCGATAAAGCTCACAACCAGAAAAAACTGTGAAAAAAAAACTGTAACCACATGTGCTTACACTTTCCTGTATCAGTCACACTAAACCTCAAGTGTTGGTAACACAAGTAACACTGCAGATGTTCAGCAGCAATGACATTCTGTTGTGCACTTGCTCATTTTCCACTGACACTTTTAAACTGTAGCTAAAATGAAGCTTTCTACACTAAAACTGTCTGTAAATGAATACAGAATAGATAAGAATCATAATTGTTGCATTTTATTTTCTTGGTGGGATATTTATTTTTAATGAAAGTGACGTGACTATACTTATGTCTACAAAGATATTTAGTTCAGATATTGAAGTGATACTGACACAAAAAACTATGACACAATTAAAATTATGTACTTTAGGGCAAAGACACAAAGTCAGATTCAGGGAGATTCTTCCTCGGGCGACTAATCTCCCCAAACTGCCTTCCCGCCAGCTATAATGTAAATTGCCGGCGGGATGACACTTGGAGCGCTTTGTTTTCCGAAGTCGCCGGAAGTTTCCTCGTAAGGCAACTTCATGCGACTTCGGAAAATGAAGAGCTCCAAGTGCCATCCCATCTGCGATTTATATCATAGCTGGCATGAAGGCAGGGGAAGCAGTTCAGGGAGATTAGTTGCCCCGAAGAAGAGGATATTTGTCGCAGGGTGACAGTGTGTCTCTGCCCTTAAAAGTTACCTATAGGTCATGTTGATTGTTTATCACTGATAAGTATGCTTTAGTGAGTAATTGTTACTTAAAGTTTCTAAACCTGACTGTTTTGCCAACCTGACTATCTTTTTTTAACCTACTGCTACAAAAATATGGCAGCCTCCTCATAAAGGAACATGGGGGACCAGATGGATAATGTAAAAGCATTTTGCAAATTTTATGTCAAAATTATAAATGCCATGAAAAGATTATTATAGATGTAAAAATGGTTCCATTTCTGGTGTCATTATCTCTTTAAGTTCTGCTCTGCATTAGAACTGGGAATTTTGGGTTTCTGCAAGGATACAACGTATAAGAATGACATGAGAAGCTTCCCAATATGCATTAACTTAAAAATATTCTGCTGTTATAATGTTGTATGTCATTTCTTTTGAAAGCAGTATTTGTTTATCCGATTCTCTTCAGTTTCTGACTCTTGAAACAACGTAGCAGCAGTCAGTCCTTCTTCATTTCTGTTAATCAGACGGCTTGTGCTACATTGTGTTTAGGAATCAGAGCTAAGTGTGCAGAGAATTTGGGGGGAAAACAGATAGATTTTGCTTTCATTAGCAATTACATTTATATCTAACCACAGACATTCTTTAATTATACATGTTTATTTATCAGAGGTGTCACTATAGATTAGTGATTTACAACCAGTGGCTTGTGATCAACATGTTATTCACCAACCCCTTGGATGTTGCTCCCAGTGACCTCAAAGCAGGTGCTTATTTTTGAATTGCTAGGTTGGAATTGGAAAGCAAGTTTTGGTTGCATAAAAACCAAATTTATGGCCAAATAGAGCCTTCTGTAGGCTGTCAGTCCACATAAGGGCTACCAAATAGCCACTCATCAATAGGGGAAAGGGGGGCACTTGGCCCTCCATGGAGTTTGTAAAAATGTTCTTGTTTGCAGTCCGTGCCGTCTGCTGCTGGGGGACCAGGAGACAAGCAGCAGATGAGGACTTTAATGATGGTTTTTCATAATAAAGCAGAGATTACCTATTGGAAATTGGCTCTGCTTCCTGCTTTGGAGCTAGAGAGCTGTGACATCATGCTTAAGACTCATATTGGTTGTGTATGCAAAGTCACATTTGCCTCCAATACTAGAGTCTTACTGCAGCTGTTTATAGCTGTTCCCCTCCGTAGCACCACCTCAACTTCAGCCTAGACGAGAAGTGCCAGAGAGGGACAATGATACGCCATTGCTGTTACCTGAGGTAATTCATTCCCTTGCAGTCGGTGGGTGGGGGTGAGGAAAGCAGTGGCTTCAAGTTCAGTGATTTACCGGTCTGCATCTATCAGTTCCTTGCCTTCCTGCGTTGTTCAAACACGATCCGCACAAGAAATCGATAAAGGGTTCCAAAGTTAATCCAGGCAGGTTTAAAGGACCATCTGAACTGTAAACTATCATGGGAAAGGGAGAAACTATGCACCAGCTCATTACCTTTCCTTAATTTAACCCTCTGTTTGATCTCATACTACTGCAGCTATTCCACTTTAACTAATTGTGAACTATAATAGAAAAAAATAATGCCTGGTGCTGTATATACAGCTGGAAACTTGTTCAAAACTTGTTCAAAACAAAACAAATATGCTGCCCACCAGGCCGAGGCCAAGCCAGCCCGGAGCCCAAGGCAACCCGGCCGGCCACATCGCCCCCTCGAGTGCACATATGCGCGTCCATAAGAATGTGCGAGCACCTGATATAACAATATGTTGAGGGGAGCAGAGCAGGCACAAAAGAGTGAGCACAGAGGTGTGGTGAAGAGTGCCAGTGAGAGGACAAGGATCCAGACCTGGGGTAAGCTGAAAGAAGAGGTACATGCTTGGCACCCCCAATTCCTTGTGCCCTAGGCACATGCCTCTTCTGCCTACCCCTAGTTCCGGCCCTGCTGCCCACACGAATACATTCCTAAACAGTTCTACTAGATTAATAAATTTATCAGTCAGCAATTTGCTTACATGTGATTAACTGTCCACAGAACCGACTGTACAATTTGATACATCATTTATGAGGATCGGTTATACCAAGCACGTTGATGCCATTGTTCTAATATCTAAATTGTATATTTATAAGCCAGCTGGAGCAATTTCTTAAAAATGGCAAGGTGAGAATAGGAAGGTGTACATTGCAGGTATTGTATTTGTGAAAATTGGGCACCTCAGCCCTAAAACTAACACCAGCCTACAGCATTAAAATCGTTCTTTTTAGAGGGACCAGTGTAGTAAGACATTATGAAGAAGGGTGCAGGGAGTTGGATCGAGAGAGCTGGATGGTTGTCAGCAACGTTATGTGTTTTGGGTTTCGAGATGTGTTTTGCACAGATTGGATTACATTGCAGCCTTTCTAGGAAATACAGTGTTCACATTACATTTTTAATATAAGAGAGTAATATTTGTGTGTGTGTTTGTAAATTGTGAGAGAAGCTGTCAAACTCATATTATTAATGTTTGTCTGTAAGAGAGACAGAGTATAATTGATCTTGTGTATCTATATAGTTAATCATATCAGATCACTGAATCCCTAAAAGATAGGTGGTACGTTTGCTGTTCTTTTACTTTTTTACTTTACTTCTTTACTCCGTTTATTACCCTTCTCCTGCCATTTAACCCTCTTTTTATGCTTTCCCTCATTGCATCCCATCAAAAAAATTGGTGTTCCATGTGCAATGTATTACCTTCTAGATATGTATCTTTGCCACCAAAATATTCGTACAAGTATTACTTTTTGCCCCCCCTGGAAAATTTTCTGTGGACTCCCATGCCACTCATATCCTTTATTTGGCACCTCAGGAGCTTTTTTCAAGCTTGTGTTGCTCCCTGACACTTTTTACATATGAATGTCACTTAGAGGTAAAAAAAAAAAAAAAGTTAAATAGGAAGCAGCCCCACGATAGAGTCCTGCGCAGACTGAATTTCTAAGACTCGAACCCACAACCTGCAGCTCACGACGCGAACTACAACCCGCATATTTACCCACTTTAATCCGCTACCCGACCCGGACCCGCAACTGCTTTATCCACAACCTGACCCGCAACCCACCGACCACAATCAAACAGGAAGTAATGTTACTGCAAACGGAAGGGACATCATCAAAAGTGGGCAGAGAGACAAGTTTTGTAAAAATTTGAAAAGGAGTAAAATATAGACAATATAACATAAGATATGAAATTTAGATGAGACCCGCAACCCGTGACCCACAGACCTGCATCTATACCCGCACCTGAAAATCCTACCCTCATTCCGCAGGGTACCCGCATTTTTTTTGTGTAACCCGTGGGTACCCGACCCTCTGCACGACTCTACCTCACGGTTGTGGGAGGGCCCAGGGAACAGGGGGGCCACGGGGTCTGCTTCTTCTATGGCTGTAAGAAATTCCCCCTCCCCAGTTGTAATCTTACATAACAGGAGTCAGCACACAAGCAAATTCAGATAGGAATGTGTAGCATATCCACCATTTTTAACACAGCTTAATAAATACTGTAGGTTGGCTGGCACAGATTTGTAATCCACCACTAGGTGCAGAGGGCAGTTTTTGCATCCATTAGTGCGCCCAGTGGTCAGATAGAAGTTCACTATTTTCTAATGAATTTAATTAACTCATTGCATGGCACAGCTCTGAAATGAAATTTCTATATAAACATCCTCAAAATGTACAAATATAAAATATTTATCATTGCTATCTGCTTGCGCGTTTTGATGGGGTTTTTTTTTGGAAGAAATCACACACCCTTAAAGGGGACACAAAACAAAAGTGCTTGTTTTCGCCTAAATGCTACATGACATTGCTACGTTAGTTATTGAACTTAGCACTGAAAAAATATTCATACAGGTGTGGGACCTTTTATCCAGATTGCTCGTGCCATGTGGTTTTCCAGGTAAGGGATCTTTCCGTAATTTGGATCTCTATACCTTAAGTCTGCTAAAAAATCAATTAAGCATTAAATAAACCCGATAGTCCTAGTTGAGATCAAGTACAAGGTATTGTTTTATTATTACAGAGAAATCATTTTTAAATTCGCAATTATTTGATTAAAATGGAATCTATGGGACATGTCCTTCAAGTAATTCTGAGCTTTCTGGATTTCTGGATAATGGATCTGTATGTCAGAAATTCAGAAAATTTTATATGGGCTCATTTAAAAAGGGGAAGAAACAAAAATGGCCAAAGTGCAAGAAAAAAGTCTAATCCTAGATCTCACTTCGCTGTATCATTGCAAAGCATAGAAAAATGTGGCGGCTAATAGCCAAGAATTGAAAATGCCATTTGCTATTTAAATGTTTGCTGGAAAAAGATAGCATTTCCCAGGGGTCGGTGGGAGTTTATACATCACATCTTCTGGGGAAAAGTCGGGTCAAGCGGTTACGAAACAAAGCTGGTCTGTTCTGCATTGCTGTGTTTCAGCCGATATACTACATGGGAAATATTTACATTCAACTTTTTTATTAGGAATGGCGTCGTTGAAAAAAGTAAATATAAGATTTTATTAACAGCACATAACGATAAAACCTAAAGGGCAGAGCCTGTGTCCCCTGAATTTCCTGCCTTTCTCCCAGCCGGCCGATGACAGAATTATGGGAAAACATCAGAATAACAGCGCTGCACTTTAACAAAGTTTCCTTTCTACACAAATCAAATATTAATTTTACTGCACATGAACAATGGCAGAATGTGACAATCACACATAACTGAAGAAAACTGCTTTAGTAAAATATACACCTATGGGACCTGTTACCCAGAATGCCCAGGATCTGGGGTTTTCCGGATAAGGGATCTCTCTGCAATTTGGATCACCATGTTTTAAGTCTAAGGGGGTTATTTACTAAACTCCGAATGCAGAAATCACTAAAATTTCATGATTTTTTTTTTTTATAAAAACGGACTTTAAAAAAAAAAAATCAAATTTTTTTTTCGGAATTTATTAAACCTGGAGGATGGAAAAGTCAGAATCTGAAAATCTGGCATCTCAGACCTGTCGAGGTTGAAAACAACTAATGGGAGAAGTCCCAATGAATTTTTGATGTGCGCTGGGTTTTTGGCAATACCCCAAAGTTTTTGGAGTTTTTGGGCAAAATTCTGAGTTTTCGGGTGAAAAATTTTCACAATTTTTTTGGATTTTTTCCCGCAAACAAAATTTTCGGGAAAGTGTATTAATAAATAAGCCCAAAAAACCTGTGCAGATTTGGTCAGAGTTTTTTTCAGAAAATATTGAGATAAATTAGGACTTTGATAAATAACCCCCTAATATATAATTTAAACATCAGGAATGTTTTGCCTCTAATAAGGATTAATTATATCTTAATTTGGATCAAGTACAAGCTACTGTTTTATTATTACAGAATTTTTTTTTTTTAAAAAATTTGAATTACTTGATTAAATGGAGTCTATGGAATATGGCCTTCCAGTGATTTAAAGCTTTCTGGATAATGGGTTTTCCGATAATGATTCCCATTATCCAGAAAGCTCTGGATTACGGGAAGGCCATCTACCATACACTCCGTATTCATCCCTACCAACATTGTGGAAATAAAAAGAGGAACAAAAAAGCTGAAGTGTGTTGCGTGGCAAACATTTTTGACCACACCCGTTTTTGTGGCCACACCCCCAAATTACCATGTTCATTTTACAAAATGTTGCCGTTTATAAAAGTTTTAACATATTTCTGTGGGTTTTTTTTCAATTATTACAGTTTTGCTAATGAAGGTGAATTGCCCTTTAAGCTGTGAGTCCCAAGGGACCTGTTATCTTATATTGTTACAATTACTTATTTGCTTATCTAGACTGTTGATCTAGATACATTTGAATTGTTACAAATGTATCATATCTTCTGTTGTGGCTGTTCTGGGCTCTCTGCCAAAAACCAATTAGAGAAGCAAAGCAGAGAAAAACAGGACTTTCCAGTACAAACGAGTGACTGTGGGTTGAGCTGCAAAAGAGGGACTGTCCCTCTAAAAACTGGACAGTTGGGAGGTATGCATATTAATCAAATAATTAAAATTCTAAAAAATGATTTCCTTTATCTGTACCTTGTAGGCGAGTTGAATAAAGCGGCGGAACTACAGAGGAAGCAGACCCTGCGGCTGCAGGGGGGCCTAGGAGGTATAGGGGCCCCATGAGGCCCTATTTTGTATACAATTTCAATATAAATTGGCAAAACTGGTCAATCCATTATCCATAAAATCCCTAGTCCCGAGTATTCTGGATAATAAATATACAATACAGGTATGGGATCCATTATCCGGAAACCCATTATCCAGAAATCTCCGGATTACGGGAAGGCCATCTCCCATACACTCCTCATAATCAAATACTTCAAATTCTAAAAATTGATTTCCCTTTTCTCTGTAATAATAAAACAGTAGCTTGTACTTGATCCAACTAAGATATAATTAATCTATTGGGGTTAGTTAATGTTTACATGATTTTCTTGTAGACTAAAGGTATGAAGATCCAATTTATGGAAAGATCCATTATCCAGAAACCCCCAGGTCCAGAGCATTCTGGATAACAGGTCCCATACCTGTATTTTATCTTGATATATTTTGATGTATGCTACAAAGTTATTCATGTTTTAAATATCGAAAAAATCTCGGATTTTACATTACAAAGCCCACATTTTCAGTTTTAGACATCTACTTTAGTTTTTTCATCCATAATTCTTAGGGGGTTATTTACCAAAACTCAAATTTTTTCTCTTAATTTCAATAAAACAAACTCAACCAAACTCCCATTCACGATTTTGCCTTATTTATTAAAAAAATAACTCGAAAAAAATGGTTAGGAAAAGTCTCGATAAAATTACGAAAAAACTTGAATTGTACGAATATTTCATATTTGACTCCCGAATCACTCAATTTTTTCAAATTATCGACTGAAAACCCTAAATTTTCGTATTCTTGGGCTAAACCCATCGCAGACAATGATATCTTCAAATTGAAAAAGGGGCATCTGCCATTGACTTGTACAGGACCTCGACAGGTTTGAGATGGATTATTTTCAGATTTGGACTTTTAGCAGCTTTGGGGTATGATATATCTTGAAAAATTCAATTTTCTTTGAAAATTTTTAGTTCTCCCCATGCCATAAAACTTTAAGCTTTAATAAATAACCCCCTATATAGGGATTAGGGATTCCTTTGCAAAGAATGAATTAAAGCGGGCAGCAAATCATTGATAGAAATTTTAGTCTGTATATGAAGACATGCCCTTAATCAGTGTCGGACTGGCCTGGCGGGATACCGGGAAAAAAACAGATGGGCCCCGACCCTTAATGGGCCCCCGCCGGGCCACTGCCCTCTCCCAATCGGATTAGAAAAATTTTTTTTTTAGGAGCCGTGCAGCTCCATCTGCGCATGCATGTGGCACCTATTCACAGAGGAGCGTCTTGCATGCACGCTCTGCGCATCATAGTAGGGGGGCGCGTCACAGTAGGGGGGAAGGGAGCGGCCCTGGACAGTAGTCCTGGTGGGCCCTGGGCCCCCCAGTCCAACCCTGCCCCTATTAATGTATTAGTAATTAAATTCTGATCAGGATTAATGCTACGTTTGGATATTCTCCTCACTATTATTCTGTATATAGCGCTGACATATTCCACAGCCCTTTACAGACATTTTACACTCGTTTGCATCAGTCCCTTCCCCAGTGGAGCTTACAATTTAACTATCTACACACACACACAGGTCAGTATTATCAGGAGCCATTTAACTTCCTGTATATTTTTGGAGATTGACACTGGTAGAACATACAGGGCAGGGGCACATTTTCTTAGGGTCGAATATTGAGGGTTAATTAACCCTCGATATTCGACCGTCGAAGTAAAATCCTTCGACTTCGAATATCGAAGTCGAAGGATTTACCGCATTTCCTTCGTTCGTACGATCGAAGGAAAAATCGTTCGATCAAACGATTACATTTTTTTGGATTTTTGATGGATTTTAATCCATCAATCAAACAAATTTCCTTCGATCAAAAAAAGCTAGGAAAGCCTATGGGGACCTTCCCCATAGGCTAACATTGATGCTCGGTAGGTTTTAGGTGGCGAAGTAGGTGGTCGAAGTTTTTTTTAAAGAGACAGTACTTCGACTATCGAATGGTCAAATAGTCGAACGATTTTTAGTTCGAATAGTTCGATTCAAAGTCGAAGTCATAGTCGCAGGTCAAAGTAGCCAATTCGATGGTGGAAGTAGCCAAATATATACTTTGAAATTCTAAGTATTTTATATTCTATTCCTTCACTCGAACTAAGTAAATGTGCCCCACAAACTCCGCAGACAGTACACTGGCTGGAATTGAAGCTGGGGGCCCAGTGCTAGTCTTTGCACCACCATGTTGTTGTTTGCTTCTGCAATCCAAATTAAAGTGGTAGGGTCTGTGAATTCTGATAACATTAACCCTCATAATAATATTGATGGAGATGATGATGAAAATAGCTCTAAAAGTGAATTGTGCTTGGATTCATGGGTTCAGGGTATAGGAAGCATAGAATATTACTTTGGCAGCACTTGACATCCCCTAGGTTAATATTTAGCCACTTCAGGAGATCCTCACGAAAGTCATAATAAAAAATAAAGAAGTGTGGCGACGGAAAGATGTGGAAATCCTTTATGAATGTATAATAGTGGATGAGCCTCATCAAAGAAAGTTCTACAAGTGCTTCCTGTGAATTCCCATTTAAAATCCAGGAAAATAATGGCATTTCTGATGACAAAACCAAAGCAGGACAACATCTCATTAATTAATCACACTGGGGCAGATTTATTCATTTTTACACTGACGTTATGCTAAGACTCATGGGAATTCATGGGATATCGGCTTTTTACCAAAACTCAATTGCTGAGGAAAAAATGCAGCTACTGTTCTAATGCGTTGACAATATATATATTTTTTCCAGTTATAGTCAGGTGTCCCACTGGTGGCCAATAAAAGGGCAAGCTTGGGAGATTTACTTTGAAAGCAGCAAGTAAGTCGTGGGTAAAACTTAGTCCCTTTATAAAATGTATAATGAAGTAATAGAATTCTTAATGAATCAGATGAAAATTGAGCGTAGGACTGGCCAGATATGGGATGACTTTGACGTAGTTGGCCAGCTTAAATATATTGCAATATATGGACAAACAATCCCTGTTTTGTTTAAAGGGTAAGGCATTTGTGGTAGCTTGGGGCACAGAGTGTTTGTGTCCTTGATATGGTGATGGTTGCTTAAGTGCAGAGGATCTCTGGTATTTGTGTATATATATATAAATATATATATATATATATATATACACACATATACATACAGGTATGGGGCCAGTTATCCAGAAAGCTTGGGACCTGGGGTTTTCTGGATAAGGGATCTTTTTGTAATTTGGCTCTCCATACCTAAAGTCTACTAAACAATTATTTAAATAATAATTTAACTTTAATTAAACCCAATAGTTTTGTTTAGCCTTCAATAACGATGGATTTGATCTTAGTTTGGATCAATTACAAGATACTTTTCTAATATGTAAAGTTTTGTTTAACATTTTGAATAATTTGATTAATTAAAAAGAAGTTTGATGGCCATACAGAATCATTTGCTCAGATTTTCATGTTTTTTTTTCGGATTTTTCACCCTAAAACTCCAATTTCTTATGTTTTTTCGCCCCGAAAACTCAGAAAACTTCGGGGTATTGCACAAAATCCAGCACACATCAAAAAATCATTGGGACTTCTCCCATTGATTTATATGCAACCTCGACAGGTCTGAGATGCCGGATTTTCTAATTTGGGCTTTTCCATCCACGAGGTTTAATAAATTCCGAAACATTCGTCTGATTTTATTAAAAAAAATCATACGTTTTTCAGGAGTTTAGTAAATAACCCCCTAGGTCACAATAGTTGAAAAATATTCTGTTTTCCACTTCTTTATATATATATGTTTTTGTTTATCAAAGTGTGACAAATCCCATTACACAAATATCTGCCGGAGAAGTGACCAGTACAAATGTGCTACCTCTGAGGAGGACAAATTTGACAATAACATAAACATACTTGTGTTTGTAGCAAAGAGATTTTTCTCTTAAACAAATTGTCAAAAAATTCTATCATCTTCAAACGATTTTTCATGGGAAAAGTCTGATAATTGTCTCCCTGTAAAGATTCATTCTTGGTTGGGTCTGATAACTGTTTTGTTGTAGTAGATAGTTTTCTTGGGAAAAGTTTGAGAATAATCTCACTGATAATGTTTTTTTTTTCTTGAGATAAGTCACAGAATTGTTCATTTGCCACAGATTTCTGTTGAAGAGTTGGAGACTTTCTGATGGTTTGTGGCAGAAATATTATTTAAGACTAATTCAGCACACAAAAAATCTTGCCCTTCAAATATAAGACACAGTCATATGCATCAAGTATAAAACTTGGTTATGGGTTTTATTTTTTTTTTAAGATTTATCATACTCCGACCCTGGAAATAGCTCAAATCTAAAAATACACCATCTAAAACCTGTCAAGGTCATGTAGGAGTCAATGGAGGAGGTCCCTTGAACCAGTGGCGGATTAAGGACATGTGAGGCCCCTAGGCTACACTTTCCACAGGGCCCCCTTCTAGGGTAGGGCTTTATATCGTCGCGGTATGCGCCACTCTTTTTTAAAGAAAAACACCACCCGCCGTGTATATTAACAGTCTGCAGAAATTATTTAACTGTCTGCAGGCTACAAAAAGTATTTTACTGTCTGCAGAAATTATTTAACTGTCTTCAGAAATAATTTCACTGTCTGCAGGCTACAAAAATTAGTTTACTGTCTGCAGAAATGATTTCACTGTCTGCAAAAATTATTTCACTGTTTGCAGGCTACAAAAATGATTTCACTGTGTCTGCAGAAATTATTTTACTGTCTGCAGGCTACAAAAATTATGTTACTGTCTGTAGGCTACAAAAATTATTTAACTGTCTTCAGAAATAATTTCACTGTCTGCAGGCTACAAAAATTAGTTTACTGTCTGCAGAAATGATTTCACTGTCTGCAAAAATTATTTCACTGTTTGCAGGCTACAAAAATTATTTCACTGTGTCTGCAGAAATTATTTTACTGTCTGCAGGCTACATAAATTATTTCACTGTGTCTGCAGAAATATTACTGGGCCCAGCCGGTGCCCCCTGCACCCTCCCTGCTGTTGGCTGACCCAACCCCAGGCTCACCTGAAGTTTTTAATTAAAAAAAAACCCACAAAATTCGACTCTGCCCACTAGCACAGTGCCACTGAGTCTTGCAGGACCGGGTGCTACTGCAGCTGCTAGTCTGCTACTTTCTGTCTGTCCACAGTCCACTAGTCTACTATGCTGGCTGGCCTGGCCCCGTGGCCCGTTGGGCCCCCACCCCACCGCTTGCCTTGTTCTAGCTAGCTGCCTGGCCTGGGACTGAGTGAGTCTGACCGACTGTCTAAGACAAATTTGGAGATTAATAATATATGTAAAGGAGTTCCAAGTAAGTAAGCTGCAAAGCAGGCAGGCAGGCAGCTAATCAAAAGCAACTCTTGGGCGCTACAACGATGAAGAAGGCAGACAGAGTCAGACTACGTGTCTGCTCTGCCTGAGTCTCTGACCGCGTGTGTGCAAAAATGCGCCTCGCTCAACTCTTTTAAGCCTTCGGCGCACACCAGTGACGTCACTGGTGAGCGCATTCCATACACCTGGTCAGGCTCAAAGATTGGTTGCACCACACGCAGAGACGCATCATCATCACACACGCCGCACACCTTCTTCTACTCTCCCAGTCAGGCAGCAAGCAGGGGGGGCCCGGGGGGGACCGACCTGGACCCGGTGAATTTTTAAAATTTAAAAAAAAAAAATTTTAATAAAAAAACCCATGGGCCCCTACCACCAATCGTCCCCTACCACCAATGGGCCCCTAGGCTATAGCCTAGGCATTAATCCACCCCTACCTTGAACCAATGGAAGATGTTCGAGTTTTCGCAACTCAAATTCATAGAAACTGTTTTTTCCTTTTTGAGGTTTTACATTAAGCTTTTCTGAATTTGAAAATACAGTTATGGGACCTGTTATCCAGAATACTCAGGACCTGGGGTTTTCTGGATAACAGATCTCTCTGTAATTTGGATCTTCATACCTACTAGAAAATCGTGTAAACATTAAATAAACCCAATAGGCTGGTTTTGCTTCCAATAAGGATTAATTATATCTTAGTTTGGAGCATTTAAAAACTACTGTTTTTTTATTACAGAGAAAAAGGGAAATCATTTTTTAAAATGTGAATTATTTGAATAAAATGGAATCTATGGGACAGATTTATCAAGGGTCAAATTTCAAATTTAAAAAACTTTGAAACTCAAATTAAAAAAGACCAACCAAAATTTATTTTAAAAAAATCGAAGGTTTTTTTGCGGGTGAATAGTCTGTATTCGTTCAAATTCGAATCGTATGAATTGAAGTAATAGTGCATTCAATTGAATTCGAATCAAACTTATTTTCCAAAAAAAACTTTGATTTTTCAAAGTCTACCAATTGACTCCATATACGTTCTAGGAGGTTCCTCGCAGGCTAAAATAGCAATTTGGCAGGTTTTAGATGATGAATGGCTGAAGTAAAATTTTTAAAGAGACAGTACATGATAAATTTCGATATTCAAATTTTCAATTTTTTTTTTTAAATTCAAATCGAATTTGGACTATTCCCTAATCGAAGTACACAAAAAATAGCTTGAAATAACTTCGACCTTTGATAAATCTGCCCCTATGGATCGGGTTGCAAGATAATGGATCCCATATCTGTACCTGGTATGTGAGTTAAAATTACTTTGCCAATAAGCATTAGTGAAAAGTGGAAATAGAGAATGTTCAGAAACTTGCCGGAGATGAAATCCAGTGGAGCTCTACAAATGATGAAGGTATAAAGGTCGTTACAGTCATTCTCAAGAGCTATGAAACGAGTCCTGGAAAACTTGACAACATGGCACCCGGTTTACACTCAGATTTCCACAATACAGACAGTTGTCAAGGACATTGGGATACACAATTCTCCAAATGTTTGCATTAATCAGTCATGCAAGTCTTCCACTAGCGTCATCTCTGATAAAAGACTATTGAGTAGATGTTCCATTACAAAACTGTGCCGGCTGTTCCACAAGAATACAGAATATAGAAGTACAATGTACTCGGACAAGGTAGTGTCGTTCTTTTAACATCTCTACACCTGCACTGCGTATCTTGACAGCGCTATATAAATAAATGATGATGACCTGCAAGGTGTCAAAAGGACAAAGAATAATTTCCTACAATGTAATTTCCTGCTCTTTGTCCCTCCCTAGGGTTTACATTATGGCAACATTTCTACTGGACTAAGCTGAGAATATTTTCTGCTTCCTGGACCCAGAGGAACTGGTGCAACACATCTGTCCTTAATGGTGAGGAAGGATTTCCAATGTAGGGTTTTGCCAATAATAAATTGTAGATATAGCGGTGGTTCCCCCCTTACATTAGTATATTACGGAATGGCTTATTCTAAGCAACCTTTTACTTGGTCTTCATTATTTTTATAGTTTTTAATGATTTGCCTCATTCTTTAGACCCTTTCCAGCTTTCAAATGGGGGTCACTGACCCAATCTAAAAACAAATGCTCTGTAAGGTTACTCATTTATAGTTATTGCTACTTATTATTGCTTATCTTTTTATAAGGTCCCTCTCCTATTCATATTCCTATTCTTATTCAAAGTAATGCATGGTTGCCAGGGCCATTTGGACCCTATCTACCAAATTGCTGGAATTGCAAACCAGAAAGCTGCTGAATAAAAAGCTAAATATCTAAAAAAAAAAAAAAACACAAATAATAAAAAATGAAGATAAATTGCAAATTGTCTTAGAATATCATACTAAGGGGGTTATTTATCAAAGTCCGAACGTATCTCAATATTTTCTGTAGGGATGCACCAAATCCACTATTTTGGATTAGACTGAAGCCCTGAATCATATACAAATTAGGGGTGGGAAGGGTAAAAAAATGTAACTTCGTTGTTTTGTGACAAAAAGTCACTAGATTTTCCTTCCCATCCCTAATTTGCAAATTAGGATTCGGTTCGGCCGGGCAGAATGATTCGGCCGAATCCTGCTGAAAAAGGCAGAATCCTGGCAAAATCCCGAACCGAATCCCGGATTCGGTGAATCCCTAATTTTCTTTAACTCCGATTAAATCCACTCCGGTTTTTTGCTCTTATTTATTATTGCATTTTTCCGAAAATGTGCTTTGCGGGGGAAAAAAATCACAATTTTCACAATTTTTTCATATTTTTTACCCGAAAACTTCGGGGTATTGCACAAAACCCTGCGCACATCCAAAAAATCATTTGGAATTCCCCCATTGACTTATATGCAGCCTTGACAGGTCTGAGAAGCCGGATTCTGACTTTTCCATCCACAGGGTTTAACAAATTCCGAAAATGTCCTGATTTTTTAAAAGTCCGATTTTATAAATACATTTTTTTTTTTGATTTTTGCTTTCTGAGTTTAGTAAATAACCCCCTAAAAGTTAATCTAAAGGTGAACAACACCTTTAATGGATTCTGGAGTGGAATTAGTTGGATCACCCAAGCTTTCAATAGTAAGAGATATGAGATATAAGATATTTACATCACCCCTAAAAATTTTCTAAAGTGAATAATTTCTCCCCCAAACTTGTCACTTTACATAAATTCACAAATTCTTTTAATGCACCTTTTTTGTAATGAAAAAAATAGTTTACAACCTACTCACATATCTTACATATTCTGCTAAATCCGAAACTCCGGCTCTTTACGTCAATCCGATGCTGTTTTTTATAGAGCTGTTTTCTTTTTTCTTTACACAACGTGAGAGTAGATTATGTACCTAAATGACAAATGATTAAAAGGAAGTAGAGAAAAATGACAGAGCGCATAATAAGAGACAAGGATGTTTGCTGACTAGGGGCAATTTTCTCACAGTCCTTAAAATAATACTAGAAGAGACTATAGAATTGAAATGGGGTTGGTTTGAGTGACTTGAAATGTTGTGCTCACAAACACATTATTATATTGGATGTGTGTACTTTTCAGAAAAACATTTTTGTGGAACTCTCTTTTCACTCCCCTACATTCCACACATGCTAAGGACATGGTTCACAATCTTGTACTTAACAGTAGGAGTCTTTTGAAAGATATTATCTCCAGGGCTGCAACCTTTGCCTCTCCTGCACTTGGATCAGCCAATTACACCATCTACAATATAAATGCCAAGTTTCTGGTGAAAAAACAAACAAAATTCAGCCACCCAGTGTACCCTGAGCATGCCTGTGTGTATCTGAAAGGGGTTGTTCACCTTTGGGTCAACTTTTAGGGGCAGATGTATTAAGGGTCGAATATCGAGGGTTAATTAATCCTCGATATTCGACTGGGGAATTAAAATCCTTTGACTTCGAATATCGAAGTCAAAGGATTTTGCGCAATTCGTTTGATCGAATGAATAATCATTCGATCGAACGATTAAATCCTTCGAATCGGACGATTCGAAGGATTTTAATCCATCGATCGAAGGATTATCCTTCGACCAAAAAAAGATAGCAAAGCCTATGGGGACCTTCCCCATAGGCTAACATTGACTTTGGTAGCTTTTAGGTGACGAACTAGGGGGTTGAAGTTTTTTCTTAAAGAGACAGTACTTCGACTATCGAATAGAAGAAAAGTATTTTTTCTTCTATTCCTTCACTCGAACTTAATGAATGGGCCCCTTAATATGATATAGACAGTGATATTTTGAGACAATTTGTAATGGTTGTCATCATTTATTATTTGTGGGTTTTGAATTATTTTGCTTTTTATCCAGCAGCTTTTTAGTTATCAATTTCAGCAATATGGTTGCTAGGGTTCAAATTACCGTAGCAACCATGCATTTACTTTACTGGAATATGAATAGGAGAGGGCCTGAATAGAAAGATGAGCAATAAAAAGTAGCAATAACTATAAGGGGCAGATTTATCAAGGGTCAAATTTCGAAGTTAAAAATACTTCGAAATTCGACCACCGAATTAAAATACTAAGAATTCGAATATTGAATTCAAACTTTTTTTCATCGAATTTGGCCATCGAACGATCAACGTAAAATCGAACGATCGAACGATTAATTCCATCGAATCGAACGATTTTTTACTTCGACTTTACAAACTTCGGGTGAATAGGCTGTATTTGAATCGTTTGGATCGATGTTTTAGCGCATTCGATCGAATTTGAATCAAAGGATTTGCCCCAAAAACGTTGATTTTTCAAAGTCCACCAAATGACTCCAAATAGGATCTAGGAGGTCCCCCCATAGGCTAAAATAGCAATTCGGCAGGTTTTAGATGGCGAATGGTGTATAGTCACATTTTTTTCAAATTCAAATCGAATTTTGGCCTTTTCTAAGTACACAAAAATAGCTTGAAATTCAAATTTGTTTACTTCGAATTTTCACTTTGACCCTTGATAAATCTGCCCCTAAAAGTTAAGCTAAAGGTGAACCACCCCTTTAACTATAATAATATATGACAATTAACCCACTTCCAAACGAGCTGCTGAATTTGTGTGGGTTCTGATAAGATGTTTAAGGTGTTGTTCCCCTTTAAAGTAACTTTTAATATGATGTCGAGAATGATACTCTGATACATATTGAAGATGGTTTTAATTTTTTATTAGTTTTTGCATTTTTTGAGTTATTTAAATTTTTTTCAGCCGCCCTCTAGTTTGAAATTTTGGATCCAAATTTCCCTAGCAACCATGCATTGATTTGAATAATAGACTGGAATATGAATAGGAGAGGCCTGAAAAGAAAGATGAGTAATAAAAAGTAGCAATAACAATACATTTGTAGCCTTACAGAGCATTTGTTTTTTAGATGGGGTCAGTGACCGCCATTTAAAAGCTGGAAAGAGTCTGAAGAAGAAGGCAAACAATTCATACTATAAAAAAGGAAAAATTAAGGCCAATTAAAAAGTTACTCAGAATTAGCCATTTTATAGTATACTTAGGGGCAGATTTACTAAGGGTCGAATATCGAGGGTTAATTAACCCTCGATATTCGACCAGGAACTAAAATCGAACGATCGAAGGATTATTCGTTCGATCGAACGATTAAATCCTTCGAATCGAACGATTCGAAGGATTTTAATCCAACGATCGAAGGAATATCCTTCGATCAAAAAAACGCAGGCAAGCCTATGGGGACCTTCCCCATAGGCTAACATTGACTTCGGTAGCTTTTAGCTGCTGAACTAGGGGGTCGAAGTTTTTCTTAAAGAGACAGTACTTCGATTATCGAATGGTCGAATAGTCGAACGATTTTTAGTTCGAATCGTTCGAATCGTAGTCGAAGTCGTAGTCGAAGGTCGAAGTAGCCCATTCGATGGTCGAAGTAGCCAAAAAAACACTTCGAAATTCGAAGTTTTTTTAATTCGAATCCTTCACTCGAGCTTTGTAAATGTGCCCCTTAAAGTTGACTTAAATGTGTATTAGCCCTTTAAAGGGATCCTGTCATCGGAAAACATGTTTTTTTTTCAAAACGCATCAGTTAATAGTGCTACTCCAGTAGAATTCTGCACTGAAATCCATTTCTCAAAAGAGCAAACAGATTTTTTTATATTCAATTTTGAAATCTGACATGGGGCTAGACATTTTGTCAATTTCCCAGCTGCCCCCAGTCATGTGACTTGTGCCTGCACTTTAGGAGCGAAATGCTTTCTGGCAGGCTGCTGTTTTTCCTTCTCAATGTAACTGAATGTGTCTCAGTGGGACATGGGTTTTTACTATTGAGTGTTGTTCCTAGACCTACCAGGCAGCTTTTATCTTGTGTTAGGGAGCTGCTATCTGGTTACCTTCCCATTGTTCTTTTGTTTGGCTGCTGGGGGGGAAGGGAGGGGGTGATATCACTCCAACTTGCAGTACAGCAGTAAAGAGTGATTGAAGTTTATCAGAGCACAAGTCACATGACTTGGGGCAGCTGGGAAATTGACAATATGTCTAGCTCCATGTCAGATTTCAAAATTGAATATAAAAAAATCGGTTTGCTCTTTTGAGAAATGGATTTCAGTGCAGAATTCTGCTGGAGCAGCACTATTAACTGATTCATTTTGAAAATATTTTTTCCCATGACAGTATCCCTTTAACAACAATATCCCTTATCATATGTTTCCATAGTAACACATGGAACCTGCACTTACTGTCATTATTTGTTGTTGTGATATATGAAGAGCATGTCCCAGAACAAGAAACACACAGAATTAAAGCACACAAAATCCAAGTTTTAACCGAGGATTAACTCTACCTGCTCTCCACAGTGAAAGTCTTTTTTGGAGAAGAAAACAAAAGGATATCATACTTTGTAGGAATGATGGAGAACTTTCAGAAATGTACTCTTGGCATTGTTCATTTACATATACAGGTATAGGATCTATAATCCAGAATGGAGGGGTCCTGGTATTTTCCAGATAAGGGATATTTCTGTAATATGGATTTCTCTCTAAAACTATTTAAACATTAAGGGGCAGATTTATCAAGGGTCGAAGTGAGATCGAGGGAATTTTCGAAGTTAAAAAATTTGAAATTCTAAGTAATTTTTGGATACTTCAACCATCGAATAGGCTACTACGACTTCGACCTTTTGATTCGAAGTAAAATCGTTTGACTATTCGATAATCGAAGTACTGTCTCTTTAAAAAAAACTTTGACTTCAATACTTCGCCAACTTAAACCTGCTGAAGTGCTATGTTAGCCTATGGGGACCTTCCAGAGCATATTTCTACGTTTTTTGTATTCGAAGGAAAATCATACGATCGTACGATAAAATCGTTCAAATCATATGATTCGAAGTATGATTGTACTACGATCCGAATACAATCATGCGATGCAAAAAATCCTACGAATTTGACTTCGAATTTCGTAGTATTCAATTCGATGGTCGAATTTCGAAGTATTTTCCACTTTGAATTTCGAACCTTGATAAATGTGCCCCTAAATAAAACCCAATAGGATGGTTTTGCCACCAACATGGATTTGTTCAGCTTCATTACCATCAAGTACAAACTACTGTTTTATTATTACAGAGAAAACAGAAAACATTCTTAGAATGCTTAAAATGGACCTAATGGGATATGGCCTTCGCGTAATGCAAAGCTTTCTGGATAATGGGTTTGCGGATAAGGGATTGCATACCTGTACATTGAATATGTTCATTATTTCATTCTATGTTTATACAGTACTGGTTTAGTCTGTAAGGCAGTTGATCCTATAAATAGTGTAACAAAAGGATTTAAAGCCTTCGTGATGGATCTTTAACACCTGACCTGAAGCATCAACAATGAGAACTAGGTCAGTGTCTTTTCACACAAAACTCCCTTTGTAAAATTCCCGGGTTTACTGCATGTAAAAGAAAAATGACCTTTTTATTCTAATAGTCAAGTGAGAATCACAGCCCTTTGTTTATCTTACCTGCTACCTGAATGGGTCAGTTATCATGTAAACAGAGAATGTGTAACACAACTTGTAGTCACGGATTAGCATTGTTTCTATAGTCCCTTGTTAGAGTCTACATGCTGTTACACATTCTAACTATTCACATCCGGCTGCTTACAGGTGAGATCTATTGTATATCACATAGACATATTGAATAAACACTGTACAGAGAGCTGGTAAGGCCCCATCTAGAATATGCCGTACAGTTTTGGTCTCCAGTGCTCAAACAGGACATTATTGAATTAGAGAGGGTACAGAGAAGGGCAACTAAGCTGGTAAAAGGTATTGAAAATCTTAGCTATGAAGAAAGACTGGCCAAATTGGGGATGTTCTCGCTTAAAGGAAAAATATACCCCTCAAACAATGTAGGTCTTTACAAAAAGGCATCGCATAAAACAGCTCATATGTAAAACCCTGCTTCGTGTAAACAAAATCATTTTCATAATAATATACTTTTTTAGTAGTATGTGCCATTGGGTAATCATAAATAGAAAATTGCCATTTTAGAAAAATAAGGGCCACCCCTCTGGGATCTTACGATTCACAGTGCACACAAACAATCCAACAAACCATACTTGTTAGGTCACATGAGCCAATTAACAGACAGAGTTCTGTCTTTTGCTTCCACACTTCTTCCTGTTACAGTTAGAGTACGGGCAGATTCACTAAGCGCAGAATTTGCGGTAGCGTCCGCTTCACTCACATCGCAACACTTCACCAGGTATAGATTTGCTAGGACAACGCTAATTCACTAAAATCCGAAGTTGCGTCCAGGGTGCTGAACGCCGGTGAAATAGCGTTAGTGAATCGATGAAGTAATGAAATGATGTCATGCCGGTGAATCTTCGCTAGCGTTAGTCACTTCGCCCGTTAGTGAATCTGCCCCGTAATATTTCTGGTCAGGTGATCTCTGAGGCAGCATACAGACCATCATGAAATGGTGGTTCAAGGTAAGAGATGTAAAAGGGCAATATTTACTTAAATATATATTCCAGTTTGGTAAGATTCTTTAATATGCCACTTAACTTGATATAAACTATCTGCTGCTTATGTATTCATTTTGGAGGTATAGTTTTCCTTTAAGGGGTGATATGATAACTAAATAGTTAAGGGGATCATATAATAATCTTTCTAATACTTTATTTACCAGTAAATCTCCAGCTGACACATGGGCACCCATTCCGATTAGAAGAAAGGAGGTTCTGCCTAAATATTAGAAAGGGATTTTTTTTACAGTGAGACCTGTGAAGAGGTGGAATTCTCTCCCTAAATCAGTTGTACAGTCTGATACATTAGATAGCTTTAAGAAGGGGTTGGATGGCTTTTTAGCAAGTGAGGGAATACAGGGTTATGGGAGAAAGCTCATAGTCCAAGTTGATCCAGGGACTGGTCTGATTGCCATTTTGGAGTCAGGAAGGAATTTATTCCCCCTCTGAGGCAAATTGGAGAGGCTTCAGATGTTTTTTTTTTTGCCTTCCTCTGGATCAACTAGGCAGATTTTATATAGATTGAATTAGATGGATGAGTGTCTTTTTTCCAGCCTAACTTACTATAGTATGTTACTATGTTACATAATTTAAGATTAGTTTAAGAACAATGTAATTAATGGCTTCTGGATCCATAGTAGACAATGTAAGGACAAATGAAAAGAAAAGAAAGATAAAGCCCACAGTTCGTTTTTGTACATTTTTCTATGTTTTTATCTATTAATGTTATTAATTTTTAAAAATAACATGCCATTGTACTTATCACAGCACATCCTCTGTGTCTGCATGAGATTTGCAGTCATACTGATTTCCCTTGTTTATGTCAAAATCATATAAAATATTTTAAACACATAGTAGACAATGTGACACATTATCTTTCAAGCAACTAACCAACGCTGAGAACAAGCTGCTGGATATACAGGCAGGGCTCACTAAATTTTCCTTGTGCATTTCCCTTAGCATTTTGCACACGTTCATATCACGATGCAAGTGATTATTTCACTAACCATCACAACAATGTACACTTTCAATCTAAAGTAAATAAACACATTATACATTTAGATACATTTGAAAGTTGGGTCAATGTGTGGGGGCCAATTTATCTTATTTTATTTTGTTTTTGGAACTACAACTAAACTCACAAACTCTAAGGGGCCGATTCACTAACTTCGAGTGAAGGATTCAAAGTTTAAAAACTTTGAATTTCGAAGTTTTTTTGGGCTACTTCGACCATTGAATGGGCTAATTCGACCTTCGACTACGACTATCGAAGGATTCAAAGTAAAAATCGTTCAACTATTCGACCATTCGATAGTCGAAGTACTGTCTCTTTAAAAAAAACTTCGACCCCCTAGTTCGCCATCTAAAAGCTACCAAAGTTAATGTTGGCCTATGGGGAAGGTCCCCATAGGCTTGGCTAACTTTTTTTGATCGAAGGATATTCCTTTGATCGTTGGATTTAAATCCTTCGAATCGTTCGATTCGAAGGATTTAATCATTCGATCGAAGGAATTATCCTTCGATCGTTCGATCGAACTATCTGCGCTAAATCCTTCAACTTCGATATTCGAAGTCGAAGGATTTTAGTTCCTAGTCGAATATCGAGGGTTAATTAACCCTCGATATTCGACCCTTAGTGAATCGGCCCCTAAAAGTACGAATGTTGTGAAATTTATTACAAAACCCAAATAAAAAAATTATGAAAAATTATGCTAAAAAACACAAATACCTCGAAAACAATTCCTAGAAAATCCCAAATTGATTTAGAGCAGTCTAAAAAGATCAGAATGGCTCCCATTGACTTCTAAAGGACCTTGACAACTTTTACCTGGCAAAGTTTTGATTTATCAAGGGTCAAATTTAGAGTTCATGGGAGTTTGTAAACACTCCCATAAATGCCCATGAACTCGAAATTCGAATAAAAAACTAAACATTTTTTAAAAATATAGAGTTTTACAAACTCGGGTGAATGGGATCGACCCGCAAACTCGAATCGAATTCTCCAAAAACAAACTTTTCAGGAAGGATGTAAACAACTCTAAATTGATCCCAGGATGTTCCCCATAGGCTAAAACAGCAAATTCGGAGGGTTTAAGGTGGTGAATAGTCGAATTCTTAAAGGGTCAGTACATGATAAATTTCAAAAATCGAATTTGAATTTTTTTTAAAAAAGCAAATACATTTTAACTATTCCCTAGTGGAATTCCACTAAAAGAACTCGAAATTTTGAATTTCAAAATTCGAATTTTCACTTCAACCCTTGATAAATCTGCCCCTAAGTGTAAAAACCATGAAAAACTCTAAGGGGCTGATTTATCAAACTGTGAGATTAGAACTTGTCACAGAAAAATTCACCCACTCTCTGTGTGAATTTTTAGTGGTGAGCTCTAATTTTACATTTTGATAAATCAACCCCAATACAAAAATTTGCCAAGTAAAAGTAGTCAAGGTCCTATAGAAGTCAGTGGGAGCTGCACTGATCCTATTGGACCTTTATTTTAGCCGTTCAGACTGAGAGATGTTTTCAGATTGTTTTTTCATTAGTAATTGTCCGAAAAACTCAGCAGTTTTTGTATTTTTTAGTGCATCATTCAGCTTTTTTTTTAGTTTGTACTTTTTATATTTGGATCTTTTAATAAATTACATGGCATTTGTGGTTTTAGAGAAAATTCGTTTATTCATGGTTACAAAAAAACACTAAAATGAGAACATGAACAAATGGGCCTACCCATCTCACAACACCTACCCAAAGATTAATGCTGGTAGCACTAGAGGGATGGTGATAGCAAAATATGTACTAATTATTGAAAATAGGAATAACGATTGAGACCAACAAGATCCATGTAGTCCCACTACTACACAGTGTCTACTAATTAATTATACAGCTTTTTGAGTTTGCCAGTAGTGATGGGCGAATTTGCGCCGTTTCGCTTCGCTGAAAAATTTGCGAATTTCGCGAAACGGCAAAAAATTTGCGAAATCGCGTCGGCGTCTCGTTTTTGACGCCGGCGCCCTTTTGTCCGACGCCCGTCCGTTTTTGGCGCCGGCGCCCATTTTTGCCGCGAATTTTCACGGGCGTTTCGCAAATTTATTCGCTGGCGGCGAATCGCGCAAATTCGCCGTGAATTCGCGCCTGCCGAATAAATTCGCCCATCACTATTTGCCAGCATTTTGCCATTTGTCAAACAGATATGTCTATAATGTTTTAAAGAAATTTCAGGTCTCACGGTTACCTATCTCAGACGTGTCATTCTACAATTTCTGACACCTGGTGGAGACTAACTGGATTTTCAAGTGATGGACCAAACAAAGTGCCAGGATTTGTTCAGCAACAACGGCATTTTATTTTTCCTTTAGTCTGTATCTGGGTCTATACCGGAATTTTTGGAAGAGTTTCTTGTTTGGCATGTTTGGAAAGTGAAGTATTTCAATAACTTAACTACAGTGGATAGACAAGGGTGGCACTTATTTTAATTGAAACTGTCATCACATTTAAAAAACTTGCTGGTTCAAAAAAAAAGGCACACGAGGAGAACAAAAAACTAGCACATGAAAATTTCAGGTGGGGAAGGAGTGTTTCAGTACCCTATTTATCAAAATTTTATCAAAGAACAAATTTGAATTTTTGCTTTGAATGTTTGTGCTAAAACTCATATATTTGAATTAAAGGGATACTGTCATGGGGAAAAAATTTTTTTCAAAATGAATCAGTTAATAGTGCTGCTCCAGCAGAATTCTGCACTGAAATCCATTTCTCAAAAGAGCAAACAGATTTTTTTATATTCAATTTTGAAATCTGACATGGGGCTAGACATATTGTCAATTTCCCAGCTGCCCCAAGTCATGTGACTTGTGCTCTGATAAACTTCAATCACTCTTTACTGCTGTACTGCAAGTTAGAGTGATATCACCCCCTCCCTTTTTCCCCCCAGCAGCCAAACAAAAGAACAATGGAAGGTAACCAGATAGCAGCTCCCTAACACAAGATAACAGCTGCCTGGTAGATCTCAGAACAGCACTCAATAGTAAAAACCCATGTCCCACTGAGACACATTCAGTTACATTGAGAAGGAAAAACAGCAGCCTGCCAGAAAGCATTTCTCTCCTAAAGTGCAGGCACAAGTCACATGACATGGGGCAGCTGGGAAATTGACAAAATGTCTAGCCCCATGTCAGATTTCAAAATTGAATATAAAAAAATCTGTTTACTCTTTTGAGAATTGGATTTCTGTCCAGAAGTCTGCTGGAGCAGCACTATTAACTGATGCGTTTTGAAAAAAACATGTTTTCCCATGACAGTATCCCTTTAAGGTTAATTAAGTGAAATAAACTTGAAAAACTCGAAAGCAAACTTCTGCAAAAGGCTTGTGAGATCATGTAGACCTCAATGGGAGTTGCACTAGTCAAAATTTAAACAATATTTCCAATTCAAGTTTTTAAACATTTTTGAATGTTTGTGGACCCATTGAAAATTAGGAGTAGAATACAAATTTGATGCATTGGAGTTGTTTTCTTTCCATGTTTATATTCAATTGGGGTTTTTTGAATTCTAATTTTTAATAAATAATGAAAAAACAATTTGGTAACATTTTGAGTTTATTCAATTTAGAAAAAAAATCTCTATAGTTCAAAAATTCAAATTTTGATAAATAGGTCCCATAAGGGCATGAGCAGTGTCGGACTGGCCCACTGGGATATTAGGAAAACTCCTGGCTCAGGTGTCAGTGGGCCCTCATGGCCTATTTCTATGAGAACAAAGATTAACCTAATAGATAACATAATAAGAGATATAAGAAAAGACACTAGGAGAATAGAGGTTGAGTGAGGAGAGGAAGAATAATACTAGTACTGAGAGTGGGCCCCTGGTCTAAGGTTTTTGGGTGGGCCCCTGTTGTCCCAGTCCAACACTGGACATGAGTGTGTTAGAGTACCTTAGTATATAAGTCTCTTCAATATAGTGTGTGTTTAGTTCTGTTCCTATGACATTTTGCATGTTACCAACCTTGTCTGAATAATACAAATGCTGCCTAAGATTTGGTCTTCACCCATTCCAGGCTACTGTAAGAAAATATAAGGTTTTGAAGACACCTGAGCAGCTGCAGGCTAAACCAAAGGCCAGAGGAGGTTGATACACTGAAGATCATAATTAGACTGTGATAACAAAGCTCCCCAAGAAAATTGGGTCATAACTCATAATGGTGCAGTATACTGATTACTACTCCAACTGGCAACACTGTTGTATCTTTAAGGTTCCCGAAGCTGCTGATGGTTAAACCCAAAGCCATAGGTGTTCTTTTATAGACTAAAGATTATTTGGGGGGGGGGCATTAATATATCCATGATATTGTCAATGATTAGGTCAGACAAAATACCTATTGTTTAATTAGGAGATGATGATTGTGTAGGTTTCCAGTGTTTTTGGTAACTCTTTCTCATCACATAGTCATCTCTTCATGTTAATCTGCAGTAAGGCTTACTACATTGTATTCTTCCATCCCTCTTTTGTCTAATAAAACTAGTTTACCTTAAAACTAATCCTATATAATTTCATACTTTCTCATATTTAATTCCTTAATTTGCTGCCACCAGTTCACATAACATCAAATCATCTTTTGAGTTCTCCTTACAGAGTAAGTTGCTTAGACTTGGCAATTGCAATCCTTTGGGATTTTAAAGGAAACAAAAAGAAAGTTAATGGTGGATAAACTAGTGCAGCACGTTTGGGGTTTTAGTTGATGAGTAAAGATGTTGAAGTGTGGCAATATATACATATTTAGTACTATACTACTAATATATTTCTAAAGAAACAATATAGTATTGTTTTACCAAATTACACTTTATGTTATTAAATATTACCAAATGACACTGCTGTGCTTGTTCATGTAGGCAGGAAAAGGAATGGTTCACAAGGAAATGTGGAGGGGCACAAAACAAACTTTGGGAATAACACTTTTGGGAAACCTGTTTGCAAACATACATTATAACCTCACTATAGACCTTTGTACTTTTGTTGGTGTTCTTCGGTATTAAAGTTGCCTTATTTACAACTGGAAAAAGAGGGCTATGATTAAAAATGAGTAATGACTTGAGTGAGAAGCTTTTGCTAAATGGCTGTGTCTGTCTTGTGTCTGCCAATTGGAATATTTAATACTTTCAGCTCGGTTCTTAAGGAATGTTGCCGTTAATGTAATGTTGAGCTTATCTGATTTTTCAGAATATGCTCTTTAGCAAGGCATTGATAGAATGGTAAACTCTGCCTTATGTCATTGTGAGATGCATATTACATTTCAATCCATTTTAGCATAATTTTTAGTTTAGCTCACTAGCATATTTTATTTTAAAGTAGGTTGTATAAAAGATGATTCCCAGGTGATTACTATTCTATATAAAAAATACATTTGAATCAGATTTTTGACTTGATGGATTCTTTCAAACTAAAGTCAAGGCTGTCTTTTAGTTATGTAAAGTAAACTACTTTATCTCTGTTTTAGGCAAATTCAGAGTTTCGGATCAAGAATTTGGAATCGATAAAGGGATGTTCTGTACAGTCCTAATAAAACATTGTGGCCCTTTATTAAGTAGTAGGTGTGATATTGTCAATATCTGCTGTTTGGCCCTTGCCTAAAACCCCTCACCATCTTCTTAAGTTGAGGTATGGATTAAACCCTACACAATGCATTTGGTGCCCTTTGTGGTACCCAAAAACTTGTAGGAACATGTAGGATCAGTTTTCACACAAATTCGTTTTTCCTAGTATGGTCATGTATTATTGCTGTCAAATTCCACTTTTCCTAGAAAAGTCTAATCCAAAACCAAACTCCACAGGTGGCATTCAATCAACATTTAAACACATAACACAGACATGGCAGGTTTTTCATTGGTTTATTGACAGGACATTCTATACAGCTCAACTTATTCTCTTGGGTTTTGCATCAAACCTAATTAGCATTTTCTTTTCTTATAGTATGGAGTGTAGTTCTGGAATAATTCTGGTGCAAAATGTCAAATTCCTCTAGTATGATAGGTTTGTAATGTGCCAGGTTTAGAAATCTGACTCTTTCTGCTCTTTTTAGTATTGAGAGACACAAAAACAGATCGTACAAGCCTGGAGCCCGAGGGGGACCACTAAGAATGGAAGCCACAGTTACGAATGTATAAGCCTTCACTATTAAAGTTATTAAAATTCTATCTGGAATTTGCCAAAATATTATTATACTTTTTTTAAAGTTATTTTTTTTTTCCTGATTGTTCATTTATAGTTTCATCGGTTGTTCATCCTGTTACTTTTGGGGTACAACAATCTAGTTCCAGTCTCTTAATGGGGGTAGAGGAGCCTGGGGATAACTTTAACAATGCTTTGCTTTTGATAATGTGTAACCCCTGATTATTTGTTCATCTTTTGGAGAAACAATTTACAAGAATTGAAAAAAAAAAAAATCTGACTACACGCTCACTGTGGCTGAAAATAAATACTGCTAAGTATTATTGGCATATGTTTAGTCTTCCCATTGTTACCGTATGCACTAACCTATAGCTTTCCACATGTGCACCCTTAAGATTATGTGGCTTCCGTTTATATTGTATGCTTTCAGTCTAGACTTTTATTCTCAGTTACAATTTCTTCCATGGGTTAGGCGTGTTCAGGCCGACTTCGGCACACAGTTTGCTGCAGGTGGGTTGAGCTGTTCCTTCCGCTCTCCATGACCGCAACCTTCTGGCTTCTTCTTCCAGCAGCATCTATTTATAAGTCTATAAAACAGGGATCCACAACCTTTTGAACCCGTGAGCAACATTCAGGAGTAAAAGGAGTTGGGGAGCAACACAAGCTTAAAAAATTTTCTTGGGCTGCCAAGTGCTGTGATTGGACATTTGGTAGCCCGTATGTGGATTGTCAATTTACATTGAGGCTCTTTGGCAGTGCACCTGATTTTTATGCAACCAAAACTTGCCTTTAAGCCTGGAATTAAAACTAAGCACCTGCTTTGAGGCCACTGGGAGCAAGATCCAAGGGGTTGGAGAGCAACTTGTTGCTCACGAGCTACTGGTTGGGGATGACTGCTATAAATAGAACTGCTGGTTGGGTGCGGATTGGAAGTTGGTGGGTTAGGGTTAGGTACGGGTTGACTTTTTGTTTACCCGCACATCACTAATAAGCAGGTCTCCATCCTTTTCCAGAAGCACATTTGAATGAGCTGTTCCGTTAGAGCCAATTTCTAACCTTCTATATAAGATTACACTACATTTGCCTGGTTTGAATATGGAATATAGAAAACATGTTGACACCACAGTTCTTGCTTTCAATATCTGTAACATATATAAACTAGAAAACTGCTATAGGTCATAATAATGATTTACAAAAGAAAGAGCTCCAATAGCAGTTAGTTAAAAGGCAGAAAAATCTCTATGGACCTAGTAGAACAGGATATTTATTACATCTCACCTAACAGATGCAAACTGAAAATAGGTCAAATTCTCAGAACTGTGTTGCCATTTGAGAAGTGAAAGCTAGCTTTTATTTGACTATAGGATTCTGAAGGTGTAGATTGATGCAGCACTGCTAAATGCAATTTAGGACAAGTCTAGACAAATTACAGTGAAACCTCAATTTTACATTCCCTGATTTTTAGTTTTCTCTCATTTTACATGTTTTTTATAGCCCCACATATATATAATGCATGAAACATTTCCCTGATTTTACAATATGAATTTTACACCATTTTATCCTGGTTCCCTGAAAAAACTTAAAACGGAGGTTCTTCTGTACCTGGTCTTATAGTGTAAAAAATTACAACCTGATCTCTTGTTTGATAAGTTCACCTCAATTTATTGAAAAGCAATATTAATCTAGAGCAGGGATCCCCAACCTTTTGAACCCATGAGCAACATTCAGAAGTAAAAGGAGTTGGGGAGCAACACTAGCATGAAAAATGTTCTTGGGGTGCCAAATAAGTGGTGTGATTGGCCATTTAGTAGCCCCTATGTGGATTGTCACCCTACATTGAGGTTCTGTTTGGCAGTACACCTGGTTTTTATACAACCAAAACTTCAAGCTAGGAACTCAAAAATTAGTACCTGCTTTGAGGCCACTGGGAGCAACATCCAAGGGGCTGGAGAGCAACATGTTGCTCACGAGCTACTGGTTGGGGACCACTGATCTAGAGTTATATTTAGGCATTCGGATTGCGTCTTGCGAGGGAAAAAAAAACTCTATTGCCATAATTTTCCCATGTCAAAATGGTAATTCTGCCACCAATACTCATCACGTGTAATGCAACTGGTTTCATACGACATATGACACTTAAAGGTTTCTTACAACCAGACAACTTCTAATATAAATATGCAGAAATGTCAAAATCCCTTATTCAAGTTGCCCGAGCTTATAACCTAAATTTTGGAAAGGAGATTAAAGGAAAACTATAGTCTAACAAAGAATTAGGCAAGCAATGTTACTCATTACTGGACAATACCAGCCCAAGGCAACCACAGCCCTTTAGCAGTAAAGATCTGTGTCTCCAAAGATGCCCCAGTAGCTCCCCATCTTCTTTTCTGCTGAATCACTGCACATGCTCTGGGCTGCTGTCACTTACCCGAGTTTAGGAGCCGACTCACCATATACAGCATGTATACTAATTGTGCCAGTCTGGTTAAAAATAAATCCTTGTTGCTAAAATGTTCATTTTCATAATATACAGAGGGGTGTAAGGAGTCACAGGTTTTAGTGCCACTGAAATTCTTTAATAATGATTTTAAAGCAAAAAGAATAAGACAAAAGTTACAGATGCAACCAACAGTGTCTAGCATAGCATGTTTAAGAGAGCAGAAAGGCAAATGTTCAGATTAATGGGGTTATTTACTAAACTCCGAATGCTTAAAAAAATCACAAATTTTTCTGAATTTTTCTGAATTTATTAAACCCCGAGGATGGAAAAAATTCGGCATCTCGGATGGAAAAATCTGAAACAATTGTGAAAATCTGATTTTTTTCTGCAAAGCAAATTTTCGGGAGATTTATAATAATAAATAAGCCTAAAAAACCCGAGCGTATTTGATCGGAGTTTGTAGCAGAAAATATTGAGATAGATTCGGTCTTTGATAAATAACCCCCTAAATAAATCAAATATATTTCAAATTTTAAAATGACCACAAGCTGACAGAATAATAGAGCATAATACAAAATAATTACATTGTATTATGTTTACTTTTTTAAGGGTTATGAGCAAACTCCTTTTTGGTAATACTATTTCATTTAAATTGCATTTTTCATCTGTTTCCAAATGATCAAACCACCTCATAATTTACTGCTTTTGAAAAGTTCCCTGTTGGCTTTTTGTAAGATTATAATCCCACAGACATGTTATGGGCAGGGGATGGCATGGAAGGCTGGAAGATAGCTTCAGATAATGGCATAATAAAGTTGACTAGATCAACACTGCAACCTTGCACAATAACACCCTTATTAAGACATGCATAAGGAAAAAAAATAGATAAATAATACATTATTGACTCAATTTTCCATTATACAAATGAAATTGAAAGGGCCATTTAAAAACGCCTGTCTTCAATATAAAATTGAAAATTGGTAAGGGACTTTTGTGAGATAGAATCTAATGTTCAAATGTTTCCTTTTCATTTGTTTTATTAGCAATACTTTCAAGTGCAATATAGTAATAGAGAAAAAAAAGTATGTATTTCTCACATGTAAACATATCAAAGTCATTGAAACATTTTCTGTTCCAATTTTTTCATTCAGGGACTGAACAGTATTTATGGTAGCACTAATGCAGGATTGATAGACTAAGTGGGTCAAAGGGATTTCCATAAATTGGGACAGGGATCTTAAGGAACCAGTTGGTGCCTGTATAAATGCATTCCTCATTCTCTGCCTGTTGTGAGCAGCTTTAAGGCCTTCTGGAGATTCTGCACAGCAGTATTCACATCCTCATACTGTAAAGCACTACCTGCATACTTGCAGAATTTCTGAGCCCTAGCAAAATCTTCAGGGGTCAAGCAAATATCACCTGTAACAAAAAAACAGAAATAAGCATAATCTGTACAAAAAATAAAACACATAATTGAATACATTGTATGAAGGATATAAATAACAAAGCATTTACACAGATCATGTATTTGGCACCACAAAAGTGAAAATAAAGGGAAAAAATGTCACCCATAAAAAATTCACTTTTTTGATGAATGTAATAATTAGCCATTGGTTAAGGGATACTGTCATGGGAAAACATGTTGTTTTTCAAAACACATGCTACTCCAGCAGACTTCTGCATTGAAATCCAATTCTCGAAAGAGCAAACAGATTTTTTTTATATTTAATTTTGAAATCTGACATGGGGCTAGACATATTGTCAGTTTCCCAGCTGCCTCCGGTTATGTGACTTGTACTCTAATAATTTCTAGCCCCATGTCAGATTTCAAAATTGAATATAAAAAAATCTTTTTGCTCTTTTGAAAGGTTGATTCCAGTGCAGAATTCTGCTGGAGCAGCACTATTAATTGATGAATTTTGAAAAAAAAACATGTTTTCCCATGACAGTATCCCTTTAAGTTATGGGTCTGAAGTCTATTATTTTCTTATATTTGTAATAAAAGAGGCTTATACCTGATGGTACTTTGTGCTGTAGGCAAGGGACCCCACACCTCCACCTGACCTAATCACTGCTGCCACAACCTGCTTCACTCTGCACCTCCCACAACTGCCAGTTTCCCCCCCCCCGCTCAATAGTCCCACCCACCTGCCTGATGGATTCTGGATACAGCACCAATACCACATAATTCTAAAAGGCAGCAAAGGACTGTGTGTAGTGTCCTAGTAGTTCCACCCTAGGTATGTCTCTACTGGCAACCCCTAGTTCTAGCCCTGCCATATACATTTAAAACACGGTATTGCTATATATATTCTACTCACTTCAGTAAGTAGAGTTTGATTCCAAATTCTGTAAATCTGCAGTGTACATCATAACGGCCAAAGTGCAGCTGTTATTACTTAAATGATAGGGGCAACATACAGTATATCTGATTACAACATACAATAAATCTGATTGCAACATCAAATCTATCCTAAAATTAGGGTTGCCATCGGTCCAGATTTCATCCGAATAGTGCCTCAGACATCACTTGCCCTGCCCCCTGACATAACCGGCCCACCCCCCAAAGTCACTGACCCACCACCATCACCGGCCCACCCCCTGCCCATTTTCATCCAAAAAAAAAGGTGGCAACCCTCCCTAAAAAAATAATAATAATAATCACGTGTTTCTTGATGTTTTGCTATCATAGCTTGAATGCAATACAAGTATTTGATTGTTTTAGATGAAATATATTTTTCGTTCAGTAAATTAGTTCTTATCCATCCTCCATACTTCTAACAACAGTGAAAGATATTTAATATGACTAAAGCTGTATTTGGTGCTAAAATTAGTTGAGGCTGAAATATTATTACTGTATACACTACCTGATATACCCAGCATTGCCTGATGAATTGAATGTTGATGATGTTCAGTTGTATGGAATGCCACAATATCATTGGTTAGATAGGTAGGCAGAACTGTACTCAGCACTGGTAAACAGATCAGGTTTGTGAGCAAACAGACCACATAACCAAGGTTAGCACCCTTGAAATCCCCTATTTATATATTTTCTGCTTTTCCCAATGTGTTGTTGACAAGTTTTCCAATACCACTGTATGGTGCAATATCATTGTTCAGATGGCAGATGTAATTTTGGAGGAAATAGATTGAAGACTGAAATTCAGCACCTTTGAGGACCCCTAGGAGCATGTTTGGTCCATTACTATAATGTGCTACTGAGTAGTTCTCCTAAAATACTGAATAGTGATTCTATCTGATTGGTCAGATAGCAGGTGTGTTATTTGGGGGGGGGGGGGATTTTTTACAACAAATCTATTCTATGTCCTATATCAGTCAAGGGTGCTGAGCTTGGTCATGTGGTCTGTTTGCTGACAAACCTGATCAGTCCTATATCAGTCATTGTTACTTTAAATCAGTGGTCCCCAACCAGTGGTTCGTGAGCAACACATTGCTTGCCTTGGATGTTGCTCCAAAGGCCACAAAGCAGGTGTTTGTTTTTCAATTCCTGGAGGCAAGTTTTGCTTGCATAAGAACCAGGTTTATGGCCAAACAGAACCTCTTGTAGGTGGGCAACTAACTAGCCAAGCATATATTTTATTTGGCACCCCCCCCCCAGGAATTATTTTTTATTCTTGTGTTTCTGCCCAACTGTTTTTACATTAGAATGTGGTGCACAGGTAAAAAAAAGGTTGGGGGACCCCTGCCTTAGATCATCACATTTTTTCATTCCATATTTCTACACATTGCTCATGACTTCAATATTGCTTTGCTACTAACTTTTTGCTTATACTGTAGTTAACTTAGAACAACTGGAACCTATTACTCTGAATTAAATATGAACTTATTTTCTCTACTCTTGCATTATTAAACAAAGACATGTACATGTTTCTGTTAATTACATTATAATGCATCAGTCAAAATGTGTTGATAGCAACATTTAAAGAGTCTTATCAAACTTCGTACCATACCGTAATTATTTATAGTGAGGAGAAGTATTGCGTAGGTGCAATAGATAGTGCTTGTTTATATGTACACTGCCCAATGTGTACTATATAATGTTACTTTATATATAATGGTACAATGTGATTGTTCATGGGAGGTTTGCTATTTTGGTAACCACTTGAAAATCCCTATGTATATGTTTTGTTTGGTCTTACCCTATGAAATGGTGAAATCTGATTAGTATGATAGAATAGCAATCAAATAGAATAATAGCAGGCAGGTCGGACCAATGTCCCCTGTCCATGTCAAAATGCAACAGGACTTCACTGGGCTTCACGATATGGTGAGCCATTGCATATGCTTTTTAAACCAAATATATGTCCCTGAATGAGAGGATGGTTCCTGAGGAGCTTTGTTGCATTTAGCTATTCTGTGTCAAAACACATAAAGAAAAACAAATGTACTCCTCCCCCTTTTTGAGATTAATTCCACAGCATTTCTCAGTATTGTTGCTGAAAACAGATGTCTAATGCATCAATACCTCAATTTTAACTCACCTTTTTATTTGTGATTTTTAAAGCTGTCACTTTCATCAACAAAACCGTGTTTTCTTTTCTCTTTTACCAGTAAAAAACAAGCCTATGAGTTAGAATGAACTGAATAGGATTCACGTAAGTGCTGATGTTACTAAGGCTCACCTTTCTTATCTGAATGAGGTATATTATGCCATCAACTGAATAACCCATTTGACTTAATGAAAGGAGATCCTGCCAGTATAGCGTCAGAAGTCCCATAGGACTAGAGCTAAGAAAGCTTGTACTATACCGTATTTCCATTGAAGCAAGTGCTCATCACTTGGCTACTTTTAAGAACTAAATCAGTGGCGCCTACAATAATTTAGCACAATTTAGTACTAACAGTAAGTACCCTAACCAATTCAAAAATTAACATACATCTGATGGCTATATGTAAAGGTTGGTTCTTTGTGCATCTGCTAGTAAATTTTAGGATGTCAAATGGCATCCAATTATTCCTAGATCTTGTTCAGAGAACAGACCAATGGCTACTCCCAACTGTACCAGCTTCCTGTTCCCAAGATGTTATGGAGCTCAAAGGTAGTTACAATTCCAAAACCAGCTCCCTCATTTCCTGGGACTGCAATCACATCTACTCCTTTGCTGCTTGGGATTTCCATGGCTTCACATAATCCCCAGACATTGTCTTGCAGGGAATTTATCTTCATTTCAAAAACCTGCTGTAATTACTACCTCCATCCTATCTTTTCTAAGAATTGTGTTCCTTTTCTCAGACAAACTTGATGTTTTACCAAAGAATGCCATGATTTCTGTAATATGTTTACTGACCTGAATATATAACTGTCTAACTGACTTGCAACCTAGAGTCTAAGTTCTGTTTGGATAAAGCTACCCGTTATCAGACACGAAACCTAAATAACTTCATAAATAAATTCATGAGAATCTGGCAAACAGAATAATTTAACCTTCTGCCTATCATGCCAGAGGTGGCATATTTTTTGTTCCAAAAAAGGTTACTTGTGCCCTTGTATTATACAAATCTTAAATCTATAAGTATTAAAAACAGGTACCCTTTACCTCTCATCCTGGAATTTTTTGACAGATGAAAAAATAAGATAAGTTGATTTTAGCAGCACATACAACTTTGTTATATTCCACAGTTCTTTACAGAGATTATATGCAATGTAACATCTCTATCACACACATAATGATCTATTTTAATTTTAATTTGATTGAATATTTTGAAGTGTGGGTGAAAGCTGGAGCATCCAAAGAAGACTGACAAAAACACAGGCAGTACATATAAAGTCCTTCCAGATAGTGTCCTGGCTGGAATCAAACCTGGGAAACACTTTTTGATTCACAATTTGCAGTTACACTAGAGACCTGATCACGTCCAATGGTTAAACCTGCTTCTGAATCCACCATCAAAGCCATGGAAGTAAAAAGAAGTACAAAAAAGCCATTTGCCCCACCTTTCAAACCCACCTTCACCTCCATTACTGCTACATGTACATTACATGTATTCTATAAGATCTTAGGCTACCCAGTTCAATGCTACTGTTTTTTTTACAACAAATCTATGCTATGCCCTATATCAGTCAAGGGTGCTGAGCTTGGTCATGTGGTCTGTTTGCTGACAAACCTGATCAGTCCTATATCAGTCATTGTTACTTTAAATCAGTGGTCTCCAACCAGTGGTTCGTGAGCAACACATTGCTTGCCTTGGATGTTGCTCCAAAGGCCTCAAAGCAGGTGTTTGTTATTCAATTCCTGGAGGCAAGTTTTGCTTGCATAAGAACCAGGTTTATGGCCAAACAGAACCTCTTGTAGGTGGGCAACTAACTAGCCAAGCATATATTTTATTTGGCACCCCCCCCAGGAATTATTTTTTATTCTTGTGTTGCTGCCCAACTGTTTTTACATTAGAATGTGGTGCACAGGTAAAAAAAAGTTGGGGGACCCCTGCCTTTCATTCCATATTTCTACACATTGCTCATGACTTCAATATTGCTTTGCTACTAACTTTTTGCTTATGTTTGTTACTGTAGTTAACTTAGAACAACTGGAACCTATTACTCTGAATTAAATATGAACTTATTTTCTCTACTCTTGCATTATTTAACAAAGACATGTACATGTTTCTGTTAATTACATTATAATGCATCAGTCAAAATGTGTTGATAGCAACAGAGTCTTATCAAACTTCGTACCATACCGTAATTATTTATAGTGGGGAGAAGTATTGCGTAGGTGCAATAGATATTGCTTGTTTATATCAACAGTTAATGAGTGTACGTGAGCTTAACAGTCATCGCTTAAGCATGATGTGCTTTTGGCTGTACTTCAGCGCCACTCTCCTGTTACAGAATGACTTTTAAAGCATAGATGCTCATATTGTCTACTTCTCTTTTATAATGAGAAAGTCAATACCTTTGAGAAAGGTTTGTCCTTCAGGTGTGGCAGATGAAGGGAACTTTTATTTACTGGTAAATGTTACAACAAACTCAGTGCCAGAAAAGGAGAGAACAAGCCAGATGCACGAAGGCTCACATCCTAATGTAGTTTCCAATGATCACCCACACGCACTGTATGTAGTGCTTTGGATACAGCAGACAAATATTCAAGTTAAAAATAAAAAACGGTATTAAAATAGGTTTTTGCATATAACTAACAAATGGATGTCCTCAGCACACAAGTGTGTTCTAAAAGCTGAAAGCCTGACTGTCTCTTGAAATAAAAAGCTTTTTGTAATTAATGAAAACACCTCTAGGCTTATGATGTTTTCAGCTCTACAAAAAGGTATTACAATAATACAGTACATTAACAATAGTGTGTTTTTTTCATTCTCCCTTGTGGTTATTTCCTTTTCTTAGAAGTGGTTTTATCTATATGTTTTTTGCCAACCTGGCTCATGTTCAATAAACACCTTTTTATAGTCACATTCTAACTCAAAGATGACAAATTCCATGCCCTCCAGCTGTTCTACAATGACATTACAAAATTCAATGGCCAGCACCTTGTTTAAATGCACCGACATTATCATACAAAAAAAATTTCTATTGATATTCAGTGTGTACGGTGGGAGACGAGCTAACCGTTATCGGCAGAAGGCTTGGATATCAGTCGGCTTGCCGACTACCTGTATATCTGACGATTCAGCTCTACACGCGTGTGTCGAAACTAACAATCTTTCTTGGACAGATCTTTTCCAGGAAAGATTGTAATTGTTATGTCTATGGCCACCTTAAGTTCCACTTGTCATTTTAGATGAAAAAGTTTAAAAGAAATGTAACACTAAAAACTGTTTAAAGGAGAATTCAATACTTTAGCAAAAAACCTGTACCCCCCACTCCACATAGACCACCCTCCCTCCTCCCCCAACCTAACTGCCCCCCCGTCCCGGGGAAATAGCACTAACATTTTACTTACCCCTCGGTGCAGATTCAGGCATCAGAGTTCACCGCAGCCATCTTCCAGGTCTTTCTATCTTCTTCCGGCACTTCAGCAATTTAAGTCCATTTTGGAGCATGCAGAGTTGTTGCAACCCAGTAAATTGCTCTAACTGCGCATGCACCGATTCGCCGGTCTCCTCAGCTTATCGAAGACCTGGAAGATGGCTGCGTGGAACTCCGATGCCTGAATCTGCGCTGAGGGGTAAATAAAATGTTTCCCCAGGGCGAACATTAGGCTGGGGGGAGGAGGGAGGGGGCCTATGTTGGGTGGGGGTACGAGTTTTTTCTCCTTAAAGTGAAAAGCCATTCTATGATTCTCCAATAATAGTTTTATCCTGGACAATGTTTATAATTGTCAATATTTTATTTAAAAAAATTTTCATGCTAAAACTCTGCTTCCGGTGTGCAAAATCTAGCTTGCGGTACTCCATTTCTCCTCCTAGCTCAACTCCTGCAAAACTGGAAGTCAACGGTCAGCCACTATACAGGATTTTTTGTCTTGCCGCGTGTAATTCGTCAGATTGATTTATGTCTGTAAGGGCCGTGAGCAAAGCAGTATGCAGCACACCGGTGAGCCATAAAGTGAAGGACCACAAAAGATCGCAAATTAGCGTGCTGCAGCTCTCACAGAAAGAAACCACTCAGAAGTAACGCTGCATACAAGCTGCCTCTACCTGGACCCTAACTAAAGGAATTTAGAAGACAAAGAACTATTACAAGGCAGTTAGAAAATGGTCTGTACAGCAGCAACACTTGACTTCCAGTTTTGCAGGAAGTGCCGCATGTTGGATTTTGTTGAATGTCGCCCTGTCGCATTTTTGGAGAAGACAGGAAGCAGAGTTTTAGCATGGTATTTTTAATAAAATATTAACAATTATAAACTGTGTCCAGGATAGAACTATTATTGGAAAATGGTAGAAACACTATTTTTTTTTAGTGTTACAGGTCCTTTAAATGAAGCAAAGGAAACCCAGCGGTAAAGAAGAAAATCTGAAGAGTGAAAGGGTAAAGCCAGAAGTGAAGTCAAAGAAGAGAGTAAAATATTTAGTTGAGTGGACCCCTGGAACCACGTTTTATACTGTTTAACAAAATATACATTTTTAACCATAGTTATAATCTTACCTGAAATAAATGAGTGCCTATGATCAAATTTATATTGAGTTTACAATATTACGAATATATTATGATATCATTGATATTTGTTTACTTGAGTTCAGAGGCACTTAATAGTGACTGTCTATGGCATCTTACAGCAGCCCCTTTGGCATTTGCCAGAATTTACATATTGTGAGTACAGACCTGCCTACGGAGTTTACTTCATTATGTATGTGTCCAGATGAATCAGCACAGAGATAAAACATGGTGGTACATTTAACTTTTATTCACCTTTAATAAGAAATTATACAAATGCTATGTCTTCACAACAGTCATATTTTATTTAATAACTTTACATTTCTGCCCCAAGCTTTATATGATACAGACAATAGCAGTGTATGAGACCCCTTCATTATATTAAAGAGTAAAAGTAATTTTCTGCTTTCACTTAAATGCTCATAATGTATTTTTATGTAACCATCCTACATGCCTTTATTTGGTGGCTATGGTACTGAAACATAGCAATAACATATTTCAGCACATTAAAACAGGGCAGCTAGTGTACTACCTGCTGGGAGCAGGAGAAGTTTATTCTTTGAAAAACAAGAAGGGCTTCAATCCAGCTCTTACTGGAAGCAACTAATCTTATTTTTACAGGACCAGTTCTCAATTGCTGTTTTGTTATGTCCAACGTCTTGTTTCTATTTAGGTGCCAGTCAACCAGACTCTCTAAATATATTTAGCTTGGTAACAAAATAATTGTGAAAAGTCAACAGTTTAAATACAAACAGTGGATGTAATGCATTATCTGTTCTGCAAGTTATTTTTGCAAAGACTATCGAATAAACTGTACATGTTGCAAATGGTGTCAGGCTCTGCTGGCGTTTGATCCTGAGACCTCCTTGTAACTGAAGGCAAATCAGCTTGCACCAGTAGCAAGTAGGGTTCTTGTTCCACTACTTCCGTCCCAATTCGAAGCAAATGTCAGTCAAACAAAATGCGGATGCATGTGGAAAACAAGCTCAAGTGCACTTGATAAAGAGCCACCTTAGCTTGAAACATGTTTTGTTAAAATAAACCTTGCAGCACAGTATCTGCGATTTTTGAGCTTGTTTTCCACATACATCCGGATTTTTTTTGACCTCCTGGTTACTGGTTGCTCGCCTTAACCACCGGGTCAGGAGAGTAACTATCAAGTTCTCATTTGCTCTTCTGCTGGGTCTCAGGTTTAGCCATTTTACCCCAGCATCCTTATTGGTGGGTTGGGGTCAGCAAATCAGGGCTGACCCTGCACTATATAAGGCCAGCTCTCCTCACTACTGGTGCCTGAGCACTGGCTTACTTTTAGCACTGAGGCAACATCCCTAGCTCTGGTTTCCCTACTCTTGCTTTGTTTGTGTCCTGTTCTCTGCACCTGGGTCTTTGCCTGCTCCATCCTGTCCTTGTCCTGCTCCAGTCCTCTCTGCTCGTCAACCCCTCATCCTGCCCGGATTCTTCACCTCCACCGTCCTGTCTTCATTTGCTCAGGTCCTTTATTTTTTCTTCATAATCCACTCCATCCTTATTAGGCCTGACCCTGACTCTACGCCATTGTCACCCTGTTCCTGTCAGCACAGTATTAGCTCCTGCCTCCTTTGCCCCACCACCTATCCTTGACACAGGGTACACTTTTCTGCTCATGACTTTCTTTAGTTACAGGCTATAAGACAGTATCTCACTTAATAATTCTGCCAGCCAATTCTAAGGTTTGGAGAGAAGTTGTGATTGAGTACATGAGGCATTTTGACTTGAATCGGTTTTTATATATTATAAATAAGCAGTGTCACAACCAACCCACTTCCATGGCAAATCCTTCTTGTGGATAGAACTTTCTCTTTCAAAGTTTTTTGAGGTACTGTGAAGACACTTTAGTCATATTGCTACTTGTCCTTTCCAAAGAGATCGAGCAGAAACCTTACCTCTGATGCCACATGTTGATGTGTGGCTCACACATTTGGCCCTGAAAAAGTAGTGGATTGAAAAATATCCTCTGCATATTGTGCATGACAAACACGCCCACACTTAACCTCAACTTTCTTTTCCAGGTGACCTCAAAACTTAAATTTGCTTTTAAAATACAGATTTTCTCTCTACAAGTTGAACATTAAAAAATACAGACAGATTGAAAATTGCATATTTAGTGTTTTCAAAGAAGTCATCTATTTATAAATTCACACTAAAGGGAGCAAGGGAAGATACCAAATGCAACATAGCAAATTGATAACTGGATCTGAAGCAGTATATCATTTACCATTCAGTGGTAATTAGCTAATCTGTTAAATCTTTGTTTATGAAGAATTGCAGGGTGCCATGACATCGTTTAGGGCTACACAAAGTAGATAGATTGCTTCCTGCTAAAAACTGAACAATCCAAACTGTTTCACTCGGTGACCTTTAAACCAGATAAGTGAGCTAAATAATCTCAATAGCCAAGAGGCTCTATAACCACTAAATGGGAAAATGAATAGTGCATTTATACACTATTGCCTGCATGTAAATAAACCCAACTTAAAATCAGATTCAGAAACCAGAGTCTGGAAAGAAAATTATATCCTTTAGACACTAGCACTTGTATAATTTAAAAAGAACTCTTGTTTCTTCCGTGACCTTCATGTTGACATTTTTGGAGACACCAATGAAGTACTGCAGCTACCTTATCTGACCTAACTTGAAAATAATAATGCAAAATATGGCAAAACGAAGTGCTGGAAAAACCAGTAAAAGTGCTTTACAGTATAAAATGTAAAATACCAGTGCCAGTAACTATCAAGGAAAAATATATACATATATCAAACCATATATTGGATAAGCTTGAATCTATGAGGGGTCTATAAGTCTACCTTCAATGGAGCGGTGTTATCAATGGCAAGAAATTCCACCCCACTGATATAATCATGGTTGTTATGTATAAAGAATTCTCACATGATGGTTAATACTAGCTAGATGTTTTAAAATAATAATTACTATATATTACAAACTGGAGCCGCCAGTTATGACTGTTTTGTTTTCATGATTGCAAAATGAAAATGTATGCTTATAAATGGATACTAGCCTCTGTCACACAATTTGCACTCGAGTACAATAATTGAGCATTGACAAAGTGCACATGTTGTTTTCTTTCTATTTACATTGAACTTTCTCTATTTCTACTGCCACTGATCTTGTATAAAGCTATGTATACAGACTGGGTACAGATCGACAAGAGACATCTAAGTGCAAATATTCTCTTATACTCTTCCCAAATTGGTTACATAAGTTATATTAGGAGTATTCTGTGATACCCACAAAGAAAATTGTCTCCACTATATTTTTAGTGGATATAGGTTTTTTTGTCTGCATTCCAGGGATTACAGAATTAGATAAAGTAAAAGTAATAACAGTTGATTGTATTAATTGAATTATAGGCTTTTTCCTTACCAAGTCATAAAGGGACAAAGAAACCATTCATCATAAGTCTAAGTATGTTATTCATTACCCCCCTTCTATATCAGATCGCAAACTTTTTTTTTTCCAGAAAAACCCCCTATGTCACCTGTGGTCGTATGTCATAACTTCACCCTTGCTCTCACCGACATGGGAACCATTTTCAATGTCATTAACATGGCTGCCGCAGAGCTAATGCGCATGCCCAAATTTACAGGAGATCACTGCCCAAGCGTTGGGTCTTGATGCAGGACTGATGCACTGTACTTTTTTTTTATTCTAATTTAGTTGCCTTTTTCTTAAGTACTGGGTTTAAACAGCTGAAAGGTTACAGATACAAGAGATCATACAGCACTGCAGAGCACAAGGTATGCCTGTAGAATGACTTAAAGGGATCCTGTCATCGGAAAACACGTTTTTTTCAAAACACATTAGTTAATAGTGCTACTCCAGCAGAATTCTGCACTGAAATCCATTTCTCAAAAGAGCAAAGAGATTTTTTTATTATATTTAATTTTGAAATCTGACATGGGGCTAGACATTTTGTCAATTTCCCAGCTGCCCCTGGTCATGTGACTTGTGCCTGCACTTTAGGAGAGAAATGCTTTCTGGCAGGCTGCTGTTTTTCCTTCTCAATGTAACTGAATGTGTCTCAGTGGGACATGGGTTTTTACTATTGAGTGTTGTTCTTAGATCTACCAGGCAGCTGTTATCTTGTGTTAGGGAGCTGTTATCTGGTTACCTTCCATTGTTCTTTTGTTTGGCTGCTGGGGGGGAAAAGGGAGGGGGGTGATATCACTCCAACTTGCAGTACAGCAGTAAAGAGGGATTGAAGTTTATCAGAGCACAAGTCACATGACTTGGGGCAGCTGGGAAATTGACCAAATGTCTAGCTCCATGTCAGATTTCGAAATTGAATATAAAAAAATCTGTTTGCTCTTTTGAAATGGATTTCAGTGCAGAATTCTGCTGGAGCAGCACTATTAACTGATTCATTTTGAATTTTTTTTTCCCAGTTACATTGAGTTGGAGAAACAACAGCCTGCCAGAAAGCAGTTCCATCCTAAAGTGCTGGCTCTTTCTGAAAGCACATGACCAGGCAAAATAACCTGAGATGGCTGCCTACACACCAATATTATAAATTTGATACAATGCTCTTCCTAGTTTAGAAATGAAATTTTACATGGTAGAGTGAATTATTTGCAGTGTAAACAGTGTAATTTAGAAATAAAAACTACACCATAAAAATCATGACAGAATCCCTTTAAGAATTTTGCAGTTCTCATGTCTAAATATAAAAAAAAATTGAAGATTTTGGAACTGCCCTTTCTTCTTTCAAGCCTCAGTCAATGATTATGAAGGCCAACACTTGGTCTCCACAAATGCATCTTCATATTCTCTTACTACATTTTCAAAGCTACAGAAAAGTTAGGATATGGGATCTATTATAGAGAAAGCTTTGAACCTGGTGTTTTCCAAAAGAACACTTTTTCCATAAAGTGAAGCACCATGTTTTGAATCTACTAAAAACATTTTTAAAAAGTAATCAGATTGCTTTACATGCACACAGTGCAAAAGGTCATCAGAGGTCTATGCATGATAAAAATATATGACCCATATTGTATACCTATATGACCATCAGCATTCGTGTGAATTTTCAATTCACATAATCAATTTTCACCATTTAGTAAGTGAGGTCAAAATTTTTTAACCATTAGGTTCATAAGCAGCTAAAACTTCTATGTCAATAGCTACTTGCAAGAGTACATAGATGTACAGCAAAACCTACATTTTACATCCCTTGATTTTAAGTTTTCCCACATTGTAAACATTTTTTTGTAGTCCCACCAATATATAATGCATAAAACATATTTCTGATTTTAAATTTTCCCAGATTTTACATTATTTTCTTAATACTCCACTGAATAACATAAATGGGGGTTCTACTACTATATTTTTCTGAATAAGTTATGGCAAATAATAATTTTCTAACAGGGACTACATAAAATTGGACACATTTAGATGAAACTTTGATTTTATGTAATGTTTTAAAGGGAAAATTTAATTTAATTCTGTTTCTAAGTCAAACTTCTTACCTTGTGTTGCATTATAAAGAGATGGATCTACTGTGGGTATATTTTGTGGAGGCGGAGGAGTGATAGCATTACTTGCTACACCTATTAAATAAAAAAATAGGCATAAAAAGTATTATATGAACATTTTCAGCTGGCTGATTAAAATAACAATTTTATTCTATTATGTTATAAAACATATGTAGTCTGTAAGGACATTATATATATTAATAAAATATCATCAAGATCTATAGTCCCTTTCCTTGAACTTTGTGACTGGCTGCCATGTGGAAAGACTACTAAAATGATATAATCTATTGTTATGGGGATCAATTCACCATAGATATGCCAAAAGAAACTTACCTGTGCTATGTGGAACTTCTGCAGGAGTGTTGGCAGGAGCATGTGCACCAGGAGGGATCTGTATTCCAGTGTAATTTGCTGTTGGCATGTTTGGAGGTTGGTATGCAGAGGATGGTTCTTGTTTGCTATAAGATGATGCTTCTGCCTCTTCATTTTCTTCATCTTCATCTGTGAAAAATAAACAAAATCCTTTTCAGATAACCCAACAGATCGATAAAAATACTACAATTAGACATACTGTAGATCAGGGTCCCCAACCACCAGGCCGCGGCCAGTCCTGAACTGGGCTATCAAGCCTAGCCCGCAATTAACGCCGGTGCGGCGAATTGGACGCGCAGTTGCAGATGCCCCCCCAACCACCCCCCATCGTTGCAAAAAAATTTCATTGACACCGGTCCCTGGGCCAAAAAAAGGTTGGGGACTGCTGCTGTAGATGATTGCCTGAAGGCCTTTATCAAAAAACAAATCCTCCATTGTGCTTTAAATAATAAGTAAACTATACAGAAATTATTTCAGAGAAAGTTGTCTGTAGATTCCATAAGCAGGCAAGGAACCATAGAAGGACCACAAGCAGAATGGTCCTGCTCTGAACGACTTTATATTCTTGTGGTTGATCCAGTCTGTCTTCTACTTGGTACACGTGGCTAAGATTGGTGAAACAGAAGTATTTTGTTTTATATAGTTTGCTGGTAGAAGTTGAAAACATCTATTACAAAACACACTGAAAGTCTCCAAATATATCATGTAGCCAGAGTGCACGCAGATAGTATAAAAAGTTATTGGATAAAAACAAGATTATGTTAGTATTTCCACAAGTTGTGCAGTAATACTGACCATCTATGCCATCTCCAGAACTGTGAGAATAGTCTCTTCCCATGAGTGCTACAATCGGCTGAAGTTTAAGGACTGATACTGCCCCAACATTTCGATTAATTCATAGAATCAAAATGGTATGGTGTGTTTTAGGGGGTGTAGCTCAAATAGGGCTGTGTATAGCTTTTTAAGCCCAAATACACAATCCTTGTCATATTTGCATTAAGGTTCGTTGCCATCCACATGCTGTGGTCCATCATAATGAGCATGGTCAGATTGGTTAGCAGTGGTTTGCATGCAGTAAAAGGCATATGATAAGCCAAATGCACAAAATCTGTTGGTGAACTGGTAAGAAAATGAAGCTTAATTCAAATTATGTTTTTGTTTTATTCACATTATAAACTAGTTAGAATTAGTTGGATGTGTAGAGTACTGCCCAAGAGGTACTTGCAGGTATGCTCTTCAGAGATGAACAAAGCATGCATGAGACAAACCCATATAAGCAATAAAAAAAGACAACACAGCAGATATAGATGAAGCCAAAAAAAAGATGCTATTGATCTCACTGCACACAAGGTGAGATTGGCCAGTACGATTTAGCCCCAACATTTGTATGATATTAGCTTTATGGAGCAACAAGATGACCTGAGTTGCACTGCTTCCTTCCCTGCTCACTGGATCAAATGCCCAAATTCACACCCATGAAAATGGCGGCACTGGAGATTTCACACCATTATTGTAGAAAAAATGCAGGGCAAAATAGTCAAACTTGTAATCTATTATTCAAGTGTCATTTGATCACTGCTATAAAGTAGGCAAAAATGTGGTCGCACTTGCTATGTAAGTGTGTAATCAGTATTTGCCTAGCCTAGGTGATGCTGTGTGTCAAATCTGCATTGGCAGCTATAGGACAGTGCCAGCAATAACCTCTGATGCCCTTGATAATCTGCTGCCTGTCTACCCTCCTACTGATTACTGCTGTAATGGCATCACTCTTGGCACAAGCTTAACACTGTTTTGGAGTTGCAATTGCACACACAGAAATATAAATATATCTTGAAAGTTTCTGTAAACAATGGCTTAAGTTTTACATAAGGTTAGATGGTAGGCTTGTAAGAATATACAAGCTAAAATAGGGAGAGAGAAGAGTCATAGGTGAACAACAAAGCAGCCTTCATTTGCAATCAAGTTGAAAATGTCAACCTCTTTCTGAACAACAGGCACATTTATATTATTTGATTGCATTTGAGTTATGCTTAAAACACTAAGGGGCAAACTTATAAAGGGTCGAATTTTTTTTTATGGTCAAAACTCTCAAATTCGAAATTGTGAATAATTCAAACTTGATTGATCGAGATTTATCAAACCTTGTCCCTTTAAAAATTCAAATTTGACTATTGGCCACTTAAAACCTGCTGAGTTCATGTATAAGTCAATGGGAGAGGTCCGGTGACCAATTTGAAGCTGTTACTAGCCTTCCTAACATTCCTAATATGAAAAAAATCACTTGAATTCAAAATTCAACCTTTAATAAATGTACCTCTAAATGGAAAAAAGCAAGCGTTGAAATAAGAAACAATATTGCCCTGTAATATGAGAAAACAGCCAAAAATATGTCCAAGTTGAAGAATCCCTCTGCATTGTATTTCATCCTCACATTAGGGGGACAGCAAAAATGGAATAGCTAATATAACTAATTTAGGAAACCATAAGTGGCCATGATGCCCGCCTAAGGTTTTCCAATGTCCACAGTTTCTTTAAAAAGAAAATGGCCTGACATTAAAATGAAATCAGATTGTATAATTTCCCAAGTTTGTTTTCATTATCATTATTTCTTTTTACTAACATTAGGGCCAGACCTCTTCACTGCTATTTGCTCTGCATTAAACGTTCTCATCAGGCCTCCTCCAACAGTGGTGTGAAAAATGTAAGCATTTTCCTTCAAAAGAGGCTCAGACCCTATTATAAATACAGTATATCTGGTGCTTCCCTACTGGAACCAACACTGTGAAATAAAGGTCCTGGACTCCATGGTTATACTCACGACTCTTCTGCTTACTAATGCCTAGCCCAATGGACATCATCTTTGTACAGTGTAAATCTATATATGTTAAATAGTATTTATCCGCATGTAACAAATATGCACACTGCTAATCAAAATCTGTAAACAATCCAGGAAGTTCATAAATGCTAAATATTTAATAAATAATCTGGAAAGGACTATAGTCAAAATGATTACTGGCATGGCCTTGTCATGTTGCTACCAGATATGCTCAAAAGTACATTGGCATAGATAGGCACAAAAGGACATGTTTTATATTTTTTCAAATTTAGTGCCAGATGAAGAGCTTCCAGTGGTTTCAATCGCGTTTTGGTCCATTCTTAGTTATTGACGTACGCACATAATTTAAAAAAATCCTTAGTGTATACATAACAGTGATCCAAGTATTCTCGTTGTCAATATGCTTGTAAATATTTTTTTTAAATGTTTATAGATTTTATTCGCCATTATAACATAAAATCCTAAAATGAATGCATTTTTAATCACAGAATGTAACACAGCAAAATATGAAAAGGTACAAAACAGCATTGTGTAGCTGTCATTACTTCTGTACAATTAAAATTAGCTGTGACCTGGAAAAAATGTACAAAGGGACATATTTACTATTTTTTTCTTAGGATTTATAAACACTTTAGACCATCGACCAACAAAAAGATGTATGAACAATAAATTTAGGCTAGGGAGATGAGCAAACACTGTAGTCAGACCTTTCTAGAAAGAAAAAATAAAACATTTTCTAGAGAGTTGAAATTTTCACCCTTCTTTCCCCTTGTCAGTGCTGATGGAGTAGGGCAATTAGCACTTAATTGTCTGCAAAAGAGGTCTGCAATAAAATATCTTTAATGGAGAATCAAAGTCATCTTGCACGTGGGGGTGCCAATTGTTAGGCACCCCAAGTGATTGTACTGACTTACCTGAAACCCTGGGCCGGTGGTCCTATCAGCAGAAAACTGCACCGGCCCGGGGTTATACCAGTGAGCACCACGGAGTGATCCTCTTTCGGCTTCTACTTTCTTCAAATTTCCCGAGGCAGACTCATGTGCAGTTGAATGAAATAGAGGACTTTTTAGTTAAAGTTTGGCTTTTCGTTCTACTGCGCATGTGCAGCCACGTGAAGAAAGAGGAAGACGGAAGAGGATCGATCCGTGGTGCTCACTGGTATAAACCCGGGCCAGTGCAGTTTTCTGAAGTCAATACAATCACTTGGGGGTGCCTAACATTTGGCACCCCCAAGTGAACAAAGACTTTCCTGCTCCTTTAAGTTTCAATTAAATTGAACACCTGTTGCACAGGTGGCAGTGATCTTACATCATAGCCAAATTTCTTTTTCTTTTATTCAAATGTAAGTTTCAGCATCTCAATTAAATATAAAACCTATGGGGAAGGGTCTTAAGGGTTACGTGATGTAAAATTCAAGTCATGCCTAAAACACAGTTCTAAAGCAACACCACTACCTAAAACTACGTGATTCGAAATGGGTAGAAAACAATGTCCACAAATTTAATATACATTTTGTAAACTTATAGCCCTAATGTTGGTTGCAGATGCAGAGAAATCAAGCCAATGCCTCTTTACTGCATAATCCCACACAACTGTTTTTGCAGCTGATTAGTGAAAACATTTTGGGTGGGAATCAATATTTCAGACTAGACTATCTGTCTGTTACTAGACTATGGAAACTGTAATTTATGGAAATACAAATTTCTTTCAAAGTGATGAAAAATACAAGGCAATATGTAGATCTGAATGCATATTTATGTTCATACAATAAAGGGAAAATACCCTGTTTATTTCTTAACTTTCCCTTATTGGTTCCCAAAGGAACATTTTTTTTGGAGGAAGATACAATATATCATTTATTTACCTTTGCTATTGGACCCAATTATTCACTGCTAATTTAATATCATAATTTATCAAGAAAGCACCAAGTGGTGCAAAATAAATGTCTTCCTCTATAGTGAATATGACAATTCTTGAAAATGTTTAATATATTTATGAACGTTTTATGATGTGAATCCTGAAAGAGTTATAGTAATAAATTCAGATCCTGTGCTAAAACTGGTGAAAGGGAAGAAAAATTGCCACATCTGTCCACTGTAAATTACCCCAAAAATTTTAATTACAAAGGATTTTGTTCCAATTTTCCCCATGCTTAAAAATTAGAAATAACTGATTCATTTTTTCTTTGGGGCTTTTATTTAATTTCCCTACACGAAACATTAATTATTGTATGCCTCAATTTAAAAAGAAATCTGGGAAGCTGTATTTATTACCATTTTTTAAATATGTTCATATAGGATAATGTAAATTTTATAAAAAATAAAATTAAAATGATTTCATCACCTGAAACAAGTTATAAATCGTTTAAAACAGAAAGTCCTGCCTCAAAGCGAATGCAGTCTTTTCACGTTCCAAATTAGGAATCCTCTTATTGGAAACACATTTACCGTAAGAGATATATGACCCGATAAAAGAAAGTTGATACTTGTGAAGACACCAGAATTAGATTTATAGGATTAGCCTTTACCACAGGATGTGAATATGGAAATAAAGTTAAAACATTTTTTCAAACGAGTCCTTCTAAAACATATGTAATGAGAGTTCCCATGCATTGTGTTTTCTCTATAGTTGTCAAAATGTCATAAACATATGAACATGCTTACTTCCTTTCATACTGAAGGCAAAACCATATGTGCAGTTTAATATATACCAGCAATATCCCGATTTTCAACCAACACAAAAAGAATGGAAGTTAATGAAAATGCTGTTAAGCTGAAAGCAATTAAACTAGATCCATTAGGAAAATGAAATTGCTAATGGCACATAATTGCTGCTTTAATTTCTTGTTGCTGGTGGTGTATGTCTGCCTACTGCTAACTTCTACCCTAAAGGCCTGATTATCAACTACAATTGTCTTTTTACAAGCTGTGCCACTCATAAAACAGATATAATAGTGTTGGAATTAGAAATTTTTCCTGTACTGGAAAGATTCATTACTGCATCCAAGATCAAAATGGTTTTAAGGGATTTAGGACTTGGATGGGTACACATGAGTTTGACACCTTTATCAGCTTTACCTTGTCAATTTGTTTAAATTATCCTGACAGTTTTGATAAATCTGAAATAAAGATAATTGCCAGGAAAACACAACTACAGATTTGCAAGGATTATTTTTTACGTTTTTATTTATTGCTTTAAAGTTTAGTAAAGAAAGAAGGTAGAGATAGAAGGAAGTAAAACTAACTGCGCCTTTGCATATCATGTCAATTTATATGGATCGAGCATTCAACCAAGTGTCGTAAGGATTATTTTTTCTATAATAAAATAATTACCACCAAACTTTTTTAATGTAAAAGCAAGCCCTTTGTAAAACTCCTGCTCCTTGAGGGCACATTAGCATAGGCTATTTTGATGATTTTATTAGATACGTTATCCTTAACCACACAAAAAACATGTGTAGAGCCATAGTCTGACCTGTTGCACGGAGTTGGTATTTAATTTCTAATCTAAAACTAAAAAATCTACATAAGCATATCTGCACTTTAGCATGTGTTCTTGGAATCTTCGTTGCTGGTTGAAGTACAAAGAGGCAAGAACTGAGCAAGAAAATCTGCCACTTTTTTTGTTCACGTGCTCTTTGAGGAGCCTGACTTTGGCTTTTCTTACTTATGAGAAGGTCAAAGACATATGTTTTTATTAGCCATTAGGGATACACCAATCCACTATTTTAGGATTCAGGCAATCCTAAATCATTTGTGAAAGATTCAGCCAAATCAGAACCCTAACTTGCATATGTAAATCAGGTAATGATGGAGGAAAGAGAATCGGGAGCTAAAAGTCACGAAATTTTTTGGATTCAGATTTGGTTCAGGTTCGGCACTTGGATTCGACCAACCTGCTGAAAAAGGCCAAATCTTGGCCTAATCCTGGATTCTGTGCCTCTCTATCAGCCATTCAACCATAGTCCCAAGAAGAACTAAGGCAGGTTATCAATGCTTACCCAAAGTCTCAACAACTGAGCCTTCAACCTTGTGTTCCAGAAGAGGCTTGCTCCCACTTTCCCTATGCTTGGAGTTTAAGAATATTGGCTTTTCTCAAATGGCCACAACTTTGAGATCAGAAGGTTACACCCTTTGCTAGCTTCTTAAAAGCAGATTATTAAACTACAGGAGGACTATCGCTGGAGCAAATGATAAAATGTCACCATTCCTACTAGCAGCTCTTTCTGATTCACTGACTGTGTATGAAAACGATGAGTCTACAACTGAGATGTTGGGCCATATCAACTCCTTTCATTTACTAGTTGAAGCTGGAACTAAAATTCATTATATTACCACAAATATTTATTTTCAAACAATTATATCTTCTTATGATTCTCATTATTCCCCTTTAAAAAAAAACCCACAACTTTAATTTTTAATTTTCCGATTGTTTAAAGGGAAATGTATAATTAAGTTGCTGTTCTTTGTTTTTTCTTTATAAGTTATTTAGTCACTATGTGGTCTAACTAAATTGCCACAGACGCTGCTGGTCACTGACTTTCCTTAATCCTCCTATTGTAGTATACATTATTTTTACGGTAAATTGAATGTTCAAAATGTATGTCCACTTTAAAGGTACAGTTTGGTAAATATCTTTTTCTAATGAAGGAAAGAACAAAAATAACAATGGCATAAAAAGTGTAAGTTTTTTTTTAATCATCTGAATAAAATTAACGCTTGTAAAATATTCTGCAAGAGAAACACAAGGATGGAAAAATGCCAACTGAAATGGAACCATACATATTGTTTCAATGTTTCAAATGGAAAATTAGTAAAATTGCCCAAAATAAATGAGAAATGTAATGTGTATTAGGGATGTAGCGAACGTCGGAAAAAAAGTTCGCGAACATATTCGCGAACTTGCGCAAAAATGCGAGCGGTTCGCGAACGGTTCGCGAACCCCATAGACTTCAATGGGAAGGCGAACTTTAACATCTAGAAAAGACATTTCTGGCCAGAAAAATGATTTTAAAGTTGTTTAAAGGGTGCAACGACCTGGACAGTGGCATGCCAGAGGGGGATCAAGGGCAAAAATGTATCTGAAAAATCTGCCTGTGTGTGCTTGGAAGAGATAGTGTAGGGGGAGAGCTGTTAGTGATTTCAGGGACAGATGATAGTAAGCTTGCTGGCTAGTAATCTGCTTGATACTGCTCTGTATTGGAGGGACAGAAGTCTGCAGGGATTTGAGGGACATTTTAGCTTAGGTAGCTTTGCTGGCTAGTAATCTACTGTTCTCTTTAAACAACTGCCATACGTTGACCTTGTAGGCATTGTTTGCCCAGTTTTTTTGGACGCAGCCACTGAAGCACAGTTGCCAGAAAAAATATGCCATATAAATGCTGAAAATAGTAATTTTTCGCCATACGTTGACCTTGTAGACATTGTTTGCCCAGTTTTTTTGGACGCAGCCACTGAAGCACAGTTGCCAGAAAAATTATGCCATATAAATGCTGAAAATATAAATTTTTTTGGTTGCAGCCACTGAAGCACAGAGGCCAGAAAAATTATGCCATATAAATGCAGAAAATATGCATTTTTTTGGTCGCAGCCACTGAAGCACAGTTGCCAGAAAAAATATGCCATATAAATGCTGAAAATAGTCATTTTTTGCCATATACGTTGAGTCAACGTATGGCAAAAAATTACTATTTTCAGCATTTATATGGCATATTTTTTCTGGCCTCTGTGCTTCAGTGGCTGCGGCCAAAAAACTGGGCAAACAATGCCTACAAGGTCAACGTCGTTGACCTTGTAGGCATTGTTTGCCCAGTTTTTTTGGCCGCAGCCACTGAAGCACAGAGGCCAGAAAAAATATGCCATATAAATGCTGAAAATAGTAATTTTTTTGGTCGCAGCCACTGAAGCACAGTTGCCAGAAAAATTATGCCATATAAATGCTGAAAATATAAATTTTTTTGGTTGCAGCCACTGAAGCACAGAGGCCAGAAAAATTATGCCATATAAATGCTGAAAATATAAATTTTTTTGGTTGCAGCCACTGAAGCACAGAGGCCAGAAAAATTATGCCATATAAATGCAGAAAATATGCATTTTTTTGGTCGCAGCCACTGAAGCACAGTTGCCAGAAAAATTATGCCATATAAATGCAGAAAATATGCATTTTTTTGGACGCAGCCACTGAAGCACAGTTGCCAGAAAAAATATGCCATATAAATGCTGAAAATAGTCATTTTTTGCCATACGTTGACCTTGTAGACATTGTTTGCCCAGTTTTTTTTGGTTGCAGCCACTGAAGCACAGAGGCCAGAAAAAATTAAACCAGTAGGGTTTGCACCCTAGTTTGTAACGGTGGCGGAGGGAGGAGGAGGACGCTAAAGGACAGCTGTGTGTGGAGTCATGAGGCTTGAAGAGAAGGACAGCTGCATAGAAGTCAGAACAAGTCTTCCGGCGTGCAGTAACCCTCCGAGATCCACCCCTCATTCATTTTAATAAAGGTCAGGTAATCGACACTTTTGTGACCTAGGCGAGTTCTCTTCTCAGTTACAATCCCTCCTGCTGCACTGAAGGTCCTTTCTGAGAGCACACTTGAGGCTGGGCAAGACAAGAGGTTCATGGCAAATTGTGACAGCTCTGGCCACAGATCAAGCCTGCGCACCCAGTAGTCCAGGGGTTCATCGCTCCTCAGAGTGTCGATATCTGCAGTTAATGCCAGGTAGTCCGCTACCTGCCGGTCGAGGCGTTCTTTGAGGGTGGATCCAGAAGGGTTGTGGCGCTGCCTTGGACAGAAAAACATTTGCATGTCTGACGTTACAGACTGGCCAAAGGGCTTTGTCCTTGCAGGTGTGCTCGTGGCAGGATTACTGGCACCTCTGCCCCTGGAATGTTGATGAGTTCCTGAAGTGACATCACCCTTAAAAGCATTGTACAACATGTTTTGCAGGCTGGTTTGTAAATGCCGCATCTTTTCGGACTTGTGGTATGTTGGTAACATTTCTGACACTTTATGCTTGTACCGAGGGTCTAGTAGCGTTGCGACCCAGTACAGGTCCTTCTCCTTAAGCCTCTTGATACGGGGGTCCTTCAACAGGCATGACAGCATGAAAGACCCCATTCTCACAAGGTTGGATGCAGAGCTATCCATCTCCGCTTCCTCATTATCAAGGACTGCATCATCCACGGTCTCCTCCCCCAGCCACGTACAAGACCAGGGGTCCCCAAAAGGTCACCACTAGCCCCCTGGGAAGCCTGCTCCTGTTGGTCCTCCTCCTCCTCCTCCACAAAGCCACCTTCCTCCTCTGACTCCACTTCTGGCACCTCTCCCTGCGTTGCAGCAGGTGCCTGGGTTCGTTCTGGTGATTCCGACCAGAAATCGTGCGCTTCCAGCTCCTCGTCACGCTGGTCTACAGCCTCATCTGTCACTCGTCGCACGGCACGCTCCAGGAAGAAAGCGAAGGGTATTAGGTCGCTGATGGTGCCTTCGGTGCGACTGACCATATTTGTCACCTCTTCAAAAGGTCGCATGAGCCTGCAGGCATCGCGCATAAGCACCCAGTAACGGGGGAAAAAAATCCCCAGCTGTGCAGATCCAGTCCTACCACCCAGTTCAAAAAGGTACTCGTTGACGGCCCTTTGTTGTTGCAGCAGACGTTCCAACATAAGGAGCGTTGAATTCCAGCGAGTCTGGCTGTCAGAAATCAAACGCCTGACTGGCATGTTGTAGCGCTGCTGAATGTCAGCAAGGCGTGCCATGGCTGTGTAGGAACGTCTGAAATGGGCCGACACCTTTCTGGACTGGGTGAGAACGTCCTGGAATCCTGGGTACTTGGAGACAAAACGTTGGACTATTAAATTTAACACATGTGCCATGCAGGGCACATGTGTTAAATTGCCTAGTCTCAACGCTGCCAACAGATTGCTTCCATTGTCACACACCACTTTTCCGATCTGCAGTTGGTGTGGGGTCAGCCACCGATCGGCCTGTGACTGCAGAGATGACAGGAGTACAGATCCGGTATGGTTTTTGCTTTCCAGGCACGTCATCCCCAAGACAGCGTGACAACGGCGTACCTGGCACGTCGAATAGCCTAGGGGGAGCTGGGGGTGCACAGGTGTGGAGGAGGAGAAGGAGGACCCAGCAGCAGAGTAAGAAGAAGAAGAAGACGAGGTAGAGAGCGATGGAGGAGTAGAGGTGGTGGCAGAACCGCGTGCAATCCGTGGCGGTGACACCAACTCCACTGTTGTTGTTGAGCTACCCATTCCCTGCTTCCCAGCCATTACCAAGTTCACCCAGTGGGCAGTGTAGGTGACATACCTGCCCTGACCATGCTTGGAGGACCATGCGTCAGTAGTCATATGGACCTTTGGCCCAACACTAAGTGACAGAGATGCGGTAACTTGGCTCTGCACATGTTGGTACAGGTGTGGTATTCCCTTTTTAGAAAAAAAATTGCGGCTGGGTACCTTCCACTGCGGTGTCCCAATTGCTACAAATTTGCGGAAGGCCTCAGAGTCCACCAGCTGGTATGGTAAAAGCTGGCGGGCTAAGAGTGCAGACAAGCCAGCTGTCAGACGCCGGGCAAGGGGGTGACAGTCAGACATTGGCTTCTTACGCTCAAACATGGCCTTCACAGAAACTTGGCTGGTGGCAGATGACTGGGAATGGGAACAGGTGGTCAAGGTGGAAGGCGGAGTGGAGGGTGGTTCAGACGGGTCAAGGAGAGCAGAGGTAGAGCAGTAAGATGCTGGACCAGAAGGAGTGTGGCTTTTAGTTTGCCTGTTGCCTTTGAGGTGTTGCTCCCAAAGTGCTTTGTGCTTGCCGCTCATGTGCCTTCGCATAGAAGTTGTACCTATGTGGCTGTTGGGCTTACCAAGGCTCAGTTTCTGACTGCACTCATTGCAAATTACAATGCTTTTGTCAGAGGCACACACATTAAAAAAATCCCACACTGCTGACTTTTTGGAAGTGTGCGATCTGGCGGTAACAGTAGAAGTTGGCGGAGTTGGCGGTATTGGCGGCAATGGCGGGTGCGTTGGCCGGCTGAACACAGGTGCCGATACATGTTGTTGCCCTGCTGATCCCTGCGGGCTGTCCTCCCTGCTTCTTCTAAGTCTTATTCTCCTACTGCCTCTCTGACTCTCCGTCTCTCCATCTGAACTACCCTCCTCTTGCTCTCTTCTACTAGGCACCCACAAAACATCAATCTCCTCATCATCATTCTCCTCAGATGCATCAATTTCTTCTGACACATCACAGAAGGAAGCAGCAGCGGGGACCTCCTCCTCATCACTCATTATGTCCATCTCTATCGTGTTCTCTGCCAGAATTAAATCTGGTGTAAGGTCCTCATCTCCTTCATCTTCTTCTGGCAATAATGGTTGCGCATTACTCAGTTCAAGAAACTCATTGGAAAATAACTCCTCTGACCCCAGTGAAGAAGGGGCACCGGTGGTGGAGGAAGTGTTACGTGGGGTGGCCATAGCAGTGGAGGATGAGGAGGATGTTGTGGTAAAGTTAGAAACGGTAGAGGATGGGGTGTGCTGTGTAAGCCAGTCAACTACCTCTTCAGCATTTTGGGAGTTCAGGGTCATTGGCTTTTTAAAACTGGGAAATTTGCTAGGGCCACAGGATTGCATAGCAGCACGGCCCCTAGCACGGCCTCTGCGTGGCGGCCTGCCTTTGCCTGGCATTATTTTTAAAAAAACAACAACAACAACAAAAACTCAGTTGGTTTTTCTGGAAACGATAATACACACAGCTAGATGGCGGGTTGAAGAAAACACTGTGCAAATAATGCCTACAAAGTCAACGTATACACTACTACAGCGGTGGATACGGATTACGTAAAATATATGAATGCTGCTTGAAAAAAAGTAACTCAAGTGGTTTTTCTAGAGACGATAATATTATCAATATTTAGACAAAATGTGAACAAGGTCACACAGCTCGATGGCGGGTTGAAGAAAACAGTGTGCAAATAATGCCTACAAGGTCAACGTATACACTACTACAGCGGTGGATACGGATTACGTAAAATATATGAATGCTGCTTGAAAAAAGTAACTCAAGTGGTTTTTCTAGAGACGATAATATTATCAATATTTAGACAAAATGTGAACAAGCTCACACAGCTCGATGGCGGGTTGAAGAAAACAGTGTGTAAATAATGCCTACAAGGTCAACGTATACACTACTACAGCGGTGGATACGGATTACGTAAAATATATGAATGCTGCTTGAAAAAAAGTAACTCAAGTGGTTTTTCTAGAGACGATAATATTATCAATATTTAGACAAAATGTGAACAAGCTCACACAGCTCGATGGCGGGTTGAAGAAAACACTGTGCAAATAATGCCTACAAGGTCAACGTATACACTACTACAGCGGTGGATACGGATTACGTAAAATATATGAATGCTGCTTGAAAAAAAGTAACTCAAGTGGTTTTTCTAGAGACGATAATATTATCAATATTTAGACAAAATGTGAACAAGCTCACACAGCTCGATGGCGGGTTGAAGAAAACAGTGTGCAAATAATGCCTACAAGGTCAACGTATACACTACTACAGCGGTGGATACGGATTACGTAAAATATATGAATGCTGCTTGAAAAAAAGTAACTCAAGTGGTTTTTCTAGAGACGATAATATTATCAATATTTAGACAAAATGTGAACAAGCTCACACAGCTCGATGGCGGGTTGAAGAAAACAGTGTGCAAATAATGCCTACAAGGTCAACGTATACACTACTACAGCGGTGGATACGGATTACGTAAAATATATGAATGCTGCTTGAAAAAAAGTAACTCAAGTGGTTTTTCTAGAGACGATAATATTATCAATATTTAGACAAAATGTGAACAAGCTCACACAGCTCGATGGCGGGTTGAAGAAAACACTGTGCAAATAATGCCTACAAGGCCAACGTATACACTACTACAGCGGTGGATACGGATTACGTAAAATATATGAATGCTGCTTGAAAAAAGTGACTCCGGTGTTTTTTCTGGAGACGGTAATATTATGGATATTTAGACAGAATGGGAACAAGGTCACACAGCTCGATGGCGGGTTGAAGAAAAACAGTGTGCAAATAATGCCTACAAGGCCAACGTATACACTACTACAGCGGTGGATACGGATTACGTAAAATATATGAATGCTGCTTGAAAAAAGTGACTCCGGTGTTTTTTCTGGAGACGGTAATATTATGGATATTTAGACAGAATGGGAACAAGGTCACACAGCTCGATGGCGGGTTGAAGAAAACAGTGTGCAAATAATGCCTACAAGGCCAACGTATACACTACTACAGCGGTGGATACGGATTACGTAAAATATATGAATGCTGCTTGAAAAAAGTGACTCCGGTGTTTTTTCTGGAGACGGTAATATTATGGATATTTAGACAGAATGGGAACAAGGTCACACAGCTCGATGGCGGGTTGAAGAAAACAGTGTGCAAATAATGCCTACAAGGCCAACGTATACACTACTACAGCGGTGGATACGGATTACGTAAAATATATTATGGCTGCTTGAAAAAAGTGACTCCGGTGTTTTTTCTGGAGACGGTAATATTATGGATATTTAGACAGAATGTGAACAAGGTCACACAGCTCGATGGCGGGTTGAAGAAAACAGTGTGCAAATAATGCCTACAGGGCAAATAATGCCTAAAAGGTCAACTTATACACTACTACAGCGGTAGTAAAATAAAAAAAAGTAAAATAAAAAAAAAATGAATATTAAAAAAAAAAAATTAAAGTTGGTGCTGCTGAACTACTAGGAGCAGCAGATTAGCACACCAGTCCCACTCCCCAACACTGCTAGACTAATAGCACTGGGCTCTTATAGTAGTAGTAGTAGTAGTAGTAGTAAAACAACAAAAAAATAAATAAAAGCAGTCCTTACAAGGACTACTGTTATTGCAGCAGTCAGCAGATGAGATCAGAAGCAGGACAGCTGCCCACTGCAGCTACATACAGAGCACTGCAGTAGAAGGTAGATTACTAGCCAGCAAAGCTACCTAAGCTTAAATGTCCCTCAAACCCCTGCAGACTTCTGTCCCTCCAATAACAGAGCAGTATCAAAACGATTACTAGCCAGCAAACTTTCAACTGTCCCTGAAATCACTAACAGGCAGCAGCTCTCTCCCTACACTATCTCTTCAGCACACACAGGCAGAGTGAAAAAACGCTGCAGGGCTTCGGTTTTTATAGGGAAGGGGAGTGGTCCAGGGGAGAGCTTCCTGATTGGCTGCCATGTACCTGCTGGTCTGGGGTGAGAGGGCAAAAAAAAGCGCCAACAATGGCGAACCCAAAATGGCGAACGTCGCGCGACGTTCGCGAACTTCCGGCGAGCGCGAACACCCGATGTTCGCGCGAACAAGTTCGCCGGCGAACAGTTCGCGACATCTCTAATGTGTATCAGAAATGTACTGAGTTTTGCATTACAATGGAAGAAAAACTTTTAAAGTACACATTACTGTGCAAATTGTGGGGACCTGGAAAATTTTGCTGTACAGGGTTTCTGATGGCGGCCCTGATGGTTTGTAATTCCTGTTTGAGGTTTTCAAAACTAATAATAACTGCAAAACCAGCTTCAGCCTGAATATATTAAAAGAGAGACTTGGTTTCTATTTCATATTAAAAGGGTACTTCGTCTAAAAATAATTTCAACATTGAGTCAGAGGCCAGAAGTGCAAAATATGTCAACAGCCAGGCTTGCAATAGCAATTATATTTACCGTACATATAACTTAAAAAACATTGATCATGGTATTAATGTATATTGGAAAGTTTCTTTCACTGCGAAAAAATAGTTTTTGGGTGGAGCACAAAAAAATAACCGCAGTATGAGCATGGAAAATAAATGCATCTTGTTCTAAAGCATTTCGTTTACACAGCTGGCATGGATACTTCAAATCCTGTCAGCAGTGTTTAATATAACCAACAAACTTTACTGAAAAGCTTTACTGAAAAGTAGATTTCCTTTGTGTCAACTCAAAGTATAATCAAAATGCAATTGTGCTTGTTCACTTAAATAAAAAAAAGCATAAAAAAAACATTAAGCGAATAGGGGATAGGAGTGATGCACAAGCATGAATTAGATCCGAATAAAGGCTGATGTGTGAAGATCAAGCTTAGATAAGCAGAAAAGCCTGAGACTATCAAACATTAAGCCAGAAACATGAAGTATCTGCACAACATAAAGAGACAATTAAAGGAGAACTAAACTCCCCCCAAAATACAACAGCCCCCTTAACTGCGCTCGATATGCCCCCTTTAACTCTCCCTCCTGAGCACAAGAAGCAGACCAGCGCAGAAGAGAGGAATCCTTCTGCGCCATCTTCTGTCGATTTAGATTCTCTTCAGTTGGGGCTACTCAGGAATCAGCTTCAACTGTGCATGCGCCAACTAGCTCTGTGTCAGTGAACAGACCCGAAGAAGATAAGAATGGACAGAACATGGCGCAGAATTCCAAACAGGAGTGCTAATATAGGTAATACACTGTACAGGGAGGGAGAGGAAAAGGGAGCAGATCAAGGGCAGTTGAGGTGCTGTTTTATTCCAGGGGGTTTAGTTCTCCTTTAAAGAAAAAATTACTTACCCGATACACTAGGCCAGTGCTCTCTGCATTTTACTTCTCAGCAGTTACGCAAAATAGCCAAAAGCTGAATTTAGCTTCGGTAATCCTCATGAAGTGAGCAGCGTATGAGCTCATGCGCAGTTGGAGCAGTTTTCCAGTTACAAATGCGCATGTGCTGGAAGTGACGCCCAGTAATCCTGGTTAGTAATCCTACAGGGGACACAATTCTGGGGTAACACTTAGCAGGGGGGAGGCAGGTAGGGGAGCCAGAGGAGGGGGGCCAGTGGTGACTTATCACTGTGGGGGGGGGGTTTAGTTTTCCTTTAAGATGAAAGAATGAAGTGTGATACAGAAGCCCATGTTTCTTTTGACAGAGGACTCAGAGCAGGATTACTTTGAGGATGTACTGGTGTATTTATAAAGGCTTTCCTGATAAAGCGTAATTAGTTTTAACCTTTCCTTCTCATTTCAAGGGGAACTCCACAAAAACATAAATTAAAGGAGAAGGAAAGGCTAAAATTAAATTAAGCTCTAATAATTGCCCATTATATGTGGATATACTTACCAGCAGTCATTTCTTCATGCAGTTTCTCAGTAATTCTGGAGCTTTAATCATTTTTTAAAATAAATGCCAAGCTGTTCTGAAAAGTATAGCCCTGCTACAGTACAGAAATTAGTCTATTCAGGGAACGCGCATGCGCAGTTATGGTCAGAGGTGCCCTGCGCAAGTGCACTACATTCTTCTTTCTTCCATGTGAAGCCCTGCCTGCCTTCTCTCATGCGCCAATAAGATTAATGTTTCCCAGTTTCCTATATACACATTGAAGTGACGGAAAGCTTTGAAGCGCCTCCGTTCATTCTTTTCAGTGTATCAGTAAGGGGAGAAGTAGGGGACAGCATTTGGGTCTGTCTGACTGAGGTTTGTACTAATACAGCATTAGTTTTATAAAAAGGAGAAGGGGCTAGGACAAACAAATCACAGAGGTTTTATTTGTAAAGCTTTACTTCTCTTTTAAGCTTTTTGAAAAGTAAACATAACGTGAAGCAACTTTGAAATATATAGTTTTAATAGTTTCTGACAGTTCCCTGAGCCTAGCCCCCTGCTCTCCTGCAGAGCTGGCTGACTATTTTGCTGAGCTGTCTGACTACTGTTACTTTGTATCAATAGCAAGCTGTCCTTAGCCTGCATCCTCCAAACCTCACAATTCCCTGCACACGTGATTTCAATAAGGAAAGGAACATCACAGTGCAATGCATTGTGGGTTATGTAGTTCCTGCTTGCTGTCTGTAAGCTGTGGAGAAGTTGTTACAATTTGTAACATCAGTGTTTTGTCCCTCCTTCCCTGCCAGGATTTCAAATGATGCAGAAAGAGAACTATTCAACAGCTGGATTTCAGCATAGAAAATTGCATTTATTCATACTTTTTGAAGAAGCAGGTAACTGTGATGGGTATATTAGGGGTTTCTGTGTTTTGATTTGAATGCCGGATTTCCCCTTTAATATGCAGAATATTTCTATAGTGTCACATGTAAAATTTGATGTATGGATTGGGTGCACCAAGCCGTGTCCAAAAAACAAACTTCCAGCTCAATTTCCTCAAGGTCATAATTATTAAGTTTACTCAGGGATTAAGAATACAAACAGGCTAAAGAATAAGCCACATTGACCCTATTATGGTGCACTATGTTAGCCACAAGGCACACACTGAAGTCTGTGCCTGCTGCTCCAATAAAGGCTATTTAAGATATGGAGTGTCTTTAAGGTGCTGTACATCTGTGCTTTAATATTAAATGTGACAGTGAATGGTCATTACAGTTCGAGCATTAGTAATTAGTTAATACTTAATTAGTTAATTATATAAAACTAATCTAAATTGTAATCTAATTCTAGAAAAAATCTAGTTAAACTATGTTACAAATATTCAACTTAAATACTTATAAAGGGAATTTTAAATAAGCAGGTTGTACTTTCACAGGATACTTTCTTCTAATTCATAATTGGGCATCCCCACTGGTCCCCATGGAACAAACTGCCACAAAATAAGTGATTGACTTATTTTTATTTACTGAAGCACATATTATATGACCAAGAATGAAAGTCTACTGACCTCTGTGAAACAGACAGCTGCACTGTTTGATTTCCAGTGGATTTGTGGTGCAATAGCAACTTTACCCTCCTCTCTAAAGTAAGGGCAGGTCAAACACACACATACACAGCTTTGTGACTAGGAAAATATTGGCTCAAGCTGCAGTGTGGTTTTTGAAGAAGAGCATGAAATGGTGCGAACAGAAGTTGTAATCATGGACATGTACAGATGCAAACTAAGGGCTTAAATGTGGGCTTTGCCCAAACACACCATCTCTGACTTCAGCTTTGCCTGTTCCCTTCACTGTTTATCTATGGAAATATCCAGTTGAATAGAATAAATGTATTACAATTTTAGTTTTGCAAGGCACAAGCTATGAAAAATAAGTGAGAATTATGTCAATGCCAAGCATCATTTGCTCAGTGAAGGTTGTGCAAGATAGCATGCACTCCTAGTGTGAAATTTAGACAAGATGTCAGTATTTGGTTGATAGTATTTTCACAATGATTCCCATTACCACAAGGAACATCACACAGGGGATCAACTCATAATTTGAGTAGTTTGAGTGATTTTTAGCAGACTTAAAGGTATCGATATCCAAATGAAGGAAATACCCAAGTTCGACACACTTTCTGAACAATAGATTCCATACCTGTACTGAATTACAATTTGCTGTGTGCACTGGAATTAAAATATGAGAGATATATTATTGGAAAACTGTTGTTGAAAACTGTTGAAAAATCAGCACGGATTGTTTTTATTATATACGAAACTGCATAATGAAATCAAGCTTTATTATGTGGTATATTGTGAGGACGCGTCATCACAGTTACTTACCACGTAAGCTCCGCCTGACAAGGAAGCGAACGGTTTGTGCAATGGAGTCCTACACGCCGCTACATGAGAAATACGCTTGAGAAAGGGAACTGATGCTTCCCGAAACGTCGCGTGAGTGTGGTTAAATTGAGCGTTCATACTGGACTTCCTAAAGATAAGTGTCTTGCTACAAATGACGCTATTACTTTGATACAAAGAATGTCACTTTTTTGCTACATTTTAACAAGCTAAATAAAGGCTATGTTTTATATATGGAGTGCGATCTGGTTGGACAAATATATATATATATATATATATATATATATATATATATATATATATATATATATATATATATATATGTCTGAGCAAACAGCTTAGAAAGAAAATTGATTTACACATAAAGCAGATGGTCAAGCAGGGGTTCTGCACCTACATAAGCTCAGCAAATAAAAATTGTGAAAGTATGGTTAAACAGAAGGAATATTTCACCAATCATTATTAAAGGAGGTGCTGTGTTTCCAATAAGCATTAAATACAGATTGTGTGTTCTATTTTAAATGGGCACTTTTAAATGGGAACTTTGTTTCTGGAGAAGCACTGCCTTATTTTGAGTAATTACAACTATACTGAATCTTCTCAGGAGCAGTCATATTTAGGATCCAATGTGGTAATGGCGGAGCTCACACAGCAATGCGTCTCCTCCCGATCGCTGCTCTTGCGAGAACCCGGCTACTTCCCTCCGGCTTCAGCTACACAATCTCACACGCTTGTGAGAGCTGATCGAAACATTCTTGGAGAGGAGTCAATTTAATAACAAATTGGCTTTAATTGGCTTTATTAAATTTACTCCTCTCCAAGAATGTTCTGATCAGCGTTCACAAGCGAGTGAGATTGTGTGTATATATATATACATATATATATATATATATATATATATAATATATTATATATATATATATATATATATATATATATATATATATATATATATATATATAGGATCCAGCAAGCTCAGTATATATAGGATCCAGCAAGCTTACCACTTTGGGTTATAAATATAGTGACACACCAATTAACTGACTGCCCATGGTTCACTTGCAAGATGCACTCATGACACATCAGTAAATCAGACTGAGTTGCTTAGGCGCTAGTTGCACTAGAAGGCACAGGTGATGGGCCTGCAGTAACACAATATTTAGTTCCCCTGTTCTTATCTACTAAATGTTCTTCTTACCCCCAATGGCACACCTCCCATCTCAAGTGAAGTGTAAGACGATGCTGTCCCTGTTAGGTTTTTTCACACTATAAAATTATGGAGTGTCAAAGTCAAAATTAGATTTGTTTAAAATGGGAAATGCTTTTCCTGTAATTCCAAGCTTTCTGAATAATGGGTCTTCGCATAAGACATTCCATACTTTAAGAGTTAGTTATATTTTGTGGAGGCTTTCAAAGATAAACAAAAACTTATGAATAATAAAACTGATTATACAGTAAAACATTTAGTAAATTGGAAACATACCATACTCTTCTCCTTCCATTCCTATAGGTCCCGCTTGAGGCGTTTCCCCGTTTTTAAGACAGTTATGGATGTAGGTTGCCTTCCACCTAGCATATTTCCTATGCTGAACATTCTGTATAACAAAACAAGGACATCAATAAATTAATGTTAAGAGTATTTTAGCTACATTTTTGTGACCCGATGTTAATCTAATGATGAAACAAAAACTATGTATATATGTTTGATTATAAACAAGAGCCCATAATATTGAACAGTATAAATATGCAAAAACAACAGGACCCAAAAATCAACATCACAGTATTAGATATCTCATTCAGCAGATACGTAGCTAAGAGCAACCTACCCAATGTAATCCAGCTTCCTTTTAATTGGCACACTTTAATCATTTAGGCTGAAGACTTGAAGGGGTGGAATGTAGAATGTCCTATATCGATTCATTTTATTCTTTATACATTTGTTTAATTAGAAATACAAAAGCAGAGAGCTGTTAAACCAAAAGTTAAGTAACCGAAAAGCCAAGACCAAATGTAAACTGTCTCAGAATATCTATCTATGTTATAGTAAAGGTTACTTTTAAGATGAACTACCCCTTTAAGAGAAAGAAAAGTTTAACATTTTGGCACAGTCTGGTGATTTACAGAGACGCACACCAAATTTTGCCCTTCATACTTTAATATATTAAAGTATGAAGGGCAAAATTTAATGCCCATGAACAACAAAAAGTATTTCAGCACTAGGCTATGAACACAGACTAAATAGGCCTGAATTGCCCTTAATATTTGTAGGTTCACAAAACAAAGCTTAAAATTGAGAAAGCTAATCACACTATATGACTTTTATACCTTTATATTCCAAAAACGTCTAGAAACACTAAGAATTTTTTTTGAAATAGTCTAAAAATAAAAAAGCACATAACCCTTTTATTAAAAAAAAATCTATATATCAATGTATTATAAGAAGTGAGCGAGTAGTAGTAAGTGAAAGCAAAGTACATTTAGAGGGTTATTTATCAAAGGTCACAATTTAGAGCTTTGTGAGCTTTTTTCTACCTCAAAAGAGCTCGAATAGACCCAAATGGTTTCTAATGTAAGAAAAAACTTGAATGGAAAAAATGAAATCGGTGAATTTGGGATTAACAACCCGAAAACTCGAATAGTAAGAGTTTTCCATGGGATACAAACCTCGAATTGCTCACATTGATCGAGTTTTGGAGCAAGACCCACAGAAAAAGACTCGAACATCATCAAGGCTATTAAAGGGAAAAAAACATTTTCAAAATGCATCAGTTAATATTGCTGCTCCAGCAGAATTCTGCACTGAAATCCATTTCTCAAAAGAGCAACCTGTTTTATATTTAATTTTGAAATCTGACATGGGTCTAGACATATTGTCAGTTTCCCAGGTACCCCCAGTCATGTGACTTGTGCTCTGATAAACTTCAGTCACTCTTCACTGCTGTACTGCAAGTTGGCGTGAAATCACCGCCTCCCCCCCCCCCCGCAGCCCATCAGCAGAACAATGAGAAGGTAACAAGATAACAGCTCCCTGACACAATAAAACAGCTGCCTGGTAAATCTAAGAACAGCACTCAATGTTAAAACCCAGGACCCAGGATCCACCGTGACACATTCAGTTACATTGAGTAGGAGAAACAACAGCCTGCCAGAAAGCAGTTCCATCCTAAAGTGCTGGCTCTTTCTGAAAGCACATGACCAGGCAAAATGCCAACACTGCCAACACACCTGGTTCAGGAATTAAATTTTATATCGTAGAGTGAATTATTTGCAGTGTAAACAGTGTAATTTAGACATAAAAACATCATAAAAATCATGACAGAATCCCTTTAAGATCTTCAAATGGTTCAGGAACCTCTGCCATTGGCTCCTACATGACCTCAACAGGTTTTAGATGGTGTATTTTTGGATTTGAGCTATTTCTTGCACCAGGGCATAATACATCTCGAAAAATGTTACTCTTGAAAACTTGAATTTTTCATGGAGAAAACAACTCGACCCTTAATAAATCTGTCCCTAAAACTTTAAAGCAAGATGGGGAGGCCAAAGAAAAGTAGACGCGCATCAAGGAAAGTGGGGGAGACAGCGTTCACCCGCTACCGGCTGATCCTTCACTTTCGCTCTGGCCGCGGGACTAAACATCCAGAAAGCATTGCAGCACCTTTGGATCTCATCACCGGAATATACAAGGACTTCCTACCAAACTTGGTCTCTTCATAAAATCCAAACATTATTAGTGCATTTAAAAGCATACAATTGGTTGAAGAGGGCAGGGGAGAGCACGGCTTAACACATTTTGTAGTCACGAAACGTGTTAAGCTGTGTGAAAATCTATTTCCTATTTTTGGTATGTTATTCATATATACGGTATATATAAAAGAAGAGGAACCATGGAGGAGCACTGCCTAAACATACGTAGATAGCAACTTGCCCGGGTGCTGCTAAATAAGGTAAAAAAAATTAAATAGTACCACACTCAATGGGAGTACTTGTGAAAAATCTAAATTTATTGGGGAAAAAAAACACCAACTGTGCTCTTTCTCAAGGATGGCAATTTCCTTGAGTAAATGATTTATGCAGCAGTTTTCTAGTTGACTGTTCTCATGTATTTTATAACCACTCTATTTTTATATTTATATGTTGTTGAACATTTGGTGATGACTTTTTCTGTGTATACCAATAATAATTATTTAATTGAAATTGTTTTGAGTGGGCAGGCTAATCATGTACAAATGAAAGAGTCTTTGTTACCTACGTCTCCTAAAGAAAATCTTAACAAAGAGTCATTCATTCTTACACATGGTGGAACTGCCTTGTCATCATAGCTCACTAGGAATTAAAGTAATAACTAAGACAGTAAAAAAAAGTGTAACATAAAATCATTATTCCTTTTTTTTTTTTTTTTTTACTTTAAGGGGCACATTTACTAAGCTCGAGTGAAGGATTCGAATGAAAAAAACTATGAATTTCGAAGTATTTTTTTGGGTACTTCGACCATCGAATAGGCTACTACGACCTTCGACTTCAATTAGAATGATTCAAACTAAAAATCATTCGACTATTCGATAGTCGAAGTACTGTCTCTTTAAAAAATACTTTGACTACATACTTCGGCAGGTTAAACCTACCGAGGTACAATGTTAGCCTATGGGGACCTTCCCCGTCACTTTTCTAACCTTTTTTTGATCAAAGAAAAATCCTTTGATCAATAGCTTAATAGCTATTATAGCTTAAAATCGTTTGAATCGTTCGATTAGAAGGATTTTTACTTCGATCGATCAAAGTATTTGCGCTAAATCCTTCGAATTCGAATATCGAGGATTTAACTTCGAGGGTCGAATTCGAGGGTTAATTAACCTTCGATATTCGACCCTTGATAAATGTGCCCCATAGTGTTGAGGCGCTAATCAGAGACTGTTCCCTTTTTACACCACTTACAAATATATGGAATAAGACTTTCCAAAACCTAGAAGGACTCTTTCTACATTGGATAAGTTGCACAAGGTTAGCATACAATTTAGAATTACAGTTTATTCATAAACATGTTTCATAATATAGGTTCAGTAAATATATATGATTACAGTTTTAAATGACATAATGTACCTCTATGAATAAAATGTTAATTTTTTTTATCCTTTGATGCAAAATATACATACAAATTATGTGCTTTCTGAGATAATGTCAAAGACCCACGTCACGTGGCTGAAACGCATCAAGGGTCATTGACAAATGCCTGGCCTAGACACAAGTTTAAGAACAGTATCTTTGCAAACTCATGCCCTTAAAGAAGAACTAAGAAGCCCTTCCATTACCCTCATAGTGCTCCCCCCCTGCTTCTGTTCCATATAGTGCATTAGTGAAAAATGTGGAAGGAACTAGTCACATCAGGGGGGTTTAGTTCTCCTTTAATGCTCATTCATGTAGCACTTGCATCTGAGCCAGATCTGCATTCTACACAGAGACACACACATACACTAACACACAATATTCTGGGGGCCCATATATAAAAAAAAAAGTCCCAGACATACACTTTAGGCCAGTTCCAGTGATGGAGCTGAGGGGGATGCACATGTGCCAATCAGGAAAGAAGGGGTGCAGCACCAGACTGAAATACGTCCTTGACTCTGCACCTCAAGCTGCATACCTGCCAACATTTTGGAAATAGAAAGAGGGACAAAAAGAGTTGCCCTGCAGAGCGGGCAAACATTTTTCGACCACGCCCATTTTTGTGGCCACACCCCTTACTTACCATGTTCATTTTACAAAATTTGGCAGGTTATGAAAGTTTGAACACATTTCTGTGTTTTTTTGACCTTTAAACTGTGAGTCTAACTTCTCCCAAGAGACATGTTTATCTTAATTGTTACAATTACTTATTTGCTTATCTCAACCTTGTTACAAATGTATCTTTGTGCACCTGGTGGCTGTTCTATTGAGTTAGAAACTTTGTATCTTTTTTCTGGCTGTTCAGTGCAGGAGATCAAAGAGAAAGTTGGGACATTTCAGTAACAAGCCAGGCCTGCGAGTTAAGCTGTCAAAAGCGGGACTGTCCCACTCAAAACAGGATAGTTGGGAGGTATACATGCTGGATGAAAAAATCTGATGTGAGCTGTAACGTGCAGCAGCACTAGTAGGTGCAATCCTGTACTTACTGTGTATCGTAAGTCTATGTGCCTCCCCATCAGTGATGAGCGGGTTGCAAAAATCTCTACCCGACCCAAACCTACAAAATGTTTCCATTGTAGGACTCACCACATCAGTGGTGTGAGTCATAAAAAGCCATATCTCAGAAAACACAGCCACTACAGTATTGTAGTACCCCATTATGACCAGCACCAACCATGGAGGCCCAAAATTCTGCCCAAACTCACCCAACCCGGGTCAGCCTGCACATCTCTACTCCCGAGCCTGCTCCTCATTTAAGCAGCTGTATCCTGCCCCCTTTTCAGTACTAGTTCAATGAGTAGGGTTTGAGCTGAACATATTTTTTGCCTACAAAATGTGAGCGTAGCTTCTGATTTTGCCCTGTTTAGTTTTTAGTACACAAAATAACAAAAACATACTCATTTGCATATAAAAAATATATGCAAATGACTACTACATAGGGTTGCCACCTGACCAGTTTCACATATACTTCATATGCTATGCATGCACCCCAGCATTCATACATCATTTTATCCTCATCTGTCCCTGAAGAAACTCTCTCATATTTATTCATTTCATCAGCAATGCTTCATTTTTTCCTATTCCATATAATCACATTCAGCTATATTTTCTCTTTATTTGCCACTTATATGAACTGTATTTTAAGCATTACACAGGACCAATTACCCTATAAAAATATAAACAAGTCCTCTTGTGATAATCAAGCAAAATAAACTTATCAAGCAAAATAAACTTCAAATAGTCCACAAACCTGTTATTCAGAAGACTCCAAAATACTGCACTGACTTAATTGTTCTCAGAAAATTAAGACAGAACAATTTAAATACAAATGATTATACTTCGCTGTAAAGGAGAACTAAAGCTTAAAGGACCAGTAACATAAAAAAAATGTTTAAAAATTCGTTAGTGCACAACGAAAAATAAACACTAAGACAAAAGAAACTTTTAAATAGCAAAGCCTTTATTAAAAAATAACTTACAGAATGTCCACTTCCTGTCTGCTTCAGAAACGGCGAAAAGGCGACCATCCATCCTGCAACAATCAATTTCTTCTCCCTGGCTAGTCACTGACAGGCATCGCTTTCATCCACCTGCTGCTGTGTGTCTGTGGCTGCTGCTCCCGCTGTTTGCCCGTGACTGGCTGCTGACACTGCTCCCTGCGCTGACTCTGCCAAGCCGTCCCTTTCCCATGGTCCGAGCGCAGCCGACACTTCAGTACTTGTGGCGGCGTAGTGCAGGAAGCGGAGGGGTAGCGGCTGGGGCAGGGAGTGGTGGAGGCCCGGGCAGTCCGCAGCTCGGCGCTACCACCTGTGACTGCCCCAACTGCCATGAAGCTGAGGTTCTGTCCCGCCGGTGCCGGCGATTCATGTGCAGCTGCTGCGCCAATGAGTGCGCAAAGCTTTCTGCGGCCAATGAGTCACTGTTGCATCAGCCTGGCGCTGAGTGTTTTTACGCCGCCACCAGTACTGAAGTGTCGGCTGCGCTCGGACCATGGGAAAGGGATGGCTTGGCAGAGTCAGCGCAGGGAGCAGTGTCAGCAGCCAGTCACGGGCACACAGCGGGAGCAGCAGCCACAGACACACAGCAGCAGGTGGATGAAAGCGATGCCTGTCAGTGAATAGCCAGGGAGAAGAAATTGATCGTTGCAGGATGGATGGTCGCCTTTTCGCCGTTTCTGAAGCAGACAGGAAGTGGACATTCTGTAAGTTATTTTTTAATAAAGGCTTTGCTATTTAAAAGTTTCTTTTGTCTTAGTGTTTATTTTTCGTTGTGCACTAACGAATTTTTAAACATTTTTTTTTTTATGTTACTGGTCCTTTAAATAAAGAAATAGGCTAGAAAAGTTGTATATAATGTTTTGGGCTTCTGTACCAACCCAACATCTAACATTTGTGTGGGTGAGCATTTAGGGAATAGTGATCATAACATGGTCTCCTTTGAGATTCTGTTGCAGAAGCAATTCTATAAGGGAGTAACTAAAACACTAAATTTCAGACGTGCAAACTTTGACAGTATAAGGGCATCTCTGCAGCATATTAAGTGGGAAATGCTTTTCACAGGGTTAAACACAGAACAAAAATGGGAAGTCTTTAAAATGCTGCTTAATAAATACAGTATACTTGTCAGTATATTCCACTTGTAAGCAAGGAACGTCGTTCCAAAGCAAAACCTTTTTGGTTCAATAGAAGCGTTGGTGTTGAGGTGGGTAAGAAAAGACATGCTTTTAAGGCTTTCAAGTTAGCTGGTACAGCCGAAACATTTATAAGGTACAAGGAGGCCAATAAATCATACAAAGAAGCTATAAGGCAAGCTAAAATTGCTATAGAAAAGGATATTGCAGCAAGCAGTAAAAAAAATCCAAAATTATTTTTTAAATATGTTAATAGTAAAAAAATGAAGCAGGAAGGGGTGGGACCCTTACTATCAGAGGGGGGTCAGCTGGTTGATGAAAACAAAATAAAAGCGCAGATTCTGAACTCATATTTTTCATCTGTCTACACAAATGAGGAACCAGTAAGTGAAGGTTTCCTTCTTAACAGTCCCAATTCTAGTAATACAACTAATGATGCATGGTTCACACATGAAGAAATTCAAAAGCGACTAGAACATGTTAAGATTAACAAAGGTCCAGGGCCAGATGGTATTCATCCCAGGGTAATTAGCAAGTTTAGCTCTGTGACTGCCAAACCTCTTTACTTAATTTTTCAGGATTCATTGAGATCTGGCATAGTGCCGAGAGACTGGCGAATTGCTAATGTGATGCCTCTATTCAAAAAAGGATCCCGTTCTCAGCCTCAAAACTATAGGCCAGTTAGTCTGACGTCAGTGGTAGGAAAGCTTTTCGAAGGGTTAATAAAGGATAAGATACTGGACTTCATAGCAAATCATAATACTATGGTTTTATGCGTAATAGATCTTGCCAGACTAACTTAATTTCTTTTTATGAGAATGTATGTAGAGACCTCAATTCTGGGATGGCAGTGGATGTGATTTACTTAGACTTTGCTAAAGCATTTGATACAGTGCCACACAAAAGGTTACTGGTTAAATTAAGGAATGTTGGCCTGGAACATAGTATTTGTACCTGGATAGAGAACTGGCTAAAAGATAGACTACAAAGAGTGGTGGTAAATGGAACATTTTCTAATTGGACCAGTGTTGTTAGTGGAGTACCGCAGGGCTCTGTACTAGGTCCCTTGCTTTTCAACTTGTTTATTAATGACCTGGAGGTGGCCATTGAAAGTACTGTTTCTATTTTTGCAGATGATACTAAATTGTGCAGAACTATAGGTTCCATGCAGGATGCTGCCACTTTGCAGAGTGATTTGTCTAAACTGGAAAACTGGGCAGCATACTGGAAAATGAGGTTCAATGTTGATAAATGCAAGGTTATGCACTTTGGCAAAAATAATATAAATGCAAGTTATACACTAAATGGCATTGTGTTGGGAGTTTCCTTAAATGAGAAGGATCTAGGGGTCTTTGTAGATAACACGTTGTCTAATTCTGGGCAGTTTCATTCTGTGGCTACTAAAGCAAATAAAGTTCTGTCTTGCATAAAAAAGGGCATTAACTCAAGGGATGAAAACATAATTATGCCTCTTTATAGGTCCCTGGTAAGGCCTCATCTGGAGTATGCAGTTCAGTTTTGGACTCCAGTCCTTAAGAGGGATATAAATGAGCTGGAGAGAGTGCAGAGACTAAGTGCAACTAAATTGGTTAGAGGGACGGAAGACTTAAATTATGAGGGTAGACTGTCAAGGTTGGGGTTGTTTTCTCTGGAAAAAAGGCGCTTGCGAGGGGACATGATTACACTTTACAAGTACATTAGAGGACATTATAGACAAATAGCAGGGGACCTTTTTACACATAAAGTTTATCACCGTACCAGAGGCCACCCCTTTAGACTAGAAGAAAAGAACTTTCATTTGAAGCAACATAGGGGGTTCTTCACAGTCAGGACAGTGAGGTTGTGGAATGCACTGCCGGGTGATGTTGTGATGGCTGATTCAGTTAATGCCTTTAAGAATGGCTTGGATGATTTTTTGGACAGACATAATATCAAAGGCTATTGTGATACTAAGCTCTTTAGTTAGTATAGGTATGGGTATATAGAATTTAATTAAAAGTAGGGAGGGGTGTATGTATGGATGCTGGGTTTTCATTTGGAGGGGTTGAACTTGATGGACTTTGTCTTTTTTCAACCCAATTTAACTATGTAACTATGTAACTTTGTAAGGCAGCCATCATGCCCAGTGATTTTGCCTGGGCATGTGCTTTCAGAAAGAGCCAGTGCTGCACTATGGATCTGATTTCTGACAGGCTGTTGTTTCTCCTACTCAATGTAACTGAAAGAGTCGCAGTGGGACATGGATTTTTTCTATGGAGTGCTGTTCTTAGATCTACCAGGGAGCTGTTATTTTGTGTCAGGAAGCGGTTATCTGGTTACCTTCCCATAGTTCTGCTGATGGGCTGCTGGGGGGAGGGGGTTGATATCATTCCAACTTGCAGTGCAGCAGGAAAGAGTGACTGAAGTTTATCAGAGCACATGACTGGGGGCACCTGGGAAACTGTCAATATGTCTAGGCCCATGGCTGATTCAAAGTTAAATATAAAAATCTGTTTGCTCTTGTGGATTTCAGTGCAGAAGTCTGCTGGAGCAGCACTATTAACTGATGCATTTTGAGGGAAAAAAAACGTTTTCCCATGACAGTATCACTTTAAGTCTACTAGAAAATCATGTAAACATTAAATAAACCCAAAAGGCCGGCTTTGCCTCCAATAAGGATTAATTATATCTTAGGTGAGGAGAAGTACAAGGTACTGTTTTATTATTAAAGAGAAGAAATCATGTCTAAAAATTTGGATTATTTGGATAAAATAGAGTCTATGGGAGATGTCCTTTCTATAATTTGGAGCTTTTTGAATATGGGGTTTCTGGATAACGATCCAATAACTGTATAAAACATGGCATTTTTAGACATATTCATTTTTAGGGTTTAGTTCTTCTTTAAAGGGATAAGTGATTTAGAATAGCTTTCAACCATTAAAAGGACAATTTTAGGATTAAGTTTTGAAGTGTGGGAGATATTTGTTGAAATAAAGTTCTCAGTCTGAACGTGCCAAAGTCTGCTGCAAATGGTTATTGCAGACACTGGAAAACAATGCAATTATACTGACAGACTTTCTAAAAGAGCCCAGCAAATTCTTCCAGCAACATTAGTACGTTCATAAAACTAGATTTAATGGGAAAACATGCTTCTGTTAGAGCTGCTAATAAAAAGACAGTTGCCAAACAGTCTATATGTAACAAGTCTGCTTTAGTACCAGGATCCTGTTCAAAATATTTTTTCAACAAACAGCGAAATTAGTGAAATGTATGAGAAACACATGACAGAAAAATGTGGCATGCTAAGAAATGTTCAAGGCCAAAGAACTGCAGGCTACTTGTTAGACCCATATTCTGCATAGAGTAGAAGAAATGTCAATGAGGAAACGACAATCATTTTCATTAACTCGGCGATTTTAATCAAAATAAAGACAAGACTTGCACATGTGCATACACACACACACCATTAAACATGCAGGACCAGATCAGGCTCATCTGAATGTTCCCAGGACTACAGAAACCTGTCTGGAGAGGACCACATTGGCATACCATTGCTGACCTCATCTCATGGGTTTATGGCCTATATAATTTTCAGCTAGATATCAGTTGGGTAGGACCTCCTGAAGGTCCCATAAACGACCACCTTTACAAAAGAAAAGAGCTGCTGGAACAACCAATCCTTAACAAATAGCACAATGGCAACGCTACCTGCTAGTGGTGTGCTCTGGTCATCTAGCTCTTGCGCCTGCCTTGCCCTAGTTTCTGCCCTCTGTAAGACCAGGAGATTTGGTGCTCTTAAATGGGTTGTTCACTTTTGAGTTAACCTTTTGTATGATGTAGAGAGTGGTATTCTGAGACAATTTGCAATTGGTTTTCATTTTTTATTATTTGTGGTTTTTCAGTTATTTAGATTTTACTCTGGCACAACCAGCTCTTCCATTTGCAATTTCAATCTGGTTGCTAGGGTACAAATTGTTGGAAAACAACAGACAGAGATTATTCCAGTGGATGTTACTTAATGCAGGGAGGATCTATTGTTGCTTAGCAATGTGATGTCATGTTTGACCTTTAACCCTGTGTGATTTTCTTCTTCCTGTTCCTGTTGCAGACATGTTATGCTGAGTTCTATAAAGCAACCAAGTTACTGTTCACACAGAAGTTGAAGTGTCTGTTCTCACTTACAGAGAAGCTGCACTTGCAGTTCAGATCAGCTCTCACAAATTATGAAATGTTATGAATAAAATAGGGCCTGAATAGAAAGTAGAGTAATAAAAAGTGGCAATAAAAGTGTAGCCTTGCAGAGCATTTGTTTATAGATTAGTTCAGTTACCCCCATTTGAAAGCTGGAAAGAGTCAGAAGAAGAAGGCAAATAATTTAAAAATTATAAAAAAAAGAAAACATGAAGACGAATTAAAAAGTTGATTAGAATTGGGCATTCTATATTTAAAAAAAAGAAAAAAGAAAAAGTAATACCACCACTGGAGCCCCTGCAGGAATAGCTATAGCTTCCGTGAAAAGTTACCTTTTCCTGCAGAAACTTGCTCCTGAGATTGTCCATAACTGAAGCAGTTATCACAAACGTAATTTAATCAACATGGACTTGTAAAGGCACATTGTTTTGCCTTGTTTTACAATGTGGAGCACAGCTCTTGTAATTAGACTCATATGTAACTCTGCCCATCCAGTCAGCTTGCCGTTACCATAAAAGTTCTTCTGGGAATATAGCAAACTCAATGGACCATTGTACCCACATTAATAGAAGTCACTGCCAGTTTGAAAGCAGACCAATAATGCAACAAAGTCTCTTCAAAACACATAAAACCACATTAGGGAGTGCTCTTTGAGGCCACAATAGTGAGATATTTTTAGTGTGACCATTTGAAACAATATAATAGCTTGTTAAATGTTAATGTTATTCAAAGTGCTAATTTAAATGGTAGGAAACAAATCTGCATATAAATTACAAAGGCAGATTAAGTTTATATACAATTGTCTATCTAAATACTGAACAACAGGGATAAAGTTTATTAATCGCCTGAGCATAATTATATTAAAAAAGCCAATGATAAGGAAGCTGTAAAAAGAGGATTTATCCCAAGAATGTAGGCTTCAAAATGACTTAGCAACACACACAACTTTTTGGAAGTTTTCATGTCTATGTTAAGATTTGCATTAATTTCTTTCTATGAACCTACTTTATATCTGCCAACATTATAAATGAAAATTTGAGTTGCTATAGGTCCCCTCCTTCAGCCTTGACCATAGCCAGTTAAAAAGATTGTTCACCGTCCAAACACTTTTTCAGTTGAATTGTTTTCAGATTGTTCTCCGGAAATAAAGACTTTTTTTCAATTGCTTTCCATTTCTTTTTTTACAGTTTTTCCAATATCTAAGTTTAAAATTGAATGTTCCCGTCTCTGGTGTTTCAGCCTGGCAAATCAGCAATTAATGTGCAGATTCTGAAAAGTTACTATTTTGCATCATTTAGCTGATACATCTGGAGTATTAGGAACTATTGTATCAATTCTAACAGCTGCCTTTAAAGGAGTGGTTCACTTTTAACTTTTAGTATGTTATAGGATGGCTAATTCTAAGATACCTTTCAACTGGCGTTCATTTTTTCTTTTTTTAATTATTTGCCTTCATCTTCTTTCCAGTCAATGACCCCATTTAAAAACAAATGCTCTGTAAGGCTAAAAAATGTATTGTTACTTTTTAATTACTCATATTTATTTATATTCAGGCCTCTCCAATTCATATTCAAATCAATGCATGGTTGCTAGAATATTCTGGACCCTAGCAACTAGGGTGACATTGCAAACCGGAGAGCTGCTGAATAAAAAGCTAAATAACTCAAAAACAAATAAAAATGAAAATCAATGGCAAATTGTCTCAGAATATCACTCCCTACAGCATACTAAAAGCTAATTTAATGAAATTCAGGGATTCTGCTCATGTATCAATTTAGAGAGTTGGCGACCCCCGCTCCCAGAGTAGCTTTAGTAAGGTGAACACTGAAACACTTCAATATTAGAAGAACTGTGAAACATAGAAAATAGAAAGTAATTGGAAAAGTCTGGTGAACTATCTGAAGCCAACTGAAATGAAAAAAGTGCTGGAAGGTGAACAACCCCTTTAAAGGAACAGTTCAGTGTAAAAATAAAAACGGGGTAAATAGATAGTATGTGCAAAATAAAATTTTTTTATAATATAGTTAGTAAGCCAAAAATCAAATCTATAAAGGCTGGAGGGACTGGATGTCTAACATAACAGAACAGCACACTACTTCCTGCTTTGCAGCTCTCTAACTCTGAGTTAGTCAGCACCTTGAAGGGGGGGGCACATGGGACAAAACTGTTCAGTGAGTTTTTAATTGATCCTTAGCATTTAGCATTCAGCTCAGATTCAAAAGCAAACATTATGACTCATATGACCCCCCCCTCAAGTCACTGATTGGTTATTGCCTGGTAACCAATCAGTGAAAATCAACAGAACTGAAAAGCAGGAAGTTGTATTCTGTTCTGTTCTGTTCTGTTACACAGTCACTCCAGCCTTTATAGATTACATTTTTGGCTAACTAATTTTGCACATCTTTTTACCCAGTTTTTATTTTTATACTGAAGAATTCCTTTAAATCTACTTCCCAGCAAACTCCGGCGGTTGTTTAGGCAGGTTTAGTGCATCTGAGTCTTCACTACAAACTGCAAATCTGCCTTAGCCATACATCTGTATTAAAGCAGAACATACAGAGCTTATACAAAAGGAATTCCTGTGACTATTCTTCAGCGTAGTAAGAAAGGCTACCGCCTCACTATTTCAGTGGAATGGGTAGGATATGCAAGTCTTGAAAATGGCTGTAAACGCACATTTATAACTACCGGTATTAGTCCAAATGTGCATCAGTGCTTGATAAAGATATTTATCATCTTGTAGAAACTAAACCTTCCACCTCAATTCCTTGGATTGCAGTCAGTAATGGAAGCTTATATGACTGCAACAAATATGTAAACTGTAATGCGTATGTTTAGTGAGCTGCTGTTCTTAAAGAAGTATATTGGCATAAACTGTTTAACTAAGAATACAATGCCAAAAGCAACTACTTTGCTCAGGAACTGTAGGAAAGGGAAGACACTATGAGCATGGGACCTGTTATACAGAATGCTCAGTACCTGGGGCTCTCTGTATTACCGATCTTTCTGTAATTTGGATCTTCATACCTTAAGACTAATAGAAAATCATAAAACATTAAATAAACCCAATGGACTGGTTCTGCTTTCAATAAGGATTAATTATATCTTAATCTGGATCAAGTACAAGGTACTGTTTTATTCTTACTGAGAAAAAGGAAATCATTTTTAAAAATATGTATTATTTGGATAAAATGGGGTCTACGGGAGACGGCCTTTCCGTAATTCAGAGCTTTCTGGATAACAGGTTTGCAGATAACGGATCCCGTAAACATTCACATTAAAACTTGATAATAGAAAAGATATAATAAGCATGATGCATTTAGAAGAAAATAACAATCCAAAAAGGGGTGGTTCACCTTTGAGGAAACTTTTAGTATGCTATAGAATGACCAATTCCTAGCAACTTTGCAATTTATATTTTATTGTTTTTGATTTATTTGCCTTTTTCTTCTAACTTCTGACTTACAGTTTTCAAATGGGGGTCACTGACCCCATCTAAAAAAACAAATGCTCAGTAAGGCTGCATATGCATTTTTATTGCTACTTTTTATTACTTTGCTTTCTATTCAGGCCCTCTCCTATTCATATTTCAGTCTCGTATTCAAATCAATGCAAGGTGCTAGGGTCATTTGGACCCAAAAAAAAACCAATTGCAAATTGTCAGAGAATATCACTCTCTACTCATACTATGAAGTTAATTTAAAATTGAACAATCCCTTTAATAAACAGATAAGAACTCCTATACATAGCTTTATAGCATTACTAAAACTCACTGTTTTCCCTCACAGCTTTGATCATTATTCTATGTAGGGAAGCTCAAGGAAGCATGATAAAGAAAACAGAAAGAATACCAATTCTGAAATCTCCCTAACAAAACATGTGCAAACGTGTTATTTTCACTACTCCTGTTTCTGTAGAAAAATATGACTGAAAAAGCGAAGTGGTTGTTAACTCAGTGAATCTAACTCATGGAGCTGTGAAATACTTATCGACTTATCGAGTATATCTGCCACTTCCTATTAATGGCAACGGAAAGGACCAATGGTATCCTATGGTACACAAATATCACCTGAAACAATTGCCTGTTGCTGGCTTCTTGCGAGGATTCTCATTACTGTCAGTGGAAAGTGACCTGCGGATGCCTTTTCCCTTGGAGTTCAGTTTTTACTTAAGTCAGCCAAATATAACATAGGTGGAAATTCACAAAACAGATGTCATTTTAATCTGGAATATTAACTCATAGTCACAAGTAAGCAATTAGGTCAGATTGGGCAACTGTCTTAAGAATAAAGAAAGCTAAATAGCCTTATCCGACGACGCTTTTTGAATAAAATGAGCCATTTCCCCTATTCCCTATACAACAAATTTAATATAAAGAAAAAGATCTAAATTCTTTAGTATGTTTTGTGACAAATTTTGATTGCAATATTTTTCAGAGTAACTCAACAGTACGTCAAACCAGTCCATCCTTTTTGAAGAATAAAAATAGCTTGATGCTTACCTCCTCGGTAAGCTCTCCAAATACTGCGAGTGTGTCAAGAAGAAGACTAGCGGTATAGAAAGATTTCACCATATTTCTGAAAAGAAAGATAACACAGAATTGTGTTTTACGTTGTCATAACAAAGGTCTAGAGCATGACAAGAAGCTGCAATCATAGCTTGAAAAGCAGACACAACCTCTGTATATATTTCTTGTTCTCTCATCTAATGAACTGTTTAATCTGTTTTAAGATTTGTACACTATGGGACTTGAACCATAATAAAATACCATTATGTAAACATAGGGGGGTTATTTATTAAGTGTCGAGTTGTGTTTTCTCCGAAAAATTCAGAAAGTAGCTTTCAGTAAAAACTAGAATTTTGGGGGGGGGGAAATGCAATTTTTTTTTAGATTTATTATGCGTCAAAGCTGGAAATAGCTTGAATCCGAAAATACTTCAGCTAAAACCTGTCAAGGTCATGTAGAAGTCAATGGCAGAGGGATTCCTTGAACTATTTGAAGATGTTTGTAGCCTTCATGTTTTTTGGGCTTTTTTCTGTGGTTTTCGGTAGAAAACCTGCTAAATTTGAGCGATTCAAGTTTTTTTTTTTTGCGGAAAACTCAATAAATTAGAGTACAGTAGAACCCCCATTTTACATTTTTGAGGGGACCAGAAAAAAATGGTGTAAAATCCAGGAAAATGTATTATGCATAATATATATAGATGGGACCACAAAACAACAATGTAAAATGAGGGAAAACTTAAAATCAGGGGATGTAAAATTGAGGTTCTACTGTGTTTGAGTTTTCACCCCGATTACGCGAATTAATGTTTTTTTCATAAATAAGAAAACATTCGAGTTATGAGTTCATTTGAGGTATAAAAAACCTCACAAACACGACCTTTGATAAATAACCCCCTTAATGTAGCCTATTTATAAAAGGATGTATTTTAAAGGGAGAGATGTAATGTGGATATGCTGGGCCCCCCCCCCCCGCAAAAAAAAAAATCTTTGGAGGGGCCCAGTGTACTCTCCAAACTACCTGCCCAGCCTCCTGACTGCTTGTGTGAGTGTGTTCCTACCTGCTGGCCCCAAATTTTGTGGTGCCTGTGGTACAGGCTGCAATAGTTAAGCCACTGTATGTGGTAGCCCACCTCCAAAAAACTTTTATAACAACCAGGGGCGATCCTGGCCCCTTCGCCTCCAGAGGCGCCCCCCCTCCCCCGTGCGCTTACCTTTTGGCACCTGAGAGGGTCCAGGGGGGGTTCACAAGGGCAGTAGAGAGGGCCAGTAAGCTAGCACAGAGAGCCTAACTGCTCTCTCTGTGCTAGAAGAGCCAAATTTCCGGTTTGAAAACCGGAAATTCGGCTCTTAAAGTACCAGGAGCTGCATTTTTGCCGCCCCTGGGACCTAGTGGAGCGCTGCCACCTGAGGACACAACCTCAACTCATTGGCGAAGCGCCCCGGATAACCCCAATCTAATTTAATTATTTACAATTTTTTAAAACCTATTTAAAAAGGAAACTGGATTTTTCCCTTTCTCATATGTATTTATATCAGCTTTACATAGATATTCACTGGTTTAGTCCAATGAAGAATAGGGGTAGAAACAAAAGCAAGTGAAGTAGATTTATATGGAAACTGGGTAGTAAGTAATACTGCATAATATGTAAGTGTGTAGAGCCTGTTTTCTTTACAGACTCATCAAAGCTTTTTTCCCAATACAGTGGTTTTTACATGGAGAAGACATGCAAGAAGTGGCACAGAAACCTGTTTATGAATATGCCACTCTGTACTTAATCTAACCTAACCTCTGCCAGATTGAAGTAGAGGTGTATAGGGGCTTATGCTGAGAATTAAGGGTGAAATGTGGTGTGCATTCTTGAACAGTGTATATTCTGTATATATGATGAAACATGCTGTAACAAAATCACTGAACACAACAATTTAAAAGATAAGTATACCCCAGTACAGTGTAGGTCTCTATAAAAATATATCGCATTAAACAGATCATATGTAAAACCCTGCTTCGTGCAAATAAACCATTTCCATAATAATATACTTTTTAAGTAGTATGTACCAATTGGTAATCCTAAATAGAAAATTGCCATTTTAAAAATAAGGAATGATTCATGGTGCACACAAACAAACCATACATATTAGGTCACATGAGCCAATTAACAGACAGAGTTCTGTCTTTTGCTTCCACACTTCTTCCTGTTACAGTTAGAGTTGTAGTATTTCTAGTCAGGTGATCTCTGAGGCAGCACACAGACCATCACAAAATGGTGGTTTAAGGCAAGAGATGCAAAAGGGCAATATATATATATATATATATATATATATATATATATATATATATATATATATATATATATATATATATATATATATATACATATATATACATATATATACACACACACCAGTTATATATATATATACACCAGTTCGTTAAGATTCTTAAATATGTCACTTAATTTGATATGGCAAGGCATTCGACGGCAGACGGCACTTCTGAAAAAAGAGGGTTTATTGGAAATCCTGCTGGAATACACCTAACGCGTTTCGGGAGTTATCCCTTAATCATAGGTTTGGAACCTATGATTAAGGGATAACTCCCGAAACGCGTTAGGTGTATTCCGGCAGGATTTCCAATAAACCCTCTTTTTTCAGAAGTGCCGTCTGCCGTCGAATGTCTTGCCATATCAAATTAAGTGACATATTTAAGAATCTTAACGAACTGGTGTATATATATATAACTGGTGTGTGTATATATATATAATAAACCCTCTTTTTTCAGAAGTGCCGTCTGCCGTCAAATGTCTTGCCGTATACACAGTGGGGTCACTGTCTGACTGTGCACCTGATTAGAGGGGAGAGCGGTGAGCTAGTGCGGCCCTTCCCTTTTGTTTGCCTATCTACTTAATTTGATATAAACTGTTACTTAAAGGAAAACTATACCCCCAAAATGAATACTTAAGCAACAGATAGTTTATATCAAATTGAATGACATATTAAAGACTCTTACCAAACTGTAATATATATTTACATAAATATTGCCCTTTTACATCTCTTGCCTTGAACCACCATTTCGTGACTCTATCTGTGCTGCCTCAGAGATCACCTGACCAGAAATACTACAACACTAACTGTCAGGGGTGCTTCACCAATGAGGCAAGTTGAGGCTGTCGCCTCAGGCGGCAGCGCCCCACTAGGTACCAGGGGCAGCAAAAATGCTGCTCCTGGTACTTTAAGAGTGAATTTCCAGGGGAGGGGGGCAGCAGCAAATGCTGCTGCCTCAGGCGGTGGAGGGTCCAGGATCGCCCCTGCTAACTGTAACAGGAAGAAGTGAGGAAGCAAAAGGCAGAACTCTGTCTGTTAATTGGCTCATGTGACCTTACATGTGGTTTGTATGTGTACACAGTGAATCTTACGATCTCAGGGGGCGGCCCTTATTTTTTAAAATGGCAATTTCCTATTCATGATTACCCAATGGCACATACTACTAAAAAAGTATATTATTATGATAATGGTTCATTTACATGAAGCAGGGTTTTACACATGAGCTGTTTTACTCAGTATCTTTTAATAGAGACCTACATTGTTTGGGGGGGTATAGTTTTCCTTTAAGTATTTATTTGGGGGGTATAGTTTTCCTTTAAGCCTCAGTGTAAATGTAATTTATAGTGGGATTTTCAGCTCTACAATTTTGATCATAAAGAAATGGAGTCATTTCCAAGATGCATTAAAATGAACATCTGTATTTAAGACTTACTTATGGAACCTCCCTGCTCTGTCCTCATTATCTGCATAAAGGAACATTTTCAGCGCATAGTTCTCCAAGTGAGCACTGCCAACAATTTCCTGAGTTATAGAGTCACAATCTCCCAGCTGCTTCTTCAACTGCAAAAAAAAAATAATTGAGTAATGAATTAAACAAGAAATATAATATACTGGTATTCTTTATATACAACATTAAAATGTAGCCAGTTATCTTCTCAGAGTGTAATTTGATTTTTTCCTAAACATGTATCTACCATCACATCATCACCCTAAAAGGTATTCCACAAACTGGCTGGCCTCACCGTTAAGTTTCATTGCTTCAAATGAAAGTTTAGTCACTGAAGTCTAAGGGCAAAGACAGACGAGAAGATTCAGGAAAAATGTAGTCGCTCGTGGCAAATCCCCTCCTCTTCGGGTGACTAATTCCCACGAACTGCCTCCCTGCCAGCTAGAATCTAAATTGCCAGCGGGATGGCACTCGGAGTGCTTCGTTTTCCGAAGTCACCTGAAGTTGCCTCATGATGAAACTTCGGAAAACGAAGCGCTCCGAGTGTCATCCTGTCAGTGATTTCAATTCTAGCCGGAGGGGAGGCAGTTTGGAGAGATTAGTTGCCCAAAGTAGAGGCGATTTGTCGCCAGGCGACTAAATCTCCCCGAATCTTCTCATCTGTCTCTGCCCTAAAGGGATGGCCGCTGTATAATTACCAGATCCAAACAAGCATATTTCTTAGCATATTTCCCTGAAGTAGATGAAATAAAACATTGCCATATAGAATATTAAAAAACCCTGCAACACTTTTCTGACGGGGCAACCCCAGTACTTCCAGTCAATGGCTACATAACTGAAGTCACTCATAAAAACAACTTGACTTAGTTATACTGGGTGTTTAGTAGCATAAACCAATTTTAATTACATTTTCTCAGTAACCTTAAGTCCTCTACCCTCCCTGGTGCTGTCCCTCGTAATTCCTTTGGTTCGCAACACTAAATCTAGCTTTGCATAAAGACAAACCCCTCTGCCTTCTCCTAGCACAGAAGACCCCCCTTTCATTGAGGTGCAATCCGTCACTGCTATAAAGATTGTACCCTAAAGAAAAATTAGCCCAGTCATCTAGGAACCCAATCCCTTATTTCCTACAACAAGATATTAGCCATTCAAGCTCTGGAAAACAAAACATTTTTGAAAATACATAATATGTAACTGCAGTACGAACTTGTCCAACCCTTTATGGGGAATTCATTATGCAGCTAACTACAAAAATCATGGATTTTTTGCATCAGAAATTTCAACTTGGGGAATACGTATGGATTCAAGCTTTTGTTAATAGCATCATTGTATGTTCTATTCTGTGCCCAAATTATTGTCCCTAAAACATCATTTTTTCTAGTTACTTTAAGGGGGTTATTTACTAAAGTCCGGACAAGCTTTTTAATGCAAAACTCACATTTATTAAGGTCCAATGCTGCAAAAAGTCAGAATCTGAAAATCTGCCATCTCAGACCTGCCAAGATTGTATATAAGTCAATGTGAGAGGCCCCTATCCTATTTGGAAGTTTATGTGGTCTGCGCTGGAATTCACCTGAAAATCTGACCAAAATATGTGTTTTTTTGGGAAAAAGACAGAAAAAAATAGTGAGATTTGGGTAAAACCTCAGTAAAAAACGGATGATTTGGGTTTCCACTTGATTTTATTGAGTTTTCCCCAGATCCGATTAAATCATGCTTTTAAATAATAAATAAGGTCAAATAGTTTTGTTGGACTTTTTTTATTCAAATAATCAGAAAAATTCAGATTTTAGTGAATAACCCTCCCCATTTGTAAAAACTACTTTTCTCACAAGTACTACACCTCATCATGCTTATGATTCTTGATGCTTATGATTAAGGGATTGATTCGCATAAAGTTTATGAATTTTGCAGGTTATTGCAATAAACCTGCCTTCCTACCGGAGTGCCGTCTTTTTCCTTTGGTATTGAATACTGCACCTCATCAGTAGCATGAATGCAATGTTACAAGCAAGAACCTTTATTATTCTAAGAAGTATGACAACATTTAGATTCTATGAAACCAGTGACTCACAGCAGTTCTATACATAAATGAAGGAGGAGATAGGTTCTGTTTTAGTTTACAGAATTTCCTTTCTTTTTCGTCAGGTCTCCTGATGTTAATAGGCAAAGCTATAACGATCATAGCCGAAAAGAATTCAGTAATGGAGGAGTATGAATTTCAACTGGCATGTCCCCTTATAAAAATCCTCAATGCTGGGCTACAAAGTGGAGGATTTCCTGTTGGATTTATGACTTTAATTGGCTCACTGAAGTGGCCCTTGTCTGTTGTGCTTCCCCCACACTACTGCACAATCTCTAGCTGAAAACAAATGTTTTATAAAGACAACTTTATATTCACTGCCAGGAACCTGGACTTTAATGATTAATAGACTTGGTGATCAAAAAAGAAAATCTAGCTACTTCCCATAACCAGCTACAGCTGTAAATACATGACAGGCCTACATGCGCTTAAGGAAACAATGAGGACCTTTCAACCACTTCCATGTTCTAGGTCTTCTCGTTTGAGAAGTTACACATGAATGTACTGGCCCGCTCTATCAAAATGACACGTTTACAAAAAGAGATGACTAGATGCATGTGGGGATGCCAAATTAGCTATCAACGGGCAGCACACTCATGGATCACTTATAGTCCTATAGGAAATCAAATGAGGCCACAGTCATGACTCATGCTTTACTCAGCTATGCAGCTCCTCTGTGATTTATAGTGCCCTTATATATTATGGGGGGGGGTACATTACTGTCTATATTAATAGGTGCACGCTTGAAGAGAATTAAAAAAATGAAACCCATATTCTATATGTTAAATTTCACAAAATTACTAAAAAGCAGCTACTCTGATCTGGCAAATCTGATACATTACAAAAGAGCCAAAATATAAAAATTTGATAAGTTAAACCATTTGAATAGGATTGGCAAGCCACCTTTCAATCCAGGTTGTTAATTGCAACTGTCAAACCGCCAATTTTACAGCAGGAAAACCCTCCCTCCCCAAAGGGGCTTGACTGGCAGTGGGCCTGTTGGAGCGTAATGTATTATACACAAGTTTGAACTTCTCAATCTTTTTTTTTTTAATACTCCAAGGCCTCGCATACCTATCATAGACACACCCAGGGCTTACTCTTTGAAAAATCTCAACCCAAATGACAATTTCAAATAAATATATAAATATATATAAATATATATATATATATATATATATATATATATATACATACATATAACAATAGAAGTGTTTTTAAAACTCGCTATTTCAGCATTTATTTATTTATTAAGGATCGAGTTGTGTTTTCCCCAAAAATTCAAGTTTTCGAGTTTGTTTTTTTGGTCAAATTTTGGGTTAAAAAGAACTCAAATTTTTTCGAAATTTATTATACCCAAACCCTGGAAATAGCTTGAATCTGAAAATACACCATCTAAAACCTGTCTAGGTCATGTACAAGTCAATGGCAGAGGTCCCTATGTTAAAGGTAACCTGTCATCAGAAAACATGTTTTGGGGCAGCTGGGAAATTGACAATATGTCTAGCCCCATGTCAGATTTCAAAATTGAATATACAAAAATCTGTTTGCTCTTTTGAGAAATTAATTTCAGTGCAGAATTCTGCTGGAGCAGCACTATTAACTGATTCATTTTGAAAAAATAAATTGTTTCCCATGACAGTATCCCTTTAATAACCTTCAATTCAACCATGAACTCACTGAATCTAGTTTTTTCCATTCTGGGGGTTTTTTTTTTTCAAATTAGAAACGATTCGAGTTGTGAGTTAATTTTTGATAAGTAACCCTCTTAATATAAGGACCATTCTGGGAAGGAGACCCATATTAAATCCAACCTCCCTATATATATATATGATGCCAAGCCCTACATACCAACCCTGCATGATTTCTGTACAATGTATGTGTTCTAGCTAGTGTTCATTAGTACAAGTGTGGGATCAGTTATCCGGAAATCCATAATCCAGAAAGCTCCAAATTACGGGGTGGCCATCTTCCATAGACTCCATTTTATCCAAATAATCCAAATTTTAAAAAATGATTTCCATTTTCTCTGTAATTATAAAACAGTACCTTGTACTTGATCCAAACTAAGATATAAATAATCCTTATTGGAAGTAGCACCAGCCCAATGGCCTGATTTAATGTTTCAAGTAGAATTAAGGTATGAAGAGCCAAATTACAGAAAGATACATTATCCGGAAAACGCCAGGCCCCGAACATTCTGTATAACAGGTTCCATACATGTACTAATTTTACCCCTGGACAAACATTATTTTTAACTTTACCCAGGAACAGTTATTTTTCAGTGGTTGTATCCCCATGTCATCCCAGGTCAATAGCCTTCAAACAGTAATCATCAAATTTGATATAAGCTACAAGTCAATGGTACCTGTTATACAGTGGTGAAACTCAAATTTTCTGAAATAATCAATTTCTGTGGTGTGGCACACTAACACTAGATCCTGCAGCTACTTAATAAAGTCTCATCTTACATTATAACCTTGAATGTTCTAAGGCTTGGAATGGTAAAGGATGAGCTGAAAGCTCTAAATAACTTTGAAGAAATGTATATGTCTTAAAATGTATTAGCAAGATAAGCTTTGTCCCTAACCAAAATGCATCTATGGGGAGGACAAGCTGCATTTCCCAGAATTCCCTTACCTATGCCGCTTTGGCAAAAGCCAGACAGATACCAGGGGCTATAGGGCCTTTGTAGCGGAGGATTTAAACAGGACCCTATATATATTAATTGTCAAGTTTAAGTTGGATTATTAGGCAGTACTAGACTTTTTCAAATTGAGTGATAGGCAATGTGCATAAAGGAGAAACAGTTGTAAGGTGCCAGTTTTTTTAATAAAAATATTTAAATGCTTCTGGTAGCTTTAAAGCATGGTGTTCCAGATTATAGAAAACCTTTAGGTCCCAAGCTTTCTAGATAAAAGATGCTCCAAGTTGAACTAGTTTGGCTTTTTATAAAAATAGAAACCATTTCCAGTGCACTGAGTAAAGAGCATATTTTAAAATCTGCCTTTAAGTCAAAAACCCAGAAAATATTACTACGGGCTTATGTTTGTGCACATGTGGTCTTTCCTATGGTTCAGTACTAAAGAATGCAACGTTTATTTATCCCTACTAGTACAATTTTATATTCTTTGTGACCTCAAACATATATCATTCAGTCAGTCTTCCTCTTTTTTTTTCAGCTATACCAATCGGCCAGTCGGGCTACAATGCCCAGAAGTAGCAAAATGTTAGGGTTTATAGAAAACAGGCAACATCTGCTCAAAGACAAATCATTTTAAAAGTGTCTGACTATGCTGTTGGCACAGTTCTCCAACCTTCAACTATCCAATAAATCAAAAGCCTACAAAGTCCTTGGACAGTCAGTGGGGCCATGATAATCTTGTACAATTAGATCTGATGAATGGGGCTACATGCTACAGTACTGATCTAAAGCATCAAAATGAATGATCAACTATATTTATGTTATGTTAGATTAAAGTAGTATTTCCAGCAGAGAAAATGGGAATCCTTTAGTGAAAAAAGGTCATTTGATTGTGTTTTAAAATTCATGTAATTAATGTTCCTTAATTCAAGGAAATGTAATTCTATGATGCCTTTGCATTACTTTCTAATAATAAAACTGAAGAATTCTCAGCTGTTCAATATTTTTTGATATTTAACGAATATTTCTTTCAGAAATATTTTCCTCATAATAGGAAAAGTTTCCATGTATTGGCGAAATTATCAGATTTCATAACTGTGTTATTTCGTCAGAATGTGTTAGCGAACTGTCAGCCAAGCGTTCTTCAGTTCTTCAGGTAGCACCAAGGCTGTTTCGGATCCCGACACCGCAATGCAAACTTCATGCGAGGAGAAAGGTTTAGATAATTATTTTCCATTATGAAAAATAAATTGCTAAATGCTACAGGCTCTGTAAAGTTTTTCTGAGTGGCAACCATCAGTGGCAACCATACAGTTTATTTATTTTTAATAAATCAACCCCCAGTGTTAAATTTGGGAGATACATATTTTAATTTCTGTAAAAAGGTGTACATATAGCCAAAAAAAATTTACATGAAGAAATTCACACTGTAGTTGGTTGATTCAAGCTAGTTCAAGCTGAGAAATTGTCCGCTCCTATAATTAGTCTAAATTCTGTTAAAGTTCAGTTAAATTTAACTGATCACAATTACATTAATTCAGAGGCATTGTTTTAATGCAAACGTATTGGAAAAAAACAAATGTCTGATTACTCAAATGCCAGGTTTTATTTTTTAAAAGACTGAGGACATTGCATAGATATCCAAATTACATAAACTCATTTTTGAGAAAATACTTTTTATATTTCATTTTTTATTTATTTTCACTCTTTTTCAATTTTAGAAAAGTTATGGCTTCCTTTTTACCCCTCTGGTGTTCTCCAGTAGTTACAATTCCCAATACTATTTGATTCATGCAGCATCAGAGCAATGCCAATAAGTAATGTACCAATTATAACAGCTGACTTCATATCTCAGACAGCATGCTGGGTAGACAGAATTTCTAAAAATATCAACTATTGTAGGCAACCCACAACTTACATGAGCTCAACCTTGAAACATTAGAGGGTAACAAATGAACATTTAAACAAATCTTAGAAAACAGTCAAAAACTAAAAATAGAAATCAGAAAATGTATATTTTGGCTGTGCTATTTGAAAAACAATTTAACTAAAAAAAAGTTTTTAGTTTTTTTTAGAAGACTAACTACCCTTTTAATTCATAGGCTGCTAACAGCAATTCAAAGACTATTTTAAATGTTGTTACAGAACACAAGAGGTCTCGGGTTTCCAAATAAAAAAAAGGAAAATAACACTAATACTTTGACAACAGGTGGACTGAGAATTTCTGAATGGACCTTCTGTTCATGACTCAGGAAATCTCCAGTTATTTTTAGAAAACAAAAAACAGTATTATCACACAGCATACTAAACTCTGGTTCTCGAGCTGCCAAATGGCTTGAAAAGAAGGCTTTCAGCTTTGGCTTGGATGTGTTTTTCTAGCAAGGGTAAAATGTAATCATGAAGGCTTGACGTTTAGTATATTAGCATTTCTTGCAGTTCCCTTTTATAAACCACACAGAGTGGTGGCCAAACTGGCTCGCTGAAGGTGTCTCATACTAAAAGTCAAAACACTTGATGTTCAGCCAGCACAGTTCGTAATTTTAGTCTTCTTTGTGATCTTTTAATTCCTATTTTTCCTTACACCTCATTTTGTCTGTACAATAGACACAGTTAACACCTTACAATGTCTTTAACAGACCCTTTTTACAAACAGTTCAACGAAGGTCAATCCATTACTAAGTTTTATGCATTAATCACTGATGAAAATGGGGTCTGATCCTCCAAATCACAGTAATATACACACACTGTTAAACCTTTGACAATGTTAAACCTTTAAATACCAATACCTTTTGCCCTATTCATTTTAGTTGCCAATAAACACACAGCTGGGCATAGATCAAATGGCAACCAAAATACATGGGTAGAGGGTTTTCCTGAAATTCAGAGATCTATGCTCAAGTGTACTCTTGCATAGCATTGTCAAACAGATGGGCGTTTTGATTGAACTTCTAAAAATACATGAATTGTATTGCCTTGCAAAAGTATTCAAAATCCTGACCACTTACTTTCATCAATATCAGATTAGAAATTTTGTTTGTAGTGACATTTTAATTTCAAAGCACTGGAATTGAAAAAAAAAATGTAATAAATAAAAGAAATACATATATATCTTAACAAAACTAAAACAGAAATATTCTGTTTGCATGAGTATTCAGACTTCACACCACCTTTGCACACTGTGTTGGATGGTACTTCCAGGCAGATACACTACAAACATTAGTTTTAAAGCAAAGTCACAAATAAATAAATATCAGGGATTTGACTGGGTCACATTGGAGATTCATGTTATCTTTTGTTCTTGATTCTCTCTTTGTCCTTGTGTCTGGTACCATTCTTATAGAAAAAAAATGAAGCATGTTCACCTAACAGGCTCTCTACTAAACAGAACCATGTGAAATCATGTCTGGGGTTTGCCAAATAGCACATGGGTGACCCAGATGAAATGTGGGAAAAGGTTTTGTGGTCAGATGAGACCAGAACAGCACTTTGTGGTCAAGTTTCATAGCAATAGGTGTGGTCAATCGAACACTGCCCAAACCTCAAAACACACCATGCAATAGCAATACAACAATCTCATTAATAATTAATTGCCCAGCATCTTGTTGTTTCATACTATGCTTCATACTGTTTTGTAATATCAAATGTACAAAAATGTTTTTATATTTAAAAAATCTTGCATTCTTTCAATATTTTTTTGTACTTAGTAACATTTCTCTTAATTCTCAATACAGTTAAGAAATTACATTTCTCATAATTTCTCCTTACAGTTAATGTAATCTTGTTTATTTGATTATTGTATTTGCAATATAACTACATGTATTTAACATGTTTACAATCAGCTAATTTAAACATTATTTCTGATAGACTTCTTTACTTTATTACTGTCCTTTTGATATGGGTTGGCTCTATGACAGCATTTGGATATAAACAGAGTTCATTTTGGGACTGCATCAAATATGACTTTGTTACTGTATTTTTCCTATGACTATTTTCAGAACACCTAAAATAGAAGCTTAGCAATGTTTACAGAAAAACAAAGCAGACTGCAGCATCTTCTCACAAAAACAACCTGTTCCTGAAACTTTAAGTTCTGTTTTCTAAAAAAAATATGCAGGGTGACCTCTATAGATATTCTGCTAAATCAAACAGGCCAACTTGCTGAAGGCAAATCTTTTGTTGAAAGTTGAACATCAAGTTGTGGGATTAAAAACTGATTTTTATCTAAAGGATGGATGTCCAAGATGCATACAATGTTGTGGCCCATAGTGATCATCCAGGTCAATGGCTGTGCTCTGGAGCTTGAGCTGGATTACAAGCCAGCACAAGGTGCAAACCACAGCACCGTTAGCTATAAGGCAGCCCAGTGGTTAAGGGAGAACTAAAGCGTAACTAAAGAAGTCGGTAGAAATACTGTACATTTATCACACCTCAACCATGGAAACTAATCCTAAAACTAAATCCTAATTCGAACATTGGCCACATACAGAAAAACCTGCTGCGTTCATGTAAAAGCCAATGGCAGAGGTCTGTTGAGTCATTTGGAGATGTTAATAGCCTTCCAGACATTCAAGTTTTTTTTTCAGGAGGAAAACTCGTTTCATAGTAATCGAATACGAATTTTTGGGTAGGAACCAGTTGACCCAATATTAGACATTTTTTTTTAAATAACATCCTGAATTGCGAGTATATTCGAATTGAAAAAAATTCACATGAATTCGAAATTCAACCTTTGATAAATGGGCCTCTATTTTTTGGGCTTCTATACCAGCCCAAGGCAACCATAGCCCTTTAGCAGGTAAGAGATGTGCCTTCAAATATGATCCCATAGCTCCCCATCTTCTTTTCTGCTGATTCACTGCACATGCTCTGTGCTGCGGTCAGTTACATGAGTTTAGGGAACGACAATTTTTTAAATATTGAATTAAGTAGTGTTTTAGATGTAGTGGCCCTTAACCCTTTCTATGTCAACGGGATTGTAAATTGCCTGCAATCCACCACTGACGAATTGTTGGACATTTTTCATACCATGGCAATCTGTCGTTCAGGTAAAAAGATAAGATCTCTGCATGTAATGATAATATCAATGGGAGATTGTCACTACTGTTTGTCGGACATAACCTTCGTGCGATTGCGGTCTGTTACTTAATGGCCCGCATCGTGTGATTTGTTCTCCTTACTACTTCATATTAATCTGAATGATACAGGCTATAATCTGCACGTCTATGGCCAGTTTTAAATGCTTCAAAATATCTTAAGTTTCAGTGACCATCTGGACCAAATAAACCTGCACAAACAGCCATATGTTATACTGATCACAGCAATCCTTGTGGCTAGGTGAATTTAATGATGACATTTATAATGTATATATGTATATTTTTATTTGTATAGCGCTCCTTGAGGGCAAAGCACTGTACAGCAAAACAATAAATTAGACGTAACAAACAAGGGGTCATTGAAATAAAAAGTAACAAGAAGTGCATCATTAAAAATACAATTCACCAAATAATGACAAAAGTAACTTATTAAACCAACTATGGAAGAACAAAAATAGGAAACTCCCAACTTCGCACATCTACCAAACCATTAAACCACTTCTAGACTTAGATTACGAAGGCAAACCTAATTTCAAATGGATTAAGGAGATACCTAATACCACAGAATCAGACATCTTGAAACAACATACTAAAATTATGACATTACTTCCGGCAAACAGGTATCAGGAAATGTCATTGCAAATTCTCCACAACTCATATCTTACTCCACTCAGAAGATTTAAGATGGGTAACCTCTCCTCAGATGTATGTTTAAAATGCCACGCTCCTGAAGCGAATCTGATACATACCATGTGGTCTTGTTCCTTAATGCAATCTTTTTGGAAAGAAGTTGTTTCGTATGGTGCACAGATGATAGGGGAACCCCTCCGAATACACATAGAATGTGCTCTATTTAGTACACTTACTTCATTTACACAAATCACGAAAACTGAAAAACACCTCATGGGCAGATTGGCGGCAGGTGCCAGAAAAACAATACTGCAACAGTGGCTACACATGGACCCCCCATCAATGACATTGGTGAAACAAAAACTACACCATATTTTCCATGTGGATTGGCTGGAAACCATTACCAGGAAAGAACACAACCCATCAAAATTCTTCAATACCTGGTCTACCTACATAGCACACCTCCCACAACAACTCAAATGCCTCACGATCTACACCTTTAGACATACGTCATGGTATGATATGGAAGTTCTCAAGGATCACCCTTTGATCATGGAATCATCCCAATATCTAGCAACACTATGACAAGAACCATTAAGACCCGATAACGCGCCTCCCAGAAGTCATCAAACTAACAGACTACTGACCTCCTATCTGAACTAATCCCCACAGATGCTAAGCCCCCAATGCTATAAACCATAACTGAGCTGAATGTTTAAAATGTTATTAAAATGTTATTGAACAGCTTTATATTCGGAATCACAATTGCTATATTCTCCGCTTCATGGAAACATGTATAAATATTTAATGTGATTATAATTTGTCGTTTACAATAAAAACAAGTTACAAAAAAAAAAAAAAAAAATTCACGTAAATATAAAATATAATTACAACACAGATTAAGTGCTCAGTGTCAAGGAGACAAAAGGCTGGAGGACCCTACCCCGTAGGGCTTACAGTCTAAATGGGAGGGTAATAGACACAATTCGGTATTAAAGTGCTGTAGGTTACAGTTTGTTACACTGTCAAATAGGTGTCAGTTCCAAGTTCAGGCGTCATCCAGGTGCTCCCAGAGGTAGTCTTTGAGTTTAGTTTTAAAAAAAATTGAAGGAGGATTCTCTCCGGAGAGTTTCAGGAAGGACATTCCAAATATAATTATGTGTTAAGAATTAAAAACATAATGCATTAAACTTACTTGTGCAGAAGACAGCAAGCTACAGTTAAAAATCACAGAACTTCCAATTTTTGGTTGAAAAGTCCAATACACTATATTTATTAAAGTGTTTCAAGAAACATTCTATGAATCGTAAAAAAAAAATAAGTGAACAACCCCGGTAAAAGCTGGGAAACAACTACGCTTTGTGTGCTAAAACATAGCTAACAGCAGGAAAAAAATGGACACTAACATTAAAAAGTAGAAAAAGCAGAAACTAAGTTAGTAATTGAAGCGATAATTATAATACAGGTATGGGGCCCATTGTCTGGAAACCGCTGTCCAGAAAGCTCTGAATTACAGAAAGGCTGCCTCCCATAGACTCCATTTTATCCAAATTTTTATTTTTTTGCTGTAATAATAAAACAGTACCTTGTACTTGATCCAAACTAAAGATATAGTTAATTCTTATTGGAAGCAAACCCAGCCTATTGGGTTTATTTAATGTTTAAATGATTTTCTAGTAGACTTAAGGTATAAAGTACCAAATTATGGAAAGATCTGTTATCCAGAAAAACCCAAGTCCCGAGCATTCTGAAAAACAGGTCCCATACCTTTATACGAATGCAGAAAGAATACCTAGACTGAAAATTACCCCATTTAGAGTAAATGATACACCATGTAGGAAAACAACAAAAAGGAGGTCCTAAAATAAATTGGTACACAAAGATATTGAGTAATACGTTAGAATATCTTTGGCATAGCAAATTTTCAGTATTTATGGGTAGTAAAGATGAGCCCATGTATAAAATGGAGTCTATGGGAAATGGTCATTCCGTAATTCAGAGCTTTCTGGATGACAAGTTATCCAGATAATGGATACCATGGGGCAAATTTACTAAAGGGCGAAATGACTAACGCTGGCGAAAATGTTGCCAATTTACTAACGGGCGTAGGCGTAACTTCGCTAGCGAAGCAGATAGACACTAGCGCAACTTTGCACTCTAACGCCAGGTGGATTTTTGCTCTGGCGAACGGATATAACTGTGCAAATTCACTAAGATGCGGATTTTACTGAACGTTAGCTGTTCCGCCAGACTTGTCTTCGCCAGCTCAGACCAGGGAGCCATCTTAAACCTGCCGAATTGCTGTATAAGTCAATGGGAGAGGTCCATGGATTGATTTGGTGATGTTTTCAGCCTTCCTGACAATCGAGTTTATTTCTGAGAATTTTTTTTTTAAATTTGATTCTAGTTTTTCTAATACAAATCAAATTTGATTACAGTTCTCTGGTCAATTCAATTAGTCTGAGCTGAGAAAATTCGATTTCATTAATAAATGGTCGAATTTCGAATTTATGGGAGTTTAGGGGAGTTTAAAAAAACGTACATGAATTCGAAATTCGACCTTTGATAAATGTGCCTCCCTGCGTTAATAAATAGAATGTGAAATTGTTCATTACAGTATTGTTATTCATTTGTAGAATGTAGAACTCTCAGCTGGTACAACTGCTTGAACGCTTGGAGAAATGTACTATTCAATGGGGGTGCACTTGCAGAACAGCTTAAAGGGGTGATTTACCTTTAAGTTAACCTTTTGTATGCTATAGAATGGCCAATTCTAAGATACTTTTCAATTGGTCTTCATTATTTATTTTTTAAAGAGTTTGAATTATTTGCCTTCCCTTTCAGACTCTTTCCAACTTTCAAATGGGGGTCACTGACCCCATCTATAAAAAACAAATGGCTACACATTTATTGTTATTGCTACTTTTTATTACTCATCTTTCTATTCAGACCCTCTCATATTCATCTTTCAGTTTCTTATTCAAATCAATGCATGGTTGCTAGGGTAATTTGGTAAAATTGCAAGTAGTGATGGGCGAATTTATTCGCCAGGCGCAAATTTCCGCGTTTCGCGAAATTGCTGCGAAAGTTTGCAGGCGTCAAAATATATTTTGACGCCGGAGACAATTCGGACGCCGGAGACAATTCGGACGCCGGAGACAATTCTGACGCCGGAGACATTTCCGACGCCAGCGACAATTCTAGGCACCCGTTGACTTTAATGGGCGTCAGAATTGTCGCCAGCGTCGGAATTGTCGCCGGCGTAAAAAAATATTTTGACGCCGGCGTATAAATTTGTGTTTCGCTAATTTTTCGCCGTTTCACAAATTCTGCTGACAATTCGCATATTTTCCTGCAAAATGGGAGAAATTCACCCATAACTAATTGCAAACTAGAGAGCTGCTGAATAAAATGCTAAATAACCCAAAAACCACAAATAATAAAAAATGAAAGCCAATTTCTCTAGAATATTGTCTCAGAATATCACTCTCTATTTCATACTAAAAGTTAACTCAAAGGTGAAAAACCCTTTATGAAATTACTGATTAGCATTGTGCATAGGGATGGTATGATTTATTGTATCAATTAAAGGGTTTGTTTGCAGACACTATTCCTCTCTGATGGAGAGAGTTGCATACGGTCATTAGCTGCAGGTTATGACAAGGTGTCCAGAGCAAAACATACTATTGTTCCAGTTTGTCTGGCATGATGCCAATTACAGTGTTTTAATGTAACACCTTCATTGTGTATATTTGGCCAGCAGCACACAAGGCAATGTCTATCTGGGGAAAAAAATGGCCACGAACAGCCATGAAAACAGGGGAAGGCAAAACTAAAAGAAAGAAAACACATGTTCATAATTACTTCAGGATGGCAGGATTCCAGGAACTGTTTATTAAAGGGGAACTATACCCTTGAACATTACGAGGCACATTTACTAAGCTCGAGTGAAGGATTCGAAGTAAAAAAACTTCGAATTTCGAAGTTTTTTTTGGGTACTTCGACCGTCGAATAGGCTACTTCGACTATAACTTGAACGATTCGAAGTAAAAATTGTTCGACTATTCGATAGTCAAAGTACTGTCTCTTTAAAAAAAACTTTGACTACCTACTTCGCCACTTTAAACCTACCGAGCTACAATGTTAGCCTATGGGGACCTTCCACATAAGTTTTCTAAGCTTTTTTTGATCGAAGGAAAATCGTTACGGCAGCGACTGTTAGTAAATCAGCGAACTACCGAAACGACGTCACGCTGGTGAATTTTTGCCCTTTAGTAAAATTTGCCCCATAGACTCCATTTTACCAAAATCATTCAAAATTTTTAAAAACGATTTTCATTTTCTCTATAATCTGTAATAAAACAATACCTTGTACTTGTTCCAAACTAAGATATAATCAATCCTAATTGGGAGTAAAACCATCTTATTGGGTTTATATAATGTTTACATAATTTTTGAGTATAGAAATACAAATTACAGAAAGATCCCTTACTGGATAGCAGGTCCCATAAAAATAAAAATGTACTGAAATCGCAGCAAACAGTTTTAATAGTTATGTTGTTATTTTCCATAGACTGCATTGGTTTTTGTTAATTCCATTAAAGTGTAAACTTTTGGGATAAAATCCATTGTAACTCAGCCGCAGGCATGCTAATAAGTATAGCAAACAAAGCCTTTAAATTGAACTTGATGCCAACGTGAAAGCCTTCTGTTACACCGTGACTGTAAAAAAAGGTTATTTAATTTCATGATAAATTCCATACTTTTGAGGCATAAAATGAAATGCACACTTTTATAGAAATACCCCTGGTCATGTTAAATGTAAATGGCTGTTTGAGCAGCCAATCGCTTCTCTGACCATGGTCAGCAATCACAGAGACAAAAGCACAAGCTCATCTGCAAAACCACAGCTTTTTAAAAAGCAGAAACACAGGCACATTATACAAGGGCTAACATGCCCTGAGACTTAAGTAAGCACGGTGTGTGTATGGTGCCAGGAACTGACTCTCCAAGAAGTGGAATTTGTTGCTACAGCAAACTCATTTCATCATTCATTTTTCAACTGCCTGTTATTTTTCTCTCATAAATATGCATGGAAACTCAAGAATAACAAAAAGTGTAGCCTTTTCTGAATAGCCACAGGCTTAATGAATAAAATGTTAACTATGCAGCAAAAAACATAATATAACAGACTATCGCACCTAACAAAACTTTATCCTACAAAGACATAACTTGAAATATGGAACTAGTGACACAAAATGAGGGACAAATGATGTTGTCATTGGTCTAAATGAATGTATATGTGTGGCTTCCAAATGGTTTAAAATGTGTTTATATGTATGCACTAACCAATAGACATATGCAACAGAGAGAGTCCATATGTGTTTTGAGAAACAAATGAAATACTGTGGGAATTCATTCAAATGGCATAAGTGAACCCAGGGTAACCATCTGTGTTTCATCCGTGTTTTATCATTGGCAGGTTCTTCATAAAACTTCCAGGTGTACACATCTGGGGGCAGATTTACATAGGGTCGAATATCGAAGGATTTACCGCAAATAGTTAGATCGAAAAATAATTTTAATCCATCGATCGAACGATTTTTCTTCGACCTAAAAATTTCTAGAAAGCCTACGGGGACCTTCCCCATAGGCTAACATTGCACCTCGGTAGGTTTTAGGTGGCGAAGTAGGGGGTCGAAGTTTTTTTAAAGAGACAGTACTTCAACTATCGAATGGTCGAATGGTCGAATAGTCAAATGATTTTTAGTTTGAATCGTTCGATTCAAAGTCGTAGTCGAAGCTCGAAGTAGCCAAAAAAATTATTCGAAATTCGAAGTTTTTTTTTTTATTCTATTCTTTCACTCGAGCTAAGTAAATGGGCCCCCTAATGTAACAACCACACTAAAGTTGATTCTCTTAATAACAGAGAAGATTGGTCCACTGGCAACCTGAATGTCTACAAATTGTATTTCTTAGAAAATATTTCAGCAAATTTACACTAACTAAATTTAATTCAATTCTAAATTTAATTCTCAATCAGTTAATTGGTATTTTTCCTCTCTTCTCTCCCAAGCTACTTAAACTCATTTTATCTACAATGAAAGATGTGTGAATTTTTTTTACAACTAACACAGTAAAACTGATGGAAAACTTATGTTTGCTATTGTACCATGTGCTGCTTTGCTCCTTCTTTTTGGGCAGCATTTTCAAATGATAACTGCCTGACACTAGGGTGCTTCTATAACTGCAGGCATATTGTTACCCACTCACATAGCTATTTACTGCCTAGCCAACAAAATGCTTAGAACTGAAGTGTGCCATAGTACATTACTTGTGCTCTCTCCTTACTATATTTTCCTTTATTCTGCTTGTCTCCTTTATTCTTGCTCCATTCTTCCTCTCCCATCACATTTGTTTTCCTATGTTTGTTCTCAAATATTCTTTCCTTTTTTTGTTCATCCTTTCCTCCCACCATCTCTTCTCTGCTACTATTTTTCCAATGCCTTCTGTTATCCCATCTCATTTCTTCTCCCACAGACCCTCTCAGATCTATTATTCTAATCTAAGCCAACCCTTCTGCCTTGGGGCATTGTATAGCAGGATTCTTCTGAACCAATCCCGGCTCCACTAGCTGCTACCTGTAAGGAAGGCATTTTAAATGAGCATAAAAACTATGCATCCTGTTGTCCAAAAATGATAAAAGCCTGTACAGCACAGGTATAGAAACCAGCTACCCAGAAAGTTCAGAATTGTGGGAAGGCCATCTCTCATAGACTCAGTTTTAATAAAATACATTTTTTAAAAAATTATTTCCTTTTTCTCTGTACGGAACCCGTTATCCACAAAGCTCCCAATTAAGGAAAGTGTGTATCCCAAAGATGCCATTTTATCCAAATAATCCAACTAATTAAAATTTTTAAAAATGATTTCAAGCTTGTACTTGATGCCAACTAAGATATAATTAATCCTTATTGGAAGCAAAACCAGCCTATTGAGTTTATTTATTGATATGAAGATCCAAATTACTTAAGATCTATTATTCAGAAAACCCCATTCTGGATAACAGGTCCTATACTGTAATAATAAAACAGTACCTTGTACTTGATCCTTACTAAGATATGATTATTGCTTATTGGAGGCAAAACAATCCTCCTCTGTTTATTTAATGTTCAAATGATTTTTTGGTTGATTTAAAGTATGGAGATCCAAATTACAGAAAGACCCCTTATCCAGAAGAACCCAGGTCCGGAGCATTCTGAATAATAAGTCCCATACCTGTATGTCAATTCAAATAATAGTTTTTTGTTGTTTTTGATCTTAATATGCTTGAAACGGGCTAAATTGTGCACACATTATTAACAGGAATGAATTTCAAGTTCTAATTCCAATATAAAAATATTCTTACTTGCTTGAGATGAATAATTTATCAAGTTTATTCAGGTTATTTTTTCAGCTGGCTAGTGTTGGTGTTGATGTGTGGGGCCATGATGGTCTATTCCTCTTAATAAAAGGTGATTGCCAGTTACATTGCATTTAGCAGGTTTTGACTTTAAACGTCCTCCAAATGTAATCACTCATCAACATGACTATAAAAAGAGCTTTGGAATAATTTGTTTTTCCAATAAGATGTTCCAGTGACGGCACAGATGAGGGAGAAGCTTGGATTGACCAATATCATTAGCATCATCTTGTGGGGGGGGGGGGGAGTCTGATTTGTACAGGGCATTCAATAATCATGTTTCAACAAAACAACTATGAAGCCTTTTTTAATACTCTATATCATTAACAATTCATTCAAGAAACCCTTTCCAGATAAAAGAGTAAGCTCACGTCCCTTGATAGTTTATTTGAACAAACTATCAAGGTTCAACGCGGCCATTCGTTTGAGAGTCACACCAAGACTATTGTGAATGATCAATGGAATATTAGGAGTGCTCCTTAACCATTTATTCAGTATAAACTGAATGATCAGTGAACTCTTTGCTAGTAACATCCCCCATACACAGACAATAAATCCTCTTTGTATTTTATGATGTTTAATATTTACCATGCCCTACCTGCATCCTGGTGCCCATCGAGGATAGGAATTAAGGCTAAAATAAAAGAACACTAAACCTTTTTTTTTCCTTCCATAAAATATATATTTTTTGGAAAAGTGCCAAAATCACCATAATTTGAATCCTCATACCTTAAGGGGCACATTTACTATGGGTCGAATATCGAGGGTTAATTAACCCTCGATATTCGACCATCGAAGTTAAATCCTTCGACTTCGAATATCGAAGTCGAAGGGTTTACCGCAATTCGTTCGATCAAAGGAAAAATCGTTCGATCTAACGATTAAATCCTGCGAATCGAGCGATTCGAAGGATTTTCGATCCATCGAAAGCCTATGGGGACCTTCCCGTAGGACCTTCTTCAGTAGGTTTTAGGTGGCGAAGTAGGCGGTCGAAGTTTTTTTAAAAGAAACAGTATTTTGACTATCGAACGGTCGAATAGTTGAACGATTTTTAGTTCGAATCGTACGATTCGAAGTCGATGGTCGACGTAGCCAATTCGATGGTTGAAGTAGCCAAAAAAAATACTTTGAAATTTGAAGTATTTTTCATTCTAATCCTTCACTCGAGCTAAGTAAATGTGCCCCTAAGTCTACAAGAAAATCATGTTAACCTTAAATAAACCCAATAGGCTGGTTTTGCTTCCAATAAGGATTAATTATATCTTAGTTTGGATCAAGTATATCTTAGTTTGGATCAAGTATATATTGCTACAGAAAAAAAGGAAAACATTTTTGAAAATTTGGATTATTTGGATAAAATGGAGTCTGTGGGAGATGGCCGTTCCGTAATTCGGCGCTTTCTGGATAACGGGTTTACGGATAACGGATCCCACACCTGTACTTGAAATATAATATAACTATGTTAACAAAATAATTCCATTTTAACCAGTTTGTCACTGTATAGCTTTGAAATTAAAATTGAGAAATCTTCTTGGAAACATCTAAAGCTCAAAGTATAATTTAAAAACAGTATTTATTAGTCTAAATTTATTAATGGATGATTTCTTCGAAGTTTTGAGTTTTCCAAACGCATGGTTTTAACTACACCCAAATATCTTGTTCCTCTAAAAGCAAACAGTTCAAAAGGAAACAAATGATAAAATTAAAGTGGTTCAAAGTCAATGCTTAGTCTATGTTTCTAAACAATTATGCCACAAGATGTACTATACCTTGGAGGAGAATAATGAAAGCAATTCTCTTTTTATTGGTGGCCATTACAGCACTAAAATGTAATGTATTTCCTCTTTGTTGCGGAATAATTACTGAAAATTAATAGTGAGACTATTTTACTTAATGTATAGATTTTATTTCGAAACGTGAACAATGAGAAAGAGATAAAGACCCTCAGGGTAGAGTAACAAAAGGAAAAATGTAACAATTGAGCCATACTATATCGCACTGCAGCAAGATTCCTCAGTCTAAATAAAAGTTACTTGTAAGATGAAGTTAATTACCAGCACATTAAAGTCATCTCTAAAGGGGGTTATTTATCAAAGGACGAGTTTGTGGGTTTTTTTATGCCTCAAATAAAATCACAACTCGAATGTTTGCTTATTTATAAATAAAAAACATAATTTAAAAATACAAATCAGTGCAATCTGGGGTAAAGTTTAAATTGTTCAAGTTATCAGCAAAGAAAACGCAAATAGCTCAAATTTATAGAGTTTTCTAGTGCAATCACAGATAAAAACCCAAAAATCATGAAGGCTAAATACATCTTCAAACGGTCTAAGGGATCTGTGCCATTGACTTTGACATGACATAGACAGGTTTTAGCTGGAGTATTTTTGGATTCAAGCTATTTGCAGCTTCAGTCCATAATAAATTCTGAAACATTCAAGTTTTTACTGAAACTACTCTCAAAAAAACTCACATTTTTCAGGAAAACACAACTCGACCTATGATAAATCTGCCCCCTAGGGTCAGACTTGTGAACTTTTTCACCCACTGATATATATATACTCCTAAAAATCCCATAGGAATGAACAGGCCCGGATTTGTGGCAAGGCCACATAGGCCTGGGCCTAGAACGGGGAGCACTGGGGACGTGCTGCTGCCCAGTGCTCCGGCGCTTGCAAGCCAGCGCTCTTGCTTGAGGTAGTGCAGGCGGGCGCTAGGACCATGCAGACCGCGCAGACCACTCAGCAAATCTGGCGCTGGGAATGTATAGAAAGTGGGTCCATTTTTCTAATCTCATATTTTGGTATAATGCATAGGAGCACCAGAGACCAGCATATCTTCATGGCTTGGGTAGATCTGCTGACTTGGCTTTGAGCTGGAGGCCGGCCCAATGCCAGTAATTCTGTGTCATTTTTCTCTCTCTGACCCCTCCCATTAAAATCAGTAAGGTAGTGCCTCACCCCCTCAATGATGGATAATGGTCAGGTTATGGATACTTTTTTTTTTTGAAGCACTTGTCACTGGGCAATTTCACACATTCTGTCTTTTGAGCACTTTCTTGCTGTGTGTATAGGGAGATAAAGGGGCAGATTTATCAAAATGTGAGTTCACCCACGTTCTATTCATTCCTAAGGGATTTCTAGAACCGTATTTATCAAATGGCAATTTCTAACTGTCACCCACTGCTAATTACAGTTCTAAAAAGTTCATAGGAATGAATAAAACATGGGTGAGTTTTTATTTATTAAGCTCTAAACTCACATTTTGATAAATCTGCCGCTAAATGTTAGAATTGAAAACGTCACTATGCACAGTCCAGCCACACATCACTCGAATACATGAAGTGCTACATTTTTAGCAATATCCATACGTCACTTGGCCAAATGCTTAGGGGTTTCATACATACAACGTGGAGATGGGGGGGTTATACCGTTTTAATACCCTGCTCACACAGTAAGATGAAGCTTAAAGGACACCTGTTGTGTAAAAATGCTATCTCCAAACCAAAGTTAAAATGAAATCCCCCAATTTAAGGTGCAGGCTAATTTCGGTTGGGGATAACAGTAGTTTTTTTTTTAAAAAAATGCCCCCCGCCAGCGCTAGGCTACCTGAACCAGGAGGGAGCTCCCAGTGCAAGCAGCTATGTCCAGTTACTCGCATACGCATAATGAAAAGCTGCCCCAAATTGGCCATTATGCACATGTGCGTGATGTCACATGCATGTTGTGCGCATGCGGGGGGCTCTTTTTTTTTTTTTTTTAAACTACTATTAACCGCAACTGGAATGAGGGCTCTATTAGCCCGCACCTTTGGTTGGGGATAACATTTTTACCCAACAGCTGCCCTTTAAAGTGGACCTGTCACCCAGACACAAAAAGGTGTATAATAAAAGTCCTTTTCAAATTAAAGCATTCATAGCTGTTGTAAGCTCATTTTAATATCTCAGCTGTCAACCAAATACTGTCTGCCCCTCCTCTATGCCTCCTCTATGCGGGGCAAGCAATTACTTTCACTTTCCATTCAGCACTTCCTAGATGTCACTGCTCTACACACCTTCCCCCATTCTCTTCACCGTTTAATTGTGTAACCAGTGCATGGGGATTAACATTGGGTTCCCCATTGTGGTGCACAAACAAGATTTTGAGATGATGCAAGGATTGCCTTAATAACAGTTTCCACAAAATGGCTCCTGCCTGCTTGTTATAATTATTAATTCCCAGACTGAAGGAAGCAAGATTCATATTATTTATATAGTGTAATTAAATTTTATTTTGCTTGACTAATGTGATAAAAAAGGATTTTCTTTTGGTGACGGGTCCCCTTTAAATGACAAAAAATGAGAAATCCTCGCTGTTAATGGAGAACTAAAGTTAGTCTAAGTTTGGCTTTCACTCTACTGTATCTGCCCTGTCTGAAATGAAGAGAAGGAAGAAGCTGAAGAACGGCAATGAGGAGCTTCTACATAATTACCCCAGGTTAATGCAGTTTTTAGCAAACAGGAGCACTGGGCCGGGGTATCGGATATGCCATTATAATCAGTAGATGACTAACATTTTGGCACCCACCAGTTCTTCTTTAAAAATGCCACCTTTAAGACAACCCATAGGGCTTGCTGTCTAGTAGCTAGTTGAAGCCTATGATTAAGTGTCCCAGTGACGCGAAACGCATCAAGCGAGAGATGATTATGTTAATAAAGTATTCATTTTTTATCCACAAACTTTGGTCTGATCAATACGTGAGTTACCAGTGTGCCCTGCACCAACATTTATGCTTGCTGTCTAGTAGCCATTTTGGACTCAGTCAAACCACTGTTAGATCCTGATGTTTATTATCTGGGCAACAGAGTCAGTTGGAAACCAGATAGGAGTTTTAATAATTATAATAATTTCGAAATTTAATTCTATTATAATATACAAATAAATTAAATTAAAATTCATGCCTCATTAAAGATAGCTTCTTTGTCCAAATATAGGGCAGGCAGCAGTCTTTGGTAAAGGAAATTATGCAGGTTTCTTTGCTAAACAGGTATGCAGAGGATGATATTCTATATACACTTCTCTTATTTTAACAAATGTATACAGTTCCCCAAAGGAAAGGAAGGCCCGCAGACAAGCATTAGGCAGTAGTACAGCCAAGTAAAATATGCATTATAAACATCTGTGAGTCAGTATTGCTTGTGAATGTACGGAGATTGAAGCTTTACAAGCAGCTTACTGTGAGTGAGTATTCGGCAAAACCACTCTGTAAGGATGTCAATTATTAATGTGAGAGGCCCTCTGTATTAAATCTATTCAGAACAGCAACCCAATTCAACATCGAGAAAGAGCATGAACCTAAATAATAAAGTTCATGTTAGCAATGGAAGGGAACTGAAGGTGGGTTTCCTTATTTTAAGATGGGCTACAAATTAAGCAAAACCAATCCAGGTATGGGATCTATTATCCAGAAATCTTATATCTAGAAAGCTCCTAAATATAAAAATTTTCAGAGACATATTTAAACACGCAATTGATAATTTTCTATAAATTAGCTTTTTCTCTCTATTCATTATTTACTACCTGGTACGTGATGATACCTAAGGTAGCAAAAATACATACAAATGTCAACATTCTTTTTCATCTTTAAATGTTTAAGCAGCCTCAAGGCAACAGAAAACCCCAGTAGCTAGAAAACCCAAGCATTCTGGATAAAAAACTACTTATATCCGGACTATTATAAAAAATGTAGAGATTTTTAAGAGGTTTCGTAGGAAAGCTTTGATGGGTGCCATAGCCACAAAGACTGCAGGGAATCTACAAGATTATTTTAGAGAGAGTCTAAAGCAAATCCATCCAATAAAATATATGTATAATACACAAAAGCCATAATAATCTTGTAAATTATATCCTTTTAAACAGTGAGTTCTGACGTCACCAGTTCTAAACTGTGAGTTCTGATGTCATTTCTGTCACATGACTCACTGCAACTTGCGTATTATAGTAAATAAAGTACCCCTGTTGCAAAATATGAGGATATTAGAAGTTACCTTGGAGTTCCATGACCATCGGCCCCGTGTTTTTATATGGTCATGAAACTCCTTGGAAAATTTATAATATCCTTATGTTTTACAAGAGGGGGTACTTTATTCGCTATATATTAGGGATGCACCTAATCCACTATTTTGGATTTGGACCAAATCCGAATATGCAATTTAGGATTTTTTTGTTTTGTGACAAAAAGCCACGTGATTTCCCTCCTGCCCCTAATTTGCATATGCAAATTAGGATTTGGATTCGGTACAGCCAGACAGAAGGATTTGGCCAAATCCGAATCATGCTGAAAAAGGCCTAATCCTGGCAGAACCGAATCCTGGATTCGGTGCATCCCTAATATATATCTATTCATACTTATTAACTATTTCATATTTATTTTATTTTTTTAGACTTACGGTAGGAAGATCCAAGTTATGGAAAGGTCCCTATTCCAGAAAACCCTTAGGTTCCAAGCATTCTGGATAGCAGGTCTCATACCTGTATATTGATTGGCACAATGGAGATTATTCAAGGTTATAAGAGATAATTCCAGATTTCCAGCATTTTCATATATTTTAAAATTCGTCTGAAAAATTTTAAGAAAAGTAACAGCTACCGTTTGGGTGCACATCAACTTGAATTTAATGCCTTAAATTCCTTTAATGCCCTGCCTTATGAGGCACTAGGCCCCCATTATGTGAGAGAGGAAACCAGGGTAGCTGGAGGAAACACACAAAAGCATGGGGAGAACATACAAAGTAATACCAAAATATCTGTATTTGTGAAATAACGGACTTTCGTTTCTGGCATAAAATAAAAAAAAAAGACAGGGAGAAGAATGATGTCTAACATAAATAATGGGTAACGAAAATCTTATAGTGTGTTATGTAATCCAACAAACCGGTGCTAAAACCCTTTTGTGGTAGTCAAGATGGTTTGTATTTTGCTATGGAGGCAAAGATAATGGTTAAACAAGTTGCAGATGTTCTGGGCTGATAAAATAAGGCAAATGAGTATTTTACTTACTGTATGAACATAAATAGGTATAGCATAGATCAACACACACACTTGAACTTGGAAAGGCATCCAAAAAGCAAGCATATTCATTAAATCTTTATGTTTTTTTCCAACTAAATTAAAGTTTTCCACATGTTAAAATTCCCATTTGTGCTAAAGGTTGCTATGGAAGTGGCACATACTGTATGTATTGTGAAAGACAGAAACGTGTTAAAGGAATGATTTAACATCATCACTCTTTCAGGTGATTTCAGATGCTACAGACACTTAATATGTAGGTGTATTGTTTACATATGGGAGTAAGTCTTTGGTTGCTAAGCAACATGTTTTGGTGGCAAAACTCCACTAGAGCATACCTCCTAACTGTACCGTTTTTACGCGAGACAGTCACAATTTTGACAGCTCAACACACAGTCCCGGATTGTTACTGAAATGCCCCTGACTTTTTCTTTGATCTCCTGCGCTGAGCTTTTTGGCAGAGAGCCCAGAATACATGACAGCTGCACTTAGATACAGTTGTAACAATTTAAGATATGCAAAGATACAATTGTAACAATTTAAGCAGAAATGAGAAGCACAGCTTAAAGGGCAAATCACCTTCATTAGCAAAATTGTGATAACACATAAAACCTGACCCTAAAACCCCCAGAAATGTGTTCAAACTTTCCATAACCTGCCAAATGTAAAATGGATGTGAAATTAAAGGGTGTAGCCATAAAAAGGGCATGGTCAAAAACTTTTGTTGCGTTATGCGCAGCAAACCTTTGTCCCTCATTCTATTTTCCAAATGTTGGGAGGTATGCTACAGGGTTTAAATAGATGTGTAGAGAGTCATAAGGAACGCCCGCCGGCGTGTCTCCTGCTTTGGTGCCGACACCAAGATGGCCGCACCCAGATGACTCACGTGGCACGTTCTGACACCAATGCTTTAAAACGTGCACAACGTCATGACGCCAGCGCGATGAATGAGGTCATCACGCTCGTTTGTCCCAAAAATCAGCTTATAAAAGTCGCCAGAGCCTTGCAGACCTTGCCCGATTATAGGTTCAACTTATTGTGTTCCTGGGTGTCTACTTCTTGACCTCAGCCTGTTATATTAACTTTGCTGCCTGAACTGACCTCTGCCTGGATTGACTTCGATACATCTTAACAATTTGGATACCGTGAACTGTGTTTGGTACCTGCCGCTACCTCCTTGGTCCGCAACTCCTAGCGGAGCCCTGACAGGAGGGAGTGCTCTGTTTGTTTTTCACCCCAGATGAAGGTCTCTGTGTGAGACTGAAACATCAAGTAATACACCATTATTTTTGAGCATTTAAATTACTTTGTTTGTGTATATGTATATATATATATATATATATATATATATATATATATATATATATATATATACATATATATATATATATATATATATATATATATATAAATCCCGCACTCAGACCAGTAGAATCCAGTGGTGCACATCAAATTGTATCGTATTAGTAGTGAATGGAGGATCAGGAAAAGGATCATGGTCATATCACATATATATGTATATATGTATCGCAACACATGTAGGCTTATCACACAATAGCCTTTATATTAGAACAGTGTTTCTCAAATAGTGAAGTCACCCTTCCTTACGTGCCACTGAAAATCTAATGAGGCTTAAAGATACTTCTTACTCTTACAGCAGTTGATTCTACATATAACATACAGAAATACCACATTCAGTTTTGTTTTGTTTTTGTTTGAATCTATAATTTCAGTAAAAGTAATTCTGCAGACTAATGAAATAGCAGTTGCAGTCAAAATTTTGGAAACCATACCAAAATTTTTATTTTTTTCTTTCTTTTTCTTTTATATTTAAAAAATTGTTAAATGTTAAAAAAAATTCTGAGGTGCTCTATAAATCTATATAAAATAAGAAGTATTTCCAAGGTTCTTTGAGTGCAGATAATTTTCTGAAATCGTCTACTGCTAAAAGCTTTTTCTGGCTCAGCCACTCACTTTTATCAACTGATAACCTCCACCCTGTCTAAAGAGATTTACTTACTAACATTCACTGGGGTGGATCTGTATACCGGGACCTCACCTCAGAAAGGACACTGACCTAGTACTGAGAAAAGAATAAAAATCTTAAAGTATTAAAAAGAGATCCGCTGGCATGTTGTGTAAGACACTTGAAGGGCTGGTTCACCTTTAAGTTAACTTTTAGTAGGTTATAGAATGGCGTATTCTAAGCAACTTTTAAACTGGCCTTCATTTTTTATTTTTTATAGTTTTTTAATTATTTCCCTTCTTCTGACTCTTTCCAGCTGTCAAATGGGGGGCCAAAAACAAATGCACTGTAAGGCTACAAATGCATTGTCATTGCTACTTTTTATTACTCATCTTTCTATTCAGGCCTCTCCTATTCATATTCGAGTCTCTTATTGAAATTAGTGCAAGGCTGCTAGGGTAATTTGGACCATAGCAACCAGATCACTGAAATTGCAAACTGGAGAGCCACTGAATTAAGAAGCTGAAGAAAAAAAAAAACCCCCACAAATAATAAAAAGTAAAAACAAAATTGTCTCAGAATATCACTCTCCGCATCATACTAAAAGTTAACTGAAGTTAACTCAAAGGCGAACAACCCCTTTAATACAAAAGGAAATTTGCACAGAAAAGTAATCTAAAAATTATTTTACAATTTAAAATGTTTAATTTTAGTAGTTCCTCACTACATTATCAGTATTTATCAACAGGTACAAGTGGTTAAAAAAATTTTTAAATGAATGCAATAAGGTCTATATACAGGTATAATATCAGTTATCCGGAAACCCATTAACCTGAGAGCTCCAAATTACAGAATTCCATAGACTCCATTTTAACCAAATTATTTACATTTTTTTTTTTTTAATGATTTCCCTTTTCTCTGTAATACTAAAACAGTAGTGTGTACTCGATGCAAACTAAATATATGATTAATCCTTATTGGATGCTAAAGTCCTATTGGGCTTAACTAATGTTAAAATGATTTTTTAGTAGACTCAAGGTGAAAAAAAAATCCAAATTGCAGAAAGACCGCTTATCCGGAATACCCCAGGTCCCAAGCATTCTGGATAACAGGTCCCAAACCTATCTATAAAAATATATATATAATCTGGAGTATGTGGATAAAATGGAGTCAATGGTAGATGGCCTTTCCTTTATTTAGAGCTTTCTGGATGACTAACGGGTTTCCGGAAAATGGATCGCAGCAACAGCATTTTAAAGATATAACATTAAAATGTTTCTATTTTAAATATACATTTTAGCTTTAGTTCAACTAGTTTTAACCGTATTAAATTCTAACAGTTTATAACATACACTGTTTCATGCAAACACACAAATTCAGAATAAAAGCAAACAAATGGCAATATTAATAAATACTGTTAACACAATGTACAGTACACAAACACAGCGCTGATTGGAAAGCTTGTCACTGCAAGTATGGGAGGGCTTTTCGACAGCCTGTTGAACAAAGCTTTTCACCAAAAATTAAACAAGCAGAACGCAAAGTTATTAAATTAAAGGATCAAAGCCATTTTCGTAATCATACCCTTGTGAAGTGAGGATATTAATTACAGTGGCAAAATAGAAGGCAGCTGAAATCGATTCCCTGTTTTGTATTAAAGAAACATCTGAACTAAAGGGAATAGATAAGGCATTGGCAACAAACATCACAAGTAAAAAGGAACTCTTTTTTTTTAGGTGAACCAAAGGGGAAGTTATTTGATTTGATATATAGGCATGTAATATATTATGTAGCATCCTTGGAACCTAGAGAAGGGGTCTTTCACCTTAAAGGGTGTGTTCACCTTCCAAAGTTGTTTTCAGGTAGTTCACCAGAAATAAACCCTTTTTCCAATTACTTTCTATTTTCTATGTGTGACCGTTTTTCTGATATCGAAAATAAAATTTTTCACCATCTAAAGCAGCTCTGGAGGGGGTGTTCGCAGACACTCTAAACTGTTCGGAATTGATTCATTTAGTTGATACATTTCTTATCTTTGTCCTTGTTAAGCCGAATCCCTGAGTTTCATTAAAGGGGAAAAACATAACACTAGGGGGCCCATTTACTTAGCTCGAGTGAAGGAATAGAGGGAAAAAAACTTTGAATTTCGAATTTCGACCATGACTTCGAATCGAACCATTCGAACTAAAAATCGTTCAACTATTCGACCATTTGACCAGTAGTCGAAGTACTGTCTCTTTAAGGAAAAACTTCGTCCCCCTAGTTCGCCACCTAAAAGCTACCAAAGTCAATGTTAGCCTATGGGGAAGGTCCACATAGGCTTAGCAATCTTTTTTTGGTCGAACAAAAATCGTTCAATCGATGGATTAAAATCCTTCGAATCGAACGAATATTGCTAAATCCTTCGACTTCGATACTCGAAGTCGAAGGATTTAACTTCGACAGTCAAATATCGAGGGATAATTAACCCTCGATATTCGACCTTAAGTAAATTTGCCCCTAAATTTCAGATGTGCAAACTTTGACAGTATAAGGGCATCTATGCAACATATTAAGTGGTTTAACAGGGTTAAACACAGAACAAAAATGGGAAGTCTTTAAAATGCTGCTTAATAAATATACTTGTCAGTATATTCCACTTGTAAGCACGGAACGTCGTTGCAAAGCAAAACCTTTTTGGTTCAATAGAAGCGTTGGTGTTGAGGTGGGTAAGAAAAGACGTGCTTTTAAGGCTTTCAAGTTGGCTGGGACAGCCAAATCATTTATAAGAGACAAGGAGGCCAATAAATCATGCAAAGAAGCTATAAGGCAAGCTAAAATTGAAATGGAAAAGGATATTGCAGCAAGCAGTAAAAAAAAAAAATCCAAAATTATTTTTTAAACATGTTCATAGTAAAAAAAATGAAGCAGGAAGGGGTGGGACCTTTACACAGAAGGTGTAACACGGGGGGGGGTCAGCTGGTTGATGAAAAAAAAATTAAAGCGCAGATTCTGAACTCATATTTTTCATCTGTCTACACAAATGAGGAACCAGTTAATGACGGTTTCCTTCTTAATAGTCCCAATTGTAGTAATACAACTAATGATGCATGGTTCACACATGAGGAAATTCAAAAGAGACTAGAACATGTTAAGATTAACAAAGGTCTGGGGCCAGATGGTATTCATCCCAAGGTATTTAGCGAGCTTAACTCTGTGATTGCCAAACCTCTTTACTTAATTTTTCAGGATTCATTGAGATCTGGAATAGTGCCTAGAGACTGGCGAATTGCTAATGTGGTGCCTCTATTTAAAAAAGGATCCCGTTCTCAGCCTCAAAACTATAGGCCAGTTAGTCTGACGTCAGTAGTAGGAAAGCTTTTCGAAGGGTTAATAAAGGATAAGATACTGGACTTCATAGCAAATAACAATACTATGAGTGTGTGCCAGCATGGTTTTTTGCGTAATAGATCTTGCCAGACTAACTTAATTTCTTTTTATCAGAAGGTAAGTAGGGACCTCGATTCTGGGATGGCGTTGGATGTGATTTACTTAGACTTTGCTAAGGCATTTGATACAGTGCCACACAAAAGGTTACTGGTTAAATTAAGGAATGTTGGCATGGAACATAGTATTTGTACCTGGATAGAGAACTGGCTAAAAGATAGACTACAAAGAGTAGTGGGAAATGGAACATTTTCTAATTGGATCAGTGTTGTTAGTGGAGTACCGCAGGGCTCTGTACTAGGTCCCTTGCTTTTCAACTTGTTTTTAATGAAATGGAGGTGGGCATTGAAAGAACTGTTTCTATTTTTGCAGATGATACTAAATTGTGCAGAACTATAGGTTCCATGCAGGATGCTTCCACTTTGCAGAGTGATCTGTCTAAGATGGGAAACTGGGCAGCAAACTGGAAAAGAAGGTTCAATTTTGATAAATACAAAGTTATGCACTTTGGCAACAATAATATAAATGCAAGTTATACACTAAATGGCAGTGTGCTGGGAGTTTCCTTAAATGAGAAGGATCTAAGGGTTTTTGTAGATAATAAGCTGTCTAATTTTAGGCAGCATCATTCTGTTGCTACTAAAGCAAATAAAGTTCTGTCTTGCATAAAAAAGGGCATTAACTCAAGGGATGAAAACATAATTATGAGGGGTGGAAGACTGAAATTATCAGGGTAGACTGACAAGGTTTCGGTTGGTTTCTCTGGAAAAAAGGCGATTGCGAGGGGACATGATTACACTTTACAAGTACATTGGAGGACATTATAGACAAAATAGCAGGGGACCTTTTTGCCCATAAAGTGGATCACCGTACCAGAGGCCACCCCTTTAGACTAGAAGAAAAGAACTTTCATTTGAAGCAACGTAGGGGGGTTCTTCACAGTCAGGACAGTGAGGTTGTGGAATGCACTGCAGGTGATGTTGTGATGACTGATTCAGTTAATGCCTTTAAGAATGGCTTGGATGATTTTTTGGACAGACATAATATCAAATGAAAACAAATTTATTCCATGCTAGTTACCCCACATGGCAACAGCATGTCGCCCTACGCGTTTCGACCTGCAAAGGTCTTCATCAGGGGCACAAAAAATCAAAAAAAAAGGCAGGATTTTTTGTGCCCCTGATGAAGACCTTTGCAGGTCGAAACGCGTAGGGCGACATGCTGTTGCCATGTGGGGTAACTAGCATGGAATAAATTCGTTTTCATTTATTTACAGAGTGTGCTTTCCTTATTTTTTGGTTTCATGCATGATTTATTGGAAACTACAGATGGGTAGCCTCCTTTAGGATTAGCACCTTGCATGTATTTACTTTTTGTATTTTTTGATTTTTCATTAGGGAGTGTGCGCCTTCTATCTTTGATGTTTTTTAGACATAATATCAAAGGCTATTGTGATACTAAGCTCTATAGTTAGTATAGGTATATAGAATTTAATTAAAAGTAGGGAGGGGTGTGTGTATGGATGCTGGGTTTTCATTTGGAGGGGTTGAACTTGATGGACTTCGTCTTTTTTCAACCGCATTTAACTATGTAACTATGTAACTAACTATATAACTTAAGCTTTTTGAAAAGTAAAAATAATTTCAAGCAATTATAAAAATATACATAATTTAAATAATATGCAGACTTTTCATGATTTTAATGGTTTCTGACAATTCCCTAAGCCTAGCCCCCTGCTCTCCTGCTGATCTCTCGGACTACTTTGCTGAGCTGGCTGACTGTTACTTTGCATCAACAGCCAGCACATCCAAACCCCACAATTCCCTGCACATGTGATTTCAATAAGGAATGGAACATCATAGTGCAATGCATTATGGGTCATGTAGTTCCTGCATGCTATCTGTAAGCTGTGGAGAAGTTGTTACAATTTGTCACATCAATACTTCCCTGCCAGGATTTCAAACGAATCGGAAAGAGAAGAACTGTTAAACAGCTGGATTGCAGCATAGAAAAGTTAACAGTGATGGGCATATTAGGGGTTTCTGTTGTTATGTGGGCCTCTTTATCAAATTTTGGTTTGGAAGCCGGAGTTCCCCTTTAAAGGCAGCTGATAGAATTGATACAATAGTTGCTAATATTACAGCAGATATTGCTGAGAAATGTAACAACGAATGCAGCAAATTGTAACAGTTTGAGGCTGCACCCGAATTACTGAGCTTCCAGAGACAGGGACATTAAACTTTAAACGGTAAAAAAAAAGAAAAAAATGGAAAGTAATTTATTTCTCTGGAACAATCTGAAAACAACTGAACTGAAAAAAGTTTTTCAAAGGTAAACAACCTCCTTTAAGGCTGCTATGAAGCTTTATAACGGTAAATAATAAACAATTGGATTGTTTTACCACCAACATGCATTTTGGCTAGCTTAGTTACCATCAATTACAAGATACTGTTATTACTGTTATTATTTCAGTGAAAAAAAGGTTTGCGTCACTAGGATTATATGAAGTCCAAAAATTATGGATAAAGGGTTTTCAGATAAAATAGCCCTTACCTGTATTCTGTATTTACTGTATTTACTGTACAGGATGGTCTTTTGTTTAATTGTTCACTTTTAGCTTTACTGCATTTGCAAATGAAATTTGAACTGAACTGGCCACAAATTTAAAACTATCCCAAGATGAGGCCAATGCTGGACATATAAAGAGGAAAAATTAAGTTTCAGTTGCTAGAGTTAATGCACTTTTATACAAGATAGTATTTTATTTGCTTTAGTAGTCACAGAATGACACTGCCTGGAATTAGTCAACTTGTTATCTACAAAATTCCCCAGATCCTTCTCAATTAAGAAAACACCCCAACTTGAGTTTATATTATTTCTACCATGTGCATAACCTGGCATTTATCAACATTGAACCTCTTTTTCCAGTCTCCAAATTAGTCAAATCACTCTGCAAAATGGCAGCATCCTGCAAGGAACCTACTGTATAGTTCTGCACAATTTAATATCACCAGTAAAAATAGAAACAGTACTTTCAATTCCCACCTCCAGATTATAAATAAAAAAGTTGAAAAGCAAAGGACCTAGTACAGAGCCCTGCGGTACTCCACTGACAACACTGGTCCAATTTGAAAATGTTCCATTTACCACCACTTTTGTAATCTATCCTTCAGCCCTCTATCAAATTACTAATATTATGTTAAAGGTCAATAATTCTTATTTTAACTAGTAACCTTGTGTGTGGTACTGAATCAAAAGCTTTAACAAAGTTTAAATAGATTACATCCACTGCCATCCCAGAGTCAATGTTCCTGCTCGCTTCTCATAAAAGGTAATTAAATGAGTCTGGCAAGATCTGGTAGACATAAAGCCATTATGGCACAAACTCATAGTATTATTATTTGCAATGTTATAAAGAAGAATGTCTGTCTCAAGTTACAGGCTGTGGAAGACATTTAGTTCACCCATTTTTAAAAGGAATTGCTTTAGATTTTACTTACAGTTTCTAACTGATCCATAAGTTTAGAGAGGAATTTGCGACACTCTGGAGATTTGCTATCGATCTTCATGCCTGTTTGCATGGCATACAAACGACCTGTGAAGAGACAGAAAATATAATGCCAAATAGTGATAAAGATTTTCTGCACTGCTCTTAGTAAAAATAAACAAAATAATTCAAAATACAGACATCTAACATCAAAAACTCTAATAAATTGAATCAATAAAAGTTGTTTCTAACAAACAAACCCATAAAAGCACTGAGCAATAAATACAGCCTGTTCAGTAGGGTCATACTGGATACAACTAAGGAAACCTGTTTTGTGCACATTATATTTCTAAAGCTCAAACAAAGCGTGCATGTGTTGCACAGGTAAGTAATCATCAAGTTGTATAATGTATTATATAACTTCACAAGCATGTGTGTTCAGCAGGTTTTAGAAGCCAAGGGTCAGGGGAAACAAATGGCAGGAAGGCGAGGCATTCGAATGAAGAACCCACACAAAAGTTTAGGGAATTTGCTTTGGCTGTTGGCTAATGAGCATGCTCAGTTCTTCTCAGCTCAGATTACTAAACACACCTCCAGTCTAACAGCCAATGAAGAGATAGCACTGCTGGTTCCTATAGAAACTCTAGCTGTCTGATAATATTTTTTTTCTCCTAACCACCTCTCCTGAGCTCAGCTTAACCATTACAGTGCTCAACCCTAGCAGAACTTTTTATCAAAGTATGTTTTGCTTGTGTAAACCTGCATTCTGCATTGCATGAACTTTACAGCATACATGTTCTGTTTGCAGATGTCAATGTTATTGATGATGTCTCAGAGGGAAAATGGCTGCCGGGTGAAAGCTGCTATTTGTTTTAGGAAAATGTGATGGCGCTGGCAAATGGAAGGATATAGGCAGTACAAATGATGTGGCTTGGGTGGGGAAGATATGTCCAATTCATATACCTGGTAGGAAAATGCAGGCTTTACTGTACATGTCATTTAAGCTGACCATTATTACGTCTTATTTTTTTTTTTTAAATGAATGTTTTGACATTATTTACCATCTGAGCTATGTAGTATCATCTGTAAGTAAAACCTACGGTGTAGAAATCAATATACAATAGAACCCCCATTTTACATCCCTTGATTTTACATTTCCCTCATTTTACATTGTTGTTTAGTGGTCCCACCTATATATTATGCACAATACCTTTCCCTGATTTTACACCAGTTTTTTTTCTGGTCCCCTGAAAAACATAAAAATGGGGGTTCTAGTGTAGTAGCTGTCTTGTCTATCTAAATGCCCATAGACGTGTTCTAGCCAATACATAAGCTACCCTTACTCTGTTTAAAAGAAGCTTGTTAGAGAGATATTATCCCAGGAGAAAGTGGTTGACTTTGAGATGCAATGCCCATAGCAATAACACTGTTACTCCTGCATCCAGCTGTCAGATTTAAGGATCTGTGAGAAAACTCTGGCAGGTCAGAGGGCTTTTCCAGGCACAGGCAAGAATAGCACATTGCTAGGTAAACAATCGGTTGCTTAAGGAAACAGTCAGTTGCAATGAACTACAGAATGATGTCTGCAGTCACAATTCAGATACTCATCTGATGGACGAGCTACAGGTCACGTACAGCCAGCCAGAGATGCAGCTCACTTATCAGTGAAGATTCTGGGGTAGCCATCTGTTAATGGCAAATACATTTAAATACAAAGATAATAAAACTATGGTAATATTCTCTTCATATTTTATAGACTGCAGAAGCAATTTTGTTGTCTATGAGACCATATAATAGTTAATCCAAACCATACATCTATTCAGAGTGGAATGACAACATCATACACTTTTATTTATCGAAAGAACAGCACTAAGCACATACAATGCCCAAGCTGGGAATAGTTTCATTATATCTCACGTGGGTGGAGGACCCCTATAAAGGCACACTTAACACAATTTTCAAACCTTATCAAGAGATCAAAGGACCAGTTACTTATATTACTACTAGTATATGAACCGTTATCCAGAAAGTACAGAAAGGCCTTCTCCCATAGACTCCATTTTATGTAAATAATCCACATTTTTTAAATTATTTCCATTTTCTCTGTAATAATAAAACAGTACATTGTACATGATCCAAACAAAGATATAACCAATCCTTATTGGAAGTAAAATTAGCCTATTGGGTTTATTTACTATGTACATGGTTTTCTAGTAGACAAGGTATGAGTCTCCAAATTACAGAATGATCTGTTATCCGGAAAACACCAGATCCCGAGGATTATGGATAACAGGTCCCATACCTGTACTCATCACCATACACTCAAGCAAGGATGTATGACCTTGGTATAGTCTTGGTAAAGCCTTCATAGTTCATTAAGGTTGTACCATCATGGAGAGAGAAAATCCGATATATCTTAGAGATAAAGAAAAAAAAGTCCATGTAAGATCCTGAAGTTTTCCCACTAAGGGCAGTTGATCGTGATATTCCTACTAAGAAAAGATTTGTTTTTCTTAAAGAAGACATATAGTATACGTGAACCCCCCCCCCCCCACCCCTAATATTGTAGGCAATAATGAATAATATATGGTGCTGGTTTTACTTTGGGCTAAAAATTAATATTATCTTCAAAAATGCCCCTTTATTGGAATGGGTGTGTCCTTAAGATTCCTGCCAGAACAACAGAAGGAGGGGACAGCCAATCCCAGCCATGTAGTCACAAAAGCAAAGGCAAGATTCAGTTCCCTATCAGGCCAGCCTAGCTGCTGATTGGTTCCTACAGTGCAGTGTGCTGAGTGCAGCCAGCCCCCTGCACATCCAGAGAATTCAGCCAGAGGGGGGGGGGAGAGAGAGTGTGTGTGTGTGTGTGTGTGAGCTCTGTTCAATGCTCAAATGGGTAAACTTGGGGAAAAGAGCACTGGTTGAATAGTTAGTTTACTAAACAGTTAAATTGGACAAGTATGGATAATTACTAGGGAACATGAAATAATGAATTCCTTGTAATGTCGCTAAAATTCTTTTATTGATGTACAAATTAGATAATAGGGTTGTCTACACACACACACACACACAAGATTTGACTTTCAGTAAAATAAGAAAATCATTTGAGTCTGAATACCTCTGTACAGCACTTGATATTCCCATAAAACAGTATGTTAAAGTACTTACAGGTAATGAGAAAAGCATGCACTTCACTGCAGGAAAGTTAAGTTTCAGAAAAGTTCCGGGTTGTTAAATTGCTGCGTTTCACAAAGTATAGCTATAAATCTAAATTTTCCTTTTTATTTATACTTTCGATGTTATGCCTGCCAATTACTAATCCTCAGAGGCAGGACCTACAAACTGTATCTCTATCATTACCCTTGATACCAAAGACTACTTGTTCTATATAAAATGAATACTGATTCAGTCATTTCCCAGAATCTAGCTGATTACAGACCCTCAAGGATGGCATCCGTGACAGGGAAGACAGATGAATATACAGACTGTCTTTGAGGCTTGCGGTCCATGGATAGTGGAGAGATCAAATATACCTTTACAGTACAATACTAGATTCAACAGGTTCTCCAAACCATCTAAGATGAAAGGAGTGATTGATAAGCACTTTGAGGCCAGACATGGTATTTTACCATGTTTGTGTTTTTTATTACCATACTATTTCTTAGTTCAAATAAATAAACAATTCTTGCAGGCAAAGAGGTTTTTCAGAGTCCCCTCAATACACATGCAAAGAACTGAAAGAGTCTGATTGCTTTACATGCTTGGTTGAACTTTATAAACACTAAACAGGGAGTTTAAACATGTTGATACTGTCAGGTACCTATGGAAATCTGAAAGAAAAATATAAAACCATCCTTAAAGGAACAGTTCAGTGTGAAAATAAAAACTGTGTAAATAGATAGGTTGTGCAAAATAAAAACTGTTTCTAATATAGATAGGCAAAAATGTAATGTATAAATGCTGGAGTGACTGGATGTCTAACATAATAGCCAGAACACTACTTCCTGCTTTTCAGCTCTATAACTCTGAGCTAGTCAGCGACTTGAAAGGGGACCACATGGGACATAACTGTTCAGTGAGTCTGCAATTGATCCTCAGCATTCAGCTCAGATTCAAAAGCCATAAGGTAATTTTTTTTCCACATTAAGGGGGTTATTTATTTGAGGTTTTATGGTGAGTTTTTTGGTTAAAATACTCTAATATTCAACGCTTGATAAATAACCCCCTAAAAGTGTGTATCGCTTCATGCAACATCTAAAAATAATTACTGTTTTGCAATTAATGTCATATTTTATATGAGAAAAGTTTGTATTCTACAGTTCTATCTCATGAATGGCATTTGGCCTCTGACTTCCTGTGTAAGAACTAAAGCCTCCATATTGAACACATCTTAAGGTTAGTGCCACTGGTAGACGATTCTTGGCCTGCAGATAAACTCATGCTGAGTATCTGACCCGAAGCTCCTAAAAGTTTTTTGATGCGCCTGCGATTAGAGCCATAGTGTCAGCCTGGAGGTACGCAATGGATTTTGTGCCAAAATGCAAACTGAAGCGTTTCCACGTCAAAATCCACTCTGTATGCCTACACTCGGTCCACACAATGGCTCCAGGTTAAATCACTGAGGTACCAAATGTTAGGGACCACCCAGCAATTATAATAACTTACCTCATACCCTGGGCCAGTGCTCCGATAACAAGAAAACTGAACCAAACAGGGTACTTTTGAGCAAGCACCACAGAGGGATCTTCTTCCTCCACTGGATGCACATGTGGAGTAGAGAAAAAGGCCAAACTTTAAATAAAGTAATTTTCACGCTTCGGTGCACACATCAGTCCAGGTCTATTGAAGAATGAGGAAGAGTAAGAATACGAAAGCTTTGTGGTGCTCACTCAAAAGTACCCTGGGTCGGTACAATGAGATGTCAGCACATACATCCTCCTCGCAGAACTGATGCCACATGTACAATTCTGATTCTCCTACACACATACACGTGTCTGAAACTAAATGACAAATAAATGCTTCAGGGAAATAATATTCGCTAATTTGAATCAACTGTTGCACTAACCCACTATGATCAACTTGTCCTTCACAGTGTTTTTCAAGAACTACCACCTTCTGTGCTAGCATTGCACAGCAACTGGGATACAATGACTTGATGACCGATGCCATAGCCAGTTACAATAAAAATAAAGTGAGCAAAATGGCCAAATGTAAAAATATTAAATATAAGTTTGGACAGTGCTTTAGAAAACATATGTGAAGTTATTTACAGCACCCACTGATTACAGCAATTTATGTTCACTTGAGAACTAACTATATCCGATTTCTATCCAGTCTTCTAAGAAAACATTAAAGGGATACTGTCATGGGAAAAAACATTTTTTTCAAAATAAATCAGTTAATAGTGCTGCTCCAGCAGAATTCTGCACTCAAATCCATTTCTCAAAAGAGCAAACAGATTTTTTTATATTCAATTTTGAAATCTGACATGGGGCTAGACATATTGTCAATTTCCCAGCTGCCCCAAGTCATGTGACTTGTGCTCTGCTAAACTTCAATCACTCTTTACTGCTGTACTGCAAGTTGGAGTGATATCACCCCCTCCCCAGCGCCGATTCAGACCTAAGCGCCGCCTGAGGCGGCTCCTGCAATGCCGCCCCCCCTCGCTGACTTACTTGTCGGGAGGGGAGGCAGGAACACTAATGCGGAGAGCGCAATTGCGCTCTCTCGTATTAGTAAAGCCGAATTTCCGGTTTAAAAACCGGAAATTCGGCTCTTAAAGGTGCAGGAGCGGCTTTTTGCCGCCCCTGGAAACCGCTTCGGCGTTGCCGCCTGAGGCGAGCGTCTCAGCTCGCCTCATTGGCGGCGCGCCCCTGTCCCTCCCTTTTTCCCTCCAGCAGCCAAACAAAAGAACAATGGGAAGGTAACCAGATAGCAGCTCCCTAACACAAGATAACAGCTGCCTGGTAGATCTAAGAACAGCACCCAATAGTAAAAACCCATGTCCCACCGAGACACATTCAGTTACATTGAGAAGGAAAAACAGCAGCCTGCCAGAAAGCATTTCTCTCCTGAAGTGCAGGCAAAAGTCACATGACCAGGGGCAGCTGGGAAATTGACAAAATGTCTAGCCCCATATCAGATTTCAAAATTGAATATAAAAAAATCTGTTTGCTCTTTTGAGAAATGGATTTCACTGCAGAATTCTGCTGGAGCAGCACTATTAACTGATGCGTTTTGAAAAAAACATGTTTTGCCATGACAGAATCCCTTTAAGCTTTTTAAGAATTAAACACAAGGAGAATGGCAAATATTTTCTTATTGTACAGTTTGGATAAATTATAATCGATAATAAATGATCAAATGAATGCAACTGTTAAACCATAGATTTGCTTGTTGGATTCCCTGATAAACATCAGTGACCTGTAGCCTGTTAGATCCGAGTTGACTGTTCCAGTATTACATGCGAAAGGGCACAGGCTAATGAAGAAGCAGACAAGGAGGGATTCATCCCTGATGCTGGAATGAACCCAACCCACGTGGGTTGGGTTGATGCAGTGATTCATCTTTAACTTTAGTTATCAAAGTCCGAATTTATCTCAATATTTTCTGAAAAATAAACTCTGTCCAAATCCGCACGGGTTTTTGGGTTTATTTATTAATACATTTTAATAATACACTTTCCTGAAAATTTTGTTTGTGGGAAAATATACGAAAAAAACGTGAAAAATCCTATTTTTTCCGGATTTTTAATCCGAGTTTCACGATTTTTTCGGATTTTTCATCTGAAAACTCTGAAAACTTTAGGGTATTGCCAAAAACTCAGAGCACACCAAAAAATCATTGGGACTTCTCCCATTGACTTATATGCAACCTCGACAGGTCTGAGATGCCGGATTTTCCGATTCAGCAGCCTCATTTCCAGCTGCCCAACCCATACAGTAGTGATGTGTGGGTCGGGATTTCCCCTACACAAGCCCACTCTCCCTTGGCCCGCACTTCCGGGTTGCTTTTATAGACCCACGCCGCCCCGCCCCGCTGATGACATCACAAAAGGGTCGGGCCAAGCAGGCGCAGCATCTACAAAACCTGCGGGTATCGGACCCGCACATCGCTACCATACAGCCTGCTTTTCAAGTGGTCCAAAATGTAGGAACATTTCCTGCCCCAGCCTGAAGTTATTAGGTAGTGCAATTTTAAAGGGGTTGTTCACACGCCAAACACTTTTTTCAGTTCACCAGAAATAAAGACAATTTTCAATTGCTTATTTTTGACTGTTTTTCCAAAATTACATTTTAAAATGTAGTGTTACTGTCTCTGGCGTTTCGGTCTGGCAGCTCAGTAATCCAGGTGCAGTCTGAACTGTTACAATTTGCTAAATTAGTTGATACGTTTCTCAGCAGCATCTGTGGGATATTAAAAATGATTGTATCAATTATAACAGCTGCCTGTAATGAAACTCAGGGATTCTGCTCAGCAAGGCAAAATATAAGAAATGTATTAACTTATGTATCAGTTTAGTCCCATCCCCAGCGCTGCTTTAGAAAGACAGAAAAAATACAGAAAGAAGGTGTAATATGAAACTTTACTCTTCAATATTAGAAAAAAACAGTTACAAATACCAAAATAATTGGAAGAAATCATTTTTTCTTATGAACTATCTGAAAACAACTGAATTGGAAAAGCGTTGGAAGGTAAACAACTCCTTTAAAATATGATTCTACATTTTGTGATGGTATGGAAACATTTATCCATCTTTAAACTCCTATCTTGCTTTTTCAACTAGTATTTTAGCACCTGTATCCCTTGAATTATCTTTGAATCATAATCTGACCCACTGCTCTTAATGAAATGAGGTCTATATTGTGCCTCTTGTACTTTAATAACACGGATAATGAAGAGCAGGGGAGCTGAACTGCACAAGGCTGTCATCGTGCCACAAATAAATAAGTCTGCTATTAAAGGATTAGTGGTGGAACAGAGGCACCACAGGTAATAATCTGCACTAAATCCTAGACTGCTACACTTTCATTACAAGCTTGCTGTGGCAATATATAAATATAATCAGAGCTGTGTTCATCACTAAACATCATACTACCCCTGCTTGTCTGCAATGAAAGGGCCATATTTTGCCAAGAATGTGTTTAAGGCAAAAGGGCTTGTTTATTATAAGCCATCACACACCCAAACCGGCATCAAATAGTCAAAGCTCTTGCATTTAGCCCCAGTGCAAAGTAGGCAGTAATGGCAGCCACATTAATAAGGGTTGTGCATGAGGACAGAGATGGGCTTACTTCTGCCCCTTTGTGTGGCATTTCTATGACACTTTTTTGCCTAAGAGTCCTGTAAAGTCTGCTGCAGCTGTAACAGAGCAACCTAATAACCAGAAGCCAACACATGTTGATGCCAGCATAAATTACTCTGTAAATAACAGCATTAAGTATATGGCAGATTTTTAATCCAGTAAATGGAAAAAATAGGATCTAAAATTACTATGCTAGAATGCCCCACTGGGTAATAGGAAGATAGTGTTTTCACTGTACAAAACCACAGCTATTTAAGCATACTGGGTAAGGAAAGACTTAGCTGCTGCCAGACAGGATGCACACATAAGGTTCTATAACAGGTTATGTCAGAGGCAGTGCCATCGGAAATTCTCTAAAGCATAAAACTAGAACAGGTTTGTCAATATTTTATTTCCCAAAGATAATGTTTTGTCTTATAAAGTTCACAAATAAACAAGAAAAGGTGTTCTCTGGGTTTTGTAATTACTAATACAATTACAGTTATCTCTAACACTAGTACAGGTACGGGACCTGTTATCCAGAATGCTCGGGACCTGGGGGTTTCCGGATAACGGATCTTTCCGTAATTTGGATCTGCATGCCTTAAGTCTAATAGAAATTCATTTAAACATTAAATTAACCAAATAGGCTGGTTTTGCTTCCAATAAGAATTAATTATATCTTAGTTGGGATCAAGTACAACTACTGTTTTATTATTACAGAGAAAAAGGAAAACATTTTTAAAAATTTGGATAAATTGGAGTCTATGGGAGCCATTCCGTAATTCGGAGCTTTCTGGATATCGGGTTTCCGGATAAGGGATCCTATACCTGTATAAGCATTTGGGGGGGGTGATGATAATGGTTTCATTTGAGATCATGTTGCAAAGACAACTGCATAAACCAGTGACTAGGAAACTAACTTTTAGGGCAATGGCAGCTTGGGTGATTTGTAGCTGCCAGAGAAATGCACTACCCGCAGATGACAAAGAATCAGAAAAGGGCATTTCTACAATTTATTAAATGCAAAGACTTTTCACAGGATTAAAAAATAGATTAAAAAGGCGCACACCCTAAAAATAAAGTATGAGGTGCTAATCCATAGGTGACTCCCCATGAGGGTCTCCAAACATATATACAAAAGAACGGGCCACCTTTTTCTTTTTGATTATTTATTATTTGTGCCCGAGGAAGACCACTATGGTCGAAACATGTTGGGCTTAATTATTACTTTTGTAATTTCTGTTACCCCCTCTTTTTTTCTGTATTAAATATTATTTACTTTTTTTGAATTTTGAAATTTGTTCACAGGATTAATGCTGCTTAAGAAATATATGGATCATTATGTTCTCCTGTAAAGACAATGCACAGCAAAACTATTATGGAGTGACGGAAAGGTTAGCAAGAAAGATGTTCATTTTAGTCATTAAAGTTAGCTGGGTTAGCTGTAGCTTTTCTAAGGTACAAAGAGGTTAAAAAAATGCAAAAAGGCAATAAGGCAAGCTAAAAAAGATAATGACAAGCCATTGTTGCTAAGCGTAAAACAAATCCCAAATGGCATTTGGCTCATATCAGAACAATGTGACTCCTATCAGCAGAAAACTGCACTGACCTGGGGGCGAGCAGCACAAAGCAATCCTCTTCCTGTTTCTTCTTTCTTCACATGGGTGCCCATGTAAAGTAGAGTGAAAAGTCTAATTTTAACAAAAAAGCCAGCTTTATCGCTCTTCTGTGCATGCCTGGGGTAAGAAAGAAAGAAGAAGCGGAAGAAGTGGATCGCTCTGTGGTGATTGACGAGAAGAACCCCAGGCCGGTGCAGTGTTCTGCTAACAGGAACACTATCTCGGGGGGTGACTTTCCTTCTCCTTTAAGAGATATGGCCTCTTTGAGTCCTGCGGGGAACCAATTTCTAAACACTTTTTAGTTTTTTTACACGTGCTACTTCTTTCTGTAATCAACTGTGTATCTAGAGAATGAGCTCTTTGTAAACAACCCTCTCCCTTGCTCTCTTCTGATGTGTTTTTTTTTTTTTTTTGTTCTACAAAAAAACAGAAATCCATTCTGCAGGGGGTTTATATGCGCATGATAATCTTATTGACTATATCATCCTCCTCGCACCTCCTATATTCTCCTCCTTCATGTTGCTTACAGGAATAATAGGACGTTGGAAATTCAAAGTAAAAACATTTTTAAACTATAGACAAAAAGTCTGTTCAGCACAAGTCCTATCAACCAAACTCATGTTGAATAAGTAGCCATACTGCTGGGAGGCTGTGTGCACAAAAATTATGTTTTGTGCGCATTTTTTTTTAAACATACACTATTTTAAAAACTGTAAGCAGAGATGTAGGTGGGTTAGAACTTAGAATAAGCACATGTTGTCACAAAAAAATCTTTGTATGCTGGACATATGTGTGTCTATGCAAAGAGAAAACAGTGTATACTGCTTGTTTAATATACCGTATATTATTTTTTTTTAATTTTTCATCACTGTTGTTGACATTAAGCAGTATATCTTTTGTGCAAGGTTCTCTTTCTGAGTTTCTCATAAAAGTAGAAATAACAAGAAATTAGGGCAAGTTCAAAGGAATCCCAGAACAAGCGACTTTCTCTCTAGATGCAGGTACATTTGCCCATATCAATAGGAATTACATTAGAATAAGCCAACAATGGGCTTCTTGTCCAGACCCACTGCATTAAACGAGACAAAGACAGCTGTGTTCCACCACTTTATGCTCTTACTTTTGGCAACAGAATACGTCTAAGTCTTGGACTTTTACTTTCTATAATGCAGAAGACACTGACCGTTATCCCTACTGCAGCTTTAGGTTTTCAATATTATCTTCTGATTTGTAAAATCTTCCGTGTGTAAAAATGTGGGAACCTATCATCATGGAAAAGTCAGCACTGAACCTTGACGTTTTCTGTAGCTCTGGATGGAATCCAATCTTCCAATTAAACTGCTTCCACATAATGGCATCCTTGTACTTCGGCAGGCAGACTATGCAGGCTAGATTCTTTGCAAAGGCATTCCTTTCTGCTTCCTGTCTTCCTTCCTTTTAAAGATAGTAATGACTGGGGTAAAAGGGATCAACTCATTTTTTTAATATAGATTTTGCTTTACACTTTATACTTTCTAGATAACGTCTACATAGTTCAGACCTTTACTTCTTAATATTTGGTACACTTTGATAAATATTCTGCCCTTTCACTGGAGTGTGAGGATCTTTTGTAATCTGAGGAGACTACAATATTTACAATATATCCAAATGAACATTGTCAAAACACCACAAATGGCACCACAAATTAATTTAATGTTTCTAGTTATTATGCATCTTATCCCAATCCAGCACTATTATCTTGTGGTTGTTATTTTTAAATCTCCACCTGGATGTCCCAGTACAACCTCTATGGCACACGTGCATATACACTATGACTCTATATATACATTCAAAATGTAGAACTATTGGTTTGAATGTGCGAGAGCAGAATGGATTTTGAAAGACCCGTCCCCTCTAAGTGCAAATTTCATAGACGTTCCTAGATCAAAACACCCCACATGAATACAAAAGAAGATTCAAAGCACTGCACCACAATGAATTATATATTTTGATTGCCAATACACGCCCCTAACCATTCTCCCCAAACTATATCTTGTAAATTTAGAGATCCCACAACTTAAACTGCAATAACAATAATAATCTTTCACCATATATTTTGCCAAATATAGGGAGGGGATGATTTATCATTTACCTGATATTTGTATATTAAGCAATGGTTATGAGTCACTTTTTTTTCTGGAGTGAAACTGTGATTATGATTGGAAAGCAAGGATTTGTACAAGTGATTATGCTCAGTGCTGTTAGTGAGCAGCACTGAACAATACATTTCCACAGGACTGAATGACATTTGACTGCTCAAAGCAGTCCAACAAGCTGCTGAATTAGCATATCTGTCTTCTAAATAATAATAATAATAATAAAGAGGCAGAGGACAGTCAGTTTGCAGGTAAAATGCATAGAAAGAGCATATAGGATAAGAAGATACTGTATTTAAATTGAAATTCAAAAACACTCCCTTAATATAAAACATAAAATGTAGTGTTCATGTAGTATGCGTTACACTTATAATTTTATAAGTACTCAAGGATATGGACAGGTCACTCGTCTCTTGTATTCTCTCTCATTAAAAGGGGTATCTCACCTTTAAACTAAACTTTAGTTCCAAAATGTCTTATTCTTTGCAACTTTTCAATTGGTCTTTATTTTTTAATAGTTTCTTCCTCTTCTCCCTTCCTATGCTTTAAAGGTGAATTAAAACCTAAAAAGGAATATGGCTAAAAATGCCATATTTTATATACTGAACTTATTACACACCAGCCTAAAGTTTTAGATTCTCAATAGAAGCAATGGTCCAGGATTTCAAACTTGTCCAAGTGGGTCACCATCTTGGAAAGTGTCAGCGACATTCACATGCTCAGTGGGCTCTGAGCAGCTGTTGAGAAGCTTAATTTGTCGTCACAAATTATCAAGTAGAAAATGAGGTTGACCTGTAATATAAGATGATGCTACAGGGCTTATTATTAAATTCTGATGCTAGTTCCACTGGTTTCTGTGCCGTCCTGTAGTAATTATCTGTATTAAGTACAAATCAGCCTTATATTGTGACATTTATATTCTATTTGTACTTTATATTTTGAGTGGGTTCCTATGCTCAGTAAGTGACAGCAGCACAGAGCCTGTGCAGTGAATCAGCAGAAAATAAGATGGGGAGCTAATGGGGCATCTTTGGAGGCACAGATCTTTACTGCTAAAGGGCTGTGGTTGCCTTGGGCTGGTACAGGAGCCCAGAACATGAAGTACAACATTTCTAGCCTACTTCTTTAGTTAGGCTTTAATACTCCTTTAAAAAAGGGGTCACTGGCCCTGGCCAGAAAACAAACACTCTGGGGCTACTATTTGATTTTTTACATTACTTATTTTGTTACTTATCTATCTATAGAGGCCTTCTGCTATTAATCTTCCACTCTGCCATTCAAACCACTGAACTAGTTACTATGGTAATTGGACCTTAGAAACTATACAACTGCCAAACTTTCAAACTGGAGAGCTGCTTCACAAAAATCTAAATTAAAAAATGATTGCATATTGCCTCAAAATATTAACATTCTAAAAGTTAATTTAGAGGTTAACTACCCCTTTAAAAAAAAAAAAAATTTTGCCTGGAAGGCAAGTGCTAAAGCGATAGACACACCACAGTGTGAAAAGTGCCAAAAAATTCAACTTGCTGCCCTTTTTTGCACTTAGCACACGTGCCGTACGTAGGCTATGATCTCTATTACCGTATATACTCGAGTATAAGCTGACCGAGTATAAGCCGAGGTACCTAATTTTACCTACGAAAACTGGGAAAACTTATTGACTCGAGTATAAGCCTAGACACAACTACAGCCCTGTCTCCCAGCAGCGCATATTCCGCCAAAGCGACCCCCCCCATCGATCAACCGGACTTCTTTGCAAAGTTGATGGTGACAGAGAATTCCCAAACGGATTACTGTTTGCATTGTCCCACTGTCCCACTACCATGTGCAGAGGGTGCTGTGTGATATTGCCATCACTGTTAATCTTTCGTATAACCAACAGAGGGCGCTGTGTGATATTGCGATCACTGTTAATCCTTCATATAACCAACAGAGGGCGCTGTGTGATATTGCAGTCTCTCCCCAAGCGAACTGTTGGTATAGGAATGATTAAAAGTGACTGCAATCTCAGCTACTGCCTGCTGACTCGAGTATAAGCCGAGGTAGACTTTTTCAGCACATTTTGGATGCTGAAAAACTCGGCTTATACTCGAGTATATACGGTAATTCAGCAGTAAAAAAATAAACAATAAAATTCTATAAGCAAACATTGCTAAAGTCCATACTTTCTGAATACAGTTATTACCAGGGGGTATTTTTAGCCCTTGCTAAACCCAGAGGAGAAAGTGTGCATGAGGTAATGGGCAGCTCGGTGAAACGTATCAAAAACACCGTTCCCATCAGAATGATCTGTTATGTTCATTAGAAGGTATCGCATAGTAAAAAGTAACATTAGATAAATATACAACGTGAGATGTCATCCCTGGTTTATATTATATTAGAAACAGGTGGTACTATTTTGAAACAAAATACAAGGCGCTGTATAGAATTAATCTAGTGATCTCCAGCATGGCTGACACAAATCTCCTGCCTCTATGAAGTAAAGCCACGTTTTCAGATGGAAAAACATATGTAGCGTGTTGAAATCACTCCAAAGCAATCTGTAAGGACATGACGCTCACAATCCACATCTTCATAATGAGAATTGTTCCCCTGCATTTTATAACAAGGTGCACATGACAAGGTATCAGGAAACAAAGTGGCAGGCGAATAAATTCTTGGAAATGAGAATATTTCTTGTGTAGGATGAACTGATTTAAAGGGGTAGTACAGATTTAATTTAACTTGTAGTACATTATAGGATAGCCAATTCTAAGCATCTTTTCAAACGGCCTTCTTTTTTTTTATAGTTTTTGAATGATTTGCTTTCTACTTCTGACTCTTTCCAGCTTTTAAATGGGGGGTCATCTAAAAACAAATGCTCTGTAATGCTACTAATTTATTGCTTTTTATTACTCATCTTTCTATTCAGGCCCTCTTCTATTTATATCCCAGTCCTTTATTCATATCAATGCATGATTGCTAGGGTAATTTGCACCTAGTAACAAGATTGCAGAAATTGCAAACTGGAGCGCTGCACAATAAAAAGCTAAATAACTCACAAACCATAAATACTAAAAATGAAATCCAATGGCAAATTGTCTCAGAATATCACTCTTCATCATACTAAAAATGAATTTAAAGGCGAACAGTCCCTTTAAAGCCACACGTACAAAAAGCACTTTTGATTCATGGGGTGGCCGTCAGAGGTGCAATTTACAAGTGTTTACAGCTAGACTATGGCCACAATCCATCACTAATATAAAATGGACTGAGAAACACCAGTCGCTATAGTATAAAGACTATGTCTATGTTTTAAATCATGGAGTTGGTATCATTTATTTCCATAGGGATAACAAATTCTTCAGGGCTTTACAGAGTTTACACATCATTCCCTGACCCAGTGGAGCTTACAGTCTAAGTCCCTATCACATTCGCACACACTATGGTCAATTTTACTACTTGGAGGAATCCCACACAACTACAGAGAGAACAAAAGTAGTTCCCTAGCTGTAATCAAACCTAGGACCTCAGCTGTACAAATAACAATGCTAAGCACTGCAACAATTACTTTGTAGCTGTTTAAAGAAATGAATGAACTACTACTTGATAGCATTAGCCTAATAGTGTAATACCTACTGTAAGCACAACACAAAGCATTTTAACCACCAAAAGGCATGATATAATGACGTTCTGCCTACAGTAAGGTAACCCTTGGTTACATGACTGATATACTCTATCATATTCAAGAATTCCCCTGCATGCTGTTTCCAAGGAAATATATAACAAAACATAATTTAAAACCAATTAAAGCTCATTAGGGCTGCGCCAATGAAAACAAATTGACTTCTTTAGAGAGAGCAAGGGTTTGACCTCATAAAAAGAAAAGAAAAAGTAAATTTTTTTCCTAATCCCTTAACTCACACTGTACATCACCTCGTGCAAGGACCCCCTCCTTCCCACATACATTCTGAGATCCTCTAAACTCAAAGGAAAAATTAATCTCTAACACTTTTATTGTCCCAGATGATATAATCAAGGATATCTGGACCGGTCCACAGAAGCCAGCAACACGATTTTTACAGACAGTGTGCTCCATTCCCCCCACTCAAAGGCAATGGAGTCAGGGAAATTAATAACCAGTATATAAACCCCCCTTCACCCTTTGTTGCAACTGTTTTGTAACCAGAAGTCCATTGTGCATGGGTATTACCTTGGGACTTGGTAATCTAATTATCTACCTTGCAAAGAAATATCATGGAGTAGTTTCAGTTTTCCAGTTTAATTCAGAAATAACAAAAGCCATAGATATCTCATGATTAAAAAATTAAAACTACAGGGAAAAAGTTCTATTTATTAAACACATGTTTAACAAGTGGGTCTGCTGTGTCAACTTTTTACTGTGAGCTATGAACTGTGCAGATGAGTGGTGAACAAAGTGGTGAAGTGATACAGGTATAGGATTCATTATCCGTAAACCCATTAACCAGAAAGCATCCGAATGACGAAAAGGCCATCTCCCATAAACTCTATTTTATCCAAATAATCCAAATTTTAAAAAATGATCTCCTTTTTCTGTGTAATAATAATAAAACAGTAACTTGTACTTGATCCAAACTAAGATATAATTAGCCATTATTGGAAGCAAAACCTTGCTTCCAATGTTTAAATTATTTTTTATTAAGGTATGAAGATCCAAATTATGGACATCCTCAGGTCGCGAGCATTCTGAATAACATGTCCAATACCTGTACTATATAAACATTATGCAAACTATTTTTAAACAGTGACACCTACTGTTCATTATCAAATATAACATATATGTTGAGAACGTAAAGGCTCTAAATTATCAATAGAGGCCTGATTCACAGAGAAAGTTGCTACAATAATATTTTCAGATTAATAAATTAAAATAAGAAAGTTTTGAAGCAGCCAGAAGGATTTCACATCCAAGAATCCACCACTTTAGCCCTGAATAAGGAGAGGGAGGAGTGAATAGACCCCCTACAAGTCAGACTATCATGGTTTTAGTTCAATCTGAGCAATTATGTATGTCTATGAAGTTTTTTTTTTTTTCCCATAGGCCCAACTGAATAAGATCATATTAATGGGGGGTGGTCCCATTTAAAAGGCATTCTAAAGGGCACATTATAGCAACTGCATAGTGTTAAAACATATGGTGAAGAGTCTGCAGCAAGTAAAAGTATGTTTTGAAGTCACTATAGGAGCGAGTTATTACCTCTAGGGGTGGTACCAATACATTTTGCTCATTTAAGATTTAATAGCTAAAGATGTAATTAATTTTCCACAACTGTAGGAATCCGATACCCATGTGGTATTAATTGTGGAGCAAGGATTGGGACAGATCACAATGCATGGTGCTGAATATATTGCTACATGTACTGAAGGGTCACATGCCTCATAGCCTTCCAAAAGCAATTAAATTAAATACATAGGGAAACAAATATGAGGACGATATGTGCAAATAAATTCCTAATGACAAAAACTGTAACATCCACTGGAAACTAGGGAAAAATAAGCTGTACTTCATGTATTTATAGTGCATATTTTGGTAATGGACTCAACTTTACCGAACATGAACTACAAGTCAGTACAAGTGACACCAGTAACATTTCATTCTAGGGCTCTTTAATGAAACACATCTGTCTTTTTCGAGGAGCGCACAGAGTTTTGGCACAGTCTGGATGCAGCAGTGAACCTAAAGGGGGCTGGAGGTTGGCATTGTCTGGAATGTCCCTTAGCTTGAACCTCACTTAGATATGCAGATTAGAGAGTGCCAGGGTTATAACAATCTGGAAATCACGGGGCCCCGTACAACAACATTTTCTGTGCCCTCTGGTCCCTGCCCACCCCCAGCCTCCCCCCCAGATCCCGTCCACCCCACAGTAAAAAAGCCACACAGACAGTGCTAAAAATGGTAAAACACCCCACACACAATTTATAAAAAGCCATTGGTGGTCAAGACCCCATTATAAGTTTAAAAAAAACAGTGGCGGCCACACATTAAAGTTTTTAAAAATACATTGGTGGTCAGGGCCCCCCTACAAGTTAAAAAAAAATTTTGGCGGCCAGGGCCCCCATAAAAGTTTTTCTTTTTTAAACATTGTACCAAGTTTTTCTTTTTTAAACATTGTACCAGGGCCCCCATAGATTATTTTTAAAAAAAAACATTGGTGGCCAGGGGTCTATGCAGGGGTCTTTTGCGGCTTCTGGCCTTCAGCTTCGGCTCCTTTCATAGCTTCTGGTCTTTTCACAGCTTCAGGACATCAAGTTCGGGTCTTTTTGCAGCTTCCGCTCCGTTCGTGGCTTTGGGTCTTCTGCGTTTCGGGTCTTTGAGACTTCAGGTCTGGGGATCTTCAGAGGTTCAGCGCTGTTGACGGGGGCCCAGCTAATTAGATGCACAGCCGGGCCCCCCTTTAGGCCTGGTACAAATGTAGCCCCTGTGCTCCCCTTATGGCAGCCCTGGAGCCATGCGCTTACTGCATGCCTATGGCAGACTTGATTTATATACAGCGGTTCCTTATGCCCAGTAGTGCTTTGCTTAGTTTCCTGTGCAGCAATTATAACTGAAGTATGTGGGACAGGTAAATGAGCCTCAGTATGCCTCCTATACTGTCTCATGAAGCTGGGACTTAAAACACACGCATTTAAAAAAAATGAACACGATGTAAAAATCCAAGTTTCATTTATGACTCTATACTGCCATCTGCTGTAATCACTTTGGTAACAGGATAGTCGATCACTTGGTCCTGTGCAGCACATTAATAATATCTGGTGCCTGACACTATTTTATTGAAAAAAAATACAGTAAATTGCACATCTCTGATTTATACAAATACTAGGTAAAAAGATGGAAAAAGGAGGGTCCCCTTGTGCACCTCTTAATACAAGTCTTAAGCTGGCGAGTTTTTGAATGTGTGTGGATCGTACCGACATTTTTCGTGCCATGCCGATCGGGACCTGGGGTTTTCCATATAACGGATCTTTCTGTAATTTGGATCTTCATACCTTAAGACTACTCGAAAATCATGTGAATATTAAATAAATCCAATAGGCTGGTGTTGCTTCCAAAAAGGATTAATTATGTCTTAGTTGGGATCAAGTACAAGATACTGTTTTATTACTACAGAGAAAAAGGAAATCATTTTTTAAGATTTGGATTATTTCGATAAAATGGAGTCTATGGGAGACAGCCATTCCATAATTGCGAACTTATACCTGTATTGCGAACCTATACCTGTATTCATAATTTACCCTTAACACCTAAACAACGTAAATAAAAGCAGCACTGATCTGATGCCTGATAAGCAATTGAGAAAATAATGTTTGCAAACTACAAAACAGGATTTGGTGAGCAAAGGTTCTTATGCAAAGTTTTTAAGTTTCCCAATTAGCCCTGTAGCATTTTATCTATTAACCAGAATAAAAGCATGTGCCATTATTACTTTGAAATAACCCCTGTAGTTTAGAGATTCCAATATAACCCCTTAAAAAAGTGACTTTTGCAATACGGAACTATACGGAATAAATAAAAAATCTCTACTACAAAGTTGCAGCTTTTAAGAGACCCCTAAACTGAGTTTTTACATAATGATTCAAATCCTATGTGCCCCATAGAACTAAAATTGAGATGTAATCCAAATTCAATCTGATATTTAAGTCCTGGTTATCTATGATTAAATATATTGTAATATGGGGCCTATGCATATCCCAATGCTCATGTAGATAAGGGGAAGTTCGCCATTAAACTAACAGTGGGAAATTTAGTGCTCTTTGCATTAGAAAATGCAAACAAAAACCTCATCCTCTCTGTGGCTATTTTTTATTGCTACTTAGTGCCTATCTTTCTTTATAGACCCTATAAGGAAGGGCACTAGCAGGTTCTCATGGAGGAAAGAGGACGCTTATATAGATGAACTGGCAGACACAGAGGTTGGCTCTTAAAATTACCAGGAGTGCCTGTCTAAAACTGCTAATATCTCAGAAACCATTCAAGATAAAACTTATGAAAATTATTAGAGGGCATCAGATTAATTTGTTCCCCTTTATCAATCTCAAATACCAATCAATTCACTGAAAATAATTGTTTGAATCAACTTCCCCCATCATATGATATTATCATGAGTGGGGAAGTTGATTCAGACATTTATTTTCAGTGAGGATATGTATTGGGCAGCTTGGACACACGGTGCTGCTGTTGCTGAGCCATGTTCCCCACAAAACAGAATGTGTCCAGCTCCTTTTATTTTTCACATTCTGCCAAACCGACAAAACACATGGAATTTCATTAATCTGTCAATGCATTAAAACCTTTGTGACCATCAGGATAATTTCCATCCATGTTAAAATGGGAAATTATCCTAGTTCTGGGATGTTATAAAATAATGGAATCCTTTTCATCATTAGTCTGGCCTAACATTTTTTATTTTACTTTTTTAAGAAAACACACTACTATTTATACTTTTTTGCATAAAATATTTCCATACCATGTAAAGATTGCAGTGATTATGGGGCAGATTTATTGAGGTTTGAGGTGCATTTTCCAAGAAAATTAGAGTTTTCGGGTAAAAAAAACTCACATTTTTCGAGATTTATTAGACCCCAATCCTTGATATAGCTTCAATCCGAAAATACACCACCTAAAACCTGTCGGTGGAATGTAGAAGTCAATTGGCAGAGGTCCCTTCGAACAATTTGTATAGATTAACAACCTGCTTGATCAAGTTTTTTTCAGAGGGTTTTGCCAGAAAACTCAAATGATTTGAGTGATCGTTTTTGGATTGTGGGACTCAAATTCGCAGAATCAGGTTTTTCACATGCCAATTTTTTCTTAAATAAGATACCATTCGAGTTTCGAGTTCATTCGAAAAAAAAACAACTCTATAACACTCAACCTTTGATAAATAACCCTCCCATGTATTCATTTAGCCAAATATTACATCACTTTATTAGGTATTTGTGCCAATTAGAATAAACTGAGAAGTCAAGCTTATACAGGTTGTGCCAACCCTTGTCCTTATAAAACAGGACATAATTTGCACATTTTACTGTACCTTTGTGATTTCTTACCACCCATCTAGGTATTCCAGGGTTAATAAAGTCAGGTATAATTCAAGTACAGAACAGATGTTAAGAGGCAACTCAATGTGCTCATTCTCACGTGATATATTTTACCCATGATGCAACCAGGAAAATATGTACGGCACTACTATAAAACCATTGCCCTACTTCTGCAGATAGAGTTTGATACTGTAGCCAGAAAGCTTGCTGAATTTGTTACTCGCCTAACAAAGTGACCTTATTGTCAGCTGTTATAGGGAAAGCCAGTATATTTTGTGTATACTGTACTTCTCCTGTACACCCTGATGCTCAACTAAGTATAGTACCAAAGTGTTTGCATCCATCACCTTATTCACAATCTGACCAGAATAAAAGGGGTGGCTCACCTTTAAATTAGTTCAGTTGGTCTTCATTATTTTTTTTTTTTAGTTTTTAAATTATTTGGCTTTTTTCCTGACCCTTTCCAGCTTTCAAATCGGGGTCACTGACCCCCATCAAAAATCAAATGCTCTGTAAGGCAACAAATATATTATTATTGCTACTTTTTATTACTTGTCTTTCTATTCAGGGCCACTCCTGTTCATATGCCAGTCTCTTCTTCAAATCAATGCATGGTTGCTAGGATAATTTGGACCCTGCTGAAAAATGCAAACCGGAGGGCTGCTGAATAAAAATTGAAATAATTCAAAAACCGTAATGAATAGTTAATGAAAACCAATTGAAAATTGCCTCCGAATATGATTCTCTACATCCAAAAGACCAAATTTTAACAATAATCTTTAAATGCAGAAAATGTTCCTAAAATGTTGTATTTCTCTTAATTTTCTCTTAATTAAACACTCGGCCTTATTCAAAGATTGCTGTTGATACAATTCAAAGTACCCCAAGATATAATGAAAGCACAAGTGTAAAGGTCCCCATAGACGCAAAGATATTTCTTTGGTGAACGACCGATTTTAGTGCAATCCAACCAATTTGTCAAATTATCGTGAAGTTAGTAGGAATTGAAAGATCGTGCACCTTATGATTTTTATCCGACATCGGTCAGAAAATTGATAGGCCAGGTTAAAAAGTTTTATCGGTCACAGTGAAATCTATCTATGTTTGCAGGGCCAAGCAGGCAGCTACCCTCAATTTTCCTGGCAATTACGCTTGAAATGGTCTTTTTAGTTGATGGACAAATCCTACATTTAAACGATAGTTTCAAGATAAGCTTGGTCTCACGATAACGAAAAGATCTTTTAAAAATCTTTACATAAATGGCCAGCTTTAGCCTGTGTGCAGACACATGGAGCAGATTTTGAACAAAAATGCATACTTTGTTGCACCAAAATATGTGTGCGTGCAAATAGCCTTACAGTGAGGGGGTTATTTATCAAAGGTCGAATTTTAGAGCAATGTGAGTTTTTTTTTAGAACTTAAATGAACTCACAACTGGAATGGTTTCTAATTTAAGTAAAAACCCGAATGTAAAAAACTCAGTGAATCAGTGAATTTGGGGTTAACAACCGAATTGATCGAGTTTCCGGAGGAAAAAAACTCTTTTTGAGCTCAAAAATACCTTGAAACTAGGGATGCACTGGATCCAGGATTCGGCTTTTTTCCAGCAGGATTCGGATTCGGCCGAATCCTTCTGTCTGGCCGAACCAAATTCGAATCCTAATTTGCATATGCAAATTAGGGGTGGGGAGGGGAAATCACGTGACTTTTTGTCACAAAACAAGGAAGTAAAAAATGTTTTCCCCTTCCTACCCCTAATTTGAATATGCAAATTAGGATTCAGTTCGGTATCTGGCCGAATCTTTTGTGAAGGATTCGGGGGTTCGGCCGAATCCAAAATAGTGGGTTCGGTGCATCTCTACTTGAAACCTCAAATTTTTCGTGAAAAAACAACTCAACCTTTAAATGACCAGTAACATCAAAAAAAGTTTACAAAAAATTCGTTAGTATACAACGAAAAATAAACACCTTGACAAATTAAACTTCTAAATTGCAAAGCCTTTGTTTAGAAATAACTCTATCCCTGAAAGTGAAGCACACAACATACAAACTAAATTTCTAATTTTGAAGACTCCGAACTGTACTTTTCATAGACTTTAAGAAGGCAATCCATCAGTATTTCTAATCATCAATTACTTCTAAAAGTTAAGCAGCTGAATAATATAGCAAGCTACAACCTAATTCCAGGAGAAGCTTCTAAAAGATTCTTAAAAGGATACTGTCATTGGAAAAAAAAAATTTTTCAAAATGAATCGGTTAATAGTGCTGCTCCAGCAGAATTTAGCGCTGAAATCCATTTCTCAAAAGAGCAAACAGATTTTTTTTATATTCAATTTTGAAATCTGACATGGGGCTAGACATATTGAAAATTTCCCAGCTGCCCCAAGTCATGTGACTTGTGCTCTGATAAACTTTAATCACTCTTTACTGCTGTACTGCAAGTTGGAGTGATATCAACCCCTCCCTTTCCCTGCCCAGCAGCCAAACAAAAGAACAATTGGAAGGTAACCAGATAACAGCTCCCTAACACAAGATAATAGCTGCCTGGTAGATCTAAGAACAACACTCAATGGTAAAAACCCATGTCCCACTGAGACACATTCAGTTACATTGAGAAGGAAAAACAGCAGCCTGCCAGAAAGCATCTCTCTCCTAAAGTGCAGGCACAAGTCACATGACCAGGGGCAGCTGGGAAATTGACAACATGTCTAGCCCCATGTCAGATTTCAAAATTGAATATAAAAAAATCTGTTTGCTCTTTTGAGAAATGGATTTCAGTGCAGAATTCTGCTGGAGTAGCACTATTAACTGATGCGTTTTGAAAAAAAACATGTTTTCCAATGACAGGATCGCTTTAAAAGAGCTGCCAATAACATATTCTCATATTGACGGAACGGATACCCACGGCACAAAGATATAGATCAGGACTTTCCAGCCAAATAACATAGATTTTATTAGTACCGGTTTGGCTGCTTTAACACTGCTTTTCACAATACATGTCTGACATTACACAGCTTTTGAATTGTAACTGCAATTGCAACAAGAAATAATCCCAGGGACATGGTAGGAGTAGGAAGTGTCAGGGAGCCGGGATGCTCCCACCAGGGAGGTTGTCAGGATCAAGGAGGAAGCCTACAAGGGAGTCAAGGTCGCGGTGTCCAACAGGGGTAAACCAGAAGAATAATCAAAGTCCAGGCAAGGGTTCAAGGGCAGGCAGAATAATCAGCAAAGTCCAAAGTCCAGGCAAGAGGTCGGCAACAAACAGGAACAAGATTAGTCTCAAAATAGCAGACAGGAAACCCAGGAAACACACAGGAACGAATCCTATACTTGGGCGCCATTCTGGCGTCTTGGTAGGGCTTTTATATTTGAATTTGGCGCCATAGTGACGTCATCGGCGTCCTTGCGCCGACGTCGACGCGCTGACGTCATTGCGCCAGCGCCGCTACCCACGTGGCGGCCATGGGCGCCTCCATTTTGGGAGCGACGCCGGCAGGGGAGGACGCGCCGCCCGGAGCTCCTGGACCTGCTCCGGGCGGCGATCGTGACAGGAAGGCCTTGATATATAACATGGTAGCTTATGATGAACAGGACATTTTAAATAATTTCAAGTTGAAAAACACACTACAAAAAGTAGTACGTTCGAGCTCCAAACATTTTCCATTGATCAGAATCAGGTTAATAATACACAAATTATTGTTATAAAATGGCCCTATTGTTGGTTCTTCAAAAACATCCAGACCATCAAACCATCTTTCATTCAGAATCTTCTCCTAATCACTTATCATCAACCTTGTGCAAGGTTTTGATGATGTAATCATTCTCAAAACCCAAACGTTTTGAGAACTATTAAATCACCAAAACCTTGCACAATGGGAAATGGATTGCTAGTAGAATGTTCATTAGTCACATATGAAAGATCACAGCAAATTTACCTTCACTGAAAAAATTATTATATTTTCGTTATACAACCCCAACATATTATGCTGCGCTTTATAAAGAATGCTCAAACATTCAACAATCAATCAACCACTATGTTGGAGGAAAACCCAGAAAACTCAGGGATTATATAAAGGTTGATGTGCATATTGCCTGGTCAAAATCTGGTCTCTATTTCCAAACTCAATTTTTTAATTACAAAGCCTTTTACCATCAGTTCTTTTCATATTTCTAATTCCTATTCATTGAAGTATGACAAATATGCAGAACAGAATTATATCAAATAAATTGCAAAGAAAAATAAATGTTAATAATTACATAATTAATTATAAAATGTTTCATCAGACATTACCTTTTACATTCTTTACTTTTTAAACTCCTCCTTATATGTAGCTAACTTTAGCTCTCTTCCAGGCAAGATTCCACCTACAACAATGCCTTGCAAGTCATTGCAGGAATTGGAGTCTTTTCTGGTGGTGAGATTACTTTGGCTACATTATGACAACAGTCAGGACAAACCATGCAGAGAACGGTAATGGTCACTATCTGCTTTCAGGGTAGTACAGGTATGGAAACGGTTATCCAAAATGCTCATGACCTGGCTTTTTTTAGATAAAGGATCTTTCCATAATTTTGATCATCTGGATAACGGAGCCTATACCTGTATCAACATTTAAAAATAACTTAAATAATTTCAACATTTTCCAATATATGGGTGGAGTTTCGATTTGAGAACCCCTCTAATAGCGATGTGCTGGTTTTTACTCTTTAGGTTATCCTCAAATGTTGGAAAAGCATATTTTGTCACCATATGATACAAGGTGCAGTATATGCATAACCTCATTAAAATACTCCATGCTTATATAAACGGTGTAGTAATCTAGTGACATAGTAAGGGAATAAAGTTAAAATAAACAGTGGGAAGAGATGTGCAAGTGATATAATAAGTGTATAAATGAAAGGGTAAAAGTAAGCTAAAAAACATATAATGGGCGAGGAAGCTAGAATGGAGATCTACAGAGTAGAATAGAAATGAGGTGACAAACTAAATGAATGGTATAGAGAGGGGTGAATTTAAAAAAAAAACATACTACGGGTATGTAAACTGTTCCAGAATGTTTGGGACCTGGATTTTTCTGCATACAGATCTTTCGGTAATTTGGATCTTCATACCTTAAATCTACTACAAAATCATGTAACACATCAGGTTACTGGTTAAATTAAGGAATATTGGCCTAGAACATAATATTTGTACATGGGTAGGGAACTGACTGCAGGATTAAAAAGAGTTCTGGTAAATGGAACTTTTTCTGAATGGATCAGTGTTGTTAGTGGAGTACCTCATGTGTCTTTCCTTGGTTCTGTGCTTTTTAATTTGTTTATTAATGATCTTGAGTTGGGCATTGAAAGTACTATCTCTATTTTTGCTGATGCTATTAAATTGTGCACAACTATAAGTTCCATGCAGGATGCTGCCACTGAGCAAAGCAATATGACTAAACTGGAAAAATATTGATAAAAAGTGCCAATAAAACATAAGGTTTGCCAGTTAAGCAAGGGATATTATTTGTTGAGAGTCACAGTGCTTATACCTTCACCTTGTTTCCCAATATTCTTCTGAATGCCTGTTACTGATCTATTTATAATGCTGTGTAAAAAGTGGAGTAAAACATTACCGGCGATGTTGACCATACCAACCAATCCTTACATTTCAACAGTTAGAAAATAAAAGCAAAGATATCATTGGTTGCTGTGAGCAACATCATCGGAAATGCTTCACTCCACTTTTTACACAGCATGAGACCCAGTCACCTACAACCTCCCAGCAAGCCTCTTGTGCTCCCTGTATCTGCCCCGAATCTACACAGCATAAGAGAGACCTGGGAAACAGGCAGCTTTGCAACTTGAGATTCCCACATCTATGATTAATAGTTGAGCAGTATGAAAATTAGACAGTGTAGGGCCCAGGGCTAAGGTGTAAGGGCACAAACTGCACAAATGGTAGTTGTACTTGCGGTTAGTGATCTGATCTACAACAGGAGGCTCTTGCACCAAACTTAAAATGTTAGCTCAGTTGGGATGGACATATGAAGTTATAGAAGAAGAAAATAGAATAACATTGTTAAAAATCAGTTCAAAAAGAGACTACCATATGAGGAAAATACAAGCAGGAGAGTGAGAGGTACAGGGGAAGAGCAAGAGATACAGGGGGCGAGAGAGAGGTACAGGAGGAGAGTGAGGGGTACTGGAAGAGAGTGAGGGGTACTGGAAGAGAGTGAGGGGTACTGGAAGAGAGTGAGGGGTACAGGAAGAGAGTGAGGGGTACAGGAAGAGAGTGAGGGGTACAGGAAGAGAGTGAGGGGTACAGGAAGAGAGTGAGGGGTACAGGAAGAGAGTGAGGGGTACAGGAAGAGAGTGAGGGGTACAGGAAGAGAGTGAGGGGTACAGGAAGAGAGTGAGGGGTACAGGAAGAGAGTGAGGAATACAGGAGGAGAGAGAGAGTTACAAGAGGGTGAAAGAGATATAAGAGGGTGAAAGAGATATAAGAGGGTGAAAGAGTTACAAGAGGGTCAGAGAGGTACAGAGGGTGAGTTAGAAGTACAGGAGGGAGAGAGAGAGTTACAGAAGGTGAGAGGTACAGGAGGGAGTAAGAGATATAGGATGGTGAGGCGGGTACAGGAGGGCGAAAGAGAGATACGAGAGTTGAGATAGAGGTACAGGAGGTGAGTGAGAGGCACAGAGGGTGAGTGAGAGGTACAGAAGGGTGAAAGAGAGGTACGGGAGTTGAGATAGAGATACAGAAGGGTGAGTGATAGGTACAGGTTGGTGAGGCGGGTACAGGAGGGTGAAAGAGAGGTACAGGTGCAGGCGTGAGTGAGAGGTGCAGGCGTGAGTGAGAGGTGCAGGGGGTGAGTGAGAGGTGCAGGGGGTGAGTGAGAGGTGCAGGGGGTGAGTGAGAGGCATAGAGGGTGAGTGAGAGGTACAGGAATTGAAATAGAGGTGCAGGAGATGAGTGAGAGGTACAGGGGGTGAGTGAGAGGTACAGGGGGTGAGTGAGGGGTGCAGGAGTGTTTCGTGCAACCAAGGCGTCATAGTGCAAAAGCAGCACTCACAGTAATATGCCACCACTGGGTCCCTCTTGTCATGCTCCTGGGCAGTCCTCAAGTGATGCTGAAGAGATCTGAACTGCGCCGGTAGCGCGGGCAATAGGTCGGCCATGCTGCAGGGACAGGAATACAGATCAGCAGCTACCGATTCTACTAGCGCCTCACACCTGAGAGCCTGTCAGTCAGTCAGATAACAACAATCCCCACGCCACACACTGACACAGCAACTCTTCCGCTTCCGCCTGCGAGTGGGCGGGGATAGCAGTAGGGAATGTGAACTGGAGGAAGTCGTAAACTGTGCGCCGTGTTGCGGAGAAGTCAATGCTCTGAACTCGTTTTACTTTGTGGTGAAATGAAAAGTAGTATTTGCGAAAAGCTTATGTATTTATAACTACACTACAGTCGTTGGACGAGGATTTTCCTGCATTCGATTGAATTGTTACATAAACAGAAGACCATGAGGAAAAGGAAATGAATGTGAAGCAGAGGGTGGCAGCAGCCTGTATAATGTTAAAATCAATGATTCCTATACTACTTTGCCTTTTGAAGTGTGTTTTTTAATCACTAGTATACTCCCTGGTTTATACATTAGCATTTGGAACGTTATAGGCTGCTGGACACATTGGGGGAGGGGAGAAATAAGGCATTGCATACACATACCTCCCAACATTTTGGAAACGGAAAGAGGGACAAAAATATTTGTCACGCCCCTTTTCTGTGGTGACACCCCCTAATTACCATGTCCATTTTACTAAATTTGCCAGGTTATGAAAGTTTGAACCAGGGCCGTTTTAAGGCCTTGGTGGGGCCTGAGCAAAGAGTCCATACCTCCCAACATTTTGGAAGTAAAAAGAGGGACAAAAAAAATGTTCGCGCACGTAGCGCAGCAATTTTTGACCACACCCCTTTCTGTGGCCACACCCCCTAATTACCATGTTTGTTTTACAAAGTTTGGCAGGTTATGAAAGTTTGAAAATATTTCTCCTTATCTAAACTGTGTTTTTGTGTCTCAAAATTGTTACAAAGTATCTTATTTGCATCTGTTAGCTGTTCTGGGCTCTCTGCTAAAAGCCAATTAAGTGAGAAACTTTGTTTCTTTTTCTGGCTGTTCAGTGCAGAGAAAAGAGGGACTTTCCAGTACAAATGAGGGACTGCGGGTTGAGCTGTCAAAAGAGGGACTGTCCCTCCGAAAAAGGGATAGTTGGGAGGTATGAGAGTCAATTCATCTTACTCCCTGTGTGCATCCCCTCCCTCCATCTTCCTCCCTCCCTGTTTCCACCCTTCCGTCTTCCTCCCTGAGTGTGTCCCCTCCTTCCGTCTCCCCCCTGCGTCTCGCCCCGCCCTCCCAATTTTTCGGCGCAGTGGGACCTGGGCAGACGCCCCTTAACTTGCATTGTTAAAGCGGCCCTGGTTTGAACACATTTCTGTAGTTTTTGTTTTATTGCAGTTTTACTAATGAAGGTGAATTGCCCTTTAAAGAATAAGTAAAGCTTTTTTTCCCATCTCTCATATTACCCTAAATAGTCCCCTAGAATAAGCAACCTTAAGCTGGCCACAGACGCAAAGATCGGATCGTATGAATCAATGTACGATCGGACTTTCCCATCTCCCGACCTGCCACTAACCATTCAGATCAAATAAAGTAGTAAAAGAACAGATCAGCCAATGTTCTGCCCCTGACAGCAATCGTACGATAGTTATGTCCAACCAAAGCTAGTGACAGTCTCCCACTGAAAATCGTACGATCGGCAATACACGCAGAGATATTATCGGCAGCCGACAGAAATCTTTTAACCTGTCCGATTGACCAAACGACCGATCACCGCCGGACGAAAAATGTCGGGACTCCACATACGTTCCGAAAATCGTACGAATCCTCGATTCGTACCATGAGATCCTTGCGTCTATGGCCAGCTTAAGTCCCAATATTTCTTCTGATATGGTTTCTGAATAATCAATTGCAATCCCCACCTGATTTCACCTTTCTGTTCCATCGTGAAGCCCCTTCCCCTCTGAGAGCTCTTCTTATTTATATCTTATCAGGAGACAGCTGCACTCCCACGTGAATGTAACAAAGATGCAGAAGCAAAAGTGCAAGGCAGCTTTTTTTTTCTTCATGTCAGTCTGCATGACTTACTGCTGGATCTGGTTCATCCTCTCCCCCACAATGAAAAAGAAGCGTGTGGGTTTTCTCATAGAGCGGGTCTTTACTGAGCAGTGCGCACATGTTCTGCACGGTGAGCACTATTACCCTTACAGTCAGCGCACCCCCGTGCTGAAGAGATGACATGCGCCTGCTTCCTCCTTCCTACATATAGCGGTGGTGGCTGATGACTGCAGCTACCTGTGGATAATTTCAAATATGGCGCCTGTCACCAGAGTAACGAGGAGAAGTGCGGTACATAAATAAATGTGAAGTTAGCGGGGTTTTTTGGCTGTGCAGAGAAATCGGGACTTTCCAGTAGAAATGCGGGACTGTGGGTTGCGCTGTCAAAAGCGGGACTGTCCCGCTCAAAACGGGACAAGCTGGGAGGTATGGTTATGGAACCACACCAAAGGGCTGCAAATGCTGTCCCATGCTAATCACAGGCCAGAGAATGAAGGGCTATGCACATGACACCACATGAAAAATAGTATTTCTCTAAAGAAAAATTAACATATAAAAATAATTATTTTCTCTCTCCTGTTTTTCCTAGACTAATGGTTTGAATTTTGCCTAAGGAGTCATTAGGGGTCATTTACAATACAGAATGCAGTGCACAATGTGCATAAAAGTCAGCAATTGGCTAATTTGCACACTGCACCCTTGGATCAGGCAATCGCTGAGTAGACAGAACCTGATACTAGAGGGACGGGCAGCATCCCCAGCCTGCCTCCTAACTTGTGCATCATTTGGATGTCGATCAGAGGTACATCCTTACCGAAGGCTAGCTGCACCTCCTGAAGTAGTGTTCAAATTTGCCTTGGGGTGCAAGTTCTAATTAAGTGAGCACTAAGGAGCGCACACTTGTGACCTGTCGCGCTCTAGCACTTATGCCCCAGGGTATAATAAATTACCTTTATCATCTCAGACTGACCGGGTAGGACCTGATGCTTATTTACCATATAGGCACTCGAGGACCTGTGCCTAGCACAGGAGCTCTAAAGCCTATATAGTAAAAGAAAACTTTCTGGGAAAAACCCCGCTTTCCAGCTGCCCAATACTTTTGTATCAATTCCGGCACCAGATGTGGGGGGGGTCTATGGTTGCCACCTGGCCTGTAAAAATGATGGTTAATACCAATGTTATTAATAAGGAAAAAAGATAAATATATAGGGAGGCTGGTATTTTTTTCCAGAAAAGTTAGTAACCCTTTAGTGTCGTGTGACAGAACTTACATCACACATGTGTCACAGAGGGGCCTAGGGCATCACCAGATCGAAATACACTGTTGGGTAGAGCCATCATTTTACTTTACAATAGCCCTCATATTATAATCCACTAACAATAAGATAGCAAGTGGAAAGGCCTCGCTATCCAGGCGGTGTGTCAGATGTCACTAGGGCATGATCTACTAGACTGAGCCCAAAATAAAATGTTCTATAGTAGGAAAACATCCTTACTGTATTTAATAGCCTGTAGTGTTGCATAACTGATGATGATATAGAGAGAGTTAAACCAGGACTATTTTACCCCTATATTCTTCCCCTTTTCTAGCACAAAATTTTATTTTATGGGAACCTTTAAATTAGATGTTTTATATACAAGGTGATCTTACACTTAGACTAAACCCTTGTCTAGTTATAAATTACTTGTCTTATTACTGCTTGCTGAAGCAGACACACTACAAATGTCCCTTGGGTTCACAGGTTAATTTTGATTTCAATACACAGAATAAAGGTTTGTGCACTTGAAATCTGACTGCAGGGGTAATAAAACAAAAGCAACCATCCATGCATAGGCTGTGACGTGTTCCCTGGAACAAAATGAAGCACAATCAACACATTAAATGCAATATTAGGATAAAATGTATTTCAGAAACATATGCATACACATACAGATATCTTTAATAAAGGTGCATCAAATATCTTGTAGGCAAGTGACAAAAATCAATATATATATTAATGTGTCCACAGAAGCGGTATTTCTGTATATAAAGGTTTCTGAGTGCACACAAGTGCACCATTTATTGAGAAAAGCTGCCCAAGTTAATCGTAAATAGACTTTTTTTTTGCATTATAAATATGCCCCTTTCAGAGCAATTGTACTCTCTATACAAACTATTCCGGTCCCCTTCATTCTGGAAGTACAGGAGGAAAAGGTAGGAAGGGGGCAGGGGCCGCCCAGAAGCTCCTCTGACTATAGCGTTGAAGGGTTTCTGGGTTTTTTTTAATTATTGGCCTTGATAATGTGCCTTTTCAGGCTTGCCACCAATAATACTATGTGGGTGCCAAGCACTGGCACCAGCAACTGAAAAACATTGCAAAGCTTCTATTTCATCCTTACTCTTATTTTTACTAATTATAATTATTTTTTGGCCCTCTGCTATTTATCTTCAATTTTTACTTCCTAATTGCTAGAGTAATTAGGGTAAATACTGTGTTTTCTTTGCTGGCATTAAACCAGTGCAGATTAAACATTCACTTATGGTAGCCATACACGGGCAGATAAAGCTGCCGATATCGGTCGTTTGGACCAATTTGACAGCTTATCTGCCCATGTATGGGGGCTTCCAAGGGGTCTTCCCGATCGATATCTGGCCACAATATCGATCGGGGAGATTTGATTTTTGACCGACCCGTCGGAGCCCCTTGGCGTATTGTAATTTGATCGTTCGGCCATACGGCCGAACATTCGAATTACCCCCAATATAGCCATGCCGTTAGTGGCATATCGGGGACAGATCCGCTCGTTTGGCGATGTCGCCAAACGAGTGAATCTTTGAGTCTATGGCCAGCTTTACTCCAATATGCCCCATACTGCAGCAGCATTGGCAGACATAGTACCCACCTATCAGTGCAAACACAGGGCAGATCTCACTGCAAAGACGTGACTCTATGTATTTTTGTGCTGACATTAACAGATAGATGCTATGCCTGCCAGTGCTGCTGCGTGATATGCCCTGGATGTATTTTCCACATTTGCAGCTTTTTTTCTCTATAACACTGTATAGAAGTACAAAAGTACAGGGCAAGTCTTTTCATTGTCACAAGCACTCATGTTTAATGTGTCCAGTTAAAATAGTAAATCCTCAAATGCTGAAAACTTTCTTAGTAAATTGTCATGAGCAGAACATTTTTAAAAAAAATGTTCTGCCCTGGTTGTAAATCCCTATGAAGCACTGCCATCTTGTGGATTGTAGCCATGCTATCATGCAAATACTCTCAGTAGAAGAGGGAAAATAGATTTTAAAGTAAAAACATTTAGCTCTGGGATTCTAAAAGATATAAACATTAAAAGCATTTCTACTGGTGTTAAAATGATCATACCAAGCTATCCATGGGCAATGTCTATGTAAAAATTCTCCTTAAAGGGGTGGTTCATATTCTTCTGAAACTTTCCAGCTTTCACATGGGAGTCACTGACCCCATCTAAAAAAATAAATGCTCTGTACAGCTACAAATGTATTGTTATTGCTACTTTTTATTGACTTTATATAGAGGAAATAGTAAAACCCCTCTCTTCACCACTTAACCAATTAATAATCTATGGCAGCTGACAAAGTACTATGTGCAATTATTAAAATTTGATTAAAGTTATCCGTGATCACAGGTATAATTCATTAGTCATTAATTATTATCATAAAAAATACTTGCGAAATGATTTGATTAAAGTGCTTCTGCTAAATTAAATTAGTGTTAAACACTCTTCTTGAACTATGATGCATAGCCTAGCATATGTTACTCCCAAGGGGACACATCAATTCAGTTTGTTAATTAGATTTTGTTAATTTTCAATTATGTGTGGATCAGTAGCCTTAGACACCAACTCTACCCAAATATATCTAACATTTCAGTTAATTTACAGATTTGACCATTGCCACTTACATACCACGAAATGCGTAAAGCTAGTTCCCCTGCCCGCTTACACTTAAGTATTCTTAACATGGATTAATAAAGTTAACTGGTTTTATCCAAGTTTGGTTTCCCCAAGTTCATCCCTACCATCAAGTTTGTTTGGGAAGTTAGTATCTGTGGTGTTGGCACTGTGGTACACTGATGGAAAAGTAATGGATTCTGTTTTACAACAAGAATTAAATAGTTATCAAGAACTAATTTAATGATCATTATTTCTGTATTTAGAATAATGAAGAGATCCTTGCTGAACTGTAAGTACTTCAATGCGTTTCTGGCCACGACAACCTCCCTGCCTTTTATGGAGCCTATGGGTAAGGATATACTTCTTGAAAAGAAAATCTGAAATTAAAGTTAATAAATATATTACTGATTATTTCAGACCCATTACTGCTACTGATTACTATGAATGCTACACAGACCAGCAGACAGACCGACAGACAGACATACAGATAGATAGATAGATGGATTGTAGGCAACAAATATATACATATATGTTATAATATTTATATTTAAATACACAATAAAAATAAACACTACATTTATATTCTAGATCGCTATGACAATGTGTGCTGGTGGCTCCGTAGAAGCCTTAATTAGGAGCACGCCCAATAGATCCTTGGAAGAGACCTGGATTTCATACATATGCAGGAAAGTTTTACAGGTAAAGCAGATATTAATCCCTTCATTGCTTTTCATAATCTCTGCTCACCGACTTTGTATCCTATTAATTCTAGAATATAAAAATATGTACATGTTCATGTTTGCTTTATTCATCTTTATAGGGCCTGACCTACTTACAGGAACTGAACGTGATACATCATGATCTCAAGGGCGCCAATATAATGTAAACATCTACGGCCCATGTGAAGATATGGGTGCCACAAAGGGAAAGGGTACATGTATTGCTCATCTCAATGCGTAGCTTATTTTAGGCATCATAAAACTTTAAAGGGGATCTCTACCCAAAAACTGCACATTTGCATAATTCAAAAATATCATTCTAAGCAACGTTCCAATATACAGTCATTAAGAATGTTCAGTGTTTATGTGTCTCAGTCTTTACACTCGCTTTGCACCTGGTTCAAATCAAGAGTCACCACCAGACAAAAGAAAAAACTGCTTCAAAAATATATTTCCATTTGTAATAACTATAGACTGTGTCTTTCCTGTATCCCCTTAGGCTAATGGCAAACAATGTGTTTTCCCTGCTGCTGAGAAAATGCAGATACAGCCACATACTGCCCTATATGTCCAATATCTGTCTGTCACTGTGCACATGCTACAAATTCCATCCAGACTGCATTTATTTACTGTATGAAAGAAGGAAATTCTGTCTCTTAATCTCAAAAAGTTTAAATAAATCATCGGTTGGTTCTGATAATAGAAACTCATCAGAATATTTGATGATAGTCACCCTCTACTGTACAATGCTGCAAAATATGTTGGCGCCTTGTAAATTTGTAAGAATAACAATAATTACATTGTGTTCTCTTACACTTACAGCACACATTAAACTCTATGGTACTGAGCTTTCCGAAAGGATTATGAATGGTCCAGCTCCAGCTCTAAAACGGGATATATGGTGAGTAATTTTTTTTACAGAAAGGGGACTTCAGGTGGCCATAGACGTTACAATTACAATCTTTCCTGGAAAAGATCTTTCCAAGAAAGTTCATTTCAATACACACATGTAGAGCTGAATTGTCAGATATACAGGTAGAAACAAAAAAATTCTACCTTTCAGCACTAAAAATGGGTGATATTGGGGTACCTTCAAAGGCTTCTGATCAAAATTTTCCGGCCAGCCAAAGGAATAAGCCAACCCATATCCAAGTCTTCTGCCAATATCGGTTGGTTCGCTTCCCACCATACATGCACTGAATAGGGTACCAGAATTTTTTTTGTACAATATTACTGGTGTGTCTATGGCCACCTTAAGCAGTGAGGGTGGGGGAATGGGGAAAGAAACACTGGAGCATAAAGTTGGAGAAGGTGTTAAAGTGGAAAAGAGATAAGAGCTCAAATGTAAGTGTCACTACAGCATCCACTCTATCCATTGCTGTGATGATGGGCTGTGTTCAAGTTATTAGTATACTTTTAGAGAAATCACCCTTTTCATAAATTCAAGAGCTTACACTTTGTTGGCCATAATGATTCAATGAAAAGAAAGAAACATATCTCCCATTTTAATTCCCTATTACCCAACAGACTTCAGTGGTTTTTTTTTAATAATTCTGGCTCTTTGTTTTATTACATCATCAGTAACACTTCTGCCCTTTTCTTTCCCCCCAGGAGTAATAGATTCCAGAGATTTGTTCATAAATGTCTTCAGAAGGATCCAGCCAACAGACCATTCGCAAATCAACTCCTATTCCACCGATTCATCACATATAATCGAGATGAAGACGAGGTGCAATATAGCATAGCAGAGCATATAAAGAAAGGTAATGCAAATTACTTATATTCTCTACAATCAAAAAGCAGTTACTGGGAAATCTTTACTGCCTATGTGGTTATTCCAACATTTTCTCCTAGGAGCAAAGAAATAAGACCTTCGAGTGAAATATTCTCTTGCAACACCTCATTAAGAAGAGTTTGTCAAGACTAAGAAAGGAAATGGAAGAACAATATATAAATAAAAAAATGGATTCTACCCTTGCAAGATCTGAAATGTGGCTCCTTCATTATGTTACCAAAAGGGAAAGGGTTGGGAACACAGTGTAGGAGCCACAGTCCATCTACTTTGGATACTTTACCAAATGTTTATTTTTATATAACCTATTTAAATGTATATATATTTTTTATATATTAATAAAAATAATAAAATATAAGCTGATGTTTGACGTTTGAATAATTAATATATAGTGTAAGAAAATGGGCTGTTGAAGACTTGCATTAACTTTACAGGAGAGGGAAAGGTTTTAGAAAATATCAACTGGGAAAATATCAATTAGGAGAATATTATTGTGGATATAAACTGCTAGTGCTTGTTTCATAAACTTCGAAAATGTTGTACTTTCAACAGCTTATGATGATAGTTATAGATTTTGTACCCTTTCTGTAAATTATATAGTAAATGAACTTTTTGTCAGTTGGCGCAAGAACTGCAACAATTTTTGTGCAAGCACATATCATGGTTGTGCTTGGAAATAAGCCCTCATGTTTTATAACTTATGGGGTAAGAATGATAGCTCTATGGGTGTAACTCACTGAGCCAAACAATTCTAACATTAGTGCATACACAAGTAACACTATAGTAATTTAACCCTTTAAGTGCCACAGAACGTAGAATCTACGTTCTGTGGAAAAGTATCTTGAAATGCCACAGAACGTAGATTCTACGTTCTGCAGCATAAGCGTGCGGGGAGCTCAGGAGCGGCTTTAAATGCTGCTCGCTCCTTCCCCGCTCGCTCACAACCCCCTAGGCAACGAGCGGAGCGGGTGGGAAAGGGGCTCCTGAGGCGCGATCGTCCAGGGGCCCCCAAAAACGCAACAGACGCACGTGGCTGCGCGCTGCTGCTGCTGCCTGCACTTCCGGGTCCCTCCAGCGACGCCCACGCATCGGATCAACGGATCTGGCGACTCCCTCCTGCTTCTCCACTCCTCCTGCCATCATGGACACAGATCTGCAGCTACACACCCCAGGTTAGTGTAACACACACACAAAATACACTTACACACACTTTATACACTAATACATGCTTAGATTTACACTTACACACACTCACATACATTTTTTGGGGGATCAGGGGGGTCACACACACTTGGGGGGGGTACATACACTTGCACACACAAACACATGCACATAACATGCAATTTACCAATTGTACACATGCGCACACACATACACTGTTGTGTAGCTTTTTTTTTTTTTTTTTTCATATTGCATTGTTGTGTTTTTGGCTCAAAAAAATGTTTTATTGCCTTTGCGAATAGCGTATTCGCTAACCGTACTGTGCAATACCTTTTGTATGTTATTTCGGTGATTATTTGGAAATTTTAGGGATTTTGGTGCATTGTTAGCCATTTTATTGCATTTTCAGCGCTGCATAACTGTTGCTTGCTTTATTCTGTCCGTAAAACCTATTTTGCCAAGCTATAATATTCAAACTGTAATTCTGATGTCTGATTACACTAGTCTGAAAAAAAAAGCATAGATTTTTGTGGTTTTATTGGATTTTAGTAATTTTATTTGAATTTCACACTTTCTGTATTATTTTGTTATGTCTTGTAAATTTTATCTACTATATATCCAATTGGGCGTCTCTGTGCGCCACATAGTTTGGTAAATCTGTGAATATTGGGCATGAAAGTGTTCAGTAGACACCTGTCGTTCATATTTAGGATGGTTTATGCGGATACTTTACGAAATGTGGGACATATAATGGGGTAAAATTCAAGCTTCGTGACGATTTTCAGAAATTTGATAAAAACCGTTACGTTCAGCAGTACTTTGCAGTTTGGCAGTTTGCAGTAGAAACACATATTTACCCATATTGGATTCGTCAGAATGTGTACTTTCTGAAAATATATGGTTTTCTGGGGTCTCTGTACTGTTAGGGGGGTCTAATGTCGCATAATACACACACCAGGTGCTTATATTGCAGCAGCCAGCGCGTCAGCTGTGAAAATGTATATACACTATTGTCATTTGGGGGTCTCTGTGCGCCACATAGTTTGGTATATCTATGCATATTGGGCATCAAAGTGTTCAGTAGACCCCTGGCGTTCATATTTAGGATGTTTTATGCTGATACGTTACGAAATGTGGGGCATATAATGGGGTAAAATTCAAGCTTTGTGACGATTTTCAGAAATTTGATAAAAAACCGTTACTTTCAGCATTGCTTTGCAGTTTGGCAGTTTGCAGTAGGAACACATATTTACCCATATTGGATTCGTCAGAATGTGTACTTTCTGAAAATGTATGGTTTTCTGGGGTCTCTGTACTGTTAGGGGGGTCTAATGTCGCATAATACACACACCAGGTGCTCATATTGCAGCAGCCAGCGCGTCAGCCGTGAAAATGTATATACACTATTGTCATTTGGGGGTCTCTGTGCGCCACATAGTTTGGTATATCTATGCATATTGGGCATCAAAGTGTTCAGTAGACCCCTGGCGTTCATATTTAGGATGTTTTATGCTGATACGTTACGAAATGTGGGGCATATAATGGGGTAAAATTCAAGCTTTGTGACGATTTTCAGAAATTTGATAAAAAACGCTACTTTCAGCATTGCTTTGCAGTTTGGCAGTTTGGAGTAGGAACACATATTTACCCATATTGGATTCGTCAGAATGTGTACTTTCTGAAAATATATGGTTTTCTGGGGTCTCTGTACTGTTAGGGGGGTCTAATGTCGCATAATACACACACCAGGTGCTCATATTGCAGCAGCCAGCGCGTCAGCTGTGAAAATGTATATACACTATTGTCATTTGGGGGTCTCTGTGCGCCACATAGTTTGGTATATCTATGCATATTGGGCATCAAAGTGTTCAGTAGACCCCTGGCGTTCATATTTAGGATGTTTTATGCTGATACGTTACGAAATGTGGGGCATATAATGGGGTAAAATTCAAGCTTTGTGACGATTTTCAGAAATTTGATAAAAACCGTTACTTTCAGCATTGCTTTGCAGTTTGGCAGTTTGCAGTAGGAACACATATTTACCCATATTGGATTCGTCAGAATGTGTACTTTCTGAAAATATATGGTTTTCTGGGGTCTCTGTACTGTTAGGGGGGTCTAATGTCGCATAATACACACACCAGGTGCTCATATTGCAGCAGCCAGCGCGTCAGCCGTGAAAATGTATTTACACTATTGTCATTTGGGGGTCTCTGTGCGCCACATAGTTTGGTATATCTATGCATATTGGGCATCAAAGTGTTCAGTAGACCCTTGGCGTTCATATTTAGGATGTTTTATGCTGGTACGTTACGAAATGTGGGGCATATAATGGGGTAAAATTCAAGCTTTGTGACGATTTTCAGAAATTTGATAAAAACCGCTACTTTCAGCATTGCTTTGCAGTTTGGCAGTTTGCAGTAGGAACACATATTTACCCATATTGGATTCATCAGAATGTGTACTTTCTGAAAATATATGGTTTTCTGGGGTCTCTGTACTGTTAGGGGGGTCTAATGTCGCATAATACACACACCAGGTGCTCATATTGCAGCAGCCAGCGCGTCAGCCGTGAAAATGTATATACACTATTGTCATTTGGGGGTCTCTGTGCGCCACATAGTTTGGTATATCTATGCATATTGGGCATCAAAGTGTTCAGTAGACCCCTGGCGTTCATATTTAGGATGTTTTATGCTGATACGTTACGAAATGTGGGGCATATAATGGGGTAAAATTCAAGCTTTGTGACTATTTTCAGAAATTTGATAAAAACAATTACTTTCAGCATTGCTTTGCAGTTTGGCAGTTTGCAGTAGGAACACATATTTACCCATATTGGATTTGTCAGAATGTGTACTTTCTGAAAATATATGGTTTTCTGGGGTCTCTGTACTGTTAGGGGGGGTCTAATGTCGCATATTACACACACCAGGTGCTTATATTGCAGCAGCCAGTGCGCGTCAGCCGTGAAAATGTATATACACTATTGTCATTTGGGGGTCTCTGTGCGCCACATAGTTTGGTATATCTATGCATATTGGGCATCAAAGTGTTCAGTAGACCCCTGGCGTTCATATTCAGGATGTTTTATGCTTATAAGTTACGAAATGTGGGGCATATAATGGGGTAAAATTCAAGCTTTGTGACGATTTTCAGAAATTTGATAAAAACCGTTATGTTCAGCATTGCTTTGCAGTTTGGCAGTTTGCAGTAGAAACACTTATTTACCCATATTGGATTCGTCAGAATGTGTACTTTCTGAAAATATATGGTTTTCTGGGGTCTCTGTACTGTTAGGTGGTCTAATGTCGCATAATACACACACCGGGTGGTTATATTGCAGCAGCCAGCGCGTCAGCCGTGAAAATGTCTATACATATTGTCATTTGGGGGTCTCTGTGCGCCACATAGTTTGGTATATCTATGCACATTGGGCATCAAACTGTTTAGTAGACCCATATGTTTATATTTAGGATGCTTTATGCTGGTAATGATACATGGACAATACGATGCTGGAAAGTTGAAGCTTTGAGGCAATTTCCAGATATTTCACCAAAACCGCCAAATTTGGCAAAGCTTTGCGACTCAGTAGTTTGGAGCAGAAAGCCATGGGTACCCATTTTAGATTCTGTAGAATGTGTACTTTCCAAAAATATATGGGGTTGGGGGGTAAAGATATATTTCTGTGTTTTTACCCCACAAAAATGCAGTCAATGTGTTGATTTTTCATTAGCTGAAGTTACCCACAGGACAATTTGTATGTGCTAACTTCATTTTGGGGCCTCTAAATGCTATATACTTTGGTAAACTTATGAACAATGGCCACCAAAATGTTCAGAGGAACCCTGGCAATCATATTTAGGGTGCTTTTTCTTAGTACGTAATGACACATGGGTGATATGGTGCTGGGAAGTTGAAGCTTTGAGGCAATTTTCAGATATTTCACCAAAACCGACAACTTCGGGAAAGCCTTGCAACTCAGTAGTTTGGAGCAATAAGGCATGGGTACCCATTTTAGATTCTGTAGAATGTGTACTTTCCAAAAATGTATGGGTTTGGGGGGTAAACATATATTTCTGTGTTTTTACCCCACAAAAATGCAGTCAATGTGTTGATTTTTCATTAGCTGAAGTTACCCACGGGACTGTTTGTATGCGCTAACTTCATTTTGGGGCCTCTAAATGCCAGATACTTTGGTAAACCTATGAACAATGGCCACCAAACTGTTCGGAGGAACCCTGGCAATCATATTTAGGGTGCTTTTTCTTGGTGCGTAACGATACATGGGTGATATGGTGCTGGGAAGTTGAAGCTTTGAGGCAATTTTCAGATATTTCACCAAAACCGACAATTGTGGGAAAGCCTTGCGACTCAGTAGTTTGGAGCAGAAAGGCATGGGTACCCATTTTAGATTCTGTAGAATGTGTACTTTCCAAAAATATATGGGTTTTGGGGGGTAAACATATATTTCTGTGTTTTTACCCCACAAAAATGCAGTCAATGTGTTGATTTTTCATTAGCTGAAGTTACCCACGGGACTGTTTGTATGCGCTAACTTCATTTTGGGGCCTCTAAATGCCAGATACTTTGGTAAACTTATGAACAATGGCCACCAAAATGTTCAGAGGAACCCTGGCAATCATATTTAGGGTGCTTTTTCTAAGTACGTAATGACAAATGGGTGATATGGTGCTGGGAAGTTGAAGCTTTGAGGCAATTTTCAGATATTTCACCAAAACCGACAACTTTGGGAAAGCCTTGCGACTCAGTAGTTTGGAGCAATAAGGCATGGGTACCCATTTTAGATTCTGTAGAATGTGTCCTTTCCAAAAATGTATGGGTTTGGGGGGTAACCATATATTTCTGTGTTTTTACCCCACAAAAATGCAGTCAATGTGTTGATCTTTCATTAGCTGAAGTTACCCACAGGACTATTTGTATGCACTAACTTCATTTTGGGGCCTCTAAATGCCAGATACTTTGGTAAACCTATGAACAATGGCCACCAAACTGTTCGGAGGAACCCTGGCAATCATATTTAGGGTGCTTTTTCTTGGTGCATAACGATACATGGGTGATATGGTGCTGAGAAGTTGAAGCTTTGAGACAATTTTCAGATATTTCACCAAAACCGACAATTGTGGGAAAGCCTTGCGACTCAGTAGTTTGGAGCAGAAAGGCATGGGTACCCATTTTAGATTCTGTAGAATGTGTACTTTCCAAAAATATATGGGTTTTGGGGGGTAAACATATATTTCTGTGTTTTTACCCCACAAAAATGCAGTCAATGTGTTGATTTTTCATTAGCTGAAGTTACCCATGGGACTGTTTGTATGCGCTAACTTCATTTTGGGGCCTCTAAATGCCAGATACTTTGGTAAACTTATGAACAATGGCCACCAAAATGTTCAGAGGAACCCTGGCAATCATATTTAGGGTGCTTTTTCTTAGTACGTAATGACACATGGGTGATATGGTGCTGGGAAGTTGAAGCTTTGAGGCAATTTTCAGATATTTCACCAAAACCGACAACTTTGGGAAAGCCTTGCGACTCAGTAGTTTGGAGCAGAAAGGCATGGGTACCCATTTTAGATTCAGTAGAATGTGTACTTTCCAAAAATATGTGGGTTTGGGGGGTAAACATATATTTCTGTGTTTTTACCCCACAAAAATGCAGTCAATGTGTTGATTTTTCATTAGATGAAGTTACCCACAGGACTATTTGTATGCGCTAACTTCATTTTGAGGCCTCTAAATGCCAGATACTTTGGTAAACCTATGAACAATGGCCACCAAACTGTTTGGAGGAACGCTGGCAATCATATTTAGGGTGCTTTTTCTTGGTGCGTAACGATACATGGGTGATATGGTGCTGGGAAGTTGAAGCTTTGAGGCAATTTTCAGATATTTCACCAAAACCGACAATTGTGGGAAAGCCTTGCGACTCAGTAGTTTGGAGCAGAAAGGCATGGGTACCCATTTTAGATTCGGTAGAATGTGTACTTTCCAAAAATATATGGGTTTTGGGGGGTAAACATATATTTCTGTGTTTTTACCCCACAAAAATGCAGTCAATGTGTTGATCTTTCATTAGCTGAAGTTACCCACGGGACTGTTTGTATGCGCTAACTTCATTTTGGGGCCTCTAAATGCCAGATACTTTGCTAAACTTATGAACAATGACCACCAAAATGTTCAGAGGAACCCTGGCAATCATATTTAGGGTGCTTTTTCTTAGTATGTAATGATACATGGGCGATATGGTGCTGGGAAGTTGAAGGTTTGAGGCAATTTTCAGATATTTCACCAAAACCGACAATTCTGGGAAAGCCTTGCGACTCAGTAGTTTGGAGCAGAAAGGCATGGGTACCCATTTTAGATTCAGTAGAATGTGTACTTTCCAAAAATATATGGGTTTGGGGGGTAAACATATATTTCTGTGTTTTTACCCCACAAAAAATGCAGTCAATGTGTTGATTTCTCAGTAGCTGAAGTAAAGTCCTGAACAATTTGGATGTGCTAACTTCATATTGGTGTCTCTAAATGCCAGATACTTTGGTAAACCTATGCATAATGGGTATCAAACTGTTCAGTGGACCCCTGGCAATCATATTTCAGGTGCTTTTTCTTGGTACCTAATATAGTTTGGGATATGCGGAGCAGCAAAATAAAACCTTTGAAATGATTTTTCAGAATTTTGAATTTTTTGTTGAAAAACCGCTATATTCAGACAAGGTTTTATGTTTGGTAGTTGGGAGTAGAGAGACATAGTTACCCATTTTGTAATCGGCAGAATGTGTACTTTTCAAAAATGTATGGTTTTCTGGGGTAAACCTACAGTTTCAGGATTTTTTGCCTTGGAATCTAAAGCATGCCGTTTTCTGCCTTAGTGCTTTCAAAATTCGGTAATATACTGCCGGGAGTTTTTGCTGTACAGAAATCCGAAATCTCCCTAAAACTATACATATCTGGTATTGGCACGTTCGAGAGACATAAGGCTTTCCAAATCAGTTGGATTTTCATCCGTAAAATTAAATATTTTTCTGGTATAAATTGATATACGATGAAAAATGGTAATTTTTCATTTTTTTTTGGTATTTAGCACTATAAATTTTTTTGCACAGGTGGAAATACATGAAAACTCAGGCAGATTTAGAAAGCTCAGTTTCTACCGAAAAAAACAATGTATAGTTTTCCTAGGTAAACTATAAGTTTCCCCTCAGAAAATGCCCCTAAAGTGAGAGAGCACAAAATGTTTCAAAAACGGCTGGCATTTCGCGTAACCAAAATGTGAAATTCTGCTGGCACTTAAAGGGTTAAGTGTCACCATTCTCTAACTATGAGCTTTATCCCAATACTTTGCTCCAGATGAGACCTCAATTCTCAGGAGTTAAGACCTCACAATGGTGTGGAGTCAGGGTGTAGTACAACTGTAAATAGGTGCAGTGCACAATAATTGGGCCCAGTGGTTTTTGCAACTTAACCAGAGAACATATTTATTGAACAGGATAGTCCACAAAGGAGTGTACATAACCAAGCAGGAACATAGAGCAACAGTTGAAAAGCATATACTCACAACACCAATGGTCAGTATAAGTACCTGCAGGGAAGAGAACATACACAGTAGCAATGAAGATACTCTTTTCTCTAAGTGGAACCCAGGGGAATCACTACATCCCTAAGTCTGTATACTTAGTCAGTGTTGGACTCTGGCTCTCCTCCCTGAGCCGCAACCTGCCTCCCCGCACCTATCTATTTAGTATAGCCGTGCTAGGGGTCCAGGAAGACAGAAGCCACTTCTGGCTTCCTCCAAGGATCGGGTCTGGGCCAGCAAGGCCCATGAGGGCTAGAGCCCACTGGGGTTTTTTCCTGGTGTCCAGTCCGACACTGCACTTAGTCCCTACACTGGGCAATTGGTACCCGGAATCTTAATCCCACTTAAGATGGCCATAGATGTTGAGATTTTTAAAAGATCAGATCCTGATCGTGAGACCACGATCTTCTCAGAACGATCGTACGATCGTACGAATCTACCATCAACTAAAAAGACCAATTTACCAGGAAAACAAAGGGGAGCTGCCTGCTTGGCCCTGCAAACATAGAGAGATTGCACTGGGACCGACAAAGATTTTTTGACCTGGCCGATCAATTTCCCGACAGATGTCGGCCGAAAAATCGTAAAATGTACGATCGTTCGAATACCACTAACCGCACGATAATTTCGAAGGATTGGTCGGGCTTCCCTAAAATCGGTCGTTCGGCAAGAAGAATCGTCGCGTCTATGGGGACCTTTACACTCCTCGTTAGAGCCTTAGGCTGCTCAGCTAAGTATCTGTCAGATCTCTAAGGATCTGTCACGCCTACAGTGACCTCTTAAGGTGAGTAGCCTATCGTTACTAGACTTGACCTGTCTAGGTTTCACTTCTCCCTTCCTGCCTGCTCAAGCAAGGGCTTAACAAAATGGACCCTTATGAGGGAGCTACCATGTTTGTGCTGCAGTGGTTCTTTAGCATTATAAACTCTAACTGACAGATAGAGAAGGGACAGTGAGGTTAGCAGACCTATCAGCAAAAAACAAGCAACATGACTTTTATTTTAATTAATATTGTGAAGTTATTTATTGTCATTTATAGTTTAATTTATTTATAGTTTTTTAATTAATTAATTTATAGTTTTTTATTGTCAGTATCATTTTAAAGAATCAGTCAGATATATACATGGCATGAAAGTACCAAATGAATGAATGAAACATATGTTCATGGCACTGGTATACAGGCAAAACAGGTAGATGACAAATAGGTAGATGAACAAAGTGTTGATACAATGACTCTCTTTTATGTGCAAAGTGGCAGCCCCTCTTAATACAATGACTGAAACATACAGGATGGCATCATTTATGATGGAAACTAATATTGTATGGGGCATAATTACTTGTATATACTGTTTATCATTTCCCACACTGGGAGGCAGCCAGTGGCATTTCAGGGGCTGAGATGATGCCCCCCGCTGCACTAGCAGAGCTGAATTTCTGTGTTAAAAACAGAAATTTGGCTATTAAATTTACCAGAGGTGGCTTTTTGCCGCCCCTGGTATTTGGCCATTCCATGCCAGCTGAGGCAAGTTTCTCACCTTCCCTTATTGCAGGATCGGCCCTGGAGGCCGCAAGCAAGAGTTGGAAAAATAACAAAAACAATTCTTAATTTATGTTTTCTCTTAACAGACTTAGTTGCTCTACTTGAAGCTCTGAAGACCAAACTGCAATACTGCACAAAACATATAACTGAGTCCCTGATCAAGAGATACCAATAGTCTCTATGTACAAGAAGTCAAATTTGCAATGAGCCATTATAAACATGGAGAAGTTGTTTCGGATGAAAAGAGAGTAGCCCTTGTTGGCTTAATGGGTAGCACTGTTGCCTTGCAGCAATGAGGTCCTAAATTCCAACCAGGGCAATATGTGCAAGATGTCTATATGTTCTCCCAGTCCCCATGTCTCCATGGGGTTCCTCCCCATACAGGTATCTCTATTGACTGATATTTACTAATGCCAGTACTACCCCTAGTTAATAAAATGCTTACAGAATACAGAAGAGTTAAGATTGAGATTAATTACAGGAGAAATGTCTTGATAATGTCTTATCTATAGTAAAAGCACTTGGTAGTTGGCACAATGGGCTGCTTGCCTAGGAAAAGATGACTGGTTTGGATCACATAGGAAAATTACAAGATGTTGCTTGAAGCTATTTCAGAATTTGATCCCTTTACATTTGAGTCCAGTGCTCTCTTCAGGATATTTCTTGTTATTCGTTATACTCGTTGACTGATATTTACTAATGCCACTAGAGAGGAGACTAGTAATCATAAACTGAACTGAACAACGAATAATGGAAGAAATATCCTGAAGAGACCACTGGACTTCAATGTATCAAACAAGTCTCGAGATTCAGTGGCCTGAATAAAACAATAAGCAATCCAATAGCAATACATTTGTAGCTACAGAACATTTGTTATTTAGATGGGGTCAGTGACCTACATTTGAACGCTAAATAGAGTGGGAAAAAGTCAAATAATTCAAATACTAGTCAAAATAATGAAGACCAATTGAAATATTAGTAGAATTGGCCATTAAATAACATACTAAGTACTTAAAGGTGAACCATGTCTATATCATATGACAGCAGCTCTAGCAGTTATATAAAACCTGACCAAATGTACAGCAGGACTGATATTAAGAAACAAAATGCATCTCTGCAGAAATCATTTACAGAGATCTAGTCGTGAAACTACTGTTTAGGGCTGGGGCTGGGGCTGTGGCTGGGGATGGGGGAGTCTGAGCATTAATAATGCAATGCACACCACTAGCAGGAAAAAAAGTGTGTGTTCTCTTAGTTTGGTAAACAAAATGCATAGAGAAAAAACCTTCCATTTGTCCAGCAAAATATATATCAACCATTTTTGAAGAGGTACAGTTATTTTTAATCCGTTCAAATCGTATACTGAAGGTCGTAAACATTTCATCTATTGTAAATCACATTACATTTGAAGAACACAATACACATATAGTATACTGTATGAAGAGTCTTAAAACAAACACACCCAATAAAGAAGGATGAATACTTTATTTTTCACTTATGATGATACTGGTTATCTCGGTAAACTATAATGGAAATGTGGTTATCTTGTAAAAGAACAGTCCTGTACTGTACCTTTTGCCCCCTTCCTCAGCGGGACTCAGTACTCTAGGGCTGGGCCTGGCTGGAAGATCACTGGAAGGTTGCCAGATCCTTGGCTTCAAAGTGCTCCTGCCGCCTCCCAGATAGAGAGCAAATTAGTTTGCGCACTTGCGCAGGATGCGCAGCACAGCTCCAGTCCGGGGTGTGTTCTTCAGTAAATAAAAACCCATGTTTTACCATCGCTCGATTGAGGTGAATTATCTGTGACAGTGAAACATTTGCTTTTAGGCTATATAAAAATCAGAAAAAGATTGCTGAAAAGTGTGGTACTGGGTGGCCCAGACATTTAGCACTATGGACCATGCTTTGTGTGGGGTGGCAAGGGTGCTTGGCAGGGTTGCCATGTCAGAGGGGTGCCTATAGGGGTAGGTACCAAGGCCCTCTATAGAATGTAGGATGGAGGCATAGAGGACCATATTAGGATTGTAGGGGTTGGGAGAGAAGCACCATTCTTTAGGTTAACTTTTGATATCTTATAGATTGGTCAGGAGCCAGAAAGTCCCAAGAAACGCTTGCGACTTTTACTTTTTTCAGGGTGATAGGCTGAAAAAGATTGCAATTGTTTTTGGGGTACCCTTCTTCCCCCCTACATTTCCTAACATATGGCACATAAACTATACAGTGGGCACATGTGTAGGGCAATATAACAACTCTATTTTATTTTATTAAGTAGTGTAATGTATTTGCTGCAGCATTTACGTCCATTGTACTTTAACTTGGCGCCGTATGCAAATCAGGCATCGGTAGCGTCACTTCGCTTTGCTTGACGAATTAACGCTGGCACCAAAACAGAACAATGGCTACAACCCAATTGGACTGAGGTCTGGGGCCCACAGGGTAACCGTGTCAAATATTTTATGTAAATCTTCTTCATTGAGTCTGTTACATATAGGGGGCTAGAGAATGAGTAGAAGACAGAAAGAGTTCTGTCAAATGCATTATACTTATTTAGTAGGCCTCTAGTTCAAGTAACCTCTAGCATGGTTCTGTTCTGTTCTGGCCTTCCAGTCCAGTAGAATCTAGAACTTCTGGGAGGTATGTATTTGACATGCTTGGTTCTTTTGTTTTTTGAAAAGGGTGATTATTTTAGCATATGGTAAAACACTTGTCCGTGTATGACTTAAATTCTTCTATAATCCTGTTAGAGTGATAAGGCTGACAGTGTTCTTCCAGTGGTACCATATTACAGAAAGCACTACAAAGATATGTCACTAAATGCTCCATTAAAATATTGTTTCTGCTTTCTATAATTAGAATGTAAAAAATCAGACCTAGGTATCTTTTTTTATCAGCCAGAAGTATAATTTTGGCAAAGTATAAGGTACACTTGAGTTAAAAATAGAATACGATATATGTGTGTGTGTATAGAAAGTTGAAAGTGAACATCAATAAAAGCTTCAAATTGGACTCAGCACTGGGAATACTGAAAAATAACCCTAAGCAGCAAAAAGGGTTCCATCCTCCCTAGTTACAGTCATATGAAAAAGTGTGGGAACCTCTCAGCCTGCATAATAATTTACTCCACTTTCAACAAAAAAGATAACATTGGATTGTCTTTCATTTCCCAGAAACATCTGAGTACTGGGGCAGTATTCAGTGCAAGTTGTGCTTCTGTTTGACTCACCTCTGAAGAGTGACAGCATGGGATACTCAAAGCAACTCTCAAAAGATCTGAAAACAAAGATTGTTCAGTATCATTGTTTAGGGGAAGGCTACAAAAAGCTATCTCAGAGGTATAAACTGTCAGTTTCAACTGTAAGGAATGTAATCAGGAAATGGAAGGCCACTGGCACAGTTGCTGTAAAACCCAGGTCTTGCAGGCCAAGAAAAATACAGGAGCGGCATATGCAGAGGATTATGAGAATGGTTACAACCCAAAGATCATCTCCTAAAACCTGCAAGAACATCTTGCTGCAGATGGTGTATCTGTACATCGTTCTACAATCCAGTGCAATTTGCACAAAGAACATCTGTATGGCAGGGTGATGAGAAAGAAGCCCTTTCTGTTCTCACGCCACAAACAGAGTCGCTTGTTGTATGCAAAAGCTCATTCAGACAATCACAATCATTTTGGAACAAAGTGCTTTGGACTGATGAGAAAAAATCGAGTTATTTGGTCATAACAAAAAGCGCTTTGCATGGATGAAGAAGAACACTGCATTGCAAAAAAAACACTTGCTACCTACTGGTGGAAGTTCCATCATGCTGTGGGGCTGTGTGGCTAGATCAGGGACTGGGACCCATGTTTAAGTTGAGGGTCGGATGAATTCAACCCAATATCAACAAATTCTACAGGATAATGTTCAAGCATCAGTCACAAAGTTGAAGTTACGTAGAGGTTGGATATTCCAACAAAACAATGACCCTAAACACACTTGGAAATCTACAAAGGCATTTATGCAGAGGGAGAAGTACAATATTCTGGAATGGCCATCACAGTCCCCCGACTGAAATATCATTGAAACTCTATGGGATGATTTGAAGCAGACTGTCCATGCTCGGCAGCCATCACATTTAACTGAACTGGAGAGATTTTGTATGGACGAATAGTCAAAAATACCGCTATCCAGACACTCATCAAAGGCTATAGGAGGCGTCTAGAGGCTGCTACATTTGCAAAATGAGGCTCAGCTAAGTATTGATGTAATATCTCTGTTGGGGTGCCCAAAGTTATGCACCTGTTTAATTTTGTTATGATACATATTGCATATTTACTGTTAATCCAATAAACTTTATGTCACTGCTGAAATACTACTGTTTCCATAAGGCATGTTATATATTAAAAGGAAGTTGCTACTTTGAAAGGTCAGCCAATGATAATCAAAACTCCAAAGAATTAAGAGGGGTTCCCAAACTTTTTCATATGACTGTATGTTGTGTTGTAATGTTATTGTGTTATTGTTATAGGCTTCTCATGCAGATATATAGAACAATGGCATTTAAAGTAAGTGAGGACACCGAATATAAACTGAATAACTGAATTGTCAAAGTTATGCCTAAACTACGTTTTCCCAACTGCCACAGGTAAAATAGTATGACTTCCTTCATTTAAATCTATTTTAGTTTTTTTACTATCTCTTACACCAGTTATCCAGGCAGCCACCACGTATGACATGTTAAATTGCTGGGCAGGTCTAAAAAATACCCAGGCATAAGAATCATAATTCATAAAATAACAGAATATTACAATATTTAACTAATGACTCAATGCCTTAAATATGCACATAAAACAAATAAAATACATTTTTTTTTATTTTTTTTTTATTTTACCAAGCAACATTTGACTCTTAATAAAACATGATGACAGGTAACACATGAATCAAATAAATCTATACACATCAGGCTAGAATACTTTAAAATGTATGTGCACTTGAAAACAAATAAAAGGGTTGTTCCTGAGATTTCACATTTTAATTGGAGAGAGGTACTTTTAAAACAAGCTGGATGGATGTTAAAAAACGAAATACTGTTGGCTTCACATCACATAACATCATGATACAAAATGTATTTTTTTCGTAATGAAAGGATTGCTGCTGTTTTGCATACAAAAGTTATAATTTTGGAAATGATTTCCATGTTTACAAAAAACAAGTTTAGCATGTACACTGCATGTAACATACAATTTCCTAATGCCTGCTTAATGGCTGTATTGTTCTCTTGCCTTTGCCATAGCCCCTAAATCAGGGGTCCCCAACCTTTTTTACCCGTGAGCCACATTCAAATGTAGAAAGAGTTGGGGAGCAACACAAGCATGAAAAAGTCCCATGGGTGCGAATTGTAATTGGTTACTTGGTAACCCCTATGTGGACTGGCAGCCTACTTGGCACTATACTTAGTTTTTATGCAAATAAAACTTGTTTCCAAGCCAGGAATTCAAAAATATGCACCTGCTTTGAGGACACCGAGAGCAACATTCAAGGGGTTGGGGAGCAACATGTTGCTCGCGAGCTACTGGTTGGGGATCACTGCCCTAAATTGATTGACATTTTATTCCCAGCACAGATACATGTAGTGCACCTAAAATGATAAAACATGTTTTGTGTTTCAAAGTGTATGAAGACTTTAACCACCCACACGTTATAATTCTCTCTAGGGTGGATCCTGTCAAGATACAGGAGGAAAACCTCAACTCTGAAAGGAAGATTATTATTACTGTAATCCTTTATTTATAGGATGACAATATTTGGCAGCACTTTACAGAGATTAAACATATATGATCAGTCCCTGCCCCAGTGGAGCTTACAGTTTAAAGGAGAACTAAAGTTTAGGAAAGACATAGGCTAGAAATGCTGCACATTATGCCTTGAGATTCCGTACCAGCCCAAGGCACCCACAGCCCTTTAGAAGTGAAGATCTGTGTCTCTAAAGATGCCCCAGTAGCTACCCATCTTGTTTTCTGCAGATACACTGCACATGCTCTGTGCTGCTGTCACTTACTGAGAATACAGTACACATAGAATAGAAATGTCACAATATAAGGCTGATTAGTAACGAATTCAGATTCTCATTACATAATTAACTAATTCTCATCACAGAATTTAAATAATCAGCCCTGTATGTAGCGTCAGCTTATATGACAGGCAAACCTCATTTTTTGCTTGATGATTTGTGATGGTCCCTAAGCTTAGCTTCTCAATAGCTGCTCAGGTGAGTATCACTGACACTTCTACCAAATCTAAGTTGGAGAGATTCTGAAACTCAAGGCTGAAGCAGTAATGCCATATACAATGGGGCATTTTTGCCCAAATTTGGATTTAGGGTTTACTTAAGGTCCATATCACATACATACACTATGGTCAGTTCCATTAGGAGCTGGTTAAACATCCTATATGGTCATGGAGTGCAGAAGGAAATCATACTACTGTGAGACACAATTCACAGTTTTTTTGAGTACTTACAATATTACCTTGCTAGAATCAATAATAATTAATTCTTAGCAATTACTGTAGTTAAGGTTCACAGTTCAAAAGTTAACAGAACCAGCTGCCAACTACAACCAGAAGTAAGTGAACTGTACAGAAACATACTGTTAAAGGAGAAGGAAAGGCATCCTGCACTTGGGGGTGCCATATGTTAGGCACCCACAAGTGATTGCATTGACTTACCTGGAACCCTGGGCCAGTGCTCCTATCAGCAGAAAACTGCACCGGCCGGGGGTTATACCAGTGAGCATCACTGAACAATTCTCTTCCGTCTTCTGCTTTCTTCCTGCGGTTGCACATGCGCAGTAGAACGAAAAGCCGAACTTTAACTAAAAAGTAAGCTATTTAGTTCAACTGCGCATGTGTTTGCCCCGGGAAATTTGATGCAAGAAGAAGAGGATCACTCCATGGTGCTCACTGGCACAGGAAAAGTTAAGCGATTGGGGGTGTGGCATTGCAGGAGACACCTCTGGCCGTCTCCTGCTTTAGAAATGGCCCTGTGGAGCTCTGTGTGTGGGCAGTGCTGAGGGGCTGTGGTCTACTGGTCACCAGCTCAAGGTCTACTGGTAAATGATGGTCTACCTTTTAGGCATCTCTGTCCTAAAACCTTTGCTCTTAAAAAAAACATTTTGAAAATGTGAAAAACAAAATAAATTGATTCTAACAAAACTAGACATTTAGAGGTAAAAATGTTTCCCTTTTTATGCATGTCCTAATAACTCTTTGTTTTTGTTGTTATCCTATACTCAAACTATCCTGGATTTACCTAGCTATGAGTTAGTAGGGATTGGCCATTTCCTGTATATGATTCCTAATCAAATGTCAAATTTAGAGTTTGAGTTTGAAAATAAAGTCAATAGACTGTATACTCTACTAATAATCAAATTATATGTTGCCACAATCACTTATTGCACCAACTGTTCTGTACTGCACCACTGTCAGGTAGGGGGTTATTTATCAAAATCCAAATTTTTCTGATTATTTAATTTAAAAAAGTCCACCCAAAGTAAAACCCATGATTTGACCTTATTTATTATTAAAAAAACTCGATTTAATCAGATCGTGGCAAAACTCAATAAAATTGAGTAAAAAACCTGAATTGTACCATTTTTTTAGGTTTTTTTTTACCCAAATTGCTTGATTTTTTATTGGCTTTTTCCCAAAAAGCCCAGATTTTTCGGATTTTTGCCCGTAAAGCCCGAAATAGTCAGATTTTTGGGCTAATTCCAGCGCAGACCATAGAAACTTCCAAATAGTATAGGGACCTCTCCCATACAACCCTGGCAGGTCCAAGATAGCGGATTTTTAGATTCTTTTAGATTTTTAGACTTTTTGCAGCCTCGTGATATAATAAATCTCAAAAAAAGGCGTTATTTTTCACAAAAAATTCAGGTTTTATAGCAAAAAAACAAACATTTTTAGCATTCAAACTTAAATAAATAACCCCCTTATCTTTGAAAAAAACATTAGAGTACAGTATTTATTACAAGATTTGCACAGTCTTATTTAGCCAATCATATATTACTAGCAAAAACTGGATTTAATTTAGAAAAAAATAAGGAATTTTAGTAACTGCCGCTTGATTTGTGATATATTTTTATTACATTGCTGGGTCAAAACTGCATATCTTTCTATTCAGACTTTTATTGCTTATCACATGTGGTTGTGGATTGAGCTATAGTGATTATTGTACTGCCTTTTCTTTACAGTTCCAAGAATTCAAATCAGTTCATTGAATTCCTAAATTCTAAAGTCATTGACATATGTAAGTATACATTTACTGGAACAAGAATCATTGAAATATAGCATTTTATGTGGCAGACATTAGACAAGTAAAATGCTTCTTCTCACTGCAAGAAATATTTGTATTGAGGCTATATCAGAAACTATATCAGATACTATATTTTCATCCACTTAATAGTATATTATCAATTCAATTTGGAAACTTTTCTCTACTACCTTTCATATAATCTCAAAACTTGTATTTTTATATAAGATCTACCTAAATATATACATAATAAAGCACAACTAATCTTAATTTTTCTTTTGTAAAAAAAATTATCAAGCTACTTGATATGAATACAGCTGCATAATGTTAATACATAAAAGCAGTGTTGGATCACTTTTCAGAACAGAGCTTGGCTTCATATGAAGAATTAATCAAGCAGAGGTCCTAGTTGCACATAAACTGCAGACTTTTTTTTACACCTGAGAGCTGATTTATTTGCAGATAAAGGGGATGTTTACCTTTACATAAGTTGTATTAGTTAAATTATGAGCACCAGTTGAAACACTTGCAATATACACCCATATTCACAAAACGGCAAAAATTAGCAAAATGCATTCAAGTCAATGGGCGTTGTTATATGGTGATGTGCAACTTTTTTCCATGTGACTTATTCAGCGCACAATTGGAGTCTATAGGCTGTGAAACCTGGTGGTTCCAGGTGCTTTTGCACATGTTCCAGATCACATGATGTTACATCACTATTTGTTTTATATTGTTAATCATGCATGTAACAACAGTGACCCTAAGAAGCTGCAACCAATAAGGCCAAAGAGGGGGACTCTGATGCAGCACACAAACATGTGACCCGTTCTACAGAAGAAGTGTAGCTCCGCCCTCTTTTCAATGTCTGAGCTACTGCACTGAAAACTAAAGGTGGCCATACACGGAGAGATACGCTCGTTTGGCGATGTCAACAAACGAGCGGATCTCTATCCAATATGCCCACCTTCGGGCAATATCGGGCTGATCCAATCGTGGGCCCTAGGGCCCAACGATCGGATCCTAATGAATGTGAACGAGTGGTCGGATCGCGGGACCGCATCAACGAACAGATGCGGCCGTGATCCGACGGGATTTTTAGTCCCATCCGATCGAGATCTGGCCAACTTTCGACCAGATCTCGATCGGGGAAGCCTGTCGGGGGGGCCCCATACACGGCCCAATAAGCTGCCGACTCGGTCTGTCGGCAGCTTTTATCGGCCCGTGTATGGCCACCTTAAGTATATGAAAGCAATAAATGCTAATCTCTTATACCTTATACAGCTGATTACATGAAACAGAAAAGCATAGGGCACAATTAGCTGGCAATATACTATGTTTCTACTAGTAGGTGACCATCCCTTTTAAAAAAAAATTCTCAGTGGAATTGTAGTCGTTACTCCACATGGGCAAGACTATACTAAATAGCAATGTCTCTGAAGGGGTGGACATTTAGTAAACAATCTACACTCAGCAAGGGCAAAACTAATCTTAAAGGAGAAGGAAAGCTAGCAAAGCAGTTTATTGTCAATAGATTAACCACAATAGTGCAAGCTATAATGCTATTTATTCAGTAGAATGCTTTACCATACTGGAGTAAACAGCTCTAGAAGCTCTCTCGGTGTGTTTAGGATAGCAGCTGCCATATTAGCTTCTGTGACATCACTTCCTGCCTGAGTTTCCCTACTCACTCATAGCTCTGGGCTCAGATTACAGCAGGGGAGGGAGAGGAGCAAACATGGCATGCTCAAGCCCTGCTCTGAAGGTTTATGCTGAAAACAGGAAGTGTGATACAGAAGCCCATGTGTACACAATAGAAGGAAAGAAATGTGGTTTCTTTTGACAGAGGACTCGGAGCAGCATTACTATGAGGGTTTACTGGTGTATTTATATAGACCTTTCTGATAAAACTTACTTGATTTAAGAAATAAGATACAAATAAATACTTACTTATGGTCAGTATTGTTGACTACTGTTGGTGGGAGAAAGGAATTTAAGGAATAATATTCCTACACTTAAACCTTTTGATAATTCTGCCACTGTTACACAAACATTATATTAGATACTTTTCTACCATGAATTTAGAACTATGTTGCAAACAAGTCTTTTTCACATTGCAGGGTTATTAACTTAAACTTAATCAATGGGTCACTGATTGTTTAGGAAGCCTAATCGTTTGTACAGAATCTCAAATATTTCAGCAACACACAGTATAATTGTAATGACTGTAAAGGTATACATAGCAATGAGAAATATCGTTTTTTCAAAGTGTTCTGGTACCATGCACCTGGTGAGATCATATTTCTTATCAAGACTTCCTGCATCACACGTAAAGATTGGATTCACTTGAAAACCAAAAAGATGACTCTGCAGCCAAAATGCTACTACCTCCAGGATAATCCTTAGCAGCACAGAGATAATGTAAGAAACAGTATAGACAGGCTTCTGGAGAATGTCTTCTTGATCAATACTCTTACAGGCTGCATAGAGATGGAATACAGCTCCTGGGACCAATACTGTCACTAGTTGTAGGGCCCAAAATACCTATAAAGACAAAGGGCATTTGTACTGTTACATGTTGACACACTTTTTCACAGCTATTCTTGCTTTAGAACTCAAACTTAGATTTTGGAGGGATCATTAAGACATGCCTGAATAAGCACGCAGTATTATTAAAGGGTTTGCGAACCCTCAAAATAAAATTATAATTCTTATCGCCTTTTCAATATGCATTATTCAAAGCTCTCCAATGATTTTAAAGTTATTTGTAAAATTGTTACACACAGATGTTTTAATTACATCTTATTTTGGCACAATCAAAAGCTTCTAAAATAATGATCCTGCAGGGTCACAGTAATCTGATCATGTGGAAGAAGACAGAAGAATTTGACGAAAGGCTCGGTCTTACTGAGATCTGTCATATAACAAAGACTTCAGGCATGATCCTTATAAGGATGTGCTGGTATATCCCACAGGGTCCTTCAGGATAATGGGAAAAAACATGGCGGGCCCAGAGGTCACCTCCAAACCAGGCCTACTCCCCCTGCTGGGAACTATGAGTATCATCGCACCCCAGTCCTGATCGCTACTGCAAGAGGTAAGCCAATGGGCGGGGTGACATTTGTAGTAGATGGATTTCACGACAGTAGTGGGGAGCCCCAGGAGGTGGGCCATGGACATTACAGTCCAACACTGCACAAAGTTCCATTCAAACCCTTGTGGCATGTGCTCCTAAGTACAGATTTTTTTAACATTGAAAAGTGTCATGTGACAGGATTTTCCCTAACTTCTTGCAGCTAAACTGTCTGCAGTTGTTTTGGGGCATCTCACAGACATCCTACTCAATACATCAGCCATAGAGAAGAACAAGCACTAAATGACTTCTGGTCCTTCTTGGGCACTGTAAGATGACGGAGGCCTACATATTTAGGAGGCAGTGTCCCAAAAATGTAGTGCTTTCAAAAACAATGTGCCACCCCCATGATATTATTTCATAGGTATGGCACTGTTGAGTATCCTTTTAATTATATTAATAAACAGTTCTGACATCTAGGTTAAGCCTATTTTGTTTATGGCTTAATTCTTTTAAAGCAAAAAAAATTATATGGAAACGCATTTACTTTTATTAATTTAATTTACACTCAATTTGTTCTACACTCAAATGTGCTACGTATGCAACTTATGTATGGATAATGTGACATTGGATTACTGCATTATCTCTCTCTCTCTCTACCCCCCCTTCTCTCTTTCTGTATGACTTCCCCTGTTTTTAAATAAAAAAAACAATAAAAAGGACACTTGTTAAAAAAACAAACTTTGTAAAATAGTGGGGAAAAAAAGTGTGCCTTACCTGAGGAGTTATCGGTCGAAATTGATTGTAACAAAACAGATTCACATCCCTCTTGTCGGGTTCACAGCTAAAATGTAAAGCTTCATTTCCATATACAGCAAAGCCCAATACACCAAGAAAGAACATTCGCACTGAACCAAAGAAGAGAGTATGGAACTGACCAATCACTGTTGGAGGCCTGAGCTGAAAAGTAACACAAATATTTAAGGAAAAAAAACATTGTGAGCAATTTGGTTCATGCTTAAACATATTTAATATTTAGCATTAACCATATTTAATACATGAAAACAAATGTAGCAGATTTTTTGCAAATATCAGATTATAATATCTGCACACCATTATCATAAATCACTGCAGAATATTTATTTGCAACATTTTCTTTTTTCTAAATCACATTGTTAGCAAGGATTACTTTTCTGAGAAGTCTTCACATAAATAAAAAAACAAGTAGAGTAACCAGATTTAGAAGGAAAGCTGTATGCAATGCCACAGTTACATGCTATACAATAGTTGTACATTTAATCTTTTTTCTATTTGCTTCTGGTGATAAATCAGCTCAATACCATTTCTAGGTAGGTTGTCCCTGTTGTTAAAGGCAGAATTTGTGCTCATGAAAATACAGCATATGTTAAATTGTACCAGTGCATCTAAAACCATTCAAATAATGTAGAGAGCGCATGCATGGTCACCGTGATCTATTAATACTCACACATCCTTCATAGAAGTTCTTGATATAATTTAAAGACATCTTTCTTTTAAGATGTTATATTGATATGATTCCGCAGTAATTCATGCCCCTTTGCTGTCACCAGACCCAGTCCGGCCTTGTGTTCTCATGACCCTGCCTGTAGAAAACTCTTGTCACTGCACATTTCTCTTTTTTTTAACTCAGAGGCCCCAATCAGTTTACTCTCTTTAGACAAAAAAAGGAAAACAAAGCATAGTACATGGAGTCAGCTCAATTAGCCACAACAATCTCAGTCAGCAGAAAGACCAACACAATTGATGGGTCACAGTAGAGGATTGATGGATACTTTTAAAGCGCAATACTTAATCACTCCCTGCCTTCGCCATATTTGTAATGTTCTTGGAAATTATTTTGTATAAATACTGTGTTTGTAGTTTTCTGTACTTCTGTATTTTTTTGCACCTATCCAGAATATATATGGGATATTTACCATTTACTCTCAAGAAATGCATAATTGTAATAAAAACACCTTGTATGCATCTTTAACATTGAATTCAATTATACAGGTATGGGATCTTTTATCTGGAAACCTGTAATCCAGAAAGCTCTGAATTAAAGGAAAGCCATCTCCCTTAGACTTTATTTTAATCAAATAATTCAAATTTTTAATAATGATTTCCTTTTACTCTGTAATAACAAAACTGTGCCTTTTACTTGATGCCGGGTAAGATATAATTAATCTTTATTGAAGGCAAAACAATCTTACCAGATTTCATTGTTTAAATACATTTTTAGTTGACTTCTGGGATGGAGATCCAAATTACAGGAAATGATCCAAAAGTACCTAGGATTCTGGATAGCATGTCCCATATGAATTGTAATATGAATATGGAGTGATTATTATAATAATTTCCTAAGCACTGGACCTCAGTGGACTGGACTCCAGTTGTTGTGGAAGTGATATCTGCAAGTCTCCCACGGCAGCTAGGGAGATTATATTTACAGAAAAAGTATTAATTTCTTACATAGGCACCCAAGGGCCACCCCTTTAAAGTTGCCATCCTAGGCACAGGCCCACAGGGGGCCTATATATATCTACTGTAAATTGCCTTGTTTTTCTTTAAAACTACATTATGGTTTTAGGTGAAAATCTGGCACTGTATAAACTGTTACCTGAATCTGGCCCATTGTGAATCCAAACACTTTACTAGAGGCAATTGGAAAAATTACATGGGAAGCCACTGAATAAATCAGGAAGGTTTTATTTAAACATTTCTTTAGGATTATATTTTTAAATTAATTTATTTGTCAGTAGAAACAGTGAATACTATATACAGGTAACAGAACAGGCAGAGAATACATGCACCAACATATCATGCTAGTTTTGCTTACTTGGCCTTTTACCGCTCAGCCACTTGAGTGGGGGAAACAAAGAAAGGATATGTATTGTCAGCCTTTTCTATATAAACAAAGAAGGGGCAATTGTACATTTAAGCATGTTCTTTTTCTTTTCTTAGTGAACCAGATTAAAAGAAATGTCCACCCAAAAAATAATTTCTGCCTAATAAAAGAAAATGTAATTCTAAGCAATTCTAATGCCATATACATTCATTACACATTTTCTATGGTTTTTAAGTTATTTTTATATGTCAGTGTCTGTCCATTTCCAGTCTCTGCACTGGTGGCTCCGACTGTTGATACAATTTAAGACAATGCAGCTGATTAACAGACCTGTCTTTGCTGGGCTAGACTTTTGCAACATTGTTTAAAAAGTAACAACCAGGAGTTAAGCAAATGCTGCTTTCCATACCAATTGTTTTTGCAACTAACTTTAAAAGCACAGAAAATTTTTAATAAATGTATATTGGAAAGTTTCATAGAACTATATTTTCTTTTGTGAGGCAAAATTTTATTTTGGGGTTGACTTGCCCGTTAAGTGAATGGCTTTCCCCATAAATAACATAACATATTTTATAAACTCCAATTGCAATTTTGTAAGGAGATGTTTTAATCTAAATGTGGCATAAGACAAAATAATTCTGTTTGCGAGCTAAGAGAAAGTGAAAAATGGATAAATGTATGTATAAAGGAAATATAAAAGGTCCTTTACGCTATAGGGACAAAATACAGACCATACAAATCACTTCTGCAAATCTGCATGGCAATTATTTGCCTTTCATCCAAGGTTAGACAGGCCCTGTTCTGGTTAATATAATAATATACAGTATAAGTATATAACATAATGACAATCATTTGAAGAGGTCGCACTTACAGGTCTTAACGTGAAAATAAAAAATGTTTATTATAAAGGATGTCTAATGTTTCAACTGCAACGACAGCCTTAATCATATAATAATTTAATAAGATAAATAATAAGATATATATTTCAATTGTCATTATTTTAATCAATTCAGTTTTACAGCATAACTAATAAAGACCACATATCAATTAAGGTTGCCAAACAAGCAGCTATTTGTCTAGTTTGGGCTTTCGCACATGTGCGCTGAAGCACGTAAGTGCGTGCGCAAGAACGGTTGGGGAGGGGGTGATGTAGCCGGGTGAGTTGCCTAGAGTACCCTGCCAGTTTGGCCCGGCACTGCCTGTTACACTCAAGAAAAGGCTTGCATTGTTCTAGTCCTTGTATTTTTACTGTAAAATTCAATATCAATTGGAGAAGCCCAGTACCTGGGCAAATAAGCTACCAACTTGTTTGTAGCCAATAACAGCCCAGATTGGGCCTTGAGAAAGAAATTTCAAGAGAAAATAAAAAAATTTTTTTGGGATAAGCGTATCATTTTAAAATCAATTATTTACTTCACTCTGCACATTTACTCTTCTTTCATGGCCCTTTCCTCACAAACTGGACAAAAAGCTACACTCCACAGACGCACTACATTTAGGGGCATATTTATCAAGGGTCAAATTTCAAATTGAAAAAAGTTCAGAATTCGAATTCAAAATAACTGAAATTAAGTCAAAAATTTTTTTGGGTGGAATAGATCAGTTTTTGATCTAATAGGTCCGTATTCGGCCAAATTTGAATCGTTTGAATCAAAGGAATACCGCTTTCGATTATAAGTTTTTCTCAGAAAAAAACTTAGAAAGATTTTTCAAAGTTCACCAATTGACAAATAGGTTCTAGAAGGTACCCCATAAGCTAAAACAGCAATTCGGCAGGTTTTAGATGGCGAATGGTTGAAGTCGAATTTTTAAAGAGACAGTACAATTTTTTTAAAATTCAAATCAACTTGGGACTATTCCCTAGAAGAAGTACACAGAAATTAGCTCGAAATTTGAAAATTCACCTCGACCTTTGATAAATCTGCCCGTTAACATGTTACCCACAACCACCATTACAGAGACAGAGGTGGCACAGGTCATACAAGGTACATCAGTCAGGAGATTAGCAGAAATGTATACATGCAATAAACTTTGAGACCTTAGGAACCTCTTTAAGATATTAGTGCAATTCTTACTGAAGGGAATTTTTGGATTGTGCGAATCTTTGATTTAGACGATTTTCGCCCGTGTGTGGAGTGTCCCGACATTTTTGGTGAGATGGCGATTGGACGTTCAGTCAATCAGACAGGTCAGCTGCCGATAATATCTCTGCATGTATTTCCGATCTGATGATATCAGATTGTGACCAGTTTTTGTTGGACATAACTATTCAGTGCCGGTTGCAGGGACCCAGGGCTGCAGTAGCTTCAGATACCTGCGTGAAGGCACTTTATGGGATTGGGTGCCCGCCTGCCTGTCGTGTACTTGGTGCTGAGCAGAGAGTCTGCAGAATCCCTTGATTGTGAATGGTAGAAAGCAGCTTGGGCAGGTATTTTGTGGGCTGTGGAGAAAGATGGTGGGAGAACTAGGATTGGGGTGGGTGTATTGGACTGGTCTCTTACGTTTCTCTGTTTCTCATTGTCCTTGTTGTAATCCGATTGTTTGGCCATAGGGCCAAACGTTCAGATTACCCCCTATATAGCCCTCTGCTAGTGGCATATCGGGGAAAGATCCGCCCGTTTGGCAACGTCGCCAAACGAGAGGATCTTAAAGTGTATGGCCAGCATAAGGGCCCATTTATTAAACCTCATTCTGGTTGAGATTTTTAGAGGGAAAAACAATATTTTTGTGGGGAAAAAATGGAATTCAAAACTTCTCCATCTCAAAACCTGTCAAGGTCATGCAGAAGTCAATGGCAGATGTCCCTTTTTTTCTTGACATTGTGATCTGCGCTGGATAGTACGGAAAAAAAAATCCAGTTTTCAGAGTGATTGATCTAATTAACACTTGGTTTTGTCATGACGTTTTGTCGCTCCAAATTTTTTTAGAAAAATTATTGATAAATGAGTTAAGCCTGTTTGACATCAGAGTTAGGAATGCTTTTGGATGGGTCGAAAGGGATAGAATGTTTGAAAACATTACAAATTTCAATACTATGAGTTAGTGCAAGCATGGTTTTATGTGCAATAGATCTTGCCAGACTAATTCAAATGCCATTTATGAGAAGTTGAGCAGAAACCCAGACTCTGGGATGGCAGTGTATTTGATCTACATAAATTGTGCTAAAGCAGTATAATGCAGAATGATACTGATAAAATTAAGGAATATTAGCCTGCAACATAATATTTGTAATTGGACTGAGAACTGGCTGAAGGAATGGTGGTTAATGGAACATTTTGTAATTGCACAAGAGGACCTGACCTTGTCCCTTTACTTTTTAACATGTTTTTATAGGGGTGGTTCACCTTTAAGTTAACTTTTAGTATGTTATGGAATTTTCAACTGACCTTTTATTTTATTTTTATTTTTTTACAGTTTTTGAAGGATTTTCCCCAATGGGGGTCATCATACATTAGTACATACATGAGTACATCATACTAAAAGTTAATTTAAAGGTGAATAATCCCTTTAATGACCTTGAGGTAGGGACAAGTACTGTCTAAATTTTTAGTGATGATACTAAATTGTTCCCTGTAGGATGCTGGCACTTTGCAGAGGGATTTGCGTAGAAAACTGGCATATGAGGTTCAATGTTGGTAAATGCAAGGTTATCCACTTTGTATAAATAATGTCAATGTTAGAAATACACTTTGTTGAAGGATTTGTGGATTTTTGTGGATAATAAGTTGTGTAACACTAGGCATTGTTACTCAGTGGCTACTAAAGCAAATTTATTACTGTCTTGCATAAAAAGGGCATTAACTTGAATGATAAAAACATAATTTTGTCCCTATTTAGATCCCTACCAAGGTTTACCTTGCGTATGGGGTGCAGTTTTGGGCTCCAATCCTTAAGAATGATATTAATGAGCTGGAGACAGGTCTGGACTGAGAATTAAAATAGGCCCTGGCATTTCAGGTACACAGAGGCCCAATCAGCCCATATAGAGGCCCAAACAGCCCCCACCAGCCCACTAAATACTGACTTTCTATGGCACCTTATAGCAGCCCCTCTGGCATTTGCCAGAACCCACAGATTGTCAGTCCGGGCCTGGCTGGAGAGAGCACAGAGGTGTGCAAGTAGACTTGTAAAAGGAATAGAAGAAATAAAATAAGAGGAAAAACTGTCAAGCTTGGAGTTGTTTTCTCTCAGGGAAATTTGAAGGGAAATTATTAGTCTTTACAGGCACATTAGATGACAACAGACAGGTAGCAAGGGATCTTTTCTTCCTTGGAAAGGATCAAAGAACCAGAGGTCAACCTTTTAGACTTGAGAAAATTAACTTTAATTTGGTCTGGTGCAGGTGAAATGTCCTGACAGTTGAATGGCAGATTCTATCAATGCCATGTGGCTTGGTTGATTTCTTGAACAATCAAAGTATCCAAGGCTATTGGGATCTTAAGATCTACAGTATTTTTCAGCAGAAATGCCAATATGCCAAGTAAACTCCATATTATTGAATTCCTTGGGATCCGCAGGTTTGGAAATATACTTTGCTGAAATACACTGCGTATTTTCAATATGGCGGGCAAACTCTCACAAGATGGATTGCTCATATACATATTTACGGCATTGTATGCTGGTGATGGAATTAAGTTGCATATTGACAATCAGTCAGGCTACATTTTGCATCTAAATTGCTTTTCCGCTTTGCTTTTTTTCAAAAAAGTTTACTACAATTCTTCAGATGGGAATTGTAGGAAAAGAGAAAAAACAGAAATGCATGTTGGGAAAAGAAACCTACATGATGAAAAACTCATATCATCATGAGCGTGTGATTTCATAAAAACGCACCATAAAAACAACCCCATGTGACCTCACCCTAAATGGCACTCAGGGTTGAGGAGGAAAGAGAGAAGGGTGGTTTTATGTGCCTTTTCTCTCTGTACAAATTTTAACATTTTGAATCTTAAAAATGCTTACACTTAAAAAAGCTTGTTTACAAGATTTTTAATTATGTTGTTACAAATTCAAAAAGAGGTGGAAAGGATAAAAATAAAAAAAAGTAAAAAAACAACAATGATGGTTTACCCCAACAGAGTTTAGTAAAACACATATCAGAACATCTGAACCATTAAATTTGGCCACACAAATAGATTTTTCATACAACTGGATTAGTGATGTGCGGGTCAATAAAAACTCGACCCAAACCCTCACCCACTAGACCTGCGCCCGCCCACACCTGACTTCTATTTATAGACCCGCGCCCGCTGCTGATATCACTAAAGGCAGAGTAGTCACACCTATAAAACCGGAAGTTGGAAGTTTAAGGCTGCAAACAGCACATTGATGTCGACCTGAACCTGCCCACACATCACTAAACTGAATACATTTCTGACCAAATGTTATCATAACAGGTGCATTTGTGGGCCAATAATATAACATTTCTGGATAAGCCGCTAATGCAATTGCAAAAATCTGCAAAAAAAAAAAAATATGGCTCAGCTAATGGCCACTCATGTATAATCATAGGCTCAAAATAGCATGGCCCAATCCTCCTATGTGATCCATTTGTGGTACTTTTTCACTAGGGGGTAAATGAATGATATATCCTCTATTCAAGGCATATGGAAGTTATAGGGAAAAACTATCATAGTTTAGACACAGTTTAGAGACAAAGACAATTGTAGACAGCAGTGTAATTTCTGCATTTACTCACCAACCTCAATCCTGGTGGAGTATTGTTTGGGCGACCCATTCAATTCACCTTTTGGTTCTGTTTCATCCATGCATTTTATTTTTATTCCAAGGCAGGCCTGATGTAACCAGAGAAAGACATTCGCTAATTATAACATTTGTTATATAAAACATAGTGCAAAAAGAATGAACATGCTTAAATATAGAAAATTAAGTGAAAACATTTCAAATATACTGTATATATTTCTGTAACAATGTCTGCATTTGTTTTAATAACAAAGTTCCTGGAACTTAGTAGAAAAGAATAAATGTCCTGCTCCTGTTGACATGTATTTTTAACTGTGCCTGCAGAATTCAGAATCGTGTGATCTTGAGAAGACTGAAAAAACATTTTTTTTACTTAACCGTATTTACTGGCAGTTCAACTCCTGATGAGTCTGCCATGGCATAGATAAGCTGGTCATATATAGCTGTATCGTTTTTTAGGAAGCAGGCCTTCAGAAATCAGTTTGATCAGATTATTTTGATTTTATCAGATTATTTTGCAACCCTAGTAGACTGCAATTGGTGCATGCAGATCAACAAATCAATCTGCTGATGGCCTTGCATCAATGCGAATGATTGCAAACAGAAGTATGGGGAGGGCTATTATTTGTTATAAATATAATTACCCATCTTCTTTGTACAACCAGTTAAAGTCACTTCCTTTACACAATGCCCTGTAATGGCAATCCAAATTTTAAAAATACCAGCAGCCATACCCATCACAATAGTAATGTTTTGTTTTTATTTTTTTAGAGAAAAGGCCAATAATCATACTTGATTAGACTGCGCCTGAAATGGGCCGTACACATCCCTGCAGTGGATGAGAAGGCCTGGAAGGGGATACTGGAAGTCCCCAAAACTCACTATTTCAAATAGAGCTGATTCAAATCTTACTTAACCCCTATAGACTAGCCAAAATATACCCAAGCACCCATAGACCTGCTACAAGTATGGGACCGAGGTTGGAAACTTATACCATGTCTTCTGGTAATGTACACATATACAGAACTTCTGGACTGAGGTCCTAGACTTTATACATACTGGATTCGCCCTATCAAATATCCGCTCCACGGAACAGTGCCTTTACTCATAAGCCATACCAGAGGTTGTTTTACTTACAAATGTTATACTACACAAAAAGGACATCCTATTAACATGGAAAGCCATCAGGCCACCGACACTAGAACGCTGGAAAAAATCTATTAACGATATCTTTTCTCTGCAAAAGATAGGGGTGCCCAGACAAGTATGAGGTTATATGGGGCCAGTGGCTAGAACTGCCTGAGACAGAGGTAAATCTGGACTGAGCTCTCATGTGCACTAGCGTAGGAGGTAAATGGACCAATCCTTGTCCCGGTAACAGTGAGGAATACACGTACACCCTTTCTTGGTGGGATTGTAATATTGTATTGTGCGGATACCAAAGGTGCAATTGTTGTATGTATGTCATAATGTAAGACATATGTTTTTGTACCTTTTCCAACATTTTTGTACTATGTTGTGAAATGCAAAAATAAAAACCTAAAAAAAAAATCTTCCAATACACAACTCTTAAAGAGGTTGTTCACCTTTAAAGGAATAGTTCAGGGTGAAAATAAAAACAGGGTAAATAGATAGGCTGTGCAAAATAAAAAATGTTTCTAATATAGTTAGTTAGCCAAAAATGTAATGTATAAAGGCTGGAGTGAACAGATGTCTAATAAAACAGCCAGAATCCAACTTCCTGCTTTTCAGCTCTATAACTCTGAGTTAGTCAGCGACTTGAAGGGGGGCCACATGGTACATTTCTGTTCAGTGAGTTTGTAATTGACCCTCAGCATTCAGCTCAGATTCAAAAGCAAACGTTATGACCGATGTGGCCCCCCCTCAAGTCTCTGATTGGTTACTGCCTGGTAGCCAGGGTAACCAGTCAGTGTAAACCAAGAGAGCTGAAAAGCAGGAAGTAGAGTTGTGACTGACTTGTTATACATCAAATCACTCCAGCCTTTATACATTAAATTTTTGGCTAACTAACTATATTAGAAACATGTTTTATTTTGCACAGCCTATTTATTTACCCAGTTTTTATTTTTACACTGAACAATTCCTTTAAGATGTGTTTTAGTATGATGTAGAACGTGAGACAATTTGCAATTGGTTTTCATTTTTAATTATTGAGGTTTTTGAGTTATTTAGCTTTTTATTCAGCAGCTCTCCAGTTTGCATCTTATTCAATCTGGTAACTAGGATCCAAATTACCCTAGCAACCATGCATTGATTTGAATAAGAGACTGCAATATGAATAGGAGAGGGCCTGAATAGAAGGATCAGTTATAAAAAGTAACAATAACAATACATTTGTAGCCTTACAGAGCATTTGTTTTTTTAGAAGGGAGTACGCGACGCCCATTTGAAAGCTGCAAAGAGTCAGGAAAAAAAGGCAAGTAACTAAAAAACTATAAAAAATAAAGAATGAAAACCAATTGAAAAGCTGCTTAGAATGGTCCATTCTATAACATACAAAAAGTTACCTTAAAAGTGAACCACCCCTTTAAGCCAGCGGGTCAGTTTGCCATATTGTCCTGAGAAAATGCTGTGTTACACAAAATGCTGGAACATTTTGTAACAAAATTGATGTTACCCTGAATATACAGGGGCGCTCCGCCAATGAGGCGAGCTGAGCAGCTCACCTCAGGCGGCATCGCCTGAAAGGATTCCAGGGGGGCCAAAAAGCCGCTCCTGCACCCTTAAGAGCCGAATTTCCGGTTTTGAAACCGGAAATTCGGCTGTACTATTGCGAGAGAGCACAATTGCGCTCTTCACAATAGAGTTTCTGCCTCCCCTCCCGACACGTAAGCTGAAGAGCGAGGGCGGCATTGCAGGAGCCGCCTCAGACGGCTTCTTAGACAGAATCGGCGCTGTGAATATATACTGTATATATCCCTTGTGGCCAGGGTCGGACTAGCCTGCCGGAGCACCAGGTAGAAACCCGGTGGTCCCCAGCATTGGTGGGCCCTAGGCCCTCTTATTACATTGGTGGCGCAGTGCATCCTGTGCCAGAGCCAGCCGCTGTGTGAGTACCAGTGGGCCCACTGACTCCCTGCCCACCCGCCTTGCTTGACAGCCAGCCAGTCCGCCCTTCACTCTGCACTCACAAGTGACGCAAGTCACAGTCCTGCAATAGTGGAGGGGACCCGGTCACCTGGACATGACAGCTGGCTTGCTCTTGCGGCATGTGTTGCGTCTGCACGTAGGGACGGACTGGGCCCCCCGAGGGTCACAAGCTCGTAGAACACAGTGTGCATGCACACGGCAGCAGAGAGCAGTGATGGGGGGGCCTGGGGGGGACCTGAAACTGTAGCCACGGTGGGCCTCCGTCCCCCCAGTCTGACCCTGCTTGTGGCAAACAAGAGAATTCATTACTAGTACAAAGTGGGGATATAGAGCTCTGTATGATGAGCCCTTCTGTGTTGTTCTTGTGCATTATTAAATAGTTCAGTATGTTTTGGTATTAACTGGGTGGTAGAGGGGGGCACATTAGGGGAAATTTAGGCAATTAAGGATTCAAAGTGCACCATTTTTTGCCCACAATGCACTGGCAGCAAGTTTGTGTCTCACAACCCACCGTGGCAAAAGCTGGAGTTCCTGCCAGGTTCAAGGTGGCAATAAATCCAGGGATCCCAATTGTTAATAGGTCTAGTTGTGCACTTCATCATAAGAGGCAGCATGGGGACACTGACAACTATGCAGAACTGTATATTTGGACATAAATACTAAGGATGCACAGAATCCACTATTTTGGATTCAGCCGAACCCCCCGAATCCTTCGCTTAAAATTCAACCAAATACCGAACTGAATACTATTTTGCATATGAAAATTAGGGGTGGGAAGGGGAAACATTTTTTACTTCCTTGTTTTGTGGCAAAAAGTCATGCAATTTCCCTCCTGCCCCTAATTTGCATATGCAAATTAGGTTTCTGATTCGGTTCGGCCGGGCAGAAGGATTCGGTTGTATCCGAATCCTGCTGAAAAAGGAAGAATCCTGGATTTGGTGCATCCCTAATAAATACCTTAGACTGGGCATCTGTCATACCAAAGTTTCCTACATCAGATGTGTGGACTAATAGAGCCTGCACTTCAGCTGGGGAAACAATAACTATTTTGGCCAGAATATTCTCCCAGCAAGTGCAATGCTACATGCCTTTTCTTCACACCGGCAATGACATATGGGGTAGAGGCAGGTCCAAAAGGTGGCAGGTAGTGCTGTAGTGGGGTGGAGTTGTGACATTGCAGGGGTGGAGTAGTGATGTTGCAGTTCAGAGGTGGCTGGGGGTCAAATAAATAGGAATTACTAATTTACAGACAGCTACGTTGCTGGTAAATTTGTAATACTGGCCCTGGCATAGGCTGTTATTTTACTGGCCAGAGAGGGCCCTGCCAATGCATGTTTTGTAAGATCAAGGGAGGAGTTGTTGACAATCTTACATCACACAAACGCACATAATGAGCGAGCAGGGCACTCGAGTATGGCCATCTGAACCGGGGCATCATATCACAGGTTAGGAGCATTTTCTGGCCAAAATATTATTGTTTCCCCCAGCCAGAGTGCAGGCTCTAGTAGCCCAAACCTCCAGTGGGGAAATATATTGTGCTATAATAAGTGCCTTTTAATGAACAACGTCACCATGTGCTCTCCATAGGGTATATCAGCCAATTTCAATTCATGTCTCACAGACCCTGTAAGATATGTGGAAAAATATAAAAGTATAATCCAATAATACATTGTTAAACTTTGAGAAAGTGTATTTGAAGAATTAAAATAAAGAGAAATAAAAAAAATCACCTTCTAGAGGAAGAACTTAGTTAGTCTTCATCTGCAGTAACACACCTTTGACCTTTGACCTTGATCCTTACCCCTTTTTTGTTTCTGTCTCCTCTTAATAGATTGTAAGCTCTTTAGGCAGGGACCTCATTCCAACAGTGTATTGAATCAATTAAGCACTTAAAGGGCAAGTCAACCCCAAAACAAAAATGTACCTAATACTGTATATAGGCATACTGTATATATAGGAATATATATATATATATATAGGCATATATAGACATAAGGTGCACACCATAGACAGTTGTTTCACTTGGGTGCCTGAGCTAAGAAATAACACAAGCAATGCAGAAGAACGGCACTCACAGGACTTGCTGAATCAATCTTCCAAGGGTTTATTTTGCTCAACGTTTCGATCCCCCACAGGGACCTTCGTCAGGAATCAAACAGTGCATGTGCATGTCCTAAATAAAGCCTTTTTAATTCATCAAGATTTGAGCTACTGCTTTACTTGGACATGGGCCTCACTTCCCCTTGGATTTTTGTATAAAGAAAAAATTGATGGGACCTGTTATCCAGAACGCTTGAGACTGGGGGTTTTTTTTTGGATACGGGATATTTCCGTAATTTGGATCTAAATGCCTTAAGTCTACTACAAAGTCACTTAAACATTAAATAATTATAAAGTATGTCCTTTTTTACAGAGAAAAAGGAAATCATTTTTAAAAATTACAATTATTTACTTATTATGGAGTCTATGGGAGATGGCCTTCCTGTAATTCAGAGCTTCCCGTATTTCCCGTGTTTTCAGATATAGGATATATATTTAGTATATTGTGAGTCATTCCCTACGCTAAAGCAACAGACAACACCCTATAAAAGAATTGGGGGAGCTACTAGTTTCAAATCCTGGGTTTTAAGCAACTTTTTTTTGGTTTATGTACAGTGAAATACTCAGTGCCCTATTGCTTACTTTTGATTAAATGTAGGGGGAATTCATTATAGTGTTTACCGGGGTAGTGGCAATAGTATATTGTATAGAATAATTGTAGGATTAAATAGGTTTATTTAGGCATCTTCAATGTCAATGGGCTATGGTGCCCTGATGCTAGTACAGAAGCCCAAAACAAACGTATTTAGCCAGAATATTTGACTTTCTTCTTTAATGATCAAAGGCATTTCATATCTCTGTGGCTTGTTTCAAGCTACTTAAAGGGGTTATTCACCTTTGAGTTGACTTTTAGTATGATTTAGAGAGTAATATTCCGAGACAATATGCAATTGTTTTTCATTTTTTATTATTTGTGTTTTTTGAGTTATTTAGCTTTTTATTCAGCAGCTCTCCTGTTTGCAAATTTCAGCAATCTTGTTGCTAGGGTCCAAATTACCCTAGCAACCATGAACTGATTACACTGAACAAGGAGAGGGCCTGAATAGAAAGATGAATACCATAATAATAATAATAATAATAATAATAATAATAATAATAATAATAATAATAATTAAAAGTAGCAATAAGAATAAATGTGTAGCCTTACAGAGCATTTGTATTTTAGATGGGGGCCAGGGATAATCCCCATTTGAAAGCTGGAAAGAATCAGAAGAAAAAGGCAAACCATTAAAAAATTATAAATACTGAAGACCAATAGTAAAGTTGCTTAGAATTGGCTATAACATACTAAAAGTTAACTTAAAGGTGAATCACTATTTGAAAGCAAAAAAGCGAAAACTTAGACACAATCATATGAAAAATGTATTATCTGGATAAGCAGCTCATTACATTAAGGGTTTTCTGTTGCATTTCAAATGCATCTTTACCCTCCAGCCACTTTTCTTTCTCTTTATTCAAAGACGCAGAGATAAAGTGTTCTGCACTAACCTTCTTATTTTCCACCTTCAGCTGTAATCCAGAAATGCAGCCTGTGGGTGCTGGCAGTAGCATGCAGTGTTCTTGAACGTGGCCAGATGTAAGTTTAATAGTTGATCGTTCATGAACCAGCTCATCAGTGGAGAGTGTTATAACAACCTCTAATATTGTATGTAACGAGTGTAACTCTGGCTTTAATACTGAGATTTGTTGAGCTGGACAAACAGTAAATCACTCCAAATTTCTTTGGTTCATCTGAACAAGCTGAGCTGCTGCTAGAACAGGCAATGTGTTTGTGAAACTCTGCTGAATGGACTTTACATACAACAGCGGGCTCACATGTGTTGGCTCTGCAGTAATTCCCAGCACCTACTGCTCAGTTGTCAGGAGGTCACCCCTAGTTATTAGGGAGAAAAGGCAAGTGGTACATAGATGTCTGAGCTGATGGAATTCTTACTGCAGGTTCTTTAATGCTATGGCACAACACAAAGTCTGATGCCCAGGATTTTTCCAGGGAAAGTACATTTAACCACTGACAACCCTTGCCAATATATTGTATTGGAAATCCATTGTATGTGATACATCAAATTATTTCAATATGGCAATATAGCAGCTGAATTCCAATGTCCAGTGACTGTCCTAAGCATCACACTGGGGTAAGATATGTAGCATGCTTGCAATATACAGGGATGGGAAGCAGCTACCAGTAGGTTATGATGTTTTTTCATTCTTAGACATTACACATCTTTTCCTGACTCTTTTTTTCCTGTATTCTTGTTAAGATCTGGCACCCTCCCTGTGTATTTGAAGCATATGTTTTGAGTGCTTCAGCACTGATGTATTGTACAGGTATGGGGTACGTTATCCGGAAAAACCATTATCCAGAAAGCTTCAAATAACAGGAGGGCCATCAAATACAGATATGGGACCTGTTATCCGGAAACCCGGTATGTAGAAATCTCTGAAATACGGAAAGACTGTCTCCCATAGATTCCATTTTATACAGATAATCCAAATTTTTCAAAATAATTTCCTTTTTCTCTGTAATAATAAAACAGTATCTTGTACTTGATCCAAACTATGATATAATTAAGCCTTACTGGAAGCAAAATAAGCCTATTGGGTTTATTTAATGTTTATATGATTTTCTAGTAGAGTTAAAGGAGAAGTCAACCCATTAAGAAAAAAACCCGTACCCCCCACCCCATTGAGACCCCCCCTCCCTCCTCCCCCCAGCCTAACTGCCCCTCCCCGGGGAAATGCCCCATACTTTATACTTACCCCTAGGCGCAGTTCCACGCAGCCATCTTCCGGGTCTTCGTGTCTTCTTCCGGTGCTTCGCCAATTTTTGCGAGTTTCGGTGCATCTGCAGGTGTCGCAAACCAGCAAATTGTTTCAACTGCACATGCGCCAACATGCCGATCTCCCACTCAGCTTGCCGAAGACCCAGAAGATGGCTGCGTGGAACTTCGATGCCAGAATCTGCGCCGAGAGGTAAGTATAAAGTATGGGTCATTTCCCTATGGGAGGCAGTTAGGCTGGGGGAGGAGGGAGGGGGGTATCAATGGGGTTGGGGTACGGATTTTTTCTTAATGGGTTGACTTCTCCTTTAAGGTATAAAGATCCAAATTATGGAAAGATCCATTATCCGGAAAACCCCAGGTTCCAAGCATTCTGAATAACATATCCCATACCTGTAATCAAATTTTTTAAAATGATTTCCTTTTTTCTCTGTTATAATAAAACAGTACCTTGTACTAGATCCCAACTAAGATTTCATTAATCCTTACTGTTGGGTTTAATGATTAAATGATGTGTTAGTAGACTTCAGGTATGGGGATCCAAATTACCATATATTTGGAAAACTCCGGGTCCTGATCATTCTGGATAACAAGTTCCAAACCTGTATATATTTCCTTTCAAGGAATTTAGAGTTTAGATCTACATTGCCCTAAAAAAAGCAAATCCATCTATGAAAGGCAGTTTAAAAAGGAACAATAGGGCCTAAATAGTCTATAATGACCAGTAGAAGCAGTAGGAAAAAAGGTCCCTTTACATTGTATAGCACTACTTGTGTACATTTAATAGTAGAGACAGGGGAACAAACACTGCATCAAATAAAATATCCATTTACACAGTTATAAAATCAAGTGCCATGTACAGAGGAGGCTTGGTCCCTGTGTCATTTAGCTTAGAATACATGGTAAATAACATTGATAATAGAATCAGATCCTTTGAGCTCAGCTTTTACACAACCCTCCGATTAGTAGTAGATCAACCTCACCAGACAGGCATCAGTCACACCTAATAGTATGATATGGAGTATGATATGGAGTATGATATGGAGTATGATATGAATTATGATATGGAGTATGATATTGAGTATGATATGAAGTATGATATGGAATATGATATGAAGTATGATATGGAGTATTATATGGAGTATGATATGAATTATGATATGGAGTATGATATGAAGTATGATATGAAGTATGATATGAAGTATGATATGAAGTATGATATGGAGTATGATATGGAGTGTGATATGAAGTGTGATATGGAGTATGATATGGAGTATGATATGAAGTATGATATGAAGTATGATATGAAGTATGATATGGAGTATGATATGAAGTATGATATGAAGTATGATATGGAGTATTATATGGAGTATGATATGAAGTATGATATGGAGTATGATATGAAGTATGATATGAAGTATGATATGGAGTATGATATGAAGTATGATATGAAGTATGATATGGAATATGATATGGAGTATGATATGGAGTATGATATGAAGTATTATATGGAGTATGATATGAAGTATGATATGGAGTATGATATGAAATATGATATGGAGTATTATATGGAGTATGATATGGAGTATGATATGAAGTATGATATGGAGTATGATATCGAGTATGCTATGGAGTCATCAGCTGTTATCATAATTCATTAAAACAAAATGTTGACGAAATTGTGAATTTTTAACGGTTACACAGAACAGAGTGTGGTTCTCAAGCTCAGTGAAAGTGAAGACAAGGATGAGTTTCAGTTTAATTTATTGTTTTACACTAACAGAAAAAAACATCTACAGCAGCAAAACACATTCATATGTCCACTTTACTGACTTCCGAATAGGTTGTTGCCAATTTTGTTGTTTTCACTTGCCTGAAAAGAAAAAGAGAAGCGAAACAGGTTGTTTGACCCACATTAGGACCTTTTTTTGAGGAAGATACAAAATTGCTGCAGTAGGGCCAGAAGTACAGCTTTGTGCAAAGACATAAGTTATGGCACAATCAGGTCTCCTACCAGACTTCAGATACTGTATATGAGTGCTACAAGCAGACAGTCTGCAGTGTGTATGAGCCCTTACAAACCTATAGCAGGTTTTTCCTAGGGAGAGTGTCATCAGTTGCTTGTTGGATTTTTCTCTATTTATTCATTTTATATATGGGTACTTTAATTTCCAATATTTTAAACAGAGAGAGAGAGAGAGAGAGAGAGAGAGAGAGAGAGAGAGATGATAGATAGATAGATAGATAGATAGATAGATAGATAGATAGATAGATAGATAGATAGATGATAAATTAACACAAATGTATGTCGCCACATACTTATGCAAATTTTCTGCTTCTTCAATAGTCTCTGGGAGTGCCCTTCCCCTGGTTTCTGGGAGAAAGTACACAAGGATGCCAGAAACAGTTGCAAGTACAGCTATGAAGACAAAACAAATAAAGACCATAAAGGGGTGGTATTATTTTATTATTATTTACTAAGCTCGAGTGAATAGTTCGAATGAAAAAATATTCGATTTTCAAAGTAATTTTTTGGGTACTTCTACCATCGAATTGGTCAATTTCGATCGAATCGAATGATTTGAACGATTCGAAGTAAAAATCGTTCGACCTTAAAAAAAAAAAAAAAATTCGACTTCATACTTCGCCAGATTAAAGCTACCAAAGACCGATGTTAGCCTATGGGGACCTTCCCCAGCACTTTTCTAAGTTTTTTTTGGTCGAATTAAAATTCTTCGATCGTTCGCTTAAAATCGTTCGAATCATTCGATCGAAGCTTTTGCGCTAAAATCCTTTGCATACGATATTTAAATTCGAAGGATTTTACTTCGAGGGTCGAATTCGAGGGTTTTTTAACCCTCGAAATTCGACCCTTAGTAAATCTGCCCCTAAATGATGGTCACATTGATGATGATGGTCACATTGCCCATTGATATACAATATTCATGTACAGTATTTTATTCTATTATTCTATGAATAAGGTCAACCTACATTTGAGCAATATTTTAATAATATGCAGACTGCATCTCTCATTAAGAGCACTTACCTAACCTCTGCTAACACCCATATTATGATTACATGTTTAACTAATATATAGGGAATAATGGACCTCCTATTGTAATAGATAAGGATATTATAAGTCATTGAGGAATTGAATTTCTAATATTCTTATATTTTACAACATTATTTATTACACACATTTCAGTGAGTCATATGACACAAATTACTCAAAATCACTAAGAACCGATCATAACAGATGACATCTATAGGTGATTACTATGCACTGCACACTGTTTCTGAGTATATAAGTTATGCCTATAGTATAGGATCTGTTATCCAGAAACCCATTATCCAGAAAGCTCCGTATGTCTCCCATAGACTCCATTTTATCCAAATAATCCAATTTTTAAAAATAATTTCCTTTTTCTCTGTAATAATAAAACAATACATTGTACTTGATCCAAACTAAGATATAATTAATCATTATTGAAGGCAAATCCAGCCTATTGGTTTTTTTAACCTTTACATGATTTTCTAATAGACTTAGGGTATGAAGATCCAAATTACAGAAAGACCCGATTTTCAAATACCCCCAGGTCCTGAGCATTCTGGATAACATGTCCCATACCTGTACTATGTTGTATCATCTATTGAAACTTATATATATATATATATATATATATATATATATATATATATATATATATATATATATATATATATATATATATATATATATATACAGAATATATATTGTATTCATTCCCTATATTATGAAGTCTTGTATTCCTTTAGTTATTGACTTACCAAATACAATAAGTGGTAGATCTTGCCAAATATCAGCTAATCGGTAAACAATAAAGGGCGTAATGACACCACCAAGATCACACAGTGATGAGCAAACCATTATGCCGAGATTCCTGTAGGAGGAAGAAACTTAAATATGATGGTATCAAGATAAAGTTTATGGAAATAAATCACCCACCATTAGGAGTTGTATTAACTAACACTTTTGCCAGTTTTGGATGTCCTATGTCTAGTGGGATAGGGAGATATGGGGACACCCATTATTAAGAAACTTCATTATAAGCAAATAATTCTATTTGTTTTTATAATTATTTTCTTTTTTCTGATAATAAAAACAGTTATTTATACTTGATCCTGCCAAGGTTAAGATAAATTCATTTTGGTGGTGATTTATCAAAGGTCGAATTTTTTTTTTTTTTTTATACCTTGATTGAACTCGAATGGTTTCTAATTTAAGAAAAAACTTGAATGGAAAAAATTCCAATCAGCGAGTTTTTGGTTAACAGCCTGTAAACTCGAATTGATCAAGTTTTCAGCTGGAAAAAACTGGAATCAATCGTATTGAGTTTTCAGGCAGATCATGAAGGCTATTAACATCTTCAAATGGTTCAAGGGACCTCTTACATGACCTTGGCAGGTTTAAGATGGTGTATTTTTGGATTGGAGCTATTTCCAGGGTGGGGGTATAATAAATCTCGAGAAATGTGTGATTTTTTAGAAAAAACTCAAAACATTAGTTTATTTTAACCTGAAAATTTGATTTTTGACCAAACAAAAACCCTAGAAAATTTAAAATTTTGTGGAAAACACAACTTTTGCCGTACGAGGTACTTACCTTATAAAGGTTGGATAGAGCTCTGCATTAACCAAACAAACCATTTCATATGAAAGGGTAATTCCCATTCTGCTCACACAGGAGAGTGTAACTATCAACCAGGATAATCCTGGGAAGATATAAACAGAAATAATAGAAATAAGGGTTATACAGAGCGGAAGAGAACCTACTTTTGCAAGGGACCAATTAGCAACAATTATATCCCACTAGGGATAGGATACAAATACAGTAAATAAAAAGTATATATTTGGTTCCCAATAATTTATTACAGTTAAACAAATTTTTATTGTGTTTTACATAAACAAACAAGATTATAGCAGAAGTCCAGCAATGGACTGATATACAATTATTTACAGCTTAGGGTGTACATGGAATGGAAGAGCATCCGGCTATAATTAAATGGTGGCGACACCATCTCAATAATTTAATAATAAATCCTTTTGAAAAAGTGTCTGGCCAAAGCTTTGTTAAGACACTATTGACAGTATTACTAAATTATTAAGAACCCAGCACATACGTTTTCTTTTTAAGATATAAACAGAGGTAATGAAATTAAAATGCTGGTGCTTATAGATTCAATTGTAAAGCAAAATAGTATTTTTGAATTTGTCTGGACATCCACACATGATATATGTCAATTTGTGGCTTGGAAGAATGTTATTGATGATTTTTATCCAGAATGCGAAGGTAGAAGGTTCTAGGGCTTTCCATGTAAGCAAAATAGATTTTTAGTATAAAAGTTGCTGTAGACACAATCTGTCACTGAATGAAAGAGTGAGCCCCTCAATATGATAAAAGACCCTAATTTAAAGGGCAACAGCATGGCCAGTAATTGAAAAATTAATACTGTCTAAAACATCAACTTCCGAAGACTTTTGGGGAATAGCTCCAGCAATTCTAGAGATAAACGTTATTATCCCTGGGAATATTTGTTATTCATCTAAATAGGATACAAAAGGGGTGGCACTGGACCTTGGGCAGGTCAGTGACATCAGGGGTGGGACTATGACACAGCAGTTGGTGATAGGGTTGCCACCTTTTAAAAAAAAAATTACCGGCCACTGGTGGGGGCCGAAAATAAAGGGGCGGGACATGATGCAGAAAGGGGCGGAGCTGAGGAAGGGCACCTCAAAAGGGGCGGGGCCACGGGGACAGCATCACAAAAGGGGCAGGGCCACCGCCCGAAGCCGACGAAGTTTTCATCGGCGGGCAGGGGATTTTGTAAATGGTATTACAAATTACCGGCAGCTACATTGCCGGTAAATTTGTAATACCGGCCCCGGCCCTGTCAGGTGTTTTACCGGCTAGGCCGGTAAAATACCGGCCGGGTGGCAACCTTAGTTAGTGATTGGCTGATCATTCACTTCACAGTTCTGTCTGGATTTCTTAATTTAGAGATCGACACGGGCAGTTCAGCATGAAAATTTTTTGTTGATCTTCTGTTCTCTATTAAGAACCTGGGCCAGAAATAGTTGTATGCAGAAGAAGCATGTGCCAAGAGTGGAATGGGCACTAGGACCCTAGGCACATACCTCTGAAGCCTCCTCTTAAGCTGGCCCTGTGAATCAGGATCAGTGAGTAGGCAAGGGGTTCACAACAGGGAGACAGAAAGATTAACAGTGGTGTAGGGGGGATCTGTGGCTGGTTGATTGCAGCTGATGGCAGTTGCTTGTCTTGAATGCCCCTTCTCTGTTATGAACATACCCGTTACACAAGTTAGAAACAATTAAAACCATTGTGTTACCCAGCACTTCAACTTACTATGTGGAATAAAAGTCGTAATTAGACAAGCAACTCCAGTTATGATGCAGCCCACTAACCACGGCCAACGCCGGCCAACGCGATCCACCGTGCATATTATTATTATTGCAGAAGGAAATTCAACCAGGGCAGAGATGAAGAAGTCCAAATAAATGTTATCACCAGTAGATCCCATGTGCATGATTAAGCCTTGATAGACTACAGCACAGGTGAACCTTTAAAGAAAAACAGTTGCTTGACATTTATGTACAACACCACAACTCTCTTAGACAGAGCCTGTAATAGGAAACAATATTAAAATATTAAAATATGACAGTGACATGTCATTGTAACAGGTGCATGAATTGGGGCAATAAAGCATATTAACCTACCTTAAAGTGGAAGGAAACCAAGTCGGCGCAAACCCCCCACCCCCCCTCCCGTTTGTTGCCCACCCTCCCTCCTCCCCCCCTCCCGCCTACCCGTCCCGCTGGGCAAATGCCCCTAACTTGTTACTTACCCTTCTGCGCAGGTCCAGTCCAGGGAGTTCACAGACGACATCTTCTTCAACGCGATCTTCTTCCTGCTGTGAACGGCGTTTTGGCGCATGCACAGTAGGAGCATTTCGCCGGTACGGATCTACTGCGCATGCGCCAAAAGTCACGCGCATGCGCAGTAGATCGTACCGGCGAAATGATCCTACTGCGCATGCGCCGTTCAAAGCAGGAAGAAGATCGCGTGGAAGAAGATGTCGTCGGTGAACTCCCTGGACGGACCTGCGCAGAAGGGTAAGTAACAAGTTAGGGCATTTGCCCAGCGGGACGGGTAGGCCAGGGGGGAGGAGGGAGGGTGGGCAACAAACGGGAGGGGGGTGGGGGGTTTGCGCTGACTAGGTTTCCTTCCCCTTTAAGGCTATAGCCAAACAAGTCAGATCTTGGCATGCACAGGGGGAGAATCCGCTCCTCCACTGCAGCACTTCTGCCCAATGTGCCTGTACCCATAAACATAACCTCTGCTCAGGTACAGGCAAACATGTCAGATTTCAGCGTGAAATGCAAAATCCCACGTTTCGGCACTGACATCCACCGCATCTGCCTGCACCGGAGCAGAGGTTCCACATCGGACAGAAGGGAAGAAGCGGAGAAGCTGATTCTTGGCCTGTGTTTCTCTGATCCGATTCATCTGGCTCTAGCCTTAAGGAATAGTACCAAAAAAATGAAAGTGTTTTAAAGTAATTAAAATATAATGTACTCTTGCCCTGCACTGGTAAAATGTTGTGTTTGTTTAAAAAAAAAACAACTATAGTTTATATAAACAAGCTGCTGTGTAGCCATGGGGGCAGCCATTCAAGCTGAAAAATGAGAAAAGGATAAGTTTACATAGCAGATAACAGCAGTGGCGGAACTAACAGGGGAGCAGAGGGTACGATTGGACCAGGGCCCGCACCCCCTCTGGCCCCCCTGGAAGCCAGTGCACTGATGAAGCCGGTCAGAATATCGCGTACGGAGGGGTTGGGGGGGTTCCGCACCCGGGCCCACCCCCCGCTAGTTACGTTACTGGATAACGGATAAGCTCTGTAGAATACTATTGCATTCTTTAATTAAAAACTTTTTTAATATAAACATTTACCAGTGCAGTGCAAAGGTATATTATATTTTAATTACTTTAAAACACTCTCATTTTTGTAAGTAACGTTCCTTTAAAGGGGATCTAAACACTGCTGCACTGCACTGTTCAACCACACTTTACTCAGCTGTTGCTGGACTACAAATCCCAGAATAATGTAGCTATACATAGCTAAACAATGTGCTATAAGGGCATTTCTACTAGCAAGCATGTCCTTTTTTCCAAGTGTGATTACAGTGTAATAAAATTATTTTAAAAAGCCATAATAATCTCTGTATGTAAGATAATAGGAAAATGCCTGGCATAGTGTTGATAATTAACATTTTATTGAATCTATACTGAAGATTATGGTCCGTAAAAATCTCGATGCATCGAATTAAATGTTTGTCATCATCTATGGAACACTAGGGGGCACATAGGGACAGCCTTATGGTTGTGTTTAGAATTTTTAATTATTTAGCTTATTGTTCAACTCTCCAGTTTGGAATCTCAGCATCTATCTGAATAGGAGAGAGTCTGAATGGAATGATAATTAATAAAAAGTAACAATAACAATAGTTTTTTGGATGCCGGGTCAGTAACCACCATTTCAAAAGAATCAGAAGAAGAAAGCAAATTGTTCAAAAACTGTACAAAATAAAAATGAGGCCTATTAAAAAGTTGCTAAGAATTGACCATTTTATAACATACTAGAAGTTAACTTAAGATTGAACTGCCCCTTTAAGGACAAAATGTGGCATTTTCTGTATCAATGTTTTTCTAAAACATGCCAAAATGCCAGTTATTAGCACTGTGGAGTGTCCAAATGTTTTCATGCTCCTTAAAGGGGTTGTTCAACTTCCAATTAACTTTTAGTATAATGTAGAGAGTGATATTCTGAGACAATTTGCAATTGGGTTTCATTTTTAATTATTTTTGGTTTTTGAGTTATTTGGCTTTTTAAATAGCAGCTCTCCTATTTGCAATTTCAGCAAATTTCCCTAGCAACAATGCATTAATATTAAAATTGAATATGAAAGGGCCTGAAGAGAAAGATGAGCAATAAAAGTAGCAATAACAAGAAATCTGTAGCCTTACAGAACATTTGTTTTTTAGCTGGAAAGAGCCAGAAGAATAAGGCAAATAATTTAAAAATTTAAAAAAAATGGAGACCAATTGAAAAGTTGCTTAGAATTAGCCATTCTATGACATACTAAAGGTTAACTTAAAGGTGAACCACACCTTAAAAGCTGTTATTGCTGCAAATGGTTGCTATACACAATATTGTAATGGGGTTGAATACATGAGCACCACAAGTCAAGTATGATAGGAGATGAGTGCCCAAAAATAAACATGGTGGTGGCATAAGTTTCACATCATGTTCAGTGCTATGGATGGCTATCTTTCAATACCTTTCACATACCTATTAATTCTTCTCTTTAATATTTGTTGTTTTTTTTTTTACTTTCAAACATATTGACTCTCATGTAACATGATGCAACATGATGAGATGTGTAAACAGCTAGAGATTAAAGAGAAAAAGGGACATACCTGTAGGTAGAGTTGCTACCTTTCCTTGAAAAAATATTGGCCCTTCAGTCAGGTGGCAACCCTACCAACCAGGGCCGGGCCAGGCCTGCTGGGTGCCCTAGGCAACCCGGCCGGCAAGCCCCACCCCGGAAAGCCCCAACCCCTGGCTCGCGATGGAGAGTGAAAAGACAGACGGCCAGGAAGGGGTGAGTGACGGAGGGAGGGGACAGCAACGGAGGGGAGGGTGAGCAGCAAGATAGGGGAGGGTGTCAAGAGGGAAATATTAAGACTTAGAGGTGCGGACTATGGGTAGGCAGAAGAAGACAGTTTTAAAGGTAGCTGCCCAGCACTCCTTATTATTGCACCCTAGACAGCTGCCACTTCTGCCCACCCCTAGTTCCGGCCCTGATACCAACAGGATAAGTTTTCCTGGTTTATAACCAGACTCCGACTTGAAGCAAGGCCACAAAGGCCCAGGCCTAGGGCAGTATAAATTAAGGGGTGGCATGCCACCCAGCCGCACAGAAAATGTTGTAATATTTAACACAGGGTTCAGTTAAGATTCTATAACCACCTGGAGTTAAAAGGGCAGTATATCCATTTGTTCAACATGAGATTAATGGATAGGGCTTGCGCTGAACATACTTTTTGCCTGTTGTTTTATTCACAAAAAATATAGTTGTTATTTCTTGGGGTGGACTTGGAGTAGCTTCCGTTTTCCTGTTTGTGCTATGTTCATTACAAAACCCTATTCATTGAACTTATTTGCAACAAGGGGGGATACTGCTACTTAGAGTTTTTCGGTGTAAGGTGATATGCAGAGCCAAGGTCAAAAAGTGTTGTAAACCATCAGAATGCCTAATGGAAGATTCCTGTCCTCTTTGTGTGCTGGTACATTTGTAATCCTTTCATTTCGAACATTTATGCAATGTAACATGCAAATAATACGACTTACCATATGTACATGAGAATCAAAGTGTGCTTCCTGATCTGAGGTGTCCTGACCAAGTCCAAGAAAGACGGAACTTGCTTTTCACAGACTTCTTCATCAGCCGTTAGACTCTGTGAATGAATACATTTGTTTATGGAGGTGTTTGTATTATTAAAACTATTAGATAGCTATTGATACCCGGCCACTGATCAGTTGCATATGTTCTGCATAACCACAGATCTGTACAGGTTGATCAGTATGTGGTTGACTAATTCTTACGGTATGAGGAGAGAGAGAGTGTGTGAGTGTATCTAGGAACCAGTGCAGCAGTAGGTGCTCTGATAATATACTAAATTTATATATTAAAAAAAAGTATTTGATGTCAAATCCTGGAAATAATCCAGAAAGTGTGTTTTCTGTTACCTCTAAAAAGTCTGGTACCGTTTTCCCATTTTTTTTGGCAATTGTGTGGATGATGACTTTGGCTTCTGCCTTTCGATTTTGGGTGATGAGCCAGCGGGGTGACTCTGGAATACACCTGGGAAAATGAATTATTGATAATAAATCCATTGCACTTACATAGCACATAATCTGATACAATCTTTGTATCAGCCCACAAATCAAGTGCTGGAACTGTTATAGATATTCTTTATATCGTTTATTCATTTTTATGTTGAAAAACACAGGCGTCATTAGTCATTTTAGCTTTATATTGTGTTACAATATAGGTAATAATAATAGGTACATCCATTATTTTGGATTCGGCCGAACCCCCGAATCCTTTGTGAAAGATTAGGCCAAATACCGAACCGAATCCGCATATGCAAATTAGGGGTGGGAAGGGAAAAAAATTTACTTCCTTGTTTTCTGACAAAAAATCACGTGATTTCCCTTGTGTTTGGTTGCTTGCAAGTGACTGTACAATTTGAGTCTAATACTGCAAAATGTGACTTTTACATTGTGAATAAGGATACTTCTATACTTGGAAGGGATCTCTTTGCTGCATTAAACTAATTAAAATTAGTTGATGGTCTCATTACTAAAGCACCGGTGCCTGCCACACAGCCAGTGTCTAAAATTTCACCACAAAGCAACACTTCACTGGGCTGTGCAAAGAACGTTGTACACAAAGTTAAGTTGAGATCAGATGTAAAATCAGTACCATTTTCTGATTCAGCATGGGAAAAACTTGATATTGATATTGTCGGTCCTTTTACAGATGCTCCTATAGACTGCAGATTTTCTATAACCTTGATAGACTATTACAGTAAATGGACAGAAATTGCAATTGTTTCTCATATAACATCAGCTACAGTAATAACATTTCTGTCTACAGTTTCAGCAGAGAAGGTAATCCAAAGGAGTTAATATCAGACAACGGACCACAGTTTGTCTCATATGAGTTTGAATCCTTTCTGAGAGAGAGGAATGTTGTGCATAGGAAATCTTTGGTGCATTACCCACCAGCAAATGGAGAAATTGAGCGATTAACAGAAGTCTGAAAGAAGCACTACAGACAGCAAATCTTACTGGGAAATCTTGGAAAGTATTTACAACAGAGTTCCTACATAACTACAGAGCAACACGCCATGCAACAACCCAATCATCTCCAGCTGAATTATTACATGGCAGACAGATGCGCACTAAGTTACATGTTGCAGATATCAAACTTAATGACAAAATAATGTGCCTACAAAATCATCTACTGCTCCAATTGATGAAGGACATTTTCCTACTCCTGATGTCAACTGCAATAGGTCTGAGGTAGGTGAACCTATAAGGCGTACTGAGAGAATCAGAAAACTACCTGCATGGACCCAGGACTATGTGATGTGAATAATGTATAGTATTGCTTTAAGATGCATTGTTGTTGTTTATTACATTTGCCTAAATGCTTTCCTACTTTAGGGGGAATATGTGGTATTTATGCAAATGGCCTGTACATGTCACCGTGCTCATACTTATACTGTGCATACTTCCTGGTAGCTTAAACGTGAAAGTGAAAGTTACTGTTGTGTAATGCCTGCATGACTCTGCTAATAAAGCACTGTTATACTCTCCTCATCCTCGGCTATCCAAAACATAACAGGATACATAGAAAGAAGGGAATAGTTTGAGCAGAGTGGTTGAAAGTAGAAAAATAAAACAAAATGTGACAGTACATGGTACAAGGGAGAGAAAATGGGAGTTGGAAAAGGGAAAGAAAAGGGGGAAGGCAACTGCAAATATTATTGCACTGCTTGCTTTACTCTGCTGTGTATGCTGAGAAATAGTAAATATTGAGGTCAATGTCAAAGTATTCTTGACAATGCAAATATTCCGGTCGGTGGCAGATTTGCTCCTCTGTGTATGCCTGAAAATAAATTGCAATTATTGGTGCAGTGCCTGTTTCCTTGTGCCGTGCCTTGTACAAAACGCCAACTATTTCTGGGGGGCAATGCTTGTCTGAATGTAATATATATTATAATTACTTAGAGAAGTGTGGAGAACATACCAGATGCAGAGTGCTGCTGCAAGGTGCTTTATTTCTGACTACATACATATACATTGTGTGTATTTAGTCAGAAATAAAGCACCTTGCAGCAGCACTCTGCAACTGGTATGTTCTCCTCACTTCTCTAAGTAATATTAACACTATTGACCAGCGGAAGGTCATAGTGGATAGAAGCACCACGGAATACTTGCTCAGGCAGTGCGACGGAATACCCATAGTTTGACTGTAATATATATTATGTCAGTTGCAAAGCTAAAATGTATCATACCCTGCTTTGCATCACATTACATTCATATATTGATTTGAACAGTAAATTCACAAAAATGCTGCTCAACAAGTCAACTCCATGATGACTGTACCTTAAGAATCATTGGTTTAGGGTATTTTTCATACCAGTAATATGCCAAGAAAAGGAAGTATGGTATTGTGACTGTCATCTGCAACCATCTCCAGTGTGGGAGGACATAGGCCACTCCTGAGAGCAGCAGAAGGCCAACAGTAAATGCAACCTGGTAAAGGATTCCAACTGTCCTTCTGTGTTCCAAACCAACAAACTCTGCAACTGAAACAGAATATGTAATTAATTATAGCACGATGTGTGCATTAATGTAATGTGTATGTCCAGCATAATCATTGGTATCAGGATTAAATGAAAAGATTGCATACAGTGTATATATATATATATATATATATATATATATATATATATATATATATATATATATATATATATATATATATATATATATATATATATATATATATATATATATATAAACCGCTCGGTCGGTGCACAAAGATCACAAAATGGATGCCTAGGTGCTGGAGCATTACATCAATAGTATCAAAACAACAAACAGTCCGCACTCATAGGTCTTTGGTGAAAGAAACAAATGTAGTTTATTCAACGTTTCGGCTCAGCTACATGAGCCATCTTCAGGAAGTCAGGAAGAATAAACATTTTTTATTGCAGAGCTTACAGCCTAATGTTTCGGCCTCATCCGAGGCCTTTCTCAAAGTGAGGCCGAAACGTTAACCTGTAAGCTCTGCAATAAAAACATTTTTATTTAAGTAGTAAGACCTGTGAGTGCGGATCTTCTTGGATTTCTTGTGGATAAAATTATGGATACTGCACCCAGGCATATGAACTTTCTATTAGAGAGTGCCGGCTTTCCTTGGTATTATATATATATATATCTATATATATAGATATATATATCTATATATATATATATATATATATATATATATATATATATATATATCTATATATATATATATATATATATATATATATCTATATATATATATATATATATATATATATCTATATATATATATATATCTATATATATATATATATATATATATATATATATATATATATCTATATATATATATATATATCTATATATATATATATATATATATATATAAATATATATGCTGCAAAAAGATTCCGCACTCTCAGGACTTATAATTATTTAAAAATTATTTTATTGCAAAGAACTAATGTTTTTTGGCAGTGGATAGAGACTATTTGTTTACTCTGCACCCAGGCATATCTATCATCTGTATCGTGAGTGCCAGCAACCTGTGGAACTATCTATATATATATATATATATATATATATATATATATATATATATATATATATATATATATATATATATACTATATATATTATTAGCGTTGCCAGCTCATCCCTTTAATACCAGCCATATATTGAATCCACACAAGAAAAAATCCGGATGCACACCTTTTGTTTGAAATATGTCAAAAATGATTTATTAAGCTCCATACATATAAAAAAGGGCAATGTTTCTGGGCCCTCAGGGGCCTTCACATCCGGCTTGACTAGTTAGCAATTCCCTAAGCAGCACAAATTTGCTAGCGACCGCTTCACCCACTTCAAAACACTTCGCCAGGCGTAAATTTGCCAGGACAGGGCTAATTCCCTAAAATGGGAAGTTGCCACTAGATTCTAGTCATCCCTGTTTTTCTTTCCCTTTCCCATGCAAGGACAAAAGCTTTTAGGACCTCGTTCTAGATATTTCTTTATCAACCAGCTATTTTAGGGCTAGTCCACACGGGGAGATAGCCACGCGTTTGCGGTCGCGGCGACAAAGCGCCGCGACCGGCGCAGGCGACAGTTTTGTATGGGCGCCTATGTAAAAACGCCTGTGCTAACCACACGAGGCGATGCGCTTTTCAACAGTCGCCTGAAAATGCCTCGCCAGGCTTTTTCAGGCGACTGTTGAAAAGCGCATCGCCTCGTGTGGTTAGCACAGGCGTTTTTACATAGGCGCCCATACAAAACTGTCGCCTGCGCCGGTCGCGGCGACTGGCGCGGCGCTTTATCGCCGCAAGCGCAAACGCGTGGCTATCTCCCCGTGTGGAATAGCCCTTATGGGTTAAAAAAAATCTTTATGTGGCATTTCAGCGAAAAAGATGTGAACCAAGACAATGGTTATCCTGCAATAAATCTACCCCAAGACCTATCTATGGAATGTAAATTCTGTAAATAAGTGAACAACCTTGGACAGATAAAGAGAATAATAAAGGAATATCTTTGATTGTGGTGCTTTTGTAGAAGAGTAGTTTGGACTGTACATGGTTCATTGTTTTCCTTCATGTATATAGGAAAATATGTAAATAGGCTGATAGATAAATGCTTCCAACTTTCTACATTTCCTACATTCTTTCTGCAGCTTTCCCCACTTTTTCCTCTGCTTAATAATTAAGGTGGTCATAGATGTAACAATTACAGTCTTTCCTGAGACCATTGGAGCATTTCTTTTCAATACAGATGTGCAGAGCTGAATCATCAGATCAGTGGTGTAACTAAATATTACTGGGCCCCACAGCAAATTATTTTTCAGGCCCACAAAAGGTATAGAGGTTGACCTGTTTTACCAATATTTATTGAAAATGTGTATGAATCAGGGCCTCATGGGGCCCCTTACCTCATGGGCCCCCCTGCAGCCGCAGGGTCTGCTTCCTCTGTAGTTACGCCCCTGCATGGTCAGATATATAGGTAGAAACAATAGAATTCTACCTGTATGTGACAAATCAGCACTAACAATGTCTGATGTTCAGGTGCTTTACTTCTTTCCTGACTAAAAATTTCCAGCCAGCGACATCGCCAAGTCTACAGATAGTCAAGTCTTCTGCTGATATCGGTCGTCTCGTCTCCCAACATACACGCACCAAATATCGTACAAAATTTTTTTTCGTACTATATTATCGGTGCATCTATGGCCACTTTAAACCAAACCAAAATAGAAGAGTCTATAATGCCTGTTACCTGTTTAATGGACTGGGTGCACCTTTATACTTATAAACGGAGGGACATTTTAATGGTTTTAAAGGAAACACAAAGCTTCCATAACTGACTTGCTCCACCCAAATACGTCTGAACTATAACTTTTAGTCTAGCAACATCAGGGCTGGCTTCTTAAAGGGGTTGTTCACTTTTGAGTTAACTTTTTTATGATGTAGAGAAATTTGCAATATCCATTTCATTTAATTTTTTATTATTTGTGGTTTTTGAGTTATTTAGCTTTTTATTCAGCAGCTGAATGGTTGCTAGGATGCAAATTACTCTAGAAACTTTGCATTAATTTTAATAACAGACTTTATTATTTTTGTTTTTTGCATTATGTAGTCTTTTATGATGCAGCACGCCTGGTTGCTATTTAAGCAATCTGGTTGCTAGGGTCCAAATTGCCCTAACACTAAATTAAATAAGAGGCTGGAACATGAATAGGAGAGGGCCTGGATAGAAAGATAGTGAATAAAAAGTAGTCATACCAAATACATTGTAGCCACAAAGAGTAAGAGTTTTCTGGCTGCTGGGGTCGGTGACCCCATTTGAAAGCCAGAAGCAGCAGGCAAATCATTAAAAAACATTTCTTAACAAGTAGAAAAAATATAGAAGGCCAATGGAAAAATTATTTAGAATTGGCCATTCTATTACATACTAAAAGTAGATGTAAAGGTGAACCACCCATTTAATTTAAACAATATAGATATGATCTAAACTACTTACCTAGTATATAGCCTGACAGCCAACACCCTTTGCTGACTAACCCCTGAATAAACCGAAAGATCACAATCAAGGGGTAGTTGGGAGAAAACGCCATCAGTATTCCAAAGATAGCAGTAATTAAGAGAGAAGTCATCAGAAATGGTTTGCGGCCAAATCTAAGGAGAAGAAAAACACAGACAATTGTTCTTTCATATCAGTGAATCAGAACCTGACCTGCATAACCTTACCAGTGATCACAAAATGAGTTAAAAACTTATGATGGCCATGTTTTATATTAAGTAATGCTAGCCAACTTGTTTAGTGGTGCCCTTCCTTTATGAGCTTCCCTCCTGCAGTAATCTGGTCAAAAGAAAAGATACTGCCTATTTAATTTAACCTATCAGTGCACAGGTTTGTACAGGAATGCGATTCATTATTCAGAAACCCGAAAGTTCTGAATTATGGAAAAGCTGTCTCCCATTTTATCCAAATACTCACATATGTAAAAATTATTTCCTTTTTCTCTGTAATAATAAAACAATGGCTTGTACTTATTAATCTTTGATGGAAGCAAAACCAGCCTAGTGGGTTTATTTAATGTTTACACGATTTTCTAGTAGACTTAAGTTGTAAAGATCCAAATTTCAGAAAAATCCTTTATTTGGAAAATCCCAGGTCCCGGGCATTCTGGACAACGGTCCCATAACTGTACTGCTAAAACATCCTCTTTTATACCCTGTCTGCCCAAAGCAATCAAATGACGTTTACCGGGATCCCTGCATAGAAGGGCAGCCTGCCTAAATTTGTTGGGAGTTTCCCCTGTCTGGAGATAACCTCAGATTTAAGAAGCATAGTGAGGTCATCATGCTGCTCAGTTTTTTTAACCCCTGACCCTTCTGCACAAAGATATACCTGTACATCCCCAACACTGCTACCCTCTGAAACCTCTAAAATCACTGTAAAGGACAAATGACCCAAAATGATAAATCAGCTTAGATATTAGCCCCAAAAAGCAGCCAAACTACACAACCTATTTTGTTTCAATGTTTTACTTAATCAGTGAATCCCCAACAGTGTGACCAGGCCCGGACTGGCAATCTGTGGGTTCTGGCAAATGCCAGAGGGGCTGCTGTAAGTTTCCATAGACAGTCACTGTGTATTGGTCTGGTGGGAGTCTGTTTGGGCTGCTGTGTGGCCAGTTTGGGCCTCTGTGTACCTGAAATGCCAGGGCCTATTTTGAATCTCAGTCCAGGCCTGAGTGTGACAAATTCTGTACAGACACTTTAAATGGTGGAAGCCCTATAACGAATCCAGATGTCTTTGTATATACAAAAAAGTGCAGCTCTGGAAGAGCAACAAAGTATAAATTAGATGGGCATGAGGTCAAAGTTTCTGCTGCACCCAAGTTTAGTGGGCTTAATGTAAATCCTCATGAAATTGGCCACTATATGATTGTTTTCCATTTTAATTACAGATGTTCCCAATGTTCCTGGAATTAAGGGGCAGCAATTCGCCCAGCCGCAAGGGCAGTCTGCCTGATTCTGGAGCGCTCAGAGCTCAGCGCTTAGTCCTATGGTAGGGAAAGGATGCGCATACGTGCGATACTATAGGAGGGAGGGGGCACCAGAAGATGCTGGCCTCCAGACACCCTTAGGGGAAATACAGCCCTGCCGGTAAAAAAATATTATTATCTGTAATCAAACACCAGGTTTAAGGGACAACCATCACCAACACTGAAAATGATTACTTCCCCAGCATTTCTATCTGCAGGCAGATCAGTGCACAACAAACCAGTTAATTATTTACACAAAAATTCATTCTCCAAAACACTACTTCTAAAAATAGAAACAAGAAAAATGTTCAGATATAAATTACAGCTATGGCTACTGGAGGTTATGTCCTTATCACTATGCAATCTGGAGTTTGTGCTCAGGGCTTTCCATATGCCTGTATAAAATTATTCTGCAGGAGGATCACTGCTGATCTGAGCATGCCCATGGCCCTGGACTGCAACTCCAAATCTAAATGTACTAGAAATGTGCCAGATGGGCTTTTTTTGAGTGTTAAAGGAGAAAAAAACCCTTAACTGAAAGCTAGTGTCCCTGGAGACCCAACTCCACCTAAACCTCAACAGCTTGCTCCCCCTATATACTTAAAGGAGAAGGAAAGCTACCAAGGCAGTTTATAGTCAATAGATTAACCACAACAGTGCAAGCTAGAATGTAATTTTTGTTCTTTAGAATGCTTTTCCATACCTGAGTTAACAGCTCTAGACACTGTCTCTGTTTGTTTAGGACAGCAGCTGCCATGTTTGCTTGATATAACATCACTTCCTGCCTGATTCTCTCCCTGCTCGCTCATAGCTCTGAGTTCAGATTACAGCAGGGAGGAGAGCACCTATTGCTAATCTGGACATAGGTGATCAGTGTAAGATATTAGCCTGGCTATATAACCCCTGCTCTGCACTGACTCTTATAAGTTAAGTGTGCTTGTTCCTAGGTGCTCAGGTCCCTGTGATTGTTTTTTGACTCCTGTCCGTTGTGTGACTTCCTGGTTTTGACCCTGGCTTGTTCTTGACCTTGGGTTTGCCTCACGATTCTGCTCCTGTTATCTGGTTCTGACACTGCCTGTCTGACTATGTCAGGCTCCTTCTTTACCGGCTCCTTCCCAGAGTATACGTTTGATAGAGTTGCATGCTCCTTTGGAAGTTTCTGGATTCTCATGTGGTAAGTCCTGGCAGCACCTGAGTATCTGAGGGCCAGGCCCAAAGCCAAAGGTGGCTGTTACAGGCAGAGGAGTACATCTAGACAAGGATCCAGTCACTCCCCTGGGGTTTGGGTTTGCCATACACGAAAAAAAGAACAAGTAATAAGACAATATTATTAGTTCACATACCGGTCTGCAATATATCCACTGATGAAGCCGCCAATAAAGAATCCCAAGTTGACGCATGACTGAATCAAATCCAACTTCCAGGAATCGCCACAAACAAGATTAAACTGCAGGAATATTGCATAAAGTAACTTCAACAATCAAGGTTGGTAGGTTAATGCTTCTGTTATAATAAAACAACATATCAAGCAAAGAACAAGAACATGAAAGCCATTCAGTGAGGTCAGATTAGGAAAGAGGCATGTCCCTTTAACCAACGTACTGTATCTATATCTATCTATATATATATATAGATATAGATATTCACAGCTAATGTCCCAAAATAACGTGTTTTCAATTATTCCTCTACTCACAACAATGGGGTATGTGACAGATCGCAGCAGGATTAGTTCTGTGCCTTTTAATGCCTAAATATACCCCTTCTGCCACATTCGCATTTAAGTTTTAGGCCATCCACATTCTGCTGTCCAGGGCCACAAGCAGTTCAGATGAGATGCCAGTGATCCTTGTGCAGATAATAGTTATTAAGTTACATAAAGGGTGTTTTTGCCAAAGGTCAGTTGGCATATTGGTTAAGGAGAATGCCTAACATGGCTCTGTGGATGTGAGTTTGAACCTGTCAACGTTTTTTACAGGTAGATTTTTTGGAAAATCTGTTTTATCATTCTAAATGATTAATTTCTTGAAGTTATAAACTGGTTCGATCAGTTGGATTTGGAGTAGAATATTCTGCCCATTGGGGTTACTACGGTTGACTTATCTCTACTTTTACTTGAACCTACAATTTAGATAATTCATTTAGTAACTGGAAGAGGGTTTTCACCTTTAAATGAAATTTTAGTACGATGTAGAGATTCATATTCTGAGATTATTTGCAATTAGTTCTCATTTTATCTTATTTTTTTATATCATTTTATATGGTGGTTTCTGAGTTATTTAGCTTTTGATTCAGCAGCTCTCCAATTTGGAGTTCCAGCCAGCTGGTTGCTAGGGTCAAAATTACCATAGCAACCATCCATTGATTTAAATAAGAAACTGGAATATGAATAGGAGAGGGTCTAAATAGAAAAACATTTATAGCCTTACCAAGCATTTTTTTAAAGGGGGTCAGTGACCCCCATTTGAAAGCTAGAAGAGTCAGAATGTGAAGGCAAATCATTCAAAAACTATAAAAAAGGAAACGTGAAGGCCAATTGAAAAGTTGCTTTGAATTACATTCTATTACATACTAAAAGTTAACTCAAGTTACTAACTTAAAGCTAACTTAAAGAACCAATGAACAACCCCTTGCATGATAAAAGTAGTTAATGTGATTTCTTCTTTAACAAAGTGACTACTAAGATATAAATTTTTAAAATATCAGCAACAGTTGGGTTTTTTTTTTGTGCAAAACTGTTAAGCTGCTGGTGTATTTGAACCCAGACACAGAGAAAGGCTCCTTATTTGTTTTTGCAAAGCGAAAGGTTGTACCGTCTCACCCCACTCAGAAGACACTAGTAGAAGGTCCTTCTCACTAAGGCCAACATTTTACACAACAGTGGGTAAAAGATTCCAAAGACTGAAATATAAAAATCACTAAAGCTGCTGGGGCAGATTCTTTGCTGGTGAATGAATGGGAGTCATGACTAGTTCATCTGTAAACTTGCCCCTGTGTTGCTTGAATTAACTGTGAGGGTGAATGTCTAAGGACTGCAATTGTGTGTTCATTGTATATTCCATAAGCTTGGGCCAAGTAGTGTAAAGCCTTCATAGTTGGGAGTATAACGCTATAAACACCATAATGACATTTTCTGCACTCAAGGGGTGGAGGGATTGTGGACTGTAATGGAGAAGGGAAGTGGTAGTACAGGTGTGGGATCTGTTATCCAGAAAGCTTCAAATTAAAAAATCCGTCCCCCATAGATTCCATTTTATCCAAATAAATAATCCAAATTTTTAAAAATGATTCCCTTTTTCTCAGAAATAATAAAACAGTACCTTGTATTTGATCCAAACTAAGTTATAATTAATGCTTACTGGAAGCAAAAGCAGCAAATTAAATTTATTTAAAGGGATACTGTCATGTATTTTGTGTTTTTTTAACATATCAGTTAATAGTGCTGCTCCGGCAGAATTATGCACTGACATCCATTTTTCAAAAGAGCAAGCAGCTTTTTTTATATTTAATTTTGAAATCTGACATGGGCCTATTGTCAGTTTCCCAGCTGCCCCCAGTCATGGGGGCAGTGACTTGTGCTCTGATAAACTTCAGGCACTCTTTACTGCTGTACTACAAATTGGAGTGATATCACTCCTTCCCCTACCCCCCAGCAGCCTAACAAGAGAACAATGGGAAGGTAACCAGATAGTAACTCCCTAACACAAGATAACAGCTGCCTGGTAAAGCTAAGAACAGCACTCAATAGTAAAATCCAGGTCCTACTGCAACACATTCAGTTACATTCAGTAGGAGAAACAACAGCCTGCCAGAAAGCAGTTCCATCCTAAAGTGCTGGCTCTTTCTGAAAGCACATGACTGAGATGGCTGGCTACACACCAACAACTAAAAAAAATACTCTTGCTGGTTCAGGAACAAAATTTCATATTGTAGAGTGCATTATTGTAAACAGTGTAATTTAGAAATAAAAACAACATCATAAAAAACACAACAGAATCCCTTTAATGTTTACATGATTTTCTAGTAGACTTAAGGTATGAAGGTCCAAATTATTTAATTATTATTTAATCATTTATTATTTAATTGTCCATATCCTGAAAACCCCAGGTTCCGAGCATTCTGGATAACAAGTCCCATAACTGCAGTGCAAACATTTAAGAAAATAATTGTATTATTAAAAACAGCAATAAAAACTCTTGAACACTGATGTTAGTAGCTTTGGTAGCAGTTGCCAAGGGTCCATATGTTGGTAACAGCAAGATGACTGGCATAAAGCTAAAAAGGGCATCCTCTATTGCTGCCTAGCCACTGGTACAGAAAGGGCTAAACAAAATAAATCAGCATGAAAAATTGCTGTCCCCAATATCCCATCTTACCTCTGTCACAATGGATGACCCAGTAGTATTATAGACCCAGCCATCTTTACAGCGTGTAAGTGGTGGTTGGCTAGTGATATTCAATGGCGAGTTTGTGCAGCTCGGAGATGTGCTATTCCAGTCTACATCATATTGATAACACTGACTCAAATAGAAAGAATCAGTTGAGCCATTTGCTTCTAGAACGGTATAGTTAAGCTCCTCTTGTAGAGTCCATCCACACTTATTGCTTAGTTCCGGAATGCCAGCACTGGCACACCTATAATCAGGTACAAATCCTAGAAAAACGATTCCCATGTAAATGGGAGTAAACATAGCTGATATGAAACACATAAGTATAAATATCCGCCTTTGAAAGGCATCAAACTCCCCAATATGTTGCAGCAGGTCATCAAAAGTTGCCATTTTGCTTTAGAGAAAAATAAATCTATTTAAAATAAAATCTGTTATTAAAAAAAAACTGATTCAAATCCCCAAATATTTTCCAGAGAAAGGGCTTGGTATTCCTCCCCATTGTATTATATACTGCCAGCTGCTGTGAAATCCTGACTAGAGATTAAATGTTTTACAAAGTTAAACATTCGTGTTTGCTCTTACAAATCAGTAACACGAGAGAGTCATAAAATCAAAGCTTTAACCCGCTCTAATTGTAAAATGACCCCAAACACCAATTATTATGATTAATATTGGATATAAAACCATCTAAGACATTAGTTTTGATTTAGCACATTTTATTACTTTTTATTAGAACTTTTTAATCCTAATGATAAACATTGTTTCCTTCAAGGGTTCAAGGACACAGAATGTCCTCATTTTGCTTTTTTTATTCTGGCTCTGTACTAATTTAATTACATTAAAAAGGGTTGGTGGAATAATAACCTTCTGCTTTTAGTTTTAATAACATTAATGTCCTTTTATCAATTAAAATTACGTAAAATTACAGATGATCTGGCGCTGCCACATTGATTTTTTACGCAAAAGGATTCTCCATATAAAAGAAGAAAAGGTGGGTTTTTCAGGTTCTGGGTGTTTCAGTTGTGGTATGCATTATATGGATCTATATAAATATGCAATTTATTGTCGGGCACACAATAAATTAGCACACTACAAGAAAAATTCCAAACTTGCATTAAAACTGGCCATGTATGGACCAATAAAAGCTTTTCAAAGTCCCTCCAAACCAAGTCAGTAGCTTATTGAGTAGTGTATAGGGCCCTGGCAACAGACCAATATCTGGCAAATGTGAAAATTCCATTATCTGGTTATCATAGGCCACCAATGCAATCCACAGGGGTTGAATGATCAGACCATTCCGATTTGCTCAGCCTGCAGGTGACCAATCAGGTTAAGATTCATTCAATTGGTGGTACAGGTATAGGATTCTTTATCCGGAAACCAGTTATCCAGAAAGAACCGAATTACTGAAAGGCTGTCTCCCATAGACTCCATTTTATCCAAATAATCAAAATTCTATCAGCCCTAAGGCCAACAATTGGATCGTCCTTTGTATCTTATTAAAACCAGTCGGATGTGGAACGCATTCATATTTTGGGATTTTGCCCAGATATTGGTCGGGTAGATCAATCTGTATTACAAATAGGAGCCAGTACATTTGTAATACTAAGGGGCACATTTATAAAAATGTGAGTTTAGAGATTAATAAATAAAAACTCACCCACATTCTATTCATTTCTGTGGGATTTTTAGAACCGTATTTTATCATATGGTGAGTTCTAACTGTCACCCATTGATATCTACAATTCTAAAAATCCCATAAGAACGAATAGAACGTGGGTGAGTTTTTATTTATTAATCTCTAAACTCAGATTTTGATAAATCTGCCCCTAAAGTTCAGCCCATGGCACACAACCTTGAGTCTGCACTCAGTCCAGAATCTGCCCCTTATTCTTCCTTTTTCTCTTCTCTGATCCTCCTTAAACTGGTGTGATGTCATAGCTCTGCCCCATTTCATCATCACCCTGCCCTCATGACATCACAAATCACCTCCTTTGTCATCGACCCCCCACCACCACCGCTGGCTGGTAAATCATTTCTGAAAATGTGGCAACCCTAATTGACTCAGAAGCTTAAAGCGGCCCATATATGAATACATCAGAGAGACAGCTGCCAGCAAGCTATGTTCTAAATAATTGTGTTGGGAAAGTGAACATTTACATACATTATTTAAAGGAAAACTATACCCCCAAAATGAATACTTAAGCAACAGTTTATATCATGTTAAGTGACATATTAAAGAATCTTGCCAAACTGGTATATATATTTAAGTAAATATTGCCCTTTTACATCTCATGCCTTGAACCACCATTTTGTGATGGTCTGTGTGCCGCTTCAGAGATCACCTGACCAGAAATACTACAGCTCTAACTGAACAGGAAGAAGTGTTGAAGCAAAATACACAACTCTGTCTGTTAATTGGCTCATGTGACCTAACTTGTAGGGTTTGTTTGGTATGTTTGTGTGCACAGTGAATCATATGATCCCAGGGTGCGGCCCTTATTTTTTAAAATGGCAATTTTCTAATTATGATTGCCCAATGGCACATACTACTAGAAAAGTATATTATTATGAAAATGGTTTATTTAAATGAAGCAGAGTTTTACATATGAGCTGTTCTATGCAATATCTTTTTATAGAGAGCTACATTGTTTGGGGGGTATAGTTTTCCTTTAAGAAATTGCAATAAAAGTTAATGGGTGAAAAATGCAAGCAGCAGTTCACAGCAATACAAACAAAGTCTGGAAATTTGCACCAGTAAACCCACCACTTTTTAGGTGAAATTCATATTCCGGTCAAACGTTTTTCTCCCACTAATCTTAGAGTTTCGAAAAATCAACCAATAAACGCTGAGCAAAAACAAAGTATCCAGATACTTGAAAAAGTCTGAATTCTTCCAGGTAACCAGAAACTCATGAGATAGATAAAATAAAAAGAGTAGAGCAGTGCTCAAAACTTTGGTCGTTGCGGTCTATACTTAGGAGAGACAACACAGAAAGTTAAATCGTGAATATCACAGCACAAGTCAACCATTAATTTGGACAATGGTGTATTGCTGATCAACTGAGATTCTATGTATTAGAGGTGGTCTACCCACGAAAGAGGGCAGGAGATTGTGAGTTAAACTTAAAGGGATACTGTCATGGGAAAAACATTTTTTTCCGAAATGAATCAGTTAATAGTGCTGCTCCAGCAGAATTCTGCACTGAAATCCATTTCTCAAAAGAACAAACTGATTTTTTTATATTCAATTTTGAGATCTGACATGGGGCTAGACATTTTGTCAATTTCCCGGCTGCCCCAAGTCATGTGACTTGTGCTCTGATAAACTTCAATCACTCTTTACTGCTGTACTGCAAGTTGGAGTGATATCACCCCCTCCCTTTCCCCCCCCCCAGCAGCCAAACAAAAGAACAATGGGAAGGTAACCAGATAACAGCTCCCCAACACAAGATAACAGCTGCCTGGTAGATCTAAGAACAACACTCAATAGTAAAAACCCATGTCCCACTGAGACACATTCGTTACATTGAGAAGGAAAAACAGCAGCCTACCAGAAAGCATTTCTCTCCTAAAGTGCAGGCACCAGTCAAATGACCAGGGGCAGCTGGGAAATTGACAATATATCTAGCCCCATGTCAGATTTCAAAATTGAATATAAAAAAAATCTGTTTGCTCTTTTGAGAAATGGATTTCAGTGCAGAATTCTGCTGGAGCAGCACTATTAACTGATTCATTTTGGAATTTTTTATTCCCCATGATAGTATCCCTTTAAGCAAAGAGAGAAGAGTGGTTAATTCTCTTTATTCCCATGGTTTAAATAAAGGTTACAATTTGTATCTGTTTTTATGATATTTATCCTTTTTAAGTCACATCTTTTGATGTTTCATGAAATCAATTTGATGTCTAACTACATATTTATGTATTTGTCGGGCAGAGTGGATGGAACCCTGCATTGAGCATACAGTATCAGCATATGGCATTTCATGCATTGGACTATAAAACAATTACTACTTGTTAAAAGCGATGGACTCTACATTCACAGGGTTCCAGGAAGAGCTATTATAAGCTGGAAATGTCTCCTTTAATGTGCAAGATGATGGTTATGTAAATAAACTGTTTTATTGATAAAATATTTGCTGAATATTTGGTGAAGACTGATCATAGCTACTGTATGAATTATAGCTAGTAGATCTGCTTATAGCAGTGTGCATGTGTGTATATGTGTATATATGTATGTATGTATGTCTGTACAGAATGTATGTATGTATGTATGTATGTATGTATGTATGTATGTATGTATGTGTATATATATATATATATATATATATATATATATATATATATATATATATATATATATATATATATATATATATATATATACACACATACACACACACATACTCTGGCTCTGTCATCTCTGCACTCCCACACAGCTTGGTATGATGCCATAAAAAATGACCTTATCTATAAGCAGATCTGCTAGGCTCATTGTTTTGCAGAGCGATTACCCTGCATATTGCTTACATTTAAATATTTCACTCCCAAGGCACAGTGAGGAGTCAAAGGTTACAAGGAGATTAATGTGACTTTATAGATAATTCTCTGCTTCAAAGTCATTATTCTTCAAGAGGGACACTCCCTGAACTGAAGATTGGCCCCACTGGAATCTGTTGTTTAACATTCCTCATAAAGTGAATTATAGCTATGTATGTAGACTCAGTGGTGTCTGGTATATCTAACATACAGATAAAGACTATGAGAGGTCTTAATGGTAACACTCAGGGGCGCTGCACCAATAAGTCAAGTTGAGAAAAGGCAAGTTGACAAAAATACTGCTCCTGGTAACTTTAAGAGCTGGATATCTAGTTTGAAACCATAAATTTGGCTCTTGTGGCATAGAGAGCACAATTGCTCTTCCCTGGCATCCTGGACTCCCCTGGAGCCCTCTGCCGACAGTGGCGGTAACACTCAGTGGCGGATGAATACTTCCTGAGGCCCCTAGGCTACACTTTCCACAGGGGCCTGCCGCACCTTACCCCCCACCAACGACCCCCCCCCGTGACTACCCCCTTGCACCTGGTCGGGTGCCATGATGCTGCCCCCCAATTACTTGCTTTCTGGCTGGCTGGGAGTAGATTAGGCAAGGCGTGTGCCCTGCTGGGTCTGCCTCGGCATGGTGATGACATCAATGGCATGTGTCTATTCCGCCCCGAGGCTTATATTTTTAAGCAATATATAAACAAATCGAAAAGTCCCATGGGCCCCTCAGCACTGCGGGGGCCTGGGGCCCTAGGCTACAGCCTAGGTTATCCTAAGCATTAATCCGCCGCTGTTAACACTGAGCTCTTTTCCGCTTTCATTTGTAAAGTACTGGGCAGATTTACCTCTGTTTCGTTCATATGAATGTGATGCAGATCTTTACTATGACATGCAGACAGAAGCACTTTGCACCCTCCATGTAATGCAGTGATCCCCAACCAGTGGCTCATTTATTTCTGAATTCCTGGCTTGGAGGCAAGTTTTGTTGGATAAAAACAAGATGTCCTGCCAAACAGTACAAACAGTCCTGTAGGTTGCCAGTCCACATAGGGGCTACCAAATAGCCAATCACAGAACTTATTTTGCACCACCCAGGAACATATTGCGTGTTTGTGTTGCTCCCAACTCTTTTTTACATTAGAATGTGGCTCATGGGAAAAAAGGTTGGGGGCCCTCAGTGTAATGAGTGGCTTGCGGATGGGACTTTCCTTGCCAGGCTGCCACTCTCTGGATACGAAAATGCCTCATAAGCATTGGGACAAAAATACTTTTGATTAAAAATGTTCAGATCAGCTGTTGGTGATCATCTGAATCTCTTTCTTGCATGAAAATACTATTGGGTGAAGCTCCATGTGAAATGATCCCTGCAGCCGAGGTGCTTGTCTTCTTCTGACCTAATCAGCACACAGTTAGAATGACACCATGAGCCTCGGCCATTATTGAGATCACTTGAACGGATAGAAAAAAAAAGAGAAATGATTAGTAAACATGTTTCTTGTTGCCAGAGCTGCATTGCTCAATATGGTACCAAGTTCTGAAGACGACTGCATGAGGTGAAAGGACACAGGAAGGTAAAACTACTTATTAATGTTTTTCTTTTTTCACTCACTATACATGAATTATGCCAGAAATAAAGAATGAACTGTTAGCTGCTAAAAAGGCCCCGGCCTCCCTAGTCCAATGCTGCACACATGGTTTTTTGGATCACCCTGGATTGTAGCTGCAATTAAACCAAGGCTACATGTTTTGGGCTTCTGTACCAGCTCAAGGCAAGATCTGTGTCTCCAAAGATGCCCTAGTAGCTCCCCATCTTCTTTTCAGCTGATTCACTGCACATGCTCTGAGCTTAGGGACATAAAGACAATACACAGTACATAGAGAATATACATATCACAATATAAGGCTGATTAGTAATTAATACAGATAATTACTACATGGCAGCACAGAAACCAGCATCAGAATTTAATAATTAGCCCTGTAGCATCAGTTTATATTACAGGCCAACCTCATTTTCTTCTCGATAATTTGTGACAACCCATAAACTTAACTTCTCAACAGCCGCTCAGAGCCCACTGAGCACGTGCAGGGTCACTGACACTCCTAACAGAATTCAATATTGGAAACTCCTGTGACAACTTTGAAGGCCTGGATCATTAGTACTATAGAGATGCTGAATCTCTTGGCTGGTTCAATAAGTTTAGTATGTAAAATATGGCATTTCTACCCATATTCATTTTTAGGGTTTAGTTTTCCTTTAATTGTTGAAAAATCCAATGGGGTTTGTTAGACATCAGTACAAATGTATGGTCAGTTAACACTGTGTACATGGTACTGTCTTATTGTTCTAAAATAAATAATTGTTTCTTGTATTTTGGAGCTTTTTGGAAAACTGATTTATGTATAAGAGAGATAACCTTTATGTTTTGTGTGTTTGGTTCTGTCCTGAATGAAGTCCCCATGTCACAGCCCCAGCAACAGGAGGCAAAAGGATCTATGAAAGTTTAATAACAGAGACACAGAGAAAAGAAAGTTAATATGTAAATGGTTGAACTCTCGCCTGCCTGAGCACAAACAGGATGGTGTAATATTGATTGTAATATACAGTGTACAGTGACGTTAGTCAGCATGCGTAAGGCATATTCTTTGCTAAAATCCTGCCAATTTGGCTCAGACTCCAGTGTTTTCCCCACTCAACCGCACCATTATACGTAGGGGCACATTTACTAAGCTCGAGTGAAGGATTCGAATATAAAAAACTTTGAATTTTGAAGGTTTCTTTTGGGTACTTCAACCTTCGACTATGATTCGAACTAAAAATCGTTCAACCATTCGATAGTCGAAGTACTGTCTCTTTAAAAAAAACTTTGACTACATACTTCGCCACTTTAAACCTACCGAACTACACTGTTAGCCTATGGGGACCTTCCCGAAGTCGAAGTATTTGTGGTAAATCCTTCGACTTTTTCGAAGTCAAAGGATTTTACTTTGAGGGTCGAATAGCGAGAATTAATTAACCCTCGATATTCGACCCTTAGTAAATGTGCCCCCAAGTGTTACAGTGAAATGAAGGCATGCTTTTGTTTCTCCTACTCAATGGGACCTAGATTTTTGTTCTCTGGAGTGCTGTTCTTAGATCTACCAGGCAGCTGTTATCTTGTATTAGGCAGCTGCTGTCTGGTTACCTTTCCATTGTTCTATTGTTGGGCTGCTGGGAGAAAAAGGGAGGGGGTGATATCACTCCAACTTGCAGTACAGCAGTAAAGAGTGACTGAAGTTTATCAGAGCACAAGTCACATGACTGGAGGCACCTGGGAAACAGACAATATGTCTAGCCCTGTGTCAGATTTCAAAATTAAATATAAAAAAAACCTGTTTGCTCTTTTGAAAAATGGATTTCAGTGCAGAAGTCGGCTGGAGCAGCACTATTAACTGATGTGTTTTGAAAAAAAAAAATGTTCTCATGACAGTATCCCTTTAAATCAGATCTTCCTGAATAACAGGTTTCTGGAGAACAGATCCCATACCTATGGATATGTTTGCTAATGTGAGAGTGCCAATATTCCAACAAAATAAATGTTTGCAGCAGCAGTGGGACTAACGTTTCATGGGTGGATCAGGGCATCCGCTATGTCTAAGCCAGGCTTACCAGGCACAACCACTGAGTACTGGAACACAAGACTTACTGGCATATTTATTAACATTGGAGACAAACATTACTGGTGATGTTGCTAAATGTAGTTAAATTGTGGAGACTGTGTGGATGTGCTATTCCAGTAAAGAAACCCCATTATATGATCTATATGTATGGTAACGGGAAGAATTCTTTTCTTGGACTATATCACTTTAAGGATGTATTGTCATAGTATAGATTTAACACTGAGGGGGTTATTTATCAAAATATATCTGATTTGTTTAAAATAAAAAGTCCAACCAAATTAGAATCCACGATAAGAACTTATTTATTAGTAGAAAAGATAGATTTAATCAGATTGGGTACAAACTCAAAATCGAGTGAAAACCCGAATCGTACCATACACCCTAGTCTGACACTGCTTCTGGGGCAAAAGGTGCCAGTAACATCATTTTGAGAAGCCAGTCATAAGCAATTGACTTACCTTTACTTCCAATAAGCAGCTGCATCCAGCTTTTTTAGTTTCTAGTTCCCAAAAAAAAGGAAACCACCACTTTCCCATGGAGTCCAAGGGTCCCGCCATCTTGCACCACCAGAAAAGCTTCTTCTCCCCTGCGAGCTCACAGCCGTTAGATGTCTCAGGACATAAATACAGGTCTCTATCTCCATTTCTCTAGACGCTACTCAGAGAGTATCACTCAAAGAGTGATTTATCATGCTGTGTAAAATTATCTATGCCGAAAAGTGTTGTAAAATCAATGGAGAATTTATAAGGCTGTATAATTTTTTTTTATGCTGTGCTGTCTGCTCTCTGTATTTTATGCAGTTACTTTATACTGTTTTACTTCTGCAGTTAACTTAATGGGAAAATGAAGGAGGCCAGTAAATTCTCACATAAAAAAAAAAGCAGCAACATGTTTTTTTCATTGGAGAATTTCTGTTTTTCACATAACATTTTACACGGGAATTTTATGCAGAAAACATTTACAACCAAAAATGTATACAGAGCTTGAGAAATGTTGTTTTTTTTTATGGAAATGCCTAGGGATCAGATGGGGTGGAGGTGTATTTGGTCATTTAACAAAGGTAACAGCTAGGCTGGGGGGGGAGCAGGGAGGGGGTCTATGTAGTGTAGAGTTTATATAATTAAGGGTTTGGTTCTCCTTTAAGAGGTAGTTCATCAGAGTTAACATATAGGGGGAAATTCAGTGAAGGGCAAAGTTAGCAAAAATTTGCCACCGTGATGTCATTTCGGGACTTCGCCAATTTACTAACGGGCGCAGGCCTAACTTCGCTAGAGAAGGAGATAGACTCTAGCGCTACTTCGCCCTCTTAATCCAAGCAAAGTTTTTCTCTGGCAAAAGAGTATTACTTCGCAAATTCACTTAGATGCGCCTTTTACTCAACGTTACCTCTTCCGGCAGACTTGCCTTCATCAGCTCAGACCAGGCGAAGTATAATGAAATGTATAGGGCTTCTTCAATTTTTAGTTGAAAATTTTTCCCAAAAAACGCTGGGGTCTTTTACTTTTTCAGGGTGATAGGCTGCAAAAGTCCGTAACTTTTTTTGGGTACCCTGGCTCCCCCCTACATTTGTAACATATGGGACAAAAACTATACACTGGGCTCATGTGTAGGGCAATATAACAACTTTATTTTATTAAGGTTCCCCGGGCTTGTGTAGTGTAATGTATTGGCTGCAACATATACGTCCATTGTACTTTAACTTCCCGCCGTATGCAAATTAGCCAACGCTAGCACAACTTCGCCATCATTCGGCGCCCTGGACTGTATTTTAGTGAATTAGCGTTAGCGCTACATGGGTAAGGTGGGGGCCATACAAAACTCAGGAAGGAATCTTATGTGGGTTCTGCTCGATTACAGTAGAAGTGAATATTGGGGGGCAAGGTTTCATTGGCAGATATGGGTGGGATGTCTGTGAGTTGACCCTACACAAGAAATAAACAATTGAGTTATAACTTATCTTTTTTATTTGTTCAGTACTTTTATATTACAAGAGGATCACAAATTAAAAAAAGCTTCATGTACCAATCAACCGAGAGAATCAGCAAAAATTTACAAATCACACGGGAAGTACCTGAACTGAGGCTCAATCTGCGCTACAACATCTCAGCTTTACAGGACCTTTACATTAACTTCGCAGGGAAACACGTACCACAAATAACCTACGGCTGATCATCCCTTGAAGAGGCCGTATACAAAAAAACGCAGAGAGCAGGATGATTGGCTAGTATGGAACCCCGCAGAAGGAATTCTTATAGGCAAGCATTAAAGGGAAGATCCAGTCAGTGTATCTGCATATGAACTAGACCAAACCTCCTTATAAATAAACATTCATCGGGCAAGGTATATAGAGGTGTGAATGCAGAGTAACACGTTATATGTTGCTAGTGCAAATGTCGTCTACATTTCCCCCCCCCCATCTGCACCTGTTTTTGCTTATTAAAAGGAAAAAAAGAGGTCCAAATAGCTATAGGGATGGCATGTGTACTCTCAATTGCAAGATACAGACTTTGCTACTCTATTCACACCACTCTGAACATTGGCACCGCAGTTAAAAAAGGAAAAACGCTTTGCTTTAAAATAGCTATTAAATGAACCCTCCCTTTAGCAGGATTGTCTGTGGCACAGGAATTCAATTTTCCAAGTAGAGTAGCAAATGTATTTTAGAGGAAGTACACTGGGGGAAACACGAGGCGGGGGGTCATTGTAAGTTACCCTTCCAAACTACAGTATGTACCCACCCCCATCTGGATACTGGTGTCTCAGAATAACACCCAGCAATGTTACTAGCACTGTTACTAACAATGTTACTAGCAGTGTTACTAGCTGTGTTACTAGAAATGATACTCGCAGTGTTACTAACAATGTTACTAGCAGTGTTATTAGCTGTGTTCCTAGCAGTGTTACTAGAAATGATACTAGCAGTGTTACTAACAATGTTACTAGCAGTGTTACTAGAAATGATACTAGCAGTGTTACTAGAAATGATACTAGCAGTGTTACTAGAAATGATACTAGCAGTGTTACTAGCTGTGTGGCTGCTACTTTGCTGCTTTACTGCTCTGCCAGTCACATGCTCTACTGGTTGGCAAATCAGCATTATTTGTGGGTGGTGAGGGCAGAAAAGATAACTGAAGGGTGCCACTGATTGTCTGGCTACATCAGAAGACACAAAGGGTAACTATACCCTCTCCATGCGCTAAAGCAGAACTGAACCTAATATTGCCATCCACCACATACTACTCTTTAGTCTCATTCTGAACATACACTGACCAATATTAGCTACTAACTGGGCCCCCAGAAATGCAGAAATCCAACCGTTGGTGTGTTGGATGTGCTCCGCAACTGTTTGACTTGACCCTGCAACATGGGTGTCTAAATCTGGCAGAGATCTGCTCATATGGGTACCTCGCCAAACAAGTCTATGGCCAACTAAATACTATTGAGAACACCCCCCCCCCCCAGAAGCTCAAGTTCGTATGCAATAAAGAATGTCTAGAACCAAAACCACCCCCCTTATACCTAGAGCCACCCCTAGGGTTTATTGCCTGATTGTCCAATAACCCTCTGTATTTACTCCAATACATTAACAAGCTTTATAATAAGGAGGTCACTTATTTATTTATAAGGATGTTTGGCTCTTGCAGAAGTGAGAAAAAAAAATAAAATAAAAAAGTTCATAAAAATCACTGTATTGCAGCTGCGGATATTAAAACTATCAGTAGTGGGAGAAGACATTATTTGGTATTTCTGCATATGCTGCATTAAAAACAGAGCTGTCAAAAAGACTATAGTTGCCTGGCTGCTATAAACGACAACAACCATCGTTCTTGCTAAGCGTAAATGCAAAGTGGCTGAGGATGCTGCTCACAGCCAAAGATAAAAGGGAGTGTTATCTGTTTTATTTAAAGGGACCTCATGGCTTCATTTAAAGAGACCTCATGGTAAAATACAAGTAGTTCTTGAGGTTAAAGACATCCCAGACCTTTGTATTTCCCAGCCCTTTTGGCTGGAGAAGCTTTTGCTAACAACCCTGCAGGCTATGGAATAGGCCTGTCACCAGATAGTAAAAAGTGCAAGAGAAAATGGATTCCTTCCGCTCGTGGAATTGCTGCACCCAAAAATTCAGTGCCACTGCGTTTGCTTCACTATAAAGATGTTCATGTCTGATGGATAGAGACAAACTGAAGCCAGTGAATGTGGCACACCAAGCGTATGTCCTGACACCAATTTATAAAGATTCCATTTACGTCAAGCTTTACTCTCCTATCACTATTTAATACCTTTAAGGAAATATTTAAAGTGCCAATACTATACTGTGGCCACTTCACCCCCAGAATACAGCTAAACATGGATTCTCCTTGGTTACGTTGCTGTTCAGCAAAAAGAAAATGGAAGCACCCAAGTTGGCCTGAGCCGGTTTTGTGAAGATGATTGCTAGCTGTATTTGCTCACTGCCTATAAATACTGGAGGATGTGCAGTTTAAGGCCTCTCTCTTGGACTTAGATTCAGAATAATGATATTTACTAGATCTGTCCCAAGTGAGGATCAAGATGAAATCTCACATGGACTTCAATAGGTTTCTTTTATATTAAAACTGCATTTTGATGTACTGATTCAATCAAGTGCAAGTGACCTCTACACCCCAAACACATACAGAGCAATACAATTTTATGTCGTGCACAGACAGCAGCAGGTTTCATACCTATGATATATAACTACAGAAAACATGATATTCATGACAGTCCTTCATATAATGCTCTGGAAAAGAAATTAAAAAGAAATTAACCAAAGAAGCGAACAGGCCAAGTACCTAATGGTTGTGACCGAAGAGGAGTGCATTTCTCTGCTCCATCAATGATTGGATGATTATTATTATTATTATACCCTGCCGGCAGGAAGAACTTGATGCTGTTTATTCAGCCAACCTGAGATGTAGTTCAAGCGAATAAATAGTGATGATGCCAGTGGTCTCTTTTCTATCACCGCTGCCAGAGGATCCAATAATTCAAGTCTCTTTGCATTTCATTGATTACAAAGTGCAACATACAAAGCAAGAAGATAATCAGCTCCCATAGATAGCACAGGAATCTCAGGTTACGATTCCCAAAATGCGCTGAAGTTCCCAGCAACCCACGGTGCACTAAATTTGTACATTATCATCACTGTAAACTGCCAAAAAGGCCACTTCCCTTCTTCTTCTTCCTTGCACTTTTTGTTTTTATTTCAGTTTGTGTTGCCAAAATGCCCCTCCAAGGAGGAAAACGTAATGAAATACCACATTGGGTCAAGTCATTCATATTTGGTTGCAGTAGCTTTGTCTGTTCCAACAATATTTTCTTAGGCACAAAGAGTAATGGGGAGTGAGAGAACACACAGGTGCTACACATTCAGCATGTCTTCATCGCTGTCATCGTGGAATGAAAGGATGTTAGGCTTCTCTTTTTTATGGTGACCAGACTTGGCTTTCATTGGGTTTTCTCGTGCTCCGTTTTGTACGCCCATTAATTTCTCGTCAATTGCGGAACTGTAGCCTCTTTGTGCCTGACTTGCATTCCTCTCTTTGCTCCTTGCAGCCTGAATTCTGACTTCTGGCACAGTTAAGACTTCATCCTCACTGTCCAGGTCATCCACATGAAGTGAGGTGAAGGTCCCGGGCTTTACAGACTTAATGTGACCATTCTCTTGACGTGGTTTTGCATTATTGCCTGTGGACACCTCTTCCATTAGCCACTCGTTCTCATTGTCATCTGCTTCTTCTTCGGTGTTGATCTGATGATTATATAGGAGAGGGGGGGGGACAGATTAAACACAGAAGTTAGCACAATGGTTTTCAACCTTTCTCCCTAAGGTCTCATACAAGTCAACCCAGGGTTGGACTGGGTCAGTGGGGCACAGGGGAAAAAAACCTGACCCAGGACCATTGCCCTCCCTGCTGGCCCTGATCTACAGGATCACTTGTGTGCTGCTTTCCAGATCCGACACGGAGTACTTAAGTGTGCTAATCACTTCTCCCGTCTGTTCCCAAATGTAATTGGAGGGATGTGGCTGATGGAAAGCAGCAACGCTGAGCAGGCTGTCCAGTCCTGCTATGCTTTCTGGGGCATTATACATGGAATTGCCACTGTGTAATCCTGCTATGAGTTCTTTGGGTGTTTATTGATGAAATTGCCACTGTGCCACTGGGGTATTATACATGGAATTGCCACTGTGTCATCCAGCTATGAGTTCCAGGGTTATATATACATGGAAGGGCCAATGTGCAATCTTGCTACAAGTTCTGGGGGTATTATACATGGAATTTCCTGTGTCTCAACCCCCACTGCTGTCTGAAATCTGCAGGGCAGGAGAGAGGAGGTATGCAACAGGGTGTTGTGGGTGTGAGTTTGTGAAGGGGTTGAGGGTGGTGGGCCCTTAGGGTGGCAGACCCTATTTTGTTAGTTTTACAAATTTTGTTGGGCAGCATCTCAGTTTTCTATACATGCACAGCATCACACGGAAACTGGTTATTTACAACAGGGGAGAACAGGGAGTTCTCCTGCTGTGTGCTAATCTATCTGCCCTTAGGTGGCACAACAGCGTTTGTGGCTAGACCCTGGGGTGTTACAAGAGCGAGCTGAGCCCCCCTCCCCCCAGAAAAAAATTCTGAGAACCCAGCACACACAGACGCTTCTGCTCACACCTTTCTGAATTCCCCTGAAAGCTAAAGAGGACCGCGTGAGCAGGTCTGCTTTCTCTATAGTTACGCCACTGGCTAGACCTTCTAAAGTCATAAACATATTCCATAGTTTTTGTGTCCCTAGCACCAACAGCATGTTATTTCAAAAGGGTACGAGGAATGGTCAGCTGGCTATCAGCGGTTCAAACTGTTTTATCTGGTTCAAATTATTATGTGAAATTAAAGGGATGGTTCAACTTTAAGTTAACTTTTAGTATGCCAATAAGCAACTTTTCAATTGGTCTTTATTAATTTTTTTTATATATATATATTTTTTTTTAATTATTTGCCTTTTTCTTTATAGCTTCCAGATGGGGGTCACTGATCCCATCTAAAAAGCAAATGTTCTGTAAGGCTACAAATGTATTGTTATTGTGACTTATTACATTGTATTACTCGCATTGCTATTCAGACATTCCCCTAATTATATTTCAGTCTCTTATTTAAATCATTATATGGTTGCTAGGGTAATTTGGACCTCAGCAATCACATTGAAATTTAAATTTCAAACTGGAGAGCTGCTGAATAAAAAACTAAATAACTTCACAAATAAAAACCAACTGGAAATTGTCTCAGAATATCATTCTCTACATCATACTAAAAGATAACTCAAAGGTGAACAACCCCTTAATTGTATTGTTGAACTGTTATAATCTGGGTCTTTCCTTGCCCTGTCCTTTTCAAACTCAACCCCACTCCCACTCACCAATGTCTTTTTATGTGTGTTAAGTAAAAACATTTTTTAACATGATTATTCTCTCTGTGGTTATTACCTTGGTATATTTGTAGGATACAGCAGAACTTCTTCTACAGCAGTTGGTTATCTTGAACATCACACTTTCCCTGCGAAAAAATTGAAACAGCTGAATAAAACAGACGTCAGACATACAGGGGCTTTTGAATGATATCTTCCAAGAAATAACATTATCATGGGCCCCAATCCTCCTATTAAACTGACCCGTTGTACAAAAACTTCTAGCCCAAACCTATTAATGCATGAGAGTCATTTATGTTACCCCGGGTGCAAGGAGCACTTTGCAGCCTGGGGTAAGCTGCTATCTGCTCCTTATTCCAGAATGAAAAACCATAGAAAAAGCTGTACATGTATGGGATCCCTTATCCGGAAACCCGTTATGCAGAAAGCTCCGAATTACGGAAAGGAAGCCTCCCATAGACTCCATTATAATCAAATAATCCAAATCTTAAAAATGATTCCCTTTTTCTCTATAATAATTATACTTTATCCAAATTATGATATAATTAATCCTTATAGGAAGCAAAACCAGCCTATTGGGTTTATTTAATGTTTCCATGATTTTTCTAGTAGACTTAAGGTATGAAGATCCAAATAACAGAAAGATCCATTATCCGAAGAAAACCCCAGGTCCCGAGCATTCTGGATAACAGATCCCATACATATACCAGGAGGCAACGATGTTCCCTGTCCATATCATCTACCATAAGGGAGGAAGAACGGACGCCTTCCACCACTCCCTAATAACAATATAGTACTAACTAATGCAGGCAGTGCTGTATCCTAGGGGTGAGCCATTTTGGAGCGCAGACCTACAGCTAATCAAGTAAGGCAGAATGCAGATTGCAAAGAAAACAGCCAAATGCAGACTTTATTTCTAAAACTGCACAGCGTGTTCTGTTTGATTAACAACCCCTATTACATTAATAAAGTCAACAGACTCCATTTTAGCAATAGATAACATTTGCCTGGATGAATCCAGGACAAAAAAAATATATCTTGAAGCCCTGTTTTCTTTGCATACCCAAAACAATAAAGACTTTTTGCCAATATAGAGGGAATCCAAACTGCACAGGGCAGACAAGCAGAAAAGCAGTATAAGTCACTGCTCACATATGAAGAATACTTTGCATTGCTGAGGGTAAAGATGCCTCTCTTATATAAAGGGACAACCGCTTGTTCTTCAGTCTGAAAGCTTTATCACAATAAATTTAAGCCTCAACGGTTTCAGGTTTCCTGAACAAGATCCCTTCTTGTATAATGGTGACTTACCTTACTTAGCACTGTGTCAAAAATCAAACATGCCCGAAAATTAAGTGGTTCAGATATTACTGAGCTGACTGTCTTCTTACCATCGCCCTGGGTCTCTGTGGTCATGTTTCCTGTCTTGTGACCAGATGTATTTCACAAACTGGCTCCTTTTTTTTTTTTTTTTATAAACGGGAAGGAAGTAGTTCCGCTTTCACCATCTCAGAGCACTTAATGTACATTTTCAAGCTGTGACGATGATGTAGAATTGCAATAAACTATAGCAATTTTCAGACCGATAAAGATAAACGGAAGCAGTGGAGTCTTTCTGCCGACACACTTACCTTCTTTCTTTCTTGTACAGCAAAAGCACCCCCAGGCATATAACAAGAACCACCAGCAGTATGCTGAGAATAGCACCTACAGCTTGGCTCCGGCCAGACAGGCCTTGGTAGTTCTGCTCGTTGCCGCCATCGTCACTGCCTGGATTCCCACTAGGCCTACAAGAGATAAAATGTTAGGAAATTTTAGTCCGGTTCAGTATGACAGACTGAACCTTTCTGAACTTTGTTATTAAAAACATATGCATTAATAATGGCCACAAAACCATTACTGTTTAAACACAATAGTGCTTGTACTATTTATATATAATTAGTATGATGCTCTCTAGTGAAAACTGCACTTATTGCTGCAGGTTCAGCGCCCTTATTTGCAAAGGAACCATGTCCTTTATGTGTGCCATGAGCCTAGCTGAGTGTACAAGAGCAAGGCACCCTGTTAATGTGCCACCCACACAACTTGTACCCAAATCTGCACTATTCGCTTCCTGACAGAAATATCTGTACAGCCAGGATCAGACACATGGATTTGCAGGCACCATTTCACTGAAATCCTAGGAAACAAGGTTTTTGCACTTTGCTGATCTTTGTAAATGAGCCCATATATTTAACAGAAACACCAATGTCCAACAATTATTAAAGGACGCTTTCTGCCTTCAGAAAAGCATGTAAACGTTCGGATGACAGACATTTGTAAATATTTAGTTCAAATATATGAATTGGCTGTGCCAAACCCAGGGTCGGACTGGGGGGCCCGGGGCCCACCGGGACTGCTGTCCAGGGGCCCCCTGCACCCCTACTAAAATGCGTCGGGCCAGCAACACCGCCGCTTGGCGCGCATGCGCAAGAGCGCCGTTCGGCGCGCATGCGCAACAGCGCCGTTTGGCGCGCATGCGCAACCGCGCCGTTCGGCGTGAATGCGCTGGCGGCGCTGCGCATCGCCAGAAAAAATTTTTTTTCCCATGATTCGAAATATATAGAGAAGGGTTCTGGCCCGGCGGGGGCCCACGAGGGTCGGGGCCCACCGGGTTTTTTCCCGGTTTCCCGCCGGGCCAGTCCGACACTGGCCAAACCTAATTTCCATAGTGCAAATAAAAAACAGAAAACAGATTCTCACCATCATTCATAAGGCAGAAAATGCAGTGACACACTATAAAAGGCAAACGTGCTCCCAGTACTGAAATCGAACAGTTCTCCACCTGTACACACAAAGATACAAGTTCTGCTCCTCTACAAGAGCCTACGGCTAGGACCACACAGGCAGAGCTGTGGAGCCTGAAGCAATTTTGGGTATCTGGAGTCATAGTAACATAGTAAGTTAGGTTGAAAAAAAAGACACACGTCCAGCAAGTTCAACTTTTTAACTTTTTTTAACCTGCCTAACTGCCAGTTGATCCAGAGGAAGGCAAAAAAAAAAAGGAGGGGGGAAAAAATCCTTCCTGACTCCAAAGCATCAATTGGATTAGTCCCTGGACCAACTTGGACTGTGAGCTATTTCCCATAACCCTGTATTCCCTCACTTGCTAAAAAGCCATCCAACCCCTTCTTAAAGCTATCTAATGTATCAGCCTGTACAACTGATTCAGGGAGAGAATTCCACATCTTCATAGCTCTCACTGTAAAAAAACCACTTCCGAATATTTAGGCGGAACCTCTTTTCTTCTAAACGGAATGGATGACCTCATGTCAGAGTCACCAAAAATGTACTTTAAATAGAAGCACTGAAAATAATCAAATCAGATTTAAGAGCTTCTATGAAGGAGGATATGGCAGAAGCAATTCTGTTTCCAAGAACAATACTTTAGTTTATTTTGATTGTATTTAACAGCTAATAAGCTACAGCTATATGCTAGGTTCAATTAATATATAAGTTGTTTTAGGTTTCCCAGTTGTTTTTGCTTTATGTAGTTTAACTTTGATTTTGGTTAAAAATTAGCAAAATATGTGGTTTATATTTGGAGCTTTGGCAGTGATAAAATGCCTTGTATGTTATGTACTTACCTTCTTTCAATCATCTAAAAAATACATTGATATATTAAAGGAACAGTAACACCAAAAAATTAAAGCAATTTAAAGTAATTAACATATAATATACGGTTAGCATGCACTGGTAAAAGAGTTGTGTTTGCTTCAGAAACACTACTATAGTTTATATAAATAAGCTGCTGTGTAGCCATGGGGGCAGCCATTCAAGCTGGAAAAAGGCACAGTTTACATAGCACATAACAGACAAGTCCTGTCCAATACAATGATGTTTTATCTGTTATGTACTATGTAACCTGTGCCTTTGCTCCCTTTTCCAGGTTGAATGGCTGCTCCCATGGCTGTACAGCAGCTTGTTTATATAAACCATAGTAGTCTTTCTGAAGCAAACACACCAGTTTTACCAGTGCAGAGTAACAGTACTTTATAGTTTAATGACTTTGATACACTTTCAGTTTTTGGTGTTACTGTTCCTTTAAAAACAGAGGAGTTGGATGTACCATAAATTGAGGCGTCGGAGTTGAAGGATTTATGTACCAACTCCACAGCCCTTCACATGGGGAAGATTTCAGCCCCTACCGTGAGCATTATCCTCCTCCTTCTTTTGCATGACTGATCTTGTTGCGAAAAGCAAAATTGGCATTTGTTTGCCGAAAATTCGCCAAGTGTGTGTGAAACACAAGGGTTCCGGACAAGAAAGGAGGATGGTACTGCTTACGGTAGGGGCTGAAATTGGCCTGCAAATTTCAACAGGCTGATTTCGGCCCTCTGTGGCCCTAGCCTAATAAAGAAGGCCTCTGATGAAGTGTCAGAGAGAGGCACAAAATGCGTCAGGTGACTAGACACGTCATGGTTTAGTTAAAGGGCTCTAGGATGATACCCGTTTATGTTTTTAAGGATACTTGGCAATAAAGACTTTTTTATTCAAACGCTACCCGTGGTTGTTAAAGGCTCCCGTCTATCTATTATAATAAAGAAGGCTTGCATTATAAGTGCAGAACAGGGACACTGAAACAATTTTATTTTTCACTTGATCTCACCTTTATGGTTCTGCAGAGCAGTTTTGAAGGGGAAGAGAAATCAGTAAATGAAATGACCATCCCCAGTAGCTCTACAGAGGTTTGCTCATTAACTACTTTTAAAATAATTCCCCCATATAGGAGGGGTGGGGGTATTGAGTGTAAAAAAAACAAAAACAAAATGCTGATCCAACATTTTACATTGACATGTTGAGTAAACGGCTCGGTTTCCCTAATAGGCTCATAATTTCTGAGCTGTAAAATAATCAATAGATGAAACACAACTCACGTGGAACACATGACTATATCAGCATTGCATATGCACCGCTGTGGTTAAGTACAACGTATGGCAGAACTTACACCAAAGGGCAGACAGCAGAAGTATACCAGGTAAACAGGTATTGACAATCGGTTGTTTCGTGGAAGAATTCCGGCCTTCCCTCCCCGACAATCTGACTGCAGTAGAACAAGATGGTGGCCGTAGTATTTTTTGATTTATCTTTGCCGCACTGAGAGTCAGAAGTAAACACGGCGTCCAAATCATCATCTGAAACACATATAAGGATTGACTTTGGCATTAAAAGGCAGTGACGATTTAGCAACTCTAAATACTAAGAAAGATCAGGATTTTTTCATTGTAAAAAAATAAGAAGATAAGAAACCTTACCATTAATGTAATACTTGACATTTTTAACAGAACCAACTGCTCTGGTGAAATCCCCTTTCAGCTTTATTTGACATACACTGGCATCTTTACATTTCTGGTACTGGGAATCTGCTTTGCCAGATAATTGGATTTCATAGACATACTGGTCTTGTCCATTTGATCGGATATCACCACTTGCATTATATGATCTGGAAACAGGAAAAGAATGTGTGCAATGTATATTCATCTTCAGCTCTTATTTGGACTACATTTAGCTCCTTTCCAAAAGAACTACACGGGGAGAGGTGACTGCATTGCTGGATACAGTATCCATGCGCGACGCAGAACAACACATATCTAGTCATTATCAGCATTGCTGCAATCATCTAACAAACCAGGGAGTCAGGAGATCAAATTATTTAACATGTCGGCCATAGATAAAATTTATAGTCTCCAAAAACACACAGACAGGTTTACTGGCTCCTGATAAAATTAACTTTACTGTAAATGAATGTGATAGGGACCTTAGACTGCAAGATCACCTGGAGCAGGGACTGATGTAAGTAATATACATTTAGTGCTGTGGGAATATGTCAGCTCTATACAGATAACATAATAGCTAAAGGGAAAGAAAACAGACATGGCATAAAATAAGGAATAATGACATAATAATAAGGATTACATGCAACTGGACAGAATTGACTTACTTGAAATAAATATCAGTTAAATTGACATTAACACCATCATCAAGGCTTAATATGCCATTTTTCATTTCCACGGGTTTTGGAATATTGCCACAAGCTGCTCGAGTGTTCCATATAAAGTGATATTCACACAGGCTGGTATCGTATCTGCAATACAAAAACCCAAAACTTATTATTCCCAACATATGAACAGGTGTAAGCAACCATGCCTGAAACCCAATTCTCCCTGATGGTAGGTAGGGTATGCATGTAAATAAAGGGGGCCCAGCACACACCAAGATTAAGGGGCAGATTTACATAGGGTCGAATATCGAGGGTTAATTAACATATATATACATATATATATATGATATGATATATCGCAAATTGTTTGATCGAATGAAAAATAGATTAGAAGTATTTTAATCCATCAATCGAACGATCTTTCTTCAACCAAAAAAACATTAGAAAGCCTATGTGGACCTTCCCCATGGGCTAACATTGCACTTCAGTAGGTTTTAGGTGGCGAAGTAGGGGGTCGACTTTCTTTTAAAGAGACAGTACTTCGACTATCGAATAGACGAACAATTTTTAGTTGGAATCGTTCAATTCCAAGTCGTAGTCGAAGGTCGAAGTAGCCAATTCGATGGTCGAAGTAGCCAAAAAAATCATTCGAAATTCAACGTTTTTTTTTATTCTATTCCTTCACTCAAGCTAAGTAAATGGGCCCCTCAGTGTTGTGCTGGATTTATTGTGCCATACCAAATCCTTGGTAGGACATTCAACAAGCAACTAAACGGCAGGAAAGTAAAAGAAGAATATACAAGGGGGCCTTTCACAGTTGTCTCATGCATTAATACCATTCTCATTTTTAACAGCTTATATAATAAACGTGAGGCAAACATATTATTTGAATCTCAATCTAAGCATGCGGATCAAGAGGAATAAATAAAAGCAACCATTATATCATTGATGCGAATTCCCAGGCTAAAGTACTTTAATAATAGTCTATGTGGAAATTACACAGGAGCTTTTATTTACTGTAAAAATGAAAAACTAGGCGCTAAGGGCCTTTACAGATGGGACACTTAGGGGCTCATTAATTAAGGATCGAGTTGCGTTTTCCACGAAAATTCGAGTTTTCATGGTTTTTTTTTTTTGATAGGGTTAAAAAAAAAACAGGTTGAGTTTTTTTTCAAGATTAATTATACCCCGACCCTGGATATAGCGTGAATCCGAAAATACACCATCTAAAACCTGTCGAGGTCATGTAGGAGTGAAATGCAGAGGTCCCTTGAACCATTTGAAGATGTTAATAGCATTCATGATGGGTTTTGTTTTTTTTTGGAGGGGTTTGCCTGAAAACTCCATCAGTACGAGCGATTTGAAACATTTTTTTTCCTGTAAAACTCGACTTGCTAATTTGATTTTTTTTTCCAATCAAGTTTTTTCTTAAATTAGAGAATTTTGGAGTTATGAGTTTTATTTGTGGTATAAAAAACTATTAAAATTTGACCTTTGATAAATAACCCCCTTAGTCAACCATGAGAAATATCTGTTCCCACATGTAGCAAAGCTCTTGAAAATACCTGCCCCTCTGGATTCATTGGAATCTCTGGATGTGGAGGGGCGGATATTTTAAGGAGACTTTGACCTAAAGGAGATTTATAGTGGGCAACCATGCATCCCATCTGTCATGGCCCTAAAAGAAATGGAATTATATCAGATTGTTCATGTTGAGGCCCACTGGCAGGATTGTTGTGGGCCCAGCTGTCCCAAAAGCGCAATTAAGCTCTTAATTAATAATTTATTCTGGTGTTTTTGGTTATATAATGAACAATAAACCTCCCTATTTTAAAATATAAGGATTTTACAAGTCACAGAGTAATTCCATGACCATACAAAGGCAGAAGACCAAGTGCTTTTATACAGGTCACTAAACTCCATGGTGACGTCTAATGTCCTCATATTTTACAACAGGGGTATGTTCTCATTAAACACGTTTTAGTGAGTCATGTGACAAATATTACACCCCTGAACACTGACCTAACTAATGATGACCACTAAACTCCGTTCTTGAAAAATATAATTTCAGGATATTCAGAGCTCCTGATATTGCGTATATGGCTCTTGTTATATTATAATCTATTTCATGTGAAAAACAATCCGTGCTATATTAAGATACAGATAAGGCAGAAAAAAAATAAAAATTATTGGCAACAAGATATATATGTAAAACCATCCATGTTCTTTGTTATGCCTCACTTACCTATCAAGAGTTGGTACACCCACTGTAGTAAAACATTTCAGCTCAATGGTGGTGGAAAACTTTCTGTTGTTTGCACAGGTATCCCCGTTGGAATATTTCACGAACACAGAATTCTCTAATGCACAAAAGTGAAATGCAGTTTAGTGTATCGAGTTTATCTTATAGGGTAGGACTACACAGACGTATTCTGCGCGATCTGACGCGCTGCGACAAAATGCCAGCATTAAATCATATGCGAACGAAATAAGGTAAGAGATAGAAATGTCAGATGAAGTTGCAGCGTTGATCCGACGTGACACGAATGTCGGATGCAGACGCAGCGTCTGCATACGACAGTCATGTCGAGTCGGATCAATGCTGCGACTTCATCCCACAATGCATTCGCTTACCTTATTTCTATAGCATGCGATTTGACGCCGGCGGTTTGTCGCAGCGTGTCGGATCGCGCCAAAAACGCCCATGTAGTCCTACCCTTAATGGATTGGAACCATTACAAAATGCAGGGGAGGAGAGTGAAATTTGTATTTGGGGAGACTTCTAATATATAGCTTTCCTTGGGTCAGCTCTACAATTATTTGTTGCAGGATTTGTGGCAAGGCCACATAGGCCCGGGCCTAGGACGGCAAAATCTGAGGGGCGGCATGCTTTCTGAGGACTGGTGCTCCTGCACTTGCTCGTGTGTGCTCGGGAAGAGAGGGTAGTGTGGGCACTAGGACTGTGCAAACCGAGGGGCGCAAGACCGCGCAAAATAGGGACGTGGCCTAGGGGCGGCAGACAAGGAAATCCAGCCCTAAGTGCATTATGTCTGATTCTGAGCTTTAAGAAGAAGCCAGTGGCATTTTTTTACTGTACAAGCTTATTGAGGCTAATGGTAAATGGGACAGTTTCTCCATTAATTGAGAAGGAGTATAGGCTGTTTTGCCTGTTTACACACTTGGTAAAATTCAGGCCAGTAGCAGCAGTGCCATTAGCCCATGGGCAGGCCCGGACTGGCAAATGCCAGAGAGGCTGCTGTATGGTTCAATAGAAAGTTACCATATAGTGGGCTGGTAGGGGGCTGTTTGGGCTGGTAGAGGGCTGTTTGGGCCTCTGTGTTCTTGGAATGGCAGGGCCTATTTTGACTCCCAGTCCAGGCCTGCCCATGGGGCACTATCCTTTCAGGCAGCTGAATCCTACAGCAGAGGTGTCAGATAGCTGCTATCTGGTTAGCTACCCATTGTTCTGTTGATGGGTTGGGGAAAGGGAAGGCAACTTGCAGTGCAGCAAAGAGTGACTGAAGCACATGTCACATGACTGGGGCGCTTGGGAAACTGACAATACTGTGGGGGTCATTTATCAACACTGGGCAAATTTGCCCATGGGCAGTTACCCATGGCAACCAATCAAATTGCTGCATTCATTGTTCTACTTGCAGTTGGCTTTAAAAAGCTAATCACCGGTTGGTTGCTATAGGTAACTGCCCATGGGCAAATTTGCCCTATGTTGATAAATGAGCCCCAGTATGTCTAGCTCCATGCCAAATTTCAAAATTAAATATAAAAATATCACTGGAGCAGCACTATGAAGCAATGCATTTTGGACAGTATCCTTTAAATATAGATGTTCAGGACTGCGCACTGCAAACTACAACAATGAGTGTCGTGTTTAGTTCACCAACATTAATTTGCCACCCGTATACATACCTTTCACAGTAACAGTCTGTGTATGAACTTGACCCAAGTTGTGAACATTTCCATTAGAGCTTTTAATGCAAACACTGGTGCTGTCGGAACATCCCGGAGGCCCCTGGTGTACACTCTGGCACAGGTTTAAGTAGTAACTACAAAAAACAGGAATAGAAGCACATCAGAATAGCTTTCATCCTACCTGTTACCATCATAAGCTGACATGGGAAGCCAAGACCAGCCATGCAAAGGTTACTTACGAGCTGCCTCCATGAACAAAGCTCCAGGATCCTGTCATGGAGGAAAGCATCCTGAGGTCATACGTCTTGTGATGTTGTACAAACTTGCAATCCAGTTTTCTTGGCAGACAGACCAGTTTAGTTTTCCATTCAAATGTAGCAGAGCAGCCTCTAGTTTCACTAAATAACACTGGACTCCCTATTCCCGCCTGCTCGTCACATTTGAATAAAATGGTGGATTCTCTTTTTGATTTATCTGAAACAAAAGAAAAGAAAATATTAACACACTTTTAAAGGATACACAAAAGCTATTCATGTAAAAATGCTTACTTCACTCTTCTAAGCACTTGCAATTTACATAAAAATATTTTTTGCTACTTCAAGTAAGGTAACATAATGGCAAGGTCAGAAATGGGTGGTTCACCTTAAAATTTACTTTTAGTATAATGTATATATGGATTTGCATTTATTTAGTTGCCTTTATCCTAGCAAACGGGCGGCAGCTGGAAAGAGAGGATAGAAAATGAAGAGAGAAAGTGATAGAAGTAACAATAAGGGTCAGGGCACACAGGCCTTCCCGCCGGCTAAAATGTAAATCGCCGGTGGGATGGCATTTGGAACGGTTCGTTTTCCGAAGTCGCCCCACAAGGAAACTTTGGGCGACTGCGGAAAACGAATCACTCAGAGTGCCATTTCGCCTGCGATTTTAGTCGGCAGGAAGGCAGTTTGGGGAGATAAGTCACCCGAAGAAGAGGAGATTTGTCGTCAGGCGACTAATCTCCCTGTGTCCCCTGACATGGAGCTACTAGTAGCAGCTTCTTTTTGCGGCTACAAAATAGCCTACCATAGACAATACTGAAAAATGCCTCTGCTAAAACACATGTAGTGTTTAAGTTAAGCCAATTATCACTATTGTCTATTTTGTAACCAAGGCAAGTAGGTGCCACTAGTAGCTCTGTGTGTCTTCCAACTCTAGCCTCAGAGGGCAACAGTTTTTAGGGTAAGGGGACACGGGCAGATTTGGGGTAGATTAGTCGCCCCAGTGACAAATCGCCTGTTCCTAGGGGTGATAATCTCCCCAAACTGCCTTCTTCTACCTTCCCGCCGGCTATAACGAAAAAAATCGCCAGTGGATGGCACCCGCGGCACTTCGTTTTCCGAAGTAGCACAAAGTTGCCTCACGAGGAAACTTCAGGCGACTTCGTAAACGAAACGCTGCGAGTGCCATCCCGCTGGAGTTTTTTAATTCTAGCCAGCGTGAAGGTAGGGGAAGGCAGTTTGGGGAGATTGTCACCCCGAAGAAGAGGCGACGAATCTTCCCGATTCTGCCCGTATGCCCTTACCCTTAGGGTGGAGGGTCAGTGATCCCCGTCATTCAGATAGCATTTTCAAATGCTATCTGGATGGATAGATAGAGATAGATAGATAGATAGATAGATAGATAGATATAAAATATAATGAATAAAAGTTATAAACATATTAAATGTGTGTACATTTGAATACATACATTAAACGGGACCTGTCATCTTAAGAAATAATTCCAAATCATATTTTATGGTGTTAGTCAAGAAAAATAAACGTTACTTACACTATATAAAATATTTATAGCTTGTTTTTTTAGTCTCAGAATCACATTAAGCAGGCAGGCGCCATTTTGTGGACACTGTTATTAAGGCAAGGTTTACATTATGCCAAAATCTTGTGCCCGTGCATGTGCCCATGCACGGACTACACATATAGATGGTGGGGAAGGAGGGGGAATGTGGGGAGTGCAGGATGGAAAGTGAAAGTAAGTGCCTGTTCTGCCTCTATGGCATAGAGGAGGGGCAGGCAATATATGACTGACAGCCAGTTTTAATGAGGAAAAACTATTTGGATTTCATGTGTAATTTGAAAATGACTTATTATACAGCTTTTTAGGTTTGGGTGACAGGTCCCCTTTAAACAAATTTTATATTATGCAATGCCTGCTAACCTACTTGGTAGGATACATCATACTGTCTAATTCCTATTATAAGCCCTGTAAGAGAAGACATGTACCTGGGCACACATCTCCATCAGCATACTGGACTACCAGTGTCTCATCTTCATGGAGATAATTCATTTTCATTTTCATGGCACTGCCAAAAGAAATTGCACTGCTTCCAGACCCACTGCACACAGCTCCATTGCATTTACCACCTGGTACACTTGCTGCTGCGCACACTCCTATATAATAGGGCTTAGCATCAGGGGTCTGTAGAGGAGAAATGTAACATTAGATGCACTGTATGCATTTCATCAGGGTCCATCATTCAAACATCACATACCAGTTTCCCAGCAATGACAATGATTATGCATTATCGACACGGGAACATATATATAAAAATGCTCCGATGTTTCATTGGTTCACTGAGCAAGTTTCCTTGATGTTGCTTCTACCCTGTGTGGGAAGGTTAGCTTTTATAATGGTAGGCAAGCGGGTCTCTTATGCAGAGAAGGGAGAGGGATATGCAAAATGCAGAAAATTTAACTTTGCCTTGAATTGTTCAACAACATAAACACATAAAAACACGATGTTTGTCTTCTTATGGCAATCTGGCATCAAAAATATGAGTCTCTCACACATGAGACTGTAGACTACCCAAGAGCCTCTCCCAGACTGTGGACCACCACACAGTTAACCCCCGGTTACTCACAGTTCAAAGATAACTTCAGCCAGGCCACACAGCCTATGTCCATGTCAGATTCACTGCTGCACTTTCTCCAAAAGCCTCTCCTCAACAGTCACAGGTCCGTAGCACTCACTTTCTCTCTCAAGCTTAGGCTTAGGCACTCTCTATGTCTTTCACTGTCACACACTCTGTGTCTCAGGCTCCATGGGCCACTTGTCCTCGCTCGGGATTCCTTTCCCACACTAGGAAGAACAAGGTCCGTGTCTCTCCTCCAAACACACAGGAGAGACAGCCAGGGAAGAGCCCATAGGTTTGGGATCACATCCCTTTTACCTGCAGTAGCAGCATTGCTCTTAGCTGCCACCTAATTACTTGACTGGGAGGGAATTAATATTCCTATAATACACAAAAGCTCTGAATATCTTGTAAATTATATCCTTATAAACGGTGAGTAGTGATGTCATCAGTTATAAACGGTGAGTAGTGATGTAATTTCTGTCACATGACTCACTAAAATTTGTGTATTATAATAAATAAAGTACCCCCAGTTGTAAAATATGAGGATATTATAAGTTACCTCGGAGTTCCATGACCTGTATAAAAACACTCGGCCTTCGGCCTCGTGTTTTTATATGGTCATGAAACTCCTCAGTAACTTATAATATCCTTATATTTTACAAGAGGGGGTACTTTATTCACTATATAATACCCTATCTAATATCCTATCTAATATCCTATCTGCACTAGGCATCCCCCTTCAGCCCATATCATACAGCTTAAATGCATACTTTTCTGTGTATTTTATCTCAAAAGAAAGGCTAGAGGGCTAGCCGAAACGTTAGCAGTTTTTTGCTGAATAAACACCATTTTTTCACCTTGGATAAGACCTGTGAGAGCATGACTTATTTGGGACAGTTATATATATACATATGGCACCAAGTTAAAGTACAATGGACGTATATGTAGCAGCAAATACATTACACTACACAAGGCTGGAACAGCTTCATAAAATAAAATAGAGTTGTTGTTTTGCCCTATACATGTGCCCACTGTATAGTTTAGGTGCCATATGTTAGGAAATGTAGGGGGGAAGGAGGGTACCCCCAAAAAAATATACAATCTTTTTCAGCCTATCACCCTTAAAAAAGGAAAAGACGCCAGCGTTTTTTGGGACTTTGAACTGTTTTTGAAGCAATCCCTATCTACTCTATTGCACTTATCCTGGTCTGAGATGGCAAAGGCAAGTCTGGTGCAAGAGGTAACGTTCAGTAAAATGCGCAAGTTAGTGAATTAGTGTAGTTACGTCGTCCCTTCCCCACAGGGCAACTTCACCTGGCTAGAAGTGCGAAGTAGCGCTAGAGTAGGTCCACTTCGCTAGTGAATTTACGCTAGTGTTAGCCGCTTCGTGCTTTAGTAAATTTGCCCCTTGGAATATTGGATGGCACTTCTGGAAAAGGCTTTATTGTAGCAGGCTGCTGGTAAAACATCGAATGCGTTTTGGGATTATCGCCCTTAGTCATAGCCTATGACAAAGTTACATGATTTCCCTTCCCACTCTTAATTTACAAATGCAAATCAAGATTTTGATTTGTTTCTGCTAGGCACTCAGCCGAATCTGTATCCTGCTGAAAAAGACAGAATCCTGGATTTGGTGCATCCATAATAAAAATAAAGTAGTTGGACACAATCTGCAAGTCCATTTGTGGAATTATTGGAGCATATTTTAAAACCCCACAATATCTATTGCTATTCATGGCTACATTGCTATATACAAATAACTATGCAGTGCAGAGCTTACCTTGAATGAGCCTGTGGAGAGACTAGACAAATTAAATGTATACTGAAGCTGTTTATCAGTCAAGGTGCAATCAGCAATTTCCTCTTCATCTGGACAGACTACTGGCGTGCCCCATTCAAATATATATTTGCAGTCTGACACCTCCACCAACTTTGGTGTTCCCTTTTGAATACAGAAAAAGGACATAAGGTCTTGGAAAATGACAAAAAATAATTTACACATAATTAAATCCTGCTCTTTGGGTAAAGACTTTAGTTCCCCTTTAATGGAATATCACTATTTATGTTTACATTATTGTATGTGACATCATTGGATGAAAAATTGACGGATGTGGGTGTGCATTTAAAATCAGCTGGGAAGTCAAATAGTACAACAAGAAACAAAGTTGTAAAGAGTGCAAAATATGTAAATGTTAAATCTCAACAACTTCAATATAATCTTTCTGTTAAAACTAGGATTTTCACAGGGTGCCAAACAATGGGAATTGTTGAAGGTCAAATTTGAGTAATTGCATGAAAATGTTAGCTTCTGTATTTTCATGTAATTACATAATTCAAGTGTTTTACCTTCAGCAATTCCTGTGGTCTGTGGGGGGGGGGGAATATTGGGATATTTTTTCACCTGTGCAGGAAACAATTTTGCGCAGTGCCCAATGTAACATTGCCCTTAACTCTCTATATGAACTGTTATTCAGAAAAAGTGGTGATTAGTTGGACTTACTATATATGGGCAAGCATTTTCTCTTCCATGGTTTGTTTCAACTCATATACAGTATGTATTTGGGACTGTTGCATGTCAACGGTAATGGCTAAAGTGTATTTGCCACAAAATCTGTCCATAAATATGACTGACACATTTTCGAGCTTCTCATTAAAGGGGTGGCTCACCTTTAAAGTGATACTGACACTAAAAAATGAATTTTAGCATATGAATGTACATTAAATGTTACCTATAGGTCATGTTGATCATTTTTTGCTGAGAGGTTTGTTTTTGTAAGTAATTGTTAGTTGAAGTTCCTAAGCCTGACTCTCTGACACTCTGACTTTGCCAACCTGACTGTCCCATCTCAGCATGTTAGTTAGTTTCTAATGCTAACGGACTCCTGCTGCACAAATATGGCAGCCCCCTCATACAGGAACATGGGGGTTCAGAAAGGTAATGTAAAAGCATCATGCAAATACTTTATGGCAAAGTTAGAAGTAGCTTGCAAAGCCAATATTATAATAGATGTAAAAAAAAGTTTAATTTCAGGTGTCAGTATCTCTTTAAGTTAAGTTTTAGAGGCAGAGTTAGAGCTTAATAAATAAAAACTCATCTACGTTCATATTTAATTTTAGAAGCGTATTTATCAAATGGGGAGTTGTAACTTTCACCCATTCATAAATACAATTCTAAAATTCCCATAGGAAAGAATAGAAAGTTGGTGAGTTTTTATTTATTAAGCTCTAAACTCACATTTTGATAAAGGTGCCCCTTAGTATGTTATAGAATGGCACATTTGTACCAACTTTTCAGTTGGTCTACATTATTTATTTTTTATAGTTTTTTTTTAAAAATTATTTACATTCTACTCCTGACTCTTTCCAGCTTTCAAAAGGGGTCCCTCGCCCCATATAAAAACAAATGCTCGGTAAGGCTACAAAGGTATTGTTATTGCTACTCTTTATTACTTTCTATTCAGACCCTGCCCTGCTCATATTCCAGTCTCTTATTCAATCAATGCATGGTTGCTAGGGTAAATTGGACCCTAACAACTAGATTGCTGAAATTGCAAACTGGAAAGCTGCTGAATAGCAGGCTAAAGAACGCAAAAAACAAAAATAATATAAAATGAAAAACAACTGCAAATTGTCTCAGAATATCATTCTCTATGTCATACTAAAAGTTAACTCAAGTGTGACTAACCCCTTTACGCTTCCTCCTTTTTACCTATACTATATATATTTATATAATACACAAAAGCCATGAATATCTTGTAAATTATATCCTTATAAAAGGTGAGTTCTGATGTCATCAGTTATAAACGGTGAGTTCTGATGTAATTTCTATCACATGACTCACTTAAATGTGTGTATTATAATAAATAAAGTACCCCCAGTTGCAAAATATGAGGATATTAGAAGTTATCTTGGAGTTCCATGACCTGTATAAAAACACTCAGCCTTTGGCCTCGTGTTTTTATAAAGTCATGAAACTCCTCGGTAACTTATAATATCCTTATATTTTACTTTATTCACTATTTATTCACTATATAAATAAATAGTCTGCATCGCTGTATAACAGCATGAGACAAGCTCATGCTATACCCCCCGGTTGTGGTGGACTATGGGTCCCTGCTGCAGAAGAACAGTTCTGGCAGGTAGACGCACTGGCTGCGCAATGGACATCTCCTGAAGATCCGAGAACCAGGTTCTCCTGGGCCAATAAGGCCCCCAATGTTCCGCCAGCTCCTCAAATACCTCCGGGTGAAGTTCCCATCTCCCAGGATCTAGCTGGTTCAGACTGAGAAAATCCGCCTTCGTATTGTCCACTCTTGGTATGTGGATGATGGACAGATGCATGGCATTGGACTCTGCCCAACTTAGTATCGGTTGTGCTTCTGTTAACGCTGCACTGCTGCGGGTACCTCCCTGTCTGTTGATGTAGGCTACTGTGGTGGAGTTGTCGCTCTGTACCCGTACCCGCTTTGACTGGAGCTGGGTCGACCAGCGATTGAAAGGCAACCTCACCGCCTGGAGTTCCAGAATATTGATTGGAAGTTTGGTCTTGGGTGGTGACCATGGACCTTGTAGTGATAGGTTGTTCCATGTCGCCCCCCAGCCCTGGAAACTGGCATCTGCTGTTATCACGGTCAAGTCTGGTGTGGCCCAAGATTGGCCTTCGGACAGGTTGTTGTGGCGGAGCCACCAGTGTAGTGACTCCATTGTTGGCTGTAGCAGGGAGAGTCTCTGGGTGAGGGGACCTCCCTTCCAAGCGGCTAGGATGTTGGATTGTAGAGGTCGGAGGTGAATCTGTGCAAACGGCACCGCTTCTATGGGCGAAACCATCAATCCCAGTACTTTCATTGCCAGGTGGATCGTAGGTCATTGGATTTGTAGAAACCTGGTGACCTGATCCCTTAGTCTCATCTGTTTGTCCTGGGGTAAACTCACCCGCTGTGTGAGTGTGTTGAATTCGAGACCCAAGGACGTCATGTGGTAGCCGGGAATCAGGCTGGACTTGTTCCATTGATGGTCCAGCCTAAATCCTGAAGCATAGTAATCGCTTTTTGAAGATCCGCTCTGCCCCTCTCCTCTGATCTGGCCTTTAGAAGAAGGTCTTCCAGATCTTGTCAACCCAGGCATCTGATGAGTGTAGGCTCCACAGCTCTCGGAATTGAAGCAACTTGCCCCCTATTGGTTGCCCTGGTTCCGGAGTGCGTGCCCCATCACCCTGAAGTGGGCTTGTCGGCTGAGGACTTATTATGGAACTTGTTGGTTTTCCATGTAGATCAGCTCTTGTCCGTAGTTTTTGTCCGAAACTGGGAACGTTATGTGGGGCTGTGACGTCTGTTGTACCGACCGATTTGGCCACGAAAAATTTGTCCTCGTCTCAGGGATGTAGTTGATCTGCTCTTGTTCCGAGGAAGGAAGGTGCTCTTTCCCCCTGTGGCTTGAGAGATGATCTTCTCAAGTTCCTCCCCAAAAAGTCACTGCCCCTTGAATGATAGTGAGGTTAGTGACTTCTTTGAGCTAAGGTCCGCCATCCAGCTCTTTAGCCAAAGTGTTCTACGAGCCGCTACATATAATGGTATGATTGCCCTAGTAGAGCCTGAAGTGGCTAGGTAGAGTCTCCTGCCCAGTGGAGGGTATAACCGCAGGGACGCCCCATTAGCTCTGCCCGTGTGAGGAAGGAGGACTGGCTGGCAGTGATCCCCGGCATGGATAGAGAGGAGAAGGGGGTAGAACTGCTCTGCAGGAAAGGAGATGCTGGGCGGGAGAGTTACTTGCGTTCCGGACTGGGCGTGAGGTCCATAATGGCACCTGGAACGAATAACTCCACCCCCAGGCAGAAGTGTCATTGCCTGATGCAGCCTGACATGGAGGTAGCCGGAACACCAGAGACTGGGAACTGCCAGTAGTGAGCTTCACCTGGTAAGGGAGATGAGAGAGTGGAACCCTGAAGAGGCCACTGTTCACCAGCCATGTGATCCTAAGAATTCTGTTCTCGGCCGAATCCAAAATAGTGGATTCAGTGCATCCCTAGTAGAAACCCTTTAAACACAACACTCCTCCACCCCCTAAAATTATAGTAGCTTCTTCCTCTGTACTTACCAGATCAGTTCCCGTAGTACAGTGGAAGATGATGACGGAGGAGTAGTTCTGCTGCTTGTCAGTTGCACACGGAGTTGGACTGTCCATCAGGAGCATAACCTTTTGGATTACAGGGTTTATCACAGGAGGACCATGTGCACGCCCAATATCCTGGTAGAAATAAAGATACAAATAAAAGAGAGTCGGCAGACTATTACCCAGAACTTTAGTGCACATTCCTTGAAATTCACCTGTGCGTGATCAATACAAATTTGATTTTTGATTAAATCATAACAAAATAGAACTCAGAACGCAAGAGATTTGTTAACATATTCCGTGGTGATATACTAAAACTATAATTAAAGCATTTTTAATCAAGTGTGGTCATTTTAGCAGCGACAGAAATACCACCTGCTATGGAAAGTGGATGGACTCCAAGTCTCACACTCCATCAATTCATAATGGAACCAGGTAAAGGAGGAGTTGAATGTCATAAGACAATGTAAGAAACTGGTTTCTAAAAGTCAGAGGCAAACTATCATGGTTTCTTTATTCTGTGGAATCAGTTAAATCTGTTTAAAAACATATATACATTACTTTTGCAATCAGTTATGTCTATTTGAAAAACAAATATAGCACTGTTTTGTGACTAAGCACCAACGGTATGCATTTGTGTCAAAAAGGGGGGGAGTGTTTTCCCTTTTAAGACATCAGCTCTTGAGAATTTTACTACTTACAATTTTTTTTATAGGAGCTGCTGGTATTGGTTTAAGATATTATTGGCCTTTGTTGTTGTCTTGTAATGGTGCATTTGACTCAAACATACAACATAATCCGTTCCACTGTAGAACCATTGTTGAGCCGTAATACAGCATCAAAACATGACTATTAGCATATTGGGTACCCTGCACAATCTCTCTCTCTAAATTTGTGGACATAGGTAAAGCTCTCTAATGTCATTATGCCAGTGCACAACTTAAATCAGGGGTGTCCAAACTTTTTGCAACGAGGGCCAGATTTGGTGAGGTGAAAATTTGGAGGGGGCGACCATTCAGGTACAAAAAAAGAGGGTTGTGGGTGCACTCCTAAGGAAATATAAAAAGCTTTCTTTGGTTAGTGCACCCTCATACCCACCCCTTTAAATTAACGGTGGCCCTATGTCCTTGTTTTTTTACTAATCCTTGGTTTGGGCAATTTCTCTCCCTCAAAAGCCACAAATGCTAGCGGCAGGGGAGGGTTTAGCCTTTTTATTTGAAACCAACGCCTGTGAGACACTCATATCTACTGCACTTATCACTAGGTAACACTTCTGCACTGATTCGCATACATTACACCTATTACACTCCTCATTTTGTTTTTACTTTTTCATCTACTCTCTACATCTATACCCACACCTGTACTTATACTTAAATTCACACACATACACACACAAGTGTGCGCCTATATGTACAACTTTACTTCATTATAGTCTCTTCACTTCACAATCACATTTTTTTTAATGCAGTCTCCCTTTCAAAAGCCGCATATGCAGGTGGTGGGGGAGGATGTAGTCCACAGATTGAAACCAAGCTTTTATATTTTGGTCACAGGTAAACAAGTTAGGGACCGCCGTATGGGGTTTACCTTGACGTGGTATGGCGGCTTATCAATTTTATGATCATAACTTTGTAACAAAAAACCCTGTTTTTCTTTTTTTAGACAGGGGATTATTGAATTTAAATATGTTTTTATATGGCCTTAGGAGTGCACCCACAACCCTCCTTTTTTGGGCCGACCATTCAGCCCAGCATCCACTCCGAGGTAGCTAGCTTGCGATCAGGATCATTCACTCCTAGAGATGGACGGGTACACGGCATTTAGGAACTGGAGAAGTGGAGTCTGTTTGGACTTATTCGCCGCACCTCATTTAAACAAGGAATTGCGTAGCCATAGCAGTAATATTCACTCCTAGAGATGGACGGGTACACGGCATTTAGGAAGTGGAGAAGTGGAGTCTGTCTGGACTTATTCGCCGCACCTCATTTAAACAAGGAATTGCGTAGCCATAGCAGTAATATTTGGGCACATTAGTGAAATGATCTGCCACTTGGTCTATACTACTGCCCGTGTGCTGAAGGTGTTAGTAATCGACGTACTGGCACGTAGTGACGCGCAGCTCTTGCATTTTTTTTTTAGTTTACTGTACTGGCGCGTCAGTACATCTATTGCAAAAGTATGTGAGAGCGGCGCATCACTACGTGTCTATTACTAACACCTTCAGCACACAGGCCTCAATATAGACCAAGTGGACGATCATTTCACTAATGTGCCCACGGCTACACGATTCCTGATTGCACTGTGCTGACGGGCCACATTATTATTAATTTCATGACAGAGGCTTTAGGCCTGTGTAAATTTGAAAACGGGCCGCAATTGGCACCCGGGCTGGACCTTGGACATGCCCGACTTAAATCATCCCATTGTTGCTACTGTTACCCCTTCTGAAAATGATCTAATATATTTAAAAAAAATACTGGGAAGTTGTTTGACCTGAATAAATGCCCATTATGCTCTCTATGTTTTACTAAAGGGAAAAGCCCATCAAACTCATTTATTAGCCTGAGAAAAGCAATAACTAAGGAAAGTGTGCACTTACAAGTGGGTCTCCGTTTGTAGGGTCCAGACACACAGCTGCTCCAGGAGGGCACTTCACATCCACAACTGGGTTTAATGGCTCACAGATGTTGATGTAAAAATCAGCCATGTTACCCAAAGCTGTACCATCCACGGCTTCATAATAGCCAGCGTGCTTGATCAGAGGAGTCAGGTCAATAAGGGATGTACCATTGTTCACAAAGCATTTTGGCTGTTTTTAAATGAGAAAAAAAATTGTTAAATAAAACATTTAAACAAACAGCATATAAGACCTGTATGAGAAAACCATAGGTGAACAAAATGCTGTATAGTTCTGCAACCTCTCCATTCCATAGAATACCTGTACTGGCATATGGTAACCTGCAAATGGTTTTGGTGCCACTTCCCTTCTACAATAGCATTACTAACAGCTCACAGAGAACATTGCACCACGAAAAGGCTTTAGGAAAAGGGCACAAACCAGTGCACAAAAACAAACAATGAATTACTAAAAAAAACTCTAAAAATGTTAAGAGATATGAGATGTTGGTAACATAGTACGTAACTATTCCCAGAGCATCCCATATGGTAGCTGTGAAAATATTACTACACAGGGAGAGCTTGTCAAGAAAACTGAAGCAGAATTTCACCCACCTCCTCTTCACAGATGATTGACGTGTGCCAAGCAAAGTACCATGTGCAGGTCTTTTCATCAAATGACACTAGAGTCGGGTGGCTAGATGTCTCAGAGTTGGTGCCACACACAAAGCTAAAAACACTTCTATGCTTTCGATTGCTAATACTGCATAGATCACCATCCTCATAAACAAGGCTCACAACCTGATCCATATATGTGAGCCGAGTCTGTGATTTGCCAGCACTAAAGGTTTTGCCACCTTCTGAGATGCACACTCCTACCAACAGGACAAAAAACAAGGTTTAGCAATGAGAAGATAAAGGCAGTGTTTGTTCTTGTAAAATGGTTAAAAAAGATAAAGTTACTAAAGCACATTGCAGAGTTTAGAATCAATTTGGATATTAAACCCCTGTGAATATAATCTCTAACCTCCTACCCAAAGTCGGCACTCCTGCACTGGCACAGGGTTCTCTTGTGAATATTGGACTATCGCCGAAAAAAAAACTGCATGATTTTCAGTAATTATACTTATTGTGCATTTTTTGTGCCTGGATCTTACACAACAAGGTTGTTGCTTTCCTAAAAGCCTCTATCACAGGCAAATATTTAACTACCATATTTATTTATTTCTGCAGTCAAACTGCGACTGAAGAATAGGTATCTACCAAGAGCTATGAAAATAATTGATTATTTGCCATTACCTCCCCTTGAGGAAACAGTCCTCTACACAATATGTAGTTATATTGTTATTCATATAAATAAAAATCAGACATATTTCCTACTTACCAGCTCCTGGAGCACATGTATTCTTCAATTCACTGCAGATATTTAACTTAACAGACCTCTTGCCAACTTGAAAACTGTACCCTTCAGCATTGGTTAACAATGACAAATTGAACAGGTGACCTGCAGACAACAATACATAGGAACAGCATTTAATCATAAAGAAATAAATATTGAGGGTTTTTTTTTTTTACATAAATCTAAAACTCCTTAGCAAGTTTCGGTAACATCTTCAGGATCCTGAATTTTTTTTGTTGCATAATTATTGGCACAAGCTAAAGAGGAACGAGAAACCTGTAATCAGGTGTGATAAATGCAATAAATATATTTTTCATGCACTTTTTTTTGCATTTAAGCCTATACGTTACAAAGCCAGTCATTTAATACCTTGTGTTATTTTGAATGGTCCTGCTGAGAACATAAAGTGACATACTTTAAAAGAGAAGAAAAGGTATAATAAACAAGTGCAGGGTTTTCTCCTATAAAATACACACCAACTCTTAGTATTTTCATGCAGAGTGCACCACCTGCATCTTCTATAGTGCTTCCAGGCATATCTTACACTGGCTTAAGTTGGGCACAGGCACAGTAGAGAAATGTTAAAAAAAGGTTGTTTTTTTTAAATTTTATTTATATAGGTGGGCTGTCAGGGGTAGAATATATATACTCTTTGCTCTTACAACCAAGACTGAGATTAAATCTCTCTATGCTACAGCACATGCTGATGACTTACTTACCTGTGGCAGGGTTTGTAACAGCGCAATGGTCTTGCACAGAGATATTCAGGGGGCAGGCTGAGGCAGTGTTCCAAAAAAACTGATAATCACATTCCTGCAAGGCTGAGATTAACTGTGGTCTGCTATGCTGTAGATAAAAGCAACAAATATATATTTCAGGTCAGGATATAGGCATCTCATGTTATTGTTCAAACGTATCTATGGACCCTCAGGTTCAGATGGATCTCCAACTATAAAAGCATGGTTTACTTGCAAATAGTTATAGACCATGACCCAAATGCCTGAGAATAAGGATAATTATTTTATAATTTTATTATAATTTAAACAATACAAATAGGTCAACACTCAAAAAGAGGGTCCTAGATGTTGAACCCTGTCTGTTCTGCAAGTTCTGGAAACTAACAGTTAAAGTCTAAAGTGACTTTAACGTAACCTTAACACGTTAAATCTACACTGCTGGTACTTCTTTATCAGTGCTGCAGATTTTGTTCTACAAAAGGACAATAACAATTTAATGGAGGTGCATAATTCATTTGAAACCATTTTGTTTGTCATGAAGCAGACTTGATCTGGTTCCCCTGAGAAAAAAAAGATAATATGGGCTGCCAAGGTGTGTCCCTACTGCCCCTGACTGCCTGTCAGCACCTTCCTTCCTTTTCTCAAATATGGTTAAAAATAAGGTAAAGAATTACATAGTAGTTAGGACTAGGTGATATGTGGCATTTTTACATCGCATTTCTTCTTATTCCCCATAATTTCACTCGGAAGAATTTTAGTGCACTTTTGTGAAAAAAAGCCAAGCGGAAAAGCAATTTTCATGCAAAATGTAGCCGAACTGATAGTCGATACACAACGTAATTACGTCACCTGCATATAATGCAACAAATACCTGTATGCGCAATCCATCTCACAAGAGTTTGGCTGCCATACTGAAAATACGCATCGTATTTCAACATATTTTCCAAACCTGCGGATCCCATAGAGTTCAAAAATATGGCTTTTCCAGTACACCAATATTTGCGTTTAAAAACGCAAATACTGGTGTTGCGTGTCAGCTGTTGGCTCGCAAGCACCACGTGGGAATTGTTATGATGTGTATTACATTATTTTCAATAGAGCTTCATTTTGAGCGTATTTATGCTCGGCAGATCAATTTTTAAAAACGCCACGTGTGACCTCATCCTTAAAGTTGCCCATGCTGAAAAATGGCACACACAAATCACATTCAAACAGAAATATTAACTCAGATAATGTCAGCAAACAGAAAATTAAAAATATGACAACATGAATGAATGTCAGAAAACAAATACTATTGGCAGGCATCTATTTCACATCACAAGGTATGGCCTCATCCTCTATGCCCAATGCTTTGTATATTCCACATGTGAATTCTTTTGCGCTATCTACCAAAACACATCCTGGATCCAGAATTATAAATTTATTCCAAGGATGAGGTATTTAAGGATGAGGTCACACGTGGCGTTTTTAAAAACCGTTCAGCCGAGCATAAATACGCTCAAAATGAAGCTCTATTGAAAATAATGTAATACGCATAACAATTCCCACGTGGTGCTTGCGAGCCAACAGCTGACACGCAACACCAGTATTTGCGTTTTTAAGCAAAAATAATAGACACGCTCCAATTTAATTCAATTTATTTTCAATTCAATTTAATTTCCAATTTAAATTAATTTATTTTCTTCACCGTGAAGAAAAAAAAAAAAAGTATTTCAGTTATTGTTCTGCAGTGAACATAGTGTTAGATGGGCAGTCCTCATCATTAGTTTCACTACAAATTTACATATCAGGTAATTGCACAGGTAGCAATACAACTTAAACTTACTACTTTGTTTTTGTCACACTTGAATCGTATTGTTGTCATCCTTTTCCGAATACCATCTGAGCACAAATCACCATTTTTATACTCAAGGATGGAGGTTCCATTTTCCCATTTCGGGCTACTGGTAAGTTCACCAACATTAATGGCTTTGGTTCCGTCCAAAAAGCAGGCAGCAGCATCCTTTTCACATGAAGCAGGTCCTAAATGTAAATGTTGCACAAAACAAGCAACATTAAAAAAATGGCAACAATTCTCAATGCTTTGATTTATTTTCAAGCAGCAACAATCCAAAATACAATCCCATGACACCTATTGTACACATGTCTGGGAATGTTCCTAATATTAGTAAACACAATTTACAGTTTGTTTGCTTTAGAAGTACATTTGAAACATAACAGCCAGAGTAGATTTCTGCCTGATTTGGCAACCTATGAACTGGGTGAAATGAGATGATCCAATTGTTAGTCCCTAGGCTCATGACTGGATTAAACATAAAATCCTGTTGTGATTGGACAGACCATATGTTTTTAAACCTGCCTGATAGATATCTGGTTGATTTTCAGCCAGACATTGGTTGGGCAGGTCTCTCAGAGTGCTCGATAAAAAAGCCAATGTGCTGCCATGTATGGCGAGAGCAATCAATAGCCCTTAAACTCTTTGAAAGCCTAATCTTTGATTTTTTTAAAAAAATTCAGTAAACCATATCACCATGTGTTTAATTAATTAAAGGCTAAGTCACCTGAGTACATTTGGTGGGGACAAATGAAATTAAAAAAATACTGACACGTTCCTATAAAAATCATAGGAAATTGTCAGTATAAAGTATGTGCTGCACCTGGAATATTTTCCCTCAAAGCCACTCCCCAGCCCCGTACACCTGCACTGACCCGACCCTCCTAAACGGTTGACTTCTGTGCAGTTTCAGTGACGCTAGGCTGGGGGCGGCGCAATCCTTCCATAGGCTTATTACGTTTCAAAACAGGACTTCAGCCTATGGAAGGAACGCTCCACCCCCAGCCCAGCGTCACAAAAGCAACACAGAAGATCAGTTAGTAGTTCGAGCGGTTGGCTGCACAAAGGTGTGCAGGACTGGGGGGCAGCTTTGAGGCAATATAGTCCGGGTGCAGCACATACTTCATACGGACACATTCCTATGATTTTTTATAGGAACGTGTCAGAATCGCTTTAACTAATTAAAGGGACACAGACACATTCCAAATTTTAACAAGAATATAAAAAGCTGCCTGGCACTAATTTAATGTTATAAAACAGAGCTGTCCGACTTTGTACAGAAGGATAGCCCTATTACGGTATAACAAAAGGAAAGATTGTTTTGAAATAAGAAATAACCCCTCTAAGGCATACTTAATTCAATTTATTTCAATCCCACCCTTCATAGCAGCAACCAAGAAAGCAACAGGGAGGAAATAAGAATAAAAAAAAGTCTAACCAAAGCTGAATTCTATTTTTGCAAGGACTCCTTTGTATTCACATTAAATGTACTATTTAATTGAGTTTTTTCCTATTTATCCTAATTACTAGTCCAGTCGAACTGTATTTTTTCCCAGTTCCAATGTCGTACCTGTCTCATGCACTAAAGATTTGCACACATTCAGCCGGTACTTTTGTGTAGACCCAGGAACAACTGCCTCCCAGTTTTCACTGAACATTGACAGTGGTGAAAGGTCATAGGAATTTCCAGCTGTGTCTCTGAAAACAGAAATAATGCAAAGATCAATTTAATTATACGATAACAGGCATTTATATAGAGTATATTTATATTTAAAGCAAAAATCGAATTACTGAATATAGGCATTCAATCTCAAAGCAATGTTTTATTGGTGCATTCGATTCTTGTAAGGGACTACAGTTTATACAGATTGTCTATTTATCTTATATACAAGACTTTGTGCCAAGAAGGTTGATAAAACCACAGAGAAGGGGACTGCATTGGTCAAAAAAGTTTCACTCTAGGACACCAATAAATATGGCACAATACTTGACTATTGCCTGTGGATCTAGAAACCCAATCTTGAAACCCAATAGATATATAGAGGTACACTTGAGCAAAAAATATACAGATTTAAATTTTGTATTTATCTTTAGGAGGCTACATCTTCCTGTGAGCTGCCTGCAGTTTTCAAAGTAACGTAATTTTTGAAAAGAAGCTTCTGCATTAAATAATCACGTTACTGAAATATCTTACTTGTAAGAGCAGTCGATAAGTTTGGAAGGTTGGCACGCAAGTGGTGTAGGCCATTCAAACACATATGAGCACTCTGCGGTTTCCCTCAGAAAGTAAGGCTGATAATATTAAAGAAAAGACAGCGGTTAGAAACGGATTCTTTCGAATTTGGTCCAATTCATTGTTTTAAACTGTGACACCACCTTACTTATTGGGTTCACTGGCAGTCCTGCTAAGGCCAAAGTAAACTCCCTGTCCCCTGTACATCTTTCTAAAACATTAAAGGCAATTCCCCTCTTCAACTGCACAGAAAGCCAGAAACCCAAGACTGTAATTCTAAAATCAATAACTACATTGCAGTTGTTCTGTTAAAGCTTTGCCTGTGGAGTAAATATAAATACTTTTAGAATAGTCAAATTGGCAGACTAGTATAGCTAGAATTGTAATTTCAGTAGTAAAGCTTTAATTGCATGAGGTCAGGGTATTATCTATCATAAAAATACAAGCACATGGGTGAAAATAGATATAAGCCCCCTGTTCTAAGCCATTATTACGGATATTTTACGATTGTTTCCATATTAGTGAAAGTAAAACGACAGCAGCAATGATTAAAAGTCTTCATACCTTCAGAGATATTGGATATATTACATGGTAGATATTTTTATATTAAACTAGCAGCATTTTGTTTATAATGAAATTATGATGAGCACTGTTAAGAAAGTAGAACAGAATTACCTAAAACTATTAAAGGCCTTACAAAAATATAATTTTCTCTTATAGTTTTGCCACTTTATATATTTTAACATTTTCCTACAGATTTATGACCAAACTTTATTAACATTGGGCCTCAAACCTCAGAGAGTGACTTGTCTGATCTGGTATGACATGAAAAAAGTAGGGAGTAGGTACGGACAGGGCCCCAGAGCGGTTTCTGCCCCCTTTCACTCCCTAACTCGCTTGTGCAAATAACATGCAAGTCTGCAACACAGGCAGCATACAAAGCACAGAGGCCTGCATATATTTGCACACACCCAAACAAAGTATGCAAAGTGCAAAAAAGTCAGTTGAAGGTTTTTTTTGGCACTTTACACATTGTGCTCTGTGTCACAGAAGAGCACTTTTGTATTTAGATCAGTATGCAAACTATACATAAAACTAGAGGGGTTATTCCCTATTACACAAATGTCTAAAATATAAAAAAAAAGTGTGTAATAAAAAAAAAACAAAAAAAAACAAAAAAAAACTACATACTGCAAAGAGATAAGATCATACTAACCAGTCGTTCACTGCGTTCACAAATAAAAAGGATGACAGTAGACCGATTATATATGTTGTGACAACGTTCCCCATCTGTGTAGTTTATCATAATCAATCCATTTTCAAAAATGAGTTTTTGGTTGACCAAACCTTAATTAAAAAGACAAGAAAAAGTGCACTCATAATGATATCTGGTAGCGATCAGGGCTTAAGAAAGTCAATAAAAATACTTCTGTGTTTGGTAAAAAAAAATGCTACTGAGTGTACAAGGAAAATTAAAACATGATGTAATATTACAACTGATATAACCAAGAGGGGCGTAACTATGCAGAAAGAAATGCATTTGCAATAGAATAAAAAGCAGGGCATTTTCTAACAGGTTTCTGCACTGTGGATCCCTGCAAACTATTGCACTTAGTACAAAGACTATCTTTTGTAAAAGTCCTGCCCCATGCACTGTGGGACAGACAACACCAGAAGACATGGCTTTCTGTGGGAGGAACAGGATTCAAAGCAGCTGCATTTTATTAATAAATATAACTCATTTGAACAGAGTTTCTGAGCAGCAATCTGAGCCATTGATGGTGTTTTAGGGTCAATCAGTGTCCAATAAGGCAAGTACTATAGCAGCTTCACTTATTTAAAAGGCAATATATTTCAAGGTCCAAATAAGTAGGGATTACATTTTTATGGTTTTTCCAAAAGCTATTCTCAGTATCTGACATAATCCCTTTTTGCTTTGTTCTGAATAGCGCCTATGGTTTATAGAAACAAAGTTAATTATGCACTTGCGAGATTAATCAGAGGCAGGAGGCAGGCAGTAACACTTGGACAGAACTAAAGGTGAATGTTTGGGTGCTAGAACCTTAAACGAATAGCATTGATAAGTGCGACAATTGCATCCATTTTAGCGCAAACCACACTTGCAGCTGCAACAGTAAATAAGCCCTAGTATGTTGATAGTCAGCACTCCTCCAAATGCAAATCGTGTTCTGTTCCTCTGTTATTTCCTTACTGCACTGGGTTGACGGCATGAAGCCTTATCTCCTAGCTGAAAAAGGAGTTGGAAACACTTATATTGAAAAGAAAGGATATTAAACTATTGGTTGTGCCATTAAACACAAGTGCATCACTGTTCATGTTCCCTGCTTTTCAATTCCGTCTGTATTGGCTGTACATGTCTCGTATTATTCTTATGGTGAGGTTTTCCAGACATCAAGTGACCAGCACAAATGAAATCTGGCAGAGAAATCGATACAGTAGTAATACCTACATACCTGCAACCTTGACACTTGTGCCCTTAACTTGACAGGAAGAAACATTTTGTGCGCTGGGACACACAGATGGAGAGATTTTGCCACAGACCCTGAAGGTGTACTCATAGTCATCTGCTTTTATTACAGTGTCCTTCTCTCCTAGTGGCATAAGATTGTACATATAACCATACTTTGGATCCCTTACTTGACAGTTGTCACCTATACAAAAAAGGAGATAAAATGCATTGTATGAAATGTAATATGTAATTCATTTAAATAAAGAAGACGATCAAGGCTTTTTTATGTTATCAGTGCAGCGCCCCTAATGGGTAATGGACTAATCGTGCTTTACGGATAAGCGGCCCAATACCTGTACCTCTCCTCCTCTGTGTTAATAGAGACATAAAAGATTACCGGTATATCTATGATGGCAGCACAGACAGACTCAGCATTAGATAAGCAAGTATGGGGATTACTATATCAATGAAGCTACATGGTTTACTTACCATGAAAAATATATTTTTAATAAATGCAGCAACAACTTGCTGTTAAACTAGTTTCGAACTAAACAAAGCCAGATATCGCATCTGTACATAAACATGCTATAACTAATACCACGGTCAAATTAGTAGACGTTCTCACCCTTAGCCTGACAAATTCAGAATCAGAAATGAACATTTTCTTAATACCTTGTGCTCTTACTACAGGACAGGCTTCAGGAGTTCGCCACAAGAAGACAAATTCACATCCATCTTGCTGCTGGAACACAGGCGATCCCTGTTCAAGAAGATGTGCACAATTCTATTAGAATCTGGGCTGGGATATCAAGCTCACTGTCCTCTAACTACTGTAAACAACAACTCTAAGATCACCACTGGGGAGAATAGTTCACCAGGAGGAACCAAATGCTAGCATTTCTGTATGGATTCTCTAGCCACACACTTTTTCTATCTATATCCCTGGCAGCCCCTGTTGATGCAGTCTATAGGTTCAACAGGAGCCAAATAAAACATGTTCATTAATATTACAGTTAAAAAACTATAATCCATAAAATTATGTTTATTTATAAAGGGCTAATGATTATTGGCACCTCCGGATTCCAGATACCCAAGTGATTATGTCGGCAAGTGCAGTAAGTAGAGTGCGAATTAGAGCACAATCACCATGTTTTTTTCCCCACAATGCAGCATTTCTTCCGAGACTTCCAGCATCTTTGCAGGAACAAAAGGGTGCTGAATTTTGTACATGCACAAAATAAACACAATTGTACATACACAAAATAAATACAATTGTGCATGCACTTAGTCGCAAAACTGGGTGCAGTTGCATTGAATATTTCCATGGTCTAAATAGAAAGAGGTATAATTATTTTATACCAAGTCCTTGTGTGATCGTCACACCTACTCTGAGGAAGTGGTCAAGGGAGACTGCGAAACATGTCGGATATTGGAGCAGTTTGATTTATTCACCGATCACAGACTCAACAGGAGAAGCCTTCCTGGTCCCAGATAAGTTCGGACTTTTATTTTGCTTTGGGTACTACGTGCTTTAAAATCGGTTGTTTTGTGGTGATTTTGAACATTTATTAAAGCAATATTGTACTTTATTGTGCTTTATATCTTCATTATACTACTTGCTGGATGACTGGAGGGAACTTATATGGTGAAGGACCAACATATGCATCAAAAATCCAAGAAATCTTATGAGTATATACACGAAAGGGGGAATCTTGAAGAATATCACAGTGGTGGATCTTCTGCAATTTAGCTCCCCAGACACCATTTTAAACACTGTGGCTCTATGGGCTTCATTAATTATTTTAATTTAGACAATACTACCTTTTGCATTCTATTTTAGATTTCCATGGTCTGTATGGCATAATTTACTGTTCACCTTGTGAGGGATGTGTACACCCTGTTCTTTTGGCACAGTTGTGCTGTGGTGATTGATGTAGGGCACTGTGGGAACCCTTGAGTTAACACCTTATCAGGAGATGGCGGTAGCACCAGGGTTCCCTTGTGTCAATAAAATGGAAGGATTGAGCGGCCCCCGGACTCAACTATATGAAAATGCAAACAGCACATTTTGACTCAAGTACCTTTCATGAAAGTGGTTTTACATGCAACTCACTGCAGGGAAAAGCACAAGTTGCCCACTGCACTTGTACATGAGCCCTAATGTCTTATTTGTATAAGGTTATAGAAAAGAAGTCAATCTGACTATAATCAATACGCAATTTGGAATTAAATCACAAGCCTGATTTATCGGAACACAGCATCATAGTGATTAGGGAAATAATATATATTTTTGCCCTTAGCTCCGATTACCTATAACCTGTTTTGACAGAAGCATTGTAGCTATTTGCAACATTTCCATCTTTCATTCAGAAAGTTTTAGCTAAACTACTCAATAACCGCAGTAAAATCTTACTATATTATGATCACATTGAAAGATGATTCTTGTAGAGAAACGCTCTTTGTCATGACATATATCACCGTTCATGTAAACAACAGTAAGAGATCCATCCGCTGAAGCCAGAGGGCTTATCTGGACAAAGCCAATATTCCGATATTTGTTGTCTGCTGTGCTCATGCAGGATCCTATTGCTCCACCTAGAGAGGGAGATACAGGTTACTTTGAGATTTTAAGACATAAACATCCAAAAAAGAGTTTGAAGTATGCCACCCTCCAAATAAATGGCATGCCCAATGGACATTCAATAAAACATGATGGACTGGACTCCACTTTCCATAACTATAGCAAACAGAAATATTAAATTCCACAAGCAAGAATCCTCATTAAAAAAGGGCACATCAGTAAGCAAGTCTTAATTTGCTTCAGTGTTAAGGCAAGAATCTTCAATAATGTTGAACCTGAACCTTTATTTGAGCACTTTCAGCAGTGCTCTATATATAATATTACATGTAATTTTTGGGCACAGTCTTCAGGACAGAAAGACATCACAAGTATATGAAAAGTTTGTAGTTAGTCAGCCTATGAACGTTTCAGTAATATCTAAAACAGCAAAAGAGAGTTTATCTGTATAGCACTTTCATACAATATTCCCTTCTAGTCAGCTCCACTGTTTGGGAGCATTTATAGTAGGAACTTACCTGGGCAGCCTTTAATAAATGGGAGAGGTTTACAGACATTTAAATAAAAAGTTCTATTATTTGCTTTGGTTGCTGAATCAACTGCTACCCATGGTTCTCTATCCCGGCTCAGGCCACTTAGATCATATTCATTTCCAGTAGGATCTGTAAAACAAAAACATAAGAATGTGGCTATAATATCTCAACATGCATCAACTTTACGCATTCACATTTTCCTGTAACTAAAGTCTGAAAAAATGCAGAACCATCAGAGCTTCAGGAACATATAACTGTACTCCATTATGGTAATTACATTTCTACATCTAATATATACTCCTTACAACCATCAGGATTAAAAAAAAACAAATAATCCATACGCAAGTAGGAAAGAATGAGAGGATGAAAGGCATGCATAAAAGTTACCTGCCCCATTTTATGTAATGGAGTAGAAAAGCAAAAAAGCACAGTGGAATTGGCAGGTACCAGTGGTGTAAATTGATATTACTGGGCCCCACAGCAAATTATTTTTCAGGCCTGTCTAGACGTTGACCAGTTTTACCAATATTTATTGAAATTGCACATGAATGAGGGCCTCATGGGGCCCCTATACTTCATCTATAGTTACGCCCCTGGCAGGTACCGAATATGGCAAGATGGCACTTGCCACACCCTGCTATTTTCCAAACTTGATTTGGCTCACTATTTCTCAGATTTTGCCACATACCTAAAGGAGAATTCAACCCTTTACTAAAAAAACCCTACCCTACATAGACCCCCCCCGTCAGCCTAGCTGCTACCCCAGGGAAATGCCCCTAACTTTTTTACTTACCCCTCGGTGCAGATTCAGGGATTGCAGTTCATGGAAGCCATCTTACAGGGTCTTCAGTAATCTGAGACCGGTGAAGCGGCGCATGCAGAACAATTTCCCAGTTTGCGACAAGTGCGAATGCAGCAAAATAGACGGAAATTGCAGAAGCGCCGGAAGACACGGAAGATGGCTGCCGTGAACTGCGATCCCTGAATCTGCACCAAGGGGTAAGTAAAGAGTTAGGGGCATTTCCCCGGGGGCGTAGGGATTTTTTTTAGTTATGGGTTGAATTCTCCTTTAAGCCACAATGCTAAGAATAGTTAGATATAAAGTCTAGCATTTTAATGGCACTTCTTGGAATACATGCCCTAATTAGTATTTGTCCACATACTATTAGATATTTTTTTTTTTTTACTTGGAGGAAATTGAGTCCCAAATTTACCTGTAACCTGGCAGTCCACAGGTGCAGGTGCACAGGCAAGAGCAGTTTTAAACTCAAAATGTACATCGTGGAGTTTTGTCGCTGAATTTATCTCCTCGCGAAGGAATGAAAGTTCACCAGGATAATAATCATCGTCGCATGCAAAATGGATTATAAAGGCATCTTGTGGTTCTGTAATGAACAAAAACTGGATAATGCAAAATTCAGCCTTTACTGGAGTACAGGACATTAAACACCATGCATGTCTGTGGATCTACCCAGAGGAGTGGATCCTCTTTCCTCAGCTTGCAGACAAAACATGGGCTGAGAAACGCAAATCATCTGCCCCGGTGCCCCAGCCTTAATGGAGAAGGAAAGCTACAGAGGCATTTTATTGGCACTATATTAGCTGCAATAATGCAAGCTAGAATGCTATATTTATTCTGTAGAATGTTTTACCATACCTGAGTAAAAAGCTCTAGAAGCTCTCTGTTTGTTTAGGATAGTAGCTGCAGTATTAGCTTGGTGTGACATAATTTCCTGCCTGAGTCTCTCCCTGCTCACTTATAGCTCTGGGCTCAGATTACAGCAGCATAGGGAGGGGAGAGGAGGAAACTGAGGATTCTCACGCCCGGGGGAAAGAGGTTTAAGATGAAGGCAGGAAGTCTGATACAGAAGCCCATGTGTACACAATAGAAGGAAAGAAATGCTGTGTTTCTTTTGACAGAGGACTCAGAGCAGCACTACTTTGAGGGTTTACTTAGTTTTAACCTTTCCTTCTCCTTTAAAAGTAAGTGAGATGAAACACAAAACATGGCGAGAAACATGGTGGATGCTTAAAGCAAAGTCTAATACCTGAAATACAGATGTGTGTGACCAAAAAATAAAAGGTAAAGTACTGTACTGTAAGAACTGTATTGCAGTCGCTCATTTTTAACCTTTGTTTGTAATCTTTTCAGAATACCATGAGGCATGTATAACTTGAGAAATGTTCCTTTACATTTCACTGCAAAGCAATTTCCCCTTATTCCCTTATAACACAGCCAAATAAACAGGACAAGCTTAAGGACACAGAAATATTTGAGGAATATGGAAGAAGATACTGTATAAGTGACATAAATAATAAAACCAGAATAAATATAGGTCAAGGATATATAGTGAATAAAGTACCCCCTCTCGTAAAATATAAGGATATTATAAGTTACTGAGGAGTTTCATGACCATATAAAAACACGAGGCCGAAGGCCGAGTGTTTTTATACAGGTCATGGAACTCCGAGGTAACTTCTAATATCCTCATATTTTGCAACTGGGGGTACTTTATTTATTAGAATACACAATTTTTAGGGAGTCATGTGACAGAAATGGCATCAGAACTCACCGTTTATAACTGATGACATCAGAACTCCCCGTTTATAAGGATATAATTTACAAGATATTCATGGCTTTTGTGTATTATATAGTGAATAAAGTACCCCCTCTTGTAAAATATAAGGATATTATAAGTTACCAAGGAGTTTCATGACCATATAGAAACACGAGGCCGAAGGCCGAGTGTTTTTATACAGGTCATGGAACTCCGAGGTAACTTCTAATATCCTCATATTTTACAACTGGGGGTACTTTATTTATTATAATACACAAATTTCAGTGAGTCATGTGACAGAAATGACATCAGAACTCACCGTTTATAACTGATGACATCAGAACTCACCGTTTATAAGGATATAATTTACAGGATATTCATGGCTTTAGTGTATTATAAAGGAATTATACTACAAAGGATTATGGGTGGGGCCGTGTGTAGTGTTTATTATGAAAAATCACAGTGACCATGGAATATATAAGAAAGGGAAAACTGTTAAGAGGATAATTCTCCTCCAAGCCAGACACACTTTCCCTTTTTCTACATTGTTTCAAGAATCAGAACCAGCAGTGAGAACAGAGAGGACACAAATAAATACGGATTTTGATAGCAAATGTTATTTTACAAATAAAATGAAAATGTGTAAACCTTATTTATTTGTAAGTTGCTAAGAATTACACTCTTTTATTACATAATAACAAAATGTTAAATGGAGCTCCTCTTTAACGAGCCCTCTTTTTACAAAACGAGCCCTCATCCTTTTACAAAACAAACCGCTAATATAAAGCCACAATGGAGTGTAGGTAGAGAATGAATATAAAAGAACTTTCCTCTGGGACAGAAAGGAACTGCAAGAGCAGATATATAAATGCACATATTGGCCTCACCTGACTCGGCTTTGCCACGGTACGTTAGTGTGATGTAACCTTCAGTGGAGAGCTGCAAAGATGTGTCTAGTAGTACCGGACTGTGTACAACTCCACCATCATATTCACACCCTGCAGCCTCTTTATTGTTAACAGAACCACAATCTTTCACAGGACCACAAATATTCACCTGTGTAATGAATTAACAGAGATCAGACCAGATATATATTTTGTCTATATCAGAGGTTCCCAAAGTGTGAGGGGGATTGATTGGAAGCTGCATAGGAAAGTTATTGTGAAAACTAGAGCAAATTGCTAATTTGCTTTCCTAGATATTCCTGAATAACCAAACTACGGCAAGTTAAAGTGATATTTGGGGGTGAAACTACTGTCCTAAATATTCTCAGAACTTCTGCAAAAAATACCTGCAAACTTGGTATAGGGTAAAGGGGGGTCTGAACTAGTGTTGGAGGGACGCTTGAACCCAAAATGTCAGAAAACTACTGGCACTGATCAAAGATTCCCAAACTATGAGGCTAACTTGCAAACCTAATGAGGTACAGTATGGCACCATACCAGCTGTCAGTACAAAGGTGGCATTGACAGCCTAAGTTTTTACTAACTGGCATGGAATGGGAAAATAAGAAAGTAATGGACCTAAGGCAGAGCTTTGAAAAACAAAAACATTAAAAGGAGAACTAAACCCCTCCCAATAAAAGGCCCATCTACTACTCTAGATAGCCCCCCCCCCACTGCTTCATGCCCTGCTAGTGCAGCGGAGCTCATGGGCGTCATCGTTTGGGTCTTCTTTGGTAAGGGAACGCCGTATTTGGGCAACTGGGCATGTGCCAAATACAGCGTTCCCTTAAAGGAGAATTCAACCCGTAATAACAAAAAAAACTCCCCCCTACTCTGGGTAGACCCCCTTCCTCCTCCCCCGCAGCCTACCTGCCCCCCTAGGCAAATGCCCCTAATTTTTTTACTTACCCCTCTGTGCAGATTCTGGCTACGGGAGTTCACGGACACCATCTTCTTTCTTCTGTTTGTTTCAGAAGTTTTGGCGCATGAGCAGTTGGAGTAAATTTCCGGCCCCGAACCACTGTGAATGTGCCGAAAGTCCTGAAAATTTTCGAGGAATTTTCATGACTTTCGGCGCATGAGCAGTGGTTCGGGATCGGAAATGTACTCTTAACTACGCATGCGCTAAAAATGCCGTCAATGCACAAAGATTTAACAGAGAAGAAGAAGATGGCTGCCATGAACTCCGAGGCCAGAATCTGCACGAGGGGGCAGGTAGGCTGGGGGGTCTATCCAGGGTAAGGGGTTCAATTCTCGTTTAACAAAGAAGATTGAAGACTCATAAGATGGCACCCATGAGCTCCGCTGTGAGGTTGCAGTCCTGGGGCACTTTCTGTAATAATGCACTATGCGGGTAGGAAGCAAGAAGCGGTGGACTATTTATGGTAGTTGATGGAAGCTTTTCTTATTGGGGGTTTAGTTCTTCTTTAAAGAATTAAATAAATCAGAAAAAGTAAAATACAAAGACCAATTACAAACTGAATGCCTATATCATACTAAAAGTTAATATTAGAAAAACTACATCTTGAGAGGCCACAGTATATAAATGCAGAGAATAATACAAGTAACAGTACCTTGAATGTTTTCCCATTACCAGAGGCACTGTATCCGGTATCATTGCTTAATGACTTGAGATTGAAAATGAAGCCACTGTTTGGATCTTTCACAGTGCAAGTCTGAAAGTTAAAGGTAATGAACATGCTAGTACATTTGGCAGAGCATAACCTGTCTTTATTATTTCTAATTAGCTACCATTTAGAAAAAAGTATCACTATGGAACATATGTTGTAGAAATCAAGTAAACTGACATTTACACAAGACTAGTGATGAGCAAAATATTTTGGCAAATTTTGCCACGAAAATGATGCCCATAGACTCCAATGGGTAAAAAAAAATTGTTGTCTCGTCAAAAATAATTGTCGCCCATAGGCTTCAATGCTTTTCAGCAAATTTTCGGCAAAGCAAAACAGGTCACATTCACCCATCACTACACAAGCCATTTTACATAAAGAAAAATGCTAACAAGGTGAAACATGATAAATAATCTCCTGACAAAGTCAGAAGCTCATAAACCCAACAATGAAGGGGTTAGATGGATATTTATTGAGCTAACTTGAAACTCCCATTATTCAAGGGTCCCCTTCTGACAGACCTGTATAGGCCACTAATGAAACATTATTTTGTCCCATGGTGTAATATCTCATATCTCATATCCCATAACTAAGTGAGTTAAAGAATTAACAGTGACTCTGGGCTCAGGGCAGTGTACACTATAAACACAGACGCAAAGACTGACAGAACAAAGGCTATCCTGTCGTAAAAGGTGATTGCCTTCATATCTATCTCCAAACACTGTTGTATAAATGAGGAACAGCTATCATGGACAAAGAGAGGAGTCCATAGACCCGGCCTCGGGTGAGGAAACAACAAAGTCAATGAATGGCATGGGAGGATCCCAACAACAAAGGATGAAAGGATATGTGTTTACACCCTCAAGGTGTCAGAACAGGTTTCAGACCTTGGGAACAAATGTCAGATATGGAAGTGACTGTCTGTGCAACACTGCCACCCACAGGACATCTTAAACATCATCAGTTGATCTACACTGCCATCTACAGGACACTACTAACTTGGAGGTTTCCATGGCTCATCATATGACATCGACTTGATTGGCTGGGACTGTCTTTTGGGTGTGGCTATCCTGGGAAAAGTGTAGTATGCTTGTTTGAATGGTCTTCTTTATGTGTATATAAAGAGCATTGTAAATACTTTATTAGTTAGTCACTTTCCACTCCCTTCCATTGCATCCTTCCCTATCCCTTTCTAACTTCCTCCATGTTAGTTAGTTCCCTTTTTATGTAATACTTTTTAGTTCCTTTGTAAATAAATACCACTTATTTAAAGATCAGTCTGCCTCAAGTCATTAGCCTGGCACCTCAAAATAGAGCAGATCCAACACATGGTAACCGAAACATCAAAATTTGTCAGTCATACTCATTTGACGATGTTAATGCTGGCTAGCTTAAAATAGTTCAACTCTTTCACAGATTACATTTATTTATCTTACTTGATAAACCATTTCTTTCTATACTGTTCACTATGTTGTCTTATCAAAGACCCATCTGGTTTACTGCGATCAGTGGAGGCTTTGGGGCAAATTTTCTAAAGCGTGAAGCGGCTAACGTTAGTGCAAATTCGCCAGCGTGAAGTCATTTAGTTACTTTCGCCGATTTACTAACGTGTGTGCTGGCGTAAATTTGCTGGCGAAGTGGACCTACTCTAGCGCTACTTGACACCCTTACGCCAGACGAAGTTGCGCTATGGCGAAGGGACGCAACTACACTAATTCACTAACTTGTGCATTTTACTGAACGCAACCGTTACCTCTTGCGCCAGACTTGCCTTCGCCAGCTCAGACCAGGCGAAGTGCAATAGAGTAGATAGGGCTTGCTTCAAAAAAAGTTGACATTTTTTCCAAGTCCCAAAAAATGCTGGTGTCTTTTACTTTTTTACAGGTGATAGGCTGAAATTTTTTTTGGGGGGTACCCTCCTTCCCCCCTACATTTCCTAACATATGGCAACTCAATGATACAGTGGGCACATGTGTAAGGCAATAGAACACCTTTATTTTAGGTTTCCTGGGCTTGTGTAGTTTTTGCAGCATATACGTCCATTATATTTTAAATTTGTGCCGTATGCAAATTAGGCACAAAGCGTAACTTTGCTTTGCCTGACGAACTAAAAGGTAGCGCAACTTCGCTATCGTTCACCTCCCTGAGCGTAACTTCGGATCTTAGTGAATTTGCCCCTTAGGGTGCTGGCAGACACGGAGATTAGTCGCCCATCGACAAATCTTCTCTATTGTGGGCAAATAATCTCCCCAAATGCATTCCCGCCGGCAAGAATACGAAACGCCGGCAGGATGGCATGCATTACTAAAGTCACCTTGAGGAAACATCAGGCGACTTCAGAAATCCAAAGCATTTCATATGCCATCCTGCTGGTGAGTCGTATTCTTGCCGGCGGGAAAGCATTACGGGGGGGTTGGTCGCCCGCAGTAGAGAAGATTTGTGCCTGTCCAGCAGGACATCGAATAATAAATTGGTTTTCCCCAAAGTACTCAAGCATAGCATAAAGCATCAGTGTTTCCTTGTTTGCAAAAATGTTAAGAATATTATCTCATGCACTCCCCGTCTGCCACTACCCTTAAGCTTGTCATATACCGTACAATAAAGGATGCTAACAAGGCAATTTATTGGCCTGTGCTGGGGACTGCCTGACCTGATATGGGCATATTCGGGGAGACTTAGTCGCCTGGCGACTAATCGCCTCTTCTGCATGGCGACAATCTTCATTCAAGACAGACGGAAGGCAGTTCAGGGAGATTGTTGCCACGCAGAAGAGGCAATTAGTTGCCAGGCGACTAAATCTCCACGAATTTGCCAGTCTGCCCCAACCCTTAAAATACCATAAAAAGCCCCAGGCAAATCCAGGAACATTTTGCATTCCTGAAGGAGCCGTTTTGTGTTTTAGAGGCAAAAACTCCATCTAACATATATGACAAAGACCCAATCTAGTGTTCTATATTATAAAGCTCTTAACCAGACACATTACTCATCATGCTACTTAATAGAGCTACATCATTTCAAACATTTTCTCCGATGCCTCCTGGGGATAACTCACCTCATTTCCTTTTTCTGTGGTTATGGGACAAGCTGCTTCTGTGCCCCACACAAACGTTAATATACAATCTTCATTTGAAAGAAACCTTGGACTGCTGTACTATAAAGACATAAAACAATAACTTCTAAGTATTATTTTGCACATATTGTGTAATAGGGAATATTGGTAGTTATATCTGCTTTGAAATGCCACTCTTTAGTGCTTATGTCTTAAAGATTGATTACACAAGAGAATGAAGAAAGCTGTTTGCATTGGGTTTCTTTGGAAGGAACAATAGAAAGTTAGCCATACCACGTGCAGACTAGCATCTGCTTTCTGTTCATTAAGTCCATTGGCCCATCAGAGAGTGAGTGTACCAGATCGGCCCATGTATGGCTTTGGTACCCAACATTAGGGAAAGCGACCTTATCTGGAAAACCCCAGGTCCCACTGGATAATTCATTCCACACACACAGTAATTAAGATACAAATATACTCACTAAAACACCCTTTGCACATGATAGATGTATCCTTGTTGTATAGGTTGTCTTCGCACCAGAACTATCGGTACATTCCGAGCCATTTGTATATTCAAGAATCAGTTTGCCGCTGTCTATTATGGCAGGTGGGGTGCTTGCAACTCCCAAGTTGCTGATAGTTGCAACTTCATAACCCTGTAATGGAAACCATTTAAAATACACACAATAAGCAGAATGGCAACACAACTAGATGTCAGACACATAATAACTAATAAATGAATTTAAAAAACTATAATTTAATTTACTTTTTAAATGCTAGAAAATATACAAGGAGATTAAAAAAGGTAGACTTTGCATTTCAAAATCAAAAATGGTGGGTAAGTATCCATGTAAAGAAAAAAAACATAAGGTGGAGGGAAGAATATATACTCACAAACTGTGAGTTAGGCTCAGTTTGGCAAACCGAAGCAAAGCGATCACACCCTGGCACAGGGACAAGGGATCGGCACACATTGATGTAGTATTTTCTACGTGTTTCTGTTGATCTGTCCATTGCATACCAGTTTACTACATGCTCTTCTTCTGGCTTTGTTAATCTGCAGAACAAATGCACATGAGACATTCTGCAGTAAAGAAATTGTATATATGCTCTGTGCTTCTGTGGGTTTCTCTGGTTTCCTTCCACATTTCAAAAACATACAGACAGGCTAACTGACAGTTTATGAAGTCCAAAGTAGTATCATAGGGTGAATAAACAGCAGTACAAAAATCTAAGACATTCCTACTTATAAAAGTGAACGATGATAAATAATGTCTTCTGAATCTCACCTGGATAGGTCATATTGTTCTGATGTTCTTTTATCCACCACAGCGCATTCCACTGGCACAGCCGGACAAGCATATTTTGTGTACCACTTAAAATTATATGTGTGATCATCTTCTTTCTGTATTCATAAGTCATTAATGTTAGTTCACATGTCTCAGACCAGAACAATCACATCCTAAAAGCACCTTTAGTAAGTATGGGAGGATTATTCAGCAAAAATATTTTATGTAGCGTAACAGAGAGCAACCCATAATTTGTAAAGGTTACGCAAAATGGGACGCTGGAGACAAGAGGTGCAAGGTGGGTTTTTACCCGATCACTATATTTATTTATATTATCTATCTATATATCTATATTTATTTACCCGATCATCCTATATTTACATTTAGTGTACAGGTACACTGGGGCTCCTGATGAATGACATTGCCCAGAAAGCATGTGTCTGTTCATGCCTGTGTGGATACGAGAAGATGATAGCCACCATATACCTTATCATAATATGCTTCCAAGTTCATATTGTTTTCATATTTCATGTTCATATTGAGAGCTGAAAGGAATGACCCATTTTGTGTAGCCCCAACACCATATTCAGGTTATGCTGAGTAGATGACAATCATACAGCTCATACTGCTGAACTGTATATGAAGGATTCTTCCTAGTAAGTGAACTTTGTCTGGATTACTGTTCAACTGTAACAATTATAGAATCTTTCATCTTTTCACCTTATAGCAGTATCCACAGCGAGTGGCCAAATATGAAAGAAACAATAGGGTTACCAAGCCAATCCCAACAAAGCAGGTGCTTCAGAGATGAAAGAATGAGAAATTCTATAGCGGACTCCCACTTTTATCAGGGATAGGGTGGCGACAGTGATGTTATAGGACTTTCATTAAAATTAGAAAAGAACTAGTGTTATAAAAAAGTTCATAAAATAAAGGTCATGTGAAATGAAAGTATGGGGTTTGTCTCAGAGGCACAGGGTAAACGGCTCTAGAGCCATTTTCAATTACCAATGACCTACTGCAAATTACAAGCGTTTTTATTATATTTTACAAATTAGCATACGAATGTTAAGAATCACATAACATTAGTCTTCTCTTGTATCACTAACACCTTAGGCACCCCAAGTGATTGTATCAATTTACCTGAAACCCCGGGCTGGTGCTCCTAGCAGCAGAAAAATGCACCGGCCAGGGGTTATACCAGTGAGCACCATGGAGCAATCTTCTTCCTCCTTCTTCGCACGGCTGCACATTCGCAGTAGAACGAAAAGCCGAGCTTTAACTAAAAAGATGGCTATTTCTCTCAACTGTGCATGGGTTTGCCCCGGGAAATTTGAAGAAGAAGACCAAAGTGGATCGCTCTGTGGTGCTCACTGGAATAACCCTGGGCTCGTGCAGTTTTCTGCTGATAGGAGCATGGCCCAATGTTTCATACAAGTCAATACAATCACTTGGGGGTGCCTAACATTTGGCACCCCCAAGTGCTGCAAAAGCATTTCCTTCTCCTTTAAACTAACAATGCTAGTTCCAAAATGTAGAAATATTTCTTGGAAATGCCTACCAATATTTCAGCATATAGGTTAAGGAGGTAGTAAAAACAAGAATGCCAAATGTAGGAGCACAGAGCACCCCAGGCTTTATACCTGATATTCCGGTTGACCAATATCTGCTTGCCTGTCACATAAGAATGTTATAAGCGAGGAGCGAGGAGTTTTCCCTGGATCCTGGTAAGGTGTCCCATTGGTGTAGTGCAGTTGGAGGATTCCATCATAGTAAGATAGCTTGGAGTTACGGATACCAAGATTCCAGTGATCACTATTGCTGTAGAAACAGTAGACAACATAGCCTGTATATAATAATATGTACACCAATATATTTATGACCACTGTGACTTCCTCTGGGTACACAGAAGTCACAAAAGCAGCATGTATGGTGTGTTAAAGAATACTTTCAACGCTTTAATGGGGACGCAGTATCACCATAAATATAAAAACTGCTTAATGTCGAGAAAAGGGTTGAACTGAGTTATATCCATGTAGGCAATTTACAATTTTGTGATTTACACACAATCCACCATCGTTTCTACCTACAATGCATCATTATTTTTCAAAATTCCAGTGTAACTGCAGGTGCCCCCAAAATGCAACGACTTGCACACAATTTACCAAGCAGACTCAAAGTTTAAGTGAAAGTCAGTTGTGTAAAATGTAACACACAAAGCAACATCTCCTCAAGGCAGACATTAAAGGAACAGTAAACCAAAAAATGAAAGTGTTTTAAAAGAATGACACTATAATGTAGTGTTGCCCTGCACTGGTAAAACGGACGTATTTGTCTTGGAAACTATACAACAGTTTATATAAACAAGCTTCTGTGTAGTCATGGGGGCAGCCATTCAAAACTGAAAAAGGCGAAAAGGCACAGTGTACACAGCAGATAACAGATAAGCTCTGTAGTAGTACAATGGGATTCTTCAAAATTTAATGAAAATTGAATAGGGGTCTCCAATAAGTAAAGTTATTACTCACCAAATTAGGGAAGTGGCCCAGGTGCACCACGCTGAGCCCTCAGCATAGGAAGCGGACAAATTGAAAAGTAATGTTGAGCAGACACTCAAATAAAGGCAATCTTCCACCAGATTGTTGCAGCAAAGTAAAAATGATTTATTGTGTCCACAGTCTTGCATAGGACTCATAGTACTTTTTGATTCTTCAGAACTTATCCGTTATCAGCTGTGTATCCTGTGCTTGAATGGCGGCCCCCATGGCTACACAGCAGCTTGTTTATACAAACTACAGTTATGTTTCTGAAGCAGACACACCAGTTTTACCAGTGCAGGGCAACAGTACATTACATTGTCATTCCTTTTAAACACTTATTTTTTTGTGTTAGGGTCAGTCCACACGAGCAGATTCGGGGAGATTTAGTCGCCTGACGACTAATCGCCTTTTCTTCTGGGCGACAAATCTCCCCAAACTGCCTTCGCGTGTCTTCTCGTCTGCTATAATGAAAAGTCGTCTGTGCTAAAGCACACACGGCACTTCGTTTTCCGACACGGGAAGGACACGCGAAAGCAGTTCGGGGAGATTGTCACCCAGAAGAGGAGGTGATTAGTCGCCAGGTGACTAAATCTCCCCGAATCTGCTCGTGTGAACTGACCCTTAGGGTCCCTTTAGTACCAGGTCTCCCTTGCTTCTTGGGTTTTGCACCTAAACTATGAAATCTTAGGTTTAAAAGTTAGGTTTGCTCCAAAAGATTGCGACACCTTCATGCGCAATTAAAATTCGCAATGCAATAACAGTTTAAGGAAGAATACTACTTTGCAAGATGTGAATTTTTATTCTTATTGATGCAAATTGTTTTTCTCTTTGCAACTTTTATTACATTCCCCATTTGTGTACAAGCAGTATCACTATGATACTATTAAGATAGTATGCTAGAAAAGGGAAATAACTGGTTATCCCTTGTCACATTTATAAATAAAAAAAATGTAATAATGAACGGAGCGCACCTGTGCTTTTTTTGCAAACCATAACCAAATAATGAAATTCCATTTACCTTTTTGCTACTTGACACACTCCTGCATTGTCTCCACATTTTGATTCTGTTATATTTCCACACACATTGATATCATAATTATAATCATCCAAGGAAACATGGTAGCTGCCACTTTTTTTGGTCAAAGGTGAGAGGTCATAGGAATACCCTAAAATCATGTAAAGCAGAAACAATACCAGATAACGTGAAACTATACATGTACATATACAGTTCTATTACATGTCAGAAGCTGAGGAAACCAGGAAAAAAGGAAATAATTATACATTCATCCTGTATTAATTCCATTGAATGCAAATGCAGGTACAAAAGGATATATAGGGGCCTGTTGTAAAATGTAAAAAAAAAAAAATATCCAAACAGCAAACCATGTACGTACGATCTGTTAGCAAAAAAAAAAAAAAATCTAAAACAGACAAATTTTTTCTTTACAAGTTAAAAAAAATATTACAAACTGAATTCACGGTGGGCTGCAGGGATGAAGGCATAAGGCAAGTTGGACAAAAAAAAAACCTGTACCCCTCTCGAGAAACATAAAATGGATGCAATTTTGCGAATAAAATTGCTATGACATTATGTAAGGACAGTACAGGTATGGAATCCGTTATCCAGAAAGTTTTCAATTATGGGAAGGTCATCTCCAATACACTCCACTTTAATCAAATAATTCAACTTTTAAAAAAAAAAAAAAAAAGATTTTCTTTTTCTCTGTAACAATAAAACAGTACCTTGTACTTGAATCAAATGAATATATAATTAATCCTTATAGGAAGAAAACCCAGTCTATTGGGTTTATTTAATGGTTAACAGATTTTTTTAGTAGACAAAGTATGCAGATTCAAATTACAGAGAGATCCCTTATACGGAACACCCCAGGTCCTCAATATTCTAGATAACAGATCCCATAGCTGTATACCATTAAAGGGATTCTGTCATGATTTTTATGGAGTTGTTTTTATTTCTAAATTACACTGTTTATACTGCATATAATTCACTCTACAATATAAAATTTCATTTTTGAACCAACAACTGTATTTTTTTTTAAGTTGTAATATTGGTGTGTAGACAGCCATCTTAGGTCATTTTGCCTGGTCATGTGCTTTCAGAAAGAGCAAGTACTTTAGGATGGAAATGCTTTCTGGCAGGCTGTTTCCTTTACTCAATGTAACTGAATGTGCCACAGTAGGACCTGGATTTTTAAAATGGAGTGCTGTTCTTAGAGCTGACAGGGAGCTGTTATCTTGTGTTAAGCTGGCCATAGATGTAAAAGTTTTTTTAAAAGATCTTTTCGTTATCGTGAGACCAAGATTATCTTGAAACGATCGTTTAAATGTACGATTTGTCCATCAATTAAAAAAGACCATTTCAAGCGATATTGTCTAGTTGAAGCCAGGAAAACTGAGGGTAGCTGCCTGCTTGGCACTGCAAACATACATAGATTTCACTATGACTGATGAAAATTTTTCAACCTGGCCGAATAACTTTCTGACAGATGTCGGACGAAAAATCGATCGCACGATCGTTCAATTCCCACTAACCTCACGATAATTTGACGGCTTGGTTGGATGGCACTAAAATCGGTTGTTCACCTAAGACAAATCTTTGCGTCTATGGGGACCTTTAGGGAGCTGCTATCTTGTGTTAGGGAGCTGCTATCTTGTGTTAGGGAGCTGCTATCTTGTGTTAGGGAGCTGCTATCTTGTGTTAGGTTAAGGAGCTGCTATCTTGTGTTAGGGAGCTGCTATCTTGTGTTAGGGAGCTGCTATCTTGTGTTAGGGAGCTGCTATCTTGTGTTAGGGAGCTGCTATCTTGTGTTAGGGAGCTGCTATCTTGTGTTAGGGAGCTGCTATCTGGTTACCTTCCCATTGTTCTGCTGTTAGGCTGCTGGGGAGGAAGGGGAGGGGGTGATATCACTCCTACTTGCAGTACAGCAGTAAAGAGTGACTGACGTTTATCACAACACAAGTCACATGACTTGGGGCAGCTAGGAATCTGAAAATATGTTTAGCCCCATGTCAGATTTCAAAATTAAATATAAAAAAATCTGTTTGCTCTTTTGAGGAGCGTATTTCAGTGCAGAAGTCTGCTGGAGTAGCACTATTAACTGATACATTTTGAAGAAAAAAAAAAAAGAAAAAAAAACGTTTTACAATAACAGTATCCCTTTAAGCAGTTAGAAACAGACACTGAAAACTATATTTTGGCTATGCTCACAGATAAATAAATCTCTTTGCCTCTATAGCTTGTTACACACCTGCCTGAGCATCAAAAACTTTGCAGTTGTCCCCTTCGGCCTTGGACAATACACAGGCTCCAGCAGTGTGCCACTCAAACTCATACACGCAGCCATCTTTATTTGAGCTCTTCAGCACAGGGGGGCTCTCCATATCTCCTGCAAACAAAAGAACAAAACAGTCACGTGATAACAGATTACAAATATTTATTTATAGTATACTATATAAATACAGTGTCTGAGTAATGATATGAATAATATACAGTAAATGTATCGCATGTATTGTGAGACATTAGATGGATATGCCAATGGGAAAAAAAGACTACATAAAACATGTACAGCATACACTTTTTTGATCAAATACTTTCTCTACTTTCATTATATTTAAAATGTCCTAGATAACTTGCACATTTCTTAACAATTAACACTGAAGACCACTTTGGCACGGTTCAACGTAAGACAATAAATACCTGGCTTGCACACAAATGTGATGATGGTCCGAATGCGTTCGCCATCACCGCACGGTGCTCCTTCAGAATATGTCAGCTGGATATTATCGCCAACTTTTTTTGGAGGAGACATAAATTTCCCAAAATTTTTGGTTTTGTTGGAATCTGGAGAGAAAAAAAAACATCAATCAAATAAAGAGGATTTAGCCTCTACTGTTAAGTTACAGCTATACACACAAAAAGTTACACATTTGTAAAGGTTACAGAAGAGGCTCTGACAGTTATGATGGAGATAATATATAGAGCAGAGGTAAACAGACTTGTAAAATATTTAGCTTAACCCAACACCTTCTCAACAACTTCTTTTAGAATGTAAGCTCTTTTGAGTAGGGCCCTCTTTACTTCTTATTGCGGTTATTGGTTTTGTGTGCATAAATAGTTCAGTGTATGAACTATTTAAAAAGCACCAACATATTCTGCAAAGCGGTACAATAAATGTGTGTTAAAAATAACAACTATTATAATACCCAACAGGATGTTGGTCAAGAGTCTTTCTTTTCGAACCAGTAATTCAAAGCAAAAAAATTAATTAGCTGGGGGACTTACATTAAACATAATTTAAAAGGATCTAAAAGCCTGGGTAATAACTGGGCCCCCAATCTTTAGGAACATGTACAGTTCCGTCTATACAGAGCTGCACATGCTCACTGTTTACAATCGCAGAGAAGAACCAGAAGCGGTGCAAGATGACATCTTCCAACCGCACTGCAGTACCCTACTTTTTAAAACAAGGTACAGCAAACAACCATGTTAAGGGTCCAGTTCACGCTTTAAAAAGATATATAAAAGAAACTAATAGGATATAGTTTGATTATATTTGGTAAGTAGACTTTACACTATCATAAGTGCAACACTGCAAAATGCAGCAGCCTGGCATCCGAATGGAAAGAGGTAGGTAGAATATCCATGTAGGCCACTATTGCAACTATATACATCCTTCATTTTTATTTTTTTGATTACACCTGGAATGATGAAAAGGGTACTGTAACCGTTTAAGACAGTAAGTCTGTGTTAAATGTTAATGCATACGTTGCCACTCCTTCATAGCATAAACACACAAATAGACAAAGCATCTGCATTTTAGCTAGAATAAAAAAAAAACTGGAGTGTGCTTACAAAGGGCACATATTGCTGCATCTTCCTCACATCCCGCTGCCTCTCCCTGCTGGAGAACTTTATGACATACATTGATGAAAAAACGGTTCTTGTTTACAGCTGTAGGATCCGCATCTACAGCCTCCCAGTTCCCAGCAACACTTGTGTCCGATTCTTTCGTTCAAAGACAAAAAAAAAAAAGGAAACAAAATCAAAATTAAACGGAAAACAAACAACAACTTGACAAATAATATGGACATGACATCTCCATGATTAGCAAGGACTGTTAGCTCAGCAGGCAGAAGCGAATAGGGAGGATGCAAGAATTACAAGCTAAGGATAAGCAAAGAATGGAGGAAAATAAATATAAATGATGACAGTAGTAGATTGTGTCTATTTAGGGTTGGCACTGAAAGCATGAGTGGTATCCCTTATCAAAGAATAATTATAAAATTCCTGAGTTCGTCACTAGGAAAGTTTTCTATGTTTTAGTTTCTCAGTTGTAATCAATACCCCCATTTTACAAGTAGACATATCTTCCAATATACATTTAAAAAACACGTGCATATATGATGAGTTTATTTACCTGAGATGCGAGTCAGGGTGGACAAATCATATCGTTTTCGATTGTCTGTGACGCGGCAGAGTAGATCTTCTTTTTCCTTGATGCAGGCATACTTTGTTTCCCAAGTGAAGAAGTACGTACAGTCTGCTTCTGCATTGTACTCTGGCACCCCTTGGCCATTATTCACTTCAACAACAAAGTTTAAGTTAGTTTCTAACAATATACCCTCAAATAAAAACATAAGCCAACATAGCAAAAATTGAATTTTTTTTTATACAAGTCGACAGCAATCTTGATTTTTTTTATTTTGCCCTAATCCCCTTTGTTGATATTTCATGCCAAAAATGTTCCCTCTTATCAATTCAAAGCTATCTGATGCATGTTTTTTTCTTTGAAATGGAGTTGTGTATATTGAGGAGCCCCATTGATGTGAGTAGGCCCAGACTGGCAATCAGTAGGTTTTGTCACATTCTCTTTATTTCTCACCTCCTTAACGTCTCCATATTTTTAACCACAGACTATTCCTTGTTTTCCCCCCCCCCCCCAAGTCTCTCAAATTTCCTTCTTTATTGCTGTTCTACTCTACTTCCCAATAAGTACCTTTTTAATCATTTTGCAGTCTCCCCACTTACCTTCTATTGACATTTCACACATTCATATTCGCTATTCCTTTTCTGCCTCTTGTATGTTTTTCTCTTAGTTCTTTCCTGTCTTTTGTGTCAACCTTGCTTAATTTTCTCCTTATTCCATCCTGCTCCTCTTATACCATCTCTCCATTCCATATTCTTCTTGACCTCTTCCCTTCTTTGTTTATTCACTGCTATTACTTTTTGCCTCTCATCACCCTCTTGCCTAGTCTTTTCTAAACAGAGCCACTTTATTCCATTCTTCACACCTCCCTCTTATTACCCGATTGATATTCTTATTTATTTTGTCTCCTTCAACTATGTTTATATTTATTTTTAACTTCTAGTTTTCCCTACTACCATTTCTCTGCTTCTCTTCACGTCTAACTTTAAAGGAGAACTAAATCCCCCTGTACTTCTTTTTAACAGGTGCCATCTAAAAGTCACTCTCCCCAACTGCATCCATGCCTACAACCAAAGGTCTTCTGGTTGCAAATACTGCAGATGTTCCTGAGCAGCGTCAATGCTGAGGAAGCAGTAAAATATGGCAGACGCCAACCACATGGAACTACTCTGCAGTACCATAATTGTCCACAAACAAGTTGTGCAAAAGCCAAACAATTAAGCCAAACTCAATATTGCCCTGTGTATGGTTTCCTTAACAGGTGATCAGATGAGAGGGAGGGAATTCAAGAAGACTAAGTAACAGAAAGCAAACAGAGCTCAGTCAGTCTTAACAAGCTTTTAAAGAACACCAGAAACAGCGACAACACCTAAGGGCAGCGAAAGCTCACCATGACAAAGAAAATTAATTGGTTAATATTCTTAAATTATATTTCTAGTAGCATATTAATGAAGAATATCAAATTTCCCTAACAATACATGGTTTCATAAAGCAACATTCACTTAATATGTTCTATTTATGGTAGGGATGCACCGAATCCAGGATTCGGTTCGGGATAAGGCCAGGATTCAGCCTTTTTCAGCAGGATTCGGATCCGGCCGAATCCTTCTGCCTGGCAGAACCGAATCTTAATTTGCATATGCAAATTAGTGGCGGGGAGGGAAATTGCGCGACTTTTTGGTCACAAAACAAGGAAGTAAAAAATGTTTTCCAACCCCTAATTTGCATATGCAAATTAGCGTTCGGAATTCAGTTCGGTATTTGGCCGAATCTTTCGCGAAGGATTCGAGGGTTCGGCCGAATCCAAAAATAGTGGATTTGGCGCATGCTCAGGATGTGGGTTTTTCCGGATAAGGGATATTTCCATAATTGGATCCCCATACCTTAAGTCTACTAAAAAAAAAATCATTTAAACATTAATTAAATCCAACAGGATCGTTTTGCTTCCAACTGAGATTTATTATAGCTTAGTTTGGATCAAGTTCAAGGTACCATTTCATTGCAACAGAGAAAAAGGAAATTATTTTATTTAATTTAATTATTTGATTATAATGGAGTCTATGGGAGATGGCCTTTCTGTAATTCTGGGCTTTCTGGATAACAGGTTTCCTGATAACTGGTCCCTTACCTGTTTGAGATTTTGCATGTCTAATAAAAAAGATTTATTTATGACAGAGAACAAAGAAAACGTTTTCCTTACCCGCAGTTTCATTGCATTCAAAGTTAATAACAGTCATTCTTTCAAAGCCAGAACTGCATTTATCGCCACCAGGATAAGTCAAAGTAAGGTCCCCATCTGAATATCTGCAGCAAGATGACAATTAACAGAATAAGACAGGACAAGAGCATGGTTGTTAAAGGTGTTCGATCTTTCGCTCTCCCATCATCCTAATAAATATTCCCAGGAATTTCTTCTGGGAACAGCACCTAAAACTTAAGATACTGGGGATCATTTATCAACACTGGGCAGTTACCCTTGGCAACCAATCAAATTGCTGCATTCATCGTTCTACTTGCAGCTGGCTTTTAAAAGCTAATCACTGATTGGTTGCTATAGGTATTTTAATTGCCCATGGGCAAATTTGCCTAGTATTGATAAATGAGCCCCACTGTGTTAGGTTGCACTCGATTAAAAAAAGGGATATGGGGAAGCACGTAGAAGTCCTCACTCCTTTCACCTACCCACCCCTAACTTGCACACACACGGTAGGGAGCAACAGTATGCATAGCTGCATTCTACACCAAGTAATCTTTCTTTTTTTTTTTCATCTGGTGCTCAGTCTAGAGGTGGGTGCAAGGGTCCTGTAGATGAGCACTAAGGGGTGTGCTCTTGCAGCACAACCCCAGGTCATAAAGGATCACTGGAGTGTTATGTGCAATAATCGTTTTAAAGGTCCTGTAGGTCCTCTAATCAATTTACATGGTTTGACTTGGATCAGCTTTCTCATAAATTTGCATTAAAGTAAATCAGTAGGGTTAATTCACAAATACAATCTCAAAAACTAAAAACCATTGGCTTTGTAATTACAGGGACCTGGCTGCTCAATAGCCACAAATGACTTGTAGCAAGTGGATGCAAATTATACTATTTGGTAATTAGTAGGGATGCACCGAATCCAAGATTCGGTTCGGGATTCGGCCTTTTTCAGCAGGATTCAGATCCGGCCAAATCCTTCTGCCTGGCCGAACCCTAATTTGTATATGCAAATTAGGGGTGGGGAGGGAAATTGCGTGACTTTTTGTCACAAAACAAGGAAGTAGAAAATGTTTTCCCCTTCCCACCCTAATTTGCATATGCAAAGTAGGGTTCGGATTCGGTTCCGTATGCGGCAGAATCTTTCGCGAAGGATTCGGCCGAATCCAAAATAGTGGATTTGGTGCATCCCTAGTAATTAGGGATGCACCGAATCCAGGATTCGGTTCGGTATTCGGCCAAGATTCGGCCTTTTTCAGCAGGATTCCTTGTGACTGGCCGAACCGAATCCTAATTTGCATAGGGATTTCACGTGACTTTTTGTTACAAAACAAGGAAGTAAACCAATTTTTTACAGTTTTTCCTTCCCCGCCCCTAGTTTGCATATGCAAATTAGGATTCGGATTGGGATTCGGCCGAATCTTCCAAGATGGATTCGGGGATTCGGCTGAATCCAAAATAGTGGATTCGGTGCATCCCTATTGGTAATACCATTCTTTTTTTGTTTTCTGCTAAAATCGAATTATGGATTGTCGCCCATAGCGTCAGTTATTAGATTTCAGCAGAAAACAGAAAGCATAGATCTGACTGGTTGCTCATGGGCAACATAACCAGTGATATCTTTCTCCAATATTTTACCCAGCATAACAAATAGACCCCTAATTTGTTACACTGCTTGCAAGTGGTAGATGCAATTCAGCATCGCCCTTCAATTATTTTGACCTAGCGCTGAGTGCACAGACCAGCAATCCAGAGGAACGCAAGTGCTCTGTAAGGGAGCACTAAGGAGCACACTCTTGAACTTATGCCCCCAGGATAGGTAAATTGCTTCAATAATGTTCACTTTATGTTCAAATAGCAGGATTATTGCAATTGCAGGAAAAAAGAGGGACAGCAAACTAGCCTTCCAGTAAGATAAACAATTGAAAAGAAGTATGTGATTAGTGGAGCTACAAAGATTTACAAGAAATAGCACATAGAAAAAAAAAACTAATTTCTTAGTAAACCAAAAGCTTCTTTCACCTGCTCCTTCGTGGTTATTACTCGTCTTTCCCATCATTTGTGCCCCTCTCCTTGCCTTGCCTTTTCTAAACAGCACCCCTTTATTACCTTCTTCATAACTGCCTCTTATTACTATTACTTTTTTCATCTTCTAGTTTTCCCTACTACAGTTTCTCAGCTTCTCTTCACTTCTCCCTTTAAAGAAGAACTAAACCCTACCTTGTACATTTTTAACCAACAGCTGTTACCCAAAGGATCCTCTAATCAACTGCACCCATGCCTGTAACTAAAAGTTCTCTGGTTGCACATACCACACATGTTCCTGGTAGAAGATGGCAGCCACCAACCACACTACACTACTCTGCAGTCCCATAGCTGTTATAGGGGGAGCTAGGAGACTTGGATGGATGCACAGATGTGGTTGAGGTGGGAGGACTATTATTTGCAAGTGTACAGATGCGGTTTAGTTCTCATTTCTTCGTCTTCTGCTCCCACACATCACACATATATGATGTCATATGAAAAAGTTTGGGAACCCCTCTCAGCCTGCATAATAACGGACTCCACTTTCAACAAAAAAAGATAAGTGGTATGTCTTTCATTCCCCAGGAACATCTGAATACTGGGGTGTTTTTTTTAAACAAAGATTTTTAGTGAAACAGTATTCAGTTGTATGAAATTAAATCAAATGTGAAAAGTGGGCTGTGCAAAAATGTGGGTAATTTTACTAATTTGAATGCATGCAACTGCTCAATACCAATTACTGGCAACACCAAATTCGTTGGATTAGCTCATTAAGCCTTGAACTTCATAGGCAGGTGTGTACAATCATGAGAAAGGGTATTTAAGGTGGCCAATTGCAAGTTGTGCTTCTGTTTGACTCTCCTCTGAAGAGTGACAGCAGCAAAGGATCCTCAAAGCAAATCTCAAAATATCTGAAAACAAAAATTGTTCAGTATCATGGTTTAGGGGAAGGCTACAAAAAGCTATCTCAGAGGTATAAACTGTCAGTTTCAACTGTAAGGAATGTAATCAGGAAATGGAAAGCCACAGGCACAGTTGCTGTAAAACCCAGGTCTGGCAGGCCAAGAAAAATACAGGAGCGGCATCTGCGGAGGATTGTGAGAAGGATTACACACAACCCAAAGATCACCTCCAAAGACCTGCAAGCACATCTTGCTGCAGATGGTGTATATGTACATTGTTCTACAATTCAGCACAATTTGCACAAAAAACATCTGTATGGCAGGGTGACGAGAAAGAAGCCCTTTCTGCACTCACGCCACAAACAGAGTCGCTTGTTGTATGCAAAAGCTCATTTAGACAAGCCACAGTCATTTTGGAACAAAGTGCTTTGGACTAATGAGACAAAAATTTAGTTATTTGGTCAATTGTTAATCCAATAAACTTTATTATTACTGCTGAAATACTACTGTTTCCATAAGGCATGTTATATATTAAAAGGAAGTTACTACTTTGAAAGCTCAGTCAATGATAAAGGAACTCCAAAGTTTTAAGAGGGGTTCCCAAACTTTTTCATATGACTATTTATAAAAGAGTGAAGTTAGAGATCTCCACAATCCACTAGAGTGAAATTCCGCCAACCTCCATTAATTTTTATGGGATTTTGAAAGGCATATTTATCAAAGGGTGAAATGAGAGTGGTGGAATTTCACTCTAATGGACTGTGGAGAACTTCACTCTTTGATAAATATACCACGTAATGTGATGAGTTTTTCCTTCTCTTGTGATTTATCTTCTTCAGCTCTGTCCTACCTCTTTCTTATACACTATACATGTTCTCCCTCCATCTTTTTTTCCTTTCTCTTGACTGTTTTCTGCACATCCCTTGTAATTTCCCACAGATTTAGTGTAATTATTCAAGCTTAGTAACATTTCTGTTAAGACTGCTGCTTGTCAGGACCGGATTTGTGGCGAGGCCACAAAGGCCCACGTCTAGGGCGGCAAGTTTTTAGGGGTGGCATGCCACTCAGCCTCAACCACTGCTTGTCCATGTTGAAGAGGCTTCCACTTACTGACTGGTCTGTTTGGTGACAGACCAATTTCATAATATTCATAATTCTGCACTTGTCAGACAAAATTCAAGATCTATGTCATAAAAAAAAGACTATTCTCTCAACATACCTGAGAGTTTGATTCTGGTAGGAACCTGCTCCTTTATTCTGATTGTTTGATTTGGATTGGCAGGAAGAGAAATCTCCACTGCATGGACTTCCTTTGACTGCACCGCAAACATTCAGGTAATAATTGTATCCACCACTTGGATCTGCAGCCTGGTAGGGTGTACCTGGAAGGAAACAAAATAAAGTCTAATGTTTCAAAAGTTTTTGTAAACTATCTCTGGTACTTTACAAAGGGACCTGTCACCCAGACAAAAATAAACCTGTATAATAAAAGTCCTTTCTAAATTAAACATGGAACTCAAAATATTTTTTATTAAAACCTCCATAGTTATTATAAACAATTAAAAATCTTAGCTGTCAAGCAGTCAGTTCTGGCTTCCATCCGCCCCTTTTGTGACGTCACTGTGGGGCAGGAGCGGGTCTATAAATAGAGGGCAGCAGTGGGCCTAGGCCAAGTGCGGTTTGGTAGGGGGCGGGTTAGGGTCGGGTGTGGGTCTTGAAATTCTTGACATGCACATTACTAGCATGTATGGCCTGCTTTAGTTTGGATATTATTTCAGAGTAATCTCAAGGTAATGTTTGGTCATCTGGCCCCAAGTGATTGCATCGGTTTGGACAGGACTGATCATCAATAAGTCAGAACACATGGCGTTATGGTAGCCCAAATGAGAAGAAAAACATCTAATTTTGCCAGCCACCTAGCCCCATTTCTGTGGGGACAGTTTTCTTTGATGCAATCAGACACCCAGAGCTCAGCACAGTTCTTTAACAACCCAAAACACAGTCATAATTGGTCAAAGCATAAGATATAGATATGCAAGAGCACGGGTGGTCAGATTAAAGGCAGATTAAAGATTTTTCTTTGATGAACGACAGATTGTAGTGCAATCCAACCAATCCGTCAAATTATCGTGAGGTTAGTTGGAACTGAATGATTGCGCATCTAACGATTTTTCGTCCGACATCGGTCAGAAAATTGATCGGCCAGGTTAGAAAATGGTCATTGGTCACAGTGAAATGTATCTATTGTCCAATTGTTTGCAGGGCCAAGCAGGCAGCTACCCTCAGTTTTCCTGGCTTCAACTAGACAACATCGCTTAACATAGTCTTTTTAGTTGATGGACAAATCGTACATTTAAACGATCATTTCAAGATAAGCCTATGATAAGCCTTATGATAACGAAAAGATCTTTTAAAAATCTTTACATCTATGGCCAGCTTTAGGCAAATGTATTTCAAACTAAATTGCATAGATTTGGGATCAAAGTTGTGATGCAAAACACAGTACAGATACTTACCCTCTTTTTGCATAAGTGGCGACAAGTCAACAGAAATATCATGTTGTTTGCTTGTCAAGTTACAGCTGTTACTTTCCAGATAATCCCTGTGGCAGGCATACTCTGTAACCCATTCTATTTCATACCGACAATTTGTGTTTGCTGTAAGTTTGGGGCTTGATCCCTAAGGATTAAAAAGTAGAAACAATACCATACATAAAATCATTAATACAATCAAGAAATACCAACATCAAAGAGCACAAAAAGCAATCGAAAGAAATTCCTGTACATGTTTAAAGCATGTCAAACATTGTTTTAGATAGGTAGCATTCCTTTGGTCAGCATCAGAGGAGAAATGTCTGATTAAGTGGAAAAGAATGTAATCAGTGGAAACCTATGATGTCAGAAAGCATGGCAAAAACCAGATTAAACATGTTTTGCTTTCTAGATCAGGCAACATGGTTTGCCTTGCAACCAGGAAAGCAGTCAAGTAAGTAACACCCTTTCATATGCCTGAGGAAATAGTGGTTTCAGGTCAATAATATACGTTACCTATGTGAATTTCTTGCCAAAAATGATAAGATTAGTGTTAGCCTACCTCAGTCCTAGCTGAAGGACAGATAAATGTTATAGAGACAGCAGGAGTGTGGCCATTGCAAAAGTCTGGTATTTCTGCTTTGTCGTCTGTTTCATAACTGATTACAAGCCTGTAAAAATAGAACAGAAAAAAAAATATATAATTTTTTTTAGTTCCACAGCATAAAGTAAATAAGGAAATATTTAAAATGTATTATAAATAAAGAGAATCAAGGTGCTTTCTGACTAGATAAACTCAGACAGGGCTGTCAGTAATAGAAACTAACCGCACTTCTCGAAAAAGAGATGTCAGAACATTGAAAGAAGGCAAGTATGTGCATCAGTTTAAGCTCATGTGACGTGGTTATATGCTGCTGTGCTACATCTAAAATAAATTTGCAATCACATATCTCCTTTAACTGTCATTTTGCTACATTTATGGGAAAGGCAAGTTCATGACAGTTATATTTTTGCAGGTACACGTAAGGGATTCATTAACCGGAAACCCATTATCCAGAAAGCTCCGAATTACAGAAAGGCCCTCTCCCATAGAGTGCATTTTATCAAAATAATCCAAATTATTAAAAATGATTTCCTTTTCTCTGTAATAATAAAACAGTACTTTGTATTTGATCCAAGATATAATTAATCCTTATTGGCATAAATATGGGTTTATTTAATGTTTACATGATTTTCTAGTAGACATGATGATCCAAATTAAGAAAAATCCAGGAAAGTCCCAGGTTCCAAGCATTCTGGATAACAGGTCCCATACCTCACCAGTATCATGCTACATACATCTTCGGGAGGGAGTCGACAATAGAATATGTTTATATTTTTTACACAAAATGGCGGTGCACTCTACTAATAAATCTGAAGATGTACATGACCCCCATAAACGGGTTGTGCGAGAGATAAATGTATGTAATTTTAGATTATGTACAGAAAGTAGCTTTTAGTCCACACACGGTAATTTTACTTCAATAACTTTTTGACTTTTATTAAATTAATTTGAGATCGCCTAATTCATCATCATTTACTCAATTAAATACCAAAAAAATGAATTAATTTATATTACATTACAACAATTGTATGTATAAATGACGCGCTGTCTTAACCATTGAGAATCATAAATATAAAGTGCATTTTGCATTTGTTATTTTGAATTTCATGAAATTCAATATGATACTGGACAATTGGCATTTATTTCATATAAAAATGGATTCATTAATGAATTTGTAGGTGCATTCTTGCCACTGATGAGTTTATTAATGAATTTCCATATGAACTTAATTGATTAATTTTTCAAAATAACAAATGAACTTTATATTTATGATTCTTGTGATTCTCAATGGTTAACACGGTCATTTATACATATAATTGTTGTAATATAAATTCATTCATTTATTTGGCATTTAATAGGGTAATTGATGAATTGGGCATTCTCAAATTAAATAAATGTAATAAAAGTCAAATTATTGAATATAAAATTACTGTGTGCGGACTAAGATACTTTCTGTACATAATCTAAGTATATGAACCAATTATTTTTTATTTTGCTGGGCAACAGTTGCGGGACTGCTTAAATTACATAATTATATAGAATACATCACAGTGTACAGCATAAAGTCACTAGGCCCCCCAAGCTCATGGGAACATTAGTCATGGTACCACTTGGTTCTCTGCATTCCTGCCCCCATTACCAGTAAATACAGGGGCAGCTGCTCCCACTGTTACACATTTCAAAACAAAGTTCTAAAGGCATTTTATTTAACAAAAGTACTAGAGGTATTATGCATTTTTTTTTATATTTATAGTTTTTATTGGTTTCATTGAATCAAATAAATCCAAATACAACAGATATACAGCTGCAAACGTGTCAATGACTGGCAGCTGTATAACGTTACATAAAGATCCTCCTATAAAACTAGTCACTTCTCGTAACCTCTCGGGTAAAGGTTTTGTGCTTTTAAGAATTGTTTGTTACAAATTGTTACCTTTCATTAGCAGGAGAACTAAGAGCAGTCTTTGGCTGACCAACATTGTAAGCTTTTCCGCCTTTCAGCAAGCATGCAGCACTCCCAGAAGGACAAGCAGAGGTCTCTTTATCAGAAGTGCCTATTAGAGAAGAAACAGGTCAGTATGTTTAAAGCATTATGTACTATAAGGCGGATTTCTAATGAGTGGAATCTTTACAGATATGGAGAGAAACAATCATATCAAACCCTGTCTGTTATAGAAATAAGTTTCCAAAAACTGCAATATCTAGCAGTTGGGTAACTCAAGATGATATTGGTTCAACAGCTTGAATTACACCAGTATTCTTGGCTGCCCTAGGGTAACATTATGTGATCAGCTGTTTTCAAAGTAAATGACAGGTAGGTACAATGTCCCTTTAAGTAACTAAAATCTCATGTCTAGGCATTTATAGTTACATGAAACTGATTTGTGCTCTGAATGTAAAGGGAAGAATAGAGTCATCCAGAAGGGCTTATGTGAATGTATTTTTACTAGAATCAACCGATAGCAAGGGAAAGATGTAAATACACTTTTCAGAGTGGAGAGATCTGGAGGGGGTTATGCAACGCTCTATTTCTCAGACGTGACCCATACAGAGCAGGGGTTATGAGAACACTTTTCATTTGAAGTAAGCCATCCAAATATAGTGACGTACAGATCGTAACCATGGCATGTTCCCATTCCGTGGCACTTATAAATATCTTCCTTTACAGTTTGCCTTTGGATAAAAAAACAAGAGGACGCAACTGGCCAAATGAAAAGAGGGCTTGTAAACCACTGCAATTAAACCTTAAATTATAGATACAAAACTCTTGTTCTGGGTAGTCCCAAAGTTAGGTGAAACAAGCCCTGTACAATTTTACATTTACAAAAATTCTTATGAAATGTTCTGCTCCTACAGAAACTGCATGTTGATTTAATATTTTGTGTTTTGGGAGGCTTATGGGTATATTAAAACAAGCATTTGCTAAACATACAAAATATTGAGGGGAGAAATGAACCACCCGTTGTAAAAACCAGGATACTATAAGTCACCAAGGCGTTTCATGCCAGATAAGCAGCCAAGATCCATTAAATCCTGGCAAGACATCGAATATCTTTATATTGTACAACTGGGAGTACATTGTTTTTTTACACACAAACTTCAATGAGTTGCATGATGATTGACATCACTTTGCACGATTTATACTTTCTTTACATTATATTTGTATTGTATATTAAAACGTATTGTATATTAAAACGTAGTGGCCAAATTGTTGGCTAGTACCTGTAAGGGGCATGTGTAGGGAAACGGGATACCTACCCTAGGGAAATTAAGATCATATTTAGGAGAATGCTTATTAACTATTTTGTATACCACTGGGGATTATAACACTGCAGTCAAGTTTTTAGAATAATCAGTTAAAGGGGAATTCTACCCAAAAATGTTTTGCTTAAAGGGGACCCGTCACCCAAAAAAAATATTCAAAATCCTATTTTATTACATTAGTCAAGCAAAATTAAATTTAATTACACTGTATAAATTATTTGAATCTTGCTTCCTTCAGATTGCAATTTCAAAATTATAACTAGAGGGCAGCAGCCATTTTGTGGACACTGTTATTAAGGCAAGCGTTGCATCATGTCAGAATCTTGTTTGTGCACCAGAATGGGGGACCCCATGTCCTTCCCCATGCCCTGGCTACACAATTAAATGGTAAAGAGAACAGGGGAATATGTTGAGAGCAGTGACATCTAGGAAGTGCTGAATGGAAAGTGAAAGTAATTGTCTGCCCCGCCTCTATGCCCATGGCATAGAGGAGTGGCAGACAATATTTGATTGACAGCTGAGATTTTTAAATGAGTTTACAACAGCTATGAATGCTTTAATCAAAAATAGAAATTGGATTTCATGTTTAATTTGAAAAGGACTTTTCTTATACAGATTTTTGTGTCTGGGTGACAGGTCCACTTTAATGAAACTTCTCAGTCTAATTCTAAGCAATTTTCTAGTATGGAATTAAGAATGTTTGAAGTTATTTATATATGTGATTACAACTGAAATGGCATAGGTTTGTCCAGGACTACTGAAACAATGTAGCAGAAAACACCTCTCTTATGGCCAAGACCTTAAAGGAGAAGGAAAGCTACCAAAGCAGTTTATTGGCAATAGATTAGCCACAATAGTGCAAGCTATAAAACTGTATTTATTCTGCAGAATGGTCTACCATACCTGAGTAAACAGCTCTAGAAGCTCTGTTTGTTTCGGATAGCAGCTGCCATATTAGTTTGCTGTAACATCACTTCCTGCTCGCTCATAGCTCTGGGCTCAGATTACAACAAGGAGGAGACGAGAGGAGCAAATTGAGCATGCTCAAGCCCTAGCCCTGGAGGTTTATGCCTAAAACAGGAAGTCTGATACGGAAGCCCAAGTGTACACAATAGAAGGAAAGAAATGCTGTGTTTCTTTTGACAGAGGACTCAGTAGAATTACTTTGAGGGTTTACTGGTGTATTTATATAAACCTTTCTAATAAAGCTTACTTAATTTTAGCCTTTCATTCTCCTTAAAAGGGCACCCGTTAGTCGAAAATATTTTCGCCAACCAAAGGTGTGGGCTAATAGTTCCCGCACTCCGGTTGGGGGTAACCGTAGTTATTTTTTTTATTTTTTTTAAATTGCCCCCCACCAGCGCTTCGACACCCGCACCAGGAGGTAGCTCCCGGTTCAAGCAGCCATGTTGGGGCACACACATGTGCATAATGAGCGTATGACACATCTTGTTCATTATGCGAATGCAGTCAGAAGCTTATTATGCGCATACACTCTGCACAACATGGCTACTCACTAAAAAAAACAACCAGAGTGCGAGATTTATTAGGGGGAAATATTTTCGCCCAACAAGTGCCCTTTAAAGGGCATGTAAAGGCAAAAAAATAAAATCCCATTTTTACTTTCTTTAATGAAAAAGAAACCTATCTCCAATATACTTTGATTAAAAAATGTGTACCGTTTCTATAAGAAACCTGACTGTATGAAGTGAAATTCTTCCTTCATTTACTGCTGTGGATAGGAATTGTCAGATGGTCCCTAACTGCTGAGCAGGGAAACAATCATACTTATGAACAGCAGGGGGAGCCCCCGCCTTACTTCCCAGCCATGCAGAACTCAAGCAGCTTTATTTATGACGACCTCTAATCAGCCCAGACCACACTGAGCATGTGCACAGTCTTAGTCTTGCAAAGATGTTTAACAAAGTTACAAGATGGTGACCCCCTGTAGCCAACTTTGAAAGCATAAATTATTTGTTTGATTAGGCTTGTGGTGCAGTAAGTTCATGTTTATATTTAGTATACATAATACAGCATTTCTTTAATTCCCACAATGTCCTGCATGCATCTTTACAGGCGTGTTCATTTGATGGCTTCGGTTACACAGTTTAAAGACTCTAATGTCCTTTGATATGCAAGAAGTGTTATGTTCTCTGCATGTTTGTATGAGTTTCCTCTGGGTATTGCAGGTATCTTACAAACCCCTCAAAAACATAGGAAACGGGAATATGTTCCTGATGAAATGTGTATGTGGTTGGGAAAACACTGCAAAAAACAGACTGCAAATTTCACTGTGTTAGGAACTGATGTGAATGGTGAACAATCTCTGTAAAGCACTGTATATGTCTGTATGTATTATAGAAATTCAGTATAATTTGTATTATAGCATTTCAGAAAAACGAATGACTTACCTATGTTCCTACAAACATTAATGAACAGGTCTGTATCAGGATCCGAATCATCCACCAGGTACCCACCAGATAGTTTAATTAAGGGGTTTAAATCATGTTTCTTCAGGTCATTATCAAAGACGTAACATGGAACCTGTTAGGCACAGATAAATATCCTACACTTAATTTCACAAGATTTCAGCAAAAGAATATTGTTTTGTGAGTCCTCTGTTTTGTATAACTCTTTAACATCTATTCCTGGTCTATTATGTTTACTATAATGAAAACAAAAATAAGAAATATATAGGCCGAATCACATGACTTTTTGTCACAAAACAAGGAAGTAAAAAATGTTTTCCCCTTCCCACGCCTAATTTGCATATGCAAATTAGGAGTCGGATTCAGTTCAGTATTCGGCCGAATCCTTCGAGAAGGATTCGGGAGTTTGGCCGAATCCAAAATAGTTGATTCGATGCATCCTTATAAGGAACTCAAAATTTTGAGATCCATACAAATATTTTTTTTTGTAAAATATATCAGGTAAAACTTAGTCCCTTTGTAAAATGTATAATTAAGCAATTGAATTCTTAATGAATCAGATGAAAATTAAGCGTAGGACTGGCCAGATATGGGATGACTTTGACGTATTTGGCCAGCTTAAATATATTGCAATATATGGACAAACAATCCCTGTGTTGTTCAAAGGGTAAGGCATTTTTTAGTAGCAGTATGCACAAAATGTCTCTGTCTTAAATATATTGATAATGGGTTGAGTGCAGAGGACCTCTTGTAGTTGACTATATGTATTTTGTGGTCACACCCTCATTGCACCCCCGCCTAATGGTTTTAAAAAATAGTTGTGAGCACAACTTTCCCTTGTTTGTTATAGTTATACAGGAGCAGTGACCAGCTCCATGTTGTAGCTCCCACCCCTCCCAGCTATAGTCAGGTGATCCCACTGGTGTCCAATAAAAGGGCAGCCAAGTTTGGGAGTTTTACTTTGAAAGCAGCTAGTAAGTTGCAGGTAAAACTTAGTCCCTTTGTAAAATGTATAATTAAGCAATTGAATTCTTAATGAATCAGATGAAAATTAAGCGTAGGACTGGCCAGATATGGGATGACTTTGACGTAGTTGGCCAGCTTAAATATATTGCAATATATGGACAAACAATCCCTGTGTTGTTTAAAGGGTAAGGCATTTTTTAGTAGCAGTATGCACAAAATGTCTCTGTCTTAAATATATTGATAATGGGTTGAGTGCAGAGGACCTCTTGTAGTTGACTATTTGTAAAATATATGAACACATATCTTCATAAACATGTAGATAAAATTAGCTCATTAGTCAATAAGGAACAACCAAGTTACCTCTTTGATGGGTTTAAAGATGTCCTTCTTGCAAGCAGTAAATGTTCTCCACTCAAAATAATGCACACAGTCTGTTGAGGTAACAAATTCAGGGGTGCCCTAAAGAGCAAAAAAATATATTTTTATGATAGATATCTAACAAAACTTTCCCTCTTATAGCAACTATTGTTTATTAGCTGTTTAAAGCATATACATAAAAACCACAATGAAAAAAACAAAAAATAAGTAATAAAGCTATTATCGTTATGTTTACACTTTAGAGCTGAGAACACAAGTGCAGATAAATTTGGGCAACTTGGCCCAGTAATCAACTGGCAGGAAACTTTTCTTTTGTCTCAGTTTGAGACAACTTCTAACTGGAATATATTTGGAATCAAGTAGACTCCATTTGTACATGGTTTTCATGGTTAATGGGCATTAGTTGATCAATTTACTGGCTCCCCTATCTCATGTGATTGTTCATGCAATAACAGAAATTAGGGGATTTCCAGGGGGGCCCTTATGGAGTTTTGGAGTGCCCCCTATTTTCTGCTATTGGTTTATCAGCTTCCCACACTGAGGGTCTGTGGCCAGTGCTCCTGGACCACCTGATCTATGTGACAACTGCTTCAGACACGGATTTCTTTTCTCCTATTTGTTGTTTTCTATTGGTTATTCATGCAAAGACTAGAACACACAATGGCGCAAAGCTTACTACTGGTCTACAAATCCATTACAACCAATTAGCAGGTAACATTCTCTGCACAACTTTTTGAAAACAATTTCACGATTGGTTGCTATGGGTTATTAGACCTGGGACAAATTTGTGCCTTTAATTACATTGCACTAAAAATGCATGACAACTAAAAATTGTAACATTTGCTTTAATTCTGTGCCGCCATCTTTTTCTGATCTTCCAAAGGTACCCAGTCAGGCTTGGATGAGTGCATGCAAAGTGCAGAACCTTTTCCTTTTTTTCTAATCGTTGTACTTTATATGCACCCTACTAGAATTGTCATGCTGATACCTGGGAGGACTAAAGAAAATGGTGGTGTGCTACTCGGCAAATAGTACACTGGACTGGGGTGTTGATGAAGAGATGCACTGGCCATGCACAGCAGATAAGCACCTAGAATCACTGGGGGTGCCCAGTTGCACTCACCAGTGATTTTACCATTCCTTTCTCCTTTAAAGAAGGCAGAATACATTTGTTCACAGACATTTTGTATACATTAACTTCCCCTTAAAAGGAATCAAAACAGAGAATATATGCCTTTATGTTTTCCCTTACTGCACCCCCATACACACACAGAACAAAAACCTGCAGAGAATAAAAAAGACTGCCCTTGACCAGATTCTGAGACTGACCAATGTTTTTCCGCAGATCAAGTTGATGCTGCTTTGGACATGGTGTTCGGAGCCTGAGCATTGTTGTGTTGCGTTAAACAACAGTAGATTTTTACTAATCTGCGCAGAAGAATCTCCTGGAAGAGAAATAAGGCTACTTTAGAAGATACAAAGAGAGGGAGAAAAAAATATTCATCATTTCTAAAGGGCTTTGAAGCGGTCTAAAAACAGAACAGTATGAAATGAAAACACAAGCAAGAGTTTATTACAAAAATATGAACCAAAGATCTTTCACCCCAAAGGCTGCAGTGAACAGGCTGCCATTCCTCTATGGAACAATATCTGAGAACATGCAGTAATTCATATAAATTGATTTTAATGTAGTGTCAGTTGTAGTACTTCGCAGAACACGTAATTATATGAATAAAAATGTAGCAATGTGTTTTATTTTGCAAACATGCTGTTTTTTATGATCAATGCATGGAATTAGCATACTCTAATAGTGCCATTTTTAAGAGGGAATTTTTAATGGGTATTTAACTGGAAGGCCCATATGTATCTGCAGGGGCACAAAATACATCAATCAGCCAGGACCAGAATGGTTTCTAAGATGAATGCTCCTGTTTAGGAAAGGGACCAGAAGCGACATGGACAGCCATGCTGATCACGACCCATTGCTGCAAACTTCTACCTTTAGATGTAGAAAGTTTAGGTAGCAAAGGCATCTTGAGGGGGCCAGGTGGTGTGGGAGCCTCTTAGGTGGTTCTGTGTTTTATAATTCACTTTACTTTATATAAAAAAAATTATATAAAACATATATCTAAGTTATGATGTCCAGTATGCAGTACTTTGCACCGTATTGTGTCATTTAGTAAGCAGTTTTAGCAGGATGCTAAAGACCAGCATATTTTTAACATTTCACTATTGCTTCATGTTTGTCTGATGAAAATATGTAGAGCTGAGTGTGCATTTATTTTCCATTTCCCCAATTACCTATTAAGAAATTTCTGGTTCAGCTTCCATCTAGCCCTTACCTAATCTGTGAGTTTGAATTCTCTCTGGCTGGCTAACCACAAACTGTGCAACAAGGTGTTAGTGGAGATTGCATTCTAGTTCCCTTTGCTAATTTACTTTGATGCATCAACTGACATCTTCCTACACGGTTATGATCCAAGAAGCTTCAATTGGGAATGGAATTGCAAAATAGAGATGTGGCATGGCATCTTGGGCAAGTGGTAACCTGCAAAACAGAGCCATCCTGCTTTTAGGGTTAAATCCTATAGCTTTCAGATAGCGTGTACAGACAGATATAAATAATACCAGCAGAGGTTTTCTGGTGGTGAAAGCACATGACAATACGACTTGGCCTGGTGCCCCACCAAACCACTCGCCCCCCTCTACTCATGCCACTTGGTCTGTACCTCCAATTCTTGGTCAAAATGGCCCCCTCCAACTCTAAAGCTGGCCATAGATGCAAAGATCCGATCGTTCGAATCATCAAATGAACTGACTTCCCCATCTTCCGACCTGGCACTGACCATTCAGATCAAATAAAGTAGTAAAAGAACAGATCAGCCGATGTTCTGCCCCTGACAGCAATCGTATGAAAGTTATGTACGACAAAGGATAGTGACAGTCTCCCTCTGAAAATCGTACGATGGGCAATACATGCAGAGATATTATCGGCAGCCGAAAGAAACCGACCGTTCTCCATGGTCCGAAAATCGTATGAATCCTCGATTCGTACAATCAGATCTTTGCGTCTATGGCCAGCTTTACTCTCTGACAAATCGTGTAGGTGCACACTACACTCGAGGCATGCGTCTCTCCTGCCTCCACCCAGTACCGGCCCTGCTCAAAGATTACAAAAAAATTTTAATCTAAGGGGAATATAATTTGTGACCAATATGTTAGCTCCTCAATTGATCCGAACACTGTATATTCCTGCATGTTTAGTGATCTAATCAGGCCAAGTAAATGTATGTATTCATGGTTTGTGCATTTTGGCATCAACATGAAGCAAATTATGGTTAAAGGCCAAACAAACAGAATAGAACCTAGTCATGTATAACAAGTTCTAGACTTAATAAAAATTGCATTTGGTGAACTGGAAACAGGTTTATTATGATACATTAGTTGCTATCAGTCGGAGACAGGGAAGTCGAGCAATATCCATAATATATTGGGCCACAGAGTGCACATTTCCCATTCAGCAGAAATGCAAATGGATGCCAGCAAGAAAGGGTAAAAACTCCAGTGTACCTTAACTTGACCGCTCGAGTTCTAGATTAACATGGAGTTAAGTGTTCTACATCAATAGGACCACAATCTGCTATTCACCCCTATTTAACGTAATGTAGAGCTAATAAATGGGGAAATTCCAGCATTTAATTTTTCTGTCAGCAGATAGCCAAGATCTCTATTAGTTGCAAAATGATCATAGCTGTGTTTTTTATGGTCTGCTGCTATGTGTCTATTTTGGTTTATGACTCATGATGCATTATGACTCACGTGGAAAGGTTGATTTGTGTCTTCTGACATATTAAAATGTGCTTGAAGCAAAAATGTGGCAGTTGGAACACATTAAAATGCCTTCTCCAGTTATGATAACAATAACAGGTACATTTGGAGTCCTCCCTGCTGATTAAAGTCTTTAAATGTCTTTTGAGCTAAGCAGCTACGGTAATTTGCAACAGCCTGACCACCCTTACAATATATGTCCTTTCTTAACAATTAACATGCTTCAAGGACAGTGCCAGATGCAGTGAATCTGCTACTCCGCTGCCACAGAAGCTACATTCGAAGCACCATAAGTTATATGACTTTCTGCTGCTCTACACCTGACTTACTATCTCTCTTAGTACACATAGCACTTGGCTTGACAAGCCAACCCAAATGTATTGGAGGGGGGCAATGTGCTAGGAACCCCCCGTAAATATAATCACTTACCTTAGATGCCACCAGCCTGGGGTACTACCTTTTGTGAACTGCACTGCAGTTCTAATAAAAGTGATTAATGCATTGGCACCTAACAGTACATTTGGGTTGACTTGCCCTTCAGACAGAAGGCAAGAATAAAAAGTTAAAAAAAAAAAACAGCAACATTTTATTAAATATATGTTTTTGGCTTCCGGGTTGATGCTCCTTACAACCAGAAACTATTTTGATTTGTAGGCTGGAAAGAAGACAAGGAACACTAGTAATTTAAAAAAAAAAAAAACACAATTCGCAATTGCAATTGAAAGCTGCTTATAATACAAACATTTCTGACTAAAAAGACTTTAATAACTAAAAGTCTAAATAAAAGTGAGCATTCCCCCCTACCCGCCCCCCAAAAAAATAAATTTTAGAGTTATATTTTTGGCGCCATTTTAGCATTTAAGTAACACTATGTTATTTTTTTTACTTCCTGATGAAGGCTTTGATGTAGGGGCCGAAACGTTGAATAAATCCACTTCTCATTTCTCACAAGACCTGCGAGTGCGGTTGTATACATACATATATATATATAAAATTAGAATTAGTCCATATGGGAAACATACAATAACAGAATGTAAATGAAGAACAATCACATTCGAGAATCAGTGGCATGTGTCAAGACAAGTGGAAGGGGTTGCCCGTCTGTAGATCTTACAGTCTTAAGTGGAATATATGAATTAATGCTAAATGACTGATACTGAAAGCTACACCAAAAGGGAAGAACTCACCAGACAAACCAACTTGTTGAGAGGTATTTTTGGTTAAATCAAGTGCACAAATTGCAGTTTCCTTTCCTCCGCATTCTGTTGCAGGTAAGTTAGCACAGACATTGATTTTGTAGAGTACATTTTTATCAGTATCAAGGGCGTCCCAATTGTGCCTGTCAGAACAAAAGAAGCAAGATGATTACAAATATATTCCACTCATCTGAATATGTGTTGGTCTCATTAACCTAAGATAACTACCGGAAGGAACACACTATATTTATATTAGGAGGAACATATATCATCTGGTTCTAAAAGTAACTACTAACGTTTTATGACCTATACAGCATTTTGGGGAGGCAATCATAGAGAGGGACCCAACTATAATATATACACTCCATTTTATCCAAATAATCCACATTTTTAAAAATGATTTTTTTAAAATCAGGTTTTAGAGTTTGGAGCTTAATGTATAAAAACTCACCCACGTTCAATTCATTCCTATTGGATTTTTAGAATTGTATTTATCAATGGGTGAAATTTAGAAGTCCCAATCTACTTAGTTACATAGTTAAATTGGTTTGAAAAAAGGCCAAAGTCCATCAAGTTCAACCCCTCCAAATGAAAACCCAGCATCCATACACACACCCCTCCCTACTTTCTCATAAATTATATATACCCATATCTATACTAACTATAGTATACTAACTATACTAACTATAGTTTAGTATCACAATAGCCTTTGATATTATGTCTGTCCAAAAAATCATCCAAGTCACTTTTAAAGGCATTAACTGAACCAGCCATCACAACATCACCCGGCAGTGCATTCCACAACCTCACTGTCCTGACTGTGAAGAACCCCCTACGTTGCTTCAAATGAAAGTTCTTTTCTTCTAGTCTAAAGGGGTGGCCTCTGGTACGGTGATCCTCTTTATGGGTAAAAAGGTCCCCTGCTATTTGTCTATAATGTCCTCTAATGTACTTGTAAAGTGTAATCATGTCCCCTCGCAAGCGCCTTTTTTTCCCAGAGAAAACAACCCCAACCTTGACAATTATCCTCATAATTTAAGTCTTCCATCCCTGCACATCTCTGCACTCTCTCCAGCTCATTTATATCCCTCTTAAGGACTGGAGTCCAAAACTGAACTGCATACTCCAGATGAGGCCTCACCAGGGACGTATAAAGAGGCATAATTATGTTTTCATCCCTCGAGTTAATGCCCTTTTTTACCAGAATTGTATTTCCTTTAGTAGCCACAGAATGACACTGCCCCGTATTACTTGTTATCTACAAAAACCCATAGGGGCAAATTTACTAATGGGTGAAGTGGCTAACGCTAGTGAAAATTCGCCAGCGTAACGTCAATTCGTTACTTTGCCGATTTACTAACTGGTGCTGGCGTAAATTCGATAGTGAAGTGGACCTACTCTAGCGCTACTTCGCACCTTTACGCTAGGCACTATGGCGAAGGGACGTAACTACGCTAATTCACTAACTTGCGGATTTTACTGAACGTTACCTCTTGCGCCAGACTTGCCTTCGCCACCTCAGACCAGTCGAAGTGCAACAGAGTACATAGGACTTGCTTCAAAAAAAAGTTGACATTTTTTCTAAGTCCCAAAAAACTCTGGCGTCTTTTACTTTTTTTTTAAGGGTGATAGGCTGAAAAAGATCATACATTTTTGGGGGGCACCCTACTTCCCCCCTACATTTCCTAACATATGGCACCTAAACTATACAGTGGGCACATGTATAGGGCAAAATATCACCTCTATTTTATTTTATGAAGCTTTCCCAGGCTTGTGTAGTGTAATGTATTTGCTGCTACATATACGTCCATTGTACTTTAACTTGGCGCTGTATGCAAATTAGGCATCGCTAGCGTAACTTCGCTTTGCTTGACGAATTAACGGTAGCGCAACTTCACTACCTTTTCACCTCCCTGAGCGCAATTTCGGATTTTAGTGAATTAGTGCAGCAAAGCCAACGCTGGTGCAACTTAGACAGTAAGTAAACTTGCCCCCTAGATCCTTTTCATTTAAGGAAACTCCCAACACACTGCCATTTAGCGTATAACTTGCATTTATATTATTTTTGCCAAAGTGCATAACCTTGCATTTATCAACATTGAACCTCATTTTCCAGTTTGCTGCCCAGTTTTCCAATTTAATCAAATCACTCTGCAAAGTGGCAGCATCCTGCATGGAATCAATAGTTCTATAAAATAGAACAGTACTTTTAATGCCCACCTCCAGGTCATCAATAAACAGGTTGAAAAGCAAAGGACCTGATAGAATATGGTTCTTAAAAAAATAAAAAAAATAAACATAAGAATAAATAGAACGTGGGTGAGTTTTTATTTGTTACGCTCTAAACTGACATTTTGATAAATCTGCCTCTAAAAGTTAACAAATGTGAACAAGCCCTTTAAACAGTGATTACTAATGGCCGATACCCAGTATTTCACGGATACTTCAGTCTGCCTGTAGTTCAGACTGACCAGACCTAGAGACGCCATCACCAAACTGCACATTCACAAGCTAAATTTACAATAAAGATAAAACATAATGTCAACAAAAAAAAGCTATTAAAGTTTTGGCGAGGAAAGTTCAATAAAGCAGCCAAACAAGTTTATTGTGTGAAGAAAAGAAAATATTCACAGGTCACAGCACACGGTTTATATTACTTAGAAGCACTGCTGTATAGTTATAGTACAGCACTCCCCTGCAATATAATAACCAACACACCTAATGAGTGAACTGCATCATTACAGAAAAAACAAATAAAGAGGGGGGGTATAGGATCGGTTAACCGGAAACCCATTTTTCAGAAAAGCTCTAAATTACGGGAAGGCCATCTCCCATAGACTTCATTTTATCCAAATAATCCACATTTTAAAAATGATTTCCTTTTTCTCTGTAATAATAAAACCGTAGCTTGTACTTGATCCCGACTAAGATATAATTAATTCTCATTGGAAAAAAAACCAGCCTATTGGGTGATTTACATGATTTTTTTGTAGATTCAAGGTATGAAGATCCAAAATACGGAAAGATCTGTTATACAGAAAAACCTCCACACATCCCATTGTTACTTTACTTCATAATCCTGCATTATTGACATAAACAAAGGGCTATGGATAGGACATAAAATCACTGTGGTCTGAATATTTCTTCTGCCCAGAACTACTTTAGTTTGCTAAATAAAGATTATTACAGTGTTCCATTAAAGTGACAGTTCACTTTTAACTAACTCTTCTTTGTCAGCATTTAAATGGGGGTTACCTCACCCCAGCAGCCAAAAAATGATTACTTTATAATGCTAAAATGTTATCGCTCCTATTTATTTCAGTCTCGCATTCCAATTATTGCCTGACTGTTAGTGTAAATGAGACACTAGTAACCAGATATCGCTGCTGAAGAAAAATCATAATAATTCAAAAAACAATTGCAAGTGGTCTTTTGATTTAAAGGTGAACTACAACTTCGGCCTTGTGTCTTTATATGGTCATGGAACTACTCGGTAACTTATAATATCCTTATATTTTACAAGAGGGGGGACTTTATTCACTATATTTTCTGTTATACAATTTCATTGTTAGGTAAGGTTTCAAGCAATTTTACAAGAGGAAATACAAGCAGCAGGAAAGTCTCATATCCAACGTCCACAACAAAACAGGGTGAATAATAAAATAACAGCGGTCGGCCTTTGTAAAGAAAGAAAAAAAAAAAAGTTATGTGCAATAAAGAATAAGCAAACAACATCCGTGACAAGTATTTGCAGGCATTTCACGCTTGTGTTGAGTTAAAGAAACAGTAACACCAACATATTAAAGTCTCCCATAGACTATTATAATTAAATAATTGACATTTTTTAAAAGTGACTTCCATTTTCTCTGTAGTATTAAAAACAGTACCTTGCACTTGATCCAAACTATGAAATAATTAATATTTACTGAAGGCAAAAAAAGCCTATTGGGTTTATATGATTTTTTAGTAGATTTAAGGAACAGGGATCAAAATTACAGAAAGATCCCTTATCCAGCAAATCCCAGGTCGAGCATTCTGGATAATGGGTCCCATACCTGTACTATTGTTGCAGCCATTCAATGGAGAAAAGGCTCAGGTTACATAGCAGATAAGCTCTTTTTTACACAGCAGCTTGTTTATATGAACTATAGTAGTGTTTCTGAAGCAAACAGATCAGTTTTACCAGTGCAGTGCAAAAGTAGATTATAGTTTCATTACTTTCAAACACTTTCTTTTTTAGGTGTTACTGTTTCTTTAACAGTGTTAGTCACCTACAATTTTTTTTTTCCTAGGCAGAAAATGGCACTATTCTCCTTGTTATACGTTACAATCTGCTAGTTTGACAAAGGAACATGGGTTGCTAATTTGGCCACCTACATGCAGGGACAAATACCCCAGTGATAATACACAGGCTCCACAACTGAACATTCCTTCAGTTGGGATTTGGAAACCTACAGTCATATGAAAGTTTGGGAACCCGTCTCAGCCTGCATAATAATTTACTCCACTTTCAACAAAAAAGATAACAGCCGTACTGTGTCGTTTTCTGAACAAAGATTTCTAGTGAAGCAGTATTCAAATTAAATTAAATGTGAAAAACTGGCTTTGCAAAAATTTGGGTACCCTTGTAAATTTGAATGCATGTAACTGCTCAATACGGATTACTGGCAACACAAAATTGGTTGGATTAGCTTAAACTTCATAGGCCGGTGTGTCCAATCATGAGAAAAGGTATTTAAGGTGATCAATTGCAAGTTGCGCTTTTGTTTGACTCTCCTCTAAAGAGTGACAGCATGGGACCCTCAAGGAAACTCACATCACAAACAGAGTCGCTTGTTGTATGCAAAAGCTCATTTAGACAAGCCACAGTCATTTTGGAACAAAGTGCTTTGGACCGATGAGACAAAAATTTAGTTATTTGGTCATAACAAAAAACGCTTTGCATGGCGGAAGAAGAACACTGCATTCCAAGAAAAACACCTGCTACCTACTGTCAAATTTGGTGGAGGTTCCATCATGCTGTGGGGCTGTGGGGCTAGATCAGGGACTGGGGCCCTTGTTAAAGTCAAGGGTCAGATTAATTCAACCCAATATCAACAAATTCTTCAGGATAATGTTCAAGCATCAGTCACAAAGTTGAAGTTAAGCAGGGTTTGGATATTCCAACAAGACAATGACGCTAAACACACTTCAAAATCTACAAAGGCATTTATGCAGAGGGAGAAGTACAATATTCTGGAATCGCCATCAGTCCCCCGACTTGAATATCATTGAAAATCTATGGGATGATTTGAAGCAGGCTGTCCATGGTCGGCAGACATCAAATTTAACTGAACTGGAGAGATTTTGCATGGACAAATGGTCAAAAATACCGCCATCCAAAATCCAGACACTCATCAAAGGCTATAGGAGGCGTCTAGAGGCTCAACTAAGTATTGATGTAATATCTCTGTTGGGGTGCCCAAATTTATGCACCTGTCTAATTTTCTTATGATGCATATTGCATATTTTCTGTTAATCCAATAAACTATGTCACTGCTTAAATACTACTGTTTCCATAAGGCATGTTATATATTAAAAGGAAGTTGCTACTTTGAAAGCTCAGCCAATGATAAACAAAACTCCAAAGAATTAATAGGGGTTCCCAGACTTTTTCATATGACTGTATTATCCAAAAAGCTCAGAATTATGGGATGCTCATCTCCCATAGACTCCATTTTAATCAATTCACATTTTTAAAAAGTATTTCCTTTTTCTCTGTTATAATAAAACAGTACCTTGCACTTGATCCGAAGATATTAACAATCCTTAAGGTGGCCATACACAGAAATCTGCTTGTTTTACCAAACGAGCAGATCTCTTCTCGATACGCCCACATTGAGTTGGGTGATAACGGGTTGATCCGATCGTGGGCTCAACGATCGGATCCCAATACGGGTGGGTAGATCGCATCGATGCACAGATGTGGTCCACGATCCGACAGGTTTTTACCCCTGCCCAACTTTCGGGCAGATATCGATCAGGGAAGCCTGTCGGAGGGCCCCAAACACGGCCCGATAAGCTGCCGACTCGGTCTGTCTGCAGCTTTTACCGGCCGTGTATGGCCACCTTTACTGGAGGCAACACAATGCCATTGAGTTTATATATTAACTGTTTTTTTTATGGTAGACAGAGGGTATTGAAACTATTGAAACTCCCAACTACGAATAGCCTGAATTTACTAAAAAAAATACATAAATAAATAAATAAATCGGAACTTAAAAAAGCACGTGAAAAAAGTCTCAACGAAATCAAGAGACAATGCCAATCATGCAACTTTTCTGAATTGTCGCACAAAAACCGGCGTCAAAATGCCATAATCCCTCAAACACCATGAAGGCAAGAAACATCTACCAATGGGAATCTGCCATTGACTTCGACATGACAGGTTTTATCTGGAGTATTTTCAGATTTGTCACTTTAATTGCATAGTAAATCCCAAAAAAGTCTTGCTTCCCGACAAAGTAAGGAGATCCAAATTACAGAAAGATCTGTTATTTGGAACAACCCTAGGCCCCAAGCATTCTGGGTAACAGGTCATGTATTCAATACAGTCTCTGTATTGGGCCCCAGTGCAACACTGTACACCAAAAAGAGTAACTTTCCTCAGGTTTTCTGTTTTGCCCCATCTCATGGTTTCCAGCAGCACATCAGAAAGAGTAGCTGTTGATCACCTTACTTGCAATTTGATACATTAGTTCAGGTCTGTCCAACAGAAGGCCCATGGGTCAAATGCACATTAAAGGGGTTGTTCAGCTTCAAACACTTTTTCCAATTCAGTTGGTTTCAGATAGATCACCAGAAATAAAGACTTTTTCCATACTTTCTATTTTCTATTTGCTGCTCTGGGAGGGGGGGGTTGCAGACTCTTTCACTTTTCTAAATTGATACATTTAGCGAATACATTTGTTCGTTTTGTCCCTGCTGAGCAGAATCCCTGAGTTTCATTAAAGGCAGCTGTTAGAATGGTTACAATAGTTTCTAATACTCCAAAGATACTGCTGAGAAATGTATCAACTAATTGTTTCAAATTGAAACAGTTCAGATGCTCTGGATCACTGAGCTGTCAGACCAGTGTCGGACTAGCCCACAGGGATACCAGGAAAACTCCCAGTGGGCCCAGGTGTCAGTGGACCCTCCTGCTTCAAAACAAAGTGACTAAATAGATTTAATAATAGATTATAGCATGTAAAGAAAAAAGACTAGCAGAATAGAGGTTGCGCAAGGAGAGGAATTATAATAGTACTGAGAGTGGGCCCCTGATCCAAGGTTTTTTGGTAGGCCCCTGGTCTAAGATTTTTGGGTGGGCCCCTTATGTCCCAGTCCGACACTGTGTCAGACAAACACCAGAGACACGAACATTTAACTTTAAACTTAAATTTTGGGGAAACAGTAAAAAATAAAAGATAAAAAGCAACTGAAAAAAGTATTTATGATGAACAATCTGAAAGCAACTGAACTGGAAAAAGTGTTAGGAAGGCGAATAACCCCTTTAAGGTGGCCATACACAGGCAGTAAGTAAGTCAGCGGCTTATCTGTCTGTGTATAGGGCCCTCAAACATGCCTGCAAGAGTGAGATATGACCAAAAATAATCAGGTATCAGTCAGGTTTAAAAATCCATTGGGGGAGAGGAATGCATAAGCGTATCCTTGCACCTACGGCTGGCATTCCTATAGTTGTGATCCGATCTGATGTAGTGGGTATATGGGGGAAAGATATACTAGTCTGGCAACCCAACCAAACAAGCGGGTCTTTCAGTGCGTGGCCCCAGTCAGACATATTTGTATATCATTAAATTTAACCTTGCCCTTACATACATGTATTTTAAATAATTTCAAAAACATGGATAGCACTCCATTAGCAGCCCTTTCCACTGTCCAGCGCATGCAGCCTGACTTGAAGTTTTGCCAGCAACTAATGAATTCAATTGTAAGATATGTTCTGTCTACGGATGAAACTTCATGAAAGATTCAGCCAAATACCGAACCAAATCCTAATTTGCATATGCAAATTAGTGAATGAGTGGAAAAAACATTTTTTACTGCCTTTTTTGTGACAAAAAACAATGTGATTTCCCTTCCTGATTCTATCTGGCCAGGCACAAGGATTAGGCCGAATCCTGCTGAAGAGGCTAAATCCTGAAATGAATCCTGGATTCTGTGTATCCCTTGTTCTGTCACAAAATAATTTTTTTGAGTCACATTTACTTGGGAGCTGGCCAGGAAATATCAAGGAACAAGGAAGGGTTATAACATTTATCTACATCTGGGCTGTTAGTGGCACATGTCTGTGAGTGCAGATTAAGATTAAAGATGGTTTCCACCTTAATTAGCTACTTGATAGCAATAACAGCAGAACACTTACACGGGTACTACTATTCATGCTTAAGAAGCAATATTGCACATATGTACGTACTATGCTGTTCCAAATGGTAAATATCCCAACTAATATTGTACATCCACACGAAGCCTGAAAAAGTACGAGCTGTAGGCAATTTTTTTTTACCTCCCCTCCACACACTCTCTCTCGGGCCCCACAAAAATAAGGCAAAACACAGCTGTGTTTTACCATGTTCTACTTATCCGCAACATGATAAGAATCCCTTAGAAGTATAAAATAGCACTACACTGTTTAAACATTTTGTGTATTCTTTTTTTTTTTTTTTTTTTTTACTTGATACAGGTATGGAATACGTTATCCAGAAGCAAAACCAGCCTATTGGGGTTATTTAATGTTTGCATGATTTCTAGTAAACTAAAGGTATGAAGATCCAAATTACGGAAAGATCCATTATCCGGAAAACCCCAGGTCATACCTATATATTTTCCAAATTGTAGGCATAAAAAGGAAAATGAGAGGGAATCATTTAAGAGGTGATTTTTTTTTTCAATTACTGAAAACAATTGGTAACGAATTCAAACAGACATTATCCCATAATAATCTGTATTGCAAGAATTTATGTCTCAGCACATTAAACGTCAGATTTATCCCAAAAAATTCAGTTTTTCGAGGGTAGTTTTCAGTCAAAAACTCAAATTTTCGGGTTAAAACATAAAAAAAACGAATTTTTGGGGGGTTTTGTAAAAATAAAAACAACCTGAATGCTTCATCTTCCTTTTATCCTTTAAATCTAGCTATCCGAAAATTAATGATAAATACCATTTTTTTTTATTGATAGACACTTTGGGGCAGATTTATTGTGTTTTCAGTGAAAATTCAAGTTTTCAAATGGATTTTATACACTGACCCTGTAAATAGCTCAAATCTGAAAATACACCACCTAAAACCTGTCGAGGTCATGTAGAAGTCAATGGCAAAGGTCCCTTGAGCCATTTGAAGATGTTAATAGCCTGCATGATGTTTGGGGGTTTTTTTCGGTGGGTTTCGCTCAAAAACCTGAGCAATTCAAGTTTTCTTCCCTCAGAAGACTCGATTGAGTAAAGTTTTCGGGTGTTTCCCATTCAAGTTTTTACTTCAATTAGAAAACATTCAAATTGTTCATTCGAGGTATAAAAAAAAAAACCTCACAAACCTCAAACTCGACCTTTGATAAGTAAGCCCCATAGACACAAAGATAGGAAAATATAGGATTTTTTAAACAATCTCTTTTGCACATTTCTAGAGTAAATAGAGATGCTTGTTATTATCCTTGTGTTCACATTTTTAAAACTCACACAACGTGCAGCTCAACTAAAACCAGTTCAGCTGACTCTCCAAACAATATGCAACTGATTGTTTGTTGGCTGCCTTACTGGTTCATCCTGCGCAATTCTAAAACAAGTCTGGCCACTTTGTAGGCATGGTATTTCACTTAGCAAATAAAGATTGAAGTATACAGGATGCCAAAGTCTTCTTCCTGACCCTTATGCATAGTGTTCACCCGAGTCCAAGTCAAGACAAAATACCAGTTTAATACAATTACAGAGTTTTTTTATGCCAAAATCACATGGTAGCAACATAAGCCCACTCAATGGCAAATATTTTGTAATGGAAGTAGGAGCATCAAAATCAATGCTATTTTAAACTGCCAGTATCATTTATCCTTACCATCAGAGTGAGTGCAGAGGTAAACACATGGTATTATATATGCATCCCCATTTTATAGGCACACAATATTTTATTCTTGTCCAACTACTTTTCCTTATGTTTTAGAATCATATTATACAAGGTTGGTTTCATCACATATTGCTGTAGGTTACATACCCTTGCCACTGTATCAATTAAGGGATTGCAGTATTTGTGTGTTAATTGATGTCTAGAATAGTGGAAATAGAAAAACTTTTCTTAGTCTGGAAAATTATTTCTCTCCGACTGGTATGGGATCTCTTATGCTGAAACCCTAAATCCAGAAAGTTCTGATTTTCAGGAATGCCAATGCCAATAAAGTCCCCTTGAAACAAATAATTCTGATTGTTTAAAAAACATTATATCCATTTGCCCTGTAATAAAAAAAGTAACCCAATCCAATTTGGCTTATTTAAGCAGTTATGTAATATAAGTAGCAAAACTTCCCATAGTTCTTATCACCTATCAACTGGTTACCTTATTAAAAGCAAACAGCTCATTGGCTGGTATGGGTTACTACACTTTGGCAAATTTTGTTGTTTCGTGATCTAAATTATAGAAAAAGAAATCCTTATCTGGAAAACCCCAAGTCCCAAGCATTACAGATAATAAATCCCACAGCAGAATATTTTTTGGCTGTAAGAACCTGCAAACTTGAATAGAACAGTAGCTTCTCAAAAATATAGGTGACATGTCAATCTGTATGAGAAGTGAACCACCTAAACCAAGCCAAACACATTTCAACTGTTATTATGCAGACAATTTGCACTATGCAATATTTGCTGACAGCCACCAAACACGTGACATTTTGCATATCCTGAGCAATATTTTGCAGTTTTTTAAAAATTGTATTTCCTGCTATTTCTATAACTCTTCTATAACATTTTTCCAGAGCTTTACATTACTATGCCACGGCCACCTAGGTAGACTTCAAGTGTACAGTGTGGAAGCAATTCTAAACCAGATGGATAGCAATTAAGGATATTCCTAATTAGAATATTCAAAAATGAATGTTTGAACGAATAAATTGAAAAATGAATGTTTACTTAACATGAGCTCATTCAGCTGGCCTTATCTGAACTACCAGTTACATATGGAAACTATGATAGTCTGCCTGCGACTTGTAGGGACGATTTCCTCACCCCTCTTAAGCCGTCAGTCAATCATCCCTTCCTCAAATTTTTAAATACAAAGTGATGGATTCTGGGACTTGACGCCCCTCTGCTTTCCAAAGAATCTATGCATCAGCCATCACAGAAGGTACAGGAATTCAAATCCTGCCAGAATCTATCACTTCACAATCATGTCACTGGCCTGATATTTATTAAGCAAGCCTGCACCTTAAACAGCACTAAACATGCATAAAGCCCCGCACACATTGATGGACGTAAATGTTTATCTATAAATCTCACTTCCACTGAGGTCTATTTCCGAGTGCAATTACTTATAATCAGGTATGTAGTTTGTGGAAGATGGAAATTTTACCTTAGGCTGTAATCTTGATTTTTCTTGGGGGGGGGGGGGTCCCAGTGAATTAGGGGGGGTAAACCACTTTTTTCCCCACTGAGGCCCCATTCTGTTTTTTTTTTTTGTTATAATAAAGCAGAGGCCAGCCAGTTGTGCGTGGTTAGACAATAGGCAATAAACATATTTAGGTTCAGCCTTTTGTAACCCTCACGTACATACATTGGGGTTTATTTATCAAAGAGTGAAGTTAGAGTTCGCCACAGTCCTCTAGAGTGAAATTCTGCCACTCTCCATTATTTTCTATGGGATTTATTAATGGGTGAAAGTGAACGTTCATCCTTTGATAAATACGCCTTTCAAAATCCCATAGAAATGAATGGAGAGTGGTGGAATTTCACTCTAGACGACTGGGCGATGTCTAACTTCACTCTTTGATAAATATACCCCATAAACACATATTTTCTTGTGTTTAACCTCAATCCTAGGTAGTATCGGTCATGTATCACTACCCAACAAAATTACCCTTCAAACATTAAGTTCTTCTTGTGAAAAATAAATTCCCATAACATGAATGAGTCTACATCACAATCTTTCTGAGATGTATTCAGTGTGATCACAAGCTTTACAGATCAACAAGGCAGTGCTAAACAGCAGCCAGAAAAGTAAGCATAGACACATCATGCATCACTTCTGTATGTTTTCAGTTGTTCGCATTGCAAAAAAACCCATACTCAAGCTCTTACTCAAATGCTTGGTTTGGTGCAGGGATTCAGTTGCCCTTTAAATTAAATACTGTTACTTTATAGAACGATAGGTATAAAGGAATTGTATAATATACATACTAGAGCAGTGATCCCCAACCGGTGGCTCGTGAACAACATGTTGCTCTCTAACCCCTTGGATGTTGCTCCCAGTGGCCTCAAAGCAGGTGTTAATTTTTCAATTCCTGGTTTAACTAAAGCTGTAGTTGCTTAATCACCATGTGTACTGCCAAACAGAGCCTCCTGTAGGCTGCCTGTCCACATATGGGCTACCAATAGGCAATTACAGCCCTTATTTGGCACCCCTAGAAAGTTTTTGCATGCTTGTGTTGCTCTCCAACTTTTTTTTACATTTCAATGTGGCTCACCGGTAAAAAAGGTTGGGGACCCCTATACTAGAGTGTCTGTGTGTTACAGTCACAAGCCACAAGTACACATATACAGATTAAGCAATAAGGAGGTAAACAACACATTAGTCCTAGACCCTGACATTAAAGGGGTGGTTCACCTTCAAGTAAATTTTTAGTATGTTATAGAATGACCAATTCTAAGCAAGTTTTGGATTGGTCTTCATTTTTTCTTTTGTGTAGTTTTTGCATTGTTGGGCTTCTTCTTCAGACGCTTTCCAGATTTCAAACGGGGGTCGCTGACCCCATCTAAACAACAAATGCTCTGTAAGGCTATAAATATTTTGTTCTCTAATTTTGTTTTCTACTTTTTATTACTCGTTTTTTATTCAGTCCCTCTCCTATTCAAATCAGTGCATGGTTGCCTGGGTAATTTGCACCCTAGCTACCAGATTGATGAAATGGCAAACTGGCGAGCTGCTGAATAAAAAGCGAAATAACTCAGAAGCCACAAATAATAAAAAATGAAAACCAATTGCACATTGTCTCAGAATATCACTCTTTACATCATACTAAAAGTTAATTTATAGGTGAACAACCTCTTTAATTGGGTCCTTAAATGCAAAGTTTAATCAGAAAGTCAATCTGACCAATTGTCCCATTTTTAAAAGGCCCCTGAGCTTTCCTTTACAGTTATCCAGCTCTTTAGCAGTGCGACTGATCGTATGCGATTAGCTGAAGATGCCCATGTTCTAAATGTGATCAGCTGACATCATGTGTAAGGAATAGGATTCCTCTTTGATACAAAGTAGCCATATAAGAGAATGGGAGGGCCCAGTGCAGACAGATGAGCCAAAACACATAATGGTGGAGTTCTGCTTTGTATTGTGCACAGAGAGATGACAATGCTATCAATAGCGGAAGCATTTCCGTCACGACCAGGACAGACTAATGACGGACGCTTACCCGCACAGCTCCGCCGGCGCTCTGTTCCCAGACTGCCCCGTGCTCTTAGCGATGACTTGCAGCAAGAGCGCCACAAGCGCAGCAATTCCCTGCCCGTGGGGTCTCATGCCGGGGCCGGATCAGGAAAAGAACCCCAAACCAGCTGCAGTGCCAACCCAGTGTAGGGTCATGTGACCATCACATGACAGCTCCGCCTGCTGCTAACCATGTGATTTGCCTCCGCCTCCCCATTAGGGTTTCTGAAACTACGTAATGTTAAGCGACGTCATTTACAGAACAACATAGGGGGAGGGGCACGGATTCTTAAAAACAGCATAATATTAGTGATGAGTGGGATGTTATTTATGTGCAGCTGCTGCTTCTACAGCAAAAACGCACATATTCTCCAGTTTAGAACTTTTCTAAACAATTATCCATAGGCCATTCTTTTAGCTGTCACGTGACACGTGACTTCTAGCTACTCTCTCGCTATGACTGGTCTATGTACCAGAGGCGGGAAGGTCGTGTTTGCGGTTAGGGGGTGTGACTTGTAGGAGCCACAGTGTCTCAATAATGGACATACCTCCCAACTGTCCCTGAGGGACAGTCCCTCTTTTGACAGCTCAACCTGCAGTCCCTCATTTGTACTGGAAAGTCCCTATTTTCTCTGCACCGAACAGCCAGAAAAAGAAACAAAGTTTCTCACTTAATTGGCTTTTAGCAGAGATCACAGAACAGCTAACAGGTGCAAATAAGATACTTTTTAACAATTTTGAGACAAAAATACAGTTTAGATAAGGAGAAATTATTTTCAAACTTTCATAACCTGCCAAAATTTTGTAAAATGAACATGGTAATTAGGGGTGTGGCCACAGAAATGGGTGTGGTCGAAAAAATTTCGCTGCGCTACGTGTGAAAACATTTCCTGTCCCTCTTTTTACTTCCAAAATGATGGGAAGTATGACAATGGCGAGCTATGATGTCAAGCTTATATAGGGATCTGGGAAGAAGATATCGGCACACAAGGCATTACCGTTGCTCGTTTATTGTGAGGAAATGCAACGTTTCGGGGACACGCCCCTTTGTCAAGCATGTGTCCCCGAAAGTTGCATTTCAGCACAATAAACAAGCAGGGTGCTCCCTGCAACATTAATGCCTTGTGTGCCAATATCTTCTTCCCAGATCAATTTTGAGGTTGTGGGATCCTCTAATATTGTGCACCGGGCTGATCACTACAAGGGGGTGTGATTGTTCTAATTGCTTGTGTAAGCTTATATAGGGGCCATTGATGTGAAAAACTTTGCCAAAGTAGTATTATTATTGTAAATATATATGAAATTGTCATTCTTTTAAGAATCATTTACAGTTTACTTCCAAAACTAACAAACAGATTAAATATATATTTCATTGCAAGCTACTGTTACCCTGCGTTGGTGAAAAATACACATTTGCTTCAGCAATGCTCTGTTTCTGTGAAGCCAGCCATTCAAGATGAAAAGGCCACTTAAGATGGCCACAGACGCAAAGATCTCCCATCTCCCGACCTGCCACTAACCATTCAGATCAAAGTCTTACCATTCCAACCAAATAAAGTAGTTAAAGAACAGATCAGCCGATGTTCTGCCCCTGACAGCAATCGCATGATAGACAAAGCTAGTGACACAGTCTCCCACTGAAAATCGTACGATCAGCAATACACACAGAGATATTATTGGCAGCCGACAGAAATTTTCTAACCTGTCCAATCGACTAAACGACGATCTCCGCCGGACGAAAAATCCTCGATTCGCACAATGAGATCTTTGCGTCTATGGCCAGCTTTATTTGCATAACAGATGAGGGATCATATGTGTAGAATACAATGGGATTACTTCTTACATCGGAACAGGGGCCAAATGCCATCCACAGCTCTCTATAGAATTATGCAATGAAAACCTCTCTCATATGAAAGAAACAGGACTTTTTTTGCAAATAATAGTTTTTATTTTTAGGTGTGGGGTGAACAGATATAAGCCTAAAATGAAAATAATTCTATAGATTTCACCATGATGTTACTGGTGCTTTATGAAGAGTAAAAAACAGGCATCCTACGGTCTAACTGAAATCTTGTGCAGTTGGCAAGTTTAAAATAAACTTAAAAGTCTTAAAGGAGAAGGAAACCCCCTGGGTGCAAAACCCCTCCAACCTCCCCTGTGTTGCCCCCCCCTCCCTCCTCCGCCCCTGGCCTACCTGTCCCCCTGGGCAAATGCCCCTAACTTTTTACTCACCCCTCTGCGCAGGTCCTGTCCATGGAGTTCACAGTCGCCATCTTCTCCCACGTGTGTCTTCTTCCTGCTTTAACCGGCGTCTTCTGGCGCATGCGCAGTAGGAACATTTACCGGTACGGCTCTACTGCGCATGCCCCGAATGCCACGAAGTGAAATCGGAAAACTTTGTGACATTCGGCGCATGCGCAGTAAGGCCGTACTGGTAAATGTTCCTACTGCACATGTGCTAGAAGACGCCGGTCAAAGCAGGAAGAAGACGTGCGTGGGAGAAGATGGCGACTGTGAACTCTGTGGACAGGACCAACACAGGGGAGGGGGGAGGGGTTTTGCGTCCATGGGGTTTCCTTCTCCTTTAATGATTTCGATTTAAAAAGGGGTGTTGCTAGTGGAATTGCAGTAGGTTAAAGAGGATCAGTGGTGTAACAATGCCGTGCTGTAGTGATGTGTGGGCCGGCCCGATACCCAACGGACCCGTGGGTTGGGCTCAGGCCGACCTCACATCCCATTTCCTGAGGGACCTTACAATGTTGGCTTCCTACTTTCAAGTTCAACTTTTATAGATGCACGCCTGCTCGCCCCGCCCCTTTAGTGACATTATCGGTGGTGCGGGTCAGCGCAGGTCTATAAAAGGAACCCAGAAGTTGGGCGCGGGTGGAGGGAGGGCGGATATGGGGTAAAACCTGACATGCACATCACTACCGTGTTAGGCACAGTAGCTCCTCCCTGGGCCCTCCCTCCACCCGCCCACTGGCTTGCATTTCCCGTTTGCTGTCTGCTTGCGCTGGGTAAGGAAAGAAAACGACTGGGGGGATTCCTAAGACTATATCGGAAGCAAACCTTGTGGTCCAATCCCCTGTCCCACGGGCTCCCCTGCCACAGCGGGGTCTACTTCTGTAGTTACTGCACTGAAGAGGATGTATCACTAGTAGAACTGCAGTTGCTTGAAGAGGAGTGTCATTTGTAAAACTGCTATAGGTTAAAAGTATGTGCTGTTAGTGTAACTGTGGTTTCTTGAAGAGGAAGCATTGCTGGAGGAACCATTGTAGATGCAAGAAGTATCACTGGACGAACTGTTATTGCTTGAAGAGGACGTGCTGCTGGAACTGTGGTAGACAGAAGAGGAGGTGTCACTGTTGGAACTTTGGAAGTTAGACAAGAAAACACCTTCACAAAAAAGTATAATTGAATTTTGATGATTAAAATGAAGTGGATGTGCAAGAATTCTTCCTTTTACAGAAAAACTAAGTATATTAAAGGGTTGTTACAAAACTTTTTTCAGTTAAATTGTTTTTTAGATATTTCACCAGAAATAAAGAACACTTTTCACTATTTGTGACCTTTTTTTTTTAATATTGAAGCGTAAAGTTTAATTTTCCACCTTCTTATGTCTTTCTAAAGCATATTGGGGAGGTGACCTATTCTGTAAACTATTATAAATTAATACATTAATTGATACATTTGTTATCTTGGCCCTGTTTAAAAGAATCCCTGAGTTTCATTAAAGGCAGCTGTTAGAATTGATACAATAGTTGCTAATACTCCACAGATGCTGCTGAGAAATGTATCAACTAATAGAACAAATTGTAACAGTTCAGAATCTACACCTGAATTACTGAGCTGCCAGACTGAAACGCTAGAGACAGGAACATTAAACTTTAATTTTGGCAAAATGGTGAAAAAAAATTGGAAAGTTTTTATTTTTGAACAATCTGAAACCAACAGAACTGAAAAAAGTTTTGGAGAACAACCCTCTTAATATTGAGTGCTTAGAGATTTTCTGCTGTTAAAGGACAAGAAAACTGCATTTGCCTGTATGTTAGACATCTCCCAGTGAATCAAATCACTATGTTGTTTTGCCTGGGACAGAGGACCACAGTATCATATTACATAATATGGACACAATAATTAGGGGCCCATTCATTAAGTTCGAGTGAAGGAATAGAAGAAAAAATACTTTGAATTTCGAAGTTTTTTTTGGCTACTTCGACCATCAGCTACAACTTCGACTTCGAATCAATCTAAAAATCGTTCGACTATTTGACCATTCGAAAACTTCGACTCCCTAGTTCGCCACCTAAAAGCTACCGAAGTCAATGTTAGCCTATGGGGAAGGTCCCCATAGGCTTGGCTATATTTTTTTGGTCGAAGGATAATCCTTCGATCGATGGATTAAAATCCTTCGAATCGTTCGATTCGAAGGATTTAATCGTTCGATCGAACGATTATTCCTTCGATCATTCGATCAAACTTTTTGCACAAAATCCTTCGACTTCGATATTGGAAGTCGAAGGATTTTAATTCCCCAGTCGAATATCGAGGGATAATTAACCCTCGATATTCGACCCTTGATACATTTGCCCCTAAGTGTCCATAATGCTGACTAACTGTCCCGCATACACAGTAGAGTAAAATTGGATATTTATAGTCTCCTCTGCATGCTCAAATCCAAGCAGGGATGTTTATATTTTTCATTTAGTTCTTTCCCCCAACCTGTGCATATTTAAGCCATGAGGAGTGGAGACACAAAAAATCAGCTCATAAGTGCTACCCGATACCAGTTTTCTTAAGGCAGAGTTGTGCAGCAAGGTTGGTGGTAGTGATGTTAGTGACAGGAAAAACTCAACCCGGACCCGACCCTAACCCACAAAATGTTGCCAATGTAGGACCCATACCAAACGCGTACCTGCGACATCTCTCTCTGTACACACCTCTGGTTCCTGTGGAGGAGTGTACTTATTTGACCCACACCCAACCCAAACCCGCAATGGTTGGCCAAGTTTCAACCTGAATCCACCCAACCGGAGGTCAACCTGCACATCACTAGTTGGCGGCCACCATATTTACCTGTTTCACTTCTGCCTCTTTTTATCCCTGGCACAGATTGCTTAAAATGAGCATTCACTGTAGAAGCTGATCTGGTCTAGGCATGTAGTGCGCATGCTTGCATGGGAAAAGATGGGAGACTGGCCAACAAGATAGCCATGAACAGATTCAATTCCTCTACCCTACCTGGAATTCAAGTTTTATCCCTCTGTGTTTCTACCCTCTATGTATATAATTCATGTGATTTAGTTATATAATCACATTTACTTTACAGTGCTACACAATATGTTGGTGCTATATAAATACATGTTAATAATAATAATAATAACCTATTTCTTGCTGCCCGAATTGCTGCATGTGTCTGGTATAAACCCCATTCCACCCATCTCTAGTGCTCCATTCTCCATTCATGTCACATCTCCCTGCCCTTTATCTCTGATACCCCAGATCAAAAAGCTGAATCAACTGTCTACATACCAACTGAAGTCAGTAACTATACAAAAAGTAAAGTTAATGCTGCTTTTCTGGCATTCTTTCTCACAGCTAGAAACATTTATTTGCAGCTGTCAGATAACAATAATCATTGTTACTATCATTGTAACCATACAAAAAGTATAGGTAGTGCTGATTTTCTGTTATTCTTTCTTGTTCCTGGCCCTTTCAAGCTTGCAACAGGGAATTCTAACTGAAAAAGCTATATTTCTCACGTGTTAATAAAATGAGACACATTTGCCAAATGTGTGTACGTTCGTAAAACTCCTGTTAATTTGTTATTTTAATTGTGCGTTCTAATGCGAGAATGTGTTATCACAATTAATGAATTAGCACTTTAGTGCTAAAGTAAACCTAGAGTGCCCTGATTTTCCTATAAATGATCTGCAATACTTCATAAAAATAAAAAATGATTTAAAAATGTTGTCAACACTAACCTGTTCCTCTGCTATGGCAGTGTACCATAGACATACTTTTACCATATACATGGAATAAAAAGCATGTAATAGCTGAAATAATGTTATTGTGGTGATTCTATCAGCATCTGGACCAAGCAGGAGACCACCTTTTGTCAGTCAGATTCCCATAGGTGTTAACCACTGCCCTTCAGGGGATCTGGGCTTTTTGCTTCAGCAGCTGCAAGTTACCCATTCCACTTCAGAAATTCAGGCAAGTGAGACAGTGGACAGTGGTAGATATTTTTCCAACTGACAAACAAAAGGTGCAAAGAAAATCAGTCTAGAGCTCTATGTAGATTTAAAAAAAAAAAAAACTTTCCCAGGAGAGACTTGTTCTTCTGACTTAATTTGGCTATACATGGAATGAGCAGCTCTTTCCCCAATATGCTCATCTTGAGGTGCCCCCTCTGTAGATTTTCTTGATGGGCACTTACGTGCCCCTTCAGTTGCATTGGCATCAGTAACGTGACTGGAGGGGGCAGGCCCTGGTGCGGGACGTGCAGCCGGGCCCCCGTCCCCCTCTGTACCAGATTTTTTCCCCCCGAAATCAGCCGATACGGCCGGAAATCGGCAGGGGGCGAGCTGCCGGGGGGCCCTGCGGGGGTGGGGGCCCTGGCCCAATTGCACCCCCCCTGCTCCCCCGTAGTTCCACCACTGATTGGCAAGCATGTTGCCAAGGGGGTGCAGGTCCGGATGCAGTCCCAAAAGTTACTCCACTGGGCAGCAAAGCAATCACAAAACATTAGAAAACATCTATGTGAAATCTTTAAAAATGTTTCCAGGGGCAAAGTCATCAACCAAAAGCAATTTTTTGATTTTATAATGCAGTAGTCCAGGAGGCATGCTCCAAGCTGCATTGCAATTGTTTTGGAAGCACTGGGGACATGCAGGAGATTTGTTGTCTCTTTAAATCTCCCACATGCCAATCCCCATGCTCTGGACCCAATGAGAAAGCGGTCCTGGCCTAGGGGCACCCTATGTATGAATCTGGCCCTTGACTATGTTTTCTACTTGATGTAACAAAAGATCAGAAGTATGTTACTGCACCAGGGCATTTATAAATTTAAACGTATTTATAAAGTTACATTTATTATTTAACTTGTTATACAACAGAGTGATTTATAAAATGAAGCCCACAACATTTGCACAATGTAGAAATGTGACTGTCTACAAGAAAGGCAAAAAAGTACTGATCGTTAAAAACCAGTCCCTACCCAAAACACAATAAGAGTTAAAATAATTTTATCTGATTTCAATTTGTTACCCAAAAGAGCAAATGAGATGCTAACACAGTTGGAAAGAAAGACCCTGCTTGCACCCCTTGGGGCCTGCCAGAGCCACAATAGCAGCATATGATCGTTGGTTTGTTTCATTTACACACATATGGAATGGGGAAGGCAGGAGCGCTCTCCCATAAAGAGGAACCTTTAGAGTCTCCTGTATCCAAGAAATCGCTACTCCTTTCTTTTCTTTTATGACTGAAAATGATGTATGACTAGTTAGTATATGAATATAGAGTTAATGATTACACTAGGAATGTTCCCATGTTAATGGTCATTTGAATCTCATGGGTGTTCATTTTAGTATATTCACCTAAGAAAGACAGGTGGATCCTATCGAAAACTCAGGTATTGTGGATGTGCTGGGCAGGTTATTATTGTTTAAGGTAAGTGGGGCTGGAGAAAGCAGCTAAGGGAACAGTCAATCACTACACCATGTGGAGAGACTCAACTCAGTTCCGTTACTCCACTGCACTTAGGGTACAATGATACTTGATCCAATATAGATAGTAAGATTGGTATTTATAAAAAATATTAGAATTCTGAATTCCATGCCCTCAATAAAAATACGGTCCTGGAACTTCTTGGTTACTTCTACTATCCATTTTATAAAACTTAAAGTGATACATAATTATTGTAATACAATTTTGGAACAGCCCCTTGTTGATTCACATACACACCTTTTATACAGTTCTCAATAACATGTTGGATGCCAGTGGTTCTTAAAACTACAGTTAATTGTTTTATTGCTAGAATTTGCTCTCATAACAGGTCACACAACATATCTAACTCATAGATTATATATGAAAATGTTTTTCAGATATTATGGACCCAGGCAAGTTAGTAGGTAGATTCAGCCATAGTACCAGGGTTGGACTGGGCCTGCAGGACATCGGGAAAAAACCCAGCTGGCCCAGACCTGCTCCCTGCCTGAATCTGTTGTTGCTGCATCCGACTCCGACCTCCCTCTCCGGCCCCAGTTGCGACAAGAAAAATTTAAGCGGGGGGCTCAGAGAGGGTTTTGCAGTCCAACCCTGAATAATACTTCCTGTCTGCATTATCATTCTTTATTTATATAGCACTAACATATTATACAATGAAGATAATGCTTAATCATTCACAGTTTTCTCTACTCAAGTGGCCTTTGTGTTCACAAAGGACACACTAGGGTTAGTGATTCCACTTTTCTGGAAAAAATACCTTCTGTCCAAAAGCTGGACATACATGAAGTCATACTTTTTTATTGATATCCCAAAAGATAAACAGATCTTTGCTGTATCTGGCCAGCCATGTGCTTGGCTAAAGTGGGCTGATTCAATTGCTTAGCCCTTGGGCCAATAATTAAATTTAGACAAATACAAGAGGTCCTCTGCACTCAACCCATTATCAATATATTTAAGACAGAGACATTTTGTGCATACTGCTACTGAAAAATGCCTTACCCTTTAAACAAAACAGGGATTGTTTGTCCATATATTGCAATATATTTAAGCTGGCCAACTACGTCAAAGTCATCCCATATCTGGCCAGTCCTATGCTCAATTTTCATCTGATTCATTAAGAATTCTATGGTTTAATTATACATTTTATAAAAGGGACGAATACGTTTTACCTGCAACTTACTAGCTGCTTTCAAAGTAAAACTCCCAAACTTGGCTGCCCTTTTATTAGACACCAGTGGGATCACCTGACTATAGCTGGGAAGGGTGGGAGCTACAACATGGAGCTGGTCACTGCTCCTGTATAAACTATAACAAACAAGGGAAAGTTGTGCTCACCACTATTTTTTAAAAACATTAGGCGGGGGTGCAATGAGGCTGTGACCACAAAATACATATAGTCAAATACAAGAGTCCTCTGCACTCAACCCATTATCAATATATTTAAGACAGCGACATTTTGTGCATACTGCTACTAAAAAATGCCTTACCCTTTAAACAAAACAGGGATTGTTTGTCCATATATTGCAATATAGTTAAGCTGGCCAACTATGTCAAAGTCATCCCATATCTGGCCAGTCCTATGCTCAATTTTCATCTGATTCATTAAGAATTCTATTGCTTGATTATACATTTTACAAAGGGACTACGTTTTACCTTCAACTTACTTTCTGCTTTTAAAGTAAAACTCCAAAACTTGGTTGCCCTTTTATTAGACACCAGTGAAATCACCTGACTATAGCTGGGAGGGGTGGGGGCTACAACTTGGAGCTGCTCACTGCTCCTGTATAACTATAACAAACAAGGAAAAGTTGTGCACATCACTAAAAACCATTAGGCAAGGTTGCAATGAGGCTGTGACCACAAAATACATATAGACAAATACAAGAGTCCTCTGCACTTAACCCATTATCAATATATTTAAGACATTTTGTGCATACTGCATAATTAAATTATCAGGTAGGCAACGCAGGTCTGTCCGAACACAACCAAATTCAAGGTTTCAATGTAATCATCCCCAAGTAGAATTTTCAAACTTGCCAGATATTCAAGAGCCGATAAGCAGCTGTTTACTTGAAAGTGGCTGAGTTGGCATCTATTAAATGCATGGGTATGTCAACCTATATTTTTCTTTTCTATTAACATGAGTATCAGGTATATCTATTGACCAGGGTAGGAAGGTGGCAACCCTAACTAGCAATTTCCATCAAGTAACCTAGCAGTTAGCTTCAGGTCAGAAAGAACCAGATCAGGGATGCCCAAAAAAAGGTGATTATGATGTACCAACAGATCTTGAGCTGGTCACGTTTTTAGGTATTCTATTCAGATTTATTTAACAGAGAGAAAACAGGCGCTATTTGTGTCAGTTCAACAATATGGCCTTTTTCAGTGTAGCACAACTACTTTTTCTATGACAATATGGCCACTAAGCCATAAACCTTTTAGGGTGGTACTTGCTCACTTCTATGAATATAGATAGGAATGTGTCTGTATTACTTATATTATAAATGGCTAAGAGGTTCTTTTTCTCGTGATTCCATTTATGTTCCCCTACAGCAGTACATAAGACCAGCAACACATCTGAGGTGCTTGGAAGCAAACCCTGGAGGTGCCTTGATCACTCCATAGGTAGGAAAACTATGTACAGATAAATACTCCACCAAGTGGAAAATTCGCACCTTCCCTGGCCCAGTGTGACTGAAGAAAATGTCTCTCTCAGAACAAGTTTGCAGAAAAATAACCATGTGGACATTTAGTTCTATTAAAACTGACGTATTCTTCTTGATTTTTGTAGAACATTTGTATAGAAACAAGCACTGTTTGTTAGGTTTAATCAACCCAAGAACTGCAATGACTGCACCTGCCCTACCTATTCTGTGTTAAAGGGGTCATTCACTGTATAGTTAATTTTTGGTACATCATAGAATGTCCTGCTTTTAGCAACTTTCAATTGGCCTTCATCTTATAAAAAAACCCAAAAACTTTAATTTCTCTATTTTCAGCTGTCAAATTGGGGTAACTGACCAGGACAACAAAAACCTAATGCTTTTTTTTAGGCTACCACTCTATTGTTATTGTATCTTTCTACAGTTAGGCCCATACATCTTTGGACAGAGACAACTTTTTTCTAATTTTGGTTCTGTACATCACCACAATGAATTTTAATTCAGTGGGTAGAACAAAAGGATTTCATAAAAATGTGAGGAACTAAAGCCTTTTTTAACACAATCACTTCATTTCAGAGGCTCAAAAGTAATTGGACAAATTAAAAAACTGAGAATAAAATGTTCATTTCTAATACTTGGTTGAACACTCTTTGCTGGCAATGACAGCCTGAAGTCTTGAACTCATGGACATCACCAGATTCTGGGTTTCCTCCTTTTTAATGCTCTGCCAGGCCTTTACTGCAGCGGCTTTCAGTTGCTGTTTGTTTGTGGGCCTTTCTGTCCCAAGTTTAGTCTTCAACAAGTGAAATTCATACTCAATTGGGTTCAGATCAAGTGACTGACTTGGCCATTCAAGAATATTCCACTTGTTTGCTTTAATAAACTCCTGAGTTGCTTTGGCTGTATGTTTTGGGTCATTTTCCATCTGTATTATGAAACGCCGCCTAATCAATTTGACTGCATTTAGCTGGATTTGAGCAGACCGTGTCTCTGAACACCTCAGAATTCCTTAGCAAAACTGTAAACACAGAAATGTGTTCAAACTTTCATAACCTGCCAAATTTTGTGGAATTAACATGGTAATTAGGGGGTGTGGCCACAAAATGGGCGTGATCAAACGTGCAACTTTTTTGTCCCCCTTTTTATTTCCAAAATGTTGGGAGGTATGCGCTTGTTTGGCTGTTGTGAAGGGGTTTCTCTTCACTGTGGAAATGATTCTGCATCATCCACTTATTAAATCATGCCACTTCCACCTAAGGAACATATCCAAAATACGATCATTTATCACCCAAGATGCTGCCAAAATTCTTATTCACTCTCTCGTCATATCACGTCTAGACTACTGTAACTCTCTTTTAATTGGCCTTCCCCTCTAGAGACTGTCACCTCTCCAGTCCATAATGAATACTGCTGCGAGGCTCATACACCTCAACAACCGCTCCTCCTCTGCCTCGCCATTCTGTCAATCCCTGCACTGGCTTCCGTTACCTTTCAGAATCAAATTCAAATTAATGACCCTGACATTCAAAGCACTTCATAACTCTGCCCCACCCTACATCTCTGAACTCCCCTCTATATACTCACCCAACCGCTTACTACGCTCCTCTACTGACCTGCTACTCAACTCTTCTCTCATTACCTCCTCACATGCTCGCATTCAAGACTTTGCAAGGGCTGCACCCCTCCTCTGGAACTCTCTCCCACGGTCTGTCCGACTTTCTCCCAACCCTTCTGCTTTCAAGAAATCTTTTAAAACGCACTTCTTTCGAAAATCCTACCCTCACTCTGCTTAACTACCAAATGCAACACCACATACAGTACCACATTTCTCACCCACCTAATTCGATCTTGCCCACTCCCACACCTTGTGTATTACTCCCTTCCCTTTAGAGTGTAAGCTCTTTCTGCATAGGGCCTTCCTCACCTTTTGTACCGGTATTGATTGTGATGTATGTAACTCCATATGTTCTATGTACATAATTCATGTGATTTAGTTGTATAAACACATTTATTTTACAGTGCTACGCAATATTTTGGCGCTATATAAATACGTTAATAATAAAATAATAAATTGTGTTAAAAAAAAGGCTTTAGTTCCTCACATTTTTATGTAATCTTTTTGTTCAACCCACTGAATTAAAGCTGAAAGTCTGCAGTACAACTGCATCTGAGTTTTTATTTAAAATTCATTGTGGTAATGTACAGAACCAAAATTAGAAAAAAAGTTGTCTCTGTCCAAATATTTATGGACCTAACTGTATACAGGACCTCACCTATTCATTTAACAGTCTCTCCTTCAAATCACTGCATGGTTGCTACAATAATTATACCCTAGCAACCAGATAGCTGCTGAACCAAAAGATGAATTAAAAAAACAAATAAAACCAAGAGATTTAACACGAGACTATCAATGCCTATAAGTTTATTTACACGTGAGCGAGGGTGCGACCGCTTCAATCTATTTGCCTAATGCGGGACATTGTTTATTTCTAAAACAAATGACGTCTGTATAAACCCATGGAAAGCAAATAATGCCCAACAATGGACCGTTTTAGCCGCGAAAATAAAACAACACAGGCGCGCTGCTCACTAGGCCCGGCACTAGAACATTCTGCGGTCGCTCCTACATAAACGTAATGTTCTAGTCTCCGCCCACATATTTTGACGTGTGTGACGCTTGTAACCCTTTCAGGAAAAAGCAGCCTTATATGGCGCGTTCGCAGTGGTGCTTCTTTTCTTGACGCTGCGGCCGCCGTAGAAAGAGGTGGGGCTTTGTGACAAAGCATCGGCGAAGGGGAGTGTCTATTGGTAGTGTGCTCTTCTCCGCCGGGTGGTGATCTATGAGCACGTTTTTGTTGGGTGCTCCCTGAAAGGAACAGAAAATGGAGGCTCCGCTAGCTGTTTTCGGGGAGCGAAGCACCGGGGAGGTTGTGAGGAGTCAGAATGGTAACTGTCTGTCTTGCATAAAACTCAAATGCTCCTTCTATCGTTCTATATATGAGTCATTCACCGCCGGCCCTGCAAAGCCTTCAGCCAATGGTTCGCACAAGCAATTGTCTAAGGGTCCGGCCACACTGGGTGTTTCTGCTTAACCGAGGCGCAAATACACCTGCTTATCCGCTAATGTTGCTGTTTGTGCTTCCCTGTTGTTTCCTAGTGACCCCCTAGGCCTAGTTTATAGGGAGAGTAGGTATTGCAGCAGCCAATGGGATTGCACATGGGCTTTCTATCTATAGGCAGTAAATACATAATAAAGACTAATCAGGGCAGTAGCCAAGTGTCCTACCCATAGTCTGGCAGTTTTAATGCCACTTTGTTCTTTTACTTAGACTCATTCTTCTTTTATTTTAATGAGAAAAGGCAGGCAGATGGGGCATTAGAGAACATAATCCCCATGTGATTGAAGGTTGGCACCAGTCAGGATGGGGGTTTAAAAAAAAAAAAAAAAAAACATTTAAATCGTGACATCCCTTAAAGGAGTACTTTTGTGTTAAAAATAAAAATGCACCAGTGCATTATACTCCTTTAGATTTAGAAGAATTGTGCTTAAAAAAATGTAGTGTTTCGGGCTGATTTATTGAATATTTCTGCAAAAACCCCTTATAATCCTTTCCACTTCCTGAATTCCCGGGCTGTGCAGGGGAGCCAATGATTCTGAGCTCACTGCACTATAGGACAGGAACCAATCAGCAGCTAACAGGACCTGGTAGGGAACTGAAGCCCGTCTGTGCTTGTGTGACTGCAGGGCTGTGATTGGCTGTCACCCTCCTACTGTGCTTCTGGCCACCCCTCATTTGATACACAGGCAGGGACCAGAGAACATCTATATTGGGGGATTACCCTAACCCGCCCACACCTGCCCGCATCCGCGCTTCCAGATTGCTTTTATAGACCTGTGCCGACACGCCCTGCCGATGACGTCACAAACGGGATGGGGTGAGCAAGCGAAGCGTCTATAAAAATCGAAGTCGGAAGCCAGCGTTTGATGGTGGTGGGCAGGGAGAGCCATAGAGGAGCTCAACCAGCCCGCCATCAGCGAAGATGCGTGCAAGGTCAGCCCGACCCACAGGTAAACCTACGGGTATCGGGCCAGCCCGCATATCAATTTATATGGAGCTCCAATAAAGGGGTGATTTTTTCTCTTTATTGTGTTTCTCCAACAAATACATACATTGAATATTCATATACTTCTCTAAGGCAGGGGTCCCCAAACTTTTTTGTTGCGAGGACCGGGTGGGCGAGGTCGGCAGCAAATTGGGACACACTGGCGTCCAATTTTGGCCTCGTTTTTGCGCACTGGGCTCGGCGGCCCAGTTCAGGAGTGTCAGCAGCCCGCTCTTGGCTCGGTGGTTGGGGACCCCTGCTCTAAGGAGTAAGATCTAAAATTAAAAGGGGCAATTTTTAAAGATATTTTTAGCACCATGTAAAAGCAACACCATATATTACTTATAATTGCCTACAAAATTAGGGTTTTTTAATTTATCCTATATGTCTGCTTTAAAATCTGTGTTTGGGAAAACGATATATTTAGCATTGTATTAAAGATGAGCTGTCCACCATGACCCCACCTAGCAGTCAGCCACTTCCTCTCGCTTGGTTTACTGTGCCTTCTCTATGGTTGGCTCTCCCATAGTTAATGGCAAATATATTCTCCATCGTCGGTGTTATACAGCTTCTTTGTAGGGTTTTGTGCATTATAAAAATATTTGAAGTCAGAAATATGTCACAATAAAAAAAGTACAGATTTTGGCTATTGTAGGGAGCACATTTACTATATTCACCATACTACATTGACTATAGGCCTGTTTGAAGTTGCCTGACCAGGAAATAGGCCAGAGGGTTGGATAGTTATAGAATATGACAATGTATCTGGATTACCAAGTAGCAATACATTTTTAAAGGGCAAGTCAGCCCCTAAAAGATTGCCTAGTAAAAGAAAACATAATTCTAAGCAACTTTGCTGTGTAACCTGAGCCTTTTCTCCTTTGAATTGCTGCCCCTATGGCTACACAGCAGCTTATTTATATAAACAATAGTAGTGTTTCTAAAGCAAACGCACCAGTTTTACCAGTGCAGGACAACACTGCTTTATATTTTTAAGAGCTGTAATAGACTGATTCACTTTGCTAAGAATTCCCATTTTAGTACCGCTTTTTTCGTTTCTCCAAATAAGCGGCTATGCTAATGGGAAAGAATAAGCTCTCTGCTATAGTCTGAAGGGGAATGTGAAATGTATGTAACTTCTTCTACATGAAATGGCAGAACAGAAATGGATAAATGTGTATTGTGATGACCCTCCTAGGTACAAGTATAGAATTTGTTTTCCAGAATGCTTGAGACCTGGGGTTTTCTGGATAATGGATCTTTCTGTAATTATGATCCCCATACCTTGCCTACTAGAAAATCTTGTAAACCTTAAATAAACTCAATAGTCTGCTTTTGCTTCCAATAAGGATTAATGGTATCTTAGTTGGGATCAAGTACAAGGTACTGTTTTATTATTACAGAGAAAAATGGAATCATTTTTGAAAATTTTGATTATATGGATAAAAATGGAGTCTGTGGGAGATGGCCTTTCCGTAATTTGGAGCTTTCTGGATAACCGGTTTCCTGCTAACTTATCCTATACCTGTACTAGAATTGAATGCTTTCATAAATCCTGTCTAATCAGCTTTGGCGTAAAATAAATGAATGCTCAAAGAGAACTAAACCTGAATCAAAAATAGGCGAATTCTCTTCCACATTATGATTTGTATATATAAACAATGTGAAATCATAAAACAATTCTAAAAAGATATTAATTCAGATTATAATGCTGTGTGTGTGTGTGTGTGTGTGTGTGTGTGTGTGTGTGTGTGTGTGTGTGTAGCACAGTGAGCATGTGCGGTGTCATGAAATTATGACCTAATGATGCAAGTGATGGGGGGCACTGCTGTGGAGAACTTTGAATATTAGGGCTGCTAGGCCTCTGGCCTGGTACAGTAAACTCCGTATATAAATGCAGCATCTCTAGCCATTTTCTTTTTTTAGGCTTCAGTTCTCCTTTAAATAAGGTGTTGGTCTGTGATGCTGTAATGCAAACATGTCAAAAACACAAGACTTGCTTTTAGGTGGCTTTTTATCTTTTCTTATGACTTATTTTAGTTCAGAAATTTCTCCATCTTTGTCTTTCCAGTTATGGCAGCTGCTTCCATCGCAAATATTGTCAAAAGTTCACTTGGTCCAGTTGGTCTCGATAAAATGCTGGTGGATGATATTGGTGTAAGTATCACTTTGTTTAATTATCATACAGATGGGCTATATTGTTGAACCCAACACAGCTGCTACTGGCGCCACGAAATGTCCACTATAACTGTATACTTTGGCACTACAGTGAGTACAGGTATGGGACCTGTTCTCCAGAATGCTCGGGACCTGGGGCTTTCCGGATAATAGATCTTTTTATATTTGGATCTTCATACCTTAAGTCTACTAGAAAACCATGTAAACATTAAATAAACCCAATAGGCTGGTTTAGCCTCCAATAAGAATTAATTATATCTTAGTTTGGATCAAGTACAAGGTATTGTTTTATTATTACAGAGAAAAAGGAAATCATTTTTAAAAATGTGTATTATTTGGATAAAATGGAGTCTATGTGAGAAGGCCTTTCCGTAATCCGGAGCTTCCTGGAGATTGTATTTCCGGATAATGGATCCCATACCTGTAGGAGAATAACCATCTCTCACTGCTCATCCTGGCCCCCTGCCTTCATAGGATGAGGGAATATATGCTGTATTAGGCCCATATTATTTTAATGAACAGATGAAGGCTGGTCTTGTCGTTGTGCTGGTGAAGTGATTTTTCTTTACTCTGCTGTTCATAAATTAATTATCCTCCATTGATTTTGGGTAGTTTCTGGTTTCTTGCATCTCTGTACTAACGGTTGCCTTGTAATACTGAATACAATGCAAACGTCTTATTAAAGCAAATGTCATCTGTAGGTTCTGCACTTGACAGTTTTCATTTGTCTCTGCTAGGATGTGACCATTACAAATGACGGTGCAACTATTCTGAAGCTGTTGGAAGTGGAGCACCCTGCAGCCAAAGTACTTTGCGAGCTAGCAGATCTCCAAGACAATGAAGTTGGAGATGGCACAACATCAGTTGTAAGTTTATTTGTAACATATTTAAAACTCAAATTATCTTTAATGACCTGAATATACAGTGAACATTTTTAAGTCCATGATTAGAGGTGTCCCTCTGTAGGCTTCAGACTTGCTATTTGAGGGTCTGGGTAAAACTGGCAGTTGAAAACTTCAATATTAGATGGTTTTGACCTTGATATATATTATGGGATGTGCAGTAGAAAATTAAAGGGAGTGTTCACCTTCCAAACACTTTTTCAGTTCAGTTTTCATATTTTTCACCATAAACAAAGAATTTTTTAAATTGCTTTCCATCTAATATTTTTTACCGGTTTCCCAAAATGTGTCTCTAGTGTTTCAGTCTGGCAGTTCAGTGATCCAGGAGCATTCTGAACTGTTAAAATGTGCTACATTTAGTTGATACATTTCTCAGTAGTATCTGTGGAATATTAGCAACTATTGTATCAATTCTAACAGTTGCCTTTAATGAAACTCAGGGATTCTGCTCAGCAGGGACAAAGATAACAAATGAATCAACTAATGTATTAATTTAGAACAGTTAAAGCAGTGGTGGCCAGGCTTTTTTACACTGGGATCTACTCTCGACACCCATTTTGTGACCACACCCCCTAATTACCCTCCTTGCTTGCTGCTCTCAGCCCTCCATGCCTGTAGCCTGCCCTCCCTTCCCCTCTGTGTCCGTGCTTGTTGCAGCCATTCCTACCCTCTGTGTCCGTGCCTGTAGCCTGCCCTCCCTTCCCCTCTGTGTCTGTGCCTTTAGCCTGCCCTCCGCGCTTGTAGCTGGCCCTCCCTTCCTTCCCCTCTGTGTCGGTGCCTTTAGCCTGCCCTCCGCGCTTGTAGCTGGCCCTCCCTTCCTTCCCCTCTGTGTCGGTGCCTTTAGCCTGCCCTCCGTGCTTGTAGCTGGCCCTCCCTTCCTTCCCCTCTGTGTCCGTGCCTGTAGCCTGCCCTCTCTTCCTTCCCCTCTGTCTGTCCTTGTTGCAGCCCTCCGTTCCCCTCTGTGCGTGCCTGTAGCCTGCCCTCCCTTCCTTCCCCTCTGTGTCCTTGCTTGTTGCAGCCCTCCCTTCCCCTCTGTGTCCGTGACTGTAGCCTGCCCTCCGTGCCTGTAGCTGGCCTTCCCTTCCTTCCCCTCTGTGTCCGTGCTTGTTGCAGACTGCCCTTTTCTGCTCTTACCCCTCCCTTCTGCCCTCTTTTCCTCTGAGCCCAGCCAGCCGTCTCTTGCTCAGATGCCAGGGCCCCAGGTCGCTGTCTACCAGGAACATGATGGGGATCTACTGGTAAACCGCGATCAACGTCCTGGGCACCCCTGAGTTAGTCGGTGAGCCTGTAACCAACTAAACTGAAAAAAAGTGTTTGAAGGTGATCAACCCCTTTAAAGGAAGTTTTGGGTTTTTGCATTTGATTTCAGGCATACCTTCAGTTGTATTAGTGCAAATAAATTAAATTCATACGCTTGGTTTAAAAACATTACATACAGCTTAGGTAATATTAACGACACAAGCTAAATAAATAGTACTTGTAGGATGGACCACCATTTTGCTCTTTTTTTACTCTTACTACTCCCTCCTCAAAATCAGAATTGTTTACACAGATATGAGCTCTTATAATAACTTATAATACTATCCCACCCACAGCTTCAGCCTGTGCATTGAATTTAGAAACCAGGAAATATTCATTATATGGAGTGTTGAACATGTGAAGGGTAAATTGTCTTTTTGCACAATTGCTTTGAAGGGTTAAACATTTTTAAATATCCACATTTTTATTGTTAAGTGTAAGAAATAACCAAAAGCTTTAATTATGGACATATTATTTTCAGCCCATGCCCTGTTTATTTAATACCTGTTGAGCATATGTTGGCATATATGGGACCTTTAGTGTTATAAATTCATTGACCTGCTAAATAAATATTTTAATAACTGGAAGTTACCTTTCTTTGTCCAGGTTATCATTGCTGCAGAGCTGCTGAAAAATGCAGATGAGCTGGTGAAACAAAAAATCCACCCTACATCTGTTATCGGAGGTTACCGTCTTGCATGCAAGTGAGTATCTCTAATGTAGTCGGCGCACTTTCATTGTACTTACTGCAAGCGTTTCTGTTGTTTAGCACAAGAAACTTAAACAAATAAATGTTAAATGAAACTTTTGCCTTACTTTCAAATTATGAATTGAATAAGGCGTTATTCATACAAAAAGATTGTGGATGGTTCACCTTTAAGAGCTGTTAAATAAAAAGGTAAAGTAGAACTGAGGCTATTCATGTGAGATCTGATCAAAATAGTTGTAGCATGTGGTAAATGTTTTTTTTTTTTTGTTTCCTGTTGATTAGGGAAGCAGTTCGATACATCAATGAAAACCTTACTATTAATACCGATGAACTTGGAAAAGACTGTCTACTAAATGCTGCAAAAACATCAATGTCTTCAAAAATTATTGGAGTGTATCCTTTATTATAATGCATTATTAGGGACGACTAGTGTATTTACTGGCACATAGGTGTTTCTGAAGTAAGCTTCTCTTCTCCAGGCATCTGCTTCTGTTTGCTCTTTAATGGAGTCGGTCACCTTCAAGTTAACTTTTAGTATATTATAGAATGGACTATTCTAAGCAACTTTTCAATTGGTCTTTATTTTTAATCATATTTTCTAGTTGTTTGCCTTCTTCTGCTCTAGCTAATTCATACTACACTTGGATTTAAAAAACCTTAACTCTAAGGCTCAGTGACAGTGATTTTTTTTCTACCATGGTTGTTGATGCGGCTCTTGCTGTAAAATTTGTAGATCCCAGGGGCCAAGCCCGGTACCCTATCAACTCTATCAATGTCCTTAAGGCCCATGGGAGAAGCCAAAAAGAAAGTATATTGGTCAATGGATATGCACTTAACTGCATTGTGGGCAGCCAAAGTGAGTATTGGGACTTCAAGATCACATAATAAAGGTTTAAAATACTTTAATTATCTTTAAAGGGATTCTGTCATGATTTTTATGATGTAGTTTTTATTTCTAAATTACACTGCAAAATATTCACTGTACAATATAAAAGTTCAGTCCTGAACCAACCAATGTATGTATTTTTAGTTATAATATTGTTGTGTAGGCAGCCATCCATGTTGCCTGGTCATGTGCTTTCAGAGCCAGTGCTGCACTATGGAACTGCTTTCTGGCAGGCTGTTGTTTCTCCTACTCAACGCAACTGAATGTGTCTCAGTGGGACCTGGATTTTACTAGTGAGGACTGTTCTTGGATCTACCAGGGAGCTGTTCGCTTGTGTTAGGGTAAGGGCACACCGGCAGATTCAGCTAAAATGTAAATTGGCACCATTCATTTTTGGAAGTCTCCTGGGCGACATCAGAAAACGAATCGCGCCGAGTGCCATCCCGACAGTGATTTACATTTTAGCCGGCGGGGAGGCAGTTTGGGGAGAATAGTCGCCCCGAAGAAGAGGAGTCTAATCTCACTGAATCTGCCTGTGTGCCCTGACCCCAAGTGTTGAGACACACAGGCAGATTCTGCCTTCGCGTGTCTTCCCGTCTGCTATAATGAAAAGTCGACTGTGTTAAAGCACATGCGCGCTTCGTTTTCCGAAGTCGCCCGGAGTTTCCTCGTGAGGCAACTTCGGGCGACTTCGGATAACAAATCGCCACGCGTGGTTTAGCACAGGCGACTTTTCATTATAGCGGATGGGAAGACCTGCAAAGGCAGTTCGGGGAGATTATCACCCAGACGAAGAGGCGATTAGTCGCCAGGCGACTAAATCTCCACGAATCTGCCTGTGTGTCTCAACCCTTAGAGAGCTGCTATCTGGTTACCTTCCCATTGTTCTGTTGTTATGCTGCTGGGGGGGAAAGGGAGGGGGGTGATATCACTCCAACTTGCAGTAAAGAGTGACTGAAGTTTATCAGAGCACAAGTCACATGACTGGGGGCACCTGGGAAACTGACAATGTGTCTAGCCCCATGTCAAATTTCAAAGTTAAATGTAAAAAAATCTCTTTGCTCTTTTGAAAAAATGATGTCAGTGCAGATTTCTGCTGGAGTAGCACTAACTAACAGTATCCCTTAAAAGTTATGAATATCCTATTACTTTGCAGCACCTTATGTCCTGCAAATGACATTCCCTTGGTGGTCAGGGCCCTTCTTGCTATATATCAAGGTTACAGATGTAGAAAAAAAAATCTTCAGCCAAAGTTTCAAAAAGATCTAGGACAAAAAATAAGGTTCCTTACCCTAACTGACCTTCAAGATGGACTTTGTCATAAATTTTACCCTAATTTTTATTCATGTCAAGCTCCTCCCCGTCATTGTTTAACGCTGTTTAGTCTGTATCTTCTAACTTTCGCTTTATTTCATCCCCTAGCAATATAGGGTTTAGTATTTGTTACAAATACACTTGTCTCATGCCAGCTCAAACATTCGTTTCTACTTTGATTGTTAAAGGAGACATTTAGTGTAAAAAATAAATAAATAAATATAAGAATGTACCAGTATCTTATACTCATTTAGATATAGAAGTATTGTTTCAGACTGATTTATTGAATATTTCTGCAAAATCCCTAATAATTCCTCCCTTCTCTTCCTGCTCCCTGAATTCCCAGGCTGTGCAGGGGCTCTCAGCTCACTGCACTGTAGGACAGGAACCAATTAGCAGCTAGCAGGACCTGATAGGGAACCGAAGCCTGTTTTGTGCTTGTGTGACTGCCAGACTGTGATTGGCTGTCCCCCTCCTACTGTGCTTCTGGCAGGGACCGTTGGGACATGCCCACCCCTCATTTGAAACAGGGACCAGAGAAAATCTATATGGAGCTCCAATAAAGGGGCTATTTTTTAAAGATAATTTTTAACACCATATACCACTTATAGTTGCCTACAAAATTAGGGTTTTTTTTTTTCATTTATCCTATGTCTCCTTTAAAATAAAATGATTTTTATTAATAGGAGATTTTGCACATTCTGCTTCCAGGTATGACTAAAAGGATTTTAAATGCAAAAATCGCCTGTCTTGACTTCAGTTTGCAGAAAACTAAAATGAAACTCGGTGTCCAGGTGATTATTTCAGACCCGACGAAATTGGACCAAATCAGGCAAAGGTATTGGCGTGTGTGTGTATACACAAAAATGATCATATCTGTCTATTTGCCTGTTGCTTTTGTTTTTTTTCTGTTTAGATATTGCTTTCCTGTTAAACCATTGATCCCAAGTTTACCTCTTCTTCCCATTTCATTTACTGCCATGCATTATATAGTTGTGTGAGCGGTTATACGCGTGGGAAAAAGCATCATGTTTCCTGCTCATCATAGTGAGCTAGTGTTAGTCTTCTTCACTATCTGAGCAGGGATGGACACAAACATTTTCTGCTTACAGGATTGTACATATTAAATGGATTTCCCCTTTCGCTTATATAGGTATAGATCCTTGTATGTGATCTGTTAACCGGAATCCCATAATCCAGAAAGCTCCATTTTATCTGAATAATCCTAATTTTTTTTTTTTTTTTAAATGATTTCCTTTTTCTCTGTAATAATAAAACGGTACCTATACTTGATCCAAACTAAGATATAATTAATCCTTATTGGAAGCAAAACCAGCCAACTGGGTTTATTTAATGTTTACATGATTTTCTCGTAGACTTAAGGTATGAAGATCCAAATTACGGAAAGATACGTAATTTAGAAAATACCAGGCCCCGAACATTCTGGATAACAGGTCCTATACCTGTATCTTGATAAAGCATATTAGGGATCTTGATTGGTTACTGCTCTGTGTCTTTGGATTCTCAAATACACCTAAAAATCCACACAAGATTCTGCTATGGAAACGGGTCCAGGTGTCGTTCTCTCTAACTTGTCGAATATTTGGGACAGTGCAAGGAGAGAAGTTAATAGTTATCTGTTATGAAGTTGTACGGACTTGCCAGTCGCACTGTACATAACTGTTGGTGGTTTGTGAATTTCCTATATGAACTAGTATTTAAATGTGCCACTTTTGTTGCTGCCCAAAACCTGCTTCTCCCTGCAAGACCCTTTGTAAATGTTATTGGAAAGTTTATCAAATCACAGACTGCAAAGGTCTTCTGTAGCGTAAAGGGGTGGTTTGCCTTTCAGTTAACTTATAGCACGGTCAATTCGAACTAACTTCTCAAATGGTTGTCATTTTGTTTTTTTATAGTTTTTGATAGGGATGCACATAATAATGTGCATATGCAAATTAGGATTCGGTATCTTTCGTGAAGGATTCAGGGGTTCGACCGATTCCAAAATAGAGAATTCGGTGCATCCCCAGTTTTTTTAAATTATTTTCATTCTGCTTATGACTTTTCAGCTTTCAAATGGGGGTCACAGACCCCCTCTAAAAAAACAAATGCTCTGTAAGGCTACAAATGTATTGTTATTGCTACTTTTTATTACTCCTCTTTCTATTCAGGCCTCTATTATTCATATTCCAGTCTCCTATTCAGATCAATGCATGTTTACTAGGGTCATTTAGATCCAGATTGCTGAAATTACAAACTGGAGAGCTGCTGACGAAAAGCTAAATAACCCAAAAACCACAAATAATAAAAAATGAACTGCAAATTGCCTCAGAATATCACTCTCTACATCATACTAAAAGTTTTCTCAAATCTGGACAGCCCCTTTAATTGTCAGGGCACACAGGCAGATTGGGGGAGATTAGTCACCCGGTGACAATCTCTTCTACGGGGCGACTAATCTCCCCAAACTGCCTTTCTGCCAGCTAAAATGCAAAATCGCCAGCGTGATGGCATTCGGTGCAATTCGTTTTCCGAACTCCTCCGAAGTTTCCTTGTGAGGCAACCCTTAGACGACTAAGGAAAACAAATCGCACCGAGTGCCATCGCACCGGCGATTTGCATTAGTCGCCCCAAAGAAGAGGAGATTTGTCGCCAGGCGACTAATCTCCCCGAATCTGCCTGTGTGCCTGACCCTAAATGCTGCCAGTGAACAGGTGAAGCCTGTGAGTGAATATTCATGCCTAGCGCTGTTAGTATGATAGTGACATTATTTGTTTTCTCATAGAGAGTCTGATATCACTAAAGAGAGGATCCAGAAGATCTTGGCAACTGGAGCCAATGTTATACTCACTACCGGTGGAATTGATGATATGTGTCTGAAATATTTTGTGGATGCTGGAGCAATGGCTGTGCGCAGAGTTCTGAAGAAAGACTTAAAGTGCATTGCTAAAGCAACTGGAGGTATGTTTTGTCTAGAAAGGCACAAATGCATTCTCACATATCTTATTCAGTTATTCTAAACCAGCTATTATCTGTCTGTAACTAATCCAGAAAACCTGCTGTTCTTTCTTCACTTCGCCACTCCAGCAAAAAAAAAAAAAGGTGCAAGACTTTGCTTTTGGGACATCTTATCTACTCCATATTGATTATTCTTCTAATTTGCTTTAATGCCTATACAGGTATGGGGTCTGTTATCCAGAAAACTCCAGATTACAGAAAGGCAGTCTGCCATAGACTCCATTGTATCCAAATTTTTAAAAAGGATTTCCTTTTTCTGTGTAATAATAAAACCGTACCTTGTACTTGATCCCAACTAACATATAATTAATCCTTAATGGAAACAAAACCAGCCTATTGGGTTTATTTAATGTTTAAATGATTTTCTAGTAGACTTGAGGTATAAATTACGGAAAGATCTGTTATCCGGAAAACACTAGGTCCCATACCTGTATATATGCAGCACACACTTGTACCACATTAGAGCAGTTTTTCCATTTAAGGTGGCCATACACGGGCAGACAAAGCTGCCGATTTCGGTCATTTGGACCAGCTTATCTGCCCGTGTATGGGGGCTTCCGACGGGTCTTCCCGATCGATATCTGGCCACGATATCGCTCGGGAAGGTTTGATTTTTAACCGACCGACCCATCGGAGCCCCTTGGCGCATCGTAATTCGATCGTTTGGCCATACGGCTGAACGTTCGAATTACCCCTGATATAGCCATGCCGTTAGTGGCATATCGGGGAAAGATCTGCTCGTTTGGCGATGTTGCCAAACAAGCAAATCTTTGAGTCTATGGCCACCTTATGTCTACCTGGAAGAATTCACTGCATTCTGCTGGGATGGAAATACAGTTACATGACAAAGTCTATGTCTTTATCATATGTTATCTAAATCCGTTTTCCAGAGCTAAACTACAAAATATTACATTGCTTCAGGAGCTAGTAAACTCACTATTTCTTACTAAATCTTCCTTTTAATCAATCCAACAGCTACTCTGTTATCAACCCTTGCAAACCTGGAGGGAGAAGAGAGCTTTGAAGCTTCCATGTTGGGGCAGGCAGAGGAAGTTGTACAAGAGCGTATATGCGACGATGAGCTGATTCTTGTCAAAAAGTAAGTGCTCTCCATGTAATTAAGGGCTTATCAAACAGAAATGATTCCCATTTATTTACTGTCATGAAAGTCCGTGTCATGTGCAGTTATACGCGTGGGATAAAGTAACAATTGGTCTCTGAAATTGAGAAGCATTTGAAAATTGCTTATTTCAGATCTCGGAGGCTGAACAGGATTTCCTTGTAGATTTTACTACTTATTCCTGGATTTTATCTTTATCTAAAAAATGGCAAATAGCATTGTGAATCACAGAGTTGTTATGATGATGCATCAAAGCTAAATGAGCAGCTCAGAGATAGAGTTGTGGAATTTACTCCAGCAGTAAACAAACCACATGTGCCTTTAGCCAGACTCTCTGCTTTGCTCCTTTCACATTCCGTATAAATGGTAGCCTCCTAAAATACCTTTTCTTACAGAGGACCACAGAGAAGAGCAGGATCAGTTGTACAGGTATGGGATCTGTTATCCGAAAACTCGTTATCTAGAATCTTACGATTATTGGAATGAACATTTCCCATAAAATCAAAAAATCCAAATTTTTAAAAAGGATTTCCTTTTTCTCTGTAATAATAAAACAGTACCTTGTACTTGATCCCGACTAAGATATAATTAATCCTTATTGGAGGCAAAACCAGCCTATTGGGTTTACTTAATGTTTCCATGATTTTCTAGTAGGCTAAAGCTGGCCATAGACGCAAAAAATCTGATCGCACGAATCGAGGATTCGTACGATTTTCAACCTGTGGGTGGAGAGCCGACATTTTTCGTACGGCGGAGATCGGTCAGGTTAAAAGAATTCTCTCGGCTGTTGATATCTCTGCGTGTATTGCCGATCGTACGATTTTCAGTGGGAGACTGTCACTAGCTTTTGTCGGACATAACTTTCGTACGATTGCTGTCAGGGACAGAACATCGGCTGATCTGTTCTTTTACTACTTTATTTGATCGGAATGGTTAGTGGCAGGTCGGGAGATGGGGAAGTCTGATCGTAAGTTGATTCGTACAATCGGATCTTTGCGTCTGTGGTCAGCTTTACTTATGAAATCCAAATTACGGAAAGATCCCTTATCTTGGAAAACCCCAGGTCTCGAGCATTCTGGATAACTGTTTCCATACCTGTACCTGCTGCCTATGCCCCCTCTGCTGTAACTGCTGTTTTGTTTCAGAGAGACAGAGAGAGAGAGAGACCCATCAGTATTTGTTTTTGATACCTGCTAACCCCCACTCCTGTTTTCTCACAGCACCAAGGCAAGGACATGTGCTTCCATCATCCTGCGTGGAGCCAACGACTTCATGTGTGATGAGATGGAACGTTCTGTTCATGATGCTTTATGTGTGGTAAAGAGAGTTCTGGAATCCAAGTCTGTGGTGCCAGGCGGGGGTGCTGTGGAAGCTGCTCTTTCCATTTACCTGGAAAACTACGCCACTAGCATGGTACGTCTCTTTCATCTCTAGCACCATAATATGTATGAATTTCACTTTAAAATCAAAGCATATATAACCAAATAAAAAAATAAACTTAAAGGCTAAAATTTAAAATCAAAGAATAAATAATAATATTTATATATACAATAAATAAAGAAAAAAATAACTATGTAAAGCCGTATTGTTAACTGTGTGAAATTGCTATCGCTGTATCTGTAACACTTTCCTCCAATTGTTCCGTTTCAATGGAATCGGCTGCGTTTTTACAGAACAACCCTGGAAGCAGTGTCAGATTGGTGTCTGTGTATTCTCCTTTGGCAGTAAAGTCTGACTATCCACAGTATGAATTCTAACCTGGTATTCATCTTAAGGGCAGAGACACACGTTCAGATTCAGGGAGATTAATCATCCGTCGACAAATCTCTTCTTCGGGGCGACTAATCTCCCACAACTGCCTCCTGCCGGAGATTCACATTCTAGCACTCGCAGCGCTTCAGTCGCTCGAATTTTGCTCGTTCGGGTGACCTTGGAAGCGCACCGATTGCCATCCCGCTGGCGGGAGGCCGTTCGGGGAGATTAGTCGCTCCGAAGAAGAGATTTTTCGTGTGTCTCTGCCCTTAAGGGGTGGTTTAACTTTTAGTATGGTTTAAAATGGCCAATCCTAATCATCTTTTCAATTGGTCTTCTTTATTATTATTATTATTTTTTATTTATTATTTGCCTTCTTTGGACTCTTTCCAGGTTTGAAAATGGGGGGTCACTAACTCCATCTAACAAATGCTCTGTAAGGCTACACATTTTTATTGATACTTTTTTTTTGACTCCTCTTTCTATTCAGGCCTCTCCTATTCATATTCCAGTCTCTTATTCAAATCAATGCATGGTTGCTAGGGTCACTTGGCCTAGCAACCAGATTGCTGAAATTGCAAACTGAAGGACTGCTGAATAAAAAAAACACAAATAATAAAAAATGAAATTGTCTCAGAATATCACTCTATATCATACTCAAAGTTAACTCCAAGGGGAACAACCCCTTTAAACTGACTGGTCAGAATTGCATTTACTTGATCCTATAATTAAGACTGTGGCACACCAAGGGACCTGGTTTTCTGTTTTTGTTTTTTTAATCTAACACAGTTTGATAAATAGCTGCCCAGTAAATATAGAAATGCTCCTAGTTTTGTCACTATTCTAGAGTGTTTTTTGGTATAAAGATACAATACTTTGCATTCTGTTGTGCATTGATATATCTGTTGTTCTAATTTTAATGGGTTGCCCTATATCTGACAAAGACCCTTGTATGTAGGTCTGTGAATGGTATAAAGTGCTATGATCTTTCAGCTGTGCCAGTCTTTCATAGGCTCCAACTGTTTTCATCATTTCAGGGCTCTCGGGAACAGCTGGCGATTGCAGAGTTTGCTAGAGCGCTTCTGGTAATTCCAAAAACCCTAGCAGTGAATGCTGCCCAGGACTCCACTGACCTTGTTGCCAAGCTTCGGGCTTTCCACAATGAAGCTCAGGTCAACCCAGAGCGCAGGAATCTGAAGTGGTAAGAAGTGTTTGATGCAAATTCCAGCATGAATACCGTGTACTTGTTTAATAGAAATTGGATGGAACATGGAATCGGTTGTTGCAAGAGAATCACAAATCTGCCAGATTCAAGCTAATCACTGATTGGTTGCTATGGGTTACACATTTGCCCAGTGTTTATAAATGAACCCCCCCCCTGATTCCTGTGCTCCACAATACAGAGGTATGTGATGATTAGTCGGAGGCTGTTTTGCATTGGAGACAAAAATTGTGTGTGTGCCATTGCCATAAAGGTGTTTGTGCACAGTTTGTCTATTTTAAGTAAGTCGTGAACCAATACCCGCAGTGGAAACAATTTTAGCAAATTTAGCTTTTTTCAGGGCTTCATTGGATTTCTGACTTCAGTCAAGTGACTAAATAAGACATTTCTTTATTGCAGGATTGGACTTGACCTGCTTAATGGAAAACCACGTGATAACAAGCAGGCTGGCGTCTTTGAGCCGACTTTAGTGAAGACAAAGAGTCTGAAGTTTGCTACAGAAGCCGCCATTACTATTCTGAGAATTGATGACCTAATTAAACTGCTGCCTGAGGCTAAAGAAGAGAAGGGAAAGTACCATGAAGCAGTGCAGTCTGGGTCAATTGAAAATTAATAGGTCCTCCTGCATTTCTTTTTTACTACTATTATTTATAACACATCTGTTTTCATTGTCTATCCTGCACTTGTTGGGTCTTGCACCTAACCCTAATCATACAGAAATAAAAGCAAAGTGACAACCTACCTTACCCTGCCAACGTTTCTCTGAGTTTATTTTAGATTTATTTATGGGCAGGGCAGGCTCTTCCTATTCCTGAACTTTTTTTTTTAATATTAGTGTGTAGGCAGCCATCTTGGGACATTGTGCCTGGTCATGTGATTTCAGAAACAGCCAGCACTTTAGGATGGAACTGCTCTCTGGCAGGCTGCTGTTTCTCCTACTCAATGTAACTGAATGTGTCTCAGTGGGACTTGGCTTTTACCATTGAGTGTTGTTCTTAGATCTACCAGGCAGCTGTTATCTTGTGTTAGGGAGCTGTTATCTCATTAACTTCCCGTTCTTCTGTTAGGCTGCTAGGGGGGAAGGGAGGGGGATGATATCACTTCAACTTGCAGTACAGCAGTAAAGAGTGACTCAAGTTTATCAGAGCACAAGTCACATGACTGGGGGAAACTGACATGTCTAGTTATACGAACAAACAAATGTTTATGCAAGGCACTCTGGTATGCCACGAATGGATCAAACCAAAAGATTAATAAAATTGAAAACCTTTATTGTGCAAACATCTCTTGCATGACTAATTTCGTGTCGTGCCTCTGGGACACATCATAGGCTATTATTGTCTAGCCCCATGTCAGATTTCAAAGTTAAATATAAAAAAATATGTTTGCTCTTTTGAGAAATCGATTTCAGTGCAACATTTTGTTGGAGCAGCACTATTAACTGATGCGTTTTAGAAAAAAAAATGTTTCCCATGACCATATCCCTTTTAAACTTAATTTTACTGCTTTCAAGGTAAAGTTGCTGAAGATGAACTTCTGAATACATTCTGGGATGTATAATTGATATGAAGAGGTGAATAAGTTGCTGCTGCTAGTCTTCAAAAACCTTGTTTTAGCCCATATAATCACACTGATAGGTCACAATGTTTCAGGTCTACACTGACATTTTGTCAAGCTGCCGGCTTGGAACTGCTCCAATGATGTAGATTTTATCCAGCAGGCAGATGTCAGTAGTGAGAGATTTGAGGGATTTAATATTAGGCAGGCCTTAAAGGAGAACTAAGCTTAACTAAAGTGAGGCAGAAATGTTGCACATGTTTTGGGCTTCTGTACCCACCGAAGGCAATCAGAGCCCTTAAGCAGTAAAGATCTGTGATTCTGAAGATGCCCCAGTAGCTTCCCATTTTCTTTACTGCTGATTCTCTGCACAAGCTCTGTGCTGCTGTCAGCGCCTGATTTTAGGAACAGCTACATGGCAACCCTGTAGCATCAGTTTATGATATATAAACCTCATTTTCTGATTGATAATTTGCGACGACCCCTAAGCTTCGATTCTCAACAGCTGTTCAGAGCCCACTGACCATGTGCAGTGTCACTGACATGCCTAACAAAATCAGATGGGAAACTCCTGTGACCACTGTGAAGGCCTGGATCATTAGTACTATAGAGATGCTGAATCTTGTGGCTGGTGCAATAAGTTCAGTATATAAACTATGGCATTTCTACTCCTAATCATTTTTAGGATTTAGTTCTCCTTTAAGCAAGGCAAGGGCTAAAAACGGGGAAGAACTATGGTCCCTGGATAGACGGTACAGAGGGATGTGGGTCTGTTTGTTTTGTAACAATTGTAATTGTAACAACCATAGAATAATTAGCTATATCTATCGTTTGTGCATGCTGGGTTTAATTTGGAGGGGTTGAACTTGGACTTTTAATACATTGGTAAAGAATGGTAAAGCCTAGGGAACCTCACCATAGACTTTGTGCTTAGTATAGGGCAGTAACAAACTTGTCACAAATACAGGTATGGGATCAGTTATCCAGAAAGCTCTGAATTACAGGAAAGCCATCACAGACTCCATTAATACAGATTTTTCTCACCTATTTCCTCTGTGTAGTAATAAAACAGTACCTTGATCCAAACTAAGATATGAATCCTTATTGGAAGCAAAACCAGCCTATTGGGTTTATTTAATATTTACATGATTTTCTAGTACAAATGAATAATGGAGATACAAATTATGGAAAGACCACGTATCTGGATAACGGGTCCCATATTCAGCATAAGCACTTTTGATTGAGCTCATTAAAACAAGGAGTAGAATGCCTCTAATTTTCAGAGGAGATTGCCTACTCCAAAGGCAACTAGCATGTTACTGACAGCTGTTACCTAGTCAATCGGAAGTGGAATCAGAGACCACTCTAGTAATGATGATGGGAAAGTAAAGGGCTTATTCACCTTTGAGTTACCTTTTAGTATGATGTAGAGCAGGGATCCCCAACCTTTTTTACCTGTGATCCACATTCAAATGTAAACAGAGTTACAAAGCAACACAAAGATGAAAAAGTCCCTTGCGGTGCCAAATAAGGGCTGTGATTGGCCATTTGGTTGCCCCTATGTGGACTGCGAACCTACAGAAGACTACTTGGCATTACACTTAGTTTTTATGCAGCCAAAACTTTCTTCCAAGCCTGGAATCCAAAAATCAGCACCTGCTTTGAGGCCACTGGGAGCAACATCCAAGGGGTTGGTGAATAACATGTTGTTCACAAGCTACTGGTTGTAAATCACTGATGTAGAGAGTGATATTCTGAAATCAGTTTTTCTTTTTTTTTTTTATTATTTGTGGTTGTTTTTAAGTTATTTCGCTTTTTTCCCTTTAGGGTTTTTGGGGTTTTTTTGGAAAGCTCCCTGTTTAGTAATAGAAATAATAAAAACCATAACATTGTCATCTTTAAAACAATAAGCAAGAAGTATAATCAGCACAAATCCTATTCATTAAACATTGTAGACAATGCTAGAGGGATTGCTGTAAGATTCCATAGACAATCAATAAGAATTGGACCTGTGGTTGGGGGCTGCCATGAAATGCCTATTCTGAATCTCAGTCTGGACCTGAACAAGGTGTATACTGGCTAGGGATGCACAGAATCCACTATTTTGAATTTGGCTGAACCCCTGAATCCTTTGCGAAAGTTTCGGACAAATACCAAACCGAATCCTGATTTACATATGCAAATTAGGGGTGGGAAGGGGAAAACATTTTTTACTTCCTTGTTTTGTGACAAAAAGTCACGAGATTTCCCTCCCTGCCCCTAATTTGCATATGCAAATTAGGATTCACATTTGGTTCGGCGGGGCAGAAGGATTCGGCTGAATCCTGCCAAAAAAGGCAGAATCCTGGCCAAATCCCGAACCGAATCCTGGATCCCTAGCACTGGCCCCTTACAGAATAACTTCACAGCAGTCAGTGCTCCCTCCTGCTGTTTGATCACAGTGTGATTTCATGAAAAGAGAATTATTCTTATTGTTGAATACTCGTGTATCTGTAAATAGATCTTTGGTGGTCTTTGTTAAGGCCCCCATACACGGGCTGATAAAAGCTGCTGAAAGACCGAGTGTGTGGGGCCATCCGATGGGCTTTCCTGATCGATATCTGGCCAAAAGTCGGCCAGATCTCGATTGGGCAGGTTAAAGGGGATGTATTGTCTAAAATAAAAATCCCCCTTTTGGGGATTGAAGTGATATCGGGCTGATCATAATGCAACCGATACCGGCGGTCAGATCGCGGGACTGAATACACGCTCAGATGTTGCCGCGATCCGTCGGGCTTTTTTAAAGGGGATAAAAAATAATGGATTGCAATTAGAAAAAGGCTTATATGCCGCATGCTCGATGCCGCCAAAAGAGTGGATCTCTACGTCTATGGCCACCTTTAGAGAAACAGGGGCCACAGTAGGACAGTTTTAGTGTTTGAGTAGAGCAGGGTGCTAAATGCTTACTTGTTTGGCCAGTGGAGTTGGGGGGGGGGGGCAATAACCCACTAATGTGCAAACCTATAAATACTAATTGTATTGATAATTATTACTAATAGACATTGCATACAGCCTCAACAAAGGAGCTCTACAGAGTGAGCATTTTCTCTCACTTATTTCTTCAATCTCTAAAAGCCAGTGTAGAGGGCAAAATCAAACGTGCCACAATGATTCTATCAGCAGCAGTATGTGTTAAATAAAACGTAAATGCTTTTAATGCAAGATTTAAATCACAGTGATCTAATAAAAACTGTATCAATGGCGTCTTAACTGGAATGTGTTCAACTCGGATCTCACTTGTAGTGCTTTGTGTTCATGTACAAAAGTTGCAGGTACAGAGGAAAACACCTACACTCGTTTAGACATGGGAAATGTTCAACTGGTTCGTTCAACGCACATGGCTATTCCCATTCCTCCTCCTATGCATAATGCAGCCACTCCTTTTTTCCCACCAGTTCTTTCTAAGGCATAAAGTAGAGTAACCAAAATTCGACAGCCAGACATTCCGAGAGGGTGACCGAGGGCCACGGCACCACCTTGACAGTTGACCTGTGTAGAAACAAAAAAAGGAAACTGAATTTTAAGAACCATTAAGCCCATCAAGTCCACTGATTTGCCTCAATCTGTATATTGTGCTTAAAGGGATTCTGTTATGGCTCCCCATAAAAGTTTTTTTAAAAAACCATTGGCACCAGGGCCCCACTTACAAGTTGAAAAAAATTGGGGCCCCAAAGAATATTTTTTTTAAAAACATTGGTGGCAGGGGCCTATAGAATATTAAAATAGTACACTGGTGGCCAGGGGATTAAAACAAAAACAAATTGGTGTTCAGTAGAATTGAACTCATGGCTTCAGGACTTCAACTTCGCCTCCATTCGTCCTTCGTCTTTTTGGCACTTCAGCATTTTGGCTGTTCGGGACTTCAAAAATGGCAGCGCGGCTTCGGCGCTCTCAAGGGGGCCCGGCACTTTCAAAAGTGCAGCATTGCCAGGCCCCCCTTCATGCCCGGGACACTTGTCCCCCATTTTCCCCCTATGATGGCGGCCCTGTTGGTGAACATTAAAATATCACCGATGGAAAAAGCAGGGGTTTTCCCTGTGTTGGTGCTATTCTCATGTCTACCACTAGTTGGGTTCTAGGGAGCACATTTAGCAATGCAAACAAATCCTTCAGCAGAGGTGTCAATAGCTGCTATCTGGTTAGCTGCCCATTGTTCTGTTTATAGGCTGCGGAGGAGGGAAGGGATGGGGTGATATTACTCCAACTTGCAGTGCAGCAGTAAGGGCAGAGACACACGTGGAGATTAGTTGCCCAGCGACGAATCGACTCTTCTTCAGGCGATTAATCTCCCCGAACTGCCTTCCTGCTGGCTAGAATCTAAACCACCGGCGGGATGGCACTTGGAGCATTCCGTTTTCAGAAATCGCCCGAAGTTTCTTAGTGAGGCAACTTCGGGCGACTTCAGAAAACGAAGCACTCCGAGTGCCATCCCGCCGGGCGATTCAGATTCTAGCCAACAGGAAGGCAGTTCGGGGAGATTAGACGTCAGAAGAAGAGAGTCGATTTATCACTGGCCAACAAATCTCCATGTGTGTCTCTGCCCTAAAGAGTGACTGAAGTTTATCAGAGCACAAGCCACATGACTGGGGGCACCTGGGAAACAGACAATATGTCTAGCCCCATGCCAAATTTTAAAATTAAATAAACAAACTTAAAGGGATTCTGTCATGATTTGTATGATGTTGTTTTTATTTCTAAAATAATTCACTCTACAATATAAAATTTCATTCCTGAACCAGCAAGTGTATTTTTTTAAAAGTTGTAATATTGGCATTTAGGCAGTCATCTCAGGTCATTTTGCCTGGTCATGTGCTTTCAGAAAGAGCCAGAACTTTAGGATTGAACTGCTTTCTGGCAGGCTGTTGTTTGAAGTCACAGTGGGACCTGGATTTTACTATTGAGGGCTGTTCTTATATCTACCAGGGAGCTGTTATCTTGTGTTAGGGAGCTGTTATCTGTTACCTTACCATTGTTCTTTTCTTTGGCTGCTGGGGGGGGGGTGATATCACTTCAACTTGCAGTACAGCAGTAAAGAGTGACTGAAGTTTATCAGAGCACAAGTCACATGACTTGGGGCAGCTGAAGAACTGACAATATGTCTAGCCCCATGTCAGATTTCAAAATTAAATATAAAAAAAATCAGACTTCATTGAAAAATTTCCGTTTACCAAATCCTTTCCTTTCCTTAGTATGCAACTGTTACACTTCGCTAAAACTGCTACTTATGATATAAGGAATAGGGGCTTTAATAACGCGATAGACACTCTTTGGAAAAACCAACGAACATATCGTTCTACCTCCCAAATCTATAGTGTAATTTGCACTAGTATAGATATAGAGGAGGAAGGGGGCTCTTTGCTTAAATGGACACTTTCCATACCACAAATTAACCCCTCAGACGTTTTGAAGCTCCATGTCCGAATGATGAAGCTGCTCCCATCCAGCCGTTATCAAGAAATGACCATACAGATCCTCCACAACTCCTATTTAACCCCCGAAAGGCGCTATAAAATGGGTCGTCTCCCCTCAGACTGTTGTATTCGATGTCAAGCCCCCAAAGCGGATCTCTTACACATGTTTTGGTCTTGCCCTAAAATTTCTGACTTTTGGCGAGATATCTCCTCTTACTGGACGCAGATGACTAACAAATTGATTCACCCTACTTTAGAATGGGCACTGTTTATCTCGGTGAAACTTACAATACCTTCACTAGAGAAGAGAAACACTTGGCGACCCGATTGGCAGCGGCGTCTCGAAAGGCAATCTTACATCAATGGCTCTCTACGGACAGCCCATCCCTTTTACTGACCAAACAAAAGCTGCATTACATCTTCCACATGGACTGGCTCGAGGCCATGGCCAAGAAAGAACGACAGGTAGACAAATTCTTCTCTATTTGGGGCGCATATATTAACAGCCTTCCATCTCCACTAAAATATTTGACCACGTATACCTTTCAAAACACTACTTGGTATGACTTAGAAACGCTTAGAGATAATCCACTATTACGTGACACTTTTCAGTACATTCAGACTACTCTCCGTGGTAACGCGACTGCTCCATCCTCGCCCCCCAGGACTCAGCGAACCAACAGGCTCTTAGCCTCTTATCTACGGTAATTGACCTTGACCTAAGGAAATACTTGGATTTTGTTTTTATTTTCTTTTCTCTTATTTATCTTTCTCTGTCAGAGCATAAATTCCCCGCATGTTTGTTTGTTTTTCTTTTCTTTTGGTTTGTCACTATGATTCATTGTTGACTTTTATGACACGCATACATGTATCTATTTGTTAATCTGCTCATTACCATGGACCTCTGGTAGGCCCAAATGTTTTCATGTTTATACATGTTTGACTTGCAATAAAAACAATTTAAAAAAAAAAGAAAAAAAAATATAAAAAAATCTGTTTGCTCTTTTGAGAAATGGATTTCAGTGCAGAATTCTGCTGCATCAGCACCATTAACTGATGCATTTTGAAAAAAAAACAAAACATTTTTTCCCATGACAGTATCCCTTTAACTTTACTTCTTTCAAGTTAAAGTTGCTGAAGATAGGAAGTATAATTGATATGAAGAGGTGAATATGTTGCTGCTGCTTGTCTTTAAAAACCTTGTTTTAACACATAGGGTTACACTGACAGGTCGCAATGTTTCAGGTCCACACTGACATTTTGTCAAGCTGCCAGCTTGGAACTGCTCCAATGATGTAGACTTTATCCAGAAGACAGATGTCAGTAGGAAGAGGTTTTCCCACGACAGCCCCACCCGTCTGATCATTCTGAGGAGTCCGACATCCACTGCAGCGGCCCTCCGGATCATGTTAAAAAACTGACGTTTCCAGACTGTAATATCAATGACTAACACGGGGGGGAGGGCAGTCTCAGTTTTCCATCAACAATTACTCAAAAAGAAAAATTGAAAAATCAAATACATAGCAAACAAAACTGTTATACCGGTTATTAAACGTCATACAATGCCATTAGGCAAAACTTACTTTTTCTGGGTTAAGGCCCAAGTCTTTAACCACTGCCAAAGCCTGAGCTGCAAAGGCCTCGTTTATTTCAAATAAATCAATGTCATCTAGGCTCCAGCCTGCTTTTTCAACCTACCAAGAATAACAATAGTAAAAAAGAGAACTGCTAAAAAAAATATATAGTCAGTGGTGCTATTGCCATCAGCTGCAACCATTTTTGCTTTATTGGCTATTTACTTAAACGGAGATGATAAAACATATTTTGAAAGTTAAAAATAAGTTCAGTATCTAAACAACAGATTTTAATCTGGCATGAAAATGAAACTAATCTAAGTTTAGGGGACTTAGATATTGTTGGCTCCTCGCCCACCTTGTAGTTCCAGTTGTTCTGTCCCCCATTATATGTTTATGTGCAATTTTGACATGGGACATTTAAAGCGGACCTGTCACCCAGACATAAAAATCTGTATAATAAAAGTCCTTTTCAAATTAAACATGAAATCCAAATTCTTTTTTTTTTCTTAAAGCATTCATAGCTGTTGTAAACGCAATTAAAAATCTCAAGCTGTCAATCAAATATTACCTGCCCCTCCTTTATGCCTTAGGCATAGAGGTGGGGCAGACAATTACTTTCACTTTCCATTCAGCAAATAGCTTTTCATTTTCCAAATAGCAATACATAATGAAACAGCCCTGAAATACATTTCTAAGAATAATTAGAAATACTTTAATGACACTTGATTACTCACTGCTTTTCTAATTGCCGCAATAGGTCCCACTCCCATAATGGAGGGATCTAAGCCTGCTTGCGCCGAGGCGACTATCCGTGCCATTGGAGTCAGACCCCTGCGTCTTGCTTCAGACTCCTTTATTAAAACTACAGCTGCTGCTCCGTCATTGATACCTGAATAAGACATGAAATGCATTGTTTGAGACAGCATGTGAGATGCATTTGATAATCATAAACTGAAACAAATAAAGGTACAATGAAAAGCAGAAAATGAGCCAGGTACAGGAATTGGACCTGCTATCCAGAATGCTCAGGATCTGGGGTTTTCCTGATAAGGGATCTTTCTGTAGTTTGGATCGCCATATCTTAAAGTGATACGGACACTACAAAAATGACTTTTTAAAATATGAATGTGCATTAAAAGTTACCTATAGGTCATGCTGATCTTTTTTTGCAGAGAGGTCTGTTTTTGTAAATACATTTTAGATGATGTTCCTAAACCGGATTGTTTTGCCAACCTGACTGTCCCATCTTAGCCTGTTAGTTAAAGTTTCTAATGCTAACGGACTCCTGCAAAATATGGCAGCCCCCTCATAGACGAGCACAGGGAGTCAGATGGGTATGAAAAAGCTTTGAGCAAATACTTTATGGCAAAACTATAAGTAGCAAACAAAGCCAATACTATGATAGATGTAAAAATGGTTTCATTTCTGGTGTCAGTATCTTTTGAAGTCTACTATAAAAACATTTAAACATAAAATAAACCCAATAGAATTGTTTTGTCCCCAATAAGGATTCATTATATCTTAGTTGAGATCAAGTACAAGGTACGGTTTTATTATTACAGAGAAAAAAAGTCTATGACAGTTGGCCTCTCCATAATTTGGAGCTTTCTGGATGATAGGTTTCTGGATGGAAGATCCCATACATGTAAAACATTTCTGCCCATTTTTAGCTCACTAATCGTACCTTGACGTTAATAATTTGGGAATTTTAACGTCAAGGGCAAATAAGGTCTTGAGCTGTATTAAAAGGGGCATAGAGTCGCGGGAGGAGGGGGTCATTCTTCCACTGTATAGAGCACTTGTAAGGCCCCATCTAGAATATGCCGTACAGTTTTGGTCTCCATCACTCAAACAGGACATTATTGTATTAGAGAGGGTACAGAGAAGGGCAACTAAGCTGGTAAAAGGTATTGAAAATCTTAGCTATGAGGAAAGACTGGCCAAATTGGGGATGTTCACGCTGGAGAAGAGGCGATTAAGGGGTGATATGATGACTATGTATAAATATATAAGGGGATCATATAATAATCTCTCTAATGCTTTATTTACCAGTAGGTCTTTCCAGCTAACACGAGGTCACCCATTCTGATTAGAAGAAAAGAGGTTCCGCCTAAATATTCGGAAGGGATTTTTTACAGTGAGAGCTGTGAAGATGTGGAATTCTCTCCCTGAATCAGTTGTACAGGCTGATACATTAGATAGCTTTAAGAAGGGGTTGGATTGCGTTTTAGCAAGTGAGGGAATACAGGGTTATGGGAAATAGCTCATAGTCCAAGTTGATCCAGGGACTAGTCCAATTGCCATTTTGGAGTCAGGAAGGAATTTTTCCCCCTCTGAGGCAAATTGGAGAGGCTTCAGATGGGGTTTTTGCCTTCCTCTGGATCAACTGGCAGATAGGTAGTTAATAAAAAATAAAAAATAAAAAAAAAAGGTTGAACTCGATGGACATGTGTCTTTTTTCAACCTTACTTACTATGTTACTATGTTAGAATCCTGTGGTGCTAGATTATTATGATGGGAAGCTGTGTTCTTCACTCCCCCTCTCTTCACAACAAGACTGGAAAGGTAAAGCATCAGCACAGGACAAAGATAGGTTTGTTCTGCACATGTGCCAATTGCCGACTATAGACTCCTTAGATGAACTTTATAACATATTATGGAATTTCCTTTATTTTGCAGTTACCTGTTAATCAAGATGACTACGTCTAAGGCTAGTTCATTTTATTCTGTCCCTAATGTACTGACCTGAGGCATTTGCTGGAGTAACTGTTCCACTTCCATCCTTCAGAAAATATGGCTTTAATTTTGACATTGCTTCGACATTGCTTCCATGTCGAGGAAACTCATCAACTTTTACCTCCACAGGCCCTGCAAAGAAGAGGGTTTCTATTTAGCCGGTATTTACTATTTCACCCTCACTATAGGAATCAGAAGTTTTTATTGGTATACATACCTTTTCTGGAAGGAACTGAAACAGGCACAATCTCTTTGTCGAAATAGCCAGCTTTTTGTGCTGCCTCAGTTCTGTTTTGTGACTGCACAGCAAGCTGATCCTGTTCCTCTCTGGTTATTTGCCATTGTTTGGCCACATTTTCAGCTGCAACATGAGAACAAAGTAAGTAACTTGCACACATACATGAACATAGGGTCTAATATAATTAATAGCACGGGATCAGTGTGAATAAACTAGGGATGCACCAAATCCAGGATTCGGTTCGGGATTTGGCCAGGATTCGTCCCTTTTCAGCAGGATTCAGATTCGGCCAAATCCTTCTGGCTGGCCGAACCGAATCCAAATGCTAATTTCCATATGCAAATTAGGGGCGGGAAGGGAAAGCGCATGACTTTTTGTCACAAAACAAGGAAGTAAAAAATGTATTCCCCTTCCCACCCCTAATTTGCATATGCAAATTAGGATTTGGTTCGGTATTCGGCCAAATCTGTCGCAAAGGATTTGGGTGTTCGGCCCGAATCCAAAATAGTGGATTCTGTGCATCCCTAGAATAATCTATATGTTAAACCAAAGTTTCTAAAGTGCAAGATCAAATTTCATGGCTCAGCACTTTTATCTAAGGAGTAACCAGATACAAGAGGAATCGCAACGGCTCATATCGCTGGTGCCACTACACAAGACAATTTTTTAGTAGACTTAAAGGGGTGTTTCACCTTTCAGTTAACTTTTAGTATATTATAGAATGGCTAATTCTAAGCAACTTTTCAATTGGGCTTCATTTTCTTCTTAGTTTTTGAATTATTTGCCTTCTTCTGACTGTTTCCAGCTTTCAAAAGGGGTCAATGACCCAATTTAAAAAGCAAATGCTCGGAAAGGTTACACCTTTATTATTTTTGCTACTATTTAGTACTCATATTTCTATTCAGGCCCTCTCCAATTCATATTCCAGTCTCTTGTTGAAATCAAAGCGTGGTTGCTAGGGTAATTTGGGGTTTTTTTGCTCTTGGAGTCACAGATTTTCAAAGTCGAGAAAAAAACTTAAACAAGGACGCTGTTATATAAAGTGGTAATCGCCTTTATGTAAACTTTTACTATGTTATAGAATGGCTATTTCATTAGTTGTTTTATTCTGACTCTTTCCAGGTTTCAAATGGGGGTCACTGACCTAGTCTAGAAAACAAATGCTCTTTAAGGCTACAATTGTATAGTTATTGCTACTTTTTATTATGCATCTTTCTATTCAGGCCCTCTCCTATTCATATTCCAGTCTCTTATTGAAATCAAAGTGTGGTTGCTAGGGTAATTTGAACCCTAGCAACCAGATTGCTGAAACTGCAAACTGGAGAACTGCTGAATAAAAATCTAAATAACTCAAAAGCCACAAATAATAAAAAAAAAAAAAATAGCAAATTGTCTCATAATATTACTCTCTACAATCGACATCATACTAAAAGTTAATTTAAAGGGGAACAACCTCGTTAAGGTACGGAGATGCAATTTACCAGTAATCTGGAAAATCCCAGGTACTGAGCATTCTGGATAACAGGTCCCATACCTGTATATAATTTGTATTACTTATTAAGGTGTAGAGAGCTGCTTGTGAATCATCTCTTGGTTTCGGTACAGGTATGGGACCTATTATCCAGAATGCTCAGGACCTGAGCTTTTCCGGATAATAATTTCCATAATTTGGATCTTCAGACCTCAAGTCTACTAGAAAATCATGTAAACATGAAATAAACCCAACAAGAATGTTTTGCTTCCATTAAGGATTAATTATATCTTAGCTGGAATCAAGTACAAGACACTGTTTTATTATTACAGAGAAAAAGAAAATCATTTTAAAAATTTGCATTATCTGGATAAGTCTATGGGAGAAGGGCTTTCCGTAATTCTGAGCTTTCTGGATAACGGGTTTCCAGACAACGGATCCCATACCTGTATTAAGTATCATCCACATTTTCTCTCAATTAAAAGAAAGAACTTATTGTAAATCATTTTTGCTTGTGAGCCATAAAACATAAAGCAATCTACAAAAGGGGCTTTCACCCAAAAAAAATACATAAAAAAATACACACACACAGAAATATCTAGAGAATAGGAAACAAGAGCTTCTCACCAGTTATTCCCATGTGATACTTGTAAAAGGCATCATTTAGGCCATCACATATGATACTGTCCTGCAAGGAGACATCTCCAGCTTTAACCCCAGCTCTCATGTGCACTAAATGAGGAGCCTGAAATTGAAAATGTGATGTGTCAGCTCTTACTAATATGTAAGCATATTCTTTTACAGTCTGTTCGGATATTTTTAATGCCTGTTCTTTGGGAACTTAACTGCCCAATAATAACACACTGTTTGGTGATGGACAGTTTTCTTTGTTTCTTAGAAAAAATATCATATCTTGGATGTATTGCAGAGCTCTTTCAGCTGATTCAAATTCTTTCTTTAGCGATGATTCAGTTACAGGTTATTGCTGATAATAGTTTATAAATAGGTAAATACAATACGAGTTATGTCACCACTTTTTCACCAAATCTGTCAACCAGCTTCTAAGGCCGACTTGTGCTGCTTATAAGACATTAAGGTTTGACATCAAGGGGGTTATTTATCAAAGTCTGAATTTATCTCATTGTTTTCTGAAATATACTCCGACCAAATCTGCACGGGTTATTTCCCCTTATTTATCAATACATTTTCCCTAAAATTTCCAGTTAGGGAAAAAACTCGAAAAAAAACTGTAAAACGCCTGCCAAGGCCGGGGCCGGTATTACAAATTTACCGGTAATGTAGCTGCCGGTAAATCTGTAATACCCTTAAAAAAAACTCTTAACCCAGCCCCAATCCGCTCATAACTTACCTTCTTATGGCCATTACATGATGTGGCTCCGCACCCTTTTACATCACAGACCGCCGCCTTTTACATCACTGACCACCCTTTTGTTCCCACCCCCACTACCAGCCAGTGAAAATTTTATTAAAAGGTGGCAACCCTATATACAATAGTTTTATAAATTACCTGTGAGACAATCCCCATTGCTTCAATCCTGCTAAAAATTTGCGTAAAAAAAAAAGGTGGGGGTGGGGGGGACGAACGACCGTGGGCCTAGGGTCGCCCTCTATGTAAATCCAGTCCTGAGCTTCGGGACTTCTCCCACTGACTTCTATACAACCTCGGCAGGTCTGAGATGCCGGATTTTCAGATTCAGACATTTTCCATCCTCGGGGTATAATAAATCCTGAAAAATGTGAGTTTTTTTCCACAAAAAAATTTGGATTTTTCAGGTTTTTGGTATTCAGACTTTAATAAATAGCCCCACACGACATTTTAGTGAAGCATTTAATTGAATTGCCAGATTTCAATCAGCTGAAAGCCTTCTACAACATATATTTTAAAAAGGTGGAAAGGTGATACAAGTGAAAAGCATCCCAGAGACTATAAAGACATATATATAAATTTGAATAATATTGGTATTTTTCTCACCTGACTCATGTTCTCCATACCACCTGCCACAACAATATCAGCCTCCCCTGTCTTTATAGACTGAGCCCCCAGGCTCACTGCCTTTAGGCCAGACCCACATATCATTTGGCAGCTCCACGCTGGACTACTGTAAGGAACACCCGCAGCTACACTGGCTTGTCGAGCTGGGTTCTGTCCTGCACCTGTAACATGTACATTTCAAGTGTATAAGGAACAATACAGTTTAATGTTTTCTAATATTAGAATCCCATCAATATATCACCAGCATTCCATCCAAAGATGTCATGCAAGAAAGTGTAGTATTATAAAGAGGGGACTAAAATGCAATACAGTGTCCCCTTTTTACAGCACAACCCTTGATAGCTTTCATCCTCGTAAAGTGCCACATTTTTTTAAGGACTGCTTTGGCCTGTGTTTCAAGTTTGCACACTATCAAAGCTACACTGTAAACATAGAGTAACATTTATCAAAGGTATTAAATAGACCCGACAACTTAAATCAAATTGAAACCAAAATCAATTTGAATTTAAAAAAAAAGAAATTTCAGTTTTTTCTCAGAAAAAAACCCTCAAATTTAAGGAAGGCTGCAAACAACTCCACATTGATCCCTGGACCTCTCCCATTGATTTAAACAGCAATTCGGCAGGTTTTAGGTGGCGAATAGTGAAATTTGTGTTCTTAAAGGGTCAAACTATCATAAATCTCGAAAATCTAATTTTTAAAAAACTTTAATCTAATTTGAATAATTTACCAGTTGAATTTGACAGTTTTGATCATAACAAAATTTGAATTTCGAAATCGAATTTTAAATTCGACCCTTGATAAATCTGCCCCTTAGTGTACACAGGGTCAGACTGGGCCCTCCCTGCAGAAATTATGTTCCGTTCACTGCAAGAACATGTAAGCATGTGCAATTGCAGCCCCGGTGGGCCCTGGCCTCCCAGTCCGACCCCGAGTGTACATGCATTTAGAGATATTACTTGATGGTAAGTAACTTGATGTTATAAAGGGGGAGTTTTCAATAACAGCTTTAACAATACTCTGGAATGATTGTGTAATGTCTGTGCCATGCAGCAATGTGAAATAAGTTAAATTAATGCACAACAAATAATTCAGTTTTTCATCCTCTTTATATATCTACCGTTTTTTTTTTTAAACATAGATTTAAAGCAGCTCAGTAAACTCAGAAAGGCAGCTCTTTTTGACCATGCTTTGCTAAACCACTAGCACACAGGGACATTTCTGGGGCTTTTGAGAGCCTTGTTTTTAATGGAGAACTAAAGCTTAAGTAAAGAAGTAGGATAGAAATGTTGTACATTATGTTTTGCGCTTCTGTACAGCCCCTTAGCAGTAAAGATCTGTGTCTCCCAAGATGCCCCATTAGCGCTCCATCTTCTTTTCTCCTGATTCACTCACTGCCCATGCTCTGTGCTGCTTAAGTTACTGTATATTACTGTATACTGTAAGTTACTTTATATACAGAAAATAAATGGCACAATATAAGGCTGATTAGTAATAAATACATATTAATTACTACATGGCAGAACAGAAACCAGTGCAACTAACATCAGAATTTAATAATCTGCCCTGTAGCATCAGGTTATATTTCAGGCAAACCTTATTTTCTGCTTGATATCTTTAGACGACCCCTACTTAGAGCCCACTAAACATGGAGTGTCGCAGACAATTTCCAAGATGGTGACCCACTGTGACAAGTTTCAGGTCCTGGATCATTGCTGTTATTGACAAGCTGAAACTTTAGGCTGGTGCAAAAGTTCAGTATATAAAATTTGGTATTTTTAGCCATATTCATTTTTAGGGTTTAGTTCTCCTTTAAGTAGCCCAAGCACTCAGCCAAAGTCTCTGAAACCACCTCTACGGATATAACTGGATTCACTTGATGGTGCTGCAGCCTTGAAATATGACAGTCAACAGCAGGTCAACCTATGGACTTTTAGCTCTTGCTTAAATGTAAACAGACCTGAGATAGGCCAAAAAACGCAACGTCAGCTAATCTGTCTATTCTAGGTATGTAAAAGCTCAAAGCCCTATAACTCATCAATAAATGAGGAAGTGGGGGAACTGTACTTCCCGATAGTTGGAGAGTTTTATTACCGCTGCTCTATACACATGCAAAAAATATAACACAAGAAATATAGCATCCACTGTTTTGGTGCAGATTTATAAATAAGTGAAATTTAAGCGTATGATTAGCGTAAGGTAGATGATATTTATCGGAATGTCCTCCTTGTTTATTTACCTGCAGTCAGAACTTGGCCAAATATCACCTCAGAGACTTCTTCTGGTTTAATGGTGGCTCTCTTCAACACTTCTTTGATAACAGTAGAGCCCAGAGTGTGGGCAGGTAAGGTAGATAGGGCACCATTGAATGAACCTAGCAATGCAGAACATACATCAACGTATTCATATTAATATCACATTTAATCAGCCTTATTTATATTTATATATATATATATATATATATATATATATATATATATATATATATATATATATATATATATATATATATATATATATATATATATATAATTTTATTAAGCACAAGATATGCAGGGAATCACATTAAAACAAACCTAAAATGGGTAATTTACAAGGGGTGATTCTGGCCCCTGTGCTGCCCCCCCCACACCTTTAACTTTTCAGTATTGGCGCAAGAGGGGGGACCACACACTGACTGCAGGCCACAACTGCGCTACTGATTGTAAATGACCCCTTCTATGTCTGTACTGCAAATGGGAAAATATCATGTCAAACTTACAGTGGGCACAGATCATGAGTGAGTTCTTCAACTAACATAGGTCTCACACTAAATTATTCTGTCACTATCCATTTGCTGGAGAATAAAACACCTTAATGGGAAAAAAAATACCCTCTGTTTACATAAAGATTTCTCCTTATTTTATTTCTCACATGAACAACGTCCATATATATATATATATATATATATATATATATATATATATATATATATATATATATATATATATATATATATATATATATATATATATATCTATATATCAATATAGATATATATATAGATATATATATATATACACACACACACACACATTGTATTTATTGTAGAATTATACACATACATTTATTGTACAAAACAGAGGAACAGTGAATAAATCAAGAAGGGAATTCTGCACTACAGGAGAGTACAGGTATGGGACCTGTTCTCCAGAATGCTTGGGGCCTGGGGTTTTCCAGATAACAGATCTTTCATTGATTTCCTCGTGAGGCAACTTCGGACGACTTCGCTCCGAGTGCCATCCCGCCAGCGATTTACATTTTAGCCGGCGTGAAGGCAGAAGAAGAGGAGATTTGTCGCTGGGCAACTAATTTCCCCGAATCTGCATGTGTGCCCTGACCCTAAATAAACATTTCAAGGATTATATCTTAGTTGGGATCAAGTAAATGGTACGGTTATATTATTACAAAGAAAAGGAAATCATTTTAAAGATTTCGATTGGATAAAATGGAGTGTATGAGAGACGGCCTTTCTGCAATTTGGAGCTTTCTGGATAATGGGTTTCGAGATAATGGATCCCATATCTGTACCCGATACAATACTTAAATACACACTACACCCATGACAGATCAGCACAGGAACACTCTGAAATTGTCCCCCTTCTACTGGAATCTGAATGCAACAGCAACACTAATATTTTGCTTGCTATACTATACACACATGATGGTTCCTATATACTGAAATAAATCGGTGATTTTTGTACACGAAAAAGGATATAATGCGCACATGTTATTCAGTAGGACAGGTAGAAAAAGTGTACTTTGTCCTGCAGAACTGATATAATGTGGCAGCCAACCAGTAAGAATGAGAGAAAAGCCTGTAAACCAGCCAAACTCAGCCTCCTCCCACACACACAACTGTGCTGTAACCAGCCAATCGGAACCTAGTGTTCTATAAAGGCTCTGGCCCTACCAGCCAATCACAGTACTGAGCAGAGCTCTGGCATATAACCATCCATCCAATCGTCAAGCAGTCCCCTGATATGGTTCTACCCTCTGCAGCCAATCAGAAGGAGAACCGAAAGAGGAGGCCTGATGAGAGTCACAACTCCTCCCACTATTCCACATGGAGCTGTTGTGCTGTTACTCAGTCAGGGAATAGAGATTTGTAGTTCTCTCACAAATAGGCACTGAATTCAAAGCTGATGTGGGAGTAATATCTCTTCTCTATACCCTCATAGTAACACTCACTGTTCTACCTACAGCTATTCACATCTCCCATTTGTCTATAAATCCTAGTCCAGCCACTAAAGGCTTAAAGGTGAAGGTGACCGGTAGTAGCTGAACATTGAGCAGCATCAGTGTTAGACTACAGCTCCCAGCATCCTCTGCAGCCACAATTCAACCAGCAGCAAAACTGCAAACACTGAAAACAGCAGCAAGTGCAAAGTATGCCAATATATTCATATGTATGTAATTAGGGGCATATAAAGCAAGAGACGCTCTCCCCTACCCCCAAGCCGTGTCTCCCTGTTCCCTTACCTATAGGGGTGCGGGCTGCAGATATAATGACCACTGTTTCCTCTCCTGAGTTCATACTGGCGTCTCCAGGCTGTTCCACTCACGAACTCCTCAACCTCACTGCTCTGCGGTGTAACAAAACTGCTGTCAAGCTCCCCAAGCCCTCAGAAGCCCTACCGATGACATCACGGTACCATGTGACCAGCCAGATCAAGTGGGAGGGCGTAGCAAATCTTTCAAGCAGGAAGTAGGGAATCAGTGAAATGATTGATAATATATATGCAGGGGGTGCTGGGTGGAGGTTTACGGGGTAGTTCATTCACTATAATTGTGTTACGTTCTACTTATGATCAAGTATATGTTTTGCAGTAAAATAAAAGTGTTGTTTAAAGGGGAACTCCACAAAAACATAACTTTAGCTTTTAGAAAAGTAAACATCATTTCAAGCAACTTTGCAATATACATCAATTAAAAGATATGTAGACTTTTCATGATTTTTAATGGTTTGGAACAGTTCCCTAAGCCTAGCCCCCTGCTTGGGTTGCCACCTTTTCTGGAAAAAAATACCGGCCTTCCTATATATTTATCTTTTTTCCCTATTAATAACATTGGTATCAACCAGCATTTTAACTGGCCAGGTGGCAACCCTACCCCCTGCTCTTCTGCTGATCTGTCTGGCCAGGGTTGCCAGGTTGGCGGTTTTCCAGTCAAATTGGGCTATTAATTTAAAGCCCAGGCGTGTTTTAAAGTACAAACTATTCAAGGTACGGATTTGGGTTACTTTTTGGGCCTTTGGCTGGTTTTTAATTTGGAACCCTGCCAGAGTTTTTTCTAGCCCTAATCTGCCAAGCCTGCATCTCTCTCAGTGCATGTTGGGTAATGTAGTTTTTGTTTAACAATTTGCCGACTGCCAAGTTTAATGGTAATTCTACAATACCCAGCATGCAACCGACTGACTTGCATTGCATTGAAGTCGGGAGTTCTGACTGTACCCCAGTCTCCGATCACTCTCAAGCATTCTCTCCTTTTCCCGTGACTTTCCTCAATTTCAGACAATGTTTGGGCAAAAATCCGCTGGCCACCAAAATGTCTAGAGGTTGACCAGTTTTACAAATATTTATTGAAATTGTATATGAATTAGGGCCTCATGGGGCCCCTATACCCCCTGAGCTCCCCTCTGTAGTTACGCCCCTGGTGAAGGGGGCAAATCTATCTATAATCTATCTATTTTGCTTCATGGAAAAATGTGCAAATGAGTGAAAATTGAAAAAGGCGTATTTTTGACATCTATTCATTTATTTTTAAGACTTTTTTTTCACTGCTGTGCTATTTTTGGGTACTTTTGAAGTTTAATCTCTCCTTCCTTGCCAGGATTTAAAATAATACAGAACGAGAAGAACTGTTAACTGGATAGAAAATGGCATTTATTCATACTTTTTGAAGAAATTGGTATTTTAGGGGTTTCTGTGTTATGTGGGACTCTTTATCAAATTTTGGTTTGGACGCCAGAGTTCCCCTTTCATGAACTGATCAGATATTCTTCTCAGGAAGAGTAATGTGGGCATATTATTTGAGAGCTGGGACTAAGAAAGGATGAACAGAATATGTAAAAGTAATGGATTTTATCATAAAAACAGGTTTACTTATAAACTCTTAAATATTTTAATGATGTGATGGATGGCATAGTAGATCCAAGCCTACAGGATGCACCCAATCTTTAAAGGAACTGTTAGGTAAAAAGGTGGTTATACAATGCAGCAGAAAACAGTTGCTTTTCAGACTTTGAGCGGCACTAGGAAAGCTTGTTATGTTTTAAAGCTGGGTGCCAATATGTTAGGCACACCTAGTGAATCCAGTCACTTATATGTTCCCTGTGGGGGGGGGGATAAAGAATGTGCTAACATATTGTCACAATCTTATTTATCTTTCCATGTGCAGTAGACTAAAATCTGAATACATGGCAGCACGTCAGCACATTTGATTTTTCTCTTGCCTGGTGCATTTCTTCCTAAAATATTCACCAGTCCAGGAGAAAAATGTGGTGATTGGATTCACTAGGAGTAACTAAAATATTGGCACACCCCTGTGAAACAGACCCAATGTACAGAAGTAATTTCTGAAAACTGCTACATTGTTTCCAAAGTCAGAATCCAGCCCCAGCGCCCATGTCCATAAATGCAAGTGGTCAGTGGCCAATGGATACTATCAGAAATAATCACACATTATCAGAAATAATCATACTTGGGGACAAAGCATGATGCCACTCATAGGTGCCACGTGTGCCTGTTTCCAATTGGTTTCACTAGAGGGGTGAATTGGACCTTACTTGTCTTTGAATGTATTATATAGGAAGTAAATTTTCTTTCATTATGCAAATAAGCAGATTTTGGGTGGAGATCCTGATTAAAGAAAACAAGCATTATTTCATATATTAAAAAGAAATATTGGGTATATCATGTCTAACGCATGCTTTTATTTTTTTGGTGTAGTTTAACAGTCCCGTGGTTCAATTCCTGCAAACCGAGAAGAATAATAATCTGAGAATGGTGTGAACCACAGTGGCTCAACACAGTGCTAAAGAGACATCAACCTGATGGTATTATAAACCAGGTGCATCTTACCCCTGCCCTGTTCTGCCTTTACCACACCTGTTCCACCCACCCAGGCAACATCCCTTGCTCTGACAGTTTTGGATGCATTTCAGTGCTTTTCGGAGGTGGTGGATTATTAACATTTTGGTGCAAATTCTCACAGGGGGTTAAGGGGCTTTAATAGCACTCTCTGCACTAGCTATGTTCTTCTGAAAATTGAGGGTGAGTTGGCATGTCAAATAGAGCCAACATCAGCATAATATTACTAGGGAAGGCTCACAAGCACACATAAGCAGGTGAAACAAAATTTCCCTGGTAATGTAAAATTTGCCTTCCCAGTCTCACCACACCTGTCTTTAAATTTAACTTATCTAGTACACATCACTGAACTTATACTACTTCACTTTCCAGGTTTCTCTTTTACTGCCTTCCTCCTTTCCATAACCTTGTTGTCCCGAATTGACTTGTTAACTTTGTAGCAAATATTTAACACTTGATTTAATGTGGTTGATGGCGTCATCGCGCATTGGCGCGAAATTCAAAAGTATAAAAGGGAATTCCGTTTTCAAAGCACTGCCCGTTATTAGCAAGTTCCTGGGTGTTTATTCCTTGTGAATGCTGATTGATATTCTGTGTTTGACCTGCCTGCCTTCTTGACTTCTCTGATCTCTCCTATCCTAACCCTTGCCTGTCTGACTACTCTTCAATCCTGACCATAGCCTGCATGTTTAACTCCGAACTCTCCAATCTGACCTTTGCCTGTCCACCGACTATTCTATGTTCTTCAATCCTGATTCTGGACTGTCTGACTATTCTAATCTGCTTGTGCTGGCCTGGCCTGCCTATTCCATGCTGTATTGTCTGGCCTGCACTCCTGAGGTGTTCTTCCATTCCAGTACCCTGGTGTGACGATCCCTTGCTTGTCCAGAACCGTTAGCTTTGCTCCTCTCTAAAATAAGACCTGGCGGCATCCAATTAACCGAGGGCTCCTCCTGAGGTGAAAGTCAATGGTTATAGGCGGAAGTGAGAGATGAGACCAGGGAGCTTAGCTTGGGTTCTGGATTTAGGGTGCCGATTTGTGACAGTTTATAGGTAGCTCACTTTGGGGAAACAACCACCTAGATGGGGGATTTTACAGGGTTACAGTGGGTATTACTCTTCACCTCACACATCTTCACCTTCTGACTCAGAGACACTGACAAGGACAAGGAGAGCAAGAGGAAACTCTTGGATCATACCCAAATTGGTAGATTTGGTCCCCTCTGTTTCTGCTTCAGGAACACAACCAAGATAGAGAGAAAGCTTGTAAATTACAGAATGGTGATAGGGCACTAAAATTAGGCGTACGTTGTAGTATTTTGGGCAGAAAATGATTGACAGAAACCTTGGGAATGTAGGTTGAAATTCTCCCATGACATAACTTAATCAGCCATTCACTACTAGGCTCATGCTAGAGCTATTAAGGCTTTGCAGCAACTGTACATACCTGTACACAGGTATTTCTCCATGAGAGACTTGTCTACCCAATCAGGGATCAGCGCATGCTAGAGATGTCAATCCTTTGCAGCAGCTATCACATGACAGAGAGACTGCTGGAGAGAGATAGGAGACTAGAGAGAGCGAGATTGTGATGGATCTTTCCAAATCCAAAATGCGAGAGAGAGAGGAGCTCTAGAAGCTCCAAAAAGATTCAACATCAGCATGTGACCAGCTGCCCTGTAGCAGAGAAACCGGTACTTGTTTAAGACCCGTGGAACACCCTCAGAAACATTGCTGATGCACTTAAGACCTTTGAGGACTATGGGGAAGAGTGCTACCTGTTCAACAAAGCACTAGAAGAGGAATACTAACCATCCAATTTCCTCAAAAACCGGGATGACCTCAAGGAAACTATTTGGAAGGAAGAAAGAGAAAGGTGCCAGCACTTCTCAGAAAAACCCCAATGGTGAGGAAGAGTCAGCAGTGCCGGCATGTGCACCCAGGACCAGAAGACCATGCATCGCTCAAAATATGGTTCCATAGACAGGTGCACCCTTAAGCCACAGGCAGTGTCTGGAATGACGGACTAGGAAATGAATGGGAAATAGACTGACATTTCTTCTGCTGTTTGGTTGCTGGACTCACTCGCTAAAAAAAAAAAAATTTTCTGGTAAACTTCAATTTACTGCAACTAAGCCAAGGTCCTAAGAGAGACCAGTGACATATGTCATGGTATGGAGGTACCAAGGTTTCACTGGTGCAGATGCGGGGAGCTTGGTATGGTAATGGTAAGGAAAAGAGATCCCTGAAAATTTCTATTCTGCACATGCAAAAAATTATAACCAGTTTCAAATAGTCTCAGATTAGCAATCTCTATGTGATAGTAAAAGTTAATATAAAGGCGAACAACCCCATTAAGTTTTTTTGAAAAGTCGATTAACCAACTTCACATTTTTCCAACAAAGAGCAAATGTTCCCTCTAGTGGTCCATTTCTAAAAACCCAATATTTTTTTTCCCTCTCTACCTTCGGTTTCCAGCTGTTTAAAATATAAATGATGAGGCTGGCATAGCGGTGCCCTTTCCAGAAAAGTAAAATATATGCTGTGCAGCAGAGAATAAGGATCTGGAAGCCACCGCTGATGTTTATAAAACAGAAGATTTATTGCTACTGCTGGTAATTGCGTAGAAGAGGAAGTGTTGGATTTATTCCATATTTCACGGAATGGCTGATGAAGAATGACAAATACAAAGGTGAATGAGTTTAAATGAGAGCCCCTTGTACCTGCCTAATGATAGGGAAGGTTATCATCAGAGCAGCTTCTGATACCAGACTATTTTGTCACTTCTGAAGTGAATGACTGTTTCACGGTGCCCTTATGATGGTTAGATTAGCTGAGAAAACCATAGGGCTTTATTGCACAGAGCAGTAGGAAATCTCTCCACTTGGATGTCATCTTCTGCACTCGCTCAGCCACCAGCCCAGCACTGCTTCAGTCTCTCTGTTAAGGGCATGGGCAATTATCCACTGAATGACAATCCAACTAATATCATTATGGGTTACAGTACAAGAGGGTCTTGTTCCTGGGAGAAAAAGAGTAGATCTGAGACAAAGCTAAAAATGTACCTTTAGGGTTGCTACAATTTATTTAAATGGAATTACCATTTTAGTGTTGCTTAGGTGGATGTAATGTAAAGTGTTTCCCTGCTCTCTAGATATTTTATACTTTGCATCAATCTCCATGCAAGAGGTACATTAAGGTATACAGGATTACCTGTTAATAGACTAGGCAAAGACAATGGTTCACTGCATCATGCTGCACAAGGATTGGGTGACTTCCAGGGCTGATAAAGGAGCAAAGGGCTGAAATGGGAGGAAGCGGTTGGTGATTGCCAGTATGGGGCTGTTGTGGCACAAGGAATAATAAAAAGGAACATCCTTGGCTCTATGGTAGGGGGAGTTGGGGAGCAATGCAAGAATGAAAACTGGCCTGGGATCACTGCTCTAGGGGTTTGCATAGTTGATAGAGGAGGGTAATCTTTTGGTGTTTGGCACTGGTGGAATATATCATGCTGCACAGAAACTGATATAAATGAGCATGATTAGGTACAGGGGGTTACAGGGTTGGAGGAGGATTGGTGAGTGGTAGTGGTGGGCTGCATCGTGCTGCGCAAGGATTGATAGAGAGGTGTTGTTTAGGGGTTACAGGGTTGATAGAGAAGGTAACTGATCCTGTCTCCTGCTGTACAAGGGCTGACAGGTGTATATTTGGGTCCAGGGGCTATAGGGTTGATAGAAAGGGGAAACAGTTGGTCAGTGGTTCTGCTCAGGCCTGAGTTCTGGAAAATGCAAGGGAAGGCTTCTGTAAGATGCCATAAACACATTGGACCAGTCCACACCTGGTCCTTATGGACTGCCTCGTGCTCCACAAGGACTGATAGTGGCATGTCCGGGTCTACAGGTTCCAGGGTTGCTAGGGGGGGGGACAAGCAGTTGGTGATTAGGCTGTATCAGGCTTTATTAAGACAAAGGAAATTCTTTTTCATGTTACCGTGATTTTCTTCTCCTGGAGCATTCCATGGCAGTCGATACTGAAGGAATTTCCCCTCCGCCTGTTAATCAGGAAGCAGCCTATCATAGCCCTCCAATTTCTTTAAGACCTCTTCCCCTCCGTTCCACTGTGTTATATGACTTTACTCTAGAATAAAACAGAAAAAAGGGGGGGGGGATACTGCAATGGAATTCTCCAGGAAAGGAAAATCATGATAAGTGAACAAAGATTTTCTTTATTGCATTCTCATGGCAGTTTACATCGAAGGGACCTACCTTAGCTAAGCATGGGAGGGAAAAGAACTATACCACCACATACTGCTCAAGAAATGTTTACTGAGTTGCAGAAATTAGAACTTTTTTTCCAAAATTACTTTCGCACCTGCTAAAATATAAATTTTATAGTGTTTCACAAACGTGTTAGAAGAGCTCCATACTGCTGCTCTGGTGATGCTAGCCCCTAAGCAGTGGCGGAACTACCGGGGGAGCAGGGGTGCAAGCGGGCCAGGGCCCGAACCCCCTCAGGTCCCCCCAGCAGCGCTGCACGCCACTAAAATCCCTGCATTTTGGCCCGTACGGAGGGGGGGCGGGGGCCCGGCTGCGCGTGACACACCAGGGCCCGTCCCCCCCCTAGTTACGGTACGGCCCCTAAGTGTCCAAGAAGCTGCAATACTTCTGGTTGAGTGTGCGTGTACTTCATCTGCAACCTCCTTGCTCTTGCATTTGTATGCTAGTTGAATGCATCTCATTATGTACTTTTCCTTAGTTAGTTACGAGTTAGGTAAATTTTAAGGTATCTTGCACTGTCCAAGTTGTGCCATCTGGTTTCCTCCTCATTCTGAGGGCAATTAAAGAAAGTTGGCAATATCCAGGTCCAGATTTCCCAGGCCTGCCGCACTACACCCCTCCCTCACAAGCACCGGAGCAGTGGGGAGCTGCACGTCCACAGTGTACCCCATAAAGCGGCTGCGCGGCATGCAGTCCCTAATAATTTGCCACCCTAGGCCCTGCCTTTGTGGCCTCGCCAGAAATCCAAGCCTGACAATATTCTGTCTACGATGAAAAGAGTAGCATACATAAGGTATGAATTTCTCCTCAGTCCTAAGGGTTACCTTTTTTCATGAAAAATCTAATTCTCCATGATAGTTAAGGTCTGGATCTCTGATACTGGTTACAGCCAACAGAAACACCATTTTCAAAGTTAACCCTTTAAGAGGAATGTTTTCAATAGGTTCAAATGGATCCCCCATGAGCTCAGATGTAGGTAGGTAGATCCCATGGTGGCACCTAGACGACTTTACCTGGTCTAATATGTTGCAATTCTTGCAGGAATTGAATAATTAAAAGCCCATTTGGTTTGAGACAGAACTGATTTTGCTGTGACAGGGTCTGCATGGTACATTGGACCCTGCTAAAGCAACTTGGGTATTCTCCATGGTGTGGAAATTGACATATGTAGTAACTGCGGGAACCAAGGCCTCCATGGCCAACACTGCCACTACTTCCGCCAGGACCCTCCAAATTATGGGTGCTGGAGGGAACACAGAGAAAGAAGGTCTGGGTTCCATGAGAACAAGAATGCATCTGTCCAATCAGCTTGTGCCAGTGCTGTACAAATAAGAAATAATGTTCCTGGATCAGGTCGTACTTGGTAGTCCAACAACAGATTCACGCCTTTATAATGTGCACACCGTAAGTACAGGTATAGCATCCATTATCCAGAAATCCATTTACGGAAATGTTCCCTCCCATAGACTCCATGTTAATCAAATAATTCACCATTTTTGTTTTCTCTGTAATAACAAAACAGTAGCTTGAACTTGATCCCAACTAAGTTTAAAATGAATCCTTATTGGAGGCAAAACCGTCTTATTTGGTTTCTTTGATGTTTAAATGATTTTTAGCAGACTTTATGTATGGAGATTACAGAAAGATCCCTTATCTGGAAAACCCCAGGTCCCGAGCTCTCTGGATAACAGGTCCCATACCTAGAATCCTTTAACCTCAGCACAATGAATCCATATTTTTTCAAATAGTGATACGTCTAAAGCAAGTGGACTTGCAGAGTAATATGGAAAACAATCCACCGCTCATCTGAGCATCCACTACTAAATGATGTTTATCATGACTTGGATGAATGAAAACCGTCACAAACTTTATTTAAGGAATGAATGTGTATGAAAGAAGAAACTTTGTGTGACGACATTATTAAAAAAACTTTATTTTGGTTTGGTCAGTACAGGCAAGGTAATATTGGAGTCACAGAGGCATATGCATAAACAAGGTACAACAGTTCTTTAAACTGAGTAACTATGCACAAGTCTCAAACATTCAGCCATCTATAGAAGAAAAAATAGATATGTACAAATGTGTCATTGAAGAGGAAAAAGAAACCAACGATTAACACAAACTACCACAGGACATATCTAGGTGTCCAAATTTAGTGATAAATCTACATTACTGGGTAAACGTTGGCAGCCAAACCCTCACAATACCAGTCATTTAGGTCTAAGTATAAAAATGAAATGGGGGATTGTGCCCTTACACAGCAAAGGTTTTAAGTTATAACATTTGTACAGACATTAATGTTCAGAGTTTTAACATTGTTCCTTGACCTCCAAAATAAAGCAACTGATGAACACAAATGGCAATTTTAGCAACAACATAATTAACTGTTAAAATGTCCAAATTGGCAGAGGTATTACAACAAGCAACAATGCAGAAGCAAATCCTAAGGAAGGCAAATTTGTGACAAAAGAATGTTGGATTTCTGGACAAAAAAAATGTTCTCTGAAATTAAGTGACATATAAAAAAAAAGTTCAAAATGCAAGTTTTTTTTTTCTTCACAAAACAGAACCCTGTACATTTACACTGGAGTCCAAACCGTTTTGAAGGTGACGGGAGCTTACAGTTCTATTGCCTTTTCCACTCACTGGCTTCTCTTCCTGGGAGTCATGATTTGAGTCTGTGTCATTGGACTGGTGAGTTAGAGAGTTCTCACTGCCAGTTGGGGAATCTACACTTTCATACCCAGTACTAAGTGGATTAATATAGCTGCTCCCATCTCTACTAGTTCTCTCTTGTGAATGGTTTGAGAGCTTTCCCTCATTGATAGGTGAGGCTGAGAAATCATCTTCTGTGCTACTGCCCTCCCTATAAAGACCAGCTGAGCTGTGTGTTCTCTGAAGGGAAGAGCCACCATTGCTTGGTCCATTTAGTATGCGGCCACAATCCTTTCCAGATGTCTCACCCTCATCCTTGGGTTCTGACGAAGGAGTCCTGTTACCAGATATTTGGATCTGTTGCTGAAACTGGGATAACTGCTGACGGGAGTCTTTCAGCTGTTGCTGCAGAACTAAGATCGTGCTCTGCATTCCTTCCACCTCCTCATCAAGCTGAATGATGAAGTCATTTAGTTCTGTAATGAATAAAAGAGATCAATAAATTGCAAACACATTCATGATCACTGAAATAAAATTAATGCTGCACCAATAATTGAAGGGAATAGATCATGTGTCAACTATGGGTTGATATGTTTACAATACAAACATTTTCTTTAAACAGAGCTTGGTGATCAGTGATAATTGGTGCTCGGTTATGTAATTTCTGCAGATGACTCATTGAAATGAGTATTATAATAATGTACCCCCTTTGGTTAAAGGGGAACTATTGCGAAATTAAAGCATACTGAAATAAGACACTTTCTAAATACAATCATTTAAAAATTCTGTACAGTTTATTAAATAATTAAGTTTTTCACTCTCCCTCTCTCAACTTCTGTTTCTCTTCATGCAGCAGTTGGGTGTCATACTCATTGACAGTTAGATCCAATGTATCTTATATGGGGAATCCTTTTGCCTAGAAGATGTATTCGATCACACTATTAAAATCACCAGAAATCCTGTCTCTCTACATGCAGAATTTGTGCAAAAGGCAGTTATTGTGTTAGAATTTGTTTGTACTGGAATCAGTTAATTGAGTGAGCTCTAATTCATCTGCTAGGAAAGAAAGCCCCCTATAAGATATATTAGATCTAACTGTCAAGGAATATCTGACACCCAACTGCTGCATGAAGAAAGAATGAAGAGAAACAGATGCTGAGTGAGGAATAATGAAGATAAAACCGATTATTTCAGAAACAATGCAGAATTGTAAATTTATTGTATTTAGAAAGTTTCTTATTTCAGTATGATTAGGTTTATATTAAATTTTCATTTTCGGGCCTTTGGACACGACCTATATACTAGCACTTGGCCTTGTGCCTTTATATGGCCCTTGAACTCCTCAATGACATAGTATTCTTACCTATTTTACAGTATGGGGTAAATTATGCACTATATAATAGATCTATGTTTATATCAAATTAAGTGTATTTTAATAGAAATAATTTTTTAGTGTTTATTTTATGCTTATTTCATAAGGATGCCTCCATAACACCTGGAAGTACCTTAACTGTTTCCAATAGCTCTCACTCAAGTCTCCTTACAGCAGAAGAAACTCAATTTTGCAAGCACTAAATACCAGTAGCACTCCCATGCAGGCTTACTGGCATCTGTAGGTTTGCATCAATTATTCTCCTGAACACAGATGAGTCAGAACAGACTCATATGACCTATAAAACTGGCCACTGATAGTGCTGTACTGTACTGCAGTAAGCCATTTTATAACATACCTTTCAAGGAGGTTCCCATATGTAATAAACATGCATAAAATAAATGCCCAGGGAATACATTTATAAAACATTCAGCTATAAAAAAAAAAAAAAAAAGTTATTTTAAGCAGAAGCACTTCTAACTATATTTTTTCTTCTTTTTCTACAGTGCTTTAGCTCTTACTTTATTCAGCCACAGGTCATTTCTACCGTGATACTAAATTTGAGGAACAGTTTGTTACTGCACTGTCCCATGTCTATAAAACATTTGTTTTGTTCAGCTATTAAATATTTTGAAACAATGGCCTTACCATCTTGGCTGCTTTTAAGTTCCTCACTATATTTCTTCTGCAAAGCCAACTCAGCCTCAAGTTGGGCAATGCGTCCTTGGGACAGCTGCCTCCCCAGCTCCTGGTTCTCTTGGATAAGCATTCGACACTTTGCCATTAGCTTTTTGCCTGTTTGGCTGTAAAGGAAAGAGTTGACCATCAAAACATGAAGAAATGTTTGAGTGACATTTTGTGGGACCACAAATATAAGTAAAGACATGACTTATGAAAGATAGAATAACATTCCTAAGGTAAGACGCCCGCCTGTAGTCAACCAAGATTCTTGCAAGCCATGGAAATAATTTGACCTTACGTTTATTAAAAAAAAGGCAAACCTAAGAACGAATTATTGTCTATCACAACTACCTGTTTGCATAACCGCTTCAGTAATGTTATATCTCAGCTAGCAACCGCACCCACAGTGATCATTTTAAAACATATGGTTTTGGTTTTTCAGCACCAACAGTTTACGTCATTACTCCATAATAATGAATGGTATGTGACAAAGGTTCATTTTATTCACAATAAAGTTGTGGCAGGTGCAATGGTTCGCTATCACTTGTTATCCATGTCCTTTAGACCAATTAATGTTTTATTATGCTAATATAAATATAAGCCAAGTGATCAACATAGGGGTGAGTCTGCCTCCAAAATAAAAGTACAGTCAGGGTCTTGCATTTGCTATGAAAGTATCCCTTTGAACTAAAATGAAATGTAAACGGTTATCAAATAATATTGCTAAAACGAAGGGCTATGCTCAGATTCTGTAAAAGAAATGATCCAAATGTAAAGTGATATATGCTAAAACAAACTATATTAACATTGACAGCACATTGCCTTAATTCTGTAGAATTTCTTTCTGAATATCCATGTATAGTTTGCCCACTCACACACACTACAATGAAATTACACCAGGAATACTTTCAGCTAGCAAGTCCTATTTTTTCCCAGTATAAATGCAGTGGGCATATGAAACCCATTTATATGTAGTGCTCTTTGTCATGATTAAATTGCTCGAAGAGCAGGGGTCATCTAATGGTGAACAACTCCCCAGGATCCCTACAACGCATGCAGTTTGAGTTGATGTATGGGGGTCTTTTCTGGATTAGCCGTTGCTCTGACAGAAATCCTGGAGCCCCATACAACTAAATATGCTGGGGATCTCCCCAGAATAGTGGGTTCTTAGTAAATGGCACCAAGGTCCAGATTTTGCCACTGTGACTAGGAGGATCTGAAGGAACATGACAAAGTCACCCAAGCAGAGGCTCATACCTTATTCATTCATTCATTGACTACAAGGGGCAAAGTAGTATTAGAATTTCTCATTCCTTCTCTTATAAGAATAGTCAAATAGGATGTAGTCAGATTAAACACTGGTAAAATATCTTGAGCAGTTGATTAAATTTGTAGTTTACCTTTAACTTTTAGCATGTAGACAGAAATATTCTGACGCATTTTGCAATAGGTCTTTTTTTTTTTGTTTGATTTTTGAATAATCCTAGCCACTAGACCTTGGTTTGAAAAAAGAAAAGGAATAGGAGAGGGCCGAAAAAAAAACTATATATAAAAAAAAAAATTACAAATTGCAAAATTACTAGGAATATAGCATATTAAAATATCAAAAATTTGAACTACTCATTTGAATTTATTTTTTTCTCCTATGTATGGATAAAAGGGTAATTTACAAACACTGTACTTTTCAAATAAGATTGAAAAAATTACTAAAATGTTGCATACATACTGTAGCTCCATGAGAAACCAAACATCATTACATTTAATTTTGTAATATAATCGTAATAATTAAGCATCTGGTACAAATTTCAGTTATTCCTGTTATGGCCCTGGCAGATGAGATTTGCTGCCCACTGTAAATCTGTGCTACTGGGGGTGACAAATCTCATGAATATGCAGCTTTATTAGCATGAAAATCCTTTCCTAGGATTGTCAATCATGGATTTCTCCCAATAGAAAAATTTATTTTCTCAATCAGCTACAAAAATCTAAGTCTATTTTAAAATTGATGCACCAATTGTATATTTTATTTTCTCATTTGACAAAATAATGAATAACTTCAGCTTAGTTGAAAATAATGAATTAGACGAACACAAAATTTTCCACGCAACATTTAAAGGATTTGGTAACTCCCTAATGTCAATAATGAAATGATCAACACTACCATATACTGATTTCCAAATGGAGGCCCAAAGTTTGAAAAGCAGCTCCCATTTAGTGCATATGCATTGGCACACAGCTATGCTGTAAATCAGACAACTGGTTCACTATATGAATAGACTGCACTGTTCTCATTTTACACCTCAACAATCATGAGTACTTTTTGTTCCCATGTGGCATCCAGAACACTTTCAAAGGCACTCCAAACCAGGATTTGTGAGCAGAAAGTACACACAGGAAAACAAATGCCCTTGCTCAATGGTAAGCTTAAAGGTATACGGTCATGTGAAAACATGTTTTGTTTTTTTTGTTCCAAAATGCATCATATAATAGTTTTGCTCCAGCAGAATTCTGCACTGAAATCAGTTTCTCAAAAGAGCAGATTTTTGAGAAACTGATTTTTAATTTTGAAATCTGACATGGGGCTAGACATATTGTCAGTTTCCCAGCTGCCCTCAGTCATGTGACTTGTGCTCTGATAAACTTCAGTCACTCTTTACTGCAAGTTGGAGTGATATCAACCAACCCAACTCGGGGGGGAGCCACCTAACAACAGAACAATGGGAAGGTATCTAGATAAGCAGCTCCCTAACACAAGATAACAGCTCCCTGGTAGATCTAAGAACAGCACTCAATAGAATATATCCAGGTCCCACTGTGGCACAGTTACATTGAGTAGGAGAAACAACAGCCTGTCAGAAAGCAGTTCCATTCTGAAGTGCTGGCTATTTCTGAAAGCATATTACCAGGCAAGATGACCTGAGATGGCTGCCTACACACCAAATACACTTGCTGGTTCAGGAATTAAATTTTATATTGTAGAGTAAATTATTTGCAGTGTAAACAGCACAATTTAGAAATAAAAATGACACCATAAAAATCATGACAGAATCCGTTTAAAGTGGGTATTAGTATTGTGTTCGCAATACCAGAAAAATCCCTTATTTAGCAAGCCTCATCCTTGAAGCTTTCCATATAAGGGCTCCTATATTTGGTTGTGATACCCCTGGTTATCTGTCCTGACCCAATGATTCCAGAAGTAAAGTCTACATAAGGGACTAGAAGATACAGTTTGCAGTATGCCCACTTAACTGAAACCAATGTTCATCAATGCAACATATGTAGTCTTACTTGTGGATAAAAAACAGCAGCCTGTAGCTACATCACAGTGTATCCAAATAGCGCAATATAAATAAAGTTATACATTACATAAACCAAAATGTTTGTGCCTCATAATAAACACTATAAATAGGGCTCTAAGAAATATGCTGGTGCCTTATAAATGCTAAAGAAAAACCAAACTGGACCATTTGGATAAGATTCATATAGTACATTTGTCGACAACTGCTGCAGAACTATAAACTTATCATGTATGCCAAGACTACTGCCATCACACACCTCTGAAAATGGAGTCTATTTATATAACTAAACCGACTGATACAGACCAAAATAACGGTTACAGACCTAAATAACATTCTAGGCTAAGATGATGTAAAAATAAATTATATTTTGCATAAAATTCAATACAGAATAGTGAGTTATACAGATTCACAATACCACCTCACAAGTCATTCTGCAAGCTATTTAGTTTTGCAGTTTTCCAAGTAACCCTCCATCATGTCAGTCTTCATTTTAATGGCACTCCTTTCATAACACAACTACTTTGGGACATAGCGAGAATAAGAACTGATAAAGACAGAGCAGCCATAAAAATTGGAACACACAACTACTTTCCTTTGAATTTCTTCACAAAAAACGAGAAATGTTTTTAGTTGATTACCCTCCGCACCAATTAAATAAAAGGAAGTGTCTGATGTTTGCCCAACTTAAATAGAGATTATACAGCAGAGGTTAATGGAACACCAAGGGGCCGATTCATCAAGAGTCGAATATCGAGGGTTAATTAACCCTCGATATTCGACTGGGAACTAAAATCGTTCGACTTCGAATCTTGAAGTCGAACGATTTTGCGCAAATCCTGCGATCGATCGAAGAATTTTTCGTTCGATCGAACGATTAAATCCTTCGAATCGAACGATTCGAAGGATTTTAATCCAACGATCGAAGGAAAATCCTTCGATCAAAAAATCACAGGCAAGCCTATGGGGACCTTCCCCATAGGCTAACATTGACTTCGGTAGGTTTTATCTACCGAAGTAGGTGGTCGAAGTATTTTTTAAAGAGACAGTACTTCGATTATCGAATGGTCGAATAGTCGAACGATTTTTACTTCGAATCGTTCGAATTCGAACGAATTTAACCAATTCGATGGTCGAAGTACCCAAAAAATACTTCGAAATTCGAAGTTTTTTACATTCGAATTCTTCACTCGAATTTTGTAAATCTGCCCCCAAGTGTTTGTCAGTTGGTGGTAAAATACCCAAAAAAATCCATCCCTCATGCCATGCTTATGTGTGCATTTTTGGGCTGAAAGTTGCCTATACTATTAGTGGCAGGCATTCAAATAAATGGCAGTTGCGTCCAGATTCAGTTGTATCTCCAATATAAAGATAACGCACTGGGTTCCATTATCCTCACATTGCCATCGCCTTTATCGGTTCTCTCATCTTTCAACAGAAACTTATATTTAGCAAACCGATCTTAATCACAAAAGTCTCAAAAGAATACAATTCTTATAAAGGCTATTAAAAGAACACACTTTTATCAACCTCTTACCAATTGGACTAATCAATTTGATAAGGTCCAGGAACACATAAGCTCACAGATACTCAAGTTCTCTGTATTGTTTCTATTTGTTGATGCTATTCAGAAAAACGATTACTGCCTTTCTTTGAAGGCATGGCATAGACTTTCTTCCTACCATCTCGCTTTCTTTACAATATACAAAAATAAATCTGGCCTCCAATTTGACAGGAGATATGTTGTTATGGGTATAATTATGTGACATTTCTTTACAGTGCACAAGGAGTTTTAATTCTTCACAATCTTGGGTGAACAGAGTAAGTAGGGTTCGTGTTATGATGCATCTCTCACTTCTAATTCAAGTGGCAAACTGTTATAGCATTGGGCACTTCAGTATATGCAACAGGTATTCGGGCTTGGTAAACATTATAAATCAAGGGAGGACACCAGCCTGGCTGTAGGATACTCTGACTCCTATTCAGAATACCAACTGACTCAGCTTGTTTTAAATTACATGGGCATATTTTCTCTTCAAAGGGAACTAAATTTGTCCAGGACATAACTAGGGTTAGGCTTATGACAGAAAGGGTTGAACCCTTCTAGACTAAAGAAAATGGTGTTTGGGATGAATGGGATGCAGCAGGGACAGTTGAGTTCTTCTTTGTTATGCTTCCCTACTGAACAAAACTTGCACATTTAAAACCTTAAACTTATTACAGCCAAACACTTCCAGAAACACAAAGTTAACCCTTTTCTCCTGCTCCTCCATGTTTGCTCAATGTGGATCCCCATTTGCACATTTGTCTTCCTTAAGTGCTGCAGGTACTTCTCCACTTTCACTGGGCACCCTGTGTATCCAGTGCCCCACCATGCATGCACTGACAAAAGCAAAGAGTGGGTGGGAGGGAAGGGGCAGCCCAACATTACACAATGAATGAGGAGAACTGAAGCAAATATGATTAGTTCTGCTTTATCAGCAGGTTCATAAAGAGGACCTTGAAACATTAACTAACCGATCTGCTAAACATGTTTAGGGCTATGAAGGGCCTATAACAAATTGTTATTGTAGTACATGGAATAGGGGATACCGGAAAATTAAAGGAGAAGGAAAGTTATCACTGGGGGGGTGTCCATCATTTTACCGGATACCCCGGGCCAGTGCTCCTGTTAGCAAACACCATGAAGATCATCATGCCTGGTGCACATATGCAGTAAAGTAAAAAAACAAACCATATGCAAAAACCTGTCTTTTTCACTCTACTGCACGTGTTGACCCAAGGCTACCAAAGTACTTGAAGAAGCTGATAATTCTGTGGTGCTCTCATACAGAAGTAACCAAGGGCCCTGCAGTTTACGGCTTAAGGGAGCACTGGCTCAGGGTATCAGGTTAAGCACTGGGTGGGAGTGCCCAACATTTGGCACCCACTAGTGATTTTAAATTTCTCACTCCTTTAAACCGACTACAAGCAGGTAAAGTGTGTGAGGTAGTATGACCACTCACATCTGCACAGGAACTATTATTTTTGACTACTGATGGGCAGAGCTTTTATCAATTTACATTCTGCCAAATAGGAGTAATGATTTCTGAGAATAGTGGATCACAATCACTGGAGCTTTTTGAGGCAAAATTAATCAACTTAATAATTTAAGTCTTATAGAAGTTTCAGAGGGACAATTCCCAAATTGCTTTTGTTTTATTTCTATAACTTTTCTAAAGGAATCTGCACAGACATGGGACAAAAAAAAAAAATAGTCTTATAATACTTTTACCAAGTAATAATAATTACAGCTCAATGGACTTGCTACACTAAAACAGAACACGGTTACAAGTACCTCATGTTGCACGAGCCTAAACTATTTTTGATGAAGTACCATATTTCATAGCAGGTATTTAAATCAGAGCCTGTAAACCCCCCCCTCTCCCCAAAGAAGCACATTTTTAATTTGCATAATACTTGAATTACTGTTCTCTTTGAACCAAACTCTTATTATTAGAACATTGGCTTCTTTGCTCTCTAGTCACCCCTGGTTCCACTAGTTCAGGAGTGCCCAAAAGGTAGATCTGGATATAACCGTAAACCTTTAGCTGGTGATCAGTAGATCTCAAGACACAGTTGACAACCAGCTTGTCTAGGTCACCTTCCTATTTCATGCTTTTCATTCAGATATTTATTATGTTATGGTTACATTAGAAATAGTAGTTTGTTAAATATAGCAATATAAAATAAACATAAATCAGTATTTAAAGGAGAACTAAACCCCGCAATGTTAAGTCCACACTGGCCCAACTCACCCTGCACAGTCTTACACCAGAATTCTTGCTCTCTCTCTTTCCCTCTTGAAATAGTGACCGTACATGCAAAGTGAGTGCAGCAGAGCTTACGGGCGCCATCTTCTTCTCTTCGGATCACTTTGTGTCTTCTTCCTGCCCTTCAGCAATTTCTGTCTCTTTCAGCGCATGCGCAGTTGCGGTGAACGAGAAGATTGCTCCAGTTGCACATGCGCCATTACACCGCTCACTTCATGAAGATTACCGAAGAGAAGAAGATGGCGCCCATGAGCGCCTCTGTGCTCGCTCTGCATGTGCAGTCACTATTTCAAGAGGGGACAGAATTCTGGCGTAAGACTGTGCAGGGGGGGGGGTCAACGGAGTGGGGACTTAACATCGCTGGGGGGGGGGTAGTTATCATTTAAGTAATAATTTCCATGGAGCAGAATGCTAACAATGCTTTTATGGATGTAGATCATAATGGATAACATTGCTAAATGCAGACCTCCCTTTAATAAAGTATGAGCACTCCTGCTCTAGCTTCATTGTCCCTAGTATATGCCTCTTGGCAATAATGTTTTTGGCAGAATTTTAAAATAGAATTTTAGGAAAACCCCAGTAAATTGAAAGGGTTATAGTTTTCATGCCTTACTAATACAATGCATTTTAAAACATAAACTCAACACATTAGTATTTCTCTGGGTTATGGGCCCTTTACAAAGAGGTCATTAAAAGCAGTCTTTTAATTCATCTTGCCATTACTTTTCCTCTTTTTGACTTTTTAGTGTATAAATACGGAAAAGGAACTTCAAGCACAGTTTGTAATTCAGTCCTACACCTCATTGATCAGAATAAGAAATAATATCGGAGTTTGAGGCCATAAACAATCCAAAACCACTTGTAAAATGGTGTTCTTTACCTCCATCAAATCCATGTTTAATGATATTAAAATATGACCATAAAAAAACCTTTTAAAAGCCTATGCTATGCCTAATTACAGAATTTACATGTGCTTTCAATAGTGCATTTTGCAAGAAAATGTAAAAACTTAAGCCACTTCCTGTATTACAGAGAAAGTCAGTCAGTCTCCATAACAAGGGTTTCTCTGTAAAGAGGGTGAAGTGAAATCGATTGTATGAACATATGTATTCAAAAATGCTCTCCTAGCTTATGGTCTAAACTGCTAAAACATATGTATGTATTATTGCTTTTGGACTTATGTAAACACAAAGATGCATAAACACTAATCTGAACAAAATTAAATGAAGAAAAAAAAAATGTGCATATACATGGGATCTATTATTCAGGATCATTGAGGGGTTTACCGAACAAGTCTTATTTTCAGTATTTATCAACATACTTTGATTCTGCAAAAATGTAAACTTTAAAGGTGAACTCCAAAAATATATCAAACTTTTTGAAAAGTAAACAATTTCAAGCAACGTTGCAGTATAGATCAATTAAAAATTATGCAGACTTCTCATGATTTTTTATGGTTTCTGACAGATCCCTAAGCCTAGCCCCCTGCTCTTCTGCTGATCCTTCTGACTACTTTGCTGAGCTGGCTGACGACTGTTACTTTGTATCAACAGCCAGCTGTCCTTATGCTGCATCATATTAGGGTAAGGGCTATAATGAAAAAACGCCTGCGGCATGGCACACGTGGCGATTCGTATTCCGAAGTCGCCCAAGGTTTCCTTCGGAGAACGAAGCGCGCGTGCCATGCCGCAGTCGATTTCGCATTGGAAGACAGGGGGAAGCCGTAAGGGAAGATTAGTCGCCCCAAAGAAGAGGCGATTAGTCGCCAGGCGACTAAATCTCCCCGAATCGCCAGGTGTGCCCTTACCCTTAGACTGTGTTTTAGTCCCTCCTTCCCTGCCAGAATTCAGAAAGACAAGAACTGTTAAACAGCTGGATTGCAGCATAGAAAATAGCATTTATTCATACTTTTAGAAGAAACAGGTAACTGGGATAGGTATATTAGGGGTTTCTGTGTTATGTGGGCCTCTTTCTCAAATTTTGGTTTGGGAGCCGGAGTTCCACTTTAAATAAACCCAATAAGGACTTTTTTGCCACCAGTATGGATTCATGCATTTGTTTTTTTTTCTCTCTTTCTAACAGAGATTCATGCTCACTCTACTCATGTGCTCAACCAGGATAATTTGCTTTTGACTTGATGGGGACCATTTCCATACCCCTCTTAGGATGGTAGTCATTCTACCCCTCCCTCACCATGTTCCATTTTGCAGTAATCAATTGTGGAACTTGAAGTGCCGCTGCTTGCCATGGCAGTTGCTGCTGAAAGCAAAGAGACTGCAATCCCAGAAAGCATTACTTTAACATGGAACAAGGGGTGTGTTTATTGGGGGAGAGGTGGTTAAATCACTCTAATAGCATAAAGGTGTGGTGAAATGGTCAGTAAGATGAAAGGCAGACTAAAATGGTGTCGCAATCAATAATGGCCATGTTATAAAAACATATATATATTTTTTGGAAGTTCAGATAATGTTTATGCAACCTTATATCATAGGACCAACTGAATAAGATTATGGGATATTTTTCCCTTTTAAATTTCTGAAATAAAAGTAAATACCACTTAGCGATTAAATAAATATATTTTATATTAACAAAATATATATATATATATATATATATATATATATATATATATATATATATATATATATATATCTGCTCTTTATAAAAAAAATAAATAACAAGAGATGCATTTTTTAAAGGCAGCAGATTGAAGCTCGTATTTTTCATCAGAAGTGTTCACATATGGTCCAAAACAACTAAATACTGGAAAATGTATAACAAAGCATAGAAACCAAATAAGGCAGGCATCTTCCTTTGTCTCCTAGAACTGTATTGCAATCCATTTGCAATGAAATATCCCAATAACGTCCAAATGCTGTCTTAGCGATCAAGGGCTCTGTCCACATGCTTACCTGGTCCTTGCAAAGATAAGCAGTACATGGTTATAATTATAAGAAAGCATAATTGTATGTTTAAATAATATAGATCTAATATGACGATTTACCAAAGTACTTAAAAGGTCCAAATGAAACCTAAGAAAGAAAAGCAATTTTGTCACATTTAGTTTAAACTTACAAACCAAATGCTGCCTCATGTTATGACAGTATAAAGTATGCTAAAAGCAGAACTGCTATTTTTATATTCTTTGGGTATTCAGCTGCTTTTAAACTTCTTGCAAACTTAGACTCTAAAATGTCAAAACTACACACACACAGATATATAATTTCACACATTAAATTGTCCTTATAAAGCCCCTCTTAAGCCAATTATGCTATAGTAAAGTAGAAATAATAATGATAAGCAGCATAACAGGCAAACATTAAATGCTTAGTCTAACACTTCAAAAATGAAGTCAATAGCATCTGCTGAAGAGAGAGAGAGATCTAGCAAAGTTTATACCACAATTTTTCTATCTTTATCAGTTGTGAACACATTTTCAAGTTCCAAGCTTAGCTTCCATGGAGGTGATTACCACACCTTCATATTGGGTGTGTGCTTTAAAGGTCCATTGCATTAACAACCATGAGAGAAATGCGCTTGAACCAAGCTAAATATCAGCTGAGTACTAAAATGGCAAAAATACAATACAAGCTGGTTATTGAGAAGCATGCACTACTCTGGTGTAATTTTTTTTTTTTAACACATGCCCATGTCTATGTTCACCCCATTACAAAAAAAAAAAAAATCACCTTAGTTTGCGTTTGGACCCAACAGTTCAGTGAACAATCATGAAGTCCAGAGTCTTATTTGGAAATAAGGACTTACAGTGTCTATGAGTCACTAGTCTCAAAGTTAGAAACATTCCAAGTTTAGCATTTTATAGGAATTTTACATGTTCAATTCATGATTTATACCAAAAGGCAAATAAAATCACTAGGTTCTCTCCTCCACAAAATGGTTGCCGACACATTGTGCCAGGCTTAAGACTTCTTTTCTCCCTGTATTTTCTTCAAACAGAACCACTTTTGCAAGTTTCTAAGTGTTCTAGAAATGGGAACAAAGGCGGATGTGGCCACATCTTCGGAATAGTCCGACGCTCTCAGGCCTCTGAAGCAAATGAGGGGAGGAAAATAAAAAGCTGAAATACAAGGTTCACCTGATAAGTTTTAAATTAAGCATTATAAGCTGGACAGTGTAAAAATGTGGCTTTTTGGCTCAAAAGAGTCTGAGTCTTGGTGTGCAAAACGAGTACTTGGCCATCCCACCATAGCATTCTCGCAGTGGGACTGTCAGGGAAGTCTTGACTGGGGAGTATTTGTTTTGTTTACCTATCAGGCGTAAATTTCCAGGCACTCAGTTCATTTTGGGCTTGTTCCAGTTTGTCTTTTGTCTGTTCCAGTTCCGCTTTCATTTTGATGAAAAACAAGTTGATGGCAGGGTCGACCATAGTTGCTCTCAGCTGGGCAACACTTGGCTGCTGTACTTGCTTGAGATGCTGTATCTGATTCTGCAGAGGTTACAATTGGAGACCGTTAAAACATGCCCTCAATGCTATGACAGGCAAGGTACTCTAAAACAATATTAAGAAAAAAATTGCTGAGAGAATATACACACCCAACCTCAACATAAGACCTTAAATGGACATCTTTTTTACACTAACTCCTATTTGTATTTCTAGATAGAGAAAGGAACTCTATATAATTAACTTAATTCCAGCTCCTTATCATATGCAATTTTAGGCATAATATGAATAGATTAGTACATTTCTCTCCCCTCAATGGATCTACAGAAGCAAATGAGAACTACTGTAAATAAAAGTTTATTCCAATAGGCATTTTGTAAAATGATTTGCATCAGTACAGTTGAACTGGGACATTATCCCAACAGGTTTTATCTTTTTAAACAATTTAAGATATTAAAAGTATAAGAGGCATTCAAGGCATCATTAGGCTATGATTAATCAAACAAAATGTCAACCTACAAGAAAAATCTTAATAAAAATTCAATCGCATAAACAAATTAAGTCTACAGTGTGATGGGTCAAGGCATTTGAGTAAGTCATAACAGAATAGTAGCCTTGTTATGTAGATTGTACAGAGATTGGCAACTTTCTAGTACATGTGTGTGGACATGTGATTTATAGTAAGGCTACTATAGTACTAATGAGGTAAAGTGGAGGAGGCTCTTACTATAGTTTATAAGAGGTGGTTAATACTACTATCAATTCAAGTTCTTACATTGCGCACAAAAGGCTTCAGGCATTTTAAAGATGTTAAGTAAACGCAAGTTTTAACACGCCTGGGAGGACCGCACCAGGTTTGCAATTCTATCTATGTAAAATATTGATATGAAATCGTCTTTACAATGGGGAATTTAATAGTTCTCTGGACACAACTTTAAACAAAAAATCTCCAACAGATTACATGGCTGGTATGTTTTTTGCAAAGGAAAAGGTTTGGCCCAGGGTCTGAGGTTAGCTCCCCCCCCCCCCCCCGAGACAAAGACACCCTGAGCACCTTACAAATGAGCGCAAATGCACTACAGGTGCAACACAAGAGCCAGAATATTTTTAATGTCTCAAGAGGAAAATTCTTGAAAATTAAAAAATGTATAAACTCCATCAGCAAACAGAAATAGTGGCCATAAAATAAAGCTTGATGACAGTTAACTGGGCTGTGTGTATCAAAGGCCAAAGCAGACAGTATGGTTAATGTCACAGCAGGTGCAGTCTCTGACTACATTTGGGCCTGGAAAATTCTACCATATAAATCGTCCTCACAAAAACTAATGTTGCTTCTGCTAAACTATGAGGTAAATTTCTGCTTTCTAATACATTCCCTCTAGATTTGGTAATGCATTTCCCCATGGACCTTGCACATTTCACTTATCTACAGAAAAAAAAAAAAACCTTTTTCAACATTAGTTAAATTATATTTATCCTAATTATATTTCTGAATGAAAGAGTAAAATATGAAAAGAAATGTCAGATTTTACTTCCAAATGTGTACCAGCACAATCAGAACAAATCATCAGGCCAAAGTAAAGCCACAGCTGTAGCTTGTTAAGCTTTTAGGGTAAGGGCACTCTGAGTGGATCATCCTTTCCTCAGTCTGTTTGTACTCGGTTTGAGAAAAGAGGATTTACTCTCATCTGCTCCCTCCTGTAGACCCATTGACAGGCAAGGAGCCACTTGTGTTGAGCTTCCGTGGATGTCGACACAGAAACATGAGAGCTTGCATTTTTGCATGCAAATGTACACAGTGTAGCCACACACATGCCAATGCTGTGCTTGTTTAAGCAGCCCTGTCACCCACACATAAAAAGCTGTATAATGAAATTAAACATTGAACCCAAATTCTTTTTTTCATTAAAACATCAATACGTGTGATAAAGCTGTTTAAATATGTGAGCTGTCAATCAAATATTACCTGCCCCACCTCTATGCCCAAGGCAATCTTGCTTTCACGTTCCATTCAGCACTTCCTAGATGTCACTGCGCTTCTCACAATCCCCTTCTCTCCTCATGTTCTATAAATTATGTAAGGCACTGCACATGGGCATTAAGTTCCCCATTCTGGTGCATACACAAGATTTTGTGGTGATGCACAACTTGCCTTAATAACAGTGTCCACAAAATGGCAGCTGCCTGCTTGCTGGAATAGTGTTATTGCAAGACTGAAGGAAACAAAATTCAAATAATATATATAGTGTATAAGGATTTAGAATTATTTCTTTGGATGATAGTTCCCCTTTAATGGGGCTACATGGAGGAGCAGATAATAGTGGATCCACTTTCCTCCTCCTGTGTGCAAAACGTATGCCAAGAAAACCAGATGATCCAGTGTGCCCTTCCCCATAAGTATATAAAAACGTATTATACAGCGTGCTTCACAGTGGACTACCAATTTCTTTTGATTGTGCTTGCAGGGAACAGAAGTAGAATGTTTCACTTTGATTTTTGTTATTTCTTGCACTAAATAGGGCAAAATATGAAACAAAATGACTAATTAAAACAGCAGGCAGAAAGCAAATTCAGCACTAATGCTGAAACGGGCTATATTGCACTTCTATTGTATTTGGTCTTACAAAAGAAAACCCCTTTCTCAAATTCTAATTTGACATAAAAAAAACGAATTTGCTAGTAGTAGGAGTCCTAATGTGGAAAACAGAGAAGCTGCATTTGGAATTAAAGGGATTCTGTCACGATTTTTATTTCTAATTTACATGGTTTACAATGCAAATACTTCACGCTATAATAAATTTCTTAAAAAAAAATACACTTGTTGGTTCAGTTAAGTTGTAATATTGGTGTGTAGGCTCCATCTCAGGTAATTTTTCCTGGTCATGTGCTTTCAGAAAGAGCCAGCACTTTAGGATGGAACTGCTTTCTGGCAGGCTGTTGTTTCTCCTACTCAATGTAACTGAATGTGTCGCAGTGGGACCTGGATTTTACTATTGAGTGCTGTTTTCAGATCTACCAGGCAGCTGTTATCTTGTGTTAGGGATCTGCTATCTGGTTACCAGGTGGATCGAGGGCCGCATCTTTTTAAGCCTAGCACATCGACAACTGCCCCATCACAGAAGCCTGACGGAGAGCCCCATATTCTGGCCCAATAAGCGGCCTACTTTGTCTGCAGCTTTTCTTGGGCCAATGTACGGCCACCTTCAGATTTTAAGCTACACTGGGACAGGGACAACCTTACTTGCAGCAATCATTAATTTCTGTAGGAGTCATCAGGAAAAAAGCTTGAAAATTTAAATTCAGCTCATGTGAAAATATAACAATTGCAGTGCTCAACAATTGAGTTTTTTTTTATCCCCAACATTTCAGATTCACCGCAGTTATACTGAGAAATTAAGAAAATTCATGAAAAATATTCATACAACAAAAAAAAAATGTATGCAGTGAACCAAATGGTTATGATGGAAGTGAAGACCTGGCCTAGTACTAACCGTGCATTCCTGCATCTCCTGTTCCTTTGTGGCCAGTCTCATCACCAATATATTTTCTCTTCGGGCAGATTCCTGCTGTTGCTGCTTCAGCTTCTCCTCAGACTCCCTCAGTCCAGTGACATCATTAGCTGAAATCATTAAAAATATAATCTTACAATGGAATAGCCTTTAGGTGTTGTAATGTAAAAGGGACTGTGCACCCTATGAATACATTTTATTATGATCTAGAAATAAGTATTAAATATATATTCTTTTTTGGTCTACACATGACCAATAAATAGCATTGTGTTGAAACTGTATTCTAACTCGCCTTTTAATTTAAAAAAGATTCGAACAGCGGGCCATCACTATGTTTGCTTGTCCTGTGATCAGGATAATTTATTTAACTTAGCATACTTAAATTAAAGGATGTCATTCTTTTCAATTGTTCCTTTTAAATTTGTTAAATTAATTGCCTTATACTCTGCCTCTTTTCAGCTTTCAAACAGGGGTCACTGACCATCCAAGGCAATAAAAATCTATTGGACTTGAGCCTAGAATTTTAAAGTTTCTTTTTATTACGACCCTCTCCTATTCACCTTCCTATTCAAAACACTGCCTGGTTGCTTAGTAAATTGGACCCCAGCAAACAGTTACACAAAATGAAAAGTTGGAAAGCGAATTGCAAACTGTCTACATCATGGTAAAAACCCATTTAAATATAGATATGAACTCTTCAGCTCCAGTTGCCATGCATCAGGCATTTGATAAGGAGAAGCTTATTAAACAGCAGACTTTTCCTCCTGCAGTTGCTACTAAGCAGCAGAAAACTGGAACATTAAAGAGCTTTCAGTTTCATTTTCTGCTCGGCTTAATTTAAAAAAATAGCACAAAGTTCTGTTTATTGAACTCATGTTGAACAAAATAAAGAATGCCCCATTTAAACATTCATCTGGTTGGTAGAAGTTTATTACTATTCATTGTACATTTTGCTTTTAAACCTTCTAGGTTAGCAGGCCCCAACAAAAATCAATAAAAAAATTACAATAATAACAACAGAGAAGCTGCACAGTCATTAAAAAGATAAATTGTCTTAAAAAGAGACAATAGTATGGCTAATAAGTAAAGAAAACATACAAAAAAGATAATTAAGACCAATTGTAAAGATGCTTTGACTTACTAATGTGTTCAATCTCAGGGGACAGAAGGATGCACTTCGAGTACAAACGTACATGATCTAAAAACCTCCACAATTAGGTGCGCTAAGTGAGCTGAACAACATTGTCTGTCTCTTCCATTAGCCAGAGAGCAGTTTGTTCATATTAAACCATTTGACTAATCCAATACCACACATCATATTACATATACTGTACTATTTTATTTGCAAGGAAAACATTTATCACTGCAAAAGCATTGCATTTTTTTTTTACTTTTCTCAAATAACAAGCTGCCAGGACACATTACCTGTCAGGGCACCACCTAAATTAAATGCATACTAAAGACCAAGCTGAACGTGACATTTAAACTTGGGATCCACCTAATTCTGGATTTTTCAGCAAGATGCATCTGAATCCAATCAGGACTTTAAATCGTGACAAGTTATGGCACAGACTTTTTTTCATGCATGTAATTTGGAGGGGAGGGGCTTGGGATATCATTAATGTGAACCATAATTTTTTTTTTTTAATAAAGTAAAAAAACATTATTTTTCACTTACAGTTAAGATCTGTGTATTTATTTTCCAGAGCTTGCACATAAGCTTCATATTGTTTCCACCTATAGTGAAGTGACAAAACAAAATCTATTTTAATCCTGTAGACATTATCTGGGAAATTAAATATGTTAGAAACAAGGTTAATAAACAATTGCACAGATTAAGATTACAATAGCATAAACTACTCAATTTAATTAGTTTGTTAGTAGAGGTTATGTTTCCTTGACTTGAAACAACAATTTAGGAACTGTAACTTGTTGAACCAACCACTGTGAATTAGCAGGGATATTTAGGACAAGATCTCTACATATTAAGTGACATTAATATTAAAGCCATATTAAATGCGCAGTTTTAATTTATAGTACAGTACTGAACAAACAAAAACTGGATAATTAGTTCAAAGGCTGTCGCTTAGAGACTCTTTATACAGAGCTTATTATCTCTCTTTAAATTAATAGTATTGCTTAAAGGAGAAGGAAAGTCTTCTTGTACTTGGGGTGCCAAATGTTAGGCACTTGCCCCGGTGCTCCTATCAGCACAAAAATGCACCGGCCCGGGAATCTTCCAGTGAGCATCATGAAGCGATCCTCTTCCTGCTTCTTTGCGTGGCTGCGCATGCACTGTAGCTATTTCATTCTCCTGCGGAAGAGGATCGCTCCGTGGTGCTCACTGGTATAACCCCGGGCCGGTGCAGTTTTCTGCTGAAAGGAGCACTGGCCTGGGGTTTCAGGTAAGTAAATACAATCACTTGGGGGTGCCTAACATTTGGCACCCCAAGTGCAAGAAGACTTTCCTTCTCCTTTAAATGGACAGGGTGAATTCATTAATTGGAGGGGATGACATCAAGGGTAGCTTCACTACAAAATTTGAATTTTTCTGGAAAACACCCCAACCAAGATTTATTATGCCCTGAAGCAACTTAAAGCCCATGTCAAAAAATACTCCAGGTAAAACCTGTTGAAATCATATAGAAGCCAATGGCAGAGGTCCCTATAACCATATTTTTTTTGCCTTCATGATTTTACGTTGGTTTTCGGTCGAAGACTCGATAAATTTTAGTTATTTAATGTTTTTTAGCCTATAAGCTTGATAAATTTGAGGTATTCAACTTTTTTCCCTGATTGCATTCAATAGTTTTTTTTACATTCGGATTTTTTCATAAATAAGCAAACATTTGAGTTGTAAGTTCATTTAAAGTAGATAAATAAGCCCCTAAGTGTAGCAGTGCTAGCAAATTTCATTGTTAAGTTTCTCAGACTGTGTAAAAACAGACCCTCGGCTGGCATTTACTCACTTGTATGTACCCGGAGGAACTGAGCCAGCCTCGGTGCAGACACACCGAGCAGATTTTGGCACTCAGGCCGACACAGTGCGCCTCTGGGTGGAGACACGGTGAATGCCAGTTTTTTTCAAAATGAATCAGTTAATAGTGCTGCTCCAGAAGAATTCTGCACTGAAATCCATTTCCGAAAAGAGCAAACAGATTTTTTTTGACTTGGGGCAGCTGGGAAATTGACAATATGTATAGCCCCATGTCAGATTTCAAAATTGAATATAAAAAAATCTGTTTGTGCTTTTGAGAAATGGATTTCAGTGCAGAATTCTGCTGGAGCAGCACTATTAACAGATGCGTTTTGGAAAAAAACATGTTTTCCCATGACAGGATCCCTTTAAGTTTGTCTTCACTATTCCTCTCTCAGCATCTGTTTCTCTTCATTCTGTCTTCATTTGGGAGTTGGGATGAATGATGAATGATTCAATATATCTTATAGGGGAGCTATTTTTGCCTAGATGTATTAGAGCTCACTATATTAAAATCACCAGATATCATGTCTCTCTACATGCAGAATTCGTGCAAAAGGCAGTTATTTTGTAAGATGATGTTTGTACTGGATTAAGTTATTTGAGTGAGCTCTAATACATCTGCTAGGCAAAAGGAGCCCCCGCTATAAGCTATACAGTTATGTCCATAAATATTTGGACAGAGACAACTTTTTTCTGATTTTGGTTCTGTACATTACCACAATGAATTTTAAATGAAACAACTCAGATGCAGTTGAACTGCAGACTTTCAGCTGTAATTTAGTGGGTTGAACAAAAAGAGTGCATAAAAAAATGTGCATACAATTTCTTCATTTCAGAGGCTCAAAAGTAAATGGACAAATTAAAAAACTGAAAATAAAATGTTAATTTCTTTGTTGAAACCCCTTTGCTGGCAATGACAGCCTGAAGTCTTGAACTCATTGACATAACCAGATTCTGGGTTTCCTCCTTTAATGCTCTGCCAGGCCTTTACTGCAGCGGCTTTCAGTTGCTGTTTGTGGGACTTTCTGTCCAAAGTTTAGTCTTCAACAAGTGAAATGAATGCTCAATTGGGTTCAGAACAGGTAACTGACTTCACCATTCAAGAATATTCCACTTCTTTGCTTTAATAAACTCCTGGGTTGCTTTGGGTCATTGTCCATCTGTATTATGAAACACTTCAATTTGACTGCATGTAGCTGGATTTGAGCAGAAAGTGTCTCTAAACACCTCAGAAATCATTCGGCTGCTTCTGTCCTGTGTCAGATCATGGATAAACACTAAGTGTCCCAGTGCCACTGGCAGCCATGCACGCCCAAGCCATCACACTGCCTCTGCCGTTTTACAGATGATGTGGTATGCTTTGGATCATGAGCTGTTCCACACCTTCTCCATACTTTTTTCTTGCCATCATTCTGGTAGAGGTTGATCTTGGTTTCATCAGTCCAAAGAATATTTTTCCAGAACTGTGCTGGCTTTTTTAGATGTTTTCTAGCAAAGTCCAATCTATCCTTTCTTTTCTTGAGGCTTATGAATGGCTTGCAACTTGCAGTGCACCCTCTGTATTTACTTTCATGCAGTCTTCTCTTTATGGTAGACTTGAATATCGATACGCCTACTTCCTGAAGAGTGTTTGGCTTGTTGTGAAGGGGTTTTTCTTCACCATGGAAATGATTCTGCGATCATCCACCACTGTTCTCTTCAGTGGACGTCCAGGTCTTTTTGCGTTGCTGAGTTCACCAGTGCGTTCTTTCTTTCTCAGGATGTATCAAACGGTAGATTTTGCCACTACAATATTGTAGCAAATTCTCGGATGGGTTTTTTCTGTTTTTGCAGCTTAAGGATGGCTTGTTTCACCTGCATGGAGAGCTCCTTTGACCACATGTTCTTCCACATACAAGCACCCCCCCTTCAAATCAACTCCATGGCTTTTATCTGCTTCATTGATAATGACATAACGAAGGAATTGCCCACATCTGCTCATGAAATAGCCTTTGAGTCAATTGCCCAATTACTTTTGAGCCACTGAAATGAAGTGATTGTGTTAAAAAAAGGCTTTTTAGTTCCTCACATTTTATGCAAACTTTTTGTTCTACCCACTGAATAAAAGCTGAAAGTCAGCAGTTCAACGGCATCTGAGTTGTTTCATTTAAAATTCATTGTGGCAATGCACAGAACCAAAAGTAGAAAAAAAAGTTTTATTTATGGACCTAACTGTATTGGATCATTCATCTGACACCTCCTGAATGAAAACAGAATGAAGAAAAACAGATGCTGAGAGAGGAATAGTGAAGACAAACTTGATTATTTCAGAAACGGTACAGAATTTTTAATTGATTGTATTTAGAAGCCAATACAACATTTTCATGTTCACTATAGTTCCCCTTTAAGCATGTCATTCACCATCAACAACCCTGTATAGCAAGAAAATAAGATGCTTTCCAGCACACTTGTCCCCTCTTGCATCAATACTTTACCTTTGCAATAGATCTTCTCTGGGTAAGACCTTAAAGTCAGATTCGTTGAGACGAACCTAAAAAATAATATTTTTTTTTAGTTCAAGATTTGAAATAACGTGGATGGAATTTAAAGTGGACCTGTCACCCAGACACAAAAATCTGTATAATAAAAGTCCTTTTCAAACTAAACATGAAATCCAATTTCTATTTTTTATTAAAGCATTCATAGCTATTGTAAGGTCATTTAAAAATCTCAGCTGCCAATCAAATATTGTCTGCCCCTCCTCTATGCCCGTGCATAGAGGTGGGGCAGACAATTACTTTCACTTTCCATTCAGCACTTCTTAGATGTCACTGCTCCCCACACATTCCCCCAGTTCTCTTTACCATATAACTGTGTAACCAGGGCATGGGGATGGACATCGGATCCCCCATTCTGGTGCACAAACAAGATTCTGAGATGATGCAAGGCTTGTCTTAACAGTGTGGACAAAATGGCTGCTGCCTGCTTGCTATAATTTTGAAATCCCAGACTGAATAATTTATATTGTGTAATTAAAGTTCACTTTCCTTGACTAATGTGATAAACAAATTTTGGGTGACGGGTCCCCTTTAAAATAGGAAAGAGAAAATGTTATGGTTTTACCTTTTTTGGGAGAGGTTCTTCGTTGGTCATGGTGACCTGAATAAGAAAAAAAATATTAGACGATCAGATATTGGTCGGAAAACAAAGTTGTGTATCTCAATAATGGGGGCAGAAAGAATGGGAATATAATGAATACAGAACATTTCTGCTGTTTCAATCTGCACAACTGTAACTACAGGAAGACGTCTATACCATGAATGACCGTAGTGTTTTCCTTCCTTTTGGCCCACAGGCAATCATATTTCTGGTCTGTTCATGTATTTTCAACTTAAAACAGTGATTCCTATTTAAATTAACTTTTAGTATGTTATAGAATGTCCTATTCCTAGCAACTTTGCAATTGGTTTTCATTTTATTTATAGTTTTTAAATTATGCGCATTCCTCTTCTGTCTCTTTCCAGCTTTCTCTGACCCTGGCTGCCAAAAAAAACTATTTTACAGTTATTTTTACTTTGTATTACTGATCTTTCTGTTCCATTCCTCTAATATTCATATCCCAGTTTCTCATTCAAAACACTCCCTGGTTGCTAGAGTAAGACCCTAGCAACCAGATAGATGCTGAAATACTAGACTGGAGAGCAAGTGAACAAAAAGATAAATAACTGAAAACCACAAAAAATAAAGACTAATTGTAATTTGTCTCAGAATATCATACTAAAAGTTAATTCAAATGTAAAGAGACCCTTTAAGCCCAAGTGTTTACTGCCCCACTGAACACAGACTAAACATGAGAACAGCACACACATTTTGAGCAAATACAATACCATCCTGATTTTCTATTTAGGAGAAAATAGTAAAATACAAAACTTGTTATGATAATGAAGTGATGAGCTGGTGATAACAAAAACACACAAATGTTATTACAGTATTGGGCATTAACAATTAAATCAGTATTACCCAAACATGTTATATTAATTGGTTTACGTGCACAGTCATAATAAAGACAAGATATCCCTGCTACACTTTTTTTTATCAATGCAGAAGCTTGTTCATTTGGATGGATCTAATCTTTGGAGATGCACGATTTTGATCTCCACTTGCACCATACATGAAAAAACAGCTCTATAGCATACCTATGAAAGGCATAATCACCAGGAAATAGGCAACACAAGAAAAAAAAAACTAGCTTTATTAGTTCAGTTGAAAAATATACAGATTAGAATAAAAACTTTGTTTCAGAAGGCCAATGGGCAGAGGGGGTCTGCAGAAACAGACAAAGATGCTCTCGTAACCATGGGTTAGCAAAGACTGAATTACATGCCCAGAATTGGTCAGGCCAGTTAGCTGATCAGCCACACTGCCAGAAAAATTGAATGCCAGATCAGGATTGGTTTGACAATTGTACCTCCAAAAGTAAATGAAGTGGAGCTGAATCTCCTCTGGATTTGTGAACATGCTGGCCGTCTGCCCAAACAAATAAAAAAAAAGAAAAGGTGGCCAGGCATGTCATGCACTCATATGGTACAGGTATAGGATTCCTTATCCAGAAAGCTCTGGAATGGATGTCTCCCATAGACTCCATTTTATCCAAATAATCCAAATTTTAAAAAATGATTTCCTTTTTCTCTGTAATAATAAAACAGTAGCTTTTACTTGACCCAAACTAAGATATAATTAATCCTTATTGGAAGCAAAACCAGCCTATTGGGTTTATTTAATATTTAAATTAATTTCTAGTAGACTTAAGGCATGAAGACCCAAATTACGGAAAGATCCATTATCTGCAAAACCCCAGGTCCCGAGCATTCTGGATAACAGGTCCCATACCTGTACCATACAAACGGAATGGAAGATACCGAAATGGCCATACTCCATTATTTCTTTTAGTTCAGGATGACAGCCAAAATCATTTCAACTGCAAGCAGAAAAAGAAGCTTATATGTGCATGCATGTCAAGTTCTGTTCCCTGTTACAGCTCCATCTAGTGGACTGGTTTGATTCAGTAGTATTGACTATCATATGGACCCCCAACACCTCAAATCATAGGACATGTCAGGCCCTCGAACTACAAAGTGACAAAACCAGTCACAAGTACTGTTTGGCACAAACTGTCTCTGGATCGTGTGACTTTTATAGGTCAAATGATTTCAAAACCCACTGAGAAAGAGGAGAAACGTTCTTACCCACGTTACAGCCCGTAATTAGATTCAGGTTTTTTTTTTTAATAATGCAGTGGTCATAGATCTGCAGGATGATATTTAGGCAATAAAACATAGCATATATATATATATATATATATATATATATATATATACACACACACACACACACACACACACACACACACAAACAAACAGCATACAAAACCGCACCAGCAGGACTTCATACAAAATAAACAAAAAAGAAAAATATATATACACACGTGCAAACATACACAATTTCTGCAAAATGTTTAAAATCCTAGATTACAGCAAACTGGCTTCTAAAGCCACAGACTGGTGTCTGAAAACACCAAGTCCTGTACTGATCTTCAATTTTTAATACATTTCATTGGTAGCAGGGCAATGAAAGAGTTGTGGCTTAAAGTGGTTGTTCACCTTCAAACAACTAGTTGGTTTCAGATAGATCACCAGAAATAACGACTTTTTCCAATGACTTTCTATTTTCCAATGACTTTCTATTTTCTATGTGTGACGGTTTTTCTAATATTGAAGTGTAAATTGTCATTTCTCTCCTTCTGAAGCAGCTCTGGGAGGGGGGTGGCCGATCCTGTAAACTATTCTAAATGGATACATTTAGTTGATACATTTCTTATCTTTGTCCCTGATGAGCAGAATCTCTGGGTTTCATTACAGGCAGCTGTTAGACTTGATACAATTGTTGCTAATACTCCAGAGATGCTGCTGAGAAATGGATCAACTCAATGTTGTAAAATTGTAACAGTTCAGAGTCTGCCCCTGAATTAGTGAGCTGCCAGACTGAAACACCAGAGACACAAACATTCAACTTTACACTTAGATTTTGGAAAAAACTTAAAAAATAAATAATGGAAAGTATTTGAAAAAAGTCTTTATTTCTGGGGAACAATCTAGGAACAACTGAATTGAAAAAAGTGTTTGGAAGGTGAACAACCCCTTTAAGCAGGAGATATGGATCAAGTGAAATGTTGTTTTTTTCAAATTGCTAATTTACACTTTTTGACTTCAGTTTTTTTAAGGCAGCCATCGTGTGCAAATGTGACACAATGCTTTCATATTAAGTAAACTGCATACAAGCAAGATTACCTGTATGACAAAATAAGCCTTTAATGAGGCACTCCATATAGGGTTCTTTATTCTTTATTGATTTATACATTGGGCTCTGTGTATAAGGACACCAAGAAAGGTTATTTGTGACACTTTCAGTACAAAAATGGGGAGAGGGCTAACCTGACTGATCTGCTTTGCAGGGTTTTGTGATAGCTTTCTCTAAACCTTTATCACTTCTCTATAAGAAAACGGAAAGAATATTTACAAATCAAATAACCACAAAACCTTTCCAGTTTCATTAGATGTAAGTGAGAAACACCAATACGATTATGCATTAACCATCTAAAATGAACGTTAAATATACTGTGGCAAATAGCTGGAAATGCACAAGGAGGAAAAAAAACCCACACACATACAGGGCAATAACTAGGAATTGACAAGGAAAACACCTGGCTTATTAAATTCCTAAATGGAAGTGACCAAGCCTAAATAACTAGTGGGCCGACATGGGTGGCTGTCTGACACTATCTACACAACATGCAGTAATAGTTTAAAAATAGAATAAAAAAAAAAACAACGATCAGTAAACAAAATTGCACAAAGTATTTTCTCCCTTGGAGTCATCAAACCACAGCAACAAAACACCCGATCAAACCACAGCAACAAAACACAGACTCAATTTTATCCAAATAATCCAATTTTTAAAAAGGATTTCCTTGTTCTCTAGAATAATAAAACATGAATTTGTTCTTGATCCCAACTAAGATATAATTAATCCTTATTGGAAGTAAAACCAGCCTATTGGGTTTAATGGTTAAAAGATTTGCTAGTAGACAAAGGCTCAGTAACATCAAAAAAAAAAAATATATAAAAAAAAAAACACCAAGACAAATTAAACTTTAAAATCACAAAGCCTTTATTAAGAAATAACTAACCGAAACTCTGCTTCCGCTCCACTTCAGAAAAGGCCACACGGCGATGATCCATAGATTTCTCCTCCTGGGCTCTCCCCTATAAGGAGGGCAGGGAAGAGAAATCGAGCGCCACACAATGGATCGACCGATCGCTTTCTGAAGCGGAGTTTCGGTAAGTTATTTCTTAATAAAGACTGCGATTTTAAAGTTTAATTTCTCTTGGTAATTTTTTTCGATGTATACCAACTTATTTTTAATTTTTCTGATGTTACTGACCCTTTAAGGTATGAAGATCCAAATTACGAGTAGTTCCATTATCTGGAAAAACCTCAGGCACCAAGCATTTTGGATAACAGGTCCCATACCTGTATAACGAAAAGGGAAATGTATGGGCTCACCAGAAGCATCTATATACTAAAAACATGGAGGCTCCCCTTTTTATACATGACAAAAGCAAAATTAACATCAAATACCTCTAACGTAGTCCCTTGCAGTGTTTTAATTTGAGTCTGAGAAAACATTGAATCTGCCTCATGTGCTATTGCCCTCAAGAAGTACTTTACTTGGTACCCCAGGGCTTTCCTGGTTCTCCAGTGAGTATAACTATAACTACTTTCCACAATTACATCGTTAGTCAGAAAATAATTCTCTATGGGCGATGCATCAGTTGTTTGACAGTAGAGATGCACCGAATCCAATATTTTGGATTTGGCCGAACCCCCAAATCCTTCTTGAAAGATTCGGCCGAATACCGAACCGAATCCAAACCCTAATTTGCATATACAAATCATGGGTGGAAAGGGGAAAACATTTATACTTTCTTGTTTTGTGACCAAAAAAAAACCAAGCGATTCCGCTCCCCACCCATAATTTGCATATGCAAATTAGGTTTCGGTTCGGCCTGGCAGAAGGATTCGGCCGAATCCTGCTTAAAAAGGCTGAATCCTGGCCAATCCCAAACCGAATCCTTAGCATAATACACTGCCAGGGAGAGATACTTTGATACTACCATTCCTTCTCTACTCAACCATGAAGATTAATCACCAATCATCTTAGAATACAAGCCCATGTGCAGGGCCGGCCTTAGGCCTATTGGACCAATTGGGCCCAATAGGGCCCCGCACCTCTGGGGGGCCCCGCACCTCTGGGGGGCCCCGCACCACAGGGCAGCACAGATAATATTTCCCTCAGCACATGATGCTGCCTGGCCTGCCCCCAACTTTGAGAGTCCGGCCCATCCCCAAATCCATAGGTCTAGCCTGCCCCCAACTCTCATAGGCCCAGCTTTCCTCCAACCTTGATAGGTCTTGCCTGCCCCCAATCCAACCAAGCCTGCTCCCAAGCTGAATCAGCCCAGCCCCAAACTAATTGGCCCACTCCACTCTCCTATTTCCTCCCTCTCTCTCTTACCCTGTGTGCCCCTATTATGTGCCCCTATTTCATCCCTCTCACTCTCTTACCTTGTCTGCCCCTTTCCTTTCTATTTTATGCCTATATGCCCTTATTTTCCTAAATACTTGGTGTGTCAGTAGCCAGCAACACTTTGTCTAGGGGCCCCGCCAACATGGTCCCAATTGGGCCCCACATTTGATAGGACCAGCCCTGCCCATGTGACTAGTGAAAACCAGAGACAGGACTAGAGAAAGCAGTAGAAACTGGGTACTTGAGCCAATAAACACTACTATGCATCAACTGAAAGCCACGGTTTTGCAATTGGCACACGGGTGTGACATTAGTACAGCACCTTGCTGGAAAGAACCACTAAAGTTACAATAGAAAACAGGTAAAAAGGCTTCCTCTTCCGACTCTTTCCAGCTTTCAAATGGGGACCCCATCTAAAAACACAAATGCTCTGTAAAGCTAAACATGTATTGTTAATGCTAATTTGTATTATCTTTTTCTATTCAGGCATTCTCCTATTCACACTCCAGTCTCTTATTCAAATCAATGCATGGTTGCTAGGGTAATTTGGACCCTACCAACTTGCTGAAATTGTAAACTGGAGAGTCACTGAATAAAAAGCGAAAGAACAAAATTTATAAAAGATGAAACCCAATTGCAAATAGGCTCAGAACGTCACTCTCTACACCAAAAAGATGAAAACCAATTGCAAATAGGCTCAGAATGTCACTCTCTACACCATACTAAGTTAAAGAAGAATGAAAGGTAACAACTAACCACTTCCCGCTGTAACAGTTCACACACTGATGTAGCCGATCGCTAAGTTTTTAGCCTACGATCTAAGTAAATAATTTGTTTTGGTTGATCAAAATAACAACCTTGGTCTCGGAATGCCGCCGCCATCTTTGTTAGGTAAACGCTACTTCCCGTGCCTACATTCTACCTGTGAACATGCGCGAATGATCCCTCCCTTTGACCTGAGCTAACTATAAGCGTGCCATCGTAGCGAGGATGATCGATTTCTTATTTACGCATGCGCACTGAGGCTCAAGGCTGCCTTTCTATTCAGCAATACTTTTAGTTCACCTTTCGTTCTGCTTTAAAGGGCAGAGACACAAGCTGCTATTTCGGGAGATTAGTCGCCCATCTTCTACGGGCGACTAATCTCCACAAACTGCCTTCCCGTCGGCTAGAATGTAAATCGCCGGTGGGATGGCACAAGGACTGCTTCGTTTTCCTAAGTTGCCTCTCGAGGAAACTTCTGGCGACTTCGGAAAGCGAGTGCCACCCCGCCGGTGATTTACATTCTAGCTAGCGGTCAAGGCAGTTCAGGGAGATGCAGTGATTTGTCTCTGGGCGACTAAACTCCCAAAATAGCAGCATGTGTCTCTGGATAAAGGGTTGTTCACTATTAAATGAAGTATTTATAAAGCAAGAGATAATGTAGTATCACTATTCAGACATTTTGATAAGACATACGTTCTTGTTGATTTTCCCCAAGAATATTCCTTCTTTCCAGAAAGCAGCAGAGCCTGAAAGAATAGCAACTCATAAGCACGATACCCACCAATACAGCACAGGGTATTCAGCAATCTGTAAACATGGGGCAGTATTAGGCCATGTAAATGGCTGCAGGAGAGTGTAGGTTACAAATAGTGCAGTGTCAGGTGGTGGTGCTAAAGGGAAGGCAGCCCTTGTAAGGGTTAATGCTCTCTGGGAAGCACAGTTGTGCCACTGACACATATCGTAGTTTCACTTCCATACCAATGTAACAGTGCAGTAGTGCACACCAGCAGACACGTGACTGCTTACATACATTGCACAGAATAGAGCAATAATTGCAATTAGCACCAGCACGACCTTTGGGAAAGCGTTAGGGTAACAATTGAGTTCGTTTCAGTTTACATGAAGGATGTCCAGCCAGCAACATGTTCAACTGCAGCTCCCACCATCCCGGCTAACACCAGCGGGGGCTGCAGTGAAATATCTCCTTGTCACGTACCTCACTCATGGGATTGGAGCTGCTAATTTCCTGCGATATCCTCTTCTTTAACTACAGCCCTGATTCTAAGGTCAGTGACGAGTAGGCCGCAACCTCCCGAGTTCCGCCATTTTTGGATAGAAGTTAGAACAGATACAGACAAGGCTGGCACCCACCACAGGCACAGTCACCGAGAATCCCCAAACCAACCCACGGTCACAGCCTAATGCCTCGCAACTCAAACCCACCGTGTCCTCCTCTCCGCTCCTGCCTCCCGCCTTATGCGGTGACTGGTGAGTGAGCTGCGCAGCCCGGGCGGCTCCTGTTACTCGCAATTCCACGGCGCTCACAGAACGAGTTGTCTTGGCACTGGCGAGGAATAATATGGCTTGTGCGACGAAAAATCGCTACAGGCTATTGCTTATCTTGGGTCGGTCTCTTTAGCTGTTAGGTTGTTTCCTTCCTTCTCTAGATGCCTCCGACACAAAATGGCGGCAGCGGAGGAAACGAGGCGGGAGTCATTTTACAGTCACACCTCCTGTCCTGCGAGAGATACGCATTCACTTGACTGACCGAACTGGGTATCGAAATTGCTATTGGAAAAATGCTTTTAAACACAAAAATTGTGTAATAGTGAAAACGCTGTCTTGGTTTCACGTCGAGATGTGTATTGTACAATATTCTGGCTGTGAAGTGGCCATGGGAACTGTAGGAATGGAAAACGTGTAAAGTGCTGAAGGACAAAATGTGCCACACAGAGTCTGTCATGAAATGCTGGGGAACTCTCACTGTGACTGTCATGAAATGCAGGTGCCACAGTGTGTCATCATGGGAATGCGGAGTGCCACAATATGTAATCAAATGGTGGGGCAACTGTATCTGTTTTAAAATGCTAGTGCACTTTATGCATCTGATGCTGCTATTCCAACCATAGGAAAAAGGGAATGCTTTTGAGAAATTCGGTGGGGTGGTCACAACGTGGATGTGACATGCACACCGTTAGAAATCACGGGCCCGTACAACAACATTTTCGGGGGCCCCCTGGGCCTAGGGTTGCCGCCTTTTCTGGAAAAGAATACTGGCCTTATATGTTTATCTTTTTTCCCTATTAATAACATTAGAATCATCCATCTTTTTTTACCGGCCAGGTGGCAACCCTACCCAAAAAAAAAACTTTGGCACCAGGGTCCCCCAATAAAAGTTTTTTTTTTTCTGGCACCAATGCTTTTTTTTTTTAAAAAAAAAAAAGCATTGGTGCCAGGGCCCCCCTTAGAAGTAAAAAACAATTTGGGGCCCCAAAGAACACTAAAAAAAAACATTGGCGCCAGGGCCCCCCTTACAAGTTAAAAAAAATTGGGGCCCAAAGAATATTTTGTAAAAAAAACATTGGTGGCATGGGATTGGGGCTATAGAGTATTAAAATAATAAATTAGTGGCCAGGGGATTAAAAAAAAATAATAAAAAACACACATTGGTGTTCAGAGGAATTGAACTTTTGGCTTCAGGACTTCAACTTTGCCTCCTTCCACATTTCGGATGTACGGGACTTCGGAAGGAGGCGGCATGGCTTTGGCACTGTCAAGGGGGGGGCCTTTCGAAAAGTTCAGCACTGCCAGGCCCCCCTTCAGGCCCTGGCCCAGTACACTTGTACTCCCTGTGCCCCCCTAATGGGGGCCCTGGACATGCAGCAGACTTTCACTATCCGTCTTTACAATTTTCAAATGTTGGAAGATATGATTTAACCTCTCCTTTAATGGCATAAGGGAGGTGCCAGATTTTCATGACAGGCATTTTCGTGACAGTGTGGTGCAGACTAAGGCCCCCAATCACATTTTACTTCAATGGGTCCCCAGCAGCTATATGCCCCCAAAACTGTCACAAACCTTACACTCATTAAAATCCTGCCTACTAAATCAAAGCTGCAAGTTGTGAGATATCCGCTCCTGGACTGTCAGAGAGATGAGACCAAATAATTACCTGTTCTCCATTGTGTTAAATAAAATAATTTTTTCTGAGTGAGCTATATTTTCTATTTGAGTCTGGTAAAATGCTTTCAATCTCCTCTTTTATTCACGCTTAGCCATTCACAATCTGCCCTCAGCCCTCTCCTCTTTCTTCCCTTAGCCTTTCTCAGTCTGCCCTCAGCTTTTTCATCCATCTTTCTTGAGCCCTCCCCAATCTGCCCTCAGCCCTCCATGGGCGACCCTGAGGGAGAAGGCACTTACCCCACCACACGATCATCAGTGTCAGACTGGGACACCAGGGACCCACCCAAAAACCTTAGACCAGGGGCCCACTCGGAACGGAAGAAAGCGCATCGCAGAGGAGCACCAAAAAAAAAAGCGGCCGTGTGTAAGAGCCCTTAATAGCTGAACCATTAAAAAAAAAAAAAATTGGCTTTTCTAGTGTGAGAGCACGATTGCATTCTCAACACTAGTGATGCCCCCCACCCGGCGCAGGAAAGGTAAGCACTGGGGGGAGGCTTCTACCTCAAAATTGCCCCTAGGCACATCTTCCCTAAACCCCACAAGATCCACCACAATCTATTCTCAGCCCCTTCTTTTGCCTTCCTCAGTTTGCTTCTTTATTCTCTTTTAGTTCTCTTTTCCATTAACCCTTAGCCCTCCCTGTTCTCCCCTCAGCCCTCCATGAATCATCACAGCCTCCTTCAATCTCAGCTCCCTCTTCCGATAGCCCTCCACAATACACCCTCAGCCCTTTTAATTTTAAGTAACAGAGCATCAAAAACAGCTAAAGTCAAAACTTTACGGCCCTGCCCGGTCTCCACCGGCAGAAAAGGTGGCAACATTCACCTACGATCTGGGAAAGCAGAATGACACAGGAAAAGTGGAACTGTTCCAGATTTGAGAAAGGTTTAACCCCCTTCAGAACCACTGTGACTTATTCAAAAAGGCAGACCTGCAAAAATGCCCACTATGATGCCACTTTTCTGCTCTAATTCTGTATCTTATTCAGTAACTAATGCTTTAAAGGGTTAAAATACTTTGGACCAATATATATGTGCATACCTCCCAACTGTCCCATTTTTAGAGGGACTGTCCCTCTTTTGACAGCTCAACCCGCAGTAACTCATTTGTACTGGAAAGTCCTGTTTTTCTCTGAATAGCCAGAAAAAGAAACAAAGTTTCTAACTTAATTTGCTTTTGGCCCAGAGCCAAAAGTCGGCCAGATGTCGATCGGCAGGGCTAAAAATCCCATCGGATTGTGGACCGCATCTGTTTGTTGATGCAGTCCTATGATCAGACCACCCATGTACCTGTTGTTATGATTGTTGGGTCCTAGGGCCCACGATTGGATCAGCCTGATATTGCCCATCTTAGGGTGTGATATTAGGGAGAGATCCACTCATTATGTCGCCAAATGAGTGGATCTCTCTATGTACAGCCACCTTTAGTTACTGAATAAGAAAGAGATGCCATTTTGGTGCCACTTTTCATGCCTAGAACCGTTACGGGGCAGGCTGGAATGAGCTGTTGTTTATGTAGAGCAATCCTGTCTATAAATGTATACTTTTAAATCCATAGCCCAAGGTCGTTTAATTATTTAAAATATCAGTTACGTATACACTGACTGAATAAGAAACCAACTTCAGTGCTGTCCCGAGTGGGGAAGCAGCCAGGCTGTAGCTGTGCTGATGAAGGAGGAGGGAAGGGGTGAGCTGGTCTCATGAAAAACCATAAAATGGGGTTTTAGCGTATACACCAGGGGTGTCCAAACTGCGGCCCGAGGGCCACATGCGGCCCAGGATGCATATGAATGCGGCCCAGTTTGAAACGCTTGGTTCCCGAGGAAATAGGAGGAGGGGGGGTTCTGCCCATTGCCCAGTTAGTAATAATAATATAATAATAAGTCTATTTAATATCCAGGTGTCCCATATTCCAGTGTATAGCTCCATCTGGTTATCCAACTGGCATTTTAGTTCTTTTCTGTATATTTCCTTTACTTTTACAAATCAAATGTGTTTTTGTGTATGTCATGTGTGGCCCCAGACAATTTAATCTTTTTCCAATGTGGCCCGGCGAGCCAAAAGTTTGGACACCCCTGGTATACACAATCGCTCCCTTTCTTATAACGAAAAGACCTGAGAATAAAATGAGAAGAGGTAGGAGGGAACTAATTATGGCCCGGAACTAGATCAGCAGCAACAGGGGGAGGAGCAGAAGGTGCAAGGGCAGAGAGTTTCACATACAGAGCTGACAGGCTGCAGCTCACAACTTTGCCTTGTAGGACTTGCAATTGATCCCAGACATGCTGTGCAGGCTCAGTGTTTGTGGCAGGTGAGCAAAGCATTCCCAATAAAGGTGCTGCCGCAGCCTCTGGGCTTACTGGGACAGCACCATGTGGTATTCAGTCCAACTATGCTGTTTTGTCAAGTGCAGCACCTTGTTTGTAGCTGACAGGTTAAATAGAAAAGCCAACTGCATGTGATCTAGATACTATTTGTGCAGTTTATATGCTGTATAGAGACTATCAATTTAATGTTGTTGCTGTAATTGCAGAAACCCATCTTTTTCTTAGAGGGCTGTTTCATTTTTGTGTGCATGGCAAGGAGTTGGACTCTTACCCAGCAGATAACTTATCACTCTGTCCTAGTGTTTCATTCCAAGTCAGGGTTTTACCTCAAGGAGAGTGTGAAATAACACCACAAAATTGTCTAGTGGGTGAGACTTGATGTCGGTTTTTAGCGACTTAAACACCTTCTCCCATAGACTCCATTTTAATCAAATAATTCATTTTTCATTTTTTTTCTGTAATAATAAAACAGAAGCGTCGGACTGGGAGGTGGGGGTTCTGGGCCCACCAGGCTGTCACATCAGCGGCCCCCTGACCCAGCTGAAAATCCCCCTCTGTTCCACTTACACCCCCTGCCAGCACATACTTTTTTCTTGTGCATCATTTCATGCGACCCAGTTTGGGGGAGGTCACGAATGAATGCAGGAGCTGCCGGCTGGGGAGCGGGTCTGGCCAAGTTCGACCCTGTAAAACAGTACCTTGTACTTAATCAACACTAAGATATAAGTCATCCTTACTGGAGGTATAACAATCCAATTTTTTTAATGATTCATATATATTGCTCATTAGTGTTTTTGCAAAAAATATCCTAGCAGAAAGCCACAAAACTTGCAGCTCACCAAATGTAATACTGACATTGGTTCTCAGACAAAGACAAATTAAGCACATAAACTCGGACGGCAGCATAAAATTAAGTACAAACAGATTTGTAAGAATGGGCTGCATTTCTAGAACACAGAAGCACTGTACGGAATAGCCCTTAAAGGGCACCTGTTGGGTAAAAATGTTATCCCCAACCAGAGGTGCAGGCTAATAGAGCCTGCATTCCGGTTGTGGAATAACTGTAGTAGTTCCACATTAGTATTTCCAGTTTCTTTTTTTAAAGGAGAAGGAAAGCTACTGAGGCATTTTATTGCCAATAGATTAGCTGCAATAGTGCAAGCTAGAATGCTATATTTATTCTGTAGAATGTTTTACCATACCTGAGTAAAAAGCTCTAGAAACTCTCTGTTTGTTTAGGATAGGAGCTGCAGTATTAACATGGTGTGACATCACTTCCTGCCTGAGTCTCTCCTTGCTCTGGGCTCAGATTACAGTAGAAAAGGGAGGGGGTGTGGAAGAGGAGCAAACTGAGCATGCTCTTGCCCAGGGCAATGAGGTTTAAGCTGAAGGCAGGAAGTCAGATACAGAAGCCCATGTGTACACAATAGAAGGAAAGAAATGCAGTGTTTCTTTTGACAGGGGACTCAGAGCAGCATTACTTTGGGGGTTTACTGGTATATTTAGATGGACCTTTCTGATATGGCTTACTTAGTTTTAACCTTTCCTTCTCCTTTAAATGCCCCTTGCCAGCACTAGGCTACCTGCACCCGGAGGGAGCTCCCAGTGCAAGCAGCCATGTCTGGTCACTGGCATGCGCATAATGAAAAACTGCCCCGAAATGCTCATTATGTGAGTGACGTCACATGCAAGTTATGCGCATGCGTGTGACACAACATGGCTGCTCCCTCCCGGTGCGGGTAGCCAATTGCTGGCAGGGGGTATTTTTTTTAAATGCTTGCATTGGTTTCTAGAATATTACCAGTTTTAGGCTGCAAAAGGATATTATGAGTATAGTATAGTATTACAGGTATGAGATCCGGAAACACATTATCCAGAAAGCTCCGAATTACAGAATATCCATCTCCCATAGACTCCAATTTATCAAAATAATCCAAATTTTTAAAAATGATTCCCTTTTTCTCTGCAGTAATTAAAACAGTAGTTTGTCCGTGATCTCAACTTAGATATAATTAATCCTTATTGGAAGCAAATCCAGTCTATTAGTTGTATTCAATGTTTAAACGATTTCAAGAAACAAAAACCAACTGCAAATTGTGTTAGAATATCACTCTTAAAGGAGAACTAAACCCTAAAAATGAATATGACTAAAAATGCCATATTGTATATACTGAACTTATTGCACCAGCCTAAAGTTTCAACTTCTCAATAGCAGCAATGATCCAGGACTTCAACCTTGTCACAGGGGGTCACCATCTGGGTGTGCTCTGAGTAGCTGTTTCAGAAGCTAAGTTTAGGGGTTGTCGCAAATTATCAAGCAGAAAATGTTTTGTCTGTAATATAAGCTGATGCTACAGGGCTGATTATTAAATTCTGATGCTAATTGCACTGGTTTCTGTGCTGCCATGTAGTAATTATATGTATTAATTACGAATCAGCCTTATATTGTCTATTTCTATGTGTACTGTATATTGTGAGTGGGTCCCTAAACTCAGTTAGTGACAGCAGAACAGAGCATGTGCAGTGAATCAGCAGAAAAGAAGATGGGGAGCTACTGGGGCATCTTTGGAGACACAGACCTGCTAAAGGGCTGTGGTTGCCCTGGGCTGGTACAGAAGCCCAAACAATTATGTATCTCTAGCCTTCCTCTTTAGTTAAGCTTTAGTTCTCCTTTAACATCATACTAAAATTTAATTTAAAGGGATTGTTCACCTTCCAAACACTTTTGTCAGTTCAGTTGTTTTCAGATTATTCCCCAGAAATAAAGTATTTTTTTCAATTACTTTCCATTATTTATTTTGTACTGTTTTTTCAAAATCTAATTTTAAAGTTTAATATCCTCTGGAGTTTGAGTCTGGCAGCTCAGTAATTCAGGTGCAGACTCTGAAATGTTACAATTTTACAGCATTTAGAGCAGCATCTCTGGAGTATAAACAATTATTGTATCAACATTCTACTCAGCAGGGACAAAGATAAGAAATGTATCAACTAAATGTATCAATATAGAACGGTTTAAAGGGCCGGCGACCCCCCTTCCCAGAGCTGCTGTAGAAGGTGAAAAATGACACTTTATACTTCAATATTAGCAAAACTGTAACACATAGAAAATAGAAAGTAATTGGAAAAAGTCGTTATTTCTGGTGATCTATCTGAAAACAACTAGTTGATTGAAGGTTAACAACCCCTTTAAAGGTGGACAACCCCTTTATGCAGATCTAGGAATATGAAAGTTGCTGCACTTCAGCTCACATTCTGTTTGGGTTACTGTTCAGCTGTTGGAATGTGCTCATTACGCATCTCTTCTCTAGACTGAGATTTTCTTTAACGAGATTTTTCTTTAACTTCCAAGTAATCCTGTGTTGTTCTTTCTTGTGCAGGGGAAAGCTGAGATGCGTTCCAGCCTTGGCATACTGTTCCTCCAGGGAGAAGCATACTCTGCCTGACTTGCCCTATGATTTTGGTGCTCTGCAGCCTCACATCAGTGCTGAAATTATGCAGCTACACCACAGTAAACACCATGCTACCTATGTAAACAACCTAAATATTACTGAGGAAAAATATGCAGAGGCCTTGGCTAAAGGTGAGTATTCAAACTGGTAATGAACACATTGTATTTTTTTAGACTCTATACCAGCAACGACAGGAGTAAAAAAATTTTATTAAGTAAAGCATGTATAGCCAACATAATGTTTCAGTCCAGTTGGGACCTTCCTGAAGGCTTCTTTGTTTCTAATAATAACCTGTAGTTGCTGGTTCTTTAATATATATGTATATATATACATGTGTATATATATATATATATATATATATATATATATATATATATATATATATATATATATATATATATATATATATATATGCTAATGTACAATTCTGTATCCTACACAATTTTCCAAACCAATCTGGTTTCTGTGCACACACATTTGATGCTATATTGCATAGCTTTACAGGTATTTATCAGCATGTACACTCTGTTGTGTTACGCACAAAGAGGCTGTGTAGAAAGAGGTGCAGACATTTCTATTTGCGTTTAGCTTGTGTACACATATTTATAAATGTGCTCTTTGTGTTTTGAGTTGTAGAAAATGCCATACTTTTTAAATGACAAGGAAAGGCCAATTCTCTGGGTGAGTGCCAGTATGTTGGCAGTATTGTTAAGCCCAATATATTCTAAAACTACATTGTACGATAACTGGACTTACATGAGGGACGTAGGCCACCAATTAAAACATGTTCATTATATTTAACAGGGGATGTTACATCTCAAGTCTCTCTTCAAGCTGCACTTAAATTTAATGGTGGTGGCCATATCAATCACACAATCTTCTGGACAAACCTTTCCCCTAATGGTGGAGGGGAGCCACAAGGTATGTACGTGTCAGTGCTGTTGTAATCCTGGGAGGTGAGGACCAACTGATCTTATGTGAGTGAATGTAATAGGACAGTTTGTATGGAGCAATTCCCTGAAGTCTTTTCTATAGGACAATTGCTACTGTCAAATGTATATAAATAAAGATTTTTTTTCGAAGGCCATGTCTCAGCAGAGAAGGCCTAGGCAGGCCTGATTGTTATTTGGAAATAAGGCATTGAGACCTGTTCATTTTATAGGTATAGCATAAGAAGTACACATTCAGTCAATATTTTAGGTTATTTGGAATTGACACTTTGATAGCACTATCAGTGCCAATGTTGTATGCAAATGTTGCAGTTTATAATGTGTCAAAATATCTACTTTTTTTATACAGCCATGTTTATAAATGCTTTATAAATGGACAAAAGGGGTAATTAAGTATCTACAGGTATGGGATCCATATCCGAAAAACCTTTATCCCGAATGCTCCGAATTACGGAAATGCCATCTCCCATAGACTCCATTACAATCAAATACTGTAATCCAAATTTTTAAAAATTATTTCCTTTTTCTCTGTGATAATTAAACAGTACCTTTTACATGATCCAAACCAATATATAATTGGTCCTTATTGAAAGTAAACCCATCTTATTTGGTTTATTTAATGTTTACATGTTATCTGGAAAACCCCAGGTTCCAAGCATTCTGTATAACAGGTCCCATACCTGTACTATTTTTTTTTTATTCACACACAGACATATAGTCTGAAAGATCCAAATGTTTTGGGATTTTGAGAAAGCTTTTAACCCAAGGTGACATAGGGGTCCGTTTACTAAAGTGCGGTTAATTTGACTTTAAGTTTCCGCATGTTATCAATGCGAATATTTTTCCACCAGAATATTTGCAGCGACTAAGTTTACTAAACAGCGATGTGCTCAGAAGTCATTGCAGTATCTACGTTAACGAACCAACTTACATTAGAGGTCATTTTAGTGAGTTGCGACTAATTCAGTTTTTGTGAATATTTATGCTATAAAATAGTCTTGTTTTATGGCAGTTATTATGGCAATATCTGCTGTGACATTTATGGCCAGAAATGCATCTTCAAAACTCATAAACTTTATTGACTGATGATAATACCATCCAACAACATTACCAGAGTAACACCAATTAAACATGTATGCATCATATAAACCCTTCTGCCAATTGAATCATATATCTATGTGGCCTCTTTTTGGAAGTCCGTGTAATGGGCACTTTAAAAGCCAATTAGCAATTCTGCATAATAGACTATACCATATAGTGACTCTGTAGGTTAGACTTTATGTCTCTTCTATGCAGGGCTGTCTTTTTGGTCTAAAATTTGGATAAACTCTCTCTGCCTTTGTAGAAGGTAGGCATTCCATAATCATTCTAACTTATTCTCTGCAGGGACCATTATCATTAGCAAAATAATAGTGGTAGGCTTATATAGTAATAAGATAAAAGCCTAGACTGTCAGTGCAGTTTTCAGTAAACAGGAGCACTGGCCCCAGGTCTCAGGTAAGTGATTGTAATCACTGAGGGGTACCTTATCTTTTCCCACTCTCCTTTAAGGAATATAGGGTTATTGTTTCATTAAAAGTATCTGAACAAAAATTGTACCTATACCTATTTTAGCTAGCTGATTATTCTTTCCCTTTCCTGATTCTAATGAGGAAATAAAAACATATGAGGTTGGGATGAAAGATGCAGAGTCCCTGCTTGCTGCTACTGAGAAACTATGACTATGGACTGTTTTTAACATTGAAAATGGCATCTGAATTTAGCCAAACACTTTTACACATGAATATTTTTAGGAAACAAAGACTGACAAAAAAGAAAAAGGTTTTCTTTAGGTTTTTTTTATTTTTATAATTATTTACATTGAGAGTCCATTGGTTTTAAGAGTGCCTGATGCAGGTAAAGAAAATACAATTAAGATGTTTTAGGTCAAAGACTTTATAAAGTCATGCTATAAAAGGGAGTTTTCAACCTATGTCTTTTCTGAAATTTGCAGTATTTCTCTGAATGATTAGACCTTCCTTCTCTTATTTGAAGGGCCGTCTTCAGACTCTGAAATTTTAATAAATTCTCCTCCACATTTCCTCTTGTGTGCCTTGGTAGCTGGTGGACGGTTCATAATCCTTGTTACTAATTCCCCACAGGGGCCATTGCACTCCCACCAATGGCACTTCAGTAGGTCATATTCATCCTTAAAATCAGGGTAGGCCTATAGAAAAATAAGAAAAGGGCAAGGGGAATCATGTTTAATAGAGTAATAGAAATAACAGATTGCTTCTAATATAGCAATAAATACAGTGTGTTTAACCACTTACCATAATATTTGTGCCAGTCAGTTTATTAATACGCCTCTTATGGTAGTGAAAGGTTGGTCCATGGCTTCTATCCTTTGATTTACTTAAAAACTGATGTATGTGTATCATTTCATGCAGGAGGATCTGTAGAGTACAGAAAGATTCAGTTAAATCGGTTATTACAAGTTTCTATTGTAAATAAATTGGCTGAGCGATTGGAAGTCTTTAAAGCTGAAGTTGGTGTCACAAAAATATATATTGCAAATATACCTTGGAGAATAAAGGAATAAGAAGCAAAATACTTACTTCTACTGTAGTCCTCCTTGGCCTTAAATCAAGAAGAGGCTTATTTAGGCGAATTTTCATCTTTCCAGTACTGGTCTCTAGGGCAAATCCAGACATTCTGCAAAACAAAATGTGAATCTTTAATACTCAGAATTAGTTTTTACCTTTCCTATGTCAAATTACTATGTGATTTTTTTCTATTGTTCAATTATACGTGTTTTCCTACATTTATATATGCTTTTTTTCTATTAAATGCTCTATGAACTACATCAGTGAAAATATCTATAATGGTACAAACTTAAAGGAATTGTTCAGTGTAAAAATAAAAACTGGGTAAATAGATAGGCTGTGCAAAATAAAAAATGTTTCTAATATAGTTAGTTAGCCAAAAATGTAATGTATAAAGGCTGGTGTGATTTGATGTATAACATGTCAGTCTGATCACTACTTCCTGATTTTCAGCTCTCTTTGTTTACACTGACTGGTTACCCTGGCTACCAGGCAGTAACCAATCAGAGACTTGAGGGGGGGGCCACATGGGTCATATCTGTTGCTTTTGAATCTGAGCTAAATGCTGAGGGTCAATTACAAACTCTCTGAACAGAAATGTACCATTTGCCCCCCCTTCAAGTCACTGACTAACTCAGAGTTATAGAGCTGAAAAGCAGGAAGTTGGATTCTGGCTGTTTTATTAGACATCTGTTCACTCCAGCCTTTATATATTATATATTTGGCTAACTAACTATATTAGAAACATTTTTTATTTTGCACAGCCTATCTATTTACCCAGTTTTTATTTTCACACTGAACTATTCCTTTAATAAGACTTACTCAGAAATTCTGTAACTCCATTTTAGATCAGGTTCAGGCAGCTTTCTTCAAAATGCTGATAAAGAGTGATAGTTTTTCAGCTACTGCCAATGGTTCTAGATTCAGGTACATTGTGATGTCATCAATGAATTTGCATTGTGATGCCATCACTTTGGAGCAGCAACAATGAATGTGCTGCTGCATTGTGATGTCATACGTTTGTTTAGTGAGAGCAGTAAGTTTACTGCAGTTGTGAAAATTAAGTCCATTACAGAGATACTGATACCAGACATTAAACCATCTATCATAACATACAGTTTACATGCAATTTATAATTCTGCCATGAAAGTTTTGTCTGATGCTTTTGGATTACCGGTACCTGTCTGATCCCTCATGTTTCTTTGTGAGGGGGCTGTCATATTTGTGCAGCAATAATCCGTTAGCATTAGACATTGTAACTGACAGGTTTAAAAGGAACAGTCGGGTTGGTAAAACAGTCAGGTTTAGGAATTTCAAGTAACAATTAATTACAAAATTATGTCTGTTGGCCTATCTGTGTATAATAAAGATATCACTGTAATATAAGCATTTATTCTATTTCTTTTCTGTGATCTATCTATCATTTATCTATCATCTATCTACAGTATCTGTCAATCTGTAATAATGATGTTACTGTAATATAAGCATTTATTCTGTTTATCTGTGACCTTCTGTCTGTCTGTCTGTTCTGTTTCAACCCACTGTCCTTTAGTGATAGTTCCCTTAGATCTGGGCCAGGACCTTACAGGACACAACTCACTGTTATGAGCAGATCTCCACAGACAGTTGAACTCAACCGGACTGACACGAGTATGCAGATTTGTTGAAGTTTATTCCAAAACCGATGATCTCCCAGTAGATCAAAGAATATTTTTATCACCAGGGTTTGTTAGGCAGTTAGGGGTCCGTTTGCTAAAGTGCGATAAATTTGACTTTAAGTTTTCGCTGTGAATATTTCTTCTCTGCGAATATTTGCAGCGCCTAAGTTTACCAAACAGCGATCCGCTCAGAAGTCATTGCGATCACTTGCGGTAACTACGTTAACGAACCAGCTTACGTTAGCGGTAATTTTAGCGGGTTGCAAATTTTCTGGCGACAAATTATGTTTTCGCGAACATTTATGCTATAAAATGGTCTTGTTTTGTGGCAGTTATTATGGCAATTTTTACTGTGACATTTATGGCCAGAAATGCATCTTCAAAATTCATAAACTTTATTGACTGATGATAATACCATCCAACAACATTACCAGAATAACACCAATCAAACATGTATGCATCAAATAAACCCTTCTGCCAATAGAATCATATGAACAAGATCATACAGTCAATCTCTTTGCTTCATATAAATGCACAACTTAATGTAGCCAATCACAATGAAACCAAAAAAGCGTAGAGGCTGCCGAATCCTTGGACTGTGATGCCCCGCTGCCAATAATACGCCTCTGAGCTGAAACTGCTGCTGTTGCAACAGATAGAAGCAGAAGCCAAAACATCCTGTCAGCAATAGCTACAGATCATTCTGTCAGCAAAGAATGATGGGTAAAAAAAAAGTATTATGGGATATTTCCTGCCCCTTGAGAATTTTCTGGCGAAAAAATACATTTTGCGGCACTACATAGGTAGTTGTAAAATTTTGCAAATATTCTTATGTAAATTTTGTCTTTTGCACATTTCGCTGTTTAGTAACCATGTATTAATGTGTACATAGCGTTATTTTCAGCGAATGTGATAACTAGCGAACACATATTCTTGCGCAAGAAAGTTCTCAAATTTATATATATCGCAGGTTAGTAAACTGGCGAAAACATATCCGCATATTCGGCGACAAATTTGTCTATATTTTGTGCGATTATTTTTAACGCACTTTAGTAAATGGACACTATAGGCAGATGTGGTGTATTTAAATATTCTTTACAAATAAAATCTGTAAAAAGTTGGGGAAAATTGCTCCTGTCAGCTAGGAATTTAATATCAAACATGAAATTGCACTGTTATGATTAGCCAGTAAAATTGTGCTGATCTAACCCCTAGTGATGACTTCTGCAATGGGAACCAAATGCACTGCAGTGTCTCTCTTCAATGCTGCAACAGAGGGGGAGATGGAGAATCTGGGGGTTCAGCATGTCATATTATCATATTTTATTTTTAACTCAAAGTCTGTATATCACATCTACAATAATGAAATCACCTTACATGATTTTATTACCAGGTGGGGGGTGTCTGTGCATAAATGACCACAATTGTAATATAAAAGAAATAAGAGATGACTTCCCCAATTGTGGACATTTTTTTTTTTTATATTTATTTCTACAGTAGTTCAAGTAGTATGAAGTGGTTTATTGTCATTGCATTATTTCTTCATCAACTGATTTAATAATGATCGACCCTTGCACAGGAGAGATTGCTTTTGTTTTATGGGTTAGGGTATAAAAAAAAATTCTGGCTAATTTATAATAAATATTGATGTTCATATTATGATTTGAATAATACATTACAAGTATGAAATCCGTTATCCAGAATGCTTGGGACCAGAAGTTTTCCGGATAAGGGGCCTTTCTGTAATTTGGATCACCATACTTTGAACCTACTAAAAGATAATTCAAACATTAAATAAACATAATAGAATTGTTTTGCCTTCATTAAGGATTCATAATATCATAGTTGGAATCAAATTCAAGGTACATTTTTCAGAGAAAAAGGAAATGATTTTTAAAAATTTGAATTATTTGCTTATAATGAAGTCTATGAGAGATAGTCTTCCCGTAATTCAGAGCTTTCTGGATAATGGGTTTCGGTAACCGATCCCATACCTTTACTAATTGGGGGATTGGTCACTTTTACTCTCTAAAACAATGTTTATATACTTTTAAAGCTAGTTAAATAATATTTTATTGCGTTTTCATCCTGAAGTAGAAGCATATGAATGTTTTCTGTGTAATCAGAAGTCATGATTCTGCAACTCATTACTTGTCTTGCCTTCAATCAATCAGGAGAACTTCTAGATGCCATAAAGCGAGACTTTGGCTCCTTTGAGAAGTTTAAGGAAAAATTCAATACTGTGTCAGTTGGAGTCCAGGGATCAGGGTGGGGATGGCTGGGTTATAACAAGGACTCTAATAGACTTCAGCTGGCTGCCTGTGCCAATCAAGACCCTCTACAAGGAACAACAGGTAACCATCTTTTGGTTTCTACACCTCATTGACATGTAGACTAGGGGAACTGTTTAGCCATCTAGTGGTGTAAGCGTAAAACAAATTTTGATATGTTTTGAAAAGCTTTTGTAAACAGTTACAGTTGCTCTGCCTGTTTTCTGTTCCTCAGGTCTTATCCCTCTGCTTGGAATCGATGTGTGGGAGCATGCTTATTACTTGCAATATAAAAATGTCAGACCAGACTATTTGAAAGCGATCTGGAATGTTATCAACTGGGAGAATGTCACCGAAAGATATCGGGCTTCCAAAAAATAAAGTGCTGGGTCTGTTTTGTTCATTACAGCCAATTGAACACATCTTTAGTCTGTTTCTCAAAGAAAATAGATATTTCTTTCACATAATGTCCTCAAACTGAATGCACTTATTAGATTTACAGGCCATGTCAAATCTGAGAGCACATAGACGCCTGTATAATCACCCCTTTTTATAGCCAGAGTTGTGTTGATGTTCTGTTGTGTAAATTACATTTTGCAATTCAATAATAAAGGCAGCAGCAATGTTAATTTCTTCCTTGCTGACTTTTTCTTTAATATATGTAGATTGCTTTAATAACAGTAGCATATCATTCTGACTACAAAGTCCCACAGCCGGATTATGAACTACAAACAGCAGTGAGAGAGGGAAGCTTCAAAATTCAAAAGAAACAGTTCCATGGTTGTTTAAAGGACAAGGAAAGTCTAAAATAGAATAAGGCTAGAAATGCTGTATTTTGTATATTAACATAAGCATGAACTTACTGCACCACAAAGCCTAATCAAACAAATCATTTATGCTTTCAAAGTTGGCCACAGGGGGCTGTCATCTATGCAGGACTGTCTTTTTGGTCTAAAATTTTGATAAACTCTCTCTGCCTTTGTAGAAGGTAGGCATTCCATAATCATCCTAACTTATTCTCTTCAGGGACCATTGTCATTAGCAAAATAATAGTGGTAGGCTTATATAGTAATAAGATAAATGCCTAGACTGTCAGTGCAGTTTTCAGTAAACAGGAGCACTGGCCCCAGGTCTCAGGTAAGTGATTATAATCACTGAGGGGTGCCTAATCTTTTCCCACTCTCTTTTAAGACATATAGGGTTATTGTTTCATTAAAAGTATCTGAACAAAAATTGTATGAACGTGGGAGCATTGTCAATGTCATAATGATTGTGATGTTGTACCTGAGCAACTTTGAATTATAGCTTGTAAGGAATATTGCCGGTCATAATTTATTAAAGTGCTAATTGGTATTCCCCCCCCCCCAAAAAAAATGCATTAAGTTCCCATTATACCACCAAAATGCTTATTGATGTTCTTCCTTAGAAGAAGGGCCCCCCTGTTTTGACGAAGGTGCTATCGATATATATATCCTATTTTAGCTAGCTGATTATTCTTTCCTGATTCTAATGAGGAAATAAAAACACATGAGGTTGGGATAAAAGATGCAGATTGCCTGCTTGCTGCTACTGAGAAACTATGACTATGGACTGTTTTTAACATTGAAAATAGCATCTGAATTTAGCCAAACACTTTTACACATGAATATTTTTAGGAAACAGACTGACGAAAAAGAAAAAGGTTTTCTTTAGGTTTTTTTTATTTTCATAATTATTTACATTGAGAGTCCATTGGTTTTACAAGTGCCTGATGCAGGCAAAGAAAATACAATTAAGATGTTTTAGGTCAAAGACTTTATAAAGTCATGCTATAAAATGGAGTTTTCATCCTATGTCTTTTCTGAAATTTGCATTATTTCTCTGAAGGTTTAGATTTTCCTTCTCTTATTTGAAGGACCATCTTCAGATTCTGAAATTTTGATAAATTCTCCTCCACATTTCCTGTTGTGTGCCTTGGTAGCTGGTGGACGGTTCATAATCCTTGTTACTAATTCCCCACAGGGGCCATTGCACTCCCACCAATGGCACTTCAGTAGGTCATATTCATCCTTAAAATCAGGGTAGGCCTATATAAAAATAAGAAAAGGGGAATCATGTTTAATAGAGTTATAGAATTAACAGATTGCTTCTAATATAGCAATAAATATAGTGTGTTTAACCACTTACCATAATATTTGCGCCAGTCAGTCTATTAATACGCCTCTTATGGTAGTGAAAGGTTGGTCCATGGCTTCTATCCTTTGATTTACTTAAAAACTGATGTATGTGTATCATTTCATGCAGGAGGATCTGTAGAGTACAGAAAGATTCAGTTAAATCGGTTATTACAAGTTTCTAATGCAAATAAATTGGCTGAGCGATTGGAAGTCTTTAAAGCTGAAGTTGGTGTCACAAAAATATATATTGCAAATATACCTTGGAGAATAAAGGAATAAGAAGCAAAATACTTACTTCTACTGTAGTCCTCCTTGGCCTTAAATAAAGAAGAGGCTTATTTAGGCGAATTTTCATCTTTCCAGTACTGGTCTCTAGGGCAAATCCAGACATTCTGCAAAACATAATGTGAATCTTTAATACTCAGAATTAGTTAGTAATTACCTTTCCTGTGTCAAATTATGTGATTTTTTTCTATTGTTCAATTATACTTGTTTTACTACTTTATATATGCTTTTTTCTATTAAATGCTCTATGAACTACATCAGTGAAAATATCTATAATGGTAAAGTACAAACTTGAAGTTTAATTCAAGACTTACTCAAAAATTCTGTAACTCCATTTCAGATCAGGTTCAGGCAACTTTCCCCTAAAGAATTTAACATTAAATTCCTTATATAGGGCATGAATGTCTGGTTTGGGATCCAAAGTCTCCCATTGTGGATCTATAACTGAAAGTTCCTCATGAATTGGATTGGGCATTCTATTAGAGTAATCTCGAGATCTTGTATTCATATAATGTTGTGAAAATCTAGTAAATATAGATGAATCTATATCACTGATGTTGTCTCTTCAAAATACTGATAAAGAGTGATAGTTTTTCAGCTACTGCCAATGGTTCTAGATTCAGGTACATTGTAATGTCATCAATGAATTTGCATTGTGATGCCATCAATTTGGAGCAGCAACAATGAATGTGCTGCTGCATTGTGATGTCATACGTTTGTTTAGTGAGAGCATTAAGTTTGTTTACTGCAGTTGTGAAAATTAAGTCCATTACAGAGATACTGATACCAGAAATTAAACCTTTTTTACATCTATCATAACATACAGTTTACATGCTATTTATAATTCTGCCATGAAAGTTTTGCCTGATGCTTTTACATTACCTGTCTGATCCCTCATGTTTCTCTGTGAGGGGGCTGTAATATTTGTGCAGCAATAATCCGTTAGCATTAGACATTGTAACTGACAGGTTGAAAAGGGACAGAAGGGTTGGTAAAACAGTCAGGTTTAGGAATTTCAAGTAACAATTAATTACAAAATTATGTCTGTTGGCCTATCTGTCTATAATAAAGATATCACTGCAACATAAGCATTTATTCTATTTCTTTTTCTGTGATCTATCTATCATTTATCTATTATCTATCTATGTCTGTCTATCTACAGTATCTGTCAATCTGTAATAATGATATTACTGTAATATAATGGGAAGAAGGGAGTCACCTCGCACACCCTGGCCGTCCAAGTTCCGTGACACCTGGTGCTCGATGAAGGAGGTGTTGGTAACCTCCACAGCAATCGAGAAGGAAGAAATCACCGGCACAACAGGTTATTTCCAGCAGGGAAACCCTTGCTCGTTTATTTTGCGGATGCAACGTTTCGGGGCATAACCCCTTTGTCTACCTCCCCCTTTTTTCCTACAGGAGGGGTCGGAATATAGGGGAACTTATAAAGAAAAAATCCACTGTACAGAAAGGAGTTCGTACTATTCTAGGGACCCAAAGTAAAGGCACCTACCCTTGTAGAAATTGTGGGCACTGTAATGCTATTACTCTAGGAGCTTACGTAATACATCCCCATCAAGGTACTAAACTAGCATTACAGGGGTACCATACTTGTGATTCTAAGGACGTAATATATAGCATCAAATGTCCTTGCGGACTGCTATATATAGGACAAACAAGTAGGGCTATGAAGGTTAGGTTAAATGAACACAAATCTGTAATTCGTAACTTTCAACCCCCACCCACGAATCTGGTGAATGTTACCGAAAAACTAAAAGAAAAGCAAAAGAGCGAAATGCTATTGGCAAAGCATTTTTACACGCAGACACACCAACTTTCACAACTCCGTTGGCAGATTTTAGAAAAGGTTTTTTCTAAGCCTGGCATGGATAAAAAGAAATTATTGCTCCAGAGGGAATGCTACTGGATTTGGCGTTTACAAACGCCATCCAAAAGGGTTAAATGAAGATTTTAATATGAGTTGTTTTTTGTAATTCTTATTATTAACCCTTTGAACCTCTTTCTTCTAGATAAAGAGCATGCTGATATGCTTCAGGGAAAGATTTTCCTCCCCACACGAGTAGGGTAAGATAGAAACATAATTGATTGTGTGTATTAAGAAACATTGTTACTTAGTGCCAGTTAAAATTTTTGGATACTATGAAAATGTTTTTAAACTTAAGCACACCTTTGTATCGATAATTTTAATATTGTTACATTTTTCATATAGCACTGGACATTTTAGTATATTTCACCTGATGGGATACTTTGTATCTGAATTACCTACAAGGCACATTATTCTAAGGATATGCTTGGAACAACATAATTTTTTCTATTAACACCGCACAGGACACGTTATGGTGTTTTAACTTTTCTATTCTGATGGATTTTTTATTCTGATGGAGATCTGGGACATTTTTTACATTCTCCCTTATGTATTTTTTCTTATGTATTTTTTCTTATGTATTTATGGTCTTTTACACTCACCATGTATTTATTCCTCACTACATCATGTAATCACTTAATTAGGTAACCACTTTTACCAATTATGTCTAATTGATATGCTTTTAAATACTTTGAGCACTGATTCGCGGTATGCTTGACAAAGGGGTTACGCCCCGAAACGTTGCATCCGCAAAATAAACGAGCAAGGGTTTCCCTGCTGGAAATAACCTGTTGTGCCGGTGATTTCTTCCTTCTCGATTACTGTAATATAAGCATTCATTCTATCTATCTATCTATCTATCTATCTATCTATCTATCTATCTATCTATCATCTATCTTTCTATCTATCTATCTATCTATCTATCTATCTATCTATCTATCTATCTATCTATCTATCTATCTATCTGTTCTGTTTCAACCCACTGTACTTAGTGATAGTTCCCTTAGATCTGGGCCAGGACCTTACAGGACACAACTCACTGTTATTAGCAGATCTCCACAGAGAGTTGAACTCAACTGGACTGACACAAGTATGCAGATTAGTTGAAGTTTATTCCAGAACCGATGAAAAATCTCCCATACATAGATAAGACCAGTAGATAAAAGAATATTTTTATCACCAGGGTTTGTTTGGCAGTTAGGGGTCCGTTTGCTAAAGTACGGTAAATTTGACTTTAAGTTTTCACGTTATCGATGCGAATATTTCTAATCTGTTATTGTTGTTCTTCCTCCTTCTGTGAGTTATGCAACCTATTTCTTCTTTACACAATTCTTATTTACTTTTTTTCTCCACTCAATTCTGTTTTTTTTTTTAATCTCCATTTTAAACTGCAACTTTATTATCCATTTACCTTTCCTGGCATTGTCATCTCTTTATTCATTCACTCCTCCCAATCCCTATTCTGCTAACCTCCATCTCTTTGCATGCGTCAGCTGCACATCCCCTTTTCATGATGACGCTCCCACACAATTCTGCACTCTTTTACCCTTATGCCCTCCGGCTATCACACTCAAGCCCTTCGCTAAATCCAGAGGTGTCCTGGGAAGATAAGAAATCTTGCTCTATCCAATGACAACCAGCCCCTCCCCCCCCAAATTTCTCCCCTACTCTTACCTTTCCTCTTCCTTTCTTTTTCTTATTCTTGCAAGCAAGGATTCCATGTTGAATCTTTGAAAATTATTGATATATGTAAAACAATAAAAAAAACTTTTAAGTTAAAAAAAAAAAAAAAAAAAAGAAATCTTGCCCATTCTGAATGTGTGCTTTTTAAAAAGTTTGAGCTGTGCTGTCAGACTGGACCATTACCTGCTGCCGAATGAAATCACACTTGTACGGCTCAAAACTTTATTGAGAGAAGCGCACAACCAAATCAGATGTTCAGTAAGCTTGAGTCTGATGGCATGATGCATTTACTCCACCTAAGATCCACGTGCCACAAGAAACAGACTGGCAGGCTGTAGGCGGCCTGCTATAAATAGTGAATAAATAGTAGTCTATAAATAGTGAATAAATTATTTAAAACGGATGGACTTTTAAATAATTTATTCACTATTTATAGACTATTGAATTGGGGATTTTTTAATTGAAAATATTGTATGGATATTAAGGGTTAACTGGGATAAGGGTCACATGATGGAGTGAAGAGGCGGGGTTATGGCTATATACATTTTTTTGTACATTTGGAATTATATCCTGATGAAGGGAGGTTGTACACCCCGAAACGTTGATATAATATTGTTGGTGGTGTAAATAAATAAAAGGAAGGGGTACATGCCCCACTGCAGAAACATTTTTGTATGCGGATCCATGAACAAAAAGCTATTGTTACTGTGGGGGCTTAGCTGGGCCGACGGATGACCAGCACCACTGCTGCAGATTGAGTGAGAAAATTCCGGGTGTGCGGTGTATCTATCACATTATAATGAACCCTGGTTTTACCAGTGCAGGGCTACAGTACATGATATTTTCATTACTATAAAACAATTTAAATTTTTTTGGTGTTACTGTTCCTTTAATGCCATGTTGAGGCAGTAGCTCCAGGGATCCTCCGCATCAACAGACAGACGTACACATGATTGAGCTAGATAGGACCCGACAAATGAACTGACTGATCAACTTAGCAGAACTGCAAGGAGCATGTTTGGACTTAAGTACCTTTAATAAATTACATCAAATATGTGTACAATCTACCATTCATTTCAGAGTAGGGATGCACTGAATCTAGGATTTGGTTCGGTATTCTGCCAAACCGAATACTTACAATCGTGTGACTTCTTTTTCCCCCCTCCCGCCCTGATTTGCATATGCAAATTATGGCTCCAATTCGGTTCGGTATATTGCTAAATCTTTCACAAAGGATTTGGGGTTTCGGCGAATCCAAAATAGTAGATTCGGTGCATCCCGATTTTTAGAGCATAGCAGTTGTTAAATATGTCTTCACATCTCCCTGCAATGTAAGCACAAACACCTATATTCCGCAAGGATAAAATATGTCAGCATTTTAAAAGGTTATTTTTTAATTTTATTTCTATAGCTTTTTTAAATTATAATTTAACAATATTATTAGCACATCTGTTGGCATCACCATATATTTTATGCAGTTAAAGCTTAGCATGATGTATCATGTAGGAAAAATACTCCATTGATATAATAATGATAAAATAAAACTAGCAATGGCTCCACAAGGTGGCGATAAAGCCCTGTACTATGTATGTATCTTCTGCTCTTTGTAAAAGTGCTTCAAAGAGTGGGATCACCCATTTCTTGCAGGGAAGGCTGGTAACTTTCAGCCTGGGAGTCAAGTTTAACTAGATGAGCCAGAAATAGAAATCTGATCTAAACTCCTTTACATTAAACCACACTGGAAAAAGAGAAGACACTATATATTTGAAACACCTATTGAAATGTTCTTTACTTAAATCATAATCTCCTTTTTTCATTGAGTTAAAATGTCTCAAAATAATTTCCAGCCACCCAGTATCATTTCAATTAGTATCATGTCATAGATACTGATTTCAAAGAGGATAGGGCGTACCATGTTGCCACTCCAGTTTATTACATATTTGTATCCCCCAGTTCTAGCTCTTGCTTCTTTCCACCTATTTATAAATCATTTAATATGCCCATAAATCGTTCAAGCTGTTTATGAGCTATAGTGGATATTCAATAAACCAGTATATCCATTACAACTTTTCCCTTGCTGTCAAAATGTGCCGCTAGAAATAGCTGCATACCCTCATCTTGTATGCTACCTTATTTGAGTTATGTGGCATTGCAATGGAGTTAAAATTACAAAATGTTAAATAAAATTGATCAAATTTATTTTGGATAATTCAGTTACATACATACTAACTTACTTTAGCATCTGGACTGAGAATCAAAATAGGCCCTGGTATTTCAGGTACACAGAGGCCCAAAGGGCCCCCACCAGCCCACTAAATACTGACTTTATATGGCACCCTATTGCAGCCCCTCTGGCATTTGCCAGAACCCACAAATCGGGGCCTGCTTAGTATATACTGTCTTGGTTACATTATATTTAGGCATGGTGAGGTAAGCATTGCAGCAAGCCACGCATTACTCTTATTAGGCATAGCAGCTGATCGCTGCTCACAAATGAATGAACATTGACAACAGCTTTATCTGTCAGTTTTAAGATGTATCTGTGCAAAGCAAACATATAGGGTTGTGCTGGGTATGCCTAGAAGTTTAGTAAAAATACAGATGATCCATGGAAAATTTTCCATGGCACCCACTCATGCTGCAGCTAGTACTTAACATAATGATGCATGGGACTGATATTGTCCTAATTTATTGTACACTCCCCTAAAGTTTGGCCTCTAAAAGTCCCACTTAGTTTAAAGAGGGAGTAATACTCCTCTTCCTGTGTCAAAGCAAGACCCCTAGCTTTCCCGCATTTAGTGCTAAAATATATGACCTGAGCACAGATGTGCTCAGGGTCTATTTTCACAGTCCCCTTATCTGAGCAGGCAGTAAGGGTTTGCAGTGGAACCTAGACAGGTCAGTTCTAGCTAGTGATAGGCTACTCAATTTAATAGATCACTCTAAGAGTGATAGATAGTCAAGGCTATTTAGTGGAGTAGCTCAGCCTCCACCGAGGAGTGTTGAGTGGGACTAGGATCCCAGGTACTAATTTCCCAGAAGTAGGAACTAAGTATCAGAGCTAGGTCTAGAGAGACACCAACAAAATAATGTTTAATAAATATTTTTTTCCCCCAACAAAAAATACAAAAATATTAGGACATGAAACAAAAATTAGCCAATATATACAAGTCAAGTAGTCTTTAGAGTTATGTAGGCTATCGATGGAGCTCCGTTTTCTGCATCTTTGGCTGACCTTAGTTACTTCATGATGTGGAAAACCCTCATACTGTAGTTTCAGAATGCCAGAATCACAGGGATGTGAAAGTTTCTTGGATTTTAATGTTGGACTTAAAGGCTGCAGATATTTGAAAATGTAATATTTTCCAAAACTTGGGGGGGTGTGTTCCAACAAATGTTGTGTGATTTTTATGTATATATAATTAACTGGATATTCCTTACCTATTATTACCTAATTTTAAATGCTTTCTCATACAAGTGGAAATGTTATGTTTTATCGATGCTGTTTGGTCTGGTAATAAGTTGTTTATGTCTAGCCTAAAACATTATAGCGATACTGAGACGTTCCTATAAAAATCATAGGAGCGTGTCAGTATCAAATAGTTGCTGCACCCAAATTAGTTCCCCTCAAAGCCCCCCTCAAAGCCACCCCCAGCCTCCACGAACCTGCCCTGACCCGACCCTCCGACACTGCTAAAAGATCTTCTGTGCTGTTTCAGTGATGCTGGGCTGGGGGCAGCGTGATGCTTCCATAGGCTAGTTACGAATGAAAACAGGACTTCAGCCTATGGAAGGATCGCTCCTCCCTAGGGTTGCTACCTTTTCAGGAAAAAAATACCGGCCTTCCTATATATTTATCTTTTTTCCCTATTAATAACATTGAGATCAACCATCATTTTTACCGGCCAGGTCGGTAAAATACTGGCCAGTTGGCAACCCTACTCCTCCCCCAGCCAAGCATCACGGAAGCAAGGCAGAAGATCAGTTAGCTGTGTCAGCAGGCCGGCTGCCCAAAGGTTTGCGGGGCTGTGGGTGGCTTTGAGGGGGCTTTTAGGGGAACTATTCTGGGTGCAGCAACTACTTGATACAGACACGTTCCTATGATTTTTAGACGAATGTAAATAAACAGGAAAAGGATTGCACACTCAATTTGCGAAAAATTATAATATATTTATTACATAAAAAAGAAACAAAAAAACTCACAAAGAATACAAAAATCTAAATTTTTTGTAATAAATATATTATCATTTTTTGCTAATTGAGTGTGCAATCCTTTTCCTCTTTATTTACATGTTAGATTTGGAGACCCGCATTATAATTTAAGGGTGTGCGCCCTCTTCTCTGATTTTTATAGGAATGTGTCAGTATTGCTTTAAAAACTGACAGATTTTATTACATTTCTGGGATCATCGTACAACTGCTTTTTCTTAGTTAAGCCACTTCCTTCCAGTAGAACTAACACTTGTTCGCAGTACCTTATAGGCAAGTTGTGTAGCTAATTGTACCGGAATCATCCACATTCACTCAGATCAAGCATTTGTCATAGGTATAGGTGCAAGCTGTACGCCACACCATGTGCCACATTAAAAATCCGGCACAGAACATGGCACTGATTAAAGGCACTGCATGTGATGTTTTGTGTCTCTGGCACTCCTCAGTTTGACCACTCTACTACTACCCATGTGTCACCCATATCCCTTCCCTTTTGTATGCAGCATTGACAGATGTAGGCAGTACGGCATTCAGGGTATAGTGCAGTTCTTAATGCTCCATTGTAGGGGTGCAAAGAGCTGCTCATGGTACAACCAGGGAATGGCAAGGTGCAAAATGATTATTATTTCCATTTCCTTTCTGCGCATTGTTTACTTTGCACAGGTTTATGGTTTCACTATGTGCAACTTGTTTCTCCCTCCAGGGTCAAACTGCTATCAGAGGTCCCCCTGCTGAGCCACCCCCCCACCACACATGCGTGCATACGTGCACTGTGTATTTGCCATGACCAGCGGCAGTAAGAGTAGCGCACAAAGCGTGGACTGGGCTGGCGGGGCCCACCGGGTTTTTTTCCCGGTGCCGCCATCCCAGTCCGACCCTGTCTCCCTCACATTCAAGAATCTTGCTATGAGCAGCCTTCCTGGTGCCTGGCCAAGGAAGTTTTAGTGGGAATGTGCTGAAGAAAGCATCCCTTTTCCCTCATTAACTCTCTCAGGGGTAGAGGTTCCCAAGGCTCTGTGGTGCAGTGGAAACATGCGGATATTGACAGGATTATTTCAGGCCCAGGCACGGAGTAGAGATCAATTATGTCTGTTCATATGAATCTCCAAGCCACGCCCCACATTATTTTTACTATTTATATGTACTTCTACTGACTAGTTATTTGGCCCCACAGCAAAATAATTGGGCCCCTAAACTTTCACAATTTGCATAACTTACTGTATGTAGAAACTTGCAAGAAGTGTAGGGTTTAAACATAGTGCGAATTCCACTGATCCACAATGAACTGACTGTGTAATTAGCACAATAATTAATATCAGCTGGTAATTCTGAGATCTATCTACTGAAGGATTTGATACCCTACATGAACTTTCCAACAATGGAATGACTCGTTAATGGGTCCCACAGCAAAATCACTGGACCCCTAAACATACGTATGCAATTAACGTAACTTAGGAAAAACTTCCTTTACTGTTGTAGTAACTTTCTGTATGAAACAATGGCAATGCAGAGCAGTGGCAGGAAGGAGCGTTGGGTTTAAACTTGGGGCAGACTCCACTGCCCCCCCAATGAACTGATGGTTAATTAGCACAATAATCAATTTATGGAATTTGCCATATAAGCAGCATGCTTTACATAGTAGGCTGTAGAGTGCAACAAGCCTCTAGCAAAATGAATATGGGGAACAGACACACAATGGGCACGGTCATACTTTTCATTATGACTATTTCACAACTCAGCATCTTTTCTTTCCACAATTTGATAAATACGCCTTTTAAAATCCCATATAAATGAATGGAGAGAGGAGGTATTTTACTCTGTGAAGTGTGGAGATCTCTAATCTACCCATTAAGGTTTATTTCATATGTATGGGACTAAAGGTGATCTGAACAGATGCACAGGGTAGGTAATATTAATGTATGGGATGTTGGTGTCAGCCAATCACAGTTGAGCATGGACTTGGTGATGACAACTAGGAGGGATATAAGCAATACAAACCAAATTATGAGAACTGACAATCTCTTCTTCCACCTTTTCTCCCATAAAGTGAACATATTGTGCGATTCAGCGATTTTAAGAGGTTTTCAGTGAAATCTGTAATTTTTAGAGTTTTTCCAGCGAGCTCTGTAAGAACATTTTTCAACAGTTTAGCGGTGTATTTGCATCACAACCATCACTGAATAAGTCAACATCTACTGAAGATTTCATTTTTTTTTTGTTCTAAATTGTGTGACAAGGACAAGAGCTATTGAGGTCAGATAGGATCAGTAAGAGTGTGGCAGAATGCTCTGCTGGGCATTCAGGAGGAATTTACAGCTGCTGCAGAGTTGGAAAAGTTGGGATGACTCTGTTTATGATTTAATCATGAGCACCAAAGGCCAGTCCTTGAGAGAGCAGTGGATAGGCTACATTTGCAAGGAATCCTCAAAGATAAGCCTGGTTTAACCCCTCAGGACCGTCTATGACTTATATATTAATGTTTCTAGAAAAAAATAATATTTGTATTTATTTGCTGGAAATATTTATATGAATATATATTTATGAATATTATATTTATAAATATTTTCTTCTCTATCGTAACAGGGACTCAACCATCTCCATCAAAATGGAGCTCTGCACAGGGATATTAAGAGCCTCAATATTATGCTCACCAAGAAGGCTTAAGTAAAACTGAGTAAGAGAAACAGAGCAAATGACTGTATTAAAGATTGTATACAAGTGAAATTGCCTTTCATGCTTACAATATGCCATTTCAATTGATTTCAGCCTCTGTTAGGAACTGGACCCGGTCACTGGAAAGTGTCACGAAGCTGACAAGACCCCTCAGTTTATGGCTCTGGAGATTTTTAAGAAGAAGGGACAGACACTGAAGTACGAAGCCAAGATTTTCTTAACTGTACTTATTGTATTTCCATTGGAACCAAGTCAGGGACTTCATTTTTAGTGCTAATGGGATGGAAGAGGGAGTAAAAAGAAATACCGTCTTCAGGGCCGCCATCAAGGGGGGACAAGTGTCCCAGGCCCGGGCATGAAGGGGGGCCCGGCAGTGCTGCACTTTTGAAAGCGCCGGGCCCCCCTTGCGAGCGCCGAAGATTTGCGGCCATTTTTGAATCCTGAACAGACGAAAATGTGGATGTGCGAAAAGACCAGAAGCCACAAATTTTTTTAACTTGTAAGGGGGGCCCTGGCACCAATGTTTTTTTAAAAAATATTTTTTGGTGCCCCCATTTTTTTAACTTGTAAGGGGGGCCCTGACGCCAATGTTTTTTTAAAAAGAAATTTTTATGGGGGGCCCTGGCGCCAATGTTTTTTTTTTAACTTATAAGGGGGTCCAGACCATCAATAGCTTTTTATAACTTGTGTGTGGGGGGGGGTTACTTTTTTAGCGCTGATGTCTGTGTGGTCTTTTAACTGTGATGTGGAGTGGGCGGGATCTGGGGCGGGGCTTGGGCACCAGGGTGGGCGGGGCCCCAAAAATGTTGTTGTACGGGGCCCCGTGATTTCTAATGGCGGCTCTGACCATCTTTGCCCCACTGTCCTCCTACTGCCTGCACATCTGAGTGCTGCATTTAGTCAGCATCAGTTCAGTTCATTGGGGAGTCCTAGTTGCTCATCAGGGCAATTATTTTTAATAGCTGAACTGTGAATGGTTCTGTATCACTCATGTCCTTACATTTCTCTCCCCTTAGCTTTGGTATTTTTTTTTTAGTGTGACATCTGGTCATTAGGGATAACGGCGATCGAAATGGCAGAAAGAAAAACACTTAAGTAAATTCCAATCATTGTGGATATCATTGTACATTGTAACAAAAGAATTGCTGCCCAGAATGGCAAAGTGCAATGGTGTTCTGCCATATGCAGATGTATGCATAGATCAAATGAGCTAAACACCATAGTCATTGCTACTGGAAATACCAAGTAACTTCCAATTTTCTCATATTCTGTAACTAATACTTTGCTGTCTGAAAGTATAAAATAACTTATTAAACTGTTTATAATGATCACTCGCAGGTTCTAATAGTCTCTTGTTATATTTTAGCTTATGCAGACATCTACCAAGTGTCGTCTTTGTTACAAAACAATGAGGCACCTAAGCTGTCATCTATATTGGCGACTCCCTGAATCATATAGCTGTAGAGGCAGGTTTGCAGTGGCACGTACACATCCCCTATCCTGCCCCCTAACTTGTGCATCATTCAAACATGGCTGGTGAAGGATTTGTATATACCAAACATGCTGGCTGGTGCAGCCCTGTATATACCAGCCCTATGCTTCAGTATGTGCTGGATTTATTTTAATGTACATGGGGCTACAATCAAATCCCTATGGAGAAACTGGTAGGCCTTACTAGAATAGGATTAGATGATGTTATAGCTCATCATCGTGGTGTTGTCAGGACAGTCAAGCGCAAGTGAAGTGAATAGTGAATACTACAGGGTAGGATAGAAACCCTGGTGTGCAAGAAGTCCTAGGAGCAGGACTGGAGCCAGTGGAAGGCTGAAAGATGTTGCAATTCCACACAATACGTTTAGTGCACAATGTATAACAGCTATATTTAGAGGCTTATGAGAAAGCATCTTCTTGTCTCCTCTTCCTTTGTCAGTGTGTCTGTTCCCCACTAACTCTTTCAGACAGGGGGAAATGTGTTGTTGGCAGGCAGGGGGCACAGATTTCCATCTGTCACAATCTGAATTGTATGAACAATTGTTCCATAAATGTTGCAACTCCAGGCACCTTCACTATTTTACTGAAATATCTGTCAAGGGCAGCTGTGGGGAATTTCCTGATAGTAACCAATTTTGCCAGAATCAACCATTGCATGGAAAGACTTTGCTTCTGTTTCCATGTTTACAATCACCTTTCTGCGTGTATTTTTTTTTTTAGGTCTGAGGAGTTTTAATAATTTTTAGCAGCATCTCTGCAGAAGAACCCCAGCGAGAGATGAAGTACCAAAGATCTTCTACAACTCCCATTCATAATAGGGCTGCCTGCAACCAAATCAATCCGGGCAGAAATTAAAGAGCACCGTATTTGTCTCAAAACAGCTGAGAAAGGTGAAGGGATCCATTTGTTAATGTATGGTTATGATTTGCCTGCTGGACTTTTTCCTCTGACCCCATCTAAAAAAATGCTCTGTTTTATTCCATATATTTTAATATTATTCTGTTTGTATCTACAGTATATAGATGTGTGCTCTTTAGAGATGGAGGAACCTGTGCCCAAGATTGTGACTGCTCCAGAACATCAGCCAGCCACTCCTTCTAGCTCTGGGGTTCCCTGGCACGAGTCTGGAAACATCTAGTGCTCCATGGGTACTTCGGCCCATTAGGGATGTTCCCTGGGAGAGTAGTGTGTATGCAGCTGGCTCTGGGTGGTTACATCTGTTAGTTCCATCAAACACCAAGAGAGTAGCCCTGAGATGAGTCTCCCATCCCAGGACATAGAAACACCCCCATCAACAAAGAAAGATACCGTCTCCATTCCATATCCCTACTTAATGGGCCTACAGCCTTAGTACAGCGCTGTGTCTGTCAGTCAGACAATACGTTTCCTTTATATTCTGCATCTCCAGCATCTTAAGGTGTTTTGTCTGTAACACAAATGAGTTCTATTAAAACTAGAAGTCTAAGGATGCCATTTTTAGAAGTGGTAACCCTACTAGCTTTGTCAATATTATTGAATATGTTACTTATAGCAGTTTCTTGTTTTTTTCAACAGCTATATATGAACAGACCTAGCCTCTACCACAACTCCACCATTTTGAATTCGTTCCCTGCAACTCCACCAGCGGTAAATCTGAGCCTTCCCAGCAGCAACACCAGTGTCCCCCCACCGCAGCTCCACCAGCGGTGCTCCCAAGCCTTCATTGCATACTACAGCAACACCGACAGCCCTCCCTATACCGCAACAACACCAGTGGTGTCCCCAAGCCAGCAGCACCATCAACCCTCGCCCACCAAAGCTACCAGCGGTGTCCCCAATCCATCGTAGCCTGCCAGAGCAACTCCAGCGGCCCTCCCCCACCACAATTCCACCAGCAGTGCCCCCAAGCCTTCTGCCAAAACAACACCAGCAGCCTTCTTACACAACGCACCTCCTCCAGCGGTAACTTCCACTGACATGCCCCACCAGTGGCCCTCTCCACACTGCATCTCAATCAGTGGTGACCCCCCCAGCCTATCACAACTCCACCAGCAGCCCTCCCACACTGCACCTCCACCAGCAGTGACTCCCCTAGCTTGTTGCAACTCCACCAACGGCTCTCTCATCACCCCACAACCTACTACAGCTCTGCCAGCGGCCCACATCGCACCTCCACCAGTGGTGACTCCCCCAGCCTGCCGCAGCTCCACCAGCGGTGAAACCACTAGCCTGCCACAGCTCCATCAGCGGCCCTGTCAACACTGCACCTAAACCAACAGCGAACCCTCCGCCAGCCTGAAGCAGGAACAACAGCAACCCTCCCCACACTGCAGCTCCACCAGCGGTGACCCCTCCAGCCTGGCAAAGTGACACCAGCTGCCCTCCCCAAACCTCAGCCACCTCACTGTATATGAGCCCCATTGTGATTTTTCTTTGAGGCCAGGCTGCTGTTAAAATACAGTACATTATTGCAGTATTAAGGCACAGTGCCTTCATGCATATGGCCAGTATGCAAATCATTCATTTTCTCTTAGTACATGGGAGGCCTGCAGGACATTTACTATATACATACACACACATGCACTTATGTATGTTGAAGAAAATTCACATTCATTTTAGGCCCAGAGGTGTAACTACAAGAAAACTGACTTTGAGCTGAAAGGGGCCAAGGAATCTGGAGGGACCTGTATGATTAATTTCAATACATCTTGTTAGAGTTCATAAACTTAGCAATGTTTTGGTGCCCTAAATTGCATTTGCTCTGGGTGCAAGTGACATGTCAGATTTCAAAATTGAATATAAAAAAATCTCTTTGCTCTTTTGAGAAATGGATTTCAGTGCAGAATTCTGCTGGAGTAGCACTATTAACTGATGCGTTTTGAAAAAAACATGTTTTCCGATGATGACAGGATACCAATGGGAATATGGGCTGCACCCAAATGATATGCCAAAAGTTCACTGCACTTAGAAAATAGGCTCCTTTTATTTGTTTTATGCCAGTGTTCAGCATGGATTGGATCAGAAAGGACAGTAAATTGAAAATAAGCATGTTCTTCAGTTAAAATGCAATTTCTATAGCCTGCTGTTAATAGATTGGTGGCAGATATTAGAAAAAAATAAATTCCTAGAATGTAATTATAATTGTAATATAATTGTAAGAAAAGCACAGAGAAGCAGCTAGCAATGTAACTTACTTGGTAAGATAGTAAATGGTATTATAAAAAAACAAAGGGAAAGTATATTAAAGCTGTTTCCCTGTCAGTCTCATAATGATATGATTTTTATTGTCTCATTCTAATATATAACATTTACCCAATTTCCATGCTTATTTTCGCACCAACTTTTCAGACTGTGGCACATGTTCACAGAGTGAAAAACATACTGAAAGGAACCCGTGTGTTTGTGTCTCTAAGGATACAGTGTTTGGGTTGGTAACTGATCATTTTCTCTCTAGTAAGCCCCTGGATACTCTAATATTTATCTTTATAGTTGCTGTGTTTCTGCCTTTGTTTGGAAAGATGATAATGTTCTGTCCAAGCTTCATTTTGTCAATTATAATATAATGTCCCCCAAGCGCAAAAGGGCAAATCCGTAACAGAACTGCTGCTCCTTTAATGTTTTAGCCATAAATAAAGTCGAGTAACGATCCAAACTAACATGCCTTGTTTTGAATAGCTTTTGGCAGAGGGCTGCTATGCTGCTTCCCGTTTTCTTACGAAAGAGCTTCCTATTCAGCCCTGACTGGATAAACTGGCACCCTCCTACTTTAAGCCCACAAGGCAACCCAAGCTGTAGTACATGGTACTGAACTGATGCATGGTACATGCTTTTGGCCCTGAAATAACAGAAGGAGGAAGGGTCAGAGAGATGAGGAAGGTAAATTTGGACTACAGTACACAGGGAATGTGGCTTAGGGCAGGGGTCCCCAACCGCCGGGCCACGGGCCACTACTGGGCAACAGACATATTTGAACAGGGCCACCAAGCCAAGTTCGAATTTGCTATGCTCAGTTCACGACCCAATGGTTCTTGAAAAAAACTATTACTTTACACCGGTCCCTGGGGCAAAAAAGGTTGGGGACCGCTGGCTGTTGGCTTCTAGCAATGAGAAATAGTACAGATGGACTATAACAAAAGTTTTTAAAGGAAAACTATACCCTTGAACAATGAAGGTCTCTATAAAAAGATATTGCATAAAACAGCTCATGTGTAAAACCCCGCTTCATGTAAATAAAAATTTTTCATAATAATATACTAATATAATGAGCCAATTAACAGTCAGAGTTATATATTTTGCTTCCACACTTCTTCCTGTTACAGTTACAGTTGTAGTATTTCTGGATCTCTGAAGCAGCACACAGACCATCACGAAATGGTGGTTCAAGGCTAGAGATGTAAAAGGGCAATATTTACTTAAAGGAAAAATATACCCCCAAACAATGTAGGTCTCTATAAAAAGATATTGCATAAAACAGCTCATGTGTAAAACCTTGCTTTATGTAAAGAAACCATTTTCATAACAATATTTTTTTAATAATTTTGAGGGTATAGATTTCCCTTAAGAAAACCAAATATATTCAGGCCTTTAATCATTTATATCACTTATAATCCATAAACAGACATTCAGGGGCCTATTTAAGATTGCATTTGCATGTTAACTAACTCACTCTGACCTCTGACTCTTTCCAGATTTCAAAAGGGGGTCACTGACCCTATTTAAAAAAAGAAATCCTCTGCAAGGCTACCATGTATTGTTATTGCTACTTTTTATTACTCATCTTTCTATGCTGGCCCTTTCCTATTCATATTCCAGTCTCTTATTCAAATCAATGCATGGCTGCTAGGATAATTTGGACCCTAGCAACCAGATTGCTGAAATTGCAGACAGGAGAGCTGCTGAATAAAAAGATACATAACTCAAAAACAACAACAAATAAAAAATGAAAACCAGTTGCTAATTGTCCTAGAATATCACTCTCTACATCATAATAAAAGTTAATTTAAAGGCAAACAACCCCTTTAAAGATACAGACTTCAACAAGACACAATATTAGAATAAGATGCTAAGTTTTTGGACATGATTTTTCCATCCTTATGAGCTTATAAATGTGGTGTCCTGTTAACGAAGAAAAAGTATACGACTGCAGTCTAAATGCTAAAAAAAGGGTGAATTATCTATCATAATAATAGAAAACATACATTTCAAACCATCTGGTGACCATGTTAAACCCTGTCCTGCACCAGTGTTATCAACTGAAAGTCTTTTTTATTTATTATTTCCTTTTTGAGTCTCTCAAAAAAGAAACAGGCCTGTGCCAGGCCCCAAGGATGGAACTAGGTGTAGGCAGAAGAGGCATGTGTCCAGGGGTCAATTTTAGTCGTCACTAGGCAGATACTTCTGTTTTTATCCCAAGTTTGGCTCTTCTCACAGGCTCGGACTGGCAATCTGTGAGTTCTGGCAAATGCCAGAGGGACTACTGTAAGATGCCATAGACACTCACGATTTAGTGGGCTGGTGGCAGACTGGTTGGGTCTCTGTGTACTTTAAATGCCAGGACCTGCCCTTCTGTAACTTGGCATGAGGCAGCTGACTAAGGAAGTGGAGGAATATGTTATACTCAATGGTGATGAGTGGAAGGGGTTGTGACAGGCCCCACACTCATCACACACACCCTCCCCTCCTATTAAGTCGAGAGTGGGGGCTTGCATTGGGCACCCTTACCATTTGACCCAGCACTGCCAGGTCCTGGTGCCTCTGTTGCATTACACTGAATACTATGCTCTAATGTTTAGCCTTTCTGCACTTGTTAATCAGTTTTTAGGGTGCCTTACACAGGGCGACTTTTTAACCTTATTGTTAAAATCATGTGTTGTATGTGTGATAGGTACAGTCCATCACATAACAGTACTCGTTCATGTAAAGGCTCATTTAAGTTGTACCCAGAAATTATTAATTTCTGATGTTTGCAATTATGTCAAAGCCAACAAAACTTGGGGAGGAAGGGGTGGGCAGCAGGTAATTATTCAGTTATCACTCTTCATAAATATTTCCCCCATGAATTTTTTTTGGTAGTTAAATGATTCAAACTTTCCTGTCTGCAACTTTTCCTGTGGAAATGGAAGACAGCTGATTTGACAGCAGGCAAGCGACACCCAATAGGAGTTGTCAGATCAGCTGTTATTGGTACAAGCCATTGGGATAGTTTGAAGTGCTTGGGTTTGGGGAATTCTGACATGGCAGCTTAGAAGTGTAACAGCTGTGTTTGAGTTTTATAGTCGTGTACCAGTTTTCTTAAAACTGTTTGTTACGGAGCTGTCTCACAGAGGTAAAATTATGAATGGATAGCTCTGAAAGATTTTGTGGGGTAGTGGCTTATTTTTCCATAGAAATGGGAGCTTTTTCACTGTGTGCATATGCAGTGTGAACAGTAGGAAAATTTTCCAGCTGCCGCAAGAAAGTCTCCAGAATGGCTGACGAGTCTACTTTGCAGCTAGATCCATTCCATGTTTCCCAAGTGCCACTGGCTAATTACTGAGGCAATCCAGAGGTGTTGCTGTACATTGCTTTCTTGTCATAATTTTTTTTCAAATTATGCCTTACAGTGATGTAAAACAAAAAAACGGAAACTGGTATTGAGTTTGTGGTTAAAAGATTTTCAGGCTCAAGTGACTATTTTACTTCAAAGGGGTCTTAAGTCCAAAGCTGAAACTCCAAGTTGATGTTCTGCCCTCTTAAATTTCTCCACTATATTTGTATTTCAGCAATTGTGAAATAAAGTTAATAGGACATCATGTTGACTTCTAATATGCTTATAGAATAGACTAATTATTATATTAACTTAGTGGTGGACTGGGTCATCAGTGATTTGCTGGGGCTATAACTTTAAGGACCCTCATCCTTACATCCACATCCCCTCCATAACCCCTCCCTGCATGTGTCCATGCACTGCATTGCCTACCTTTTGCCTCTTTCCTCCTCCTCAACTTTCATGATGTGGCCTATGTAAGTAGGTTTTATCTGTGTCACTTTGGCCCAGTCTGAGCTTGAATGTTAAGGTGGCCATAGACATAACAACTACGATCATTCTTGGAAAAGATCTTTCCAAGAAAGATTGTTCGTTTCAATACACAAGCGTTGAGCTGAATCGTCAGATATACAGGTAGAAATAATAGAATTCCAACTGTATCTGACAATTCAGCACTTAACAACGGCCGATGTCTGGGTGCCTTCAAAGGCACCCAATCAAAATTTTCCATCCAGCCTGATCGATGAGCCAACCGATATCCAAGTCTTCTGCCAATATCAGTCGGCTATTTTCCCACCATACACGCACCAAATATTGTACGAAAATAATTTTGTTTGATATAATCAGGGCGTCTATGGCCACCTTAAGTAATGATAAATAAAATATTTACATTTTTTTTTATTCACAGAGAAAAACAGTGATTGTCAACTTTACCTCAAGGTCTTCACATGACCATAAACCACTGAAAGTGGTTCCAATAAGTGGGCTCCTTTTACTGCTAAATGTCAGTAGAATGAATAGAATTTGCTATTGTAACCTTTTTTCTGTTTTGATGTTTGTGATACACCGGAGAAGTAATTTTGTTTAAATAATAAAGTAATTTTGTTTAAATAATAAATTACATTTGTACATTAATACTGTCACCTTTGCTAGCATTTGAATACATGATTGCTTTTTCCTGCCCATGATTTTATGACCACCAAGAAAGAGAGGAAAATAGAGTTCACACAGTTCACCATAGTGGATTTTTAGCTGCATATTTAGTAAGGGATATAAAATGTTTTGATATGATCAACTGAGGCTGCCATGCAAAGATTTTACAAGGGTGCTATCTAGAGACAGATGGAAATGGGTTTAGTCTGTGTAGATCAGACATGAAACAATTGAATCATAAAAATATCAAAAAAATAAAAAAACGATGGAAACTAACAATATCAGAGGCAAGCTATAGTAATAAGGGTTTTTATGAGATTTAGAAGAACGTGCACAGATGTTAAAGGTAGAGTGGTTTGCCTGGATTAGTATTGTTGTTCATCTCTATACAGATTATATATGAAGAAATACCCTGTAGGGCAGGAGTGTCCATACTTTACTTTGCAGGGTCTACTTTTAGTGATGATGTCCCATTAGGATCTACATCCATAAAAGCATTCTGTTCCATGGAAAATATTACTCAAATACAGGTATGGGATCTGTTATCCGGAAACGTTATCCAGAAAGCTCCAATTTATAGAATGGCTGTCTCCCATAGACTCCATTTTATCCAAATTTTTAAAAATAATTTCCTTATTCTCTGTAATAATAAAACAGTACCTTGTACTTGATCCAAACTAAGATAGAATTAATTCTTGTTGGAAGCAAATCCAGCCTATTGGGTTTATTTAATGTTTACATGATTTTCTAGTAGACTTAAGGTATAAAGAGATCTAATTATTATAGTTATCCCAGGTCCCGATTTATAAAAAGATTTACATTTCTATATTTAACAAACATCTATTTCTTATGTAACCATAACATAACAGGAGGGTGGAAGCTATTTGTTGACAGTGTCTTGAGATCTACTGATCACCAGCTACTGACCACCAGGTCTACTGGTAGATTCCGATCTACCTTTTGGGCACCCTTGCTGTAGGGGGTGGGAGTGCATTTAATTGGATATTAGAGGAGTCTTCTTCATGTCACCAAGTAAAATCAAATAATATATATATATATATATATATATATATATATATATATATATATATATATATATATATATATATAGACAAATACAAGATTCCTCTGCACTCAACCCATTATCAATATATTTAAGACAGAGACATTTTGTGCATACTGCTACTGAAAAATGCCTTACCCTTTAAACAAAACAGGGATTGTTTGTCCATATATTGCAATATATTTAAGCTGGCCAACTACGTCAAAGTCATCCCATATCTGGCCAGTCCTATGCTCAATTTTCATTTGATTCATTAAGAATTCTATGGTTTCATTATACATTTTATAAAAGGGACGAATACGTTTTACCTGCAACTTACTAGCTGCTTTCAAAGTAAAACTCCCAAACTTGGCTGCCCTTTTATTAGACACCAGTGGGATCACCTGACTATAGTTGGAGGGGGTGGGAGCTACAACATGGAGCTGGTCACTGCTCTTGTAGAACTATAACAAACAAGGGAAAGTTGTGCTCACCACTAGTTCCTAAAACCATTAGGCGGGGGTGCAATGAGGGTGTGACCACAAAATACATATAGACAAATACAAGATTCCTCTGCACTCAACCCATTATCAATATATTTAAGACAGAGACATTTTGTGCATACTGCTACTGAAAAATGCCTTACCCTTTAAACAAAACAGGGATTGTTTGTCCATATATTGCAATATATTTAAGCTGGCCAACTACGTCAAAGTCATCCCATATCTGGCCAGTCCTATGCTCAATTTTCATTTGGCCAGCTTAAATATATTGCAATATATGGACAAACAATCCCTGTTTTGTTTAAAGGGTAAGGCATTTTTCAGTAGCAGTATGCACAAAATGTCTCTGTCTTAAATATATTGATAATGGGTTGAGTGCAGAGGAATCTTGTATTTGTCTATATGTATTTTGTGGTCACACCCTCATTGCACCCCCGCCTAATGGTTTTAGGAACTAGTGGTGAGCACAACTTTCCCTTGTTTGTTATAGTTCTACAAGAGCAGTGACCAGCTCCATGTTGTAGCTCCCACCCCCTCCAACTATAGTCAGGTGATCCCACTGGTGTCTAATAAAAGGGCAGCCAAGTTTGGGAGTTTTACTTTGAAAGCAGCTAGTAAGTTGCAGGTAAAACGTATTCGTCCCTTTTATAAAATGTATAATGAAACCATAGAATTCTTAATGAATCAAATGAAAATTGAGCATAGGACTGGCCAGATATGGGATGACTTTGACGTAGTTGGCCAGCTTAAATATATTGCAATATATGGACAAACAATCCCTGTTTTGTTTAAAGGGTAAGGCATTTTTCAGTAGCAGTATGCACAAAATGTCTCTGTCTTAAATATATTGATAATGGGTTGAGTGCAGAGGAATCTTGTATTTGTCTATATATATATATATATATATATATATATATATATATATATATATATATATATATATATATATATATATATATATATATATATATATATATATATATATATATATATATATATATATATATATATATATATATATATATATATATATATATATACTAAAGTGAAATTTACCAAGAGTGCCAAATAATAAGATACTATAGATAATCTTAAGGTGATTCATTTAAAAGAAGAAAATGAGTGTCTAGTACAATGTGTAACAACAAAAATCAAGTTGAAGACTGTAAATTAATAGAATGCAATAGCTAAAGCAATAGCAAAATAATTGCAAGTATGTAAACTGAAAGAAAAGCAAGGTGTTACAATTAATGGTGGCAAGGTACATGCTGACATTTTAAATATTTTTCTTCTCCTGATTAGTCAGCTACAAAGAATATAACATAAGGTATGAATCTGCTTAACATATGGCTCCCATTTCTTCTAGGTCAGTCACTCTTTTCCTGCAAGATTCTCTCTGTGCACACTTTTCAAATATATGAGGGAGCACCCAGTATTATATCTTCATGAATGTGATTTTTCATGTCCTGTCCTACCTCATGAAGGGGTGGTTCACCTCCAGGTGCGTATTTATATTAAGGCACCCGAGGGTCTGTGCCTAGGGCAGCAGGTTTTGGGGGGCGGCCCTCGGGTGCCTATAAATGTATTTTTTAAATAAGAAAAATTGCCCCGCCTCTTCCATGGATTTCCATAGGGAAAACCATCCGGGCTGGTTGGCGGAAGTGACATCACGCGCACACGTCGCGTGACGTCACTTCCGCGGCATCCGTGCGCGTGCAGCCAGGCCCTTTCATATTCCAGCCTCTTATTCAAATCAGTGCACGGTTGTTAGTGTAATTTGGACCCTAGCAACCAGATTGCTGAATTAGCATCCAGAGATCTGCTGAATAAAAATCTAAATAACTCAAAAACCACAAATAATAATAATGAAAACCAATTGAAAATTGTCTCAGAATATCACTCTCAACATCATACTACATGTTAACTCAAAGGTGAACAAACCCTTTAATCTTCTCCGCTTCCCACCCAGTCAAAGGTTATAGAGTCCCCTTAGCCCTTCCTCTTATTCTTCCAGTCAAAAAGTGGCCTTAATACTTCTCTGTGTATTCATTTTACTCTCACCCCTTCTGCTCAAATCACGTAGTGAGCTTATAGAAGTTCTATATTAGGGAGACCAGGGAAACGAAACCTTGCCGCTTGGCAGTCCTTTTTCTGCCCAAAGAGGTTGGTGGGTGTTTTCATTTCCACTGCACCAAGAACCATAAAGTCATGGCTGCTCTGGAATTGAGTTTGGCCCAGACTCAAGTGACCTGTTAAATGTCTTCTCCCCTGTCTCACACTTCTGTAAGTCTTTATACAAAGCTAGAGAGTCAGAACTCTGGGTTAATGATGTTTTGAAACTTGAATTCTCATTGTTCTAGATTTGAAACATTATTACAGGATAACAATGTAATGTTGTTGAAGCTGCAGCTCCTGTGCACTTTCAGCTGCTCTGAACGTTTGAATATATGAGTGTAACAATGAAATTGTGACCATGCTGCATATGACCGCTAGTACAGCATCTGTTCAGCCCACGTTCCAACCAACCCAATACCATATCCCGTTTCTGCCATACTCTACCATTAATGTGCCCTGTTAGAAGGCCTCTGTTGTTTAACTCAGACCAATGAGTTTTGAACCCAACAAATGCATTGTAATCGTTTAGTCAGGCTGTGTGTTATAGGGTGAGAAATGTCATATAGTATTTCATGAGCATAATGTCTTTTTCCATAGATTTGTAGGTAATACTGTTGTTCCATGTTGTGTTGCTTAGGACCTTTATTGCTTATGCAAGTGCATTTTTTATGTTTTAAAGGAAACAGTGATGTCTGTGAGCACTAACTCATAACACATTTATGTGAGTTATTTGCCATTTATTTCTATTAATGTTTTAATTGCTTCCTCTCCAGCTGTAGCCGAGATACTCAGGGAGAAAAGGACAGTATGGCTAGAGGAAGATAACACATCCAGGAGTGGTGGAATGCAGTGCATCTATATTGGTCTCAGATGCAATATATCTGTAAAATTTGCTTTAGAATAACAATCAAAAAGCAGACCTGTGACGATGTATCAGAAACATCACATACAGACACACAAGTAAGCAACTCTCTTTTAATATATAACATGAGGTTCCCAAACTTTTTCTTACGACTGTATATTAAAAGGAAGTTACTACTTTGAAAGCTCAGCCAATGATAAAAAAAAACTCCAAAAGAATAAAGAGGGGTTCCCAAACCTTTTCATATGACTGTATATCATTTATTTATCTATATGTGGAGTTCTGATATATCTTCACAACTTGTAAAGAACAGAGCTTATAGCTAAGATAAAGCTTATATACTCTGTATTGCATTCAACTCCAGGATAAGTATCTCCTATACCTACTGTTTTTCTCTCCCTGCACAAATCACACATCTGGAGAGGAAGCAATTAAAACATCAATAGAAATGGCAAAGGATTCACAGCAATGACCCATGAGCGAGGTTCAGTGAAAGTTCATAGGCATCACTTTCCTCTCTGCATTGCTCAAAATACGCAAATCTTGTAAAACAGTAGAAGGCTCCAGACCAGCAATTCTATATTGTAGACTGGGCAATTTGTACCTGCATATGATTGTTATATGCACTGAAGACATACAACATCTCTTTTTGTTTTAAGAATTGTTTCAGTGATCACTGAGAGAGATTCACATCAGTCTCCGAACTTACAGTCTATGGTAGAAATTTGAAATCTGCATTAACCCATAGCTTGGTTTGGGGCATTCTGTAAGGCATTGTTCAGACATTAATATTCCCAGAATATAACCCCCTCCAATGAAGCCACTCATATACACAATCCAGTAGCCTCATGCCAGATGCTGTTCTTGTATAGGTCACTATAAATAGAAAAAGGACTAAGTTGGACAGACCCAGAAATGTAATACAAAGTGCAAAATAGGTATCAAGGCAACAGAATAAATAATAGACATGATATTAATTAATGAGAAGAAAGAGTATGGATGAATAAAGTCCCCATAAGAAAACAAATAAAGTGTGGTATAAAAGCTGGGGAGACACCACCAATCCCATATGGTAAATGAGCCCTTCTATCTGGTAATCAAAGATTTACTTTCAAACATCACACCAGTAAATGCTACCTTCTGATTTCTTTCTACAGGTTATTAGACCTAGTGTAAACTTTGCATTTCCCCCTGTACCCATTACATACATTATCAATATATATTTTTAAAGAGCCATCATATTCTGCAGCACTGTACAATAAATGGGTTTATACAAAAAACAGAATTACATACATAGTGACTAGTAACTGACACAAAAAGGTGAAGAGGGCCCTGCCCAAAAAAATATGATTAACTAGTATATAAAGCAGAGCTTTACATTTTGATTGGCCAAATGTTATACATTTGAATCAAATCAAAATCAGGCCCACACAGTGGGCTTTTATCACTTGGCTGCATAAAAAAAGATTGTGCTGCACCTTGTTGAACTCCCACCATCTATAATGGATGCCAGAGGTGTAACTAGTTACTGGGCCACGCAGCAATGTACTTTGTGGTCCCAACAATTATATGGGAAAATGTCTTACAGACTCTGTTGAAATTGCATATCAGTCAGGATCCAACTGGCTTCTATATACTCCAGGGCCACCAAATCATAGTTGTTTTTTCCACTCTCTATATTTTGCTGGCTGGATATTGTCCAACAAATAACTTCTGATTTGAGCTCAGCTACATTGTGCAGGATCAGGTCATGTGTCCGAAAGATTGAGGCTGGACTCCACAAACTAAGTGAAGAAGGCAGACAATTCGCAAGCTGTTGAAGTAGATCCAATCATACAGGGTTGAGCTCTGAATAAGGACCTTCTAAAGGGCGGTCATGACAAAAGAAGGATATTAATAATTTGAACAATAACGACATAACCTTTTTTATTTTTCATCTTTGAGTTTAGCAATAAAGTAGGAGTAATACTTTTCTAAAATGTACTAAAATGAGTAGCTCTCGGCAGTTACCTGCATATAAAAGTAAATAGAATACAGCTAAATACCACAAGGCTACATCTACTGCAACCTACCATGCCTCTAACTGAAGGGACACTTTCCCATGACTTGTATGTCAAAATACTGTTGAGTGTGTCCAGACTCGGTTGACAGATTTCTTTTCCATTCAGTTGGTCGTTCAGGAAAAGTAATTAAGCATGATAACACACTTGCCCATATGTCTCACTTTTTTTTTGAATATCCAATTCCTTTATGCTGATGCGTATACCATGCATATTCTGTAATCAAGCAAATTGAGTTGTTCAAAACGATTGCTTATGTTTCCTAGTGAATACCTCTATAATCAAATGAATTAGAATAAAACATAATAAATATAGAAGCCGCTTGTTCTCCTTGAGCATTATAACCTCATTTGTCTGCCTGTGTACATCAGGGGTGAATTATAAATAGTTGCTTAGAATATGATTATTCACAGAGTACAATGGCATTGCTGTTGAGTGGTCAATATCACATTGTGGATGCTATTGTGCAATGTGTTTGAACCGTTACATCTAAAGGGGTCTGTAGGTTTTCAAATATAGATGGCATATGTTTAGTGAAAACTATCTTGTTGATCAGTGCAAAGAAATTCATGGAAAGATCATTTCCCTCTTTCATCTTTTCAAATTGCTAATTTATGACCCTTGTATCTCTCAGCCAGGATATGTGTACTCCAGATATACACAAATTACTCAGTAAAGACCTGACACAGGAAAATGTTGTAGCATGACATCACAAATGCCTTCTCATCATTACACCCACACCAAAACTTTGGTTTCAAATGTCATTTCTCTCCAGTATTCTGTGCAGGGTTTGATGACTTTCCACAATATTTATATTGTGTTAACCATTGTATAAAAGCCTATGCCAGATGAGTTTTGCCTACTGTGTTTTTTTCATTGTTAAAAAGAATTAAAAAGTCCAAAAAACCTTCCCTTGATCCCTGTGAAGGGCTGCTCTCAGGACTTTCTGCACTAGAGGCAGCAGATGCATTTCCGTGGGGGACAATAATAAATGAGCCACAGGGACTTTCATTAAACAGGAGGTGGCTAAGGAAGAGGAAAGTCTATTGTGGGACTGTAAATCAAGATGCTGGTTATGCTTGACTTTTCCAGAACTGCAAGCCTCCATACTACAGAGGCTGTGACTGGTAGAGGACCTTTCACCCTGGTGGTACTGACTGGATTTTGAACACAAAATTGGAAGGTACATAGATGTAGACCTTTCAACTTCACCTACTACAGCTCTAGGAGTTAGAGAAAGTGTAGAACTATTGGTTGGTAGAAAACCACAGCATACTCTCTGATTTGTTTATAGGCAATTTTTTTTTAATACAGGTATAGGATCTATTATTCAGAATGTTTGGGACCTGGGGTTTTTCTGTGATTTGGATCTCCAGCCCTTAAGCCTTCTAAAAATTATTTAAACATTAAAGGGGTTGTTCGCTTTTAAATTAACTTTTAGTATGATGTAGAGTGTGATATTGGTTTTCAATTTTTTATTTGTGTTTTTTTGAGTTTTTTAGCTATTTATTCAGCAGCTCTCCAGTTTGCGGTTTCAGCAATCTGGTTGCTAGGGTCCAAATGACCCTAGCAACCATGCATTGATCTGAAGAGACTGGAATATGAATAGGAAAGGGCTTGAATAGAAAGATGATTAATAAAAAGAAGCAGTAACAATAAATATGTATCCTTACACAGCATTTGTTTTTAGATCAAAAATCCAAATCCAAATTTTAAAATCTGGAAAGCGTCAAAAGAAGAATGCAAATAATCCAAAAACTAAAAAAAAAAGAAATCATAAAGGCTGAATGAAAAGCTTAGATTGAGCCGTTCTATAACATTCTAAAAGTTGAACCACGCCAGGATTGTTTTGCCTCCAATATGAATTCATGCACCTGTTATCATCAAATACAAGTCATTGTCATATTATTACAGAGAATAAAGAAATAATTTAAAGAGACACTGACACCAGAAATTTAATCTTTTTTACATCTACCATAAAATTGACTTTGCATGCTTCTTATAATTTTGCCATAAAGCCCAATCCTTTTACATTACCTATCTGACTCCCTGTGATCGCCTATGAGGGGGCTGCCATATTTGTTCAGCAGGAGTCCGTTAGCATTAGAAACTTTAACTGACAGGCTGAGATGGGACAGTCAGGTTGGCAAAACAGTCAGGTTTAGAAACATCAACTAACAATTACTTACAAAAACAAACCTCTCAGAAAAAAATAATCAACATGACCTATAGGTAATGTTAAGGGGCTGATTCATTAAGGGTCGAATATCGAGGGTTAATTAACCCTCGATATTCGACTAGGAATTGAAATCCTTCGACTTCAAATATCGAAGTCGAAGGATTTAGCGCAAATACTGTGATCGTACGATCGAAGGATTATTCCTTCGATCGACCGATTAAATCCTTCGAATCGAATGATTCGAAGGATTTTAATCCAACGATCAAAGGAATATCCTTCGATCAAAAAAACTTAGGAAAGCCTATGGGGACCTTCCCCATAGGCTAACATTGACTTCGGTAGCTTTTAGCTGCCGAACTAGGGGGTCGAAGTTTTTTTTAAAGAGACAGTACTTCGACTATCGAATGGTCGAATAGTCGAACGATTTTTAGTTCGAATCCTTCGATTCGAAGTCGTAGTCGAAGGTCGAAGTAGCCCATTCGATGGTCGAAGTAGCCCAAAAAATACTTCGAATTTTTTTTACTTCGAATCCTTCACTCGAATTTAGTGAATCGGCCCCTTAATGTACACTCATATTTTAAAAAGTAGTTTTTTAGTGTCAGTATCACTTTAAGTTTAAAGAGACTCTATGGGTGATGACCTTCCCATAATGTAGGGTTTTATAGATAAGGGGTTTCTGCACAAGGGATCCCATTCCTGTACATACTTTTTAGCCCTGCGTCTATGGCAAACAACTAGTCAAGTCAGTCTGGCACATCAAATGCCTTTCATAGAGGTAGCACAGCTTTTGCGCAAATACAGGAGATTGCCAGAACTCTTTTTCATGCCTCACTTTGGAGTATACAGCGCACCTATAGGGGCATTTTGCTATATACAGCCCAGGAGCTATATCAAGCTTTTCTAATTTCACAAGCATGTACATGTCAAGACAATTTAAATCTATTACAGGAGTTTTATTCATTGGGCACCTTGTATTGCTGCTATAAGCCTTTAATTTCTGCATCATATCAAAAGAGGGAAATTTTACAACTCTCATTCATTTCTCTGATATTTATTATATATTAATACATGCAAGTGAGAGTATTTATTTTGATAAATACACCCTTTAATATCCCATACAACTAAATGACAGCTGGGAAATTTATCTCTGGCAAACAGTGGCGTAACTAGTTGTTACTGGGCCCCATAGCAAATTCAATTTAGGGCCCCAAAATATTTATAAGTTGGCCTATTTTACCAAAATATATTAAAATTGCTCAATAATTAGGGTCTCACTGGGCCCCCTACACTCCTGGGCCCCCTGCAACCGCAGGGTCTGCTTCCTCTATAGTTACGCCCCTGCTGGCAAACACTTGCTCTTTGCTCTTTGCTAAATATACACCAATGTGCCCAAGTCTTATCTCAACCTACCTGAATTCTAACATTGTTCATCTAGTTCGCTATTGGAGCCATGAGTCATTTGACTGATTAATGTGCAGCCATGCATCATGCATCTAAATGAATTGCTAATTAGCCATGCAGGCTGTGGATATGTGTTTGGTTTTAAAGGGGTGAGGTAGCAACCCTTGTCTTAGGTAAAATAATGGCATGAACTATTGCAATCAGGTGGTATACAAAAGAAATATGCACCATTGCAAATACTGCGACAAGTTCTTTTTTAGTGGATGATTGCAAGGACTGCAATGGAAGGCATACAATCACATGAAATACACTTGTGAAGGAGTGAAAATAAAAGTGAAAGGAGTGAAAATAAAAGTTCATTTTTATAGTTAAAGGGGAATGCCACAAAAATATAACTTAAGCTTTTTGAAAAGTAAACATAATTTCAAGCAACTTTGCAATATGCCTCAATTAAAAAATATGATGACTTTGCTGAGCTGGCTGACTACTGTTACTTTGTACTTTTGTATCATCTGTTCTCAGCCTGCATCCTCCAAACCCCACAATTCCTTGCACATGTGATTTCAATAAGGAACAGAACATCACAGTGCAATGCATTGTGGGTTATGTAGTTCCTGCATGCTGTCTGTAAGCTCTGGAGTAGTTGTTACAATTTGTAACATCAGTGTTTAGTCCCTCCTTCCCTGCCAGGATTTCAAATGATATTGAAAGAGAAGAACTGTTAAACAGCTGGATTTCAGCATAGAAAATGGCATTTATTCATACTTTTTGAACAAACTGGTAACTGTGATGGTTATATTAGGGTTTTCTGTGTTATGTGGGCCTCTTTATCAAATTTTGGTTTGGAAGCCGGAGTTCCCCTTTAACATTATGTACGTTTTGGCCAGCAGGTGGTGCTAAGCCTTCCTGAGAGTCTATATAAGGCAGTGCCTGACTTAGGCACTTCCTCTTTGGCCTGTAACATCAATGCAGAAACAGCAGACTAGAAGGGCCAGACCCAGAGGGAAAGGTTGGTGCCATAGGGCTAGCTAGCGGATAGCAGGGGCAAGTGAGAGGGCTAGAGAGGGCTAGCTAGCCTGGACAGCCTGTTGTCCAAACCAGGAGGATTAGTTTGGGCTAGGGCCCTAAGGTGAATGTACACCAGAGAGGGAAGTGAGCGTTTAGGGGTAGATTAAGAAAGAGAGCCTACGTGAGAAGCTTGGACTTGACAAGTGGTGTCGCGGCAGAGAATCAGGGGTAATAGTTCCTTAGGCGAAGAAGCCCCTGTACAGCTAATGACACTCCTGCCAATGCGCCTTACAGGAGACGTGCCCTGGAGTCTTCTGAAGGGAAACACTGTGAATGTCAGTGAGTGATTAACATTATATGGAAACATTACCTGGTGGGCAACCCGTGCCCTGGTCTGCACTGTATACTGTGCCTACAACAAAAAGTTGTTAGAGTTCACTGCACTTGTAGTGCATTACTGGGCAAGAAAGGCCTTTCAATTTAACATCTACTAATGATTCAAGGCACTAGCCACAGCTGCCCCCGTTATACAGTGATTTATAAAAATGCATTTTATATTACACCACTTTTTGCAGGAGTTAGAAAGTGTGTTATTTTGAGTATGGAATGTAGATTTTCAGTAGTGAGAGGGTTTTTCCATTTTCTTTCAGACATTCAAAAATATAACTCCATATGCAACCAGTTTAATTTCTCTAAATCCTGGATTTTGCCTGTTTTATAAAGATTTAAACAAAGTCTGGAGTGGAAAGTCATCCTCTGAATCCTGTCGCCAGAATGTTTGTGAAATCAGCTGCTTCTTCTACTTTCCACATATATTTCCAATGAATATCCTGTCTCCGAGCTTGTTATATAGGAAAGAACTGGAAACACTGAATAATGTGTCAGGACTGAATGTCTTGCTGGCTTCTGTACACTACAATGTGTGTTTAGTTTCCATTACCGCAGTCACATAGTCTAACACATTACATATATGACTGCTGACTGCATGTTTTTTTATTCCTGTAACCTTTGCATGCATAATAGGTCTAGACAAAGAAAAGAAAAGCCAGCAAATAAGAAGTGGAAAAAACAAGTCGGCGGAATATAATTTTGGTTTTTAAGTAGAAAATCACTAGCAAGATTATTTCACAATAGTTTATTTTCTAAGCAGGATATAATTTTAAGCACAATGTAATATACAGAAAGTAAGCTGTTACTGTTATACCTTTAAGGTGGTTTCAACAGGTAAAAAGTAGCGCAAAATATGATCAGCTGCCAACCATGGAATGAATCCTCTGAGATCCCTGCAAAGTCAGTTCAGCACATCATCTCAGTAGCATTTGTCTGATATTGAGATATTGCAGTGACAGACCTCGTTGGCTGACCCCTTTAAAAAGCAATTGGCCTGAATTAAGGCGTATCTGATGTCTTTGGGGTTTATAGTCTAGCCTTTGCACTAATATCCTCAAATATATTTAAAGGAAATTTTTTTACGATGTATAAAACATATTGCATTGTTCAATGAGCAATAAAACAGAATTTATTAGTACAGGTTGAGGGCTGTACCCTATTGTGTAACTAAAAGTTTCTATATTTTATCCCATAAGCTTTGAAGATAAGACATTGTTCATATAGCATAAATTGAAGCTTCGGGTAGTTTGTACCCACTGGTGCCACTATACTCCCTTGGAATTCTAGGGAGATGCAGTTATGCCCGAGTGCCCTGGGCTAGTTCTTTACTCTGCTGGGATGGGGACCAGTTTTTATTTAGAGTCCCAACACAATAATCCTAGCAAATTAGAAAAAAACTATGAAATGGACTGGCTTCTTTAAGTTTGGGATTGGAGGTATTTTATGTACAACTACACTAAACTAAACAGTGAAACAAGAGCAAGAACTTTGATTTGGAAAACTGGTGGGTTGATTGGTCATGGGTCATACCATTAGAGGTGTAGTGCTTTACTAGGCAAAATCTATAGCAAGCCCTCAGCCCCAACACTCAGAGGTGTATTTACCACATAGGGACTTGAAGGCCTGTGTTTAGAGGGGCCCTCTAATGCCTATATGGTTAAAAAAAACATTCCAACCCCCCCCCCCCCACTTTCTCTGCTGCCAGATACTTTACTATCAAATCGGGCAGCAGAGGTGGGGGATAGTACATATATTGGGAGGTTTCCGTATCCTCCATCACTGAGCACCAAGCATATTAATATTATACAATAAGGGTGTGCGAGATCCTTCTTGATATGAAGTGTACAGAAAAGGGCAGACTTGCATCAATGGATGATGTACCCCATTCTCCAAAACAGGCACAGTTGTCATATTGTCACGTGGAGTCAGTGTAGATAAGTGCAAGTAGATGCATATACTAAGGGGCCCAACGTTGGACTAAGCCACAACCTGTCTTGCCTCACTAAGCCGCAATCTGGCCCCCACAACTAACTTATTTTTCTTTCTGCTGCGCTGGGGGCCAGGGATGGAGGAAGCGGCTTCCACGAAAGGAAACTAAATCTGGGCCGATGAGGGCTGGGGCCCACCAGATTTTTTTCCAGTGTCCCGCTGGCACAGTCGGACACTGAAGGGGCCTATACACTAACAATTGAATTTTTATTTTTTACACAGATTTTAAAAAAATTTAGGTTTTTCTATATTTCTGTAAAACCCAAATAATTTGTGATTTATTGAGTGCAAAACCCCCAAAAAACTCTTAATACAAAAATTCAACAGGTAAAAGTTGGCGAGGTCCTATAAAATTCAATGGGGTAAATTTATCAAAGAGTGAAGTTCCGCACTCTAGAGTGAAATTCCGCAGCTCTCAATTAATTTCTACGGGATTTTGAAAGGCGTATTTATCAATTGGTGAAAGTGAAAGTTCACCCTTTGATGAATACGCCTTTAAAAATCCCATAGAAATGAATGGGGAGTGGCGGCATTTCACTATTAACTTCACTCTTTGATAAATATACCCCAATGGCTGCACTGATCCTATTGGACCATTTTTAATCAATTCAGGCTTTTAGAGGTTTTCTCGTTTTTTTCACTAGGAATTATCTGAAAAACTGTTCTAGAAGTTTTAGACGTATTTGTATTTTGTTTTTCAGATCGTTCAGCGCTTCTTTTCGTTTGCGGTTTTTAAATTCAGATTTTTTTATTACATTTCGTGACATTTGTGGTTTTAGAGAAAGTGAGTTTAGTCGTTGTTTCAAAAATCTTTAAATAGGCCTCCACTTCCAATATATACTGTATGACTAGCGCTGCAACTTGCAATGTTAAAAATGAGCCTTCATATCTGTATAGTCTGTACAGAGCAAGATAACAGCAGGCAAAATGGACTGACATTGGTTAAAATGAAAACAGGGTAATATTTGTTAATGTATTAGTATGTTTATGGTTTATGGCTTCTATTGTTCCCAAATGAAAAGGGGTGTGGTGCAGGCAGATGTGAGTTAATAACAGACCTAACAGAATTAATGTTCTATTAGCTCACACATTGGAATTGTCAGAGTAAAAGCAACTTTTTCTTTCACAATTATCCATTTTTCTTAAACAAGTATGTAAACAGGCTGTAATTATTTTGTATAATCTTAAATCCTAGGTATGGAATTCCCTATCCAAAAACCAGATCTGAAAAAATTCGGAATTACAGGAAGGCCACCTTGCATAGACTCCATTATAAGCAAATAATTCTAATTTTTAAAAATTATTTCACTTTTCTCTGTATTAATAAAACTGTACGTTGTACTCAAACTGATCTACTTGTAGCAAACTGTAACAAGTAGATAGACTTGCAAGTAATGGTAGGAAAAATAAGTATTGAAGTATGTGAAGTAGGCAAATGTTTATTGAATGTGTTTTAACAATTGTATATAATATTAACTTTGGCTCAGAGTTGATGATGTAAGGCTAGATCACTTTAAATGCTGTGTAATGCACTGTGGGATTAGGGGGTACATTTACTTAGGGTCGAATATCGAGGGTTAATTAACCCTCGATATTCAAAGTTAAATCCTTCGACTTCGAATATTGAAGTCTAAGGATTTACCGCATTTCCTTCTTTCGTACAATCGAATAAAAAATCGAAAATCAAATGATTTTCCTTTGATCACATAAAGCTAGGAAAGCCTATGGGGACCTTCCCCATAGGCTAACATTGATGCTCGGTAGGTTTTAGGTGGCGAAGTAGGTGGTTGAATTTTTTTTAAAGAGACAGTCGAATAGTCGAACGATTTTTGGTTCGAATCGTTTGATTCGTAGTCGTAGTCGAAGGTCGAAGTAGCCAATTCGATGGTCGAAATAGCCAAAAAAAATACTTCGAAATTCGAAGTATTTTTTATTCTATTCCTTCACTCTAGCTAAGTAAATGTGCCCCTAGATGTTTACACACCCTAAACATTTCCTTTAATGCCATTTGTATTTATAATAGATACAGGATTTTAATAGATTTGTTTGTTTAACCCTATATTGTTTAATTAATGTTTAAATGAGTTTTGGTAAACTTAAAGTATGGAAATCCAAATTAAGGAAAGACCCCCTATCTGGAAAACACCAGGTCCTGAGCAAACTAACAAACCTTTGTTAACTACTACATATTGGAGGATACTTATGTTGATGTTTTGTTGCAATTATGCTTTTTTTTTAAACTTCAAGTTGCTCATCAAATAATATTTTTCAAACAAGACAAAATCATTTTTCGTAACAAAAAAAATGTGATTGCAGAAAAATATGTGATGAGGGAAACAGAATCTGGATCACAAGTAAAACTTGATAAACAACTTGCTTCAAGCTGAAAATGCACTTGTCTTTGACCACTATGGCATCTTGACATGTTTTAGGTGGCAAGTTATTTTAATTTTTACAACTGTGGTCTGATAAATCTCCACAAATCTTGATCACAGATTTTCTCCGTAATTTTTTAAAGTTTTTTTGACACCACTTTACAAGAAAAGTTTTGATAATGATTTTCCTCCAGAATTACAGCAAAATCCCAATCTACAATTGTAATACATTCCCCCTTTGGTGTCAATTTAGGCCCTTCTTTCTAAATTGTAATGCACCATAGAGACTACGTATACAGGCCCCAAAATTGAGTATTAAAGGGGACATATAGCATACATTTTCATAATGCATCAAACCACGTAAAATAATATAAAATAGAAGAAATAGTTTTATTTTAATACCTTTTGGATCAAAAATGTCTTTATTAGCTCTCCCCCTTTGCAACTTCCTGTTCAGGCCCAGACTGGCAATCTGTGTGCTCTGGCAAATGCCAGAGGGGCTGCCGTAAGATGCCATAGAAAGTCACTATTTAATGGGCTGGTCAGGAGCTGATTGGGCCTCTCTGTACTTGTAATACCTGGGCCTATTTTGACTCACAGGGGTAAATTTATCAAAGAGTGAAGTTCCACCACTAGAGTGAAATTCCACAGCTCTCAATTCATTTCTATGGGATTTTGAAAGGCATATTTATCAATGGGTGAAAGTTCACCCTTTGATAAATACGCCTATAAAAATCCCATAGAAATGAATGGAGAGTGGCGGAATTTCACTCTAGTGGCGGAACTTCACTGTTAACCTCACACTTTGATAAATATACCCCACAGTCCAGTGCTTTCCAGTATCAGGCTCTGGAACCACAGGCTCCTTCTGCCTAAGTTACACAGCAACAGCCACTTGGAGAGGAGTGGGGGTGTCTGTGATGTCACACTCAGTCCTTCCCTGCAGACAACTGTTAACCCTTACTGCTTGTTTTACCTTCCCTGAACAGCTTCTTTCTGTCCCTCTCTGTCCCGTTCCTTTCCCCCTCGCTTCCCTGCACTATTCATTTCTCTCCCTCTCTGTTCTGGTCATTTAACCCCCTCTATGCTTGGCCCATTTACCTCCATCCTCCCACCCCCCTTCACTGTTTGTTCCTTTGCCCTGCAATAATTGGGGAAAAAGAAGAAAAGCAAACTTCTGTATAAATAAAACATCTGCTACTAAAAGTATTTTATTCTTTTCTGGGGGCAATGTGTATCAGCAGTGTAAATACCATTGTCATTTTCTACGCAGTATTATGTTGTATACAAAAAGCATTGAACGTCCTTTTGGGTTTCCTTTGTAACTCCCTGCATTTTGCATTTTTTCCTTGCAACTCCCTGCACCTAAACATACATTGTTCCAGAACAGCTTGCAACTCCCTGCACCTGATCATAATTTGTTCCAGAACAGCTGCATGTATTCCCTTGCAACTCCCTGTGCCTGACAATAAACTGTACCACAACTGTTGCATTTTTTCCTTGCAATTCCCAGCACCTGGTCATAAATTGTCCCAGAACAGCTACATTTATTCCCTTGCAACTCCCTGCACCTGATCATATATCAGTATGCAGGAAAACAAATCTACAGCTGCTGTTCTGGAATATCATACCAGTAAATACTAATGAACACTGTTTGTATAACTTTTATAATTTAATAGAGGCAGGGAGTTGCACAGTGTGTAACAATATATTATGGACTATAGATTATGTCTAGCTGGGCATGTACATTTGTGACTGATGCCTATTTGCTGTGGAACAGAAGATCATACTGTTGTACTTGAAATAAAATATTACTATTAGATTAATATTACACTTTGTATTAAACTTCACATTTATTGCTTTATGTTGAACATAAGACAGCTATGTGCAGGCTGGGAAAACATAGGACAGAAGGTGGGAGGGGTTTTCCTGCAGAGTTTAGCATGTCAGTCAGCGCTGTGACCACTTCCTGTGGGAGATTGAAGAGACACGCCCACTCTTCATTTCAGCCTAACTTCTGACCTGTAAAGCTTTACCTGCAGCTCTGATATCTACCTATTAGTAGGGGGTAAAATGCTTTCAAAACGTTTTTCTTTTTGCATATATCTGAATATGAAGGTTATATAAAATATCTCCATTATTGTGCATATGGTGCATCATATGAAAAAACCTCAAGCTTCTAAAGTTGGGATGCTCCAAATCAGGATTTTGTCACTGATTTGGCTGTTGTATAAATTAAAATAAATAATTTTTAGTGACAAAACAAAAACAATTAAAACATTTAAGGGCAGTCATTTTTTGAATACTTCGACCATCGAATAGGATACTACGACTTCGAATTTACTTCGACTTCGATTCGAAGTAAAAACCGTTTGAATATTCGACCATTCGATAATCTAAGTACTGTCTCTTTAAAAAAACGTTGACTTCAATCCTTCGCCAAATTAAACCTGCTGAAGTGCTATGTTAGCCTATGGGGGCCTTCTACAACCATTTTCTAAGTCTTTGTACATCGAAGGAAAATCTTTTGATCGTATGCTAAAATCGTTCGAATCGTTCAATTTTCCTTCGATCGTTCGGACGCTAAATTCGGTGAAAAATCCATCGACTTCGATATTTTAAGTCGAAGGATTTCTATTCGGGGGTTGAATTTCGAAGTTTTTTTAACTTCGAAATTCGACCCTTAGTAAATCTGCCTCTTAAAGTCTTAGCTCACCACCATCATGACCAAAGCCTCCTAATTCACCAAATGCCCTTCGTTGGCAATAGTTATTAATAATATGAGTTTCAGACTTTTTTAACAGTGCTAGAAGGCATAAAAAGTACCAACAGTATTATTTAGTGCAGCCCAGGACCAAAACTAAATAGACAAAAAAGAGGAAGGAAGAGAAAAGGCTGCAAGAGCCAAATCATTTTCTAGAAAGTCGAAAGCAGTGAATGTAATTGTAAAATATACAGACAGAGCGTTCCAGTGTTGAACACACTAGGAAACCTCATAATGCATGGCACCCAACTGTCCCACTTTCCGCAGGTCCGTCCCTATTTTCTTTAACCAGCTCGCAGTCCCGAATTCACTCCTCTGCTCCTATCGGCTTACTCTCACGAGACTGTGATATCACTCACTATCAAGCAAAGAGGGCAAATAGGAGATTCATGTTGAGCAGCAGCAAACACAACAAAAAACATGTAATTGGACTGGGAATATTCTTTTTTTCCATAAAATTTAGGTGCCGTAGTTATGAAATACTTGTGCTACAATAGGTCATGAAATGCTGAGGGGCCACTCTGTCATAAAACATGTGCACTAACTTCTGATTCCAATAATATAAATAGAATTTGGAAAAAAATGGTCATGGTATTTCACTGCAGCACTACTCTTGGAAGTTAACTATGTCCCTCTTTGTGATTTTTAAATGTTGGGAGGTATGCTCTGAAGTGACTTTTATTTGTATGGCTACACCTATTATGTAGTAGTTGAACTGTAGCTAAGCACATCATTCATAGACATATAAGCTAACTGGTGCGATATTACAGCGATATTGCACTCATCTGTTAAGCTTTGGGCCACTACTACAGCACTGAAACTATGTAAAGATGGCCAACTTCATAGTGCAGTATAAAGAAACAGCCACAGTACTTGGGGGGAGGTGATTATATTTGCTGGTTATGTACTGTACTTGTGTATTCATAAATGTCTGACATATAAAGAGAGTTTGTTGCATGTTAATGAGGAGATATTGGGCTTATTGTAATGGAGGTTTAGGTTTAGAGCAATTTGTCTTCTGTGGAAGATCACCTCTACAATGGCTACAAATTGTCCGACAGATTATCAGCTATCAATTAAAAACTTCATGTTCCTGGTTAAAGCATAAGCTTGTTTCTAGCTGGGTCAGTAATTTAACTCACACAAAGCTTTCACAGGTTTGATATCGTGGAAATAAAACATTAGTTTTGAGCAACTGAGTATTAATTCTATTGAAAAAATTGATTCTGTGTTATGGAATCTTCCTTTCTGTAACAAGTATTATTATTTACGTTTACATCTAGCATACAATATTGATTGTGTAGCTTGGCATATTCTTGTCATTAACAGAATTATATATTTTGTATAAAGTATTTTTTACATAAGTAACCTTACACATGACTGGTCCTGTGACATGGGTTTTTATACATTTGAGAGACAGAAGGCTTGTTTAAATAAACAGAATAAAGTTTGTGATTATAATATCCTTTTGTGCATAACTTATTTTGCTCTCATTCTTCACTAGATGTATTGGCCATTGACTTTAATGCATTTGGAGCAAATTGTCGCGCTTATAAAAATTGTTGCTTGCGTCAAAATTAACGCGTGTCTAAATTATTTTGACGTGCATCGACTTCAATGCATTTCGCACATTTTTCAGTGTTTATTAGCGAATGTCACAGATTCGCCCATCACTATTAAGGATATGTATTTTTTTTGACTTTTATAAATGTATTTTTGTACACAAAAAGTACCCCATACACTCCATCATCTCAAACATTGCTCAAGGCACTGAAGTAGTGAGTAAAGGTTCAGGTGTCAGATGTGTAATTCTATGCAAATATCGCCCTCTGTTTTCCAGTATGGTAGATTTTTTGGATATTTCACATGCCTTCTCCATGTGATGCCCCATATTGTGTGTGTGAGTGCAATTACTCTATGCTCTGAGATAACAAACTTAATTCATGACATGTTAGGAATGAGCAGGTACAGGTTTCTTTCTTTTAATCGTGTGCAAGAGCTATCTCTTTTTACTTCCCACTATGTAAAATGTTTGGAGAACATTTTCCCGTTTCTTTTCCTTCCGATGTCCAGGTGTTAAACCCACAGTGAAATGTTTCTCTGAAGTCTGGCCAGGCGTCCAGCAGTTCCTTTGTAGCACTTCAAATATACTTTGTTAAAATTACACTTCACATGTTTTGCCAAAGCATTACAAAAGCTTTACATAAATGCATTACAGAGTAGCTTTCATTACTTTTTGCCCCATGTCTCAGTTTGGCTTCAGTAGTACATAGTTGTGTCTACCAGCCTGTCCTTTCACTTTTCAGTTCTATAAGCCAGTAAAGGTAAACACTTATGCTTTTTTTTTCTGTTATCAAAATTAAGTATTTTTTTATGAAGATGCTTAGCAACATCTCCATTAACTTCTTTACTTCTATATTGAGCCACACAGGGTGGTTCTTGGTGTTTCTACATTTACTTCTTAAGGGAATAAATTGAGAACAGTAACATTTTAATATCATTTTTAATGACAACCATTGCTGTTCTTGGTTTTTAACAGAAATTGTAATACCCCAATCTGAAGAGCAGTCCTTAAGGCACTAAAATTAGCTTTTCTGAAATTCAGGGTATTTGTTGCCTCAGTGTACATTTGCTTTTTGAACCAGACATTAAATGATATAACATTATGTTCGATATTACCCAGGGGTTCAATAACTTACACATTTGCTATACGTTCTGGCTCATTAGAGATCTCTAGATCCAGTATAGCATTTTTCTTGTTGGCTCGTCAACAATCTTTGCCATAAAATTGTTCTCATTAACTGACCTGTTAGTACTGTTGCTTCAGTCAATATCTGGGTAATTAATATCCCCCATTATCATTACTTTCTCCAAATTAGCAGTCTTTTCTTTTTGCATCAGGAGCTTAGCCTCCTCCTGTTCACTTACATTAGGGGTCTATAACATACTCCTACAATTAATTTTCTGGACTTTTTTCTTCAGTGAAGAGCTCCACCCATAAGACTTCCACCCCTCATTTTCTGACATCACCTCCTCCTTTATGTAAGCTTTTAAATCCTGCCTAACCAACAGACGTACCCCTTCTCCTTTTCTATTGCCTCTGTCCCTCAAAAACAAAGTATAGCCGCTGATATTAACTGCTCAGTCATGCTACTCATTCAGCCATATTCCGCAACACCAATCACATCATATTTCCCCTCCAGCTCCAGCACCTCCAGCTCTCCCACTTCAGTCAGACTCATTGCATATGAAAACAGACATTTAATACTGGAACCAGCATTAAATACATGTGGTCCTCCCTGTCCCCAACCCCAACAACTCTCCTCCTCCATTTTCCCTACCTATGCCCACTACTTCATCTAACCTATCCACAGAATTATAATATATTTTTATTTTGTTATTATTCTTTGATTTACTTTTGGAGGCATTCACATATTTTTTTCTATTTTTTATGTTGCTTAGGGGTATATTTATCAAAGAGTGAAGTTAATAGTGAAGTTCCGCCACTAGAGTGAAATTCCGCCACTCTCTATTTATTTCTATGGGATTTTTATAGGCGTATTTATCAAAGGGTGAACTTTCACTTTCACCCATTGATAAATATGCCTTTCAAAATCCCATAGAAATGAATTGAGAGCTGCGAAATTTCACTCTAGTGTCTGAACTTCACTCTTTGATAAATTTACCCCTTAGAGTTTCAGTTTCTTCAGTATGAAAAAAATGTATTCATGCTTTGGGTAGACATCCCTTTTAATATCAGTTTAGATGCTATTATATGATAGAGGGGGATTTTGAATTTGATGCTTTGCCAGAACTGCTTTCAATGTTTTAATTACTGCACTTGTTTACTTGTATTCTGTGTGTTCAAACATGGTTCCAGTTTTCTTGTTCATATTAATACAAGATGTGTCTGGCTTTCTATTTTCCTGAGTAATGTTTGCTGTACTTGACTTTTGTAAACTCATATGTACAATGATATTTTCTTCTTTTACAGTTATTGATTTGGGCAATTGTGCATACACATACTCTATGGTACTTGCATAGCATATATTAGTCACCCTTTATAACTGGATAATGGATCATCAGCATTCAGCCACAAGGCCTTAGACATCACAGGGGCCGCAATAATCTACTCTGGTGACTTTGAAGGGCACCTACAATATAACATTTTTTCCCCACCAGAAGTGTGGGCTAACATAGTTCTCACTTTGTATAGGGGAAACAATAGTATTTTTTGGAGAAAAGTACCTTAGTGAAAACTGAGCCCCCTGGATTGATATAGAGTCCATAGTGGGGCCCACCATCTTCGAAGCACACACATGAGAATAATAAGCCCTGGCTTATTTATGCATGCACAAAATAAGCAAGCCAGGGCACTCACGTATCATGTGAATGGATTTGCCCTAACATGACCACTCTCAGCTCCATTAACCACACCTTTGGTGGAAGAACAATTTTTATTCGATGAGTCCCTTAAGAGCTGATTTTCATTCTTTCAACCAGAAATTCTGCATTTTAGTGTAGGAAAATCCAATTGCACCTCCCCTTGCCCAGAGCTAGTATAGGATTACCATTGGGTCTTCTGCACATGGCAACAAAATAATAAGCAGCACCCACGTCAATCAGCACATTGGTGCAATTTTTACACTGCATGACTGAATAGCTTTGTTTTCATGTACGACTATAATTTCCATCCCATAATCTAATTACAGCACAAGTAGCACAGCACTTCATCTATTAGTTGCTTGCCTATTTGTTTAAGTACTTCTACTTGGTAGAAACTAGGGATGCCCGACTCCAGCAGTGAGTTTGGCACTTAGCTTTTTGGTAGATTTGGATTTAGACAAATCTTTAGTGCTCTTCTAAAGAGAATCCAAGTGCTTAATGCTGAGTTATTTTAAAGGACAAAGGAAGCCTCCCACACGTTGTACCTCTACATCATTAGTAGTTTCAAACCCTATAACTTGTATCAGTTGTGGGCACCTGTAGGATACTATCTACACATAAGCATATATGAAACTGACAGCAGGACATACCTGGCCAAACATAAGTATCATAGGGCTGCAGGTATGTTTGAAAAATCTATATGATAGATGCATAACAATGACCTACACCTTACTATGGTCAGTCCAATCGCCTGTAGCAGACTAAGGAGTCCCCCCAATGAATCTAGAAATGTTACTACAGGTATGAGACCTGTTATCCAGAATGCTTGGGACTTGAAGTTGTCCAGATAACAGATCTTTCTGTAATTTTGATCTCCATACCTTAAGTCTACTAGAAAATCATGTAAACATTAAATACACCCAATAGGCTGGTTTTGCTTCCAATAAGGATTGATTATATCTTGGTTTGGATCAATTACAATTACTGTTTTATTATTATAGAGAACCATTTTTAAAAATATGGATTATTTGGATCAACTGGAGTCTTTGGGAGATGGCCTTTCCGTAATTTAGAGCTTTCTGGATAACATTTTTCTGGATAACGGATCTCATACCTGTACAAAATAAATGGCTACATTTTTTAACAAGTTTATGCCTAAAGAGTGGAACTCTGTGCATGGCAGTAGCAGATGCTGTCCAATATACGGTGAACTACAAATGCAACACACAGTGCAATGTAGAAAAAACTAAGAAGAATTGACATGGTGGGAAATCGTGCTATTCCAGGCATGTGAAAAATAGTGACTGAGAATCTAGAAAGGCAGATGTAGACTATTTTTATGAGTAGGAGCATGAGGCTGTCCTGTTGGACCAGGACCAATTCTCTGCATGTGGAAATCAGATGAACACTCTGTCTCTGTCTATGAGGTCTACTAAAATAGTCCCACACAAACAGTGGGCAGGTCTGGGGAATGCAAGCCAATTGTATGAAATATTTTATTAATAACATAGAGTGGACTGTTCAAGAGCTCACCTCCATGTGCAACTTTTTTTTTATGTTATATATGTATTAAATCATATTATTCCTAGATTAGAGTTACTATTTTATTTCTTATGTGTATATGTTCTTCCACAAACTAGCTCATCTGCATCACCCTGACTTTTTAATAGAAATGCATGTTGTTCTTACATACCACCACATACACAACAATATGCAGTGTTGAATTCTAAATGATCACAGTACTCATATTAAACTTTTGATACCTAACAAAAACAAACATAAATTGTCCAAGGTCACTAGTAATTACATTGGGGACTCAGCTTTGAGATATTCGTCAAGTCTCAATCAAATAGGCTAAGAGGAAAACCACCGAGAAGGTCTTGTAGTCTGAGGAATGGATACTTGTCAGTTAGCACTATTGCTGGCTATAACCAATAACCTGCAGTATGTAAGTAAACACAGTTCTACCACATATAATGCATATTGTTTCTAGGGTTTAATGGGTTTTAAATATTTTTAAAAGTACACATTGGTGTAACTATAGAGGAAGCAGACCCTATGGTCATGAGTTGGCCTCGGCAAATAGGGGACTTTACTGCAGGGTCTGTTTCCATAATAGCTGAAAAGAATTTTACCCCCAGACGCTCTCACCTGTAGCTGGGGAAGGTGCATAAATAGAACATGGTTGAGTTTTTCTGTGGTGAGTTCTAATCTCATTTTGATGAATCTGCCCCTAAATGTGGGGCCTTGACATGCCAGGTGAGTTTACATATTTTGGCCAAAATCTTGTATTAACAACTCAATATTTGTAAAATGCATTGTTCATGTTCATGCGTTACCTTTCACTCAGTTAAGCTGAAGCAGCCATTCAGATTCGCTGGAAATCTGGGTCTGTGGATGGGGCTGGGAAATGAGTGTGGAAATGGGTGGGGTAGAGGTGGGCCTCTTTTTATATGGGGTGATAGGCAGTGGAGATGGTATGGGTAGGGAGGGATTTTACAAATCTACCGGCAGGGTCATTGCTGGTAAATTTGTGATACCAGCAGCGCCGATTCTGGGGCTGCTGCCACCTGAGGCAGCAGCCCAAATTCCACCCCCCTCCTCTCCTGCTCCGTGCTTAAAAATTTGCGTCGGAGCGGGTTTCAGGGGGCAGTATTGCTAGTTTATTGAGTGCAATAGCACTCTTTGCAATAGCGGAGCTGAATTTCCGGGTTAAAACCCGGAAGTTCAGCTAATGAAGTTACAAGAGGCGGCTTTTTGCAGCCCCTTGTAACTGGCTGCTCGCTGCCGCCTGAGGCAAGGGTTTCACCTTGCCTCATGGCAGAAGCGGCCCTAGATACCAGTCCTGACCTAGTTGGCAACTTACCGGCTAGGCTGGTCAAATACCGGCCAGGTGGGAAACCGACCTGTGAAGTACCTGAAGAGAGGCTGAAATAAGAAATCACAGATCATTCATTGTTTTGCTTGCTGAAACTGAACACAGTGGGGTCTTTTATAAACTTTGCACAAGGCAGATTGGTTTGCAAAGTGATTTTATTTGCCCTGTGCATGGTTATATTTATAACGCTGAATAATGAATATTTATAACACTGTCAATGCTATTTTTGCACAGAACAACCTCGCAGATTGGGTGTGCTCGCGCAAACTCCTGTCTCGTTTGCGCACCATTTGCAAAAATGTATTCACAATGCAAATTCGCAAAAACCGGAAAGATGGGCAGAGCAGTGCAATATATTAGCGTTCAGGAAAAAACATGGGCAATGCAACCATTTGCGAAAAAACATGCGCTGCACGAACTTTATAAATGACCCCCAGTGTTTATTTAACCTATGTACAAAGATCAGTATGATTCTCAAGAGCTCCTGCATTGCCTAAAGTGCTGTCTACATGAGCCCCCTGTCACAAACATACACTTACATTTTATTCTGACTGTAGGGAACACATATAAATGTACTTTTGGGCTCCATCAACATAATGTATCCAAACAAATGGGAACTTATAGTCACAGACAAGTAGTTTATAAATTCTGCATGATTAGGTGTGTTACAGGCAGAACTCCCTGTATAACAAGAGGTTGACATGGCAGTGTGTCCTGTTTTGTTGATCATTTAAGTGTTCTGCTTGCATGCCACTTTCCTGCAAAATGTAGTCTTTTTCTGTGTGCATGACTTATATTTATCATTTCTTTATCCTCATTTCGCAGGCATTCTTTTTGACAGAATATTTTTATTGAAAACATTTCCTTTTTACCACAATCACAAAATATTCCTGATCTGTAAAGGCAAATGAATGGGGTTTTCAGTAACTTTAAGGAAATAACTGAAGTTTTGGAAAGTCCCCTGTAAATTTCCCAGTGAAACATGAAACGCTTGAGCCAGACAACACTTGCTCCCTGCTATAAGCCAACTTATCTATAAACACCATTCTTTCTGTAGCAGTCAGTTAGCTTCTCTGTGTCACTTGGGATCCATTAACTTGCCACATCTTACACATATACTGAATCCATTCTACCAAACTGTGTATGGTGTACATTGTAAAAAAGCACAAGGTTTATTAAATAACGCCATAAAGTATCTATCATTATTATAGGTGAGCACCTTACATGTAGATGCAGTGTTATCCTTTAAACATAAGCATGCACTCATTTATTTGGCTTTCTAAATTCTGAGTCACAGGTATGAGCTAGCTGTAAAGTTGAAAGCAATGGTCCAGTCCAGTTCTTTTCATGGTCTTTAGGGAGAAGGAATAGCTCAGTGGTTATGTGTAATTCCTGTAATGACTCCTGTGTTCATTTCTTAGCCAGGGGACAAACACACGGTTGCTTAAATAAATCTCTGCTTTCATTTATCACAGTTTTTAAAGTTATATGCCCTGTTAACATTTTATACACAGGTGTTTTTTTGCCATATATCACATAAAAATCCAATGCCTGCCACCAATATATTGCTTCTTAAGTGTTCCCTGCCATATCACCCTAGATCTGTTGTAAAGGTTTATTCCCTTAAAGGAGAATTCCACCCTAAAGTTAAAAAACCCCTACCCCCCTACCCTACATAGACCCCCCTCCCTCCTCCCCCAGCCTAAGTGTTACCCCGGGCAAATGCCCCTAACGTTTTACTTACCCCTCAGTGGCGATTCAGGCATCGGAGTTCACAGACGCCATGTTCTTCTCTTTGGAAATCTTCGGAATGAGACCAGCGTGGCGGCGCATGTGAAGTAGGAGCATTTTTCTGTTTCATGGCAACTGCGCAAGCACTGAAACTCACGAAAATTGCTGAAAGCGCCGGTCTCATTACGAAGAGTACCGAAGTGGCTGAAGATAACGCCAGTGAACTCCGATGCCTAAATCTGCACCGAGGGGTAAAACATTAGGGGCATTTGCCTGGGGTTGAATCTCCTTTAAGGGTAATGGCATACAGGATGATTTTTCAACAGGGTAGTGCATTTTTACAACAGGTCTAGGCAGCCCCCCCCCAAACAAGCCTTTAAGGAATACTATACCACCCATAAAATCAGGTCTCTATAAAAATACATTGCATAAAACAGCTCATATGTAAATAAACCATTTTCATAATAATATACTTTTCTAGTAGCATGTGCCATTGGGTAATCATAAATAGAAAATTGCCATTTTAAAAAATAAGGGCCACCCCATGGGATCGTACAATTCACTATGCACACAAACAAACCAAACAAACCATACTTGTTAGGTCACATGAGCCAATTAACAGACAGAGTTCTGTCTTTTGCTTCCACACTTCTTCCTGTTAAAATTAGAGCTGCAGTATTTGTGATCTCTGAGGTAGCACAAAGACCATCACGAAATGGTGGTTCAAGGCAAGAGATTTAAAAGGACAATATTTACTTAAATATATATTCCAGTTTGGTAAGATTTTTTAATATGCCTCTTAATATGATATAATCTGTTGCTTAAGTATTCATTTTGGGGGTATAGTTTTCCTTTAAAGTGGTGGCAGATATTGCATTTTTATGATGTGATATATGGCAAAAAGTCAAGTCTCCTAAAAATGCCATCCCCTTCACTAAACTTAGAATAGCTGCAAGTAAATGACATTGCTCGTTGCAGTTTGGCTTATTTGTGCAGAAATAGAAAAAGAATGCTGCTCCAAACTCACACCCCTTCAATAATGGCCGCTCTCACCAAGTGGTGTGCCGCTTATTCATCTGATCACACACAAGTGGCAGGAATCACAATCAGTACAGAAGAAAGCAAGGAGGGTACTCCATTGCAGAATTTGAACTTTATTTAGCAAGTCCTCATGATTTATATGCTTTACTTGTTTCAGGCTCTTGACCATTAGTCTTGGGCTTTATTATATTCATTATTGTGAAGATATGACTAAAGGCCAAGAGTCCAAAACACGTACGGTGTGGAGTTCATTAGGGCTTGCTAAATAAAGTACCAATTCTTCAACAGAGTGCACTTCTTGCTTTTTCTTCTGTACTTAATTGTGCAGAAATGCCTTCCTTCACACATTCCTGTGATACAACCAAATCACCATGTGTAATGTAATTTATTTGCGGCAAAGAAAATTAGTGAAGGTCATGGCATTTTTGGGAGATATGTCACCCGCAGTAGCCCAGATTTAACCTCTGGTGACAAATCTCCTTGTGTACCATTATTCTAATACTGTAGCCTTCTATAGGGAAGACATGATTCCCATACTAGTGCACAGTTGAAAGCCGTAAAACCTTTTATCAACACACCCCATAATTTGGTGTACGGTTGATGGCACATAGTAAGATTTGTCACTCATGGATAAATCTGTGCTACTACAGGTGACAAATCTCACTTTCCATAGTATCATATTAAGAACACCACATGAAAAACTTATTACTCATGATCTGGCTTAATCATGGGAAGATGTGTAAGGAGGCAATTTCCAGCGATTAAGCAATTGCCTCGAGTAAAACGTATTACTATTGTAATGTTATACATAATAGCGCAGATTTATCCATGGACTACAATCTCCCCATGTGCCATGGCCCTTGAGTTTTAACTGGGATTCTATTCAACCAAATAACTTTGCACACACAAAAAGTGGTCAAAATACATAGCCATTCATGACAACCACATTTCTTACATGTTTAAATACGTATTACATAATTATGATGAGGAAAAAGGTTTTGTACTTTATATGTACTTTTCCAATCTGCCCTTCCACAATAAATAAATATGTACTGTAAATATGTTGCAACAGGTGGACAGTTAGTCTGTAAACTGTCCAGAAAGTTAATTTTATCAGTAAACTGGTACACCAGCTTTTTGGTTGGACAAATAGCATGTATATATGTAAATTCTATTCTTATAAATGGTGCTCACTGGTTTTATCAGTGATAATAATTGCTTAGTGCTGTCATTTTTGTCATATATATAGACATGGAACTCAGTGCATTATTTACTATATAATACACAAAAGCCATGAATATCTTGTAAATTATATAGTAAATAAAGTACCCCCTCTTGTAAATTATAAGGATATTAAAAGTTACCAAGGAGTTTCATGACATATAAAAACAGAAGGACGAAGGCCGAGTGTTTTTATACAGGTCATGGAACTCCGAGGCCTTTGGCCTTTGGCCTCATGCTTTTACAGTATATGGTCATGGAACTCCTCTGTGACTTATAATATCCTTATAATTTACAATAGGGGTTACTTTATTCACCATATAATGTAATAGAAGTCTGTATATTTGCACCAGGTCTAGTAACCAATAACAACCAACCATCGATTAACCTTTACTGCTCACCAGTTTGAAAGAAGACATCTGACTGGTTACTAGACCTGGTGTAACATTGCAACTTTTATTACATATTAGAATCTAAGCTCACTACTAGCTGAATTCCACCAGTGAATGCGGTTGAGAAGCTTTCAGGCAATAATTTGTATGATCCAGCGCTCATGTGCTAGGAGGAAAAAAAAAGGTAAATGAAAACAGAGGGTGGCTGATGTGTGCTCTGATGTGTGCTGTAGTCTAAATAGCAGCTAGAGTGTTTTCCATGAGATGCCCTGTAGCAAGAAACAGATGCTATTTTCTATGTGCAGGCCACAGTAATGAATAAAACTTGGAAAAATTTGCCTCAGTGTCATTTTAGTTTTGTACCATTGGCTTTACTGTGTCTGATAATATGAAACACCAGAATGGAGAGTTTTTTTCCAAGCAACGGGCAGCCTTATTTTGTGGCAATAGATTAACCAGCTGTAATTTAGAATCAACATTTTGAGCTTTGATAGATATCTCATTCTCTGTGCACATTAAAAATCTGTAGTTATAGAGCCATGAGCATAGCCATATTTACAGTATAAACAGTATAGGTACACAAGGCCCTGTGCCTAGGGCGGCAGCTTTGGATGGGGGTGTTTATATATTTGATAATTTTTATAAAAGAATAATAAAAAACCTCCACAGCCGCCGGAGACTACCTGTGTAAATCCATCAGCAGAGCTGGGGAAGGGTGAGGGTTCAGGAGGCGATTTTTGGCAGACGTGACATCACTCGTGGTGGAAGTGACATCACGCGTAGCGGAATTGAAGTTTTGCACAGCAGTGCATGTGATGTCACTTCCACAAGCTGAGGGCGCAGCCAGGTCCAGTGCCTAGTACCGGCATTGTAGTTGCCGGTTTAAGATTAGCCCTTGACCCGCCCCCAATCTACTCGGCACTTATCTTTTTTTCTTCAAAGATTGCTCCATAACCAAACCTCAGGCCATTGCGTGCAGTGCCCCCTGCCCCACTACACCCTCCACACCCCTTTGTTTCACTACCATGCTCCCTTTAGATCATGGCCCCCCACTGGCCAGTAAGTATTCTTTTGAAAGGTGGCAACCCAATTTTGTGGATCACATTGATTTGGACTAAGGGCTGCAAGCCTCACTATGTGTGCTAACCTCCTTTTGGACTTACATCGGACTTTAGGAGATGATGAGTGAAAGAAGTGGGGCTTTGTATGCTGTAAATGTTGTGTTAGAATAAATGTTTGTATCCTGATAAAGGGAGGGTTGTACCCCTGAAACGTTGATGCACAGGTGGTCATAATAAAAGTGGTAAGCTCCAGAGAAAATGGTGTTTGTGCGACTCTGTTAAAAATTCTACTCCTTGGCTGCCATGCCATTTTTCCTCTTTTGGCTTCCTGTAAGTGCAATTTTTCCTCTCTAATATCTTGAAAATCACGATGCCCCAAACTACGGTCCATTGCTGTCTATCAATTTAAAATTAATTTCAAAAATAGCAATGGGTGATCTGGAGTGTTTTAATGGCATGATGATACTCTGTCCACCTGCAACCACTTATGATGTTATTAAATGGAAAATGCCATGGCTGACATACAGTACATGGAATAGTGACAGGGTTACTTCTGAGGCAATACAGAACAGGCAGGGCACTTTCTATTAACTAATTTTACAATTGGTGACTAGCAGAATGTTGACAGCTGCTGCTTTCCACTGGGTGGCAGCTATGGCCAAAACACCCCATGTGCCATCTTCACATTTTTGTTGTATTGTAATTGTATATTTAATATTAATATTTTCATTAGATCAATACAAAGAAAAAACTAACAAGGGAAGGTAGGCGGTATAGTGGCCTTTTAAACTGATTTTATTGCATTGACATGCACTGTCATGGCAGTTTAGGGCTGATGCCAATATGGCAGTACAAGTGGAACAATCGTTATTTTGAAAATGTAACACCTTGTACTTTATTCATATTAGTGTTATAGTAATATTCCAGATCCCTTTCTTTTTACATTATTAAATCCCGTTGGATATATACAATTTCATTGCACAAAAATTATAAAATTATAAAAAGGCAGTTTTTTTAGAGGGCGTGAGATTGTAAGACCTTAGTAAGATGAAAAACAAAATATATTAGAATATCAGACAAAATCTCACCCAAAAAGTTCAATATAGCATCACATGTTGTGCAGCTATCACGCCACCACAATACAAAATTGCTTTGTAAAAGGTCCAAGTGACGTTATTTGATTGCTTTTCCTAAATGTTTCATAGTTCAGATATTAGATCTCTTTTAGTTAGAACTATCTATACTGAGCCAAAAAATGTCTCACTTCCTTAAATAAGATGAGATGGTATTTTGCACGATAGACTTCTTGGACAAGCTACCGTATAGTACTGAAGTGTTTGTTCTCTCTTTAGCTTTATGGGAGATCTAATTTAATAGAACACCATCTTCTTCTGGGCAAAGGGAAAATAAAGAAAGGATAAAAGATCAAGGGAAAACTAATATACCAGGTTTGGGGATACTGAACTCCAAGCTACTTAGTTTTAGGTGTTAGAGACACACACGTCCAAAAACAGATGGACTATGAAGTTTTAGAATTTGCTACCACCCGGCACTCCCTAACCTCTCTTTGCACCATTCTAACTCCACCACTGACGGGGCAGCATTTGTACATTTTCACACTAGCCCTACCCCACCCCAATATTATGTCACAGTAGGGGTGGGTCTGGAGCAGGATATATAAATGAGCATGGCAGGCCCATGTCAGTTGCGGGTTCATGAAGTGCAGGTTAGGATCAGGTGAGGGTCAAAGATTTTTCATGTTGTTTGTTATTATTTATACAGGAGCAGTGACCAGCTCCATGTTGTAGCTCCCACCCTTCCCAGCTATAGTCAGGGGATCCCAGTGGTGTCTAATAAAAGGGCAACCATGTTTGGGAGTTTTAACCTTGAAAGCAGCAAGTAAGTTGCAGGTAAAATTTAGTCCCTGTGTAAAATGTATAATGAAGTAATAGAATTCTTAATAAATCAGATGCAAGTTGAGTGTAGGAACTGGCCACACCGGGAATGACTTTGACGTAGTTGGCCAGCTTAAATATATTGCAATATATGGACAAACAATCCCTGTAAGTGCAATGCACTTTTTAGTAGCTTAAGGGTAGGACTACATGAACGATTCCGGCGCAAAGTGACGCGCTGCAAGAAAACAGAAATAAGGTAAGTGATAGAATTGTTGCATGGCGTCGCAAAATGTCCTAATCACCTTAGATGCCAGGTAGTATTTAGTCCATTGGAACCTCTGCTTAATGTTTTAAATAATCCATGAGTATGTTCCTCCAATTTAACCAACTCTAAATGAGCAAACGATTTTTGGGGCAAATTCCTAAGAGACTGAATAAGGGCATAAAGGCTCCAGGTTTCCTAATTACTAATGATCTATTTTTCCATTCTTCTGGTCAAAAAACTCTGTGGATAGATTCAGTACTTCAGGTCATCTTTCTTGTACAGCCATCTGTTAGAAAGGGCCTAGGTACAATGGTGAGGGGATGTACTTGGCACATACCTCTTCTTTCTGCCTAGTCTGAAGGGGTTGTTCACCTTTAGATTAACTTTTAACATGATGTAGAGAGTGATATTCTAAGAGAGCTTGCAATGGGTTCCATTTTTCATTATATATATATATTAGCCTGATTGCTAGGGTGCAAATTACCCTAGCAACCATGCATTGATTTGAATAAGGGCCTGAATAGAAAGATGAGTAATAAGAAGTAACAATAACAATACATTTGTAGCCTTTCAGAGCCTTTGTTTTTTAGATGGGGTATGTAACCCCATTTGAAAGCTGGAAAGAGTCAGAAGAAGAAGGCAAATAATTTAAAAAAAAACTTTAAAAAATAAATAATGAAGACTAATTGAAAAGTTGCTTAGAATTTTCCATTCCATAACACACTAAGAGTTCATTTAAAGGTGAACCACCCCGTTAAATCCTGGGCCATCTGATGAGCATTCCTTCACCCTGCTCACTTTGGCCCCCATCCCAGTCGTCACCATGCATGCATGCATGCGCAAGCAGGGGATGGGGCGAGGTTGCTATCCAGATTGCCTAGGACACCCAGCAGGCTTGGCCCACCACTGATGGGACCCATTAAAATATCAATACAATAAGCCCTTTATTTGCCAGTGGTTTGATTCGGGCATGAATGTGCCGCCCGCATGAATGATCCTTAATTAAGATATGCCTGATAGCACTAGGTTCTGCAACGGGGGAATATGCATTGTAGGCAACAGGACAATTTTCTCCATTTTTTTGCTTTGCACCATGGCCCCTTGGTTAGAAATGTAAAGTGTTAATTACAGAGCAATTACAATAATCAGAGTCAATAGCAGTATCTGCATAATCATTGGATACTTATTTTAGCAACCAAAATATTTTCCTCACTGTTGAAGGTGATTGTTATGCCTTAACGGTTTGAGAATTGCTTATAATCACAGATGTTCCACAAGTGTTTAAGGGATTAAGCAGATGCATACTTCTGATATGATTTGCACAAACTTTAGACACTTGCAAAACAATTCCAATAAGGTATTGATAGTTTTAGCAGTACTTCATTTTATTAGCCTCCCGACAGCTGTTTTTGAGTATACAGTAAGAGCCGCATTCAGTTGTGCAGAGATCATGGATGGAATTCCAAAGCAAACAAAACTTAAAGGAAACATGCCAGTGAAAGCCGGGATACTTGCCATGCATATTCTCAACCCTGCAGAATTTGAGATGCATGAATGTTTGAAAGTTAGAGAAATTGAACTGTATGAGACAAAATGACTAGTGCTGAGGCAGAGGTCCATACCTACCAAAGGTAGTGTGATGGTTGAGCATATTGGAGGGGGGGGGGCTAGCTTAAAGATATTTGATAGCCTTCAGTGGTCAGATTTCATATTTTAATTTAAAAAAAAATGCCTTTTATGAGATGGTGAGCAGGAACCTTGACTCTGAGATGGCAGTGGCTGTTATCTACTTACACTTTACTAAAGCTTTTGATATAGTACCACACAGAAGGTTAATGGTTACATTAAGAAATGTAGGCCTGAAACATAATATTTGTACTTGGATAGAGAACTGGCTGAAGGATAGATTACAAAGAGTGCTGGTAAATGGAACATTTTCAAATTGGACCAGTGTTGTTAGAGTACCACAAGGCTCTGTACTTGGTCCTTTGTTTTCTACTTGTTTATTAGTGACCTGGAGGAGGGCACTGAAATTACTGTCTCAATTATGTAGAACTATAGGTCCCATGCAGGATGTTGACGCTTTGCAGAGTGATTTGACTAAATTGGAAAACTGGGCAGCAAACTGGAAAATAAGGTCAGGCTATCCATACACTACAATACCCTTCTGAAGAATGGTTTGCTGAACCTTTCATTCTATACTTAGAGAATGTACTGTATTCACTGCTAAGTCCAACATTTCTTTGTAGGGCAGCCTGAGGTCTCCTGAGCTCCAAGTACATCTGCAGCACCCACACCAACTCTAGCACACAATGTTATTCTTGCTTCAAAATGTCTTGGAATGGTTGCACATTTCAGTATGATCTAACAGGAAAATCTTGCAGCTATACTGTAAGTCCAGTGTTGCACAGAAGCTTAAGGAATTATACCCTAATTCCACAAGAAACGGGGACCTAAAATAACCACATCGATTTACCAACATCTCCCTTCTGTCTAATAGGTCACCATAGTATTATGAGTGCATCATTTTTAGATTTACTCTGGATTTCAAAATACACAGTTATTTTCCATTTTCATTGATGACTGAAGCAAGAAAAGGTCTGGAATCTGTTATACTTGATTCAATACTCTCCAACAACTGAAATATGTAATTTGAAGTTTGTTATTGTTATACTTCTTCATTGTGTGTATTATGCCCTCCAGAAGAGACTAGTTTACAAATCTGACAGAAAGCAACTCACAGAGAACAAAACAAGTTGTAATTGGAGTCTATAGAATATCATATACTGTATCACATGTCTTAAAAATATGGGGCCAATTTACCAGGAATTGCACTGCACCAAATACTCGGTGTGGCTGGCTGACTCAAGGAAGAAGTTCAAAACAGAATTCAGCATTTGAAGTGAAGTAAAGCACATGGAGCAGATGGAGTTTATCACCCAGTGCTTAGGGAGCTTAGCTCAGTGACAACCAGATCACTATTTTGCAATCACGAATTAAAAATGGATTTATTTGATGATGAATATACTGCTAAGAGACTGATGAATTCTAATGTGATATCTTCTTTAAAAATGGAACACAGGATTAGCAAGGTAACAACAGACTTTTAAATTTGGCTGCAAATCAATTAAACTCTTAGAAAACGACATAATACTCCAGAATACATTAATAAGCACTGGAAACTATTGTTGTGAAAAATAGTTGAGAAAAGCCTATTTGTGTATTATAAATCCTGCTTGAATCCAAGGCCTCGTGCACTGGGGTTCTGCTGCCTGCCTTACTACTATTCTGCAGAGACAGGCGGAACGGAACGGCCCAAAGTTTTATTCCTGGTGCCCACTGATGGCCCACCATTACATAACGGTACTAGTGAGGTTTTCAAGTTTCTGCATTTTAATAGCATCAACATTTTAAATCTATAGACAATACTTAAAATATATGATGGTACAGGTATGGGATCAGTAATCCGGAACCCCATTATCCAGAAATCTGAATTATGGAAAGGTCGTCTCCCATAGACTCCATTGTATCCCAATATTCCAAAATGTGCTGAAAAAGTCTACCTCGGCTTATACTTGGGTCAGCGGTACCCGACCCGAGAAGCTGAGATTGCAGTCACTTTTAATCATTCCTATACCAACAGTACACTTGGGGAGAGACTGCAATATCCCACAATGCCCTCTGTTGGTTATATGAAAGAATAACAGTGCGCCCTCTGTTGGTTATATGAAAGAATAATAGAGACTGCAATATTACACAGCGCCATCTGTTGGTTATATGAAAGAATAACAGTGACTGCAATATCACACAGCGCCATCTGTTGGTTGTATGAAAGAATAACATTGCGCCCTCTGTTGGTTATATGAAAGATTAACAGTGACTGCAATATCACACAGCACCCTCTGTTGGTTATATGAAAGAATAACAGTGCGCCCTCTGTTGGTTATATGAAAGAATAACAGTGACTGCAATATCACACAGCGCCATCTGTTGGTTATATGAAAGAATAACAGTGACTGCAATATCACACAGTGCCATCTGTTGGTTCTATGGAAGAATAACAGTGACTGCAATATCACACAGTGCCCTCTGTTGGTTATATGAAACATTAACAGTGACTGCAATATCACACAGCGCCCTCTGTTGGTTATATGAAAGAATAACAGTGACTGCAATATCACACAGCACCCTCTGTTGGTTATACGAAAGATTAACAGGGATAGCAATATCAAACAGCACCCTCTGCACATGCTAGTGGGACAGTGGCACAATGCACACAGTAATCCGTTTGGCAATTCTCTGTCACCATCAACTTTGCAAAGAAGTCCGGTTGATCGCTGGGGGGTCGCTTTGGCAGAATGTGCGCTGCTGGGAGACAGGGCTGTAGTTGTGTCTAGGCTTATACTAGAGTCAATAAGTTTTCCCAGTTTTCGTAGGTAAAATTAGGTACCTCGGCTTATACTCGGGTCGGCTTATACTCGAGTATACTGTATACGGTACCTTTTACTTGGTCCAAACTAAGATATAATTAATCCTTATTGGAAGCAAAACCAGTCTATTGGGTTTATTTAATGTTTACATGATTTTCTAGTGGACTTAAGGTATGAATATCCAAATTACAGAAAGATCCATTATCTGGAAAACACCATGTCCCTATCTTTGTTCTGGTTCTTTCTATGACACATATTTTTCTGAGCTCTCTGTTTGGTCACAAAAAGGTCCTTTCCTATACCACTATTGGATTTGCCAATGATGTGGACACGGCGTCACTCAAGGAGAATTATGGGCTCTTAATGTGTGTTAATTGCATGAATCCCAGGCTTTTGCAGAAAAAATGCTGAAGCTGATGGTAACTTATGGGGGGGGTAACTGGTAATATTCTTATTGCCTGATGACTACTACTGTAGATTGTATAATGCATTAGGGTAATTAATGTTGGCTTAGATCAGGGGTCAGCAAAATTTTTTACCTGTGAGCCACATTCAAATATAAAAAGAGTTTGGGAGATTATTTAACAAAATTATGGATAACATAACATACTGTACCAATGATGACAGCAATGTAAACTGTGAAAGGGACACTACTTGTGCGTGCCCATTAAACACAATATTTTTATGCAGTTGATGTAAACCTGAACTTATCCAATAAAAATCTAAGTTACAACAAAAAAGAGTTGGGCAGCAACACACAAGCATGAATAAATTCCTTGGGGATGCCAAATAAGAGCTTTGAGAGGCTATTTATTAGCTCCAATGTAGACAGGCAGCCTATAGGAGGCTCTGCTTGACAGTACACCTTTTTTTAGATTAAAATAATCACCTGCTTGAGGCCACTGAGAGCAACATCCAAGGGTTTGGCGAGCAACATGTTGTTTGCAAGCCACTGGTTGGGGTTCACTTGCTTAGCTAAATTTGAAAATTTTAATTAGAATTAGGGTTTACATTTGACTTCTTTCTGAGAACATTATTGAAATCTGCAGAATATTCCCTCCCATACAGAATATCCAAACTGCTTATTGGATCCGTAACTCTGCTCTGAGTTAGCATCTACATGTTATTATCAAGTCTGTAGAGCTCAAACATTGTCCCAATTCTTCTGCCTCTAAGAAAAGGTTCCTCTAGTACTGTTCTTCTTCTCTTCTATGCTAATTAGTCTATATATAATATATCTGCTACAGATATGAAATGATTTATTCCTGGATGTAGCCTAGTCTACAATGTTTAAAGGAATACTGTCATGGGAATTTTTTTTATTCAAAATGCATTAGTTAAAAGTGCTGCTCCAGCAGAATTCTGCACTGAAATCCATTTCTCAAAAGAGCAACAGTTTTTTAAAAAAAATCTGATATGGGGCTAGACATATTGTCAGTTTCCCAGCAGCCCCCAATCATGTGACTTGTGCTCTGATAAACTTCAGTCACTCTTTACTGCTGTACTGCAAGTTGGAGTGATATCAACCCTCCCCCCAGCAGCCCATCAGCAAAGCAATGGGAAGGTAACAACATAACAGCTCCCTGACATAAGATAACAGCTGCCTGGTAGATATAACAACAGCACTCAATGGTAAAATCCAGGTGCCACTGCGACACATTCAGTTATATGAGTAGGAGAAACAACAGTCTGCCAGAAAGCAGTTCCATCCTAAAGTGCTGGCTCTTTCTGAAAGCACATGACAAGGCAAAATGACCTGAGATGGCTGCCTACACACCAATATTACAACTAAAAAAATACACTTGCTGGTTCAGGAAATACATTTTATATTGTAGAGTGAATTATTTGCAGTGTAAACAGTATAAATTAGAAATAAAAACTACATCATAAAAATCATGACAGAATCCCTTTAAATCTAGGTGAAAGATGACTATGAAGATTTTCATTCATCCAGGTCATGGTATATCTAGTATAGGTCAATCTAAAAACAACTGGACTTGCTGAGTAATCAATGAAGACGTTTCACTACTCATCCGAGCAGCTTCTTCAATTCAACTGACTGGTGTGGGAAGTTCTCGGCATATAAACTCTCCAAATCTTGGATAAAGAAGACCGCTGGTTTGAACGAGGCGTGAAAGTGGCGATTCATGTCAAGGTGGAGAAACCATCCCTGAACAGAGGCTGTTGTAATATCAACACCACCTGTCTGCTACATACAATGCTGTTCTAACATCTGTACCCCGGCGGATTCAGAACACTTCACACATCCATTCATGCAACTCTCACAAGTAACACCTGTATCTTGGAGTTGCATGACACATTGGATAATCCTATCACAGTAACTACACAGAATCAACACCTCTGTGAGTTTCGTCAGATGTCAGCTCTTTGAAGAGTTACAATGTGCCATTGTAAATAGATTAGTGGAAGAGTTTATATGACGAGAACTTCCCACACCAGTCAGTTGAACTGAAGAAGCTGCTCGGATGAGTAGTGAAACGTCTTCATTGATTACTCAGCAAGTCCAGTTGTTTTTAGATTGACCTATACTAGATCTAGGTGAAAGAGTAAAGTGAAAAGACATTAGAGTTGCTATCTTTGGTCAGTTATTTATGAATCTAAGGATTCTTTTCTACAAACTGCTGCACATCTGTGGATATTTGTGTGTAGGCACAGTGTTCAGCCAAGGAACTATATAATACCAAACAAACCTAAATTCAGCAGCAGAACGTTCATTTGGCAGAATAGGTATAGATTCAGTCTATTCTTGAAATATTATTTTGTTTTAAATGACTTTTTTCTGCAGCCCTGGGATTGCTTTGGTTGAAAACAGACACCTTTCACAACCATTTAGACAAACTTAATAAGGACAAAACACAGACAACATACACCAACTCTAGAGTTTAGCCCTGTTTTATTTTTAATTTAATTTAGTTTTTCTCTACTCAGATGTTGTGGACTTCAATTTCCAGTATATGCCAACATTTGATCAAGAGAACTGTAGTTGAGCAACAGCAAGGCTAAAATAGAACACCGTTATGCCCGTTTACATAACATTGCCATGCCCAGCCTCAAGAGTGGATGTAGCAGGAGGAGGTTTGGGTATGGGGACAGCTTCTTTGTAAAACTACTCAGCTACAGAAAAACCCGAAGGACATCAAGATTTCTCACGTCTTCTCCATGAGGAGCTATCAACCTATTTGATTAAAACATGAAGCCTTTGGTCAATCACCCTTCTTTCTACCAGGCCAACCAACACAAGGACCATTTATGAGGCAACGATTATTTTATATAGTACTTACTGTACATACTTAACTCCATCTGAAATAGGAGTCAGTAGAATATATTAACTAACATTGTAATTTAAACATGTGCTTCAGTTTTATCAGGCCATAGCAACCAGCAGGTAGCATTTACTAATCCTCTGTTTGAATGCAAATACGTAATTGATTTTTATGGGTTTGTTGGCCTGACTAATTCATTTTATGCTTTTTTATTGCATTACTAATTCATGGGTTGATTCCTGGAAAAGGCAACGATGGTACACGTTGAAGATTAGATGTGATTGTATGCTATCCTTTAATATATGTGTGTCAATACCAGGGATGCACTGAATCCACTTTTTTGGATTTGGCCGAACCCCTGAATCCTTAGTGAAAGATTTGGCTCAATACCAAATGGAATCATAATTTGCATATGCAAATTAGGGTGGGAAGGGGAAAACATTTTTTACTTCCTTGTTTTGTGACAAAAGGTCATGTGATTTCCCTCCCTGCCCCTAATTTGCATATTCAAATTAGGATTCGGAAGAATCCTGGCTGAATCCTAACTGAATCCTGGATTCAGTGAATCTCTAGTCAATATTTCATCTGGGTTTTGGGAGGGGGGCCCGGTGGCTGTACTTACTCTGGCAGGGCCCCTGCTGCTGTCAGAGAGCTGCACAATCTGGTAGGAAGGGCTGAGCTGTACTGCCTGCACGTCGCTTGCCCCGCCCCTCCTTGGCTTCCCCTCCAACCTATCCAATCCTTGTCTGGCTCTACGAATACTGTAGAAGCAGGGGAGGGGAGGGGAAAGAAACATGCAGACACAACAGCTGCGGCTCTGTCCTCCACACCCGATCGTGTTAGCCTGCAGTATGTGGCTCCGGTATGGGGGTAAAGGGAGGGATGGGGAGTGAGCTGAGCAATGCATCCCCTTTGCATTATAACTTACAGCCAAGGCAGCACGTAGCTCATGAGAGGGTTACAAATAAATTACAGCACTATTACTAGTGCTGTGGTTCTAGGAGAAGCCCAGACCACAAAAAATAATTTAGTCCAACTCTCACTCCAGGTCTAGTTTTCCCACTATTTTGATGAATTATTCTGCATAATTATGGACTAAGCCAATAGATTTTTATGCTTTTGGATAACATGTTTAGCAATAAGCAACAAACACAAGAGGAGCCCAGAAAGACTGCATATGAGTTGGAGGGAAGGGGGGTTAAGATATATTTTGCTGTATATGGGTTGAACTAACAAATATTGCATCAAAACAATGTATAGCAGTAATGTAATCCTTCCCCTCCTCTCCCCACAAAAAAGAGCCCCAGAGGGCTCGGCACGCAGCATTCTCCAATCTCCTCTACAGACTCAGGGCTACTTAGTTTGTGATGGGCAGTGAAACCTTTAAGTTAACCTTTAGTATGTTATAGAATCAGGACCACCATCAGGGGGGCACAGGGGATACTGCTGGGCCGGGCCTTAAGGGGGGCCTGTCTGTGCTGCACTCCTCAAAATAACTGGGCCGCCCTGGACAGCACCAAAGCCGTGCCGCCTCTTCCTAAGAGCCGAAAAGACCAAAAGTCACGGAAGGAGCCAAAGTTGAAGTCCTGAAGCCACGAGTTCAGTTCTACTGAACACCAATGTGTGTTTTTTTTAACTATTTTCATCCCCTAGCGACCAATGTATTATTTTAATACTTTATAGGGCCCTGCCACCAATGTTTTTTTTAAAATAATTCTCTTGGGCCCCAATTGGTTTTTAACTTGTAAGGGGGGCCCTGGCGACAATGTTTTTTTTAACTTATAGGGGGGTCCTGGTCACCAATTATTATTTTTTAACTTGAAGGGGGGCCCTGACCACCATTTAAAAAAAAAAAAAAGAAAACTTTTATGAGGGGCTCTGGCACCAGTTTTTTTTTTAACTTATAAGGGGGCCCCTGACCATCAATAGCTTTTTATAACTTGTGTGTGAGGGGGGTTACCCTTTTTAGCACTGATGTCTGTTTTGTTCCTTTAACTGTGTTGGGAAGTGGGCGGGATCTGCGGTAGGCAGGGCCCAGGGGGCCCCAAAAAGTTTGTTGTATGGGGCCTGTGATTTCCAATGGCAGCCCTGACTCCCTTGCACTCCTGAGCATTGCACAATAGAACATGCACTGGATTTGGCAGCTAAGGTGATTTTCTACCCACAGTGCTTGCACATACTCCATGGAAAGTAAGCCCTGCTGTCTATTCTTGATTCAACTTTTTTTAATGCCTTACCCGCAAAGGTGAACTATACTCTATATTTACAGAATACTGCCCTTTTACATATTTTACATTGTCAGCCTTCTATGATATGTGTGTCACTCTCCCTAAGAAGGTTATTTACTAAAATCTTATTTTTTTAATAAAAAAAACACTCCCAACTCTTTTTACCATATTTATTATTAAAAAAAGCTTAATGTAGATGTTCTGGTAAAAACTCAATAAAATCAAGTGAAAATCAGAATTGTACAAGTTTGTTCCTGAATAGCTTGATTTTTTTCGGGCTTTTTCCCAAAAAAGCCCAAATTTTTCAGATTTTTGGCCAAAAGCCCGAAATTTTTGGGCTAAACCCAGTGCAGACCACAGAAACGTCAGAATAGGACAAGTATCTCTCTGCCATTGACTTATACACAACCTCGGCAGGTCTGAGATGTTGGATTTTCAGATTCTGTTTTTTTGCTGTATCAGGCTTTAATAAATCTCGAAATATTTCAGTTTTTTAAAAAAAAATAAAAAAATGAAAAATTTGAGTTTTTCCCCAAAAAGCCAGACCAGATAAATTCTGAGTTTAGTAATTAACCCCCTAATTGCATAGAAATAAAATACACAGCTCTGTCCATTCATTGGCTTATGTAACCTGGCATGAATTTGCATGCTCATGGTTTGTGTGTGAACATGAAAGGTATATCAGAGTAGTTATTATAAGGCTTTGGTAAAACAAAAGCACAAAATGTAACCTGTCTGAGTTCAACCTGCAGCTGTGAGAGAAATGAAAGCTAGCAGATGTTTGATATAATTTTACCAGCTCCAACAGCCAAAAAACTGTATGAAAATGCAACACCTCTTTACCTTATTGGCCTGACTCAGAGTCTGAGTGTTTCATTTATAAAGTAGGTTTGTCATAGATCCAGGTGCACCCACTGTAAATAAAAATAATAAGCTCAGTGGAAGCCCACAGGAATAGGAATTTCTTAAAATACATTTGGACCAACTTCTAGGGGATATTTGCTCTGTATTGCACCTCAACAATACTAGTCTAGACAAGACATACTAGTTATTTTTATAGCATATCAGCATGGCAAAGATCAAAGGCGGAATTATAAATGTACAGAATATAACAGGTATGGGATCTATTATCCAGAATGCTTGGAACCTGGGTTTTCTATTTTTTTTATAGATAAGCGATATTTCCATAATTTGGATCACCATAGCATAAAAATTATTTTAAACATGAAATAAACCCAGTAGGATTGTTTTGCCTCCAATATTAATTCATGCAACTTAGATAACATCAAGCATGAGGTACTGTTTTATTATTATAGAGAAAAATAAATCATAAAAATTAGAATTATTTGCTTAAAATGGACCCTTTGTGAGATGGCCTTCCTGTTGGCCTACCTGTAAATAGAAGTTTTCTGGTTAATGGGTTTCCAGATGAGTCTTCCCATACCTGTTCTGCACTAAGTAGACAGCAAACAAATAGCAAGGGTACTAGGAGGGTGATAATGTAAAGCTGTACATATCACTATCTATAGACTATGTATACAGCAGTCTTTGCAATTAGCTCATCCTAATATAGTAAGTAATTTGGCAAATGAGATGCAGGCAGTTCAGTTACAATTCTGGACTACATCCCACAGATTTGACCAGTAAGGGTTGATATTAGAGTCAAGACTATAATTAAAAAGCTTTTAAAAAAACATTTTCTCCCAGAATTAATTTTCTTCAAAGAAAGTCTTCCAAGGAAAGTCTAATCGTATCTAATGCAATTGGCTGGCTTTATTTCCGGGGTTTGCGTATGAATGAAGTCTGCGGCCAGTTCTTTAAGTGCAAATGTGCTGTGCCTATTTAGGTGCGAAGGGAACCCTGGAACTAACACCTGGTCAGGAGGTGGTGGTAGCTCCAGGGTTCCACTGCATGAATAGACACAGCAGTGCTTGATTAAGAACAACTGAAAAATGCACCGGCCTGGTGTAGAATCCTTTCAGCACTGCTGTGATCCTCTTTGCTTTCCTGAACTGCCCACATGCCCAGCAGAGTTAAAGTATGAACTTTCAGCAAAGACGGTGCTTACCCATTGGTCTAGGTAATGAATGATAATATTCACTAGGGGATGTATAACACAATGGCACCCCCAGTGAGTTTGCATTGTTTTGGTCTTTAAACAATGTGTAGAACAGTAGATGTAACAGCAAATTAGTACATAACATTCCACTCTGAATTTCATGTCATGCATCTAGAAGAGGAGATAGGCTTTGTGCCCAAATCTCACTTTAGCTGATCTGCCTGCTGAGCCCATATGCCAGCCACTGTTCCAAGAGTCATTATCTTTTGCTAAATTTTTTTTAATAGAACTGAATTTTACCTTCCGGTATCTGTTCTTTCAGTAAAACATGGCCAACTGGTACATATATTTGGGAGTCTGCCTTAGGGTAATACATATGAAACAGTGAAGTGCACAGGAAAATGTATATTTCTACCATTCCACCATTTTTTTTTTTTTTTAACTTTAATTCCCAGTTGACATATTCAGATTTCAAGACCCATGGCAACAAATTACAAAGACACAGATTTTCGCTCTGGAATTTGCTGTTGCCTTGAATACTTTTTTGAACAGAATGTGCTTTTCTGTAAATACCATGAGGTAACTAATGAGATCATGCATTAATAAAGAACTTTAATTAAGGCACCTGAAACATGTAAACAATACGATTCCGTGCATCAGCACAATATAAAGTACAATGTACTTCTTAATACACTTCTGTTTGAATAATGTATTTAAATGCTCCCATTCTCTATAGATATTGTTGGATTCAATAATAAAAATGTGTATCATGAAAACTCCACTGTATGAATTAATAAGGGAATTAATATGGGAAGTCTAACATATTTCCTCTAATAAAAGTACCAATATATAGCTCTGTAAATAGGAGAATGAGCACTTTCCAAGCAAAATATTATGTTGAGTTTCTTTTTAAATCTGAAACTGTCCCAAAAATTGCATTCAGATTATTAGGATAGAATAGGATAAGGGTAGTATGTAATAAAAAATGTAAAAAAAACAAAACAAGATAGAAATATGCAAACATAAGAAGGTGGTACAAGACCAAGAAAAATACAGGAGCGGCATATGTGGAGGATTGTGAGAATGGTTACAGACAACCCAAAGATCACCAGAATCCAGACACTCATCAAAGGCTATAGGAGGTGTCTATAGGCTGTTACATTTGCAAAAGGAGGCTCAACTAAGTATTGATGTAATATCTCTGTTGGGGTGCCCAAATTTATGCACCTGTCTAATTTTGTTATGATGCATATTGCATATTTTCTGTTAATCCAATAAACGTTCTGTCACTGCTGAAATACTACTGTTTCCATAAGGCATTTTATATATGAAAAGGAAATTGCTACTTTGAAAGCTCAGCCAATGATAAACAAAACTGCAAAGACTTAAGAGGGGTTCCCAAACTTTTTCATATGACTGTATGCAATATATTCAAGCAGGCCAACTACTACTTGCATTATATGGACAAATAATCTCTGCTTTGTGTAAAGGGGAGAGCACTTTTTAAATTTATGTATTTAATGCACTAAGATGTACATTTTATGCATTCTGCATAACAGGTTCCATACCCGTATTAAGCATTTATCAACTGACCACAGAGGCTAGTTCTATGTACTTAAGGCTGGCTGCATTCTTTATGAACCAGTGCAATAATCAGGAATTATGGGAAGGCCATCTGCCATAGACTCCATTTTAACTAAATCTAATTTTAAAAAATGATTTCCTTTTTCTCTGAAATAATAAAACTGTACCTTGTACTTGACTAACGTATACTGATTCCTTATTAGAGTAAAAACAATCCTATTGGGGATATTTAACGTTTACATTTTTTTTTTTACTAGACCTAAGGTATGGAGATTCAAATTACAGAGAGATTCCATATCCAGGAAAACCTCAGGTCCCAAGCATTCTGGATAACAGGTCCCATATCTGTATATTGAAAAGTTGCTTAAAATTACATTACATTTTATTATGCAAAATATTTACAGTGGACATCCCCTTTAAATAGGTTTTCTAATTATTAGAATTCTAGGGGTTCGTTTCTGACATTTGCAGTGGAGAGCTGGCAGCCCCCATTACTAGTCTTCATCCTTCTTTGTACAAGGTAGGGTGGTTAATACGTAATACTATATACTGTATATCTACAGCAGGGTTACTTAACATATGGAGAATTACAAATACCCATAATCCCTATAATACTTGGGCACCTGCTCTAAACAGGGAAACAACAGAACAATACAACGGTTCAATCCCTGCTGCTGGATTGCCTGCATTGTTAATGAACATATATATATATATCTCCACAGGTTGCCAGCACTCTCGATAAAGAGAATTTATATGCCTGGGTGCAGAAACAACAAAATATCTCCATCAACTGTAGAAGGATCCGCACTCACAGGTCTTATAGAAAAAATTTATAATTTATTAGTTACACAGGACTGACGTTTCGGCCTCCCCAAGGCCTTTCTCAAAGTGCCAAATAATTCACAATGATGCTTTAAATTCACTCACTGGCGGGAAACATCAGCTATAATGAACTCACGTTATCGATATCACTAACAACATCAATTAAACAATTAACACATTCATTCACAATACATCAACAGTCCATAACACAAGTTCAAAATAAAAAAACAAGATAGAAACAAGTGTCCTTAGATTTGCCTTAGATTACTTGTATCTATCTAATACTGTTGTTATTGTTACAAATGTGTCGCTTACAGAGAAACTTTTTGGTATCAAACACAATAAGTATCAAACACAATAAGTATTAACCATTTCACATTTTTTTTTATTCTGTTGGTGTCTGTGCTGATGACAGAACTATAAAGGTCCCAGCAGTCTGTGCAGAAATAGCACATCTTGTTGATTTGGGCGTCCTAAACTAGCGGCAGTGTACTATATGGAACTAATTAACTGGTTCTTAGGAGGGTTGGGGCGGTGTTACAAGTGAAATTCCCATATTATCTAATTATCTATTTTATCCATGATAATGTGCTAAACCTAGAGGATAACCCAGGTGTCAGTTATTTTGATTTTTATCTAAGGACCCAAAAATTCCATAGTTATCACTCTATATTTCAAAAGTATACCCTCAAACAGTTAATTTATAATATTCCTACCCCCCCAGTATATATATATATATATATATATATATATATATATATATATATGTGTGTATATATATCAAAAGGAAAGATCAGCACTCGCAGGTCTTTTTTATTTATAATTTATTATAGAGCTATGGACTAACATTTCGGCCTACCCCAGGGACTTTCTCAAAGTACCAAACAAACAGATGGTTTCAATTCACATAATGGCGGGAAAACAGCAATAGTGACGTACACACATTGTCACAAAACCAGCGACAATCATTTAAATATAACACTGAAGTTGTCACAAATAATCCATAAAATTTAAAACCAGACTCAATTTACCCATATACACATTTAAATGGTTCATTCTCATATGTATGAAAGTAGCAAGCAGGTATAAAAACAAAACAATACATAACACTATTATCTTTGTGGCAACATTGTAACATTTCCATACATAATCCCACGTTGCAAAGATAACTACATTGCCCGTGTTACGCATATGTCAATATTTGAGCAGATGTTTAAAATTAAAAAAACTGTTATCCAGAATGCTCTAAATTATGGGCAGGCTACCTCCTATAGACTCCATCTTATCCAAATAATCCAAATTTTCCTTTTTCTCTGTAATAATAAAACAGTAATGTGTACTTTAGAATTTCTCGACCCATACCCGACCCTAACCCGCCCGATCCCTACCCGCATGTGACCCGGGCCCACTGCTCCCCTTTATTTACTGTATAGACCCGTGCCCGCCATGCAGTGATGTCACAAAAAGGGCGGGGTGGGGCAGACGGAAGTCTATAAATTCCGGCACCGGAAGCCGGCAGTACTAGGTCGCAGGTGGGGAGAGCAGGAGAAGAGCTCGACCCGTACCCGCCCGCGACCCGTGCATTTTGTCCAGGGGTCGACACTACCCGCCGACCCGCGGGTCCCGCAGGCCTCGGGTTGGCCCGCACATCACTAGTGTACTTGATCCAAACTCAGATATAATTAATCCTTATTGGAAGCAAATCCAGCCTATTGGGTTTATTTAACCTTTACAGGTTAAGGTATGAAGATCCAAATTACAGAAAGATCCATTATCAGGAAAACCCTAGGCCCTGGCCATTCTGGATAACAGGTCCCATATCTATATATATAGATATATATATGTGTGTGTGTGTGTGCATCTAGTCAGTGTTTATAATGATGGCAGCTGAATTATTACCATGAAGTGGTAAGGATGCTGTTTTAAAATTTTCGTAAAAGCTTTTATGCACGCTTTATTTTTAGATTAATGAAGGCCTTTTATAGCAAATGAGTTGCACATGTATATCTTTATGTGTATCTTTATTTAATGCCATATAAGCACATTGCGGTTTACAGAGAGTAAAATTTCATTAAGGGGAAAGTATAAGGCATGCAGAACAAACAGAGCACTAGCAGAATCTAAACATTATATCTAAAGCAAATGTTGAGAAATAAGAAGCTTTTTAGCTTTGAAGCAGCTGCGTCCCTTTAACCGAGGTCTGAATTTACAGTCTGCTGGTTTTTCTGTTTGTTTCCAAAGTGTCCTAAGTTTTGGATCCAGCTTCACAGTTTTACGTGCTGTTGCCTGATGCAAGGGAATTTGAAAAGCTACGCGTTGATCAAGTGCCACTGACCTCAGAAGCCCTGGCTACATTTTTTCCAAGCTTTTCTCCTAATATTCCAAAACACAAAGTTAAAGAATAAGTCAGAATATCATATTTTGTTAAGGCTGTGGTTTAGGCTGAATGATTCAAGGAAACTACTGCACTGGTTTCCTTTATTCTCATAATGCATATTAGGAGAATCTTTATTAATTGCTCCTTAAAGGATCTCATTCTGTTGCACTGCATGTCTTGCAACAATCTACAATGAATTTTCTATAAGGTGGAGCTACAGCCTGTTCCAGTTCTAATCACTGGAAGTCAAGGTCTGGGCCAGGACCCTCTGGGACCCTGTACAATTAGGAAATACTTGAGAGCTGTAAACATACTAAAACATATGTTTTACTTATTAGTTGGTCTCCCTCCATAATTGCAGTCCTTCTGCATACACCCTTATCCTTTATCATATAGACGGAGCTTGTAGAGCATACAGGCCGCTGGAGTAGTGAGTAGTGAGTGAGTAGTGTAATGAGTCTCTCAAAACAACATCCAACTCACTCTCCCTAAGTGTAAGGATAATCAGGTATAATTTTATTTAACTGTCAATGCTTGTCATTTGAGGGCTTATGCCCAGATTTATAACAGCCATGTAGCCGACTGGGATGTGTTATATACTCTACAGACACTAGGTGGTGAATCGTTTTTCTTTTTCAACTTGCCCATTGGATGCCTTGGAATTGTATGGCTGCTTTGATAGGTAGCCCAAAAAGACAGGTGTTAGCTGTGCTTGTGCAATACATTCTGTTTTTTGGTATTGTTTCCTAAACGTATTTGGTTATAGAAATTATTGTGGATTTTGTTATTCATGCTGTACTGTCCAATTATTACAAATTTGTAAAACGCTGTTGCCTTCATCAATCCCTGAACCTGTCTCTCTTACTCTCTCTCTCATTTTGAGTAGTGGCCTAAATGAAAGTAAGAGAAGATTGGTAAGTGCCATATGTGAGTTTATTGGGTTATTCCCACTTTACACGGCCCTAGTCAGCACCCAGCCTGCGGCCAAGTTAGGATCAGTTACTCCATAGGGAAGTTGCTTTGTCTGGTCGAAGATGTTTAAAGGCCCTTAAACATGTATATTTGTTCCTTCATCCCCCTGTAGTTTATCCTTCACGCATTCAACCACTGAGGACCGTAAGAACAATTGCAGCCTATGCTTCTTGAGTGGTTCTACCAATTAAAGCAACAGTAACAACAAACAGTGTTTTAAAGGAATGACAATAAAAGGTACTGTTGCCCCCCACTGACAAAACTAGTGTGTTTGCTTTAGAAACTTTACTATAGTTTATATAAACAGGCTGCTGTGTAGCCATAGGGGTAACCATTCAAGCACAGGATACACAGTAGATAACAGATAAGGGCAGAGGAATCCCATTGTATACAACAGAGCTTATTTGTTATCTGCTGTGTATCCTGTGCCTTTTCTAATTTCTCAACTTTGAATGGCTGCCCCCATGGCTAAACAGCAGCTTGTTTATATAAAATATAGTAGAGTTTCTGAAACACACCAGATGTACCAGTGCAGGGCAACACTGAATTCTATTTTTATTACTTCAAACATTTACATTTTTTGGTGTTACTGTTCCTTTAAGGCACATCAAGTTGCGTTCCACCTGCATTCTGCACTTACATGCTCCTTAATGAGTGCAGCCCGATTAGGAAGCATGGGTTACATTTATTCCTACAGTGGAAAGCATGAAGGATTAACTGCTACGAGATGCAGAAATAAACTTCTGTGTATAAGGGCCCTTAGTAGTAGTTTAAAATCAAGCAGTAAGATTTTCCTTGGTTTTACACAACAAAACATTCTATTTGTGAAGTATGTGATGTTTCCATGGATGAAGTAAGCCATTCCATATACATGCCTATGCTGGCTACCAGATAGCAGGGATGATTATTAATGGAACAACTGGGGCCCTGCATATTCCTTCCCATCAATCATGGGATGTGTCACATAAGAAACTCCAGTACTGACTTTGTACATTGATAAGTAACATGCTAGATGTATGCCTTTTGATCTTTTTGTCGGCACACTTTTTTCCTAGGATTCCCATTGCTAATTAGGCATAATTTAATGATTAATTGATATAATTATATTTGCATCACAGTTTCGCAATACCAGATGTTGATCAGGGTTTTTTAGGGGTCACACACTACTATTATTATTGCTGTAGCTTATTTATAAAACAGCAATCATCCATCTAGTCCTATACAACCCTATTCAAAACAAAAATGTGCATACACGGTAACTGGTAACTTAGGGCATCTTATTTCTCTGTGTATCACAGGACTTACCCCAACAATCAGTGATTCCACTTGTATAGTCTTTGTAATGAAGAAGAATAGCGCATACCTCATCTATTCCATTGAGGAGGATACAACCAGTGACTCAACAAAATGGCATTTAATATAGGGCAGAATAAGTGCTTATGTTCTAAGGGCCACAAAACTAGATCAATATACACTAAGGGGTCCATCGAATTTAGTTTTTTTCCCAATAATCTCTAAAGATTTGTGGTTTTCCTATTTCTTAAAAGCTCTAAAAAGTCAGTGTAAAAAAACCTGAAAACCTCTAATACAAAACTCAAGGTGGCCATACACGGGCCGATAAAAGCTGCAGACAGACTGTGTATGGGGCCCTCCGACAGGCTTCCCCAATCGATATATCTGTCCGAAAATCGGTCAGATGTCGATCAGGCAATCATCAGATTGTGAACCTCATCTGTTTGTTGATGTGGACCGACCGCCTGTAGTGCTGCATTATGATCCAATCGTTGGGCCCTAGGGCCCCCAATCAGATCAGTCCTATATTGCCAACCTCAAGGTGGGCATATCGGGGAGAGAGCTGCTCATTTGGCAACATTGCCAAACGAGTGGATCTCTCTGTGTATGGCCACCTTTATCCAGGTAAAAGTTGTCCAGGTCATATAGAAGTCAATGGGAGCTGCACTGATCCTTTTGGACTGTTGTGAATAAATTTGGAATTTAGAGGTTTTATAGATTTTTTTTCCCTAGGAATTGTCTGAATTTTTTTAAAAGGTAGTTGTATTTTTAGCTCATCGTTCAGCATTATTTTCTATTTATACTTTTTTTATTCAGATCTTTTAATAAATGCCATGACATGGTTTTAGAGAATGTGAGTTTTAGAGAATATAAGTTTTAAAGAATGTGAGTCTCAGGTCTGCACCCTCTATAGTCACACCACTGCCTATGGCTATAGGTAGAGTATGGTTTGGGGAGGCTAATTACAGTATAATTACAGCAATATGTTCCATTAATTGTTTCATATTCCGATGGCACAAAAATCCCCAAAATATTAATATAGTATATAATATATAAATATTATATGTTTCTCACTACTTGGATTGCCTCCTCTCTTTTATTAATGTGCTATTCTTCTTTTTGTGCCTTGCACATTCAGTGTTAATTGATCTTTGCTATTAACACCCCTATTAGTTACTCCACTCCTTTTACACAGTCTTATTTTTTTGTGTTCTGTGATCTATGTCCTCTCCTTCTGGACCACTCTGAAGCCCACTTCTATAACTGCATTATTTCCAGTGATGGAACTGTAATGGTGTGGCAGTTTCAAATCTTTTCTTGTACAAGGTAAACCCAGGGGCTAAGGCAGACAGGATTGTGGGGTAACATGATCATCTGTTCTGGACATGCTGCACATGAGCCTGGGGCAATATAGTACACTATGGGAAAAAGTAAACTCATCATTAATAGTGACTTATGAAAATATAGAACAGCTGCAATAATAATCTGTGTTCTGCTGAGTATCTATCCTATGGTGGTGTAACCCCCAGAGAGTGATTGTGGTGAAGACTGAGAGTAATTCCTGGGTGACTTTAGATGCTCATTGGGGCACTACATACCTTGCCTTACTCATTTTAGGAGAAAGAGGGTACTGTTGTTTCATATACAGTATGGCTGGAAGCTTGTGAGCATGGGTTGCTGGCCGCTGAGTTCAAAATTGCCACCCTGCAGGCTCAATTGTATTTTAAAGTTCATTTAATGACACATAGGTAGAGTTTGGTCAAGTATATTGAAAACCCAAAGGTTGTAAGCTAAATGGTGTTTGTTGTATGGGTATATATGTCTTTGACAATATCCAGCCATGGGATTCCAAGTGTTGCAGTTCACACTATCATGTACCTCTTGCTACTGGTAGCAGTTGGCCCAGTTTTCAGGCTCTGCCATAAATTGTAAAAGGTGCTCCATGCGACCCTTGCCTAGCCTATAACTGCTATCAAGATTAGAGATTTTCCCGCTGTGATTACAGATATAGCCAAATATACTGCAAATGTATTGTAGTCAGTGGGAGTTTTTTTTTTACTTTGAAATGCATTGAAGTCAATGGAAGTTTATTCTAGCACTTTCTTACTCTAAATGCATTAGTCAAGAGCTGTTTTTTTTACTGAATCCAGGATTTGGTTTGAGATTCAGCTGAATTCAAATGTCTGGCCGAGCCAAATCCTTAAAACAGTGGTTCACATTTGAGTTAACTTTTAGTATGTTATAGACTGTCCTATTTTTAGCAACTTTGGAACTGATCATAATTTTTAAAATTGCTTAGGTAAACAAGACCCTGGCAACCAGGTATCAGCTTAAACTCAGTCTGGGGAGCTGCTGAACAAAAAGCTAAATAAATGAAAATTCATAAAAAAATGAAAACCGGTTTGCAAATCATCTCAGAGTATCAATGTCTATGTCATGCTAAAAGTTACTTTCAAGGTGATCAACTTTAAAATCATTAGCCTTTTTGTCACACATACAAGGAAATTGGGATTTTTTCTTTGATTTTTATTAACACTTACTTGGCCTACATTAGTGTTGAGATCATTCAGCTGCATCCTTCATGAAAGAATAGGGATTCAGCTGAATACCAAAATAGAATTGATATTTACTTGCATTGAAGTCAGTTAACGTTTTTTCTCTCACAAAAGACTGCTTGAACTACTACCAGAGATTCTTGAAAAAAGTCACCACTTGCAAAAATACAAATTCTGCCACAAAAACAAATTGCTCATCCCTATTGCCTAATCATCAAAGCCATGGTACATTTTGTTTGGGATTGTCTGGCCAGCAGACACGTATCAAAAGTCGGTATATGAATGGTCAGCTGTAGTGTGTGACAGTATAGGGTACAGTGCAGGGATAACACATTAGCCATCTGATTGGAGAGCAGGAGATTGGAAATGTGTCATATGTTTGGGGTCTGCATGAGACCCTCCTCTCTCACCAACAATGGGCACTTACCTAGTTCTGTAACTTTTGCACTTATGCAGCCCCCAAACTGTTTATAGATTGTCAAGCACATGAGATATATCCATTCTATTAATGTAACTCTCTGAAGAAGGGATAGTGCTAACCATAATGTAAACATGTCCCTAAACAATGCAACATGCAACAACATTAGCTCTCACCATTTCTGTAGTGCTCATTACCTCTAATTTCTCCTACTTTACAAAAACAAATGTGTCTATTAGGCACTTGCACTATTCAGTGTAAGGGAGAATCACCTTCCGCATCCACGCCGACGCTGCTCTGCTATTCAAGATGGCGGCACCCAGTCCTTCCACGAGGTTCTTCCCGGGCGCGTCGCTCAACGCCGGCGCCTGAATGGACGCCAGCGTCGGAACGCCTGTGCAATAACGCCAGCGCATCTTTTGGCACCAAAGGAGGCCTATTTAAGGAGCCTGAAGGTCTGCAAACATCGCCCAATTATAGGTTCTACTTCGTGTGTTAATATGTATTGATCCCGTTCTTGCTCTTGACCCATTGCCTGTTTATCATTATTGAACTCTTGCCGCCTGAACTGACCTATTTGCCTGGACCTTGACCATTCTTTTGCCTAATCCTATTGTACCGCGAGCTGTGCTGGACTTCAGCTTCCTCTTTGGTCCGCTACTCCAGATTGAGCCTTCGGGCCCTTACATTTAGTAAATGAACCAACCTATATTGTTTTATTATGTTAAAAGAGAAAGTTTGCTCTTATGAAGAAATATGTTTCTCTTGTCTATACTACACAGCGTAAAAAATAAATTGCAAAGCTGACTGACAAATATCCCATAAATTTGCAAAGGAATTTTGCAATCAATTCCCATAATGTAAAGAAGAAAGACACATTCCTGGATCAGCGTACTCAAGGGACAGACAAAGCTGGGCTTGTCCTTATGAAAAAGTAACATACAAATCATCCCTTAACAGATGTATAGAGATACTGCACATGTGTCTGTCCTCCAAAGAGATAATATATGTCTCAAGCACCTGATGTTAATTGGGAATCCACTGTCTTCCTTGGAGAGGCTTGTCTGATTATGCATTGATTCTGGTGTATTGAAGCAGGCAATCCTTCAGTTGGATACATGAATATGTAGAATTCTGAGCAATACTGGGAACAGATTCATGCAGCACTTGGGGGTAAAATTAATATCAGATTCCTTATCAGAGTCAGGTAATAAAGGCGGCTGATGGTTTGCAAACTGGTGGGCCAAAATCTAACTCAGGCCTTTGAAGAAAATATACACACATTTTTTTTTAATTTAACGAAATGCTAATCATTGTTATTTGGAAATAACTACATTTAGTTTTTGTGTTTATATTTTGCACATCGATTACATGTTTATCTATTAAAGCCTATGAAAAAAGGGAAAAACTGAATATAGGCTATATATGTGCTGTATCAAAACAGATGATATCTGGCAGCGGTGAGGTCTAACTCGTAAATGTACACTAATGCTGAAATATCAATTTTTTCCATTTAATATAATTTAAATATATATGCAAGACATGGCCACTGTCTCTTAGACTGGGGAACCTCAGCACCAAAGGTTGTAAGTAGTAATCAATGAGCTCAAATAAATATTCTTCCAAAGAGCCAATTCCAGCAATGATAGGATGCCCATTAAAAAGTTGATCATTTTTATGGATCTTGGGGAAATCAGTATTTGGTGTCAACTCTAAGGGGCTGATTTATCAAAAGATAAGAAGTCAGCAAAGAAAAATTCAACAGTTTTCTATTCATTCCTATGAGTGTCACGGCCGGCACGCGATACCAGAACAAATGCCAAGCACCCTGGTCTCGGCTCAGCTTCACCAGTAGTGTGACCACCGTTGGGCTTCGGGAGGAGCCCTCAGCTTACTTGGGTGCCACCTGGACTTAACGAGGGGTGCAAGGCGAGATGTTCTGGCTGGCGAAGGGGCACGGCTGTTAGCAGAGTCTTTTGGGCCGAAGGTCAGGGTACAAATGGAGCAGGCAAGAGAATCGTCAGACAGGCAAGGTCGAGGCAGGCAGATATCAAGAATCGTCAGGCAGGCTAGGGTCAAACCGCGTTGTCAATCAAGGGGTTAAGCAGGAAGACTTGTCGTAGGCAGGCAAGGGTCAGGATACAGAATGCAGAATAGTCAGGAACAGGCTGGGTCAAACACGGGTAATCAAACAGACTAGATACAGAACAGATCAGACGCACAAGGCTCAGGAACCACTAGAAACAAGTTCTATCACGGGCAATTACCAACAGACAGACTGGACTTTAAATATTATTTGAATTTCGCACCTTTGCGCGCTGACGTCATACGCCTTTAAATACCACAGAGGCGCGCCGCGCGTGACCTAGAGATTCGGCGCCTGCGGCCTAACGTGCGCCCACGCGATCCAGCACCTGTGGCCTAACCGAAGCCGCACGACGCGGCGGGGGTCCCTGCCGTCCCCCCACTAGACCACCAGGTATGTCTCTTACAATGAGTTCACCATTTGATAAATGCAATTCTAAAAATACCATAGGAATGACTAGAAAGTGGGCAAATTTTTTAAAAGTACATCAATTCATTTATTCATTTATTAAATTTTGGTACTGCTTGGTGGGATTAGAAGGGAGTAATCTCTACAACATTTTATTGTCTAAATCTTTCTTTCAGACAATCCTCTTTATCTAGTACAACTATTTCCCCTCCTGTGTCAGCTTTCCTGATTACAGTGTCTTTATTATTGCTCAAGCTTCCTCAGGCTTTTTTTTATGTTTTCCCTTTCTCTTTGTCTTATCCCTAATGTCCTTTGTAGGGTTAACCTGCATTTGTAACATGGAAATCACATTTAAGGGGTTCACTTTCCAACACTTTTTCAGTTCAGTTGGTTTCAGATTCCTCACCAGAAATAAAGATTTTTTTTCAATTACTTTCTATTTCCTATTTGTGACTGGTTTTCTAATAATGAAGTGTAACGTTGAATTTTCCACCTTTTTATGTCTTTCTGAAGCAGCTCTGGGAAGGGGGTCACCAACTGTAACTGTTCTAAATTGATTATTAGTTGATACAATTCTTATATTTGGCCTTGCTGAGCAGAATCCAGGAGTTTCATTAAAGGCAGCAGTTATAATTGATACAATAGTTGCTAATATTCCACAGATGCTGCTGTGAAATGTATCAACTAATGTAGCAAATTGTAATAGTTCAGAATCTGCACCTGAATTACTGAGCTGCCAGACTGAAACACCAGAGACACGAACGTTAAACTTTAAACTTCGATTTCGGATAACTTTAAAAAATAAAACACGGGAAGCAACTGAAAAAAGTCTTTATTTCTAGTCAACTATTTGAAAACAACTAAAATAAAAAAGTGTGAGGTTGTCACGAGCGTAACCTTCCCCGATATGCCCAACAAAGGGGATTATGACCACCTTTATTCTAGGCTATTACATTTTACCAAAGCACAATTTTATATTAAAATTAATTTAAAAAATATTTTTCATACCTGGTCATCTGATGGAAACTTGACCCTAACCAAAAACATGTAGAAAGTAAGCTTGCATTTATCATCTTAAAAATAAAAGCAATAATTTGGATTAATTGCACATGCAGTGATGTGAGAGTCACTACATTATAGAATGAAAACTACATTGATGTTCTTGAAATATCTATAATTTCACCTGCAACTGATACATTTATTTGAGCAGTGTATTAACAATGTCTGTGCACCCTGCAAAAGTTATATACTAAATATCCTTTTCTTAGCATGTAAATCATCCCACACCTTAGTAAGTGACAAGTATTTTCTTTGGGATAACTTCATTATAGTTAAGACGTCACTAGTTAATTGAGCCGGGCGGTGATGAGCCAAGGATACTTAAGCAAGAATTATAGAAATGTGCAAAACAACAAAATGAAAAGGGACCTCAGAGAGAGATCAAGACATAAATAAAGAAAACCAGAGAAAATAGATTACACTAAGATAAATATTTGGACAGTTCAGTACAGTATGTGAACTTAGATGAGCTTTGGCCTTCTAAGTGCAAAAACAGAAAATGACAGTTGATAAAGAGAGAAAAATGACTCATTTACCAACATGGGACACAAAGCAGCCCTTACCCAGAAATAGCCAACCCTTTACCAAACCTTATTTAAAGGGGTTGTTCACCTTTAAATTAATGTGTAGTATGATGTAGAGAGTGATATTCTGAGACAATTTGCAATTGGTTTTCATTTTTTTTATTATCTATGGTTTTTGAGTTATTTCACATTTTATTGTGCTGCTATCCAGTTTAAATTTCAACTATCTGGTTGCTATGGTCCAAATTACCATAGCAACCATGCATTGCTTTGTATAAGAGGCTGGCATATGACTAGGAGAGGCCTGAATAGAAAGATGAGTAATAAAATGTGGCAATAACAATAAATGTGCAGCTGTATATAGTCAGAAGAAGAAGAAGGCAAATAATTAAAAAACTATAAAAAAAAGAAAAATCAAGGCTGAGTGAAACGTTGTTTAGAATTAGACATTCTATAACATACTAGAAGTTAACCTAATGGTGAACCATCTCTTTAAGGTTAGTTTCTACACATGCATGTAGTGCCATTATAAAGCTTGTTTGCATTATGCAATTTTAAGTGAGATTATATATTTTAAAAAATTCGAATTCAAGCTATTTTTGTGTACTTCGACTATCGAATAGGCCAAAATTCAATTTGAATTTGAAAAGATGTAGACTATTCAAATATCAAAATTTATCATGTGCTGTCTCTTTAAAACTGCGACTTCGACCATTCGCCATCTAAAACCTGCCGAATTGCTGTTTTAGCCTAGGGGGACCTCCTAGAACCTATGTGGAGTCAATTGGTGGACTTTGAAAAATCAACGTTTATTTTTTTTAAATATTTCGAATTGAATACGATCTTACTTCAAATGATACGAATACAGCCTATTCACCCGCAGAAAAAAACTTCGATTTTTTTTAAAAAAAAAATTCCGGTTGGTCTTTTTTCCTTAAAAAAACTCCCATTACTTTGAAATTCGACCCTTGATAAATCTGCCCCTAAATATCAATCTTAACTGGTGCTGATGGTCACTGGATAATTCAGCTCTATTCCGTATATCTCATTCATGCCCTATATTTCAAGTACTCAAAGGGCTTCATATATTTTTAAAGAAAACGATTGGGTTCTTTGTAGCAGCGGAGACTGACATGTAAGGTCTTTTTGTTTTAATTTGCTTAGAAGGAAACAGATTCGCTATTCCATTTAAGAGCTGAAGGGTCAAATAACGTCCATGGCTCTATGCACACTTATGGGGTGAAAAGACTTCTTATTCCAAAACTGGACTGTGGCTTCCAAAAAAATATTTTACTTGCAGATGTTGGATAGACAGAAATAATCTATAAATGTATATAAAGCATTTTCACTTTGTACTGTAAGTGTTACTGGAACATTATCTGGCTTCCCCTAAGTTGTTTTTCCACTTGTTCACCAGGATGTTCGCTGCCAATTTACATCATACATTCAATCGAGAAATCCTAAACTGCAAAACACAGATTTTCTGGCATGGACCAAATATTGTTCATGTGTCTAAACCAAAACAACTAACCAGCAGATTTATATTTGAATGTATACCTTTTAGAAAGTGATTTACACTAATTTAATGTGTTTAAACCTTAACTTCTCCCAGCCCCCTGATATTAAGCGGTTTCAGACTCCTGAGACGTCTTCAATTACATTAGGTAAATCACTCAATCTGTGAATCAGCAAGGCTGGGGCATAGGCCCAGATTTAACTAGCAGACACCTCTAGGCTCCTCTTGCTGGCTTGTCGCGACTGCCCCATCTCCTTGTAATAAAATTACCTGTCCCTGGTAGTCTAGTGGTGCGGCAGGGACGCCCGCCGCGCAATCGGCGGGGGCGCCCGCCACGCCGCTCCTCTTTCCTCTGTGTGCCGGCTTCCTAGTGTGCGCGCGGCGCGCACTTCCGCTTTTTATAGGCGCATGCGCGCTGGCGTGATTACATCAGCGCACAATGGCGCGAAATTCAAATGTATTTAAAGGTGCAGTTTTACTTTTTGCATTGCCCGTGATAGGATTTGTTCCTGGTGCTGTTTATTGCTATTCCGTTTGAATCTGATCCTGATTATCGGTTTTGAACCCTGCCTGCCTGTTTGACTATTCTAATCTCTGGAACCTGACCCTTGCCTGCCTTCGATAATTCTTCCTGCTAAATCCCTTGATTGACAACCCGGTTTGACCCTTGCCTGCCTGACGATTCTCGATATCTGCCTGCCTCGATCCTGCCTGTCTGACGATTCTCTTGCCTGCTCCATTTGTACCGTGACCATCGGCCTAACTGACTTTTACAACAGTCGTGCCCCTTTGCTTGCCAGAACTCCTCGCTTTGCTCCTCTCGAAAAGTCCAGGTGGCATCTGAGTACGCTGAGGGCTCCTCCTGAAGCCAAAGGCGGTCACACTACTGGTGAAGCCGAGCCGAGACCAGGGAGCTTGGCATTAGTTCTGGTTTAGGGTGCCGACCGTGACACTCCTTCATGCTTCCCTCATAGGGTATGGAACTCTGGGGATTGGCGGGTGGGAGAATTAAGAAACAAATCAAATCTGCTGCATATCCCCAGTGCTTCAGACCAAATTTATATGGAGGGATGGGCAGCATGGCACCCCTAAAATCATGTCACCCAAGGCCTGGGCTGTGTGGCCTTCCCACAAATCTGGGCATTCTGGTGCAGTGTCACTATCAGGTCTTTTTCTCAACCCCAACATCACTGATTAAGACTGTTGGTAGTCTAAGGCAATGCTTTCGGATGCAGGCAGGAGCAGATTCTTATCTGGCCCTAACCTAAGGAGTGATTTATCAATATTAGATTAAAAAATTGTATGTAAAAAATGTATTAAAGGGGACCCCTCACCCAAAAAAAATTTCAAAATCCTATTTTATCACATTAGTCAAGCAAAATAAACTTTAATTACACTATATAAATTATTTGAATCTTGTTTCCTTCAGTCTGGGAATTCATAATTATAGCAAGCAGGCAGGAGCCATTTTGTGAACACTGTTATTAAGGCAAGCCTTGCATCATCTCAGAATCTTATTTGTGCACCAGAATGGGGGACCTGATGTCCATCCCCATGCACTGGCTACACAATTAAATGGTGAAGAGAACGGGGGAATGTGTGGGGAGCAGTGACATCTAGGAAGTGCTGAATTTAAAGTGAAAGTAATTGTCTGCCCCGCCTCCTTGCCTAAGGCATAGAAGAGGGGCAGACTATATTTGATTGACAGCTGAGATTTTTAAATAAGCTTACAACAGCTGTGATTGCTTTAATAAAAAATAGAAATTGAATTTCATGTTTAATTTGAAAGGACTTTTATTCTACAGATTATTATACAGGTCCATTTATTATACATGTCCATCCAGTCTATTTGGGTTATTTCCTGCATTGGGTCCCTGATTCCCTGACTGTGTGGGAGGTCCGTGGGTTCCCTGCCAGGGTATCTGGGTAAAGTGTGTCTGTGATCCCCTCCCACCTTTCCTCCTTACCTGAAGTGTCAGCACTTCCAGTTCACAGTGATGTCACTCTTTGTTCTGCTGGTCTTTGAGTCACAAGGTACGTTAGTGGTTCTGGGTATAGGGCATAGCAAAGTAGTGGGTCAGGTCATTGGGTTCAGGATGGGCACTGGTCTGCCTAATTGGATCCGCTTAGTATTCTACCATAGGCATCTCCTAGAAGCAGTATATTAAATACAGGTATGGGACATGGAGTTTTCCGGATAACAGATCTTTCTATGATTTGGATCTTCATTCCTTAAGTCTACTAGAAAACCATGTGAACATTAAATAACCCCAATAAGGATTAATTATATCTTAGTACAAGGTACTATTTTATTATTACAGAGAAAAAGGAAATCAGTTTTAAAAATGTATATTATTTGGGAGACAGCGATCTCGTAATTCAGAGCTTTTTGGGTAATGGATTTCCAGATAACGGACCCTATACCCTAAAAAAAATATTGAATTAATAAAAATAAAATACTAATTAATAAAATTTGGTAATTAATTCTGCTTTGTCTTACTCAATCTAGCCATATACAGCACATTAAGAGCTGCCAACAAAGTCTAACTGGGTCGTGTATGAGGGCCAGACAGCCTACCCAATATATGTCTGAAAATTGCAGCAACTGTATCAGCATGTTGATGCCATCTTCTCTCAACAGGTCTGTATATTACATTTACCAGCAGCATACCCATGCCACCTAAATATGCTCGGTGCTCAATACGGAAGGGTGCACCTTCTTAAAAACCTATAGAAACAGTTACCGGTATACTAAAGCTTATGCATGCAATTAGTCGTGATGTAACATTACAGGGGCACACCCCTTCATCAGGTAGAACAAACCAGTGCATTAAGTGAATATATAAAGATATACAATTAGCATAATAGATTGACATATTAAATTCATTGAAAGAAACAATTTGTATGCTTGAGATAAGTATTTACACAACATTCAGTCTCATTTGTAACTAGTAGTAATTAACTGGTTGTGAATCTTATTTATTTATTATTTTATATCACTGGATGGCCAGAATAGTTGTGTATGTAATAGGGGAATGACCTATTTCAATATGTGTTCCCTACCATCTTAATCTATACATAATAAATGGTTTTACACTTATTTGACATTTTCTTTTATCACAGCATTTTCATAGTCCTAAATGGATAAAAGTTCAAGGAAAAGTAGTTCAGGATAATGTGCATTCCAAGATCAGGGGCTTTTCTTTAATCTCAAAAATATAATGGATGCGTTGAATGAAATACACCTTAGGTTCAGGCAGCAGAGGCTTCAGCACAGTAATAAGGTTATTTCATTGGTATATCAGGTTAAAGGGATATTTACCAACTAGACCCACTCCCCACATCTCCCCACATCTCCCCACATCTGTAATAGAAGTTCAGGCTAAGGTATTAAAACTGGCAGTGGTAAGTAGTAACCACTTTAAAGAAGCCTCTTTAAATATTCTACGGTCCATATTTATTATGTGGTGTAAAAAAGGGGGGATAATACACCACACATCACCAGCTTAGAGAGACTTCAACTGGAAGCAATGTAAAATAACGATATAAATTAGTGCACACTTTGATAAATTCGCCATTTAGTGTTTATTCCTGTAGGGTCCAGGGGTTGTGGCACATTTAGTAAATGGGTTGTTAGCCTGTGTAGCTGGCAATGGAACAGGAAGCTTTTGTAATAATGACTTAAATACAAATCATTTCCCAGTAATTATTGTTTTTCCTTATACAAGGTGCTGTTTATGTGGAACCATGTGTTAATTATAAAGCCCTGAACTACACTGATAGTCCAATAAGATTGAACTTTGGGGCAGATTCACTAACTGATGAAAATTCGCCAGCGACGGCTTTGCACCCATAGCTACAATTTGCCAGGCGAAAATTCACTCAGACAACGGTAATTTACTAAAATGCGAACTTGCGTCCAAAGCGCTGAGCGCTGGCGAATTTTTGCTAGCGTTACTTCAGCAATCAAAGCGAAGATGCTCTATCGTTCAATTATGCCTAGCCCAACTTTGTTAGAGGTCTTCGCTCAGGCTAATTTGCATATGGTAGGAAATTGTAAAGTTTAATGGACGTATATGTTGCAGCAAATACATTACATTACACAAGTCCAGGGAAACCTTAATAAAAAAAAAATAGAGTTGGTATAATGCCCTACACATCAGCCCAGTGTATAGTTTATGTTCCATATGTTAGAAAATGTATGGGGGAACCCGGTTACCCAAAAAGATTTTAAGGACTTTTGCAGGTTATCACTCTGAAAAAAAGAAAAGACACCAGCGTTTTTTGGGACTTTCCACTAAAAATTGAGGAAGATCTATGCACTCCAATGCACTTCGCCTGGTCTGAGCTGGTGAAGGCAAGTCTGGCGAATGAGGTAACGTTCAGTAAAATCCACATCTTGGTTAATTTGCGGAGTAACGTCCATTCGCCAGTGCGAAAAGTCAATAGAGTGTGAATGAGTGCTAACGTCTGTCTCTTTTGCTAGCGAAGTTACGCTTGCACCCGTTAATAAATCGGCAAAGTGCCTAAAGACGGTAATGATGGCGAATCGTCGCCAGCGTTAGTCACTTCTCCCTTTATTAAATCTGCCCCTTTGTCTGTAGTTGAGATCTGATCAGTGACTGCCCTGACTGGACTTTGAAACCCAGTTGGTGACCTTTCGCCTATAGGGTATTCCATGAAAATGGAAAATTCAGCAGTGAAGTTTCATTGCTTCTCAAGATTCAGTTCCTTATTGAGTCACATCTGGAACTTCAAATTACTCAGTTTCTAATGCTATGGGATACTGCATGGAGCCATTTAGCATAAGTCAGTAACAAAACCTTAGGTTAAACCTGTCTTCAGAGCCCCCAGCAGTGCATATTTCTGTACAGCCGCACAGCAGCACAGGTGGGTATGTTATGCTGACAGACCCCCACTACCCTGTGTTACTGACTGATTCAGTGTTATTCTTGTGAGCTTATCTAGAAAACATGCAAAGTTACAGAGGCCTACGTAAGGGTTAGTGAACCTGTGTCCGATAATTACTAAAAGCAGAAGCTTAACGCATAACATCAGCAGGGAAAAAATGAAAAATATCAAGTTCATAAAAGGAGTATTGCACCCAAAACCTGTTTTTTGCACATTTAAAGAACCCATTATTCAATACAACATTTCAGGATACACTGATTAAACATTTTCAAGGGCTTTTGAGTTTTTATTGTACATGTAATATCTATTAAAATCAGTGTCTGTCTTGCTGTTTACAATCTCTGTACTCCTGGGTTCTGCTGCAAGCCTGTGGATTAGAACAATAGGGGGCACATTTACTAAGCATGAGTGAAGGATTCGAAGTAAAAAAACTTCTAATTTCTAAGTATTTTTTGGGTACTTCAACCATCAAATAGGCTACTACGACCTTCGACTACGACTTTGATTCGAAAATTCAAACTAAAAATCGTTTTACTATTCGACCATTCGATAGTCGAAGTACTGTCTCTTTAAAAAAACTTTGACTACATACTTAGGCAGTTTTAACCTACCGAGGTAAAATGTTAGCCTATGGGGACCTTCCCCATCAGTTTTCTAAGGTTTTTTTGATCGGAGGAAAATCCTTCGATCGATCGATTAAAATCCTTCAAATCGTTCGATTCGAAGGATTTCACCGTTCTATCGACGATTTTTATTTCTTTTGATTGATCTAGGATTTGCGGTAAATCCTTCGAATTCGATATTCGAGTTCGAAGGATTTTACTTCGAGGGTCGAATTAGAGGGATTATTATTGAACTATCAGGTTCAAATATGAATAAGCTAGATGCACAGCCATCATTTTACTGTATTGTGTGCATAACAAACACACGTTATTCACAGAGGTGGTATAGTAAAGTAAAAATGAATGAAGTAAGCTATATTGTCGTAAAGAAAATATCAAAGTAACAAGTCTTTCCTTCTCTTTTTGATTTTAAACACATTGGCATGACATTGTTTCTGGCACCACTTTAATGAAATTGGAGTTTGATTTTAGAATGAAAGAAATCTGTCTGAACATCTCGATGTGCTATTAATTAATTAATGTTGCTGGTGCTAATTACTTCAATTTGAGATGGTAAAGGAAAGGGAAAGTCCCCACATCCTATACCACCCATGGCCTTTCCAAAACATTATATTTTAACTGCCCCAAAATCTTTTACTAAACTTTTTGAAGTTTTTTCTGGCTTAAAGGAGAATTCAACCCTAAAGTAAAAAAGAAAAAAAACCCTACCCCCTACCCTACCCCCTACCCTACATAGACCCTCCTCCCCCTGGGCTAGTGCCCCTTAGTCCTTACTTACCCCTAACCCCTCGGTACAGATTCTGTCCAGCGGAGTTCACAGCAGCCATCTGCCGGCTCTTCAGTAATCTTCGGGATGAGAGTGTCGCTTCGGCATTTGTTGAGAAAAAGAAAACTGCTCCAACTGCGCTTGTGCCGATACAGCACTTACTTCCCGAAGATTATCGAAGAGAAGAAGATGCTGCCATCTATGTAGGGTAGGGTTTTTTTTTACTTCACTGTTGAATTCTCTAAAATGTGTCTATTATCCTGGATTCTGGATCCTCCAACCTCATTGGCTTGGATAGCTGGAACTGATATCCTTTTACTCAGAAAAAAAAAAACATGGTTTCTGGCTGAAACCTGAAAGTAGAGTTATTTGTTTAGAAATTAGTTTTTCTGACATTTGAACATTTTACTCTAAATCAATTTCAATCTAAATCCATACAAAACAAAAGTGGTATAAAGGTGATACCTTTATTAGCTAACTAATATAATCATAGCAGGCTTTCAGAACATTTTAGTTCCTTTTTCAAGCTGATTACCTTGAATCAGCTTGAAAAAGTAATCAGCTTGAAAAAGGAACTAAAATGTTCTGAAAGCCTGCCATGATTATATTAGTTAGTTAATAAAGGTATCACTAGTGATGCGTGAAACTGCAACGAAGATTTGCCGGCGTTGAAAAAAAAATGGAAAATTCACAAATTTTTCTGCGAAGCGAAACACCCCAAATTTTCACCTTTATATCACTTTTGTTATTTTTTTATTTCAAAAGGGTTGCCCTGTAACATTTTTACTGGCTAACACGGTACAGCAACTTTACCTGCAATCTAAATCCACATACATGTTAGAGTCAATACACAATCAGACACATTGCATTCACTCCTTGTTCAGCATCAGTGGTCATGGGTCACCCATTTCTTTATTAACAGTCTGGCATATAATTTTCACTCATACAACACGCATAAAGATTTGCACTAAAAGCAGGGACAAGGTCATGTGGACAAAAAACATTACTATGTACACTTTGCCCCACTTTAGTAAATCATCCTCATTATCACACATGCCCGATTCATTTATATCCCATCATACACTGTCTCAGCCACTCACACACTTACTTACTAGGGGAGAATTTGCAAAAATGGAGTAAAGTAAAACTGGCATTAAATTGTCATTAAAAAGAACACAAAATTTAATTTTATAAATACAGAATACATTGGCTTAACATTGTTAGAACAGAACGTTCTCCACTTTAAGGAATAGAGTATTTAAGACATGACTGTTTGGAATTTTTTACAATGTTGAAAATGATGGGATGATGGGAACAATGAACAAACGCTAAAGTGCTGAGTAACATGTCAGCTAGTGTATATATATATATATATATATATATATATGTATAGTCAACTACAAGAGGTAGTGGTCACACCTTCATTGCACCCCCGCCTAATGGTTTTAAAAAAATAGTGGTGAGCACAACTTTCCCTTGTTTGTTATATATATATATATATATATATATATATATATATATATCCTTGATAAAGGCCCGAACGAATCAGTGGGAGATCAGTCCTTCGGTGTCTGCACTCAAATGCAAAAAAAACATGTATAGCGTGATGCACAGCCAAATCAAATGTACCAAACTATTATAAGAATGGCACACCCTTCTTTTTCTTAAAAATGCAATGTCTTTATTATAAGCATTCTAGAATATTCTAGAATATTACATATCCCATTACTCTCTGGGATATGCTTATAAAGAATACACAAGAGCTATGAATATCCTGTATAATAAATAGTGAATAAAGTACCCCCTCTTGTAAAATATAAGGATATTATAAGTTACCGAGGAGTTTCATGACCATATAAAAACACGAGGCCGAAGGCCGAGTGTTTTTATACAGGTCATGGAACTCTGAGGTAACTTATAATATCCTCATATTTTACAACTGGGGGTACTTTATTTATTATAATACACAAGTTTTAGTGAGTCATGTGACAGAAATTACATCAGAACTCATCGTTTATAAACGATGATGTCAGAACTCACCGTTTATAAGGATATCATTTATAAGATATTCATGGCTTTTGTGTATTATATCCTTATAAATTATACTTAGTGATGTCATCAGTTATAATTAGTGCTTTGTGATGTAATTTGTGTCACATTGCTGAAAATTGTGCATCATTTATAAAAAAAAATGTAAACGTGTATTAGTATTGGAATTGCATGACTTATATAAAAGCATGTTGCCTCCTACCCTTGCCTTTATTTGACCATGCTAGCCCTTGAGGAATTCTAATAGCCCTAAATTTAATAGGAAGGGGTGTATCATTCTCTCTATTTCCCTCTGTTTGTCTCTCTACAATGGATTATATAGTTGCTATGGCTTACCGCATTTGGACAAATTTTAAAAGAACAATTACCAAGGCTTAAATGAATGTCCATTGATTGAATTGAATATTAATGATGTGGATTTGCCATAGGGTCTTTCCGGTTATATTTATGTGCCTCTGGTTTTTCAGATGATCTGATAACCTTATGTAATTCTCTAATTTGCTTTCTTCCAGATGCTGTGTAGGCAAAGCCATTTGCTCTACATGACACGTGTAATCAATTAAAGCTAAGCAGATGATGCATGTCACAATTTAAAATAAACAAGCTGCCTTGCGAATGTCTACACACACTTACACCAGTTTGTGGCTGAGATGAAAAATTCATTCCGGTCATTGTTTATAAGACCTTTGCATAATGAGAGATTTATTCAAGGATACCAAAGAACAAAATGCACTGCAATCTAATCCTTTCATCAACATAAAACCAGAAAAGCCATTGATTTATTAAAGACGAAGCTTTGCAAGTCTTTATTTATTGGAGGTAAAATCAAATATTTGTTGGTGTCATCCATTATATTCTGTAGGTGCCAAAAGATGCATAATGTGATGTAACTTCATGTTCCTTGTAGCAGGGTTCTGTGTGGTCTTTTTTTTTATAACAGTAAATTGAATTTTTACTTGGAACAGTATTATAAGATACTGGATCCATCAAGTATGTAGTCAACTAAAGAATGCAAGATTTATCACTTAAAGGGGTTGTTCACCTTTGAGTTACCTTTTAGTATGATGTAGAAAGTGATAATCTGAGACAATTATCAATTGGTTTTCTTTTTTTATTATTTGTGTTTTTTTAGTTATTTGGCTTTTTATCCAGCAACTCTCTAGTTTACAATTTCAGGGTTGAAAGGGCCAAATTACCCTAGTAACCATAAATGAATTAGAATGAGAGACTGGAATATGAATAGGAGACAGAAAGGTGAGTAATAAAGTAAAATAAGTAGAAATAACAATAAATCTGTAGATTCACAGAGCATTTGTTTTCAGGTGGGGTCAGGGACCCCCATTTGAAAGCTGGAAAGAGTTAGAAGAAAAAAAAACATATAATAAAAAAAACTATAAAAAATAAATAGTGAAAACCAATTTGCTTAGAATTGGCCATTCTATAACATACTAAAATTTAACTAAAAGGTGAAAGTTTAAGGGAGTTATTTATGAAAGTCCGAATTTATCTCAATATTTTCTGCTACAAACTCCGATCAAATCCGCTCAGGTTTTTTGCACTTATTTATTATTACATTTTCCCGAAAATTTGCTTTGCAGGAAAACAAATCAGATTTTCATGTTTTTTTCAGATTTTTTATCAGATTTTCACGATTTTTTCTCGGATTTTTCACCAGAAAACTCCAGGGGTATTTGGTATATTGCACGAAACCCAGCACACATCAAAAAATTATTTGGACTTCTCCCATTGACAGGTCTGAGATGCCGGATTTTCTGATTCTGACTTTTCAATCCATGGGGTTTAATAAATTCCGAAAAATTTGTGATTTTTTCAAAGTCCTGTTTTATTTACTTGCATTCGGAGTTTAGTAAATAACCCCCTAAAAGTTCATCATCTCTCAAAGGGGGTTATTTATGTTCGAATGCCAAAAACTTGAATTTTTCTGAAAAATGTAGTAGGGGGAAAAATCTGTGTGGACTTGTTCAGACTATTTTACATAAAATTATCAATAATTTTCAGATTTTAATATATAATCCCCAAAATTTATCATTGTAGCGGTCTTTAAAATTTTGTATTATAAAATTTGTTAGTTATCATTCTCTATTTACCCTTGCTTCTGAGTACCAGCATATTTTATACAGATATTGTAAGATTCTGCTATAAATTTCTATACTATACGAATAACCTTAGCACCCCTCTAATAGAAGGTTGCATATACAGGCGCACAAGTTAAAATGTATAAATGTAGCGGTCTCAAAAAAATGGTATTATTAACTTAAGGGTGAACGACCACTTTAAGATGCAAAACTAGGGTACAACGGGCATCAAACCAGGGACTCAGAGTGCAGGGCCCTCACTTTACTATGAAAGGGTAACTAAACAGCATGGCAATGCACAGGAGGTGAAAATGAATGGAAACCAGGATTTCTTAGATGTGGTGTTCATTAGTACGGAAACTGCGTTGCTCGTATTGTACATAGCACATTATATTTTAAATACACTCTACAGACAAAATTATCCAGTCATGTGCCTGTCTAACATCTCAATCTAAAACCAATGTTATTAATATGAAGCCGGTCCTCTCTTTGCTGCTATAACAGCCTCTAGTATTCTGCCACAAGAGTATGAAAATGATGTTAAATGATCAGGACTGGCTCACAGTTCGTCTTCAGATTCCTTCAACAGGTGTTCGGCTGGGTTGAAGTCAAACTTCTGTTGCAGACCAGTCAAGCTCTTCCACTCCAAATGCAGTAATCCCATTCTGTAATGACCTTGCTTGAGGGTCATTATTGTCCTGAAACAGAAAAGCGCCCACTCCAAAATGTTGCCACAAGGTAGGAAGCAAGAATATATATATTCTACATTGTAGCATTAAAGTTTGCTTTAACTAGCCAAGGGCTCTAGTCCAAACTATGAAAAACAGGAGCGGACCATTATTCCATCTCCTCCACAAACACTTAGTTATTATTATGCAATAAAGTCAATAGTTTTCCTAGCATCTGCCAAACACAAACTTGTCCATCAGACTGCCAGATGTTGAAGTTTACTCCATCACATCAGAGACTGCATTTCATCCACTCCAGTGTTCAATAGGGCTGACCCTGACACAGTTCTAACCAACACAGTTAGTATTGTACAGTGGAACCACACTTTTACAGTTTCCCGGGGTCCAAAAAGTTGGTGTAAATTCATAAAAAAATATAAAATCCACAAAGAAAGAAATAAATACCACTTACCTGTGTGGACTGTGACCAATGTCATATATGGGAAAACTTAATTTCGGGATGTAAAAGTCTGGTTCCACTGTGGGGCTATATTGGACTAGTTAGGGTCTGGGGCTCACTGGCTTGCCACCTCAGGCCCCCTGGGCCCACAACGCAACATCCCCTCACCCCCTCCCTCCCTAGTGCTTACCTATTCTCTGTTGTGGACACGATTAGGAGGGTAGCTCGGGGAAGGAAGCACCCATAGTTTCAGGCAGATCTGGGTCAGTGGGCCCATCGGGTTTTTTCCCGTTGTCCCACAAGGCCAGTCCAACCCTGCTGTAGGGTTCAGCTGTATGTAGTGATTCAGGGCTTGTGAATAGCTTCTCATCCATAAAAAATTCTATGCTTCAGATGAATGTTTGTAACATTGTTTCCAGAAATGGTTTGGAGCTTGTCAGTACGTGTTCTAACTAAAGAAATGCAATTTTAGAATGGGTATTTTTAGAATGGGTATCCAGATACTACAAACACATTTGTACACAGTAGTGAGCAACATGTTGCTGATCACTTCTAATGACCATATAGTGTAAATATAACAGGTGGATTAAGGACCGTCTTTCCTGCATCACATAAGACCCTACATAAGGTGACTAGGTACCTACTTGTACTTTTTTTCTGGCCACCCTCCTGTTGGTGGGTTAGGTCAGTGCTATTATAGCAGTTAAAGGATCACTTGAAAGTTTTCTTCTTTCAAAGTTCTTAGTGGTGCTATTATTCAGGGGCAATCACATGTTCACTTCTCATCCTTCAGCTGTAGATCCACAACAGTTGGAAGACAACAAGTTAATCATGAATAAGCTGGGATTCATACCAAAGAAAACTTATCTACAGATTCTTACTTATTTGCTATCAAATTAAATTCAGACAGAGCGTGTGCCCAATAAAGCCAAGTACTGTACCAGTGGCGTGATCCACCAGTGTAGGAACTCATGTGAGTAGATTGAGGGCAGTAGAATATCTCTTGGTGTTCACATTGGAGGGCCATGTACTCCCGGTGTGAGTACTATCTCAGTCTGTATCTACTAACTCTGTCTGACATATAACATCTTGATTCTTGAAAGAATCAATTGAGTAACATCTGAATTATGCCTGTTGCACAAATAATCTATTTGTTTACTGTGCCCAGATCAATGTGTGTGTGTATGAAGCAGTGGATACTTTTCCTCCTGTGTTGAAGAAATATCCCATCTGAGACCTCTGTATCCCATTCTTTTCTGCAGTTAGCAAGAGAAAGGCCAAAATAGAGTTACATATATATATATTAGATATGAGCCTTTTTCTTTTGGTATGAAGTCCTCTGGTACAGATTATCACCTGGGTGGGATGAACTCATGCAGTGAAGGGGAGGTAGCTACTTTTCTGTCTAAAAACTGGCATCAGTTGAAGAAATTTTCATCTGCAATTTTTTTCATCTCAATATGGCCTCATTTTGAAGTGTAAAGACCCGACTGGGTGGTAATTTATATATACTCTAAATCAACTTTAAAAATGCATTCTTTTTAAATGAAAAAAGAGAATGCATTCTTGAGTCAAAACCTCATATATTTAATCATCTGCATCACTATATTTAATGTGCCTGGAGCAAGGGAAGCCCAGTGAGGAAAAATATTTTCCCCTAGCCAGCTGCAGGAGAGTATAGACAATTCAATTTAGTTGGTATTTATTTATTTTTAGTCTCTTATGCTATGGAAAATTTTAAGATGTATGGCATGACACAAGCTTGTAGATAAAGCCTAAAAAACTCACAGCAGTATCTCTACTTTCCATATAGAACATGAGTTCATATCATGGGAACCTAGCTTGGTTTCTTAACTTGCGGATTCAGATGTTGTAGATCTGACAGATTTCTACCATCACTATACAGAACTTGTTTGTACAGGTATGGGGGAACAAAATCAAATCATATCTGGACCAGAAATTCTCAACCAAGCTTGGAGAAAATACAATATTAATTAGATCAAATGACAGTATCACCCAGCCGATTGGTAATACTTATATTATCAATAACTTATTGCACTCTATAAGAGTGATCCCCAATCAGTGGCTTGTGAGCAGCTTGTTGCTCACAAACCCCTTGGATGTTGCTTTCAGTGGTCTCAGAGCAGGTGCTTATTTGGCTAATTTTGGTTGCATAAAAATCAAGTGTACTGCCTCCTGTAGGCTGACAGTCCACATAGGGACTACCAAATAGCCAATCACATGCTTGTGTTGCTCCCCAAGTTTCACTTCTTTACAAAAAGTTTGGGGACCACTAAGCTATACCAAAACAGTAATGAACAGCCAATAAAATCATGCAGGAGACATTCCAAGGTTTCCTCTCATAAGATCCCTTTGCCCATGGCTGAAATACTTTCCTACAAATAATCAAAGGTATCTACAATATGCCAAACGAGTTGTCTAGTGTGTGGGATGAGTTTAAAACTTTGGTTCTTTATATATTTGTTTTTGCAGTCTAGATCTTCTCAATGGCCCTTTTCTTAGTGAGGGACTGCATGGAGGGCCAGTTTCATCAACCATAGTATCCACAACTCTCAGAGAAAATATGGCAAGGCTGGAGAGCAATAGTCACTATGGGGCATATTTGCTTAAAGGGGTTGTTCAGCTTTAACTTAACTTTTAGTATGATGCAGATAGTGATATTGTGAGACAATTTGCAATTGGTTTTCGTTTTTTATTATTTGGGATTTTTGAGTTATTTAGCCTTTAATTTAGCAGCTCTCCAGGTTACAGTTTCAGCAATCTGGTTGCTAGGGTTCAAGTTGCCCTAGCAACAATACATTCATATGAAAATGGAACATGAAAGGACCTGAATAGAAAGATTAACCATTCACATCACAGGGTGTTTAAACACGAAAGCAGATTTTCTAAGCAGACACATTCTGGACCACCACGAGTGGGAGCTTAACCACAAGGTGTTCAGTGAGATAGTGGAAGTTTGGGGGGAACTGTCCATAGATCTGATGGCTACAAGAAAAAGTACAAAATGTGAGGTCTTCTTTTTCAGGAAATGGATCTAGGTTCCTTGGCAGTGCATGCGCTCCCAGAGGTGGAATTTTCCCCTGGGTTTCGTGTTTCCTTGTATTCCCTGATAGCAAGTGTTCTACAAAAGATCATCAGGGACAAAGCAGAGGGGATATGTGTGGCTGCTAACAAATGGTAACACAAATAGATATTGCATATAGTGTGAGATGTATAAATATATAGCTCAAGCTTTCACCACTCTATATACACCATGAAACTGAGCCGCAATCATATAACCTAATGATAAACTAGGAGCTCAGTGTCCTGTCAACTATGTAACTATTCATAAAGTACAAAGTGCTCCAGGAAGCCGCATAATAATTTAAAACCCCATGGACTTAATTGAGGAATGACTAACGAATGTCTACATATCCTATGTGCAAGCTTATTACTGTTTATCAATGTTTATCTATAATGGGGAATACTGAAATATTTACGTATATACATTTTATACTAAAAGCAATATCTGGTTGTTCTACCATTTGTTACCTTAGTCGTGTCTTTTATGCTGCTCTTTATACACAGCCCTTGTAATGATGGAAAGTGCTCTGATTATTTATATGCAGAGGTGTGAGAGACCACTAGAATTTATAAGCTGTGGTGACAGAATAATTAAAAAACAAAATTTTTCCTTTTTTTCATTTTGCCGATGTGTTTTACCCTAACACCTTTTTTTCCAGGGAGAAGTTGTAGCTGTCACTATAGGTATAACTGCAAATGGACACCATTTCTAAAAAAAACCCTGAAAGAGTCAGATTTTTAGTCCTCTGCACTTTTCAAAATATTTTCATCATCTTTAAAGGGGTGGTTCACCTCCAAGATTTGGAGAGATTTAGTTGCCCGGTGACAAATCGCCTCTTCTTCGGGCGACTAATCTCCCAGAAAAGCCTTCCCGCCGGCTAGACTGTAAATCGCCAGGGGGTGGCACTCGGAGCACTTTGTTTTCCAAACTCGCCCGAAGTTGCCTCCCTAGGAAACTTTTAGAGGTTTTTAAAACCTGAAATAAACACATTTATGTATGAATGGTATGTAATTTATGAAAAGATCTGAATATAAAAAGTATAAACAAAAAAAAAAAAGCTGAACCATGAGCCAACAAATCTGAAAACCTCTAAAAATTTGAATGTTTCGGAAAACTACTAACCAAAAAAAGGTTCAATTGGAGTTAGAGTTTTTTGTGGATTTTACATTTTAAAGTTAGAATTTTATAGAAATTTAAAAAATATGAATTTTTTGAGAAAAATTAAATCTGTGAAAAAACGTAATTTGAGTGTTATTAAATTGGTCCCTTACTGTGAAAGAGAACTTAAACTGCTCAACGTATTTTAAAAGATGAACCCCTAATACACTGTACTAGGAACTGTAAATAAAAGGCACTACAGTGCTGAGTTTGCAAAATATTTTGTGAGCAAGATCGCAGCTCAGCCATCTTGTTTTACATTATTTTTCTTTAATTCACTGCCTTTCATTTCCCTTTAAATTTCCCATTTACATTTCCCTTTTTTTCTTGTTTGTACTCCCTCCCACTACCACTTTTATAAAAGTAAATTAAATTAGGTGGGACAGCCAGCCATGCCAGATGTTGATTCTTTGTTGAACTTATAAGATAATTATAATTTCTTCAGTTTTAAAGGACTTAGTCTAGTTTCATGCTGTACTTACTTAGCAAGAAGAAGTTTGTTGTATCAAAAGATTAGGAAGATACCAAAGGCACTTTATGTTAATATTAGAAATTATACATGACTTTTCTCCTCAATTTTCTATATCTGTATTTATCAGTGTTGTTCAGTGGTCTGTTTTCCCTCTAGCCCTTGAATGACTGATGTTTGCAATATGACATCACAGTGATAACAAACATAAATGAAAGTGTACACATAAAGAATGCTTTCAGAGGGACCTTTTACACAAGGTTATTGCTGGTTTCGCAGCGAAAAAGGTAAAGACTGGGCAGGGCATATGTTTATTTGTAATCACGTGTCTCTTAAAAAAAGAGGAAATAAATACAATTTATTTTCTTCTATATAAAATATAGAGCAATTACTATGCATAGAGTAATCTAACCTTACAATGCAACCTTTGAAGTGAGACATTTCACAATAAGGCAAGTGTGTTTATCTTTGAAAAGTAATTTTCTGCCTTACATATCACACTGCAACCCTCTAATTCATGTGTATTCGGAGCTGAGTACCCAAGGATCTCAATATCAGGACAATTGTCTTTTTTGCTTCGGTGACTGAACTGGCAGTTACTTACTACTCAAGGTTTTTGTGGAGTTCAGGTGAGGCACCCCAGTCTTTTCAGTCTTTTTCTGTTTTGTGATACAATATTGAACAGGTTGTTGCCCAAAGCTCTTTTCTTAATAAAGTGTAAATGTCAAGCAAGTATCAAAAAGCAGTAAAGGTCAAAATAAATTTGCTCCTTGTCTGGAGATTGCAGGTAGAGGCACAGGTGGGATTCCTTGCACTAACATTTACAACATGCATTGTATCCAAATAATTCCACTTGGGACTTTTGTCCAGTAATATAGTTTATACCCCAAGGAAAAATCAGCTCAGTGCTCTAGGAACCCAAATCCTTTCCTGCACCAAGACTTTAGCCCTACATTTAGCTCCCTTGCTTTGCATAAAGCTGCGCATAGCCCAGGCAAAATTTCTGAATACATGACATTGGAAGACCTTTCCTTAAGGGAGTGGTTCACCTTTAAGTTAACTTTTAGTATGTTATATTTATAATTCTAAGCAACTATTCCTTTGGCCTTCATTTTTTCTTCTTTATAGTTTTGAATTATTTTCCTTCTTCTGACTCTTTCCATCTTTCAAATGGAGGTCACTGACCCCATCTAAAACAAATGCTGGGTACGGCTACACATTTAGGGGCAATCGAATAGAATCGAATAGACAATTCGGGCAAATTTACGCGCTGGCAAATAGTCGAATTGGCGAATATTCGCCAGGCGAATAGGCACTCGATCGAATATTTGCTCGAAGAATTTTCATTCGATCGAATGCCTTTTTATTCAATCAAAAACTTGGAAAACAAGCCTATGGGACTTTCCCATAGGCTTTTAAAGCAATTCGGTAGGTTTTAGGTGGCGAAGTAGGCAGTCGAATTATTTTTAAAAGAGACAGTACTTTGACTATCGAATGGGCGAATAGTCGGAGCATTTTTGCGCTCAATCCAGTACTTCGACTATCGAATGGCGAATAGTCATAGCGTTTTTGCGCTCAATTTATTCGATTCATTCTACTCAGGCGAATTTACGCCAATTCGATAGTCGAGGAGCACTAAAAACTACTCGAAATTCGAAGTTTTTTACTTCGAATCCTTCACTCGAGCTTGGTGAATTGGCCCCTTATTGTTATTGCTGCTATTTATTATTCATCTTTTAATCCAAGCCTTCTCCTGTAAGTATTCCAGTCACTTATTCACATCAATGCATGGTTGCTAGGGTAATTTGTACCCTAGCAACCAGATTGTTGAATAAGCTAACTGCAGAGCTGCTGAATAAAAAGATAGATTGCTCAAAAAACCCAAATAATAAAAAATGAAAACCAATTGCAAATAGTCTCAGAATATCACTCTCTACATCATAATTTAAAGGTGAACAACCCATTTAAGCATAGGATCTAGATCCCTATACTCAATCTTTAAGGCCCTCCATCTACAATTAATTTGGTCTTGAATAGTAAGCAACCCTGTCAGTAAGGTTGTCAGATAACCACAGTGTTGCAGTTTGATTTCTAGATCTTGTTTTCTGAAGACAATGGTAACTTTGTGGCTTAAACTGCCAGCAAATAAAATAAAGTGCCTAGGAACTACAAGTTGGATTGGTGGGTGCTGTAGGAACATTGGACAGCTTTAAAGCCTGTACTATATAGATGTACAGAATTGTTGCATTTAAGGAAATGTGTCCAAGCAATCATAGCTTAGCTTTAATTCTTTTTGATATAACAAATAAGCTCTTACAAATTTGTACTAACAGACAATACTTAATGCAAGATAAACATAACAGATTCTAGTAATCCCAAACTGCTTATCTTAAGATAATTGTATGATCTGGGACAGAAATTATTTGCAAATTACAGAACAAGATGCAAAATTGAAACCATTTGTTACATGACCAGTTGACTTCCCCATGAAAACAATTGAGGCCATCTCTGTGTTTAAAGGTTGCATCTTGTGCAATAGTGTTGTATCCAAGTACCTAATGTTTATAAGTTCTGTTCTTGGGAACGTCTCTTAAATCAAGCAGTTCTTGTCCTAAGAAGCTCTTCAGCAAGTGAAGAGAAGGCTTTCTATATACTGTACTTGCATTGGATTCACTAGTATACAGTAACCACGAGGGCTCATTTACAAACTGCAAGACAGCATTAGGCACTCATATTGGAGCAGAATTGAGCCAGTCAAATGATCCATTAAATAGGTGTCTGTACTTTGTTGTACTTTTTTGTGTTGTGTGCTAATATGCCAGTTGCACCTACTTTGTATTGGGTGCTGAAAGAATACTGCAGTTTAATGCTCTGAATTATTCAGTTAGACTTATACACCACTGTTTCTTCACTAACATTGCACCTTCACTCAGGCAATTATATCAGAGATTATACTGTATCATGATTTTTATGGTGTCATCTTTATTTCTAAATTACACTGTTTACATTACAAATAATTCACTCTACCATGTAAAATTTTATTCCATTTAGCTGTAATATTGGTATGTAAGCATCCATTTCAGGTCATTATGCCTGATCCTGTGTTTTCAGAAAGAGCCAGCACTTCAAAATGGAACTGCTTTCAGACAAACTATTGTTCCTTCTACTCTGTGTAACTGGAGAGGTCACAGTGGAACTTGGATTTTAACTATTGTATGCTATTCTCATATCTACCACTAGATGGGACATTGTTCTGCTAATAGGCTTCTGGGGGGAAGGGAGGGGTGATGTCATTCAAACTTGCAGTGCACCAGTAAAGAGAATGTAAAAAGACTGAAGTTTAACAGAACAGAAGTCAAGTGACTGAGGGCACCTGGGAAACTAACAACATGTCTAGCCCCATGTCAGATTTCAAAATTAAATATATAAATAACTGTTTGTTTGTTGTGCTGAACAGCACTATTAACTGATGTTTTTGATTAAAACGTGTTTTTCCCTTGATAGGATCCCTTTAAGGAGAACTAAGGCCTAACTAAAGAAGTAGTCTAGAAATGTTGTACATTATGTTATGTGTTTCTGTAGCTCCCCATCTTCCTTTCTGCACATGCTTGGTGCATTGTTAGTTATTGGGCTTAGGAACTGACTCAGAAAATACTGTATATACAGAATAGAAATGTCACAGTATAAGGCTTATTATTACTTAATACAGATAATTACTACATGGTAGCTCAGGAACCAGTGTAACTAGCATCAGAATGTAAAAATCAACCCCGTAGCATCAGTTTATATTACAGACAAACCTCATTTTCTCCTTGATAATTTGAGACGACCCCTAAGCTTAGCTTCTCAAGAGCCCACTGAGCATGTGAGTGTCGCAGACACTTTCCAAGATGGTGACCCCAGGTGACAAGTTTAAAGTCCTGGATCATTGCTGTGATTGAAAAACTAAAACTTTAGGCTGGTGCACTAAGTTCACTAAATAAAATATGGCATTTTTAGCCATATACATTTTTAGGGTTTGGTTCCCCTTTAATGTAGCAATAAAGAAGACATTTCTAGCTAGTGTCATGTTATCTAATTTGTTTACAGAATATGGTGCAAAAAACAGCACACTCTGGCAAAAGCAAATTCTGTGCTGGTAATTTTAAAGGGATACTGTCATGGGACAGTATCCCTCCCCCCCCCAGCAGCCAAACAAAAGAACAATGGGAAGGTAACCAGATAACAGCTCCCTAACACAAGATAACAGCTGCCTGGTAGATCTAAGAACAATACTCAATAGTAAAAACCCATGTCCCACTGAGACACATTCAGTTACATTGAGAATCAAAAACAGCAGCCTGCCAGAAAGCATTTCTCTCCTAAAGTGCAAGCACAAGTCACATGACCAGGGGCAGCTGGGAAATTGACAAAATGTCTAGCCCCATGTCAGATTTCAAAATTGAATATAAAAAAAATCTGTTTGCTCTTTTGAGAAATGGATTTCAGTGCAGAATTCTGCTGGAGCAGCACTATTAACTGATTCATTTTGAAAAAATTTTTATTTCCCATGACAGTATCCCTTTAAGATATCCTTTGTGTGTGGCACCTTTAGACGCTCCTACTTATGCCAGCTGTGTCACACACAAGTGTTTTCATTAATATTGCATGATCTGATACACTTATATATGCTGTCCAAGCTTGTATCAGATTCACCAAATAGTCACAAGTTTCACACCCCAATCAGCAAATCAAGCTTGCGGTGCCTTGCATGCATTTATGTTTGGATGCTGGGTAAAAACTGCTGCAATGTGGGAAAATCATTGTGAATTGAAAAGATGCTGGATTAGTGAATTACATCACAATTTTGCTTCAGGACAAATGAAGAAGCATCCAATATGTTAGGTACAGTATCTCCTAGTGTGGGGGTCCACAAACTTTTTATCTCTGAGCAACAAAACAAATGTAAGAAGAGTCAGGAGCAACACAAGCATGAAAATTCCTGGGGATGCCAGATAAGTGCTGTGATTGGCTATATGGTAGCCCCCTATGTAGACTGGCAGTACACCTGTTTTTACCAGGAATTCAGAAATTAGCCCCTGCTTTGAGTTCACTGAGAGCAACATCCAAGGGGTTGTGAGCAATATGTTACTCGTGAGCCACTAGTTGGGAATCACTGCCATAATGATTCCAAGGCTGGTGTTCCTTTTAGGAAAAAACGGCACAGGAATGTGCTGCCATTCTACCTACCTTTACTTACTTATCAGGTGTCCCTAGTGTGCTGACACTCACACATGCACAGAAGATTATAATCAAAGAATTTGACTTTTTGTGCATGCTTTGGGTATAAGGTAAGATGGTGGCATGGAACTCTATTATTTAACAGTATTTACCGAGGCCACTGCAGGTTTTCCTAAAAGGAGTAATTGTATTTACTATGGCATGCCTGATATAGTGGCAAACCCCACCCCAGTGAATCCACCTTTCCCTGTCCTTTAAAAACTAAGATGTCATCCAGTTATAGACTTCAAATGTTACAACAGTAAAGAAAATTAGTCCCACACATCTTCAAAACTATAAAAATACTTTTATTCTTTTTTTGGTGCCAAAAAAGAAACACGTGTAGTTATTTTAGATGTATGTATAAATTTTAAATCTGAAGATTGAACAAGCCTACCTAGTACAGCTATTATTCCACTGACTTGTGTTTCTTTTTCCTGCTCCAAGCCCCAGCATGTCTGCTAATATCATGAACAGGACTGCTGAAATGTAACTGCATGAAGGAATTCCTTTTGTCTTCTTAGATCACCTACAGCCTGTAAGGCACATGGCAGTTAGTAGGAGTTAGTAGTAATAGTAGGAGTTATTAACATAAACAAAGAACCCACAAAACATTATATAACAGTTACATTGAGATATTAGCACCGCCTGCACATAGTTTAGGGTAACCGTAATACAATAAAAAACAACGGATCTTTTGTATTCTAAAACGGTAATTGTTTCCCCAACAAGGCTTGCTACATCAATTTAGATAGTGGTTTGTGTAATTTGGCAGGTACAGCCAGCTACACCTAACTAAACATGTGCGGATCTCTTGTGACTGTGCTCAACTGCGTTATTCCTTAGGGGGCTATACATTTTGTGGCTTCACCACAGAACTATGTGTAATTCCTTGGAAGCCTACAGTGATTTTAATTGAAATCAGCAATGTCTGTGTTATATCATTAATAATAAAAATAACTGCCTGTTATTTTTGTCTAATAAAATGGAGAACATTTATAATTTGCAGTTATACTCTTTATATTTTAATGAATGATATTTTTAAATTTTTATATTTTATTAACCCCAGCACATTTATCCCACTAGTCTTCCTTTTCTCAATTACAACTGAGCAACTGAAAATGCTCTAAATATTCTAAATAGGAGAAGCATAGGATTGTGCGTGTTGTGTAAAACGGTATAAAAAGCAATGTGAAATAAACGGCGAGTTAATAAAGAATGTATCTGATCACGGTATTTATATTATGACATTTTTATGACATAACCCATTCCAGTCAATGGGAAAATGTTCAGCCTTATGTAAATCCAGTGGTGCAGAAAATATCTTTGGTAGGTCATTCATACACAGGTTATATTACAGCACCATGTTAGTTAGTTGACTGTGCACTAAAAGGGTGCCACTAGTAGTTTTAATGGGTAGTTTAAATGCTTTTAAGTTAGCTTTTTTATGCTATAAAATGGGCAATTATTAGTAACTTTTCAATTGGTCTTTATTTTCTATGGCATTCGAATTATTTGCCTTCTTCTTCTGACTCTTTTCAGCTTTTCAAATGGGGGTCACTGACCCAAGTAGCCAAAAACACTCTTTATCTGTGAGGTTGCAATTTTATTGTTATTGTTACTTTTTATTTCTTATTTTTCTAATCCGGCCCTCTCCTATTCATAATCCAGTCTCTCATTCAAACCACTTCCTAGTTGCTAGGGTAAATCTGACCCTAACTGCTGGATTTCGAAACGGAAGAGCTGATGATTCAAAGAAAGTGTCTTGGTATATCACCCTCTAAATTATACTAAAAGTTAATGTAAAGAGGAACACCCCCTTTAAATTACAAGATCTCCTCTTCACTTTAACCTGTAGACCATCTAGATTACTACTTGTCAGGCATGGGAAACAGATATTTGCTTATATGCTGCAATATATGCACCCTTTTGTTATTGCATAATTCCCAATCTATCACACTAGTGTATGCATCAATACATTAAGGGGTCTATCAATACACCACACATTGCCATGTGATTGCCAGGCACGACAGTGTAACAATGTGTATATTAGCAATGCACCGAATCCAGGATTCGGTTCGGGATTCGGCCAGGATTTGGCCTTTTTCAGCTGGATTCGGATTCGGCCGAATCCTTCTTCTCGGCCAAACCGAATCCGATTCCTAATTTGCATATGTAAATTAGGGGCTGGAGGGAAATCGCTTGACTTTTTTAACAATGTATTACAGTAAATAATGGCCTGAAAGTCAGGGTGAAATATTTTTAAAGTGGACCTGTCACCCAGACACAAAATTCTGTATAATAAAAGTCCTTTTCAAATTAAACATGAAATCCAATTTCTATTATTTTTAAAGCATTCATTGCTGTCAATCAAATATTGTCTGCCCCTCCTCTATGCCTTAGGCATAGGGTAGACAATTGCTTTCACTTTCCATTCAGCACTTCCTAGATGTCACTGCTCTCCACACATTCTCCTGTTCTCTTCACCATTTAATTGTGTAATCAGTGCATGGGAATGGACATCAGGTCCCCCATTCTGGTGCACAAACAAGATTTTGAGTGTCCACAAAATGGCTCCTGCCTGCTTGTTATAATTATGAATTCCCAGACTGAAGGGAACAAGATTTAAATAATTTATATTGTGCAATTAAAGTTCATTTTACTTGACTTATGTGATAAAATAGGATTTTGAATAATTTTTTTGGGTGATGGGTCCCCTTTAAATTGGAATTTAGATCGAATATTTGGAATCCTTTTAGATTCGCCAGCTTAATATTCATTAAGTTTTCAATGAAGTTCAGTGGAGGAAAGGAAACTATAGAAAACGGTTTCATGGCCAAGGCCAGCAAATACTAATTTGTTTTTAAGATTCAAAATAAATAATACACTCTAACAATTCCTAAATACTACGTATACTACACTATTTACTTGCAGGGTTGGCTTATATGAAACTAAGGTGATGAGCAGACATTTATTTATGTCATACATACTGTAAGTGCCATTGAAAAGATGCCCTCACCAAGGCAAGATACGTGTATTTTCTCCTAGAATATACCTGAGCAATATACAGTTTATACAGAATCTTAAAATGTTGAACTTGGTGTTGCATATAGCAGAGAAAAATGGATTTGTAGTCTACCACTCAATAATCACTAGTCACATGATACTGGTTTTATAAAATCTTTTTTTTCCCTGGGATTTTATCTTTTAGGGGGTTAATTACGTAAATGCAAATTATTCTGATTAGTAAAAAAAAAAATCAGACCAAACTAGAAACCACGATTTACCCCTATTTATCATTAAAAAAAATATGACTTTTTTGGATTGTCGCACGAAAACTGCAACTTATTTGGACTGTTGCGTGAAAAGTCAGATTTGACGCCTGAAAAGTCAGAATTTTTTTTTTCAGCAGGAAAAGCCCGAAATGTTTGGATTATCATACGAAACCTAGCGCACACCATAATATCTTCAAGTTGCAAATAGAACCTCGGACTGCCTTGGACTTTTACAGGACCTTGTCAGGTTGAAGATTGAGTATTTTTGGATTCTGACTTTTTGCAGCCTCAGGGTATAATAAATCTCGAAAGATTCAAGCTTTTTTTCACATTAAAAATTTTTATTTTCTATTTAAAAAAAAAAAAAACCTTGATTTTTTCTAGTTTTTTTTATTATCACTTTAATAAATAATCCCCTTAATGTTTGCAGACAGCCACCAGATGGTGGTATTGTCTACCCAGGTAGAAGGATACTGCTCACAAATTGTCAAATTGTGACGCTAAGCTGTTCAAACACTTCAATGGTTACATACTGTAAGTTACCTGTTCAGTATAGGGTCGGACTGGGGGGCCCCCCGTCCCCCTCCTGTGATGTACCGTGCATGAAGGTGCGCATGTGCAACATGCAGTGCCGCTGAAGGTATTTTTAATTTTTTAAAAACCCGAGCATCAGGAGAGGGGGGTCTGGCCCGCGGGGGGCCCATGAGGGTCGGGGCCCACCGGATTTTTTCCCGGTGTCCCGCTGGGCCAGTCCGACACTGGTTCAGTATCCCGTGTGATGAGATTTGTGAAGAAAATTTACAGTAAATGAACCAATGCGATAATAATTTAGATTACTTTTCAGTAATTAGGAGCAAATCTGTTGTGAAATGCATTGAAGTCAACGGGCGTCCATTTTTTTTACGCACATGACTATTTTTCTTGCTCCAAATGCATTAAAGTCAATGGGAGTTTTTCTTGTGGCAACTTTTTTGTCTCTGCAAATATGTACAAAAGTGTTGGGGTGGTGACACACGCTAAGATTCCGGGAGTTGCCCAGCGAAAAATCTCCTCTTCTTCGGGTGACTAATCTCCCCAAAAAGACTTCCTGTCAGCTAGAATGTAAGTCGCGGGTGGGATGGCACTTGGAGCGCTTCGTTTTCTGAAGTTGCCTGAAGTTTCCTCGTGAGGCAATTTTGGGCGACTTTGGAAAATGAATGCTCCGAGTGCCATCCCTCCGGCGATTTAAATTGTAGACGGCGGGATGGCTTTTGGTGGAGATTAGTCATCCGAAGAAGAGAGGATTTGTCGCTAGGTGACTAATCTCCCCGAAATCTTAACGTGTGTCACCACCCTTAAAGTCCAAGGGCGTTTTTATTATAATGACTTTTTTGTCGCAGCAATTTTTTCCGGGGCAATTTTTTTCTGCAGTTCGTGAAAAAATTTGCAGATGACGAAATACGGAATTTCGCCATGAATTCATGGCTGCTGAAAACATTCGCTTTTCAGTGTTGCTAGAACTATAATTCTTCCTAGTCAACATATACATACAAATGAGGGGCATCACTATGCATTCACTGAGTAGAAAACGTTGTCCTTATTGCAGTTCTCTGCTAAAGAACTGCAATAAGGACAAAACCATTGGTGAGCTTTGACCCATGCGATATTCAGTGGAAATTGGATTTATTGCCACAAATCCTGCTGTTTTGTATACAAATGAGTAGAGGGTTTCCTCAGTTCCATCTACCTGCCAGGCTATAATCACTAACATATCCATTTTTTATGTTAATGTTTTAATTATTACTTTCACTCCCAAGTACACACCTATTGATATACCTTCTATCTGTCTTGAAGGGACTGCTTTGCAGGACTAAAAAAATAGTGGAAGCACAAAGTGGAAATTGAAGTGGACGAATCATAATTGGGTCTAGGTGGGCAGAGTGTTTAAATTGGCCATTTTTCTTAAAGGGGATGTTCACCTTTGAATTAACTTCTACTATGATGTAGGAAGTGATATTTTTGCGGTTGGTTTTCCTTTTTTATTATGGTTAGTTTTTGAGTTATTTAGTTTCCTTTCAGCAGCTCTCCAGTTTCAATGTCAGCAATCTGGTTGCTAAGATCTACATGACCCCAGCAACCATGCATTTATTTGAATAAGAGACTGGAATATGAATAGGAGAGGGCCTGAATAGAAAGATGATTTAGCAATAACAATACATTTGTAACTTAACAGAGCTTTTGCTTTTTGGATGGAGTTGGTGCCCCCCATTTGAAAGCTGGAAAGAGTCAGAAGTAAATGCCAAATTATTAATAAACTATAAAAATAATTAATGAAGACTAAATGAAAAGTTACTTAGAATTGGCTATTCTACAACATACTAAAAGTTATCTTCGAAGGTAAACCACCCCTTTAATAAGAGATAATAAAGCTCATTTGCCAACAGTAGGGCCTGTGAACAGACTACTTGTGGCCATATAATTCTCAGTGCAAGCTGATCTCTAAGGCCTTAACCACACAGTGCGGCTTCTACCAATCCAACGTGATGAAAGGAAGAGGATGCGACGAGACGGATGTGCTGAATATAATGTAAGTAATAGGAATGTCGGCCTACAAGCTGCATGCATCCGACACAGCACGACTGTTGGATGTAGACGCAACGTGTGCTGTTCGCATCCGACAGTCGTGTCGTATGCATGCAGCTTGTAGGTCCGACATTCCTATTGCTTATATTATATTTGGCACATTGGTCTCCTCGCATCATATTCCTGTCAGTGCCTCGGATCGGAACAAGCCGCACCGTTGAGTTCAGCCCTAATACAAAAGGAAGTACTGACATTCTTTACTGTGCGTGAGAAAATGCTGCATTATGGGGAAAAAAACAGCGATTTGCATCTAAAATTGCACTTTGGGCATTACATTTGTGTTCGTAAATTACTCTTTGTAGACTCACTAAACAAAATGACAGTTTATGGTAGAGTTATGGTTTACATTTCCTGATTTTACAGATAAAGTGTGAAGTAAGAGATTGTTATGAACATTTACATACAGATGTAGAAAATCTGAAGCATCTGGCACGCACAACTGGACCCCTGTCCCACGTGAGATCACTTGCTATCCATGTTGTACCTGTATGTGCACAGTGGGCGCCAGATGTATTAATACTGTCTGCTCCATCTGTAGCTGTTATTTATCTTAAAATCTATTTTGGGATATAATATGTTACATTCTATGTACCGGGGATTTATATTACATGACTTTTCGCAGAAGAGCAGCTTATAATGACAAATAAGACACTGAGTAGTCTATAGTCATTTCTAAGACATGGGCAGACTGAAAACAAACCTTGAGACTTACAGTACCTGAGAGATTTTCTAGAAGGAATGTAGCAGAAAAGAGGAAAGGCATCATGAAATAGTATGAACATGTGCAGAAGGAGAGAACGACTCCATTCTAGAATGCACTTGAGTGCAGAAGTATGCACATGTAACTTTGCAACAGCTGGGGCTGTATCTACGGGTGACACTGGGATATAAAAGGATAAAATGCTAGAAGAACATTCAGGTTATCCTATTGGAATTAGAATTTATTGTCTGTCTTTGGCTGTGTTATTAAAACTGTCAAAGCTAATTTGCCCAGGGAATTCCTTACTAACATATTTTTAGCCAAGTAATTGTCAGAGAAGCAGAAAAGCTTTGACGCAAGCAACAACTAAGAGATGAAGCCAGAGTGAATGTTGCCAGAGGAACTGTAGGGGGAAGGAGATGAAATACAGAACATAAGAGATGATGGTCCAGTTTCTCAGCATTGCCTGGCTGGACCATAAGCCCAGTATTACAATTCCTGGCCTCTTTATATCGAGGCTGTTTGGATAAATAATTCCATGAAATAATAGCCCTTACAAGTAATAATTTCAGAGCTAAAAATAAATGGCTTACAAATTCTGCAGACTCTTAACATTTTTACTGTATGTGAAATGTTTCTTTTGTGTCCCTGACTAAAAGTAAGTTCCAAAGTAAATTAGATTCAGTAGAATAAACCCAAACTTAAAAGTTATATATGTTACCCATAAAACTATATATATATTTTGTGTTTGTGCTCCTTTATGGAATGAAAAGGTTTGCTGCTATTCTAGAAAGTGCAGAGCAGGGTGCATAAGAGCCAAAAATATTACACTTTGTACCCATTTTTCTTACAGTCCACAATGAGGCCTTAAATCTGAAACTCATGATTAACTGTTTCCTGATTAGCCACTATGCTCAACCCCACAATAGGGGGAATGTAATAAAAGTCGGTAACAGAAAAAATATTAGCAATGCCAAAAGTTATGCCTCTGTGCGAACAAGTTTGCCTTTGTGCGAATTTAATATAGCTTTTGCGAACCCAGAAACTGTTTAGCGACCACTTCCGACAGTATAAGAAGGTTTGCGAATTTTATAGTTAGCTCCAGTGCGCAGTGAATGTAATAAAACTTCTTACCGAAAAGTTGTCATGTTTGCGACACCTTCAAGTACTTCTTAAAAGTGGGCAATTAAAATTAAAATTTGCAATGTCATAGTTTAAGGAAGAGTATTAGTGAAATGAGACTTTTTATTCTTATTTGTGCTAATTGTTTTGCTCTTTTCGACTTTTATTACATTCTCCCAGTCTTAAGCCTTTCTGTTCCTTTGGGATCATAGATTTGATAAGTAAGGCCCTATTGTCTATTTCATCAGTCTGTATTTGAATATTATCTTTACAGTTTGAAAATATTGAATATTGTAGTGTGTGCCACTGATTTATTAAGGATCGAGTTCTGTTTTCCTGAAAAATTTTAGTTTTTTCACTAAAAACTAGAATTTATTGAGATCTTTATGCCCCAAAGCTGCTAAAAGCCCAAATATGAAGCTAAAAACCTGTCAAGGTCATGTAGAAGTCAATGGCCCTTTAGCCAATTGAAGATGTTTTTTGCTTTATGATTTTTGTTTTTTTTATGGTGGTCTGTGCTTGCAAAACTCAATAAATTTGAGGTATTTGAGGATTTTCAGCCTATAACTCGATAAATTCAAGGTATTTGAGATTTTTCCCGATTGCATTCAATTGAGTTTTTTTACATTTGGGTATTTTCATAAATAAGCAAACATTCGGGTTGTGAGTTTATTCGCGGTAGAAAAAAACCTTTAAAGTTGTTTTGATTTTTATTCAGCAGCTCTCCAGTTTGCAATTGCAGCTGGTTGTTAAGGTCCAAATAACACTAGCAACCATTCATTGATAGACAGGAGTAGTAATGGGTGAATTTCTCCCAAAAAATTTCCGAAAAATCGTGAAATCAGAAAGTTCACAAAAAAAAACATGAAATCCAAACGGTTTCACAAAAAAATCATGAAATTTGCAGGTTTTCACAAAAAAATCGTGAAATTTGAAGGTTTTGACAAAAAAATTGTGAAAATCTGACATTTTCACAAAAAATCTTGAAAAACAGAAATTGATGCCGGCGAATTTTCACTGGCGAATTTAAATGGGAGATTCGCGAATTTAATCACCGGCGGCAAAACACGGAAATTCGCTGCGAATTCGTGCCAGGCGAATATTTTCACCCATCACTAGACAATAATATGAATAGGAGAGGTCATGAATAGAAAGATAAGTAATAAAAAGTAGCAAATAATATATTTGTAGCCTTACCGAGCATTTGTGTTTTAGATGGGGTCAGTGACCCCCATTTGAAAACTGGAAAGAGTCAGAAGAAGAAGGCAAATAATTAAAAAACTATAAAAAAAAGAAGGCCAATTGAAAAGTTGCTTAGAATTGGTAATTCTATAACATACAAAAAGTTAACTTAAATAGTGATGGGAGAATTTATTCGCCAGGCACGAATTCGCGGTGAAACGGCTGCCAAAAAAATGGACGTCGGCGTCAAAAAACGGATGCTGGCCTCAAAAAGGGCGCCGGCGTTAACAACGGACGCCAGAGTCAAAAAACGAGACGACGATGCCATTTCATGAATTTTTTGCGCAACGCAAATTCACCCATCATTAATTAAAGGTGAACGCATTAATAATAGCAAAAATTGTTGTAAAGGGAGGGTCTGCTATCATTTTTGTCTAAAGTCTACTGGGCTTGGGGTTGCAGGTCCCACCAGTAGTCATGCATGCTTCTAGCAGGCTTTGTGCTTTCCACTATATATTATTTAGGGAAATAATAAAACAGCAGCTTGTTTTTTTTTCCCAACTAAAATATAATTAATCCTTAACATTTAATTAATGCTGATTTTTAGTTCATTTAAGTTATGGAGATCCAAATTACAGAAAACCCCTGATTCTAAATAACTGGTCCCAAACCTGTATATTTCGTGCATGTGCAAAAAAGCAGCAAATATATTTAAATATAAATATAGTTGATATTTTATTTTACATGGATACTTACATTATTTAACGGAAAAAATATACATGCCCTTCTGAGAAGTCACTTATGTAGAGGGCCCATCCTTGCAGAGTTTATATATATCTTAGTTATTCTCTTTTTGAAATGTGTTACACTATTAAACATAAAGAAATATATTATAATTCTGCCAGATTTTCCTAAGCGAGTGCAGAGCTTAAAGGAAAGCTTAAGCCAGAGAAGTAAAACACAGTAAAATAGTTTTATGATCCTGTAATTCAGTTCTTCCTTCAAGGAAAGGAAATAAACTCAGACATTCAACTATAATCCTTACCATTCATCAGCCATTTTCTTTCGGTGCAAAAACTTTGTTGAATGAAACCCATCAGATGGTTAACAATAAAAAGTCTTATATGAATGTAGTGCAGAGTGCAAAGTGCAGTTTTCACAATTTCCACAATGTAGAACCCCCCCCCCCCCCCAAAATTCTGTGATTTGGCATTAAACAGAATTAGTGCCTGATTTGTTTGGGACATACTGCTCTGGCTCTTAAAGGGGAACTATTGTGAAAATGAAAATTTAATATAAGCTTCATCATACTGAAATAAGAGACCAAATAGAATCAATTAACAATTCTGAATTGTTTCTGAAACAATCAAGTTCATCTTCACTATTCCTCTCTCAGCATCTGTTTCTCTTCATTCTCTCTTCATACAGCAGTTGGGTGTCAGATATTCACTGATAGATATCTTATAGGGGGGGCTCCTTTTACCCAGAAGATGTATTAGAGCTCACTCTATTAAAATCATCAGAAATCCTGTCTCTCTACATGCAGAATTTGTACAAAAGGCAGTTTTGTTAGATATTGTTTGTACTGGAATCAGTTGTGTGAGCTCTAATTCACCCCCAATAAGATATAACCCATTATCCAAAAAAAGCTCAGAATTATCGGAAGGCCATCTCCCATAGACTCCATTCTAAGCAAATAATTATTGATGAGCGAAGTTTTTCACCAGGCATGTATTTGGGTCAAAATTCCAAATTTTTTCGCAAATCTGCGGCAAAAAATTGCCTCGGAAAAATGTTGCTGAGATAAAAAAAGTCTCCGTAAGAAAAAACGCTCATTGACTTTAATGCATTTGGACAAAAAAGTGACCATAAGAAAAACCCACTTTATTTGGCTTTAATGCATTTGGAACGAGAAAAATTGTTGCACGTAAAAAAATTGACTTCAATGCATTTCGCAAATTTTTGGGTCAAATTCGCTCATCACTACAAATAATTCAAATTTTTGTGATTTCCTTTTACTTTGTAAAAATTAAATAGTACCTTGTACTTGATCCAAAATAAGCCGCTTGAATCAACATTGGTGGCAAAACAATCCTACGGTGTTTATTTAATGATTGAATGATTTTTAAGAGACCAAATAACGGAAAGATCCCTTATCTGAAACACCCCAGATTCCGAGCATTCTGAATAATACATCCTATACATGTATATGGAAATGCAAGGAGTGTAGTACCTTTAATGAATGCCATCAATGGGGTAGATTTACTAAAGGGCAAAGTGACTAACGTTAGCGAAAATTCGCCAGCGTGATGTCATTTCGATACTTTGCCGATTTACTAACTGGTGCAGGCGTATCTTCGCTAGCGACGGAGATAGACACTAGCGGTAATTCACTCCCTTACGCCTGGCGAAGTTGCTCTCTGGCAAATGTACGTAACTACACAAATTCACTAAGATGCGGATTTTACTGAACGTTACTTCTTGCGCCAGACTTGCCTTCGCCACCTCAGACCATGCAAAGTGCAATAGAGTAGATAGGACTTCCTCAAAAAATAGTGGCGACTTTTCATTTTTCAGGGTGATAGGCTGCAAAAGTAGTACATTTTTTCTGGGGTACCTGGTTTACCCCCTACATTTCCTAACATATGGCACCTAAACTATACATTGGGCTCATGTGTAGGGCAATATGACAATTTTATTTTATTAAGGTTTCCTGGGCTTGTGTAGTGTAATGTAATGCTGCAACATATATGTCCATTCAACTTTAACTTCCTGCTGTATGCAAATTAGGCAACGCTAGCGCAACTTCGCCAGCGTCAGTGCATATAAATATATATATCATATCAATTAGGAGTCATTATAAAAATTAAAAAGAAATAGATGCCTTTTTCTTTAAGGAGTGATTTTCCTCATTCTGCATGTGGTTTTATTTTCTCCATTACCCCTCCTTTAAAATACCTTAAAAAGGAGGACAGATTTTTGGAAGCTTCATTTCCTCTTGATACATATTCTTGCTTTTAGGGTTGTTCAGTAGACTCCTGGAATCTTCAGAACAGTAATACAATATTTTAAGCCTGTTTATGTCTAGTAAAGGGCAGCATTTCTTATTCTGCTCACTGCAATGTACCACAATGGTAAAACATCAATCCAGGCTGAGAATCTATATAGAATTTGCCCAGCAGAACTGGTGCAGACAGCAAATAACCAGGAATAAAAGGAAAAATTCACAATTGTTGATACAGATAACATAATTATTAACTCTGTGTATAAAGCACTATGAATGTTGCAATGCTGTGGTTAACACTACCTCCAACCTTCAAATAGTTTATAGTCACACGCAATTACTTCCATAATACAGGTATGGGACCAGTTATCCAGAATGCTTGGGACCTGGGGTTTTCCAAAAAATGGATCTTTCTCTAATTTGGATCTTTATACTTTAATGTCTACTAAAAAATAATGTAAACATTAAATAACCCCAATAGGCTTGTTTTGCTTCCAATAAGGATTAATTATATCTTAGTTTGAAACGAGCACAAGGTATTGTATTATTATTAAAGAGAAAAAGAAAATCATTTAAAAAAAAATGGATTATTTGTATAAAATGGAGTCTATAGAAGTATGCATATATTTTGAATATCTAGGAGTGCAACAGCCCATTTTAGGCAAGGTGTACTCCCCAGTTTCAGCTTTTTCAGCTATTATTGTGGCTGCTGTCTAACCAAGCACCCACATATTAAAGAGGCGGTTCACCTCCTTTTAGTATGTCATAGAATGCATAATTCTAAGCATCTTTTCAATTGGCCTTCATTTTTTCTTTTTTATAGTTTTTGAATTATTTTCTTCTTCTGGTGATTTCCAGCTTTTAAATGGGGGTCACTGACCCCATCTAAAAACACATGCTCTGTAAAACACATGCCCTGTAACGCTAAACATTTATAATTATTGCTACTTTGTTACTCATCTTTCTATGCAGGCCCTCTCCTATTCATATTACAGTCTTTTATACAAATCAGTGCATAGTTGCTATGGTAATTTGGAACCTAGCAACTAGACTGAGGAAATTGCAAACTGGAGAGCCACTGAATAAAAAGTTAAATAACTCAAAAGCCACAAATAATAAAAAACAATTGCAAATTGTTGGAGAATATCTCTCTCTACATCATACTAAAAGTTAATTTAGAAACACTGCATTTCTTTCCTTCTATTGTGTACACATGGGCTTCTGTATCAGACTTCCTGCCTTCAGCTTAAACCTCCTTGCCCCGGGCGTGAGCATGCTCAGTTTGCTCCTCTCACTCCCTACCTTCTTTGCTGTAATCTGAGCCCAGAGCTGTGAGTGAGCAGGGAGAAACCCAGGCAGGAAGTGATGTCACACCAAGCTAATATGGCAGCTGCTATCCTAAACAAACAGCTTCTAGAGCTTTTTACTCAGGTATGGTAAAGCATTCTGCAGAATAAATATAGTGTTATAGCTTGCACTATTGTGGCTAATCTATTGGCAATAAAATTACTCCATAGCTTTTCTTCTCCTTTAAAGGTGAACAACCTCTTTAATCTTGTTCTTTTCCCCTTAAAATGCTTTTATAGTCTGCACCTGACATATTATACACAATTCCAATCATATTTCAGCAAAATTGCCAAACCGCAGTTTGAAGAATATTACCAGAAATGCAAAAGAAAGAGAAGGCCTGGAAAACAACTGCTACTTATCCGCTTCCTGAGGAAAATGAGGAATTACTATTGCTGCCAAGTGCCAGTGGTTTGTTTGTTAGTCTTTACAGTTCATCTGTGAATTATTTTATTATTTACTCAAATGGCACGGCTTTGCTATTCAAATATTTTTTTGGCAGAAAGTAGATAAAATGTTCCTGGAAAGGAACATGCAAAATAACTTTAGTATAGACCAAAACACCTTGAAGAAAAATTTCCAACAGATATATATATATATGATACAGAGGGAAAAGATGGCACCAAGTTTGCGGTGAGTGGAAGATCCCTTTTTCAGAAAACCAGATGACATTCATTTTGTAGAAATTGCTGGGAGATGTTTGATTCTCTAAGATGTGAGAGCACAATGTCTGCTTTATTTTCCAATAAATTTGGCAGGGCTCACCAGGACGTGTCCTTTTTATTTTGCTTTTAGACAATATTCAATATGCTTCAGTATTTTGCCTAGGCCAATCAGTGCAACATGATTATTGGAATAGTTCTTCTTAAAAACATTCACTAAATAAACTACCTTGATCATGTATTAAGTATAGGTATGGGACCTGTTATCCAGAATACTTGTCACATGGGGTTTTCTGGGTAAGGCATCTTTCCATCTTTCCATAATTGGGATTTTCATACCTTAAGTCCAGGGGCGCTCCACCTATGAGTTGTTGAGCCACTCGCCTCAGGCGGCAGCACCCCCCTGGTTGTCAGGGGCGGCAAAAATGCCGCTCCTGGTAACTAAGAGCCGAATTTCCGGTTTTCAACCCGGAAATTCGGCTCTTCTAGTGCAGAGAGCGCAATTGAGACATGCACCACCCCCGACCCCCTCCAGGTGCTAAAAATGTGAGCGTCGTGGGGACGGCAAAGTATTTAGTCTTCCAAATGTTTATTAAGGTTTACAAATCTTTCTGTGGATTTGTGCAGGATGGTGTGTATGTCTGTCCCAGGTTTCAGCAGTTTGCTCTCAGTTTCTGGTAATTTGCAGTCAGTTTACAGACCAGTTAAAAAGCTCAGTGGAATCTAATCTTCTGATCCAGGCTGCGATAAGAATCCCCAGCCTGCTTAGGGTTTTGGCTCCACCCTGGAACCAGTTCTGACGTGAGGTATGAGGCTGGGGAGCACTGTGACAGATTTTTTTCGGGAGTCATCTGTATCCCGCTGCTTGGCTAATCCCAACAGAACGACACTCACAGGACTTGCTGAATCAGTGTTCCAAAGGTTTATTAAGTGGAGTAATTTCGGTAATATTCAGGTCTTTTTCCGGCGCTTTAGTAATTTTCGTCACTTTCAGCGCATATGTAGTTGAAACAAACCGGGAAAAATGCTCCAATTGCGCATGCGCCAATACAGTGCTTCCTTACTGAGATTACTGAAGTGGCTAATGATGGCCCCTGTGAGCTCCGCTGAGGTGACTCTGCAACAAGTGATAATTACCGGCTCAGGGGTATTTACTTGTGTTAACACCTGTGTGTGTGTGGGGGGGGGGAGCAGGGAGGGGGGACTATGGAGGGTAGGGGGTAGGGTTTTTTTATTAGAAAGGGCAGTTGTTCTCCTTTAACACTACTATAATTACTATAGTATGAATTCATCCATCCAACCCAAGCCTGCTCAAGGATTACTTGGGAAATGGAGGTGAGGCACTCTCCTGCTAAGATTCCTGGGTCGTGTTTTCTTATTTCCTGAACTTGTTTTAGACACTGTTTAAAATTCATGCATGACTATCTGTTTAATTCTTTCTTAAATCATTATGCATTTGATTCACCAATGAGCAAAATTTGCACCTTCCTAATTTAACAGCCTACTCCCAGGTTTTACTTCTACCATGATTGGAAGCCCACAAAAAGGAGGAGTCCGGTGTGGGACACTGGATCAGGAAGCACAGGAGCATCACTTCTTCACAAAAGACAAAATGGTATTGTTTGGTAGAAGAGGGTAACTTTATGTAGGGTTGGATTTAGGATCCAATGAACCTAGAGATGATAATCACTGGGTTGGTGATGTATAGGGGCTGAGAGGTGCTTGAGCTTTCATGTTTACCCCTCCAGTCCCCTATGAATACAGCACTGCCAAACTACCTGCTGCTTTAATAGAAAAAGAAACACACCTTCAAACAAAGCCCATATATTTTAGCAATGCATTTTTTGGCATTAAAGATGTTTGCTTTACAGAAGCATATTCGTCTAGCTTTTACTTCAGAGTGTTATTAAAGTTGAACTTGCAAGTTTCATTAAGATGACAGAAGGAATTTTAAACATGCACAAGCACTTCTGATGTAGAACAGATGCCAACTATTTAGATTCCGTTACAAAAAAAACAGCTTGGGAATTAATATTTGCATGAGTTATAGGATAATTAGTAAAGCAACTTTAATATAAAATAAATAACTTTTTTCTCACAAATAATATTTTTATTTTTTATATAGAAAAAAATGGCAGGGGACATTGCATCTGGTGACGCATTGCCACATCAGGTAAAAGCTTTGATAGACCAACCTGTTATACAATCATAGTCAGTCTGTTGGTTCCTTTCTCGTGTGTCTATGATGCATCAGCAGATCTGAAAATGGGAGAGGAGGTTTGTTGGTCTACTTGGCCAACCTGTGTAAAATTGTAGGATTTTACTGGAGGTAATGTTGAAATCCCTCCTTACCCCCCCCCCTTATTACTTTCAGCTCATAATAATGAATTTGTAGGAAATATTTCAGCAGGAAACATCAAGCGGCCCATTTATTAAACCTTGATTTTTTCTGCCGTTTTTTAGGAGGACAACTCCTAAACATGAAACCTTTAATTTTTTGAGATTTGTTATACCCCAAAGCTGATAAAAATCCGAATACGAAAATGCGCCATCTCAAACCTGTCGTGGTCATGTAGAAGTCAATGGCAGATGTATAAATTGATGCAATTTTGTCGTAAAGTTTTTTGAGAAAATTGATTGATTAATGAGTTCAATTTATGGAAGGGAGTTTGATCAACTGTTTTAATTAAGAAAAATTAGATTAATTCGAGTTTTAGTAAATAACTCCCACACCCTTGGATCATCATGCTTTGAACTCTGGTAAACCACATTGTTTTATGGGGAAGGTTGGATGAGTCCCAAAACTTTATGTAGTTATATCCATACCCCTCTGACCAGTCACCAAGGACCAACTTCCCCATTAACATGGTGGTCTTGATTAAAGGAGAAGGATATTTTTTAAATGTTGCTCGGGTGCTCCCCTCCTGAACCGCATTACTTTCGCTGCTCAATTCGTTCTCTGTTGGCCGAGTGCGCGTCACATCCCTGCCTGAAGTGCGCATGCGATAAATTTAGTCCTGCCCCATTGCCATTGCCTGTTGCCTTGTACCACCTGACCGCGAAATCGCTGCTCGCATGGGGGAAGAAAAGGATATTGTACGCATGCACAGGGCTTACCAAATTTTTACTGCACATGTGTGAGCCCTATTAGAACAGATTTGGATAGCGAGAGGGATGTATTTTCTTTTATATGCACCTTACAAAAATTTTTTACTACGAACTTGGATTATAGAAAGAGGGAAAAACGTATAGAGCAAGGATCTCTCCATTTCGTGGGCAATCTATACAACTTTATTTGTATTTAACCTTTCCTTCTCCTTTATGAGCAAGTTTAGAAGGTCAGTAAACATGGAATGAAAAGTTTTTGAGAAATGTGAACCATGATCTTGGGGTTAGATCATGAATTATCTAAGGCTCTTTAAAACACAATAGATGAAATGAGACTATAGCAAGAGATGGATGGACACAAAGGATATGATTAAAACAGTATTTTTAGTGTACCATGTTAACTTGCCTTAGACAGCAGCCAACCTAGTTTCACCCCATATTTGGAGTGTAAGTACAGGGGATACAGTGTGTAATGACTTAGGTTCAAAGAATGTTTCACTTCACAAGAAAAAAAATCTACCATGGATTCTTTGCTGTGCGTAGAGCTACCAACTTTTACAATTAAAAAGCAGGATACAAGTTGGAATGGCTAAAAATATTTGGTTAAGTCCATTGTGAAAAGTTATCACCCACTTTAATGTAATAAAGCCCCAAAAAGACAACCAAAAAACCCTGAAACTTGAGAATTAATGTTATCAGCAATCCCATATTTATATGTGTAATTTTCAAACAAAATCTGGACATCTGAACAATAACAAGACATTTTATCATAGATGTTGGGATCCATGAGACATGGCATTCATATTATTGTTACTATTCATAGCATGTAATAGTGCATAGGTTCTGTAATTTTAATATGTAATATTTAAAGTGCGGATGTACCACTTTCCACTCTACTGGTTACATTTTCAGTAGGGTTAGTTGTTGAATAGGCATATGCAAAAACACAATGCATTTGTAAATGCATTTTGGGAAATAACCTAAATTTATATACTTAATAAGCACTATTGCAAAGAGCTGCTAGCAGGGATGGGGCAGGTGATGGGCCTATTGCTTTACTCAGTGTCCTCGACATTACTAAGAAATATAAAGAGTAAAAAGAGTTATCTGAAACTGAATCATTTTATTGCATATGGCTCAATATAAGCTACATCTTACCAGTCAACTGAATGGACATAAGGAGCACGTTTCCCAATTAATTTAAACAAAAGCTTGGTTTTTTTTCAGTTTCAAAATTCCTAATTTGCTAGAAAGGTAAACATAATTACGTAATTATCCTGCAGCACCTGGCGCACACTGAACAAGATGAATAACGATGGAATGAAGTCTATAAATGAAAGTGTGAGGTGTTCTAAAACTATGCATTTTAAGAAGCAAAGAATAATACTGCTGGGGGGTGAAACGTATGAAAAGAAAAATTCCACCAGACTGTATGTAATGGGAAAATCCCCTGATGTTCAAATAGGTTATGTATATTTATGTATGAAATATAAATATTATTGAGACTTTGAACAGCAAAGCGTATGCCCAGACCAATTAAAGTGGTGAACCTCCAGTGGCATTTAGCTACCGCTGAACATTATATGTATATATTATTCTAATCTGATTTGGTTTTCCTTAATTAATTTCAGACTCCACATAAAAGAACAAAAAAAGCTTTTTTCTCATGCTATTTACAAACGTTATAATTGGCTTGAAATACAAAACATAAATCAAAGCCACCAATGCCATCAAGGACTTCTCTTGCCTAGAATATACATCTAACCATGCATAAGTACTGATAAACGAATCTTTTGCGAAATGGCGAAAAATCAGCAAAATGCATTGAAGTCAAACTATTTTTTACTCGTGACAATTTTTTACACGCGAGACAATTTTTTCTGACTCCAAATGCATTAAAATCAATTGGGTGACTTTTTGGTCTCTGTGACTTTTTTGTCTCTGCATCTTTTTTGTCCAAATGCATTGAAGACAATGGGCGTTTTTTTTGGTATTTCGCAGCTAAATTTTTGGCGGCGGATTTTTGCCACCGTTTTGTGCATAATTTTGCCGCGAATCCATGACTGGTGAAACATTACTCATTACTATTTCTAAGCTCTGCCAGTGTCTTTCATCTTTCCTGAAAATATAATATACCTGTATGTAACAGTTTAGGTAGAGGTTCCAGAATAGTGAGAGAAAATCGGCATCAAAAATGAGCTACCGGTTCATGTAAATGGTGATGCAAGGAAATTACAATAAAATAACGTTTGTGTTTCACTTCACATTTTACTTGACCAGCAGGTTTAGGTTGAAATTTGTCCAACCAATGCGGGACTGGGGAAGAAAATTTCTCCACAAATACTGGAGATTCCCTCTCTTGGGATGAAAGTAGCATACGGACTGTGAAGATATTTATACAGGTGTGAATCCTTCATGGGTAAGGGTTGAGTGCAGGTTAAGGTTTTAAGGGTTAGAGTCAGGCGTGGGTTGAGTTTTTCCTGACCCATCACTACTCCTAGTCAAGGAACCGATATGACCTGTAGGTGTCATTGTTTCCAAGAACTATGCCGTACATTCATAGAACTTTCTATACTGTTAAAAGTGTTAAAGTTGAAGTTCCTGCTGAAGTGTAATGGCTGACCAAGGCACTGTTGCACCTAAGTTATTATACAGGGCTATATTTATATATATATGCATGTGCCTAGGGTCAGGGGCGTAACTACAGAGGAAGCAGACCCTGCGGCTGCAGGGGGGCCCAGGAGATACAGGGGGCCCCATGAGGCTCTAATTGATGAGCAATTTCAACATATATTGTTAAAACAGGACAAACACTGAATATGTTGGGGGCCCTAAAATTAATTTGCTGTGGGGCCCAGCAACATCTAGTTACGCCACTGCCTAGGGTGGCAGCTTTAAAGAGGTGGCCCTCAGGTGCCTATATAACAAATACATTTAAAAAACAAAACAAAACTCAACCATTGTAGTAGACGTGGGGGGGAGGTAGGAGTGTGGTTTTTCCATGCTCGGTGCGCTGAGGACTGGTGTTTTCACGTTTCACAATTTTCCCTGTAAATTTGCCCATCGCTAGTTGTCTCTTTCAGCAGCCTTTTTACAAAGCATTTTGGAGACCTGTATAAGAGACTGCAACCTCAAGTTCAGAGAGTTCACCTTGATGTAAAAGATTTATTGGAAGCACACAGGCTCCTACACAGGGCACTGACCCTGCAGCAAATATTCCAGCCTTTTTGTTTGCCAGCACTGTAATTAAAGAGCAGTCAGTGTTCACCATCAAAGTTATGTACAAACCTTATGGGTAAGGTTGTGGTGGGTTCTGCATGTAAAGCACATGTTTAAAACATGCATGAACTTTAGAAAGTTTATATATTTAGGCAATATACATTTTGCAGCAAACATTATTGTACATAAAGTTTTCAATGGTGTGTTTAGTGGGGCTAAACTAAAAAGATTGAAAACCTCTGCTTTATAAGGTGATCAGGGCAAAATGTAGAATTTCTGAACTTTTCCCTTTTTGAAAAATGCTAAATATTGCAATAATACATAACTATTTTTGCAGGCCTATGGCAGGCAATATGTTATCAATGTCCATGGGCTATGGATTCATTACTTTAACATACTGTACTATATTTGGACATAGTATGGCTACAATGGACAGTAGTGTCTGGTCACACATCTGTTCAATATGTCATTCCCAAACCATTGGAATCTGAAATTGGGTTGAGGTCAGTGCAGTTAAATTCATCTCAGCAAACTTGGCTTTGTACCTGGGAATTATTGCGTTGAAACAGGAAACGGCCATAAAGTAAGGAGCATGGAATTGTCAAGGATATCATTATACCCTGTAGCCTTAAGGTTTGATTTTCTGGATTCCTATACCTAGCCCAAACCATGGAACTATGACATTTTTTTTTTACCAAACCTGGAATTAGACATTAAGACAGGTAGTATTCTCCTGGCATCCCAGACAGATACAAAATGGGATTCATCATTCCAGAGCACATGCTTCCACAGCATGCCTATCTTTACATCACTATACGACTGCCCATTGTTATGTTTGTCAGGTGTGAGTCTACCTGCCAAATCATCTGATTCATTAAAATTTTCTTCTGATATTTTTGCCAAGTAATTTGTGTCCCAATGTTAATTTATTTTGATACTTTATTTTCATGATAGTAAAGTATTGCAATTTAATAAAATATTACGCTTATCCCCCTTAGTAACTTGTGATTTATTTGTATTTCACAGTAGGGGGCATTATTTACAGTCATTTTACCAGTGGTTCATTGTTTCTGCGTCAACATTACATTACATTAATGCTTATAGAGGCAAGCAGGCTTAGAACATGCTAGGAATATCAGTAATTGTAACAGACATTTTCTGTGACTCAAGATGGGCCAAAGAACTTGAATGCCATCAGAATTATGTTTAACAGTGCGATAACAGATCATTTTGATTTGGACTGAGAACAGCCTGTATCTATTCAAACCATGCACATGCAGCCTCAATAAACAAATTCTAGCAGATGTTTCTGATATCTTTACACAACAAAATTTAAATCATTATCAAATTACATCTGAAAACCTTAATAATAATTTTTATCCATGGGACTATTAATCTAGAATCTAAGTCCTAGAAGCAATGATTAATTCTATATAGTTTTTTTTTTATCATGAAAAATATATTATTGAATATATTAAAAAAAAACTAATAAAGACCATCTGGATCCCTTTGATACTAAATTACATACATATACTATAGATATTCATTATAACAGAAAAAGAAAGATAAAATAATTAATGGCTGAGCTGTAACAATGCCTGACTGGGACCTGGAGTCTTTGGTGCTCTGGAGAGTTCTTTATCTAGCAGAGGGGGACAAGTGATGAATTTGCCCTTGAAAGTAACTTTATTTTACCACTAGCTGAAGCTCCCCATATGCTGGACTCAAATGTTTTAATCAGTGTGCTCCCTAATGAGTTGTTTTTTTTTTTTTATATAAAACTGGACAGTTCTTTATATATTTGTTGAACATTACACTGTTGCTGTTCATGCCTGCTGCTTCCTAGTTACAGTTTATTTTACAATGGGAATACATCTGGCAGACTGAAATTCAAAGCAGAGATTTAAGTAAAATATTTGTGGTACTATACTCTATAGAGAGCAATAGAGAAACAGAAAACACTGAAAGTTTAATACAAATAACGCATGCTGCTTATTTATACAAGCAATGTAATTAAAGTCCATCATAGCATTGTAAAGTATATTTTCACACCATGTGCAGGGTTTTTACCCTTTTCTCAGGAGACCCAAAATCAAAGAGATGTCCTGCCACGAATGAAAATATTTTTTTTTATTCTTGCGTAATGAAAGAAAATGTAATTATAAGCAACTTTTAAATATACAGTGCATCTGTAGAGACCCATAAGTATAGTAAGTCCCCATGGCTTTAAATCCCTAAACTTTCTTATCTCCCTAGTTTCTGGGCAGATGTCCATGCATCTAGTTACCTAATATACATGTTTCTATTATTGGCCCATAGACTTATGACCACTTCCTGCCACACTTTAATATAATGATTGGTTAGGTTGGTTGGGTGGATCTCTCGCTTTTGCTGAACCTGCTGGATGTGTTCCAGGGAGCCTGGGATCAACAAGGCTCCAGTAAAGCTGTGCTGCCATAGGGGGACAGTACCTCTAGTGAAAGTAGGAGAGCATGGATCCCATGAACGAGGCCTAGCCAGTGAGGTTATTCCATTTAACAGCACTTTCTAGGAAAGTGAGTTGAGAGATTAGATAGAAAGCTCAAACTGTGCTCCAACAAGGAGTCATAGAAGGGAGTAGCTCTTCCCTAGGCTCTGATTTGCCTAAAGTGACTGCAGTTTGAAGAGCGACTCTCTGATCCATTCCATTGTATGGATCGGGATCACAATGGGGCATTAAAACCTAGAGGTGTACCTTCAACTTCCCTAGCTGTCTCCCCATGGTGTCACATTGTGCTGCCTCTGCTCAACTGTCCTAGTATTTTACCATCTTGCACTACCTTGCCTCTGTGGATTGTGAGTATTTAACCCTGTGGATCATTATCTCTGACAATAAAACTTGTTCCAAGAACCTCCTGGTGTCCTTGTTTTATTTAGAAGCACAGTAGATTAAGTGAGTTTGAGTTCTACAACACATTTCCTTCATATCTTCTGCATAGTAAAGGCATAGCCTGGTGCATTAGAGGGTTATATATTAAAAATCGGATTTTTTTTCTAGTAAAAAAAAAAATCAGACCAAACTAGAATCCTCGATTTGACCTTATTTATCATTGAAAAAACTTGATAAAATCAGTTTGGAAAAAAACTCGAAAAATTCCTGTTTGTGAAGGAGAAACCCTGAATTTTTGGGGTTTTATGCCTGAAAAACTCACATTTTTCAAGAAATTGCTCGGCACATAGCATGATATCTTCAAATTTGAAATGGGACCTTTGCCGTTGACTTCTACAGGACCCAGACAGCTTGGAGATGGAGTATTTTCAGATTTGGACTTTTAGCAGGGGTATAATAAATCATGAAAAATTTAGTTTTATTTTTCCACTAAAAATCCAGATTTTATAGTAAGAAAACTTAAATATTTAGAGTTTTTGGCATTCAGACTTTAATAAATAACCCTCCTAGAGTTGAGTGTGACTCATGTTCTATTGTCTTAGCAGAACATGGCCTATTATAGTTTAAAATAACCCAAAAGAGCATTACACATATTTTAACTTGTTTTCAATACTCATTAATTCTTTGCTTTAGATCTTGTAAAAAAATGTAACGGATTACCCAATGTTGTGTGCTGCACAGTCCCTGGGGAGGAGGGAGTCTCTGACCCCTGCCTCTTCCTGGAGGGAATCCCAGGATATCTCAGTGATTAGCTTAGTATCCAGTTGGAAGAAGAACAATCAAAGCTAACATGTGTCACTGGTAACTACTGATAAGGTTATATAGCATAACTAGATATGTATACTAATTCCATGTCTCATATAGGTGCAGATTTGCTCAGTGTTAATAAAAGATCCAGGGGTTCGGTCTCAAGAGTATTCCATGAAAATTTAAATTTTAGGAGAGATCCTGGGCTTTCTTCCAGGAAGTAGTAGAGACAGGTGTCATTGACCTCTCCTCCTTTGGGACAGTTCTAAAGCACCGCCAGGCCATTATTTGATCCGATTCCAAACTGCAGATGGTTTTCTAGTGGATGCACTTCCCTCACTTGTGATGAGTGAAACAGCCCCATTTTGCTTCACGGAATATTTGTAATAATAAGCGCTATTGGAGTCAATGCCCATTTTTCACTGGATTTTTTTCTTGCTGAAAATGCATTGGGAATAATGGGCTTTGTTTATCCTGCCCTTTGCATTAATGTCAAAAGCATCTTCCATTAGTTTTCTTCATAAAAAATGGCAAGTCCATCTCACAGCTTTTCTCTCTTTCTTTTTCTTACATTAATGGATGTTTTTTTGGAAAGCATTGAAGTTTTAGCTACAGTTTACTTTGTTCCTACACATCCTTCTTCACATTGTGTCGTACCACCTTTATTATATTTTGTTAAGGAAATTGCCTCCAGGTCTCATGTAGACAGTTGGATAATTCTGCATTTTTTCCTCCTGACTAAATTTTCTTGGGCTTCTATTCATAACAAATATGTTTTTCTTTTTTTCTCAATTTCATTTCCTTTTTCCCCTCTGCATTTAGAATCACAGGTTTTTTTCTTTCAATAATATATCCTTGGATTATGTTCTTTCTGTGCAAGGTTATTATGTCTATAAAGTCTTTACCATAATCAGGTGCAGTGGAACTGCTGTTTTTCAATTGCAGGATAGCAACTGACCCTAGACTCCTAAAACCTTAAATATTGACACTCTCAATTAATTTGGGTTTCCTTGTCCTTTATTTTAGTGCTTATGTTATTATATCACCCCCTACACAAGAAAAGTGCAACACTCCTAAGGCCTCTGGGCAGTAGCCAATAGAAACCAATAAAATATTTGCTATATATGTTAGTTTATTGGTTACTTTACTAGGTGAAATAAAAAGAAACACAATTGGCTATAGGATTTTCTTTAGTATATTCTGAAAAAGCCCTACTTATGTATGGATTCTGAAAACTAGGATGCACTGAATCCAATATTTTGGATTCGGCCAAACCCCCCGAATCCTTTGCGAAAGATTTGGCCAAATACCGAACCTAATCCTAATTTGCATTTGCATATGCAAATTAGGTCTGGGAAGGGGAAAACTTTTTTAAACTTCATTGTTTTGTGACAAAAAGTTATGCCATCTCCCTCCCTGCCCCTAATTTGCATATGCAAATTAGAATACTGAAAAATTAGAATGCCCAAATACCGAACCGAATCCTAATTTGCATATGCAAATTAGGTCTGGAAAGGGGAAAACATTTTTTAACTTCATTGTTTTGTGACAAAAAGTTATGCAATCTCCCTCCCTGCCCCTAATTTGCATATGCAAATTAGAATTCAGATTCGGTTCTGCCAGGCAGAAGGAATTGGCCGAATCCTGCTGAAAACCAGGATTCGGTGCATCCCTAATAAAAGCTGTAGCCTTTTCTGCTTATGAGCACAGATATAAAATTGTCTGTGTAGTCAGGGTCGGACTGGACCATTTGGGGCCCACTGGATTCCAAACTTCCGGGGCCCCCGCAAGCGTGAATGTCAGCGGGCTGATCAGGAAGCAAGTCTGGGCCGGGGCCCACCGGGTTTTTTCGTAAATACCCCCCCATGTGTTTTACCTCATGTTTTTTTATTGGTGTAGCAACATTTTCCTGTAACATAGGTTAGAAAAGTTGAAAGTTTCGTTTCTAAGGCACTAAGGTTTATACAAAGCCCATATTGAATATGATGTCATATCATTGTAGCTTACATTGTAGCTTACATTATAACTGCTAAAAGCCAAAGATAATGCAGTATATTATCGAAGACATCATGGTGCTGGATAGAGTTCAGTACAGTACAGCTATAATAAAGCAATAAAATATGAATTATGTCAGTGCTATTAGTTCGCCAGTGCTTTCAGATCTCAATATGTTTGCAGTTTCTAATAAAATCTTTATGAACTGATAGCAGACAAAAATAATTAGCATGCATCACGTATGTGTTTTTATTTCTTTTCCTAGGAGATGAGAAGCCTCCTTATTAGTTGCCACATCTACAGAATTGCAGTAATAAAAAAATAACTGGGAATTGATATTCTGCACACAATAGGAAAAATTACACACCCCTTTTAAAAAATGTTCGTTGCATGTTTAGTGATAGACATCTGGAGCATGGCATCAGTTAAATATTATAACACTGCATTGCTAGACAGTGGTATAGAGCCTCTTTTTCTGCATCACATAAATGCCACATGACACAGTTAAACATAGCTGACATATAGGGGGTTATTCACAAAACTCAAGTCTGGCTTTTTGGGGCAAAACTCAAATTTTTATTTTTTTAAAAACTTGAATTTTTTGAGATTTATTAAAGCCTGATGCAACAAAAAGCCCAAATCCGAAAATCTGCCATCTCAGAACTGCCAAGATTGTGTATAAGTCAATGGCAGAGGTCTCTATGCTATTTTGACGTTTATGTGTTCTGTGCTGGAATTAGCCTGAAAATCCGACCTTTTCAGGTCTGAAAAATTTGGACTTTTCAAGAAAAAGCCTAAAAAAACGTACGATTCAGGTTTTTGCTTGATTATCAGGTTTTTAACCTGAACTGATTACATCGAGCTTTTTTAATAATAAATAAGGTCAAATCGTGGATTCTAGTTTGGTCTGCCTTTTTTTATTTAAGTAATCAAAAAAATTAGTATTCGAGTAAATAACCCTCATAAAGTATCATATATCAGGTGACATGTCTGGCACATACACTACACTGGTAATGGAGCCATCACACCTCTCTTCTGGATCAATCTTTTTTCTTGGTCCACTAAGGCAGTTTTATAAAACATATTAAGCTGCTGGCTTCTCTAGGCTCAAAATGCTCTCTCTTTATAAATAAAGAAATGATCTCTGAAATGTTTTTGGAGTAAGCTGGTTCCTAAGCTCCCTTGTTGGACTGGACCTTATATTGAATACTCACCACCCTAATCACAACAATGGCAGTGTTGTAAACATTAAAAAGTAATTACGGTAAACACCATATTTGACTAGATAGACAGGAGGCCAACGCACTAGTTTCGCTTCGCCGAATAATTCGTGAATTTCCAGCGAAATTCGTGAAACGTTTTTGAAACGGCACCGGCGTCTTCTTTTTTTGACGCCGCTGTCCGTTTTTTTTACACCGACGTACATTCACCGAATTCAGTGAATTTTTGCCTTCGAATTTTTGCGCCAGTTTTGCAAATTTATTCACGGCGGCGAATCACTGGAATTCACCATGAATTTGCGCCTGGTGAATAATTTGCCCATCACTACAATGCATAGAATATATGTCTGGTATCTATGGTTGGGGTTGTCCTTTAGATTGTAAGCACTTGTGAGAAGGGCATAGCTGAGTTCAAACTTGATCAAAGCTCCCTCTGTCCCATGACAGTGACCTCAATTTGAAAGCTGGAAAGAGTCAAAAGAAAAAGGGAAATAATAACTCTGCTTAGAATTGGCCATTTTATAAAGTACTAAAAGTTAACTTAAAGGTGATCCACCACTTTAACAGCAGCTCATTTGGGACTCCTAGGCAGGGGCGATCCTGGCCCCTCCGCTGCCAGTTGCTGCCACCCCCTCCCCGTGCGCTTACCTTTTTGCGCCTGAGGGGGTCCGGGGAGTCCACCAGGGCAGCAGCGAGGGCCAGTGCACTAGCGCAGAGAGCCTAACTGCACTCTCTGCGCTAGAAGAGCAGAATTTCTGGTTTGAAAACCGGAAATTCAGCTCTTAAAGTACCAGGAGTGGCATTTTTGCTGCCCCTGGTACCTAGTGGGGTGCTGCTGCCTGAGGTGACAGTCTCAACTTGCCTCATTGGCGAAACGCCCCTGCTCCTAGGGGTTTGTAGTAAAACCTGATCTGGTCTACAATAGTCATAGAATATCATGTGAATATTCAAGTTGTTTGTAGGAGAGTGAGTCTGTATTGTGGCGTATTATTTCCTCTAATTAATAAACAGCGACAGCAGTAAACACATGTGCTTCTATTAAATAGATGCATCTCTCTTTTTTTTTATCCCAAGAAAATTCTGAGGAGGTCGTTCAAATTTCAAGACATGCAATGGGGTGATGGGACTAATAGAACCTTGTTTCAAAGCTTATTTTTCAAAACTCAATGTGACACACCAAGACATTACAAGTAAGTAATGGTACATATTGGCTTGCGTAAGCATTGTCTGTTATTATGAGGTATTATGTCATTATTATTGCTCAGATGTAACCGTGGATTTTAGCCATATATCAAAACATATGCTTTTCCCCAAAAAAATAAACAGCAACCATTAAAGTGAAATCATTGAATATATGGAAAAAATTTTCATCACTGACACTTGTATGGTGTAGAAAGTTCCCACTATAAACACAAAAGCGGAATCATTTGCTTTGACAGAAATACTTTTTGTTTTATGTCAGTTATTGCCCATTGCCAAGTAAGTATACTGTATATATTACCATGGTGAAATGACCCCCTTGATGTTTTCATAAACCAGACATAACTCAAAATGGCAGTTTGTAGTATGCATGAATGTTCTGGAAAAACTGAAAATATATATATATGCACATGAGTTTTTTATGATGCAACCCAGGGATCAAGTAAAATGTTCCTACTGCACATCTTATTCTATGAATGTTTGTTAAGTTATTCCTAAAGCACAGAGCTAAGGGAGCATGGAACCTGTATAAAAGAGGCAGCACCAAACTAACCACTTGGGAGTGTTTCAGTGATCTGTAACCCGTGCTATAACAGTTTTTTTTAGATTGGACATGATAAAGCACTTGTGAGAATACCTGGTGGTGGGGCGAGGACGCCCACCGCTTTCTCGTCTTCTGCGCGCCAATGTGCAAATGACACACTCGCACCGCTTCTGCATCTGATGTCATTGTGTTCAATGAAAATCCAAATATTTAAAGGGGCCGTGGGCCGATTGTTCCTTGCCCATTAGGGTCTGGCCACACAAGCAGATTCGGGGAGATTAGTTGCCCCAGCGACAAATCTCCTCTTCTTCAGGTCGACAATCTCCCTGAACTGCCTTCCCCCTGCCCTCCGCCGGCTAAAATGAAAATCGTCTGGGGGAAGGCACACAGGGCGCTTTGTTTTCTGAAGTCGCCCGAAGTTTCCTTGTGAGGAAAGAGGAGATTTTTTTTTGCTGGATCGACTAATCTCCCCGAATCTGCTCATGTGGCCAGACCCTTAGGGGCCGATTCATCAAGCTCGAGTGAAGGATTCGAAGTAAAAAAACTTCGAATTTCGAAGTGTTTTTTGGGCTACTTCGACCATCGAATGGGCTACTTCGACCTTCGACTACGACTACGACTTCGAATCGAATGATTCGAACTAAAAATCGTTCGACTATTCGACCATTCGATAGTCTAAGTACTGCCTCTTTAAAAAAAACTTCGACCCCCTACTTCGGCAGCTAAAAGCTACCGAAGTCAATGTTAGCCTATGGGGAAGGTCCCCATAGGCTTGCCTAAGTTTTTTTGATCGAAGGATATTCCTTCGATCGTTGGATTAAAATCCTTCGAATCGTTCGATTCGAAGGATTTTATCGTTCGATCGAAGGAATAATCCTTCGATCGTTCGATCGTAGCATTTGCGCTAAATCCTTCGACTTCGATATTCAAAGTCGAAGGATTTTAGTTCCTAGTCGAATATCGAGGGTTAATTAACCCTCGATATTCGACCCTTGATGAATCGGCCCCTTAAAGTTCTATTTTTATACTTCCTGGGTACTATTTTAAGTGTGTCTAAGTGGTTCCTGACCTTGCCTGTCCCCGATCATTCCTAGTCTGCTGCCTGTCCTGACCTTTGCCAGTTTACTGACCATTCTCTCAGATCCTGTTCTGTAGTGCAATACTGCTGGTTTTGACCCGACCTGCGACTTTGACTATGTTCTTGTCTCGCCAATTCGTACTGCACTGCCTGATTGTTGTCGACTCGGCCTAAACCGTGACCACGCTCCTTGTTCCCTCTTCTTCCTGTAAGTGCTTGGTTCCCTTGCCTGCCCAGAAGTCTCTCCCTGGTCCTCTTACTATAAGACCTGGCGGCATCCGAGTAGCGAAGGGCTCTAACCAAATTGAAAGGCGGTTGTTATAGGTGGAAGTGTGAGCTGAGGCCGGGACCTTGGGGTTTGTTCTGGGTTTCGGATAACAATTTTAACAGCACTAATATAGTGTTAAAACCAAGGGACATACTGAAAGTTAAAATCATGAGCTTCAAGCCTTTGATTTTGTAGAAAATTGTTCAGTTTTTGGCCTATCCTATTCCTCTAATGTAATTAATTCATCATGTCCCCTCTCAATTATGTTGTTTAGTATTAAGGGTAAAAATCTATTTCACTTCTCTTGTGTTAACAAGGCTGGATAGTTTACTGTCCCTATTCCTAGAGAAACACTTTTACTAAAAACACTATCACTACATGAAACAAAAAGTTCAGAGACATTTTTGCTTATAACAATGTATATATGTGACATGCGCAAAGATTCTCTCTAGAGGTTTAAATTTGTTTTCTCTACTATTCTTCTGATATTAAAGAACTATGGACTCAGTGGAATAATACAAGTGGGCACTTCAGAACCAGATTTGGAACCAACAGTCCCTACAGAAGAGTAAAAAAAGGATATCAAGGATTCTGGTTGTCCGCTTCCTCTGCCGGTATATCGTCTGTCTGTTCTCCCTCAGACTTAAAGCAAGGATTCAAAATTTCAAAGGAAAACCAGCGCTCACAGCACGAGGTCAGATCCACGAAAAACAGAAAAAAAGGAATAAAATAGAAAAGAGAGATTTCCGCCAATATGGTGTAGTATTTTCCAAATATGTACACACACACCTTTATGTGATTAGCATATACACTAAATAAATAAATAAGTAAAAGTGTCCCTTGTATCCACTCCAACGTATTATCCCAGACTTTATCTCATACGAATTTGTATAGAGGGGTACTCACAAACGTTTAAGAGATACTGTGCAGAAAAGATGCATAGATATCAGCAGCGGATTTTACATGCGGCTCCAAAGCTTCATCCCACTATGGAAATTCACTGACATAGTGTAAAATTGTAAACATCTTTAATAAACAAATGTTAAAAAATGCACTCACAATGTTCCAGTAATAAAATCGCATAAAATGTTTTTGTCTCCCACAATCACCGCTTCAGCGTCCCCAAGAGTCTACAATTTGTTGATATTTCGGTGCGAAGATTCGCCGGCGTCTTTTCCCACCGCGTGTAAATCTCAGGCGCTTAGCCGTGGCGTATTAGCCTTGACGCGATTCGTCCTTCGACTTTTTCAAAAGGCTTCAAATTGAAATTTGCACATGCGTTTTTACGTCCTGGCGATAGTTCCGGTGGCGTTTTTTCTCCTCTCTTGTTCTTTGTACTATCTAGCTGCTGGGTTGTCATCTCTATTGTTCTTTAACTCCTTATGGCCAATCTGTTGCCATGGAGTCCTAGTCCATAGCAACCATCATAATTTCAACAATTTTCTCAAAAATTTCACATAAATTTCTTTTGCAGAATTATATAAATAAATATATTAACTTAGAGTTATACATTAATAAATATAGTCAAAAAAAACTTTTTTTTATATATATAAAAAAAATTTCTTTAAAAATCTTTCCTTAAAATGGCTCCTATGCAGACAAAAGTTTTTTTCTTTCCTCCTTTTACATCATAATGAATCTAGGTTTTTCCAGCTATACCTGATATTAATAATGATAATTTACTCTAATAAAATATTGTTGGATTTTCTCCTAAAATCAATTAGATATTCCAGTATTATATATTGTGGGGGGGGGGGGGTTGTTTCACAGAAAGGCCCTCAAGTTGATATCTATATTTAGACCTTTTGGGGTAAATGTTTCTAAGTTATATATCCATCTGCTCTCGCTTTGCAGAGTTATAGTAACCAAATCACCTCCTCTCCACTTTCTCTTAACCTCTTCTATACCCCAATATGTTAGATGTGCTGGATTCTTATTATCTATTTCTTACCTATAGTCACAAAGAAATTAATTTTCTAGATTTGACCATCTACCCAACAAATACACAGTTACAATTTAAAACTTATTTTAAAGAAGTGGACGCAAATAATCACGTCCTACCCAGTAGTAATCATCACCCACAATGGATCAAAAGTATTCCATTTAGCCAAATGTGCAGAATAAAAAAGAACTGCAGTGAGGAAGGGGTGCAAAAGAAACAACTAGAAAAATTAAACAATAGGTTCAGAGAAAGAGGATACAACAATAGGATATTAAAAGAATCTCGGGTAAAAATAGACAAAATAGAGAGGAGTGAACTATTGACTGAAAGAAAACACAGAAACAAAACAAGTAATAGTGTTCTCCACTACATATAACCCCTTAGCAGCGGATATAAGTAGAATTATTGAGAAACATTGGGGGATCTTACAATGCGATATAGGATTAAAAAAGATCATTCCAGACAAACCGAAAGTTGTTTTTAGAAGAGCAAACAATTTAAAACAAATTCTGACAAATAATCATTGTCGAGATAAAGATAAACAACTAGATATTAGTGGACACCCATGGGCAGGTTTTTTCCCATGCTCCCTATGTACAGCATGTAAATATGGCAAAAAAAGAAAAACATTTATTTCAGAAGTGAACAAAAGAGAATTTAAAATTAAACAATGTATTAAGTGCACAACTAAGAATGTAATATATTGTTTACAATGTTCCTGTGGCCTACAGTATGTGGGAAAAACCAACAGAATGTTGAAAGTCAGAATCAGAGAACATGTGAACAATATAAAAAAAGGTAATGAAAAATATAGCGTCTCAAAACATTTTAAAGAAGTCCACAATAAAAATCCAGCACATCTAACATATTGGGGTATAGAAGAGGTTAAGAGAAAGCGGAGAGGAGGTGATTTGGTTAATATAACTCTGCAAAGCAAGAGCAGATGGATATATAACTTAGAAACATTTACCCCAAAAGGTCTAAATATAGATATCAACTTGAGGGCCTTTCTATGAACCAAACCCCCTCCCCCCCCCCCACAATATATAATACTGGAATATCTAATTGATTTTAGGAGAAAATCCAACAATATTTTATTAGAGTAAATTATCATTATTAATATCAGGTATAGCTGGAAAAACCAAGATTCATCATGATGTAAAAAGAGGAAAGAAAAAAACTTTTTTTATGTCTCCATAGGAGCAATTTTAAGGAAAGATTTTTAAAGAAATTTTTTTTTATATATATAAAAAAAGTTTTTTTTGACTCTATTTATTAATGTATAACGCTGTAAGTTAATATATTTATTTATATAATTCTGCAAAAGAAATTTATGTGAAATTTTTGAGAAAATTGTTGAAATTATGATGGTTGCTATGGACTAGGCCTCCATGGCAACAGATTGGCCATAAGGAGTTAAAGAACAATAGAGATGAATATATGACAACCCAGCAGCTAGATAGTACAAAGAACAAGAGAGGAGAAAAAACGCCACCGGAACTATCGCCAGGACGTAAAAACGCATGCGCAAATTACAATTTGAAGCCTTTTGAAAAAATCGAAGGACGAAACGCGTCAAGGCTAATACGCCACGGCTAAGCGCCTGAGGTTTACACGCGGTGGGAAAAGATGCCGGCGAATTTCCCCACCGAAATATCAACAACTTGTAGACTCTTGGGGACGCTGAAGTGGTGATTGTGGGAGACAAAAACATTTTATGCGATTTTATTACTGGAACATTGTCAGTGCATTTTTTAACATTTGTTTATTAAAGATGTTTACAATTTTACACTATGTCAGTGAATTTCCATAGTGGGATGAAGCTTTGGAGCCGCATGTAAAATCCGCTGCTGATATCTATGCATCTTTTCTGCACAGTATCTCTTAAACGTTCGTGAGTACCCCTCTATACAAATTCGTATGAGATAAAGTCTGGGATAATACGTTGGAGTGGATACAAGGGACACTTTTACTTATTTATTTATTTAGTGTATATGCTAATCACATAAAGGTGTGTGTACATATTTGGAAAATACTACACCATATTGGCGGAAATCTCTCTTTTCTCTTTTATTCCTTTTTTTCTGTTTTTCGTGGATCTGACCTCGTGCTGTGAGCGCTGGTTTTCCTTTGAAATTTTGAGTCCCTACAGAAGAGACATTAGAGGGGAATCCCATCTGGATTTTATCACTTGCACAGTATTTCTTGAAAAAATCTTCCCTAGATGTACATATTGCCCTCTTGTATGCTTTAATCAAGTTGAACTTATATCCTATGGACATTATTGAGTCTCTTGGTTTACAGGATTGAGCACAAAATCATTGTCAGTACAAATTCTTCTCAATCTCAGAAATGGACCCACTGGTCCATTTTTAACCATGTCGTGTGGGTGTCAAGAGTCAGCAGAGCACATCTTGCCATTTAGTGGGTCCAAAACCTGCAAAACATTTGAGTGTAATATCCAGAAAATAAATAGTAACATGACTAAACCCAAATCAAAGTTCTTTGGCTTAAGATTCCAAATAATCAATGTATCTACCATGGTAAAAAATGTAACTGTTATAAGAAGTTTCATAATGGTATCTATACACGTACTCCCTCCATCCAATGTACAGGTTTGCATAGGATGGTACTATTTTATCACCCATTTTAGTACCACATTTTTGTAGTCAAAAAGAAAATAGTTGTAAGTGAAAAGGAAAGATATTGTTGTCACCAATTTTTTTAAAGATATGTAAACACAGTCGAATTGGGCTGGCGGGATACTGGGAAAAAACTCGGTGGACTCTGGCCCTTGCAGGCCCGCTGGCCTAGACCTACTCCCCTCAGCCTCTGCACTCTCGGACCTCTCCCCTCCCCAATCAATAACAGAAAATAGCAGGTACGTGCTGGTGGGAGGCAGTGAAGGGGGCAGAGGTGGTTTGAGGCTGAGGCTGGGGGCCATGGAGGTGGCATAGGGGGGTCGGGGCTGGGGGGCCCTTATTCAGCAGACCTGAGTGGGCCCTTACCCCCCAGTCCAACACTGTATGTATATAAAAATTCATGTAACTTAAATGCTATAGACCTGAAACCAGGTGTTTAGAATACAAGAATACAATGCAGTTACATTAACATGTGTTTTCTAAAACTACACTCAGGGGAAAAGGACTAATAACTCTCTCTAATTTACATAGTTATATAGTTAAATTGGGTAGAAAAAAGACAACGTCCATCAAGTTCAACCCCTCCAAATGAAAACCCAGCATCCATACACGCACCCCTCCCTACTTACACATACATTATATATACTGTACCCATATCTATATTAACTATAGAATTTAGTATCACAATATCCTTTGATATTATGTCTGTCCAAAAAAATCATCCAAGCCATTCTTAAAGGCATTAACTGAATCAGCCATCACAACATCACCCGGCAGTGCATTCCACAACCTCACTGTCCTGACTGTGAAGAACCCCCTACGTTGCTTCAAATGAAAGTTCTTTTCTTCTAGTCTAAAGGGGTGGCCTCTGGTATGGTGATCCTCTTTATGGGTAAAAAGGTCCCCTGCTATTTGTCTATAATGTCCTCTAATGTACTTGTAAAGTGTAATCATGTCCCCTCGCAAGCGCCTTTTTTCCAGAGAAAACAACCCCAACCTTGACAGTCTATACTCATAATTTAAGTCTTCCATCCCTCTAAGTTCAGTTTAGTTGCACTTAGTCTCTCTACTCTCTTCAGCTCATTTATATCCCTCTTAAGGACTGGAGTCCAAAACTGCACTGCATACTCCAGATGAGGTCTCACCAGGGACCTATAAAGAGGCATAATTATGTTTTCATCCCTTGAGTTAATGGCCTTTTTTATGCAAGACAGAACTTTATTTGCTTTAGTAGCCACAGAATGACACTGCCCAGAATTAGACAACTTGTTATCTACAAAAACTCCTATATCCTTCTCATTTAAGGAAACTCCCAACACACTGCCATTTAGTGTATAACTTGCTTTTATATTATATTATTTTTGCCAAGTTATCACATCTCCTAGATTTGGTACTAGAGAATCCCAAATAAGGCACCTTCTATATGCTTCCTAAAATCCACAAAGAAGGTAACCCTGGATGACCTGTAGTATCTGGGATTGGCACTCTGACAGAGGGCATATCAGGATGGGTTGAGCAGATCTTAAAACCTGTTGTAAGGGGCACATTTAAAAACAGATAGAATGGACTAAACCTGGTGGACTAAGAAAGGACCGCACCAGGTCAGAAATACCAACATGTCTGGATATGAACTAAGAGATATGGAATTCCTTTGATTCTACACTCCAATAATTCAGCCCTAATTTATACTCGGCCTTTGACCCACATAATCTTGTACCTTATCTGCTTGTCTCTTGCAGATTCCATCGTAAATGACGTTGACACCTTACACATAGATTGATATTTCTTTTTGTTAGTCATTTAACCTATGAGCTGGTTTTCAAACTAAAAATTCCGCTCTTGTAGCACAGAGAGTCCAATCAAGCTTTTTTGCACTAGCATGTGGACCCCCAAGGGGGGAGGGGGGCGTTAGCGGTGAGCCTCCTCATTAGGTCCAGGATCACCCTTGCACAGAGTTAATGTGTACAGTTATTTGTTATGTTGTTATTATGTTGAGACTATTTGCAATAGGGAGCAATTTATACTCACTGCACTTTCTAAAGCGATATTCTTCCAGAAGGCTTGTTTAGAGGCCAGGGTGGTGAGAAACTGGATTGGTGAAATATATTTTTTGTGTTGGGCAGATAAACTTCTAGTTACTCCTGTATATTGGTATGGGAAATATTATATTTTAAAATCAGACCCTTTATTTTCTGTTTTCCAAACCAAAGTACGCTTTAAAGATAATATTTTGTTTTGCACAATGAAATAAAATCAATTTTAAAAATATTTTGGTTACCCATTTAGTAACTCTGAATTACTGTAAGGATATTAAGCTATGGAAATAAAATATCATTATCTAAGACTATTATTCTCATTTGTGATTAGAGGATGATGAGAGTGTGTAGTCAAGCAACAGCTGGGTACACAAAAGACAGAAAACACTTGCCCGTGGCCTACTGCTAGTAAATATGGTTAGAGTTTTGATGGCTTGCTGGGGCTTTGCGTATGAGCAACAATGATGCTTGAAATCTGCTTGGAATTCAAAGGCAATGTATGTTGCACTTATTATTATTAAATCTTGAGCGCATGCAGCATCTGTCGAAAACCTGTATCCACTTATTAGCACTTATACTACTCAATGTCTTAAAACGTTGCACCTGTTTGATCAGACATAGCTGTAGAGGGTGAATTCATGTTAGAATGCTAAATTGCGATGTACCTCTGCCGTTACTAAGGGAAAGTTTAAGGAAAAATATGAAAATATGGAATGCAATATATGGCAGTGGGAGAGAGAGAGACTAAACAAACATTAACTGAATCTATCCATCAATGATGGTTTTATTTGTTTCCTTTTATTTAGCAATGCTTTCATCTGTAGTAAATGTCAGTGCAAAAAAACGCCAGGAATTATTGCATTGGCTTACTTACATTCATGGAAAAGCCAGACTTCAAATGTAAGTAATTAATCACATAATAAGCAAAATGCCAAGATTGTTTTTATGATGTCTGTATTACTATGCAACTGTCGATAAAACAATCATAACTAACAGTGAAAGAACAATAATTCTGCACCGAAAATATTTCTGTGTGTATATGATTTCTTCACCCAACATCTGTTGACATTTCAGTGTTAGATTATTAAATACCCTGCACTTGCTTGGCCTTAAATCAGTTATATATTGTGAAGATTTGTTATATTGAAGGAGTGGTTCACCTTGAAATTAAGTTTTAATATGATGTAGAGAAGGATATTCTGAGACAATTTGCAATTGGCTTTCATTGTTTTATTAATTACGTTTTTTGAGTGATTTAGCTTTTTATTCCGCAGCTCTTCAGTTTGCAATTTCTGCAATCCGGATGGTAGGGTCCAAATTATTCTAGCAACCATTGATTTGAATAAAAGACAGGAATATGAATAAGAGAGGGTTTAAATATAAACATGAGTAATAAAAAGTAGCTATAGCAATACACTTGTAGCTTTACTAAGCATTTGTTTTTAAGATGGGGTCAGTGACCCCATTTGAAAGCTGGAAAAAGTTGAAGGCAAAAAACTATAAAAAAGAAAAGATGAAGGCCAATTGAAAAGTTGCTTAGAATTAGTCATTCTATGAGCAAAAAGTTAACTTTAAAGTGAACCACTAGTGATGGGCGAATTTGTGGCGAATTCCCGTGAATAGCCACCGGCGAATAAATTTTCCAAACCACCGCGAAAATTCACCAGCGTAAAAAAAATGGACACCAGTGCATTTTTGCCAGCGAATGTGCGCCAGCGTCCAAAAAACAGACCCAGCGTCAAAAACGAGAAACTGCCACCGTTTCGTGAATTTGCGAAATTCGAACATTTTTTCAGCGAACCGAAACGCCCCAAATTCGCCCATCACTATGAACCACCCCTTTAATGAATTAGGCACTGCTGTTTTATTGTAAGCAAACACTAAGGGGCAGATTTATCAAGAGTCAAAGTAAAAATTTGATGTAAAAAAATTTGAATTTCAAGCTATTTTTGTGTACTTTGACTAGGGAATAGTGCAAATTTAAATTAACTTTCAAAAAAATTCGAAAATTCGAACATCGTAATCTATCATGTGCTGTCTCTTTAAAATTTCGACTTCGACCATTCGCCCTGCCAAATTGCTGTTTTAGCCTATGGGGAACCTCCTAGAACCTATTTGGAGTCAATTGTTTGTTTTTTTAAATACTTCGAATCAAATTCTATCAAATACAATCTTACTTACTATTCGAACGATTCAAATACAGCCGATTCACCTACAGAAAAAAACTTCGATTTTTTTAAATAAATTTCAGTTTTTTATTCAAATTTCAAAGTTAAAAAACTCCCATTACTTTGAATTAAGGGTCAAATTGAAAATTTTAATTTTCTATTTTTTTTATTGTCAAAACTGTCAAATTTGACTTGGGAGTTATTCCAATTCGATTCGAGTTTTTTTTATAAAATTCAAATTAGATTTTCGAGATTTATCATACTCTGGCCCTTTAAGAATTCACATTCAACTTCGCCACCTAAAACCTGCCGAATTGCTGTTTAAGTCAACGGGAGAGGTCCAGGGATCAATTTGGAGCTCCAGTTTTTTCTGAGAAGGGGCATATTTCTCAAGGGCCGAATTTCGAATTGAAAAAACTTTGAAATTCGAAATAAAAAAATTAAGTCGAAGTTTTTTTTTCGGGTCGAATAGGTCTGTTTTCGATCGAATAGGTCTTTATTCGGCCAAATTCGAATTGTTCAAATCGAAGGAATAGGGCATTCTATTGAATTTCGATTCAAAGTTTTTCCCAAAAAAAACCTTAGATTTTTCAAAGTCCACCAATTGACTCTAAATAGGTTGAATCGACTTTGGACTATTCCAGGGTTTGCTTATTGGGTGGCTCAATGATGAGCTATGGAGATTAATGATGTATCATCCTGTCCTAGCTAAGAAATCCTCTGGGGCTATAATTGTAAGGTTTATGTATGACTGTTATTCATTGTTACTTTTTGAATCCAGCAAATACCATTCTCTTTACATAACATGGTATAATAAAGGTGAAAGAATGTGGGGCGTTCTTGAAACCTTGATTATTGTATATTTTGGAAATGGATTCAATAAAGATTAATGAAGAACAATAGAATGATACAGAACACAAAATAACCATAATTAATTAAGAAAAGGTTATTAGAAAAATTATACTGTATAAATACAGTACTGTTTATCTTAAACAGTTACAATTGTATCTTTTATTATCTTATATTGTTACAAATGTATCTAAGTGCAGGTGCCGAGTATTCTGGGCTCCCTGCCGAAAAGCCTCTTATTTAATTAAATTTCCTGGTGTCAGTGCAGGAGATTGAAGAGAAACTTGGGATATTTCAGTAACAATCCAGAACTGTGGGCTGAGCTGTCGAAATCAGGACTGTCCAAGAAAAAACAGGACAGTTGGGAGGTATGCTTATGTACACAAATACCCATTCACAAACTGCAGCACATTCATTTCCAGTAAAACACATTCTAAGCCATTTGAGAACTGACAAGTTTGTGGTTGCCGATAATTGTATTTGCATTTCTAAAAAATCTGCTACATAGGAGTCTTAAAGAGATGCTGACACCAGAAATGAAAAATGATTTTAGAACTGTGATAAAGTCTTTGCACGAGTTGAATTTTGTCATAGAAGTGCCTGATACTTTTACATAACCGGCTGTATCTATTCTCCATGCTCCTCTACCATGGGGCAGCCATATTTGTGCAGTAGTAGTCTGTTGGTGTTAGAGAAGGGACAGTCAAGTTGGAAAAACAGTCAGGCTTAGCATTTTCAAGTAAAAAAACAGTCCTATCAGCAGTTTTTTAGTGTCAGTGTCACTTTAAATGGGGTTATTCACCATTGAGTTAACTTTTAGTATGAAGTTGAGAGTGATATTCTAGAGTGATATTCTGAGACAATTTGCAAAGTAGTTCTTTTGTGTTTTTGAGTTATTTAGCTTTTTATTCAGCAATCTAGTTGCTAGGGTCCAAATTCCCCTAGCAAACATGTACTGATTTGAATATAAGACAGGAATATGAATAGGAGATGACCTGTCTAAAAAGAGGAATAATCAAAAGTAGCAATCATAATACCTTTGTAGCCTTATAGATAGGGTCAGTAAACCCCATTCGAAAGCTGGAAAGAGTCAGAAGAAAAGGCCAAATACGTTAAACAACTGTGAAAAAAAATGAAGACTAAATGAACAACAGGGCGACCCAAACCCCTAAGTGATTTATTGCTCAACCTAATTTTGTTGTTTACAGCCACTACTAAGAAATTATTGTTCTTAAATTGGCTGTCTGAATCCACTCCTTCTTTACCAGATATACAGTCCCTTTTAAATCAACTCTGCTGGCAAGAAGCGATAAGGATTAAATCAGCAGAACCCCATCTTAAAAGAAGATTTACTAAAACTTGGTCAATATTCTGGGACCAAATTGATTCTAGTTTTAAACCACTTATTCTGGACTTGTTACAGTTATAATTTTCTTATAGTGGTTAATCTGATGTGTTCATAAAAAGTAGTTGTCATTCCTTGTATGATTATACGCTTAAGAACCTTACATAAATTCACTGAGCGTAATTAGGTTGTTGGTTTTGGTTTAATTTACTTGTTTGTAATCTAGTAAATTGTTTAGGTAGCATCACCAATTAAAAACTATCTTTTATTTTTCTTTCTGTGCATTTAGCCACAACAAGTTGTATAGGTGTGCCTTATTGTATAGCTTTATTCTTTGATCTTTGTTTGAATATATCTGCTTGTTTAATATGAAAACAATAAAAACAGTTAAACAAAAAAAAAAGACTAATTGAAAAGTTGCTTAGAATTGGCCATTCTATAACACATTAAAATTTAACTTAAAAGGATCCTATCATCGGAAAACATGTTTTTTTCAAAACACATCAGTTAATAGTGCTACTCCAGCAGAATTCTGCACTGAAATCCATTTCTCAAAAGAGCAAACAGACTTTTTTAAATTCAATTTTAAAATCTGACATGGGGCTAGACATTTTGTCAATTTCCCAGCTGCCCCCAGTCATGTGACTTGTGCCTGCACTTTAGGATAGAGATGCTTTCTGGCAGGCTGCTGTTTTTCCTTCTCAATGTAACTGAATGTGTCTGAGTGGGACATGGGTTTTTACTATTGAGTGTTGTTCCTAGATCTACCAGGCAGCTGTTATCTTGTGTTAGGGAGCTGCTATCTGGTTACCTTCCCATTGTTCTTTTGTTTGGCTGCTGGGGGGGAAAAGGGAGGGGGGTGATATCACTCCAACTTGTAGTACAGCAGTAAAGAGTGATTGACGTTTATCAGAGCACAAGTCACATGACTTGGGGCAGCTGGGAAATTGACAATATGTCTAGCCCCATGTCAGATTTCAAAATTGAATATAAAAAAATCTGTTTGCTCTTTTGAGAAATGGATTTCAGTGCAGAATTCTGCTGAAGCAACACTATTAACAACTTGACTGATTCATTTTGAAAAATAGTTTTTTTCCCATGACAGTATCCCTTTAAAGATGAATTACCCCTGTAAACAACTGAGCATTTTTATTGCCATATATTGATGTCAAAGCGTGCTGTTCCTCAGCAAAAACTGCATAAGATTATATGTGTACAACTTTTGTAGCCATGCCAGTTTACCCACATAAAGATGAAGATGACAAGAATCCTGGGTTCGGTGCATCCTAAGTAATAACATAGGTCTCAGATTAATATAAAGTAGCCAAAGCGACACTTCAACTCGGGAGGAGCCCTCGGCTAATTGAAAGACACCAGGTCTTATTAAGAGAGGAGCCATGCTAAGGGTTCTGGACGAGCAGAGGGCCACGATCGTTAGCAAAGTCTTTTGGGGCTCAGTGGTGACCTGCAACACACGCAGAATGATCTTGCAGTTGTCGCAAGTCACCCGCGATATAGTGTATTGGGGGGCCTGAAAGTTGTTTTTGCCTGTGGGCCCCTGAAGTTGTGCCCCTTGATGTGAGGCTGCAGGAGAGGTTACAGGGCAGGTGGAACAGGTTATGGCCATCCTGACAAGTGTGAGGGAGTGCAATGCCCTCTCTGAAGATGACAAGAATCCTGGGTTCGGTGCATCCTAAGTAATAACATAGGTCTCAGATTAATATAAAGTAGCCAAAGCAACAATTCAACATAATTCAACATCAAATCATATAATCTATATGATGTAATTCTCCAAGTACCAGAAATACATTTTCAGAAATAGCATTTAGAAAACCATCTGAATGACGCAATAGTATGGCTTATTTTCAGAAGAATTATTTAGGTTTGTTACCCAGTTGCTTCTCTAAGAAATGATTGTTTGTCTAGGGTAGGTGGCCCCCACATGAAAGTCTGGCTGCTGTGACTTTTTACCTTTTGTCAGCTTTAAAATGTATCATTACTAACTGAGCCCTTGTTTACACCTCAAACTCAGGCTGTCGAATCCCGCATTGTAACCTGTAATACCTATGCATTATTCACACCTGTAAAACCCTGAATTGTTCACAGCTCAGACCCAGACTGTAAACATCTGTGTTGTTCATCTATTCACACCTCTTTGTTTTGCCTGCCCTATGCTGCTTGTGCGTGCTATACTCTGTCTGTCCTGTGTGGCCTGTGTATGCCATACTCTGCCTGCCCTAGTCTACCTTTGTGTTCCATACGCTTCCTTCCCTACAATGGCTGTGTGTGCCATACTCTGTCTGTGTGCCGTACTCTACCTTCCCTACAATGCCTGTGTGTTCCATACTCTGCCTGCCCTAGTCTACCGGTGTGTTCCATACTCTGCCTTCCCTACAATGGCTGTGTGTGCCATACTCTGTCTGTGTGCCATACTCTGCCTTCCCTGCAATGCATGTGTGTACCATACTCTGCTTGTGTGCCATACTCTGCCTACACTGCAGTGCCTGTGTGTTCCATACTCTGCCTTCCCTACAATGCCTGTGTGTTCCATACTCTGCCTTCCCTACAATGCCTGTGTGTGCTATACTCTGCCTGTGTGCCATACTCAGCCTTCCCTGCCTGTGTACCATACTCTGTGTCACAATTGGCACCCAGAATCCAGAACCAATGCTAGGCTCCCTGGTGTCGGCTCTTTCTTCTGCCTTTAATAGCCGCTTTTCAACTTGGGAGGAGCCCTCGGCTAATTGAAAGGTGCCAGGTCTTATTTAGAGAGGAGCCATGCTAAGGGTTCTGGACGAGCAGAGGGCCACGATCGTTAGCAAAGTCTTTTGGGGGCTCACTGGTGATCTGCAACACACGCAGAATGATTTTGCAGTTGTCGCAAGTCACCCGTGATATTGTGTATTGGGGGGCCTGAAAGTTTTTTTTTGCCTCTGGGCCCCTGAAGTTGTGCCCCTTGATGTGAGGCTGCAGGAGAGGTTACAGGGCTGGTGGAACAGGTTATGGCCATTCTGACAAGTGTGAGGGAGGTGCCATGCCCTCTCTGAAGATGACAGAATGGGCTGTGTAAATTGAAACTGAAAATGCTGAATTTAGTAAGTGTACTATTTATTAGGGTTGCAACCAAACATGGGGGTGGGAGCAGGGTCGCGCTCCAGATCCCCTCCGCTGATCTGCCGGCCCATGTGCATAGGTGCTCGCACATGCAAATCGCCGATATCGCATGCGCGCCACGAGTCGGGATTATGCTATTGGGGTGGAATGTAACATGTGGGGGTAGGGTTATGGCATTTGGGGTTTGTATGGGCATGGTTTTGACATCAGCAGGGCCGGATTTACATAACGGGAACCTCTAGGCCCCACTGATGTTCCTCGTCCCCTCCCTTTTATTCGCACTAATTTTCATCAGGACTGGAGCAATCTGAATTGGTGCACAGGAAATTTTAAAAACTATTTTATCTCCTGTGCATCCCCAGTATTTCTGGACCATCTGGGTGTGGTTGGGCAGCATGCCGCCCACTAAAATCCTGCTGGCCTAGGCCCGGGCCTTGGTGGCCTTTCCACAAATCCGGGCCTGGGCATCAGAGGTGGTTATTGGCCAGATTATTGTTCAGGTTTCACAAGGCTGAAACTCAAAAAGGCAGTTGTGACTCAAACCCCCCGAAGGAAAACTGAACTGCTGGTAAAAAATAAACAAGGGGCAACCCTAATTAGTATGTTCTTTCAAACAGCTGGGTTTTTTGTAGCAATTAGTCTGTAGCAGAATAGCAGAAGGATTGTATACTAACATTTTGTGATTATTACCCTTTAAAGAATGAAAACTGGTACTGATATTTGATATTGACGCTTGCTGGTTTGATAAAAAGTCTTACTGGTTTTTATTAGGCTTTTAAAAAGGCACCTGCAGTTTACCATAGCCATTCTCAGGCTACTTTAAGATGAGAACATGTTTTTTGGAATATCATTTATACTGATTTCCTTAATTCATTCAAGAGCTTCATGAAACTTCAGGTTAAGTATTCAAACTCAGACTTCTTCCTAAACATTTCCTTTGTCTATGCACAACCTCAAAATGCTTAAAAAAGACAGTATGGAATGGTTAGATTTAAATGGATATATGACTAAATGACAACAGGATGAAATGGCAACAGTACAGTCATATAACAAGTACCATTTCTGCATGCTGCAATTATATTCTGATACAAGTGAAGGCAGGAATATATTACATACCATCTGCAGTGCCTAAGGCAAGGCAAATCTTAATAAAGAACAGAGCTCAAGAGAAAAACTACATTGGCAGAAAGTATGATTAGACGTGTTCCTTAAGCAAAAGATTAAATATAAAATTGTATTCAAATGTATTTTGTATTCTGGTGATGTCTGTGTGATAAAGGGTCAATTGTAAGTTCTAAGAAACTGACAGGTAAGCACGAATCAACTTTGTTTTAGGGTACTGAACAATTGCCTAATTACAAAAACTGTAAATAATAGCAATTTATTTAATTAACTCCTTTTACACATCTGTAAAAGATTTCTGTCTAGGAAGATTAATATCTTTAGCAAGTTTCCATTACAATATAAATTGAAAAGGAATGGCCCACACATTGACTTAAGGGGCCTGTTAATTATGTAAAGAGAGGTTGGTGAGGGATGATGGGAGTTGTAGTTCAGAAAAAGCTCTGGACTCTTTTTTGCATATGCAAATTGGACTAAGGAAGGGGTAAAAAGAACTGCAAATGAGGTAAAACAAACACAATTGCCTTGCTTTTGTGTTGAAAAGTGTTAAAAAGTCATGTTGAAGATTTGGATTTGGTTAGCCAGGCACTTGGATGCGGCCAAACAGAATGCTGCTGAAAAATGCCGAATCCCTACAAGAATCCTGGGTTCGGTGCATCCTAAGTAATAACATAAGTCTCAGATTAATAAAAAGTAGCCAAAGCGACAATTCAACATAATTCAACATCAAATCATATAATCTATATAATGTAATTCTCCAAGTACCAAAAATACATTTTCAGAAATAGCATTTAAAAAACCATCTGATTGATGCAATAGTATGGCTTATTTTCAGAACAGTTATTTAGGTTTGTTACCCAGTTGCTTTTCTAAGATATGATTGTTGGTCTAGGGTAGGCGGCCCCCACATGAAAGTCTGGCTGCTGTGACTTCTTACCTTTTGTCAGCTTTAAAATGTATCATTACTAACTGAGCCCTTGTTTACACCTCAAACTCAGGCTGTCGAATCCCGCATTGTAACCTGTAATACCTATGCATTATTCACACCTGTAAAACCCTGAATTGTTCACAACTCAGACCCAGACTGTAAGCATCTGTGTTGTTCATCTATTCATGCCTCTTTGTTTTGCCTGCCCTATGCTACTTGTGCGTGCCATACTCTGTCTGTCCTGTGTGGCCTGTGTATGCCATACTCTGCCTGCCCTAGTCTACCTGTGTGTTCCATACTCTGCCTTCCCTACAATGGCTGTGTGTGCCATACTCTGTCTGTGTGACATACTCTGCCTTCCCTACAATGCCTGTGTGTTCCATACACTGCCTGCCCTAGTCTACCTGTGTGTTCCATACTCTGCCTTCCCTACAATGCATGTGTGTGCCATACTCTGCTGGTGTGCCATACTCTGCCTACCCTGCAGTGCCTGTGTGTTCCATACTCTGCCTTCCCTACAATGCCTGTGTGTGCCATACTCTGCATGTGTTCAATACTCAGCCTTCCCTACAATACCTGTGTGTTCCATACTCTGCCTTCCCTACAGTGCCTGTGTGTTCCATACTCTGCCTGCCCTAGTCTACCTGTGTGTTCCATACTCAGCCTTCCCTACAATGCCTGTGTGTTCCATACTCTGCCTTCCCTACAATGCCTGTGTGTTCCATACTCTGCCTGCCCTAGTCTACCTCTGTGTTCCATACTCTGCTTGTGTGCCATACTCTGTCTGTGTCACATACTCTGCTTTCCCTACAATGCCTGTGTGTTCCATACACTGCCTGCCCTAGTCTACCTGTGTGTTCCATACTCTGCCTTCCCTACAATACCTGTGTGTCCCATACTCTGCATGTGTTCCATACTCAGCCTTCCCTACAATACCTGTGTGTTCCATACTCTGCCTGCCCTAGTCTACCTGTGTGTTCCATACTCAGCCTTCCCTACAATGCCTGTGTGTTCCATACTCTGCCTGCCCTAGTCTACCTGTGTGTTCCATACTCTGCCTTCCCTACAATGCCTGTGTGTCCCATACTCTGCCTGCCCTAGTCTATCTGTGTGTTCCATACTCGGCCTTCCCTACAATGCCTGTGTGTTCCATACTCTGCCTGCCCTAGTCTACCTCTGTGTTCCATACTCTGCTTGTGTGCCATACTCTGCCTGTGTTCCATACTCAGCCTTCCCTACAATGCTTGTGTGTTCCATACGCTGCCTTCCCTACAATGCCTGTATGTGTCATACTCTGCCTGTGTGCCATACTCTTAGTGCTGATTCAGAAGAAAATGCCGCCTGAGGTGGCTCCTGCAATGCCGCCCCCCTCCCAGTTTACCCATCGGGAGGGGAGGCAGGAACTCTAATGCGGAGAGCGCAATTGTGCTCTCTCGCATTAGTAAAGCCGAATTTCCAGTTTAAAAAACGTAAATTCTGCGCTTAAAGGTACCAGGAGCAGCTTTTTGCCGCCCCTGGAAACCTCTCCCTCGTGCTGCCTGAGGCGAGTTTCTCAACTCGCCTAATTGGCGGCGGGCCCCTGCATACTCTGCCTTCCCTACAATGCCTGTGTGCCATACTCTGTGTCACGATCAGCACCCAGAATTCAGAACCAATGCTAGGCTCCCTGGTCTTGGCTCTTTCTTCTGCCTTTAACAGCCGCCTTTCACCTTGGGAGGAGCCCTCAGCTAATTGGATGTCGCCAGGTCTTATTAAGAGAGGAGCCATGCTAAGGGTTCTGGACGAGCAGACGGGCACGATCATTAGCAAAGTCTTTTGGGCAAAAGGTCACAATTCAAGGAGCAGGCAGAAAGCGTAGTCAAAACTAGGCCGGGTTGAAAAACTTGTTAGGGGGTGATGAGTGATATCCCTACAGTGTGCACCAACCATCTGTTTTTTTCGTGCGCTACTACCATCAATGTGGACATGGTCCTAGTGTTTTTTTTGTAATAACATGGGTGTGTATTAAACTGAGTGTGGTCTAAAAACTAGGAGTGGTCAACACTGGCTTTCATTATCAGCCCTCCATCACGTAGCCCATAAAAATTCTGGCCCTCTGTACCACAGAAGTCACTACAGCGCTGGTCTAGGGGATTTTAACAGAGAAAGTAATTGTATAGGCCAGAACAAATAGAACTTGAATATAGATGCCTATAAAGTTGTCTAATAGTTCACAGGCAACATCACAGTGATAGTATACACAGCCACAGTCAAAGCACACAAACTTATTGTGGGACAGGGACACATGATTTCTTAAAGGAGAACTAAAGCTTAACTAAAGAAGTAGGCTATAAATGTTGTAAATTATGTTTTGGGCTTCTGTACCAGCCCAAGGTAACCACAGTTTTGGATCTGTGTCTCCAAAGTTCCCCCAGTAGCTCCCCATCTTCTTTTCTGCTGATTCACTGCACATGTTCTGTGCTGCTGTCACTTACTGAGCTTAGGAACCCACTCACAATATACAGTACACATACTGTAGAATATTAATGTCACAATATAAGGCTGATTAGTAATTAATACAGATAATTACTACATGGTAGCATATAAACCAAGATAATTACTACATGGCAGCACAGAAACAAGTGCAATTAGCATCAGAATTTAATAATCAGCCCTGTAGCATCAGCATATATTACAGACAAACCTCATTTTCTGCTTGATAATGTGTGACAACCCCTAAGATTAGCTTCTCAACAGCTGCTCAGAGCCCACTGAGCATGTGAGAGTCACAGACACTTTCCAAGATGGTGACCCCCTGGGACAAGTTTGAAGTCCTGGATCATTGCTGCTAGTTAGAAGCTGAAACTTTAGGCTGGTGCAATAAGTTAAGTGTATAAAATATGGCATTTTTAGGGATTTAGTTCTCCATTAAGGTTGTATCACTAGACAACTTGTTGTGAAACTTTCTACTCTCAGAGACTACCTGCCTTTTGACAACCAAGTAAAAGGACCCCCTTCCTCTGTCTCTTCTCCCTTTTAGTTTTGGTTGTCCAAAAATGGCCAACACTACCAAAGAAAGCTGATGTCCTGCATCATGTGAACTGAATTTATAAAATAGAGAAATATGTGATATTGAATCCTCTCATTTTACAGAAAAGATTACAACTATATTATTTCTTGTGTAAAAAAATAAACAGGATTATAATTTGCAGATAATTATGTGGTGAGAGTAGTCCCTTTAGGGAGGTGAAACAATGAAGGCTTTATGTATTTTCTCGATTTGCTGTCCTAGATCTGGTAATCTTTACAATCACAAGTGTTAAATACACAAACTTGCTTAATTCATAGCATAGAATGCTGTATGGAATAGTCTACTAATTTATTCCTATTGTGACCACATAGAGACCATACAAATCCCAGAAACAGCAGAGAGAATATAAATTCAATTATAGGAATTAAATTATTAAATGTTATTGCAAGCGGTTTTGTTAGCCTGCAGGAAATAACAATAGGTCACACACTAAATAACTCCAAGATATACACATTATTCCACTCCAATTAAAGTAACCTCACAGCTATGACATTTATGGGATTTACATTTTGAAGGTTAATCCATTGAATACATAATTAAGTATCTTTGACTTTCCTCCCTCACTTGGTTACATTAACTTGTTTGCACCACCTTGTTCGACGTTAATTTGAATACGCTAATTCATCAAAATGCAAAGTTTCGTCTTGGCAGCCGAACGCTAGAGAAGTTGAATTTGTCAGCGCAAGGATTTCATAGAAAACTTTCACTAACGTTCATTTCTGCATAGCTAAGCTTTGTTAGTACACTTAGTTCAATTAGACTAGGGCAGCTACATACAAGTCATAAACATGTCTTTATTAGATTATTATTATTTGATGTTGGTAAAATTGCTTAAAATGCCCATTCATTATTAAAAATGTGCAAGGAAGCAAAATAAAGACAAAAGAGATGCTCTAATGGCCTATACATGAGCCCACCCTAAAACAATTGTGGCATGCCACTCAAATGGTTCAAAAAAATATTAAAACAAAAATATTTAACAGTTACAACTTTTAAAGACAATCTCACTTTAAAATATGAAAAAACTACAGAGTTTTTTTTTTTTTATAAGTTTTCAGCATACAGGATATGATGTCACTGACAATATTGAGGATGATGTAGCTTTTTCTTATCAGTTTGAATTTTGTCTAGCGACGGCCACGTCGCCCTTTAGTGAATTTCCCCCTATGACTTATAATGCCATGCATTAGGGGATTTTAAATTTTGTTTAATGTATAAGCCTGGTTAATAGTTTGAACTCCCCTGGTATGCAAGGTTAGAGGCTATGGTTTTAAAGAGCACCTATCACAGGAAAACAGACACAACGTGAATTCTAATAGAGCCCAGATATTTTATGATCCAGAGACACGTTGACCGATACTATGTCACATGTATGTGCATAATGTGCAAGCAGGGGCACTCTCTGATTCTGTGCATGCGTGTGACCCAACATGTGTGTGCACACCAGGAGCTCCCTTTCGGTTTGGGTGGCATAGTGCTTTTCTATAATAGTTGCTCTGTTGTCTGTCCTGGTATGCAGTTCTGCAGTATGTATTATGAAATAAAAATATGAATGAAATACACAAAAAGGAGAGTTGTGGGGGCACTTCAGTGCTAAGTAAAATATATAAGTGCAATGGAATTGCAACTGATCTGGTGAAATTAGTTATAAACATAGGAGAGAGGGGACTGATCAATGCATATTCCCTGGTCCACTGTTATGGCCATACAATTGTCAAGCCACTATACCACATCAAGGGAAAGCCCCATAGTGATCCTAATTATTTACGTCCTGTCATTCTTCTCATAGTTTTGCGCTTCCCTGCATAGTAGCATTTTTTGGGAAAAGTGTCACCTGACCAGTGCATTCGCCTCAGTAACGGGCTTGATCCTACCCCTCCATTTGCTTTTAAAGGAGAGAGATTGCCAAGACCAAAGCAATGATTTCACAGACTAAATCCTCCCCCCCACACACACACATTTCTTGCAGAAATACAAGCAGGCCTATGACTGAGACCAATGTCATGGCCAGGAGACACTTCTGTCAAGAAATACTACAATGCTAGGAGGTGCCAGCCTATGAGGTCGTGGTATGGTGGCTGGACACTTACATAGAAATTCTTTACCAGAGGAATCAGGGGTCAAGCAATGTGCATTGATTAATCCCCTCCCTTTTGTATGCCTGTTGCAATGTTGTGGAACTTTTTGATGTACCTATAGTCTGCGTTCATATATTTATTTAAAACATTCAGAGCATTGCTCTTAATCTCTCTAGTATTGGCTATCCATACTAATGACTAAAGCATGCCATACATGGTCAGATTTGACCCATTCAGACCAAGTCAACAACATATCTGCCCTTATATGAGCCTTTCCTGACTGCCTCTGTGAAGGATATGTGGCCAAATATTAGGCACATATCTATAAGGTTTGACATTCCACTTGGTGAGGACCTCATTGGTGCATTCATACAGTCCTTTCCTGATAGTTCCTGTTATGATCTGATTGTGGGCTCAGGGGCCAAATCGTTGGATCAGTCTGATATTGACACAGCAATTAGGATTCTGCCTATGACTAAGTGCTGGGTAAGCATGAAACGCGTTAGGCGTTAGAGGGAATACTATACATGTTTTTTAACTACTGATGTGAATAAAATATATATTTTTTATTGAATAGCATGTCTTGGAGAAATTATTGAGATTGTGGTTTTACCTCTGTTTGGTCACTAGAGGTCTCCGACATGCTCATTAATAGTATTTACTGATTCTGCTCCCAATTTGATTTAAATAACAGCAATTAGGTGGCCCAATTGGGCACAGTTCGTAGCTAATTCACCAACTCTGTAGGCAGGGCGATCCTGGCCCCTCGGAGGCAGCTTGCTGATGACAAGTGGGGTCCACCGGGTTTTTCCCAGTGTCACACCAGCCCAGTCCAAAACATTTATATCAACCCAGTTTTGTTTTTGTCTTTGATTATATTGTATTGTGCGCTTCAGACGGTGCAGGCATATAAAATATTAACACTTAGAAAAAAAGAATATATGTATTTTCAGCTTGTATTCTTTTTATAGATTTAGGAATTATTTTTGGGAGGAAGCGTTCTCTTTGTACTCTGATGAGTAAAAAATACATGCCAGTTCAATGCGCTTATACAAATAACTTTCTATCAGGCCTGAAAACGGATGGAAACATCAAGAATTAGGAAAAATTAGGGATGAACAGGGCAGATGCACCAAGATAAGTGAATGATTATAATCTTTGGCAATCAGACTTAAATGCTGTCACGCTAAGGAAAATGGCTTCATCTGTGGTTAGCTATACAGTATATCAGAGTACTGAATGGAGGTAGTTGCTCATCATTTCCATACAGTTAAGGTTGCGGTGAGCCACTTTCATTAGCTTCTCTCCACAGATACTTGATTGTCTTGCAGAGGTTTGGGTGGAGCACTTGGTTAACAGCTTTTTCATAACAAAATAACCTTCTGATGTCTTGCATTAAAGTTTATTATAAGGAAAAATGTAGTCTCCAGTCCAGCCCTGATTTCAGATGTAAAGTGTTGCCATTAAAATAATAGATTCAAATTGCTTTCATTCAAAGCCACTTAGGTCATTAAGGCACAGAAAAAGCAATGGTAATTCAGGCCGGTCTTAAAATTGTACTTCAATCCAATCCCTAAATAAGTGATAGTACTATTATTGGTAAACTCCCAACTGTCTTTTGTAGCAATTATTCTAAAATTACAGCATGGCATAACGCCATCATAGGAGACACCTCTGCACAGAACAATCTCTAATGATAGTCTAAGTGGTACCCTGTTATTTATAGAAAGAACTGTTCCACCTACTGAAATTTAGGGGCAAATTTACTAAAGGGCGAAATTTCACCTCGAAGGCTCTGGCACACTTTGCGCAACTTCGTTTGTATGTATCAAAATGCAAAGCTCCGTCCCGGCAGAAAAATTCATCAGCCAAACTTCGTTAACATGCTTACGTCAGTTTAAATATGGTGGGTACATATAGGTTGTATATATGTCTTTATTAGTGAGTGTTTCTGAAATTTCTGGAAGTGGCCACTTATAATAAAAATGTCCAAGGAAGCAAAATAAAGACAAAATAGATCCTCTATTGTCCTAGACATGAGCCCACCCTAAAACAAATGTGGCATGAGTTTAAAATTTAAAATAATATATATATTTAGCAGTTACAACTTTTAAACAGAATCCCACATTAAAATATGAAAAAACGCCAGTGTTTTTTTTTATGACTTTTTTTTAGCCTACAGGATATGATGTCACTGACATAAGATTGTTGAGGAGCTTCATCTTATCAATTCAGACTCTGGTGAAAAGAGGTAACATATTGTGAAGTTCGCACTTTATGGAGTAATGATCGTTCACCGTAGCAAAAGTTCGCCTGATGAAACGGAGCAAAACTTCTCTAGTGCTTAGCTACGAATTGTCATTTTTCAAATTTTCTCTAGAAAAGCCCACTTCACCCTTTAGTAAATTTTCCCCAGTGTGATTGATAAACCCCAACACCTACTGCCATCCTTCAGTTACCAGCAGTGCTTGTAATTGTACTTTACCAACAGAAGAGTCACTGGTTAGCCATAACTGATATAAATAATAGTGTTACCCCATATGTTACAAAAGGGATGATGTTTGTCATGTGCAGAAACCCTTAGCAACCTATGAGATGTTTGCTTTTTAAGAGATGACCATTAAATGCTACCTGCTAATTGGTTGCTATAAGTCTGCAATTCCTAACCAGTGGCTCGTGAGCAACGTGTTTCTCACCAGCCCTTTGGATGTTGCTCCCAGTGGCCTCAAAGTGGGTGCTTATTTTTGAATTACTGCTTTGGTGACAAGTTTTGGTTCTATATAAACCAGGTGAACTGCCAAACAGAGCCTCCTATAGACTGCCAGTCAACATAGAGGCTAACAAAAAGGCAATCAGAGCACTTGTTTTGCACCAACCAGGAACTTTTTCCATACTTGCATTGCGCCCCAACTCTTTTTACATCTGAATATGGGTCAAGGGTAGAAAAGGTTGGGGACCCTTCTAGAGGTGATAGGTGTAGCACACTTTACTCCTTATAATACATCCAAAACTGTCATGCCTTAGTGCTCCAAAGTCAGTTATTTCTTTTGTGTTTTTGAATCTAAAGATAAAAATAGGAACAAAAAGAGAGAAGCATCTGTCAATGTCTTTTAAATTTAGCGATAATGGCTGTGATTTAAAACATACTAAAAAATTTTTAATATATTGAAAAACCTTGGTAAAACATGGTTCTTGAATGATGTACCTGAATAATGAGTTAATTAAATGGGCTGAAACATAAAGACATCTTTGTTTAACCATACTGTTGCCTTTGCTAGTGGCGAAATACATATGTGAATTCTAAAAGCAGAACAGACGCCAAAAGCGAAGGATGGTTTTAATTCACCCACAATAGAAACAAGCACGTATTCAAACCGACAGTATGTGCCAAACATGCAAATGCAATAACACTGTTGCTTTTATATAATATAATATATAATAATATAAAATACTTGCTTATAGCAGAAAGGATAGAATGGGCATTAAGTGCACAACAGTATATAAGAAACATTGACTAATAAATGATGACTATCCCCTTTACTTTTCAGGAAACGTTTTTCCAAAAGTGGAATGCGTGTTAAAATCATTTATGAAGTGCACAACAGCGATTTGTTTCCAAAAGGACATTCCCCTTATTTAACCTTCGAGCGTTAGCTTGCCAGGCTGACCTTTAAATAAACTTAATAGCAAAGCAACTTGCTGATTTCATCGGTCTCATTGGAGGTGCCACGGGAGACGTTTATGTTGGATTTTCTCCATTGAAGACATCCAGTAATTGTGGTTTTATCATAAAAGCTACCGCTTAATTATTTAGCTCTTTATAAAGCAGAACACAATGCCGTGGAGATGGCACCAAGCAGGGTGGATGATCTCAGTCTGAACTGTGAAACAAATCTGCCAACATCAGCTTTTTTACTACAAAACTAACAAGCAAACAGGTTGCCTGGCAGAGTAAGGAGCACCTCAACTACTAGCACATGTCATTTTAGTCATTTACTTTTAATAACAACATATATGGCAGATATAAACAGAAAAAAACAACAGATTATTACATGGTATATGTCATTTTTACCAGTGTTTTTTGGCTCCTTTTTGCAGGGCAATTTTTCTCAAATTCAAGTGTTTGAAGTTAGTTAATGGGCATGGTTATTGTAGGGTGTTTATGTTTATTTATTCCACTTTCCAAAACCATCTTAATTTAAAGCAACATTCTTTTTATTGCAGAGTGCTTTCAAAAGGGAATCAGTGAATGTTACCTGCTGGTCCCTATGGTTTACTAGACCTGCTATAAACTTGGAAACTTTTAACTTTTATTGCATTTCCAACTTAAAGTCTTAAAAAATATAACGTGACTTCTTTCTCATTAACCACAGGTGGTTCATTCTGATGGCAGGACAGTTATAAAATGCATCGCAATACTAAATGCTTATACAGTAGAACCCCCATTTTATGTTTTTCAGGAGACCCGAAAAAATGGTGTAAAATCCAGGAAATTGTAAAATCAGGGAAATGTATTATGCATAATACGTAAGTAGGACCACAAAACAACAATGTCAAATCAAGGAAAACTTAAAATCAGGGGATGTAAAATGGGGGTTATACTGCATACGAATAGCTTATGGATCACAAGAATTTGTGATGTGCAACAGTTCAGTTAAAATATTTTTTTTAGAATAACATAGAATGTAGACAGTTTGCGTTTAGTCTTCATTATTCTTCATTTTCTATATATTCTATTTACAGAGCAAAAAACATCTTCACAATGACTACAATTGTTTCACAAAATGTTCTGCAGTTTCGTAAAGCTACAAGTTCACTCATCTCTACTGGCCAGTCCTGAACTTGCTTATTAATTATTTAATTCATTAGGAATTTCAGGACTGTAATGTATACTTCGATTACGTTTTACCTGCTGCTTGCTTTACCAAGGCTGGAACTTTACTCTTGGAGTGGTTTGAGTTACAATGCTTGCAGGGTACCAACTTTATTCTCTGATGTATTCAGTGCATAGTATCTAGGGCAGTGATTCCCTGCCAGTGGTTCACAAGCAACATTATTCTCACCAACCCCATGGAAGTTGTTCCCAGTGGCTTCAGGGCAGATGCTTCTTTTATTAATTCCTGGCTTGGAGGCAAGTTTTGGTTGCATAAAAACCATGTTTACTGCCAAATGGAGATTCCTATATGCTGTCAGTACACATAGGGACTACAAAATAGCCAATCACTGCCCATATTTAGCATCCCCAGCTTGCTCCCCAACTCTTTTTACAACTCTTTTTACTTGATCCCCAACTCTTTTTATACAATGTACTCATGGTTATAAAAGGTTGGGGATCCCCAATCTAGGGGGTTATAATGCTGCCAATTATACTTAGAGTTATACAGAAAGCTCCGAATTATGGGAAGGCCATCTGCCATAGACTCCATTTTAATGAAACATTTTATGCACATATAAAAATTATTTCCTTTTTTTCCTGTAATAATAAAATAGTACCTTGTACTTGATTCTAACTAATCATCAATTCTTATGGGGGGGGCAAAACAATGTAATTTGGTTTAATTAATGTTTTAATTATATTTTAGTATGGGGTGATTCCCCACAAGTTAACAGGGTCAACATAAAGCCTGGTAACTTTATTAGGTTATTAGACTAGAAATTCATCTCTTCTAGAGCAGAGAGCAAATTTGCACTCTCTACACTAGCAATGCGGACCCTCCTTCCAGCGAAGGAAAGGTAAGTGCTGGGAAGGCAGCAAAGGGGCTAGAATCTCCCCTACTAACAAGCTATTGGCTGTTTATACTAGATAAATACAGTATGTATAATTTCTGAAAGAAAATTTAGAGCGTTGCAATAATCTTTAAGGTTTTAATTCTAAGAACTGAATATACAGGTATGGGACCTGTAATCCTGATGGTTTAGGACATAAGATTTTCCAGATAAGGGATCTTTCTATAATTTGGATCTTAATACCTTGCTTCTACTAGAAAATCATTTAAACATTAAATAAACCAGTTTTGCTTCCAATAAGGATTAAATATATCTTAAATTGGCTCAAGTACAATGTTCAATACTGTTTAGCTCCCTAGACTTATTCTGACTGATCATGCTGGTTATTTTACAGTTTCACACCTAAATGTAGAAGTCTGTGTATGTGTAAATTCCTACTGAATGTGGCAGTGGGTCTATTTATAGAAATCCCTTTCCTGTCTTTAATATAGTTTTATTGTTCTCACTTGTGTAGAGCTTATATTCCTGACACTGCACTGCTGGGATCTGCTAAACAAAACGTACCCATATTACGCTCTTAATGTGCAACCTTGTTCTGGGATATCCAACTTTGTATTTTTTTTTTGGTTGTGTTTGCCTTTAAAATATAACTGTATTAAAAATGTATGTAGAAAATAATAATACAAATTGAAACAAATTTAATGCCTACACCACTTTTGCCTAATAGTCATTTTACAATTCTGGTAATCATTAGAGAAAACAAAAACAGTGGGGGGAATATAATTAAACTATAACAAACAAGGGAAAGTTGTGCACACCACCAATTTTTGAAAACAGTAAGCGGGGTGCAATAGGGCTGTGACCACAGATAAATACAAGAGGACTTCTGCACTCAACCCATTATCAATATATTAAGGACATTTTGTGCCTTGAGCTACTAAAAAATGCCTTACCCTTTAAACAAAACAGGGATTGTTTGTCCATATATTACAATATATTTAAGCTGGCCAACTACAGATGAAGCCACTTGGATTTGTGAGTTAAATGCGTCATGACTCAGAGTTAATTGAATAAACTGTGCTATCTAAAGTCATCTTAACTCATTTAATGCATTTAACCTTTTCATTAGCATACCAAAGCACCATTGTTCACAATGGTGAATGCTTTAATTAGATGGGATGTTGTGACGCAGTTTTCTGTGTTAAATGAGATAAATGGGATATCTGTGTTTAGTTATTCTGTGTCAAACAGACAAACCAAAGTGGCTGCATCTGTACGTCAAAGTCATCCCATATCTGGCCAGTCCTACACTCAACTTACATCTGATTCATTAAGAATTCCATTCTTCATTATACATTTTACACAGGGACTAAGTTTTACCTGCAACTTACTTGCTGCTTTCAAGGTTAAAACTCCCAAACATGTTGATCCCCATGGTGGCTAATAAAAGGGCAAACATGTTTGGGAGTTTTAACCTTGAAAGCAGCAAGTAAGTTGCAGGTAAAACTTAGCCCTGACAAATGCGCCCACTCTTCCACCCCTGCAGATAGTGCCAGGGCTGGACATTTCAGTGTTGGACTGGGGTAGTGGTGTCCCACTGGGGCTGTGACTTGAAGGGCCCCCCCACAATGTCATTGGCCTCCCTCCCAACATATGCCCCCCCAAGTATGCTGCTTCACCTAACTTCTGGCTCCTAACTTAACTTTTTGATGTGGCGGCACTGGGAGGGGAGCAAGCCTTGGTGGGTGGAGGCTGGTGTCCCGTCTGCCCAGTACTAAACTGGCACTGCTACTTCTGCTCACTGGAACATGTGGGTATAGCTGTTGTGGTTACAGCTGGGCAGTCTCTGAAATCTTCCATGAATATAAAAAGATTGACAAAGTGAAATTGTAAGTGTGTTGGAGAGGGAGTGGGAGGGTGGGTGTGTGTCAGTGACGGTGTTGGGAGGGTGGGTTGTGTATGTCGTTAAGAGGGTGGGAGAGTGAGTGCATGTGTCAGTGAGGGGGTGGAAAGGTGGGATCGTGTGTCAGTGAGGGGGTTGGCACATATGTGAGGGGGTTGTACACATGTGTGTGTCAGTGAGGGGGTGGGAGGGTGGACGTGTGTGTCAGTGAGGGGTAGGTGCATGTGTCCTCATATACATCTGGGTGGAGGGAACAACTCAGCTTTAAGCCCAATGTTATAGAACAGGGATCTTGAGATCATTGTGAAGAGGTTCAAAATATTTGAAAACATGGTAGTGATATTCCCACAGTTCCAGAGACAGACCTGGGATTTTTTGGGAAGGCCACACAGCTGGGGACCTAGGGCAATAGAATTCTAGAGGTGCTTTGCTGTGCAGATTGCATCTAACACCCCATTTGCAGCTCGCTGCCCCCCCACCTCTAACTTGCATCATGACCCGATGGCAGTGCTAGGGACTGGACAGCATGGGGGGTTGTTAGTGTAGGATCAGTGAGTGGGTAAAAAGGTGCAGACAATAGTGATGTGCAGGTTGGGTAAAACAGCTGTAAAACCAGTAAATGGTACCTGTTTATTGGTTGCTATGGGATACTAGACACTCGCATTCTCAGTGGGCTCTGAGCAGCTGTTGAGAAGCTAAGCTTAGGGGTTGCAGATGATCAAACAGAAAGTGGAGTTGATCTGTAATGTAAGCTGATGCTACAGGGTTGATCAGCGTCAGACTGTGGGATCCAGGGCCCACCAGACCTGCAGCCTCAGGGCCCGCACACCATCCCCTGGGCCCCCCAGCCACAAAGTCTTCTCTCCCTTATCCCCTCTCTCCCCTCTGTATGCGCGTACCTTTATCTGTCACGTTAGGGACGCGACCAGGTTCAGGGAGCGGAGCGAGGAGAAGAAGTCCAGGGAGCAGGTCTGGGCTGGCGGGGCCTAAAAGAGCCCTTTGTCCCTGGGGCTGATTATTAAATTCTGATGCTAGTTACACTGGTTTCTGAGCTGACATGTGGTAATAATCTATATTAATTACTAATCAGTGTTTACATTGTGACATTTATATTCTTTATGTACTATATATTTTGAGTAGGTCCCTAAGCTTAGTAACTGACAGCAGAGCATGTACAGCAAAGAAGATTGGGTGCTAATTGGGGACATCTTCAGATGCAGAAATCTTCCCTACTAGATGGCTGTGGTTGCCTTAGGCTGGTACAGAAGCCCATAGCCTAATGTACAACATTTTTAGCCTACTTATTTAGTTAGGCTTTAGTTCTCCTTTAACTACTTCTAAGTGTGGACAAAATAATAGAAACACTTAATCAAGTATCTATCAAAAAGTATGGTCACTTTGTGCCATCTGATCAGTGCAAATTCTGTTTAAAATGTTGTCATACAAATCCTTAACTTCGTGTAGTGGGATATTAGCCAAGCTTGGAAAATCCTCCTTAAAATATAATGAAAGCAGCCACAAAACAAATGATTCCTGGTTCAATTCCTGACAAAGCTTTAAATGTTCAAATTATTAGTGGAAACAAGATAATAACAGAGAAATTTAAGCAGCAAAATCTCCTGCATACCCAATTTTTTTAAGAGCTTAAGGAAAAATGAAGACATGCCACCCAAGGCCCAGGCCTTTGTGGCCTCCCGCATATCTGGGCCTGAAAATAGTGCAAAGTGCAAATCGCCATCATGTTTGCTCACAATAAAATGTGCCACCACTCCCCTTAGCAACATGTTTTTCAACTCTTTGGTCTGCAAAATGTATGACCGACTTCACTAGTGATATTTCAAGCCTTTAGATTACATGCATTGCCATTTACCCCAGATGAATAAAATACAGGTCTCTGTTTTTACTGTTGAACTTGGGTGGGTTTCTTGTTTGTTCTTCTAACTATCTAGAAACCAGTTCATCTTTTGGAAAAGCTGGAAGCACATTGAGTAAGTTAGAAGTCAGTTGTTCTGTTATTGCCATTACTAAAACAATCCTGGCTTTTAACAAAAATCTGACAAATCTGGAAACAGTACAGAGGTCACAATATTCCAAACTGATTCCAAAACTAGAAAAATTAGCCGGCTGCCAGTTTTTAATAAAGAATTTATCCTTTCAAGTGTTTAACTGGGTTGTAGAAAGTTGTCACCAAATGAAATAATAGACGGTGTCTGAGATAAAATAATATGGGTTTTTTGAAAATAGATCCTGTCGATAAAATATTTCATAAATGAAATAATACCTCTACAGTTAGCAAGATTTGGCAGCCAAGGGCTTATCTCATGTCTCCATATTACAAAAACATTGACAGATCTTGGTGTACTGAGAGCCTGTGAAAATCTTTTCAGAACCTCTACAGAGAACAAAAAGGCTACTTTCCTTAAAGGAAAATTAACATTTTCCCCTTTTTTATCTATGAAACAGAAATATTAGAAACTAAATATATTTCTGTTGAAGGGGTTTTCTTTGTTTCTGTAAAGGTAATATTTTTTCATGCAAATTGGCATTGCCTTAAAGGAGATCTAAAGCTTAACTAAACAAGTAGGGAGTTAATGTTGTACATTGTGTTTTGGGCTTCTATACCAACCCAAAGCACGCACAGCACTTTAGCAGTAAAGATCTGTGCCTCCGAAGATGCCCCTGTAGCTCCCCATTTTCTTTACTGCTGATTCACTGCACATGTTCTGTGCTGCTGTCACTTACTCAGCTTAGGGACCGACACAGACGATACTGAATATATATATTATATAAATGTTAAAATATAAGGCTGCTCAGTAAATAATTTTTGCTTCATGGCAGCCCAGAAACCAATACAAATAGCATCAGAATGTAATAATCAGCCCTTTAGCATCTGATAATATGTGACGACCCCTGAGCTTAGCTTCTCAACAGCTGCTCAAAGCCCACTGAGCATGTGCGTGTCACAGGCACTCTTAAACAATCATATATGGGAAACTATATCATAATAGCACAGTAAACCATCTGTGGTTTTGCAGCTACAGATCTGTCCTGACATCATTATTGGGGTTGCCAGGACCTAAAGAACCAATAGTAACAGGCAGCATGGAATGCAAAAGATGGCACAATTTATAATTCTTTTAAATGAAAACACTACTTAAAATATCTAGCATATGCATTTCCTTGTTGCAAAAGACTTTTGCATGGATTTATTTTACAACATGGTCCTCCTGTTATTTTTAGCTTCATGTAACCAGTAAAATTTTAACGAACCTTCTCAAGAAAAATATAGTCAAAGAAAATATTCAGGAATATGATTAGGAGTTCAAGGTGTATATATTGTGGTATATTAAATAAACAGTTGTACTGATTTTCTTTTATTTCTTATATATAGTTCCAGACTCCATTCTTTCATAATGGGAAACAGTAACACAAAGGCCTATGTTTCCATCAGGTATTTCTTGTACTAAAACAAATAACACAATAATTGTGTGATGGAGAAGAAGAGAAAAGTAACAAATTACTGAGATCTGTAACAAGGAATACCAAAAAGACTGGAAATAAATGAAGTGATTTAATAAGTTCCAAAATTCTAAATACTTTTGCCCATGCCAGTACAATTCAACATTATTCTGTACACATATTTTAGGATAGAGCTACTTAATGGCTATTACTTCCTGTTCTGATTGTGTCCTGTCTTTGTTCTTTGGTTGTCTGTATCATTATTGGCATTTTGCTTTGTTACTTCTCAGTAGACCAAATGGGACAATTAGTTCCAATTCCAATATGTAAAATCAACATATCACTGCTCTATTAAAGAACCAGAAGGATGTTTTAGTTTTCTCGTGGCAAGAAAAAACCTGACAACACAGTGTTGCTCTACCCAGATGCTCCTCGCTTACAACTCCAAGCATACTTCAACATACTATAAAGTGTTAAAAGCTGGTTTTCTATATTCCAACAACTGGGATTCTTAAAGCAACATTTTCAATATTTCTTTTCCTGGGGAGGTTTTATTACTCTTTAAGTTTGTAAAGCTCTGATTACATCATTGTTTCAACTGCACTAGAGGTTCCAAACCTTTGTAAAAAATAAATAAAAGGAAGTATGCTGTTTACATAAGTATTTTTAGCCAGTTTTGCTCCTGGTTGGTCAGGTTAGATAGATGATGCCTGCACACCTACTTTTTTAAATAGTGGCACAGTTTTTTAATTAGACTGAGACTTGGGCTTTGGCTGGCCTTTTATAGGACGTTCATCATTTCTGCGCTTGAGAAACTTTAAGGTTACATTGACTGTGCCTGGCACCATTTTCCTTCTGAAAGATGCCTTTCATGCAAAATTCCATCTTTAGAACACTGGAGCAGGTTCTACTGTAGTATTTCCCTGTATTTTTTAACAAGGAGTCCCTGGTGATTAAAATCAGGCTTACGGCATACCGTAACAGTAAGTGACTTTTAGGACCCAGTTGCCAGTGCAGTGTTTTTATGTGCAGTATTTGGTTTGCAGCACAAATCATTGCTTTAAACTTTTACCAAAAAGCTCTAGTTTGGTCACATATGACTACAAAATTGTTATAACAGGGTAACTGGGTCACTCTTGTGCTTTCTGACCAGATGTGTTTTCACATGACACTTTTTGGGTAAAGGCATCTTTTGGTATGAAATATTTTTGCAAGAGGTTTTACTTTAATCTAACAGGGTGTTGCCTTTAAAGACTATTAAACCCCCCTGTTCCTTTTCATCAAAGTCATTCACCATAGACTCAATTTTAATCAAATAATTCAATTTTTTTTAAAAATATTTCCTTTTCCTCTGTAACAATAAAGCAGTACCTTGTGCTTGATCTCAACTAAGATAATTAATCTGTATTTTAAGCAAAACAATCCTTTTGGGTTTATTTCCTTTAATTTTTGGGTTTATATCTTCTTCAGACAAAGCGTCTGTGCCATTTCATCTGTGAGGAGATGCCATCTATCTCCGGTGGGCCCCAAGTGGGTGCGGGCCTGGATGCAATCGTGCCCTCTGTGGTAGTTATGCCACTGAAAATAATGTAAAAAGTAGAAAAACTATATTGTATTTTGTTCCAAATAGGCAAACTGATTATTTTAGCTGAAACATTTGTAGATACATTCTCAGACTTTATTAGGAGCCAGTTTCAAAAGAGGATGGTTTTCATTATGACATATTTTATTAAAAAGTTCAGTTTGAAAGTTTTTCCTAAACAAACTATGATAATCAATTCTTTTCAAGGGGTGTACATTCATTTTTTTCTTTGTTGTTTTTAATATTGTCTAATAAGATAGCTTTCCATTGCTTTTAAGTGTACAGTATGATGGCTTTCATTCTGCATTGGTATGCTTGCATATCAAATTTAAATTGCTTGCTGTTCTTTTTTGTGATCTTTCATTAGTTGTGCTCTTGGAGCTCCAAATCTCTAAAGGCTGCACATTTACATGCTTTAGTTTAAGCAGCAAATATGAAATACACAAACTGATTGCAGGTGGTTACAGTCTTGTACAGGCCATGGCTACAGTTGTTGGCAAAGTAAGTGGTGTAGACATGAATAGAAACAGTTTTTTTAGATTTCAAGAATGTGATCCTTCGATTGGTCTGGAGGTAATCTGAGCACCGATTGTATTTACTTCAGTGCTCTGTGAAAAGCAACTGTGTATCATAGATAAGTTCTTCGGGCGACTTCAGAAAATGATGCTCTCCGAGTGCCGGCGGGAAGGCAGTTCGGGGAGATCAGTCGCCCTGAAGAAGAGGAGATTTGTCGCCGGCGACTAATCTCCCTGAATCTGACCGTGTGTCTCTGCCCTTAGAATGTTGTGTTTGCTTCAGAACCACTACTATTGTTTATTATACAAATAAGCTGCTGTGTAGCAATGTGGGCAGCCATTCAAATGAGAAAAGGGTCCAGTTAAGTACACACTTTGGAAGTGTTATGTAGGTAAACACCCTACTTAGTCCCTGTGTAAAATGTACAATAAAGCAGTAGAATTCTTTATGAATCGGATGAAAGTGAATGTATAGTGAAAGTGAAAGTATAACTCAGGGGTCAGCAACCTTTATTATCAAAAGAGCCATTTTTCTGGAGCCGCAAAACACAACACAAGCTTTTAAACTTTTAAAGGTTTTACATTTTTTTTAAATTTTAACTGTTACAGCAACAGAATACAACAAACAAAAGTGCAGTGTGCATGTGTAGGCCCAATTTGAAATAAATTAAACACTGAATAGCCCTATTAAATGTTAGTGTTCTCGTCTGTTTAAAGGCAAGGGCTATCAACGTCATGAACGTGATGCCGATCATGTCACATGCTTCACATCCACGCACCTGCTGCAGCTGGACTCTGGAGGCTTCTCTCTGTCTTGTCTATCACACCTGGGACGTATATACAGCCCTCACACCTGCTGGCGGCTTCCTGAGTGTGCGACCATGGAAAGCTAACCGTTAGCACACTCAAGAAGCCGCCAGCAGGTGTGAGGGATGTATATACGATGTGACAGGCAAAGCCGCAAGACTGAGCCGCAGCAAGCAGGATGAAGAGCCACATGAGGCTCTGGAGCCGCAGGTTGCCTACCCCTGGTATAACTGAACAGATCAGGGATGAATATTGACACAGTTGGCCAGCTTGATTATATGGACAAACCATCCCTGCCTGTTTAAAGGGGAGGATATTTTCTAGTAGCTTAAATCTAATATCTTAATGTCCCAAATATATTGATAATGTGTTGCGTGCAGAGGGCCTTTTGTCCCTAACTGCCCCTTGACGGTACGCTTATTATTTAGCCAAACACATTCTGTCCTAGTTGATGTCATTTTGCATCTTTTAGGATTTGGCCGAATCCTGATTCCTTTGTGAAATATTCATTGGAATAACAAACCGAATTCAAAGCCTAATTTGCATATGTAAATTAGGGGAAGAAGTGGGAAAGACAACAACGTGCACATCGCTTGGTTAAAGAAAATGTTAACGTCCTTGCATGTGTGCCGAAAAGTCACATGATTTTTCAGATTCCATTTTGCCAGGCACTTGGATTCAGCAGAATCCTGAAGAGAAAGGCTGAATCTTGGCTGAATTCCAAACCAAATCCTGAATTCAGTGCAACCCTATTTTGGATAGTTTTATTTTTAGGAGGGACTGTACAGCATTGACAGTCAAGGCATAACTGTTAAAGGAAAACTATACCCCCAAAATGAAAACTTCAGCGACAGATAGTTTATATCATATTAAGTGGCATATTAAGGAATCTTACCAAACTGGAATATATATTTAAGTAAATATTGCCCTTTTACATCTCTTGCCTTGAACCACCATTTCTAGATGGTCTGTGTGCTGCCTCAGAGATCAGCTGACCAGAAATACTACAACTCTAACTGTAACAGGAAGAAGTGTGGAAGCAAAAGACAGAACTCTGTCTGTTAGTTGGCTCATGTGACCTAACAAGTTGGTATGTTTGTGTGTACGTACGATCCCAGGGGGTGGCCCTTATTTTTTAAAGTGGCTATTTTCTATTTATGATTACCCAATGACACATACTACCAGAAAAGTATATTATTATGAAAATGGTTTATTTACATGAAGCAGGGTTTTACACATGAGCTGTTTTATGCAATATCTTTTTATAGAGACCTACATTGATTGGAGGGGGGTATAGTTTTCCTTTAAAGTGCTGTAATTATAAGAAGGTGCAGTAAACAAATACCTAATAATCATTGAAGATGGGATGCTAAGGAGAAACAAAGCATTAAAATAACAGAGCAGCAGCCATAGCCATAATGTCTAAAGTGCATTCTTGAACTTCTTAATGGAAAAAAAATCACTGATCCAGTGTAGCAAATTATAAAAGGAAAATAAGTGAGTCTGAAACTGGGGGTGCAAAGTTCAGTCTATGTTGCCATATGTGGGAATTAATTGAAAGGCAATTCAATGCAATGTATAAAACCTTTTATAAAGCCTCCTTTGGGGCTTTAGTTGCATTATATCTGAAGGGAATAAAAGGAAAATGTAGATTAATCAAAGGTCTTTAAAAAAGACTTAAGACTATAAAGACTGCTACTATGTCTGATTCATTGTGCCATATGAATACGGCAGCATATCCCAAATAATAGTTCTCTCTTTATACATGATATAGTACAACATAGTTGATAACAAAAATGTCAAAATTATTTGGACCATGCAAAATGCTCTCACCATCCTTAGAGAGCTTACCTCAGTTTTTAGCAAGACCTTTATTTTTAATTTTCTCTGAATCCCTTGTCTGGTATAGTACTGGCTGGAGGAAAGCAGATGTGCTACAGTTTACAAATGAATACAGTCTTATCCTGGAAATGATCTACATTTGTCATCTACAGTTGTTAAGGCAAACGAAGGATTGTTTAGAGATCATTAATAGCTTTGCTTTGGATAACATTTTTGTAAATAACCAGTATGGCTTCAATGAGAGTTCTTTTTAACAAATGTACTTTTCATAACAAATGAAGAGGAAGGTTGGAAAGTAGTTTTGTAGTAGATGCTATCTGCTTTAATTTTTGATACAGTGCCACCTTTCACCAAGAAAAGATTAATGTTCAAAGCTAAGTCCATTGGTCCTGGGAAATCTACATAAAGGGAGACTTGTGTTAAGGATTGAGTGCAGAGAATAGTTGTCAATGGTTCATACTCTATTTGGACTGAAGTGATCAATTGTTCATTCTCTAATGGGAACTCTTCATAATCTGAGCCAAAGTCTACAGAAAGGACATCTGCAGAAACAATCTGCTGCTTCTCCACAACAGAGAATCATGTCCCATTCCGCCTTGCCCATTTAACACAGAGTGTAGTTTTGTATTATGAATTTTTTTTTTATTGCAAGCAAGCTGTTGCTTTAGTAAATCATTTGTTGGGGTTTTGCCCTTCTCTAACCCTTCTGCTTTTTCCACTTCTTTGCCTATGTTTACAGTACACACTATATTCTAGTTATAAATTTGTGCTATCTTTGTATTTCCCATTCTACTCACTACTAACTTGCCGATATGCACATGGCTATCCACAATTACTCCCTCCAAAGGACTCATTCTCCTCCTGCCTGAACTATCATTGGTTGGGACCCTGCTAACTGGGCCAACATAGCAGCCTAATTACACCTGCAGCTGACAAAGATATCAGTAGTGATCCTGTAAGTATTGCCACTAGTGATGGGTGAATTTGTTCAGTTTCGCAAATTGTCTGTGAAACTTACTTAACACTAGATGCATTCTCTTTTGCCTTGGTAGTGATAGAATCAGAACATGGCACACCACATCCCTTCCAGAACTTACCATCACCAAGACAGCAAGACCAAAGACAAGTGCCTAGCAAAAATTAATTGTACCCATAAATCCCAAGAAGTCCCTTCATCTCTTAACTGTGAATTATATGAAAAAGCAATCCTAAATGCAATTCAGGGGAGTAACTACAGAGGAACCAGACCCTGTGTAGAAGGCCTAGTAAGGGCATCATTAATGAGCAATTTCTTTGCAATAGTTTTTTTATTAGAACTACACAGTAACAAAATATTCATTATTTATCTGGCAATCCATTTGAAGAACAATTTCAATATATCTTGGTTGAATAGGTTAACTTACCGATGTTTTGGGGCCATAAATTGAATTTGCAGTGGGCCCAGTAACATCTAGTTATGCCACTGGTGCAATTACAATTATCACTATTTTCATATAATCACTGCAGTGTTGGCTATAAGGAAAAAAAGAAGAAGCAAGTGTTAGTTTGAGCTGTCCTCATCACAGCATATTTAACATTTTATGCTTGAACCAATAAATGTATATTTTGTATAGTTGTGATATTGGTGTGTAGGCAGCCATTTCAGATCATTTTGCTTGGTCATGTGCTTTCAGAAAGAGCTAGCACTTCACAATTGAACTTCTTTCAGATAATCTATTGTTTATTTTACTGAAGAAGTTGTGATTTGGATTTTATTGAGTTTTTATTTTAAGCAATGCAGGTGTCATCTCTTGTCTGGTCACTGTGGTGTTTATGCAAATGGCCTGTAGATGTCACTGTGCTCATACTTATACTGTGCATACTTCCTGGTAGCTTAAAAGTGAAAGCTTACTGTTGTGTAATGGCTGCTAATAAAGCATTGTTATACTCTACTCATTCTTGGCTACCCAAAACATAACAGATTGGCGACGAGATCGCTCTTCTACCTCTGCAGCAGCTTGCAGCTTTTCTTCCAAACCCTGGTGAGCCTACCATACCTTTTACTGCTTGGATCCATATGTTTGAAAATTACATTATTGCTGCTGACCAAGGGGAGATTTCTGTTGCTAGAAAGCGTGCTTTACTTTTTCACTGCCTGGGAGCAGAGGGACAGCGTATATTCTATACATTACCATTACCTGATGAGACTTATGAAACTGCTCTTACTGCTATAAAGAACCTTTTCGTGCCAAGAGTAAATGTGGTTGCTGAAAGAAATAAATTCCGCCAACGAGGACAACGTAATTGCAAATCCACAGAACAATTTGTAGCGGCTTTGAGAGAGCTGGTTGTTACCTGTGAGTTTGCGACTCTAACAGATGAAATGCTAAGTGACCAAATAGTGGAAAAAACAAACCTCACCTCCCATTAGAGAGAGACTGTTCCTAGAGCAGGATTTAACCCTTGCAAAGGCTATTACAGTTGCCAGACAAATTGAAACAGCAGTGGCAGAGGCTAAAACTCTCAGTCAGGGAACTGCTGGGAATGTACAGATTGTGAATTCAACACTGTGGCCTAATAATGCACAGTCACAGGCAAAATACAGTGCTAAGGAAAGGGAGTCACCTACACTGCAAGACCGTGCAGCAAATACAAATAGAAAATACTGCTTTCACTGAGGTTCAACACAACACACTGCAAATCATGTTACATGTCCTGCAAAAGCTAATCGGTGCCGCAAATGCACAAAAGTAGGACATTTTGCTAAGATCTGCTGTAGTTCTGCTAAAGATGTTCATGAAGTCACTACTACAAATGTTACAGTATTAATTGTGGATAAAGCTGGTACATTTATTGCAGAAAAGTATATATTCAGTACTGCTTCTGCTGACAAGGGACATCCCATTAACATGATGCTTGATACAGGTTCAGCTGTTTCTATACTACCAAAGGATATTTTCTTGAAATACTTTGCAAAAGATCCGCTTGTTGCACCTGCCCTGAAACTGGTCAGTTACTTAAAGCATCCAATCCCTGTGCTTGGTTACTTGTCAGTGACTGCACAATTTGAATTAAATACTGCAAAATGTGACTTTTACATTGTGAATAAGGGTACTGCTAAATTTGAAAGGGATCTCTTTGCTGCATTAAACCTACAATTTGTTGATGGTCTCATTACTACAGTACCAGTGCCTGCCACACATCCAGTGTCTAGAATTTCACCACAAAGCAACACTTCACAGGGTTGTGCAAAGAACTTTGTACACAAAGTTAAGTTGAGACCAGATGTAAAACCAGTACACCAGAAATTTAGGTGATTGCCCTACTCTATTAGGGAGACTGTCTCATAGGAACTAAAGAAACTGGTAGAGCAAGATGTGATTGAAAAATCAGAATCCTCTGAATGGGTTTCACCAATTGTTGTAACAATGAAGAAAAATTGAGGTATTTGATTGTGTGTTGATCTCCGTGAACCTAATAAAGCAGTTTTTATGGATAATCATCCCGTGCCACACATAGAGAAAATATTTTCAGAACTCCGAGGTGCAAAATTCTATTCTACTCTAGATCTTCAGAGTGCTTATCATCAAGTATTACTGCATGAGGAAAGTAGAGACCTCACTGCATTTATCACCCATGATGGTTTGTTTCAGTTCAAGCGTGTACCTTATGGACTGGCTTCAGCACCGAGTTGTTTTTAAAGGCCGATGTCTTCTATACTCCATTGCATACCTGGTGTAGAATGCTACTTGGATGATATAATTGTCTACGCTCCAACTATGGATCTTCGTGACAAGTACCTAGAAAAGGTTCTGAAATGCATTGATTCTGCAGGCCTGAAACTGAACCTTTCCAAATGCCACTTCAGACAAACTCAGCTCTCATTTCTGGGTCATATAATCTCACAAGATGGATTACTGCCTGACCATGTCAACGCTGTTACACAAGCACCTCCTCCATCTGATTTCCAGACTTTACGGGCTTTCTTAGGTCTTACTTCATGGTATTCTAAGTTTATTCCCAACTATGCTTCAGTTGTGAAGCTACTTAGAGCACTACTACGTGGAACTTTAAGTCTGGTGTGGTCAGAGTCTGCTCAACATAGCTTTGAAATAGTGAAACAGCTAATTGTGAACAGTCCAGCGCTAGCTTTATTTGAGCCTGCACTACCCACTATGGTTACTAGTGGTGGCCAGCAAAGGATGCTGATGTTGTAACTGCCATTCATTCTTGTGTTACTTTTCAGAATCATGACAAAACAGCACACATACACCACCACTTCAGCCAGTACCATTCCCTGATTCAGCATGGGAAAAACTTGCTATTGATATTGTCGGTCCTTTTACAGATGCTCCTATAGATTGTAGATTTGCTATAACCTTGATTGACTATTACAGTAAATGGCCTGAAATTGCATTTGTTTCTCATATAACATCAGCTACAGTAATAACATTTCTGTCTACAGTCTTCAGCAGAAGAGAAAGGAGTTAATATTAGACAACTGACCACAGTTTGTCTCATATGAGTTTGAATCCTTTCTGAGAGACAGGAATATTGTGCATAGGAAATCTTCGGTGTATTACCCACAAGCAAATGGAGAAATCGAGCCATTCAACAGAAGTCTGAAATAAGCACTACAGACAGCAAATCTAACTGGGAAATCTTGGAAAGTATTACAGAGTTCCTACATAACTACAGAGCAACGCACCATGCAACAACCCAATCATCTCCAGCTGAATTATTACATGGCAGACAGATGTGCACAAAGTTACATGTTGCAGACATCAAACTTCCACAAAATACTTTGCCTACAAAATCATCTACTGCTGACATTGTGAAACATCAACAAGCCAAATGCAAGACTTATACTGACAGAAAACGTGGTTTAAGAGAAGTAAACTTTCAACCTGGATCTTTAGTTAGAATTAAGAAACCAGGAATACTGAAACAAGGACAAATTTACTACACCTCTTGAAATGAGACGACAGCGAGGACCATATACATATGAACTGTCTGATGGACGCATATGGAATGCAAGTCGTCTTGCTCCTGTTAGATATGACTTTGGAGAAGCTCCATTTGATGAAGGACATTTTCCTACTCCTGATGTCAACTACAATAGGCCTGAAGAAAGTGAACCTATAAGGCGTACTGAGAGAATCAGAAAACTACTTGCATGGACCCAGGTCTATGTGATGTGAATAATGTATATTATTGCTTTAAGATGCATTGTTGTTGTTTATTACATTTGCCCAAATGCTTTCCTATTATAGGGGGAATATGTGGTGTGTATGCAAATGGCCTGTAGATGTCACTATGCTCATACTTATACTGTGCATACTTCCTGGTAGCTTAAAAGTGAAAGCTTACTGTTGTGTAATGACTGGATGAAGGCCTGCTAATAAAGCACTGTTATACTCTACTCATCCTTGGCTACCCAAAACATAACAGCTACCTTCCCTTTGTTCTGCTGAAGGGCTGAGCAGGGGGGGGTGATATCACTCCAACTTGCAGTACAGCAGTAAAGAGAGACTGAAGTTTATCAGAGCACAAGACACATGGCTGAGGACACCTGGGAAACAAATAACGTGTCTAGCCCCATATTTTATAATTAAATATAAAAATAAGGTTTATTCTACTGAAAAATGGATTTCAATGCAGGATTGAGCTTGTGCAGCACTATTATCTGGTGCATTTTGTGAAAACAGTGTTTTCCAGTGACACAATGCCTGTAATCAAACAACACGAATGAGCATACAGACACACACACAATCAACAATGTAGCAGAGACAAAGAAAGCCAAGTTTGATAATTTAGCACAGCTCTTGTATGTACTTGAACACATGACTGTGCCCAGACTCGCAGACAGATACAGTACATATAAAACAGAATAATAATAAATCCATTTGTACCTCTGCAATTTAAGAAATATATTTAATCTAATTTGAGAGGATTAAGAAACTCAATACTTTAATAAGGATCCAAATAGAATTAATTTGCATCACCTAATGTTTGGTAGGGATGTCGCGGACTGTTCGCCCGCGAACTAATTCGCGCGAACATCGACTATTCGCGTTCGGCGAATGTTCGCGAACGTCGCGCGACGTTCGCCAATTTGGGTTCGCCTTAGCTGGCGCTTATTTTTGCCCTCTCACCCCAGACCAGCAGATACATGGCAGCCAATCAGGAAGCTCTCCCTCCTGGACCACCCCCACACCCCCTGGACCACTCCCCTTCCATATATAAACTGAAGCCCTGCAGCGTTTTTTCATTCTGCCTGTGTGTGCTTGGAAGAGCTAGTGTAGGGAGAGAGCTGTTAGTGATTTGAGGGACAGTTGATAGTAACTTTGCTGGCTAGTAATCTACTTGATACTGCTCTGTATTGTAGGGACAGAACTCTGCAGGGATTTGAGGGACATTTTAGGTTAGGTAGCTTTGCTGGCTAGTAATCTACCTTCTACTGCAGTGCTCTGTATGTAGCTGCTGTGGGCAGCTGTCCTGCTGCTGATCTCTCATCTGCATCTGTTCTTCAAACAACTGCCACCTAGCTGTGTGATCTTTTTCACATTCTGTCTAAATATCAATAATAATACCGTCTCCAGAAACACCACCTGAGTGACGTTTTCCAAGCAGCAATAATATATTCCGTATCCACTGCTGTAGTGTATACGTTGCCCTTGCAGGCATTGTTTGCCCAGTCTTTAACCAAGTGCCACCTAGCTGTGTGAGCTTTTTCACATTCCGTGTCCAGAAACATCACCTGAGTGACGTAGTGTGATTTCTGCCCTTTACAGCACAAAACGCAGCGCTGTGTCAACAATGGATTTTTCAGATACATTTTTGCCCTTGATCCCCCTCTGGCATGCCACTGTCCAGGTCGTTGCACCCTTTAAACAACTTTAAAATCATTTTTCTGGCCAGAAATGTCTTTTCTAGCTTTTAAAATTCGCCTTCCCATTGAAGTCTATGGGGTTCGCGACGTTCGCGAACTATTCGCATGTTTTGTCGCAAGTTCGCGAACATTTTTTCCGCCGTTCGCTACATCCCTAATGTTTGGTCTCGTGGCTTCTTTTACCGGCACATACTGCATGTCTAGACAATGAAATGATGGATATGTGAAGTGCAGAAATGCAGAAGGGTGATTTTGCCATGCTGTTAATATCATTCCTTTTTTTCTAAAGTGCATGAAACCATTAAATCCATTCTTTAGCTTTTCTTTTGCTTCTCTCCTTTATGTCCCAGGCATCCAGTCTCAGGCATCCAGCGAAAATAAATCTAATGCATCGGCATGATCCGATTCATGGGTGTGGAAAAGACACAGCACAAGGCTAGAGGAATGTAAAGCACTTTGGCAATCCTAAACGGTGCTGTATTATGTATCCTTTTTACCCTGTGTCTATTTTCCCACTGCCGGTCATCTACATATATACAGGTTAAAAGGTAGATAACAAACTTTGTAAACTCCGTATTATTAAATGAAATATGCTTTGTTTTATTTAAAAAAAAATAGACTTTGTTAATATTTCATAAATAATGTAACATGTAATGTGGATCACAGCTTTTATAAGCAAACGCCAAGTTCTGGACTGTAATACTTGGCTTCCAATATGAGGCCTGACAGCAAACAGCTGTAGACAGAATACTGGAAGATGAATACAGTACAGATTAGCATGTATAAATTGTCTTTCTTAGCGCAGTATAATTTGGCTTATATAAATTTTAAAAAATAGCTGATACCTAGTATTTGGAGCACAGGTTATTGCAGTTTGTCCACATAGAACAGTTTGAAATCTGTTCTTCTGTGCTAGAAAGTTATGTATGGGACCTCCATACATTAAGGGGGTCATTTACTAACAATCAGATTTAGATTTCTTCCACGAATCTCTAAAAATATGTGGTTTTCTCATTATTTTAAAAGCTCTAAAAATTTTAGATTTATTAAGGGGCAGATTCACTAAGGGTCGAATTTCGAAGTTAAAAATACTTTGAAATTCGACCCTCGAATTGAAATCCTTCGACTTCGAATATCGAAGTCGAAGGATTTAGCGCTAAACGTTCGATCGAAGGATTTTTCGTTCGATCGAACGATTAAATCCTTCGAATCGAACGATTCGAAGGATTTTAATCAAACGATCGAATGAATATCCTTCGATCAAAAAAAGTTTAGCAAGCCTATGGGGACCTTCCCCATAGGCTAACATTGACTTCGGTAGGTTTTATCTGCCGAAGTAGGGGGTCGAAGTTTTTTTTAAAGGAAAAGTACTTCGACTATCGAATGGTCGAATAGTCGAACGATTTTTACTTCGAATCGTTCGATTTCGTTCGAATTCGAACGAATTTAACCAATTCGATGGTCGAAGTACCCAAAAAATACTTCGAAATTCGAATTTTTTTCATTCGAATCCTTCACTCGAAGTTAGTGAATCTGCCCCTAAGTGTAAAAAAGACAAAACAAAACAAAAGGTAAAAGTTGTCGAGGTCCTATAGAAGTGAATGGGAGCTGCGCTGATCTTTTTGGACTACTCTGAATCAATTTGGACATTTAGAGGCATTCATGATTTTTTCTAGAAACTTTTCAAAAAACTTGAATTTTTACAGGTTTTCGAGGTATTAGGATTCTGTAGCTCAGAGTTCAGTGTAATTTTCCATTCATACTTATATTCTGATTTTTTTTAGTTTGTGAGTTTGGTTGTGATTTCAAAAACCACTAAAACCACAAAAATGAGACAAATAGGCCCCCATCTCTACTAAAATATAATTTAAACATTAATGTAATCCAGTCGGATTGTTTTGCCTCCAATAAGAAATAATAATATCTTAGTTAACATCATGTACAAGGCAATGTTTTACTACTACAGAGAAAAAGAAAAACATTTTTAATTGGTGATTAAAATGGAGCCTATGGGAGATGGATTTTTCGTAATTCAGAGCTTTTTGGATAACTGGTTTCCAGATAACAGATCCCATACCTGTACATATCATTCCTAGAGATGCTAAAATATTTTTATGACAAAATAAAAAAAATAACATATACATATTTTAAAATAGAACTAAAACTTATTCAGCAACTAATGTCAGCATAGTGTAGATCTTATGTAAAGATGGTACAGGTTTCTGGTTTGTACAACAAAGCTGTGCATAACAATTTATCAGCCTACAAAGTTTTTTTTATAATGCTCTGGAAAGGATATGTTAGGCTTAGATGGAACTTTGTGAGGACTGTAGTTGGCCAGTGATGAAGCATTCTTTATGTGCAACATCAGCCTCTGCTTAGCATTCAAGTTCAATTAACAGAGCTTGTAATAACAAATTATTCTTCTGCTCCATTGTTTTGCCTTTTAATTAGTTATTGTGTTTAATGAGCAAACAACAATGTATTTGATGTGTATTCCCACTTCTTGGAGTCTTGAAGTTCAGGGCAGGATTTGAAGATGATAGTCTCCTCTGTTTACATGTATGGGACATGTTATACAGAATGCTTGTGACCTTGGATTTTTCAGATAACGAATCTTTCCATAATTTTTATCTTCATATGTTAAGTCTACTAGAAAATATATAAACATTAAATAAACCCAATAGGCTGGTTTTGCTTCCTATATTGGATTAATTACATCATATTTGGGATCAAGTACAAGGTACTGTTTTATTATTACAGAAAAAAAGGGAAGTCAGTTTTGAAAAATTTGTATCATTTGGATGTTATTCTAAATAACATCCTGAAGAGAAGGCAGATAGGTGCCAAATGTCACTTCCATTGCTTGCATGTGAATATGACACCAGCATCTGATTCTGTAGATACAAGTGTGTAAAGGCTTACCCTGGTGGTGTAGAGGGCCGGCGGGCCGGTCTGATCCCTCCAAGTGATTTACTTCCTATGGAGTGCTGGGTTTTACTTCCGGGTTTTACACACTGTATGTATGACGTCATCACATTTTCGGCTTGAAAGTGTGAATATTTAAATGGGCCTTTGGCTCAAACTCATTGCCCGTTGTTAGGTCTAATTTATAAGGTTCTCGGTGCGCTTTTCTGATTGATATTCCCGATTTTTGATCCCTGCCAGTCTGCCTTGCCCGAACTCTGCCTATTCCAACCACTGCCTGTCTGACATTGCTTGAACTCTGCCTAAACCGACCCCAGCCTGACCTCGCTTTATCTTGTGTTCCTTTGGGAAGTTGGTGTTGCCTTCCGTCCTAACATCTGTTAACGATCGTGCCCCTTTGCTTATCCAGAACTCTTGCTTGGCTCCTCTCATATTGAAAGACCTGGCAGCATCTGAGTAGCTGAGGGCTCCTCCCGAATCCAAAGGTGGTTGCTAAAGGCAAAAGATTTAGCTGTGAATGGGAGCCTAGCACTTGTTCTGGATTTAGGGAGCCGTTTGTGACAAAGTGTCTCTTTATGCAAAGAACTGTGGAGCTATCACTACTTTTGAAGCTGGTGGTAGCACCAGGGTTCTCCTGTGTCAATAGGTGATTTGTGCACAATCTATGAAGAGCACCACAAATGTATGCAGTGCTTTACAAGGTTATAAATACAGACAGATATTTATTATGTCTGTATTATGTTATAAATAATACAGACATAATAAATACATGAGTGCAGGGAGTTTGAATACACAGTTGAGATAAAGTCCCTGCCCAGAAAACCATTTTTTCACTGCCTGCAATATTATATTAAAGTTCAGGTGCTTGAGGGTTTCTTATCAGATTTCTTAAGGCAGTCAGTGCTCTCCTCAGAAAAAAATTAGCTGAGTTTAAACAAATTAAAGGAATATATGTATTCCTCTCCTCCCCATTGGCACGTCCCATCTCTGCCTCATACCCCTAGTCCAGTCCCCTCTGGCCGGCGAGTGTGTCCTTCTTGACGTGCTTCCTTTTTGATGCGCATGCATGAGTCCTTTTTGACGCACATGTGTTCATGTCATTTTTGATAAGCATGTGCGAGTGTCTATTGGGCATTGTGACTTGCCAGGTTGCCTTGGGCACCTGACTGGCCTGGCCTGGTGCTGCCTGGGCCCGCTGGAACTATAAAGCGACCCTGGTGACTGCAAGTGTAAACGAGCCCTATAGAGAAAACACAATCATCATATTATTTCTGTACAGAAAGAATTATAATAACTTTATTTGTGTAAATGGTGATCTTTTAAATTAATAGTATTATTGTCTTAAGTATGCACACTCATGTATAGCTCATACATATACTGTATACAGTACATAACAAATTATCTTTAAAACATCTAGTAGGGTATTTTTCTTCCTAGTCTCGCCCAATCCCATTTTTCATCACCCCAATAAATCACAATTCACCAAATGTCATTCTTATTATTCTTTAACAATAATAATCATTATTCTTTATTTCCAGATACATATAGAGAGGTAATGTAATAAAAGGTGCAAACTTACTTATGGGCTAGAAGCATTCAATGGTCATCAGTCTGAAACTAAACATCTGATTGGTTGCTGGGGATTGGGAAAACAAGCATTTTATTTATAGTAGCCTGTTGAATTTTTTTAAAGGTTTTAAATAAAATATTCAATATTTAATCATTTGAATTAGCTTTGTGGAAAGGGTTGCTGCTTATACTGTAGCTGGATATGATGCCTTTTGTAGAAATGGTATTTGATCAGCCCATGTTTTACCCTTCAGAGATTCTACAGCATAAAAGCACCATAATGGCGAACATCCTAGATCCAACAGTTCTGGGTTTCTTTGATCAGTGGCACATTGAGGTGGTGATTTATCAACGTTCAAATTAAATTTTTTGCCACAACTCAAATTTTTTTTTTGCACAAAAACTCACAATTTCGAATTATATTCTGAAAGCACCAAAAACCTGAAAAGCTCAATAATCATTCTAAAAGCTCATGTAGAGGTCATCGGGAGTTATCTTGGGCAAGTTTTTTTCCGCAAATTTTATTCAATTGTCTTTTTTACATTCACATTTTACATTTTTTCAGAGTATTTTTAAATTGTGAGTTTATTCAAAGTAGAAAAAGCTCTAAAGCCTCACAAATTAGATTTTTAATAAATAAACCCACAAGTGTTTATCGCCAGCATATGGCTTAACAAACTCATGAAGAAGTGGCACTAAAGTAGTTAAATCCTGAGAATGCATTACAACTTATGTACAGTATTGGAAATGTATCAGTGAAAATGACCCCTATAGTAAATCCTATGAAGAAACCAATTCATTCACATGGCATTTCCTGTAGGAAAATAATTCATTTTTACTTATGGAAGATAATATCTCTTTTTATTGTTTTTGCTATAAAGAAAATATATTAAAACATGTTAATGGCCTACTAATAATAACGTTTTGTTTACGGGCCAGAACACAAAGAATTAAAGTTCTGTACCCCTCCCTGACGAGTTCCCTTTCAGCAAACAAAGGATCATTCTTAAAGTGTTTTCAGTGACTGGTTTGTTGGCAAGAGGGTTAACAAATCCCAATATTGGAGACAAATGGATTACAGTTTCTTTGAAATTCATTCTGCAAAACTGTCTCAGAAAGGAAATATGTAATATAAATCCACAGGGATAACAAATATTTGAATAAAGAAATGGAAAAAACTGTCTTATTTCACATGTGAATAGTAACAGTGTTTCCCTTCATGAATTTAGTTTATTAAACATGTCTTATGGAAAAGTCAGAATTATTTAGCAAGGAGTGATTGAATTATAATTCTTTAGCACTTGGTAGCACATACTGTTGTGGCTGAGCAGGTCCAGCATGTCAAAAGGCACTCAAGAAAAACTGTCAATCATAGGAGATATTCTGATTAAGCTTCTTGCTTGGGATAAAGGAGTTACATGAAATTATATTCACCCTTTGCTGTCTCTCTGGTTGGTACAGTATTGTGGATAGAACATTAAAACTAAGTAGTGTATAGCCTGTCTAAAAGTACTTTAAGTTCCCAGCAGCAATCCACTCCTCTCACAAAGTCAATTACATAGCCACATCATTCTTCATAATGTAGTAGCAGTAGCTTTATACAGTGGTAATGGCAGTCACTAACTACTAGCTTTATTATGGCATCCATCCTACTGGTAACCTTCATTCTCTTACAAATTGAAAATCAGTGGTACCTTTGCAAGGTTTATATAGGCATAATGACCTACAATTTGGCACTATCCCATTCATTGCACTCCTTATTTTAAGGATTTCTGTCTGTTGTAGAAAAATATATAATTAAATGAAATCATGGACAGTTGGACTCTCACTTTAAAATGGTGGTTCACTTTTATGTTAACTTTTAGTAAGTTATAGAATGGCTAATGCTAAGCAATTTTTCACTTGGTCTTCATTTTTTTTTTTTATAGTTTTTTAATTATTTGTCTTCCTCTGACTTGGGGCCACTGACCCCATCAGCCAAAAGAATTATTGCTCAGAGAGGCTACAGTTCTATTGTTATCGCTACTTTTTATGACTTACAGTATTTTCTTTTCTGATCCTCTTCTATTCATATATCAGTCTAACGTTCAAACCACTCCCTGTTTGCTTAGGTAATTTGAACCCTAGCAACCAGCTTTGAGTTTAAAATTCCAAATGCAGAGTTGCTGAACAAAAAGTAAATATAGATAAAAAACCACAAATAATAAAAAATGAAGACCAATTGCATATTGTCTTAAGCTGGCCATAGATATACTAATATGAAGATATACTATACGAAGATTTGTACGATTTTCAGACCGTGTTTGGAGTGTCCCGACTTTTTTGTGCCATGTCGATTGGTCGTTCACTCGATCGGACAGGTTAAAAGATTTATATCGGCTACCAATAAGATCTCTGCGTGTATTGCCTATGTGACGATATCCGTGGGAGATTGTCACTACTATTTGTCGGACATAACTTTAGTGCGATTGCTGTCTGCCAATAAATGACCAGAGAAACGAGTGATTTCTTCTCTTTACTACTTTATATTATCTGAATCGTTAGTTTGGCATTGACAATCATTTGTCTGACTTTAGGCTATAATCTGCACATCAATGGCCAGCTTTAGAATTTTACTCTCTACCTCATACTAAAAGTTAAAGGGGACCCTTCACCAAAAAAAATACTCCAAATCCTATTTTATCACGTTAGTCAACCAAAATAAACTTTAATTACCTTATATAAATTATTTGAATCTTGTTTCCTTTGGTCTGGGAACTCATAATTATAGCAAGCAGGCAGGAGCCATTTTGTGGACACTGTTATTAAGGCAAGCCTTGCATCATCTCAGAATCTTGTTTGTGCACCAGAATGATGTCCATCCCCATGCACTGGCTACACAGTTGAATGATAAAGAGTGAGGGGAATGTGGGTAGAGCAGTGACATCTAATAAGTGCTGAATGGAAAGTGAAAGTAATTGTCTGCCCCGCCTCTATGTCTAAGGAGGTGTAGGCTATATTTGATTGACAGCTGAGATTTTTAAATGAGTTTACAGCAGCTACGAATGCTTTAATAAAAAAACTGAATTTGGATTTCATGTTAAACTTGAAAAGGACTTTTATACAACTTTTTACGTCTGGGTAACAGGTCCCCTTTAACAACCCTGCATAGGACCCATTTTTGAGTCCTAACCCTTGTGTAAAGAATCCCTGCTGTAATCTGTAACATGTAGTGGTTTTCTGAACTTAGTCAGCACCCCTGTGCTTTATTATTAGATATTACAGAGTGTAATGGGAATAGGTAAAATTACTAGGTTTGGTTGTAGTACTTCAAACTCATTTTGGTGTTAAGCTTTGTGGGAGCAGGATTCAATTATCACACACACACACCATGTAGTAATTGGTCAAACAGCATGTCTGATTTTCAAGAGCATATAAAGAGGTCTACCGCAATCACAGGCAAATGAAAATCTGTCCCATATCATCTGCAATCATTGAGAGACCACACAAACAATTTATACAACGACAGGCAAATACAAAATTGTAAAAGAAAACACACATACACACACAGGTCATTTAGTACTGTGCTTGCTACTAACAGGCAAGTTCAGCAGCAGCTCCTCCTAGCAAAATTACTTTTTCTCTCTAAAGAGGAGCAATGGCCCAAACAAAAAGGCTTGATTGTTCAAAGCTGTTAGGGTATGGTGGAAGGAAGAACTAGAAACAATGGAGATATTTGAGACCTCTCAAACTGTTTACTTACCAGAGACTGACAGTAAGTTAAAAAATTAATGTATAACTACTAGGCTCTGAAATAAACTTACATTTTTCTCATTCTGCCATCTCTTGGCTATTCCTTTAACTTTTCTGTGATATATTTCTCTGTACTCTAGTGTAGGGTCAAAGCAGAGAGAATGAGTGAGCAATTGATAATTTCTTGATATTTGAGATGAACCTGCTTTATTATTTCTGCATACGGTATATACTCTTTTGATTTTCTATTCATTGTTATATAAACTTTGTAATATACTTGAATGTCAAAACCTCAATAACATTTTTGAAAAAGAAATAAAAAATGGAGGGGGAACATAAATAAGTCAGGCTGTTTATATGTGAAACCTCATGCAGGGTTACTTCCAGTCTGTAGGCAGCCCTAAGCTATAGCTTCCATCTATATCTCAAAGCCTTTCTTTGATTGTTCTCTACATTTAGGATCATTACTGACTTATCCTGAACCCCATCCTTAGTTACTTCTGATGTTCATTTTGTTTTCCTGCAATTGTATTACTGATGTGTATTAGTTTGTGAAGGCATATAAGGTCTCTTCCCACCAGTTAAATTTGAAGAATCAAATTCAGGCATATATTGAAGACATTCACCACTAACATTTTTCAGTCAGCTGAGAAGAGTTTCAGGTATCCTGGTGGGACAGTCTGACACTGTCAAAATCCCAGTCCCTAGAACATCTGGTTGGCAGGCCTAATGCCTTCCACAGTCCAAAAAGAAAACTTTGCTTCCAATAGGAGCAAAAAGCAAAAAAATAAAAATAGTGGGTGCAGTTAGTCTTTTAAAGGAAGACTGGTGGGCGCAGTGTGGCAGGGATGTACCCAGTAAGTGCTGACGTAGAGTTCAACAAATCTACTGCAGACCATAATCGTTGGAACATAGACTAATAATATACTATTTTGTTTCCATCAATTGGTCTGTGTTTTTTTTACTTCATAAGTGATCCGTGGGTCTATTTTTTCATGCTATACTTGTAAAAAAAAAAAAAAAATAGGAATGTATTCTTATTTCGGAATTATCTTAGTTTTTTTTATTAGCTCCTCTGTAATAGGTTTTAGTAAAATTTGATTGGTTTACTAAATATGCACATATATACAACTGTGTAAATAACAGCACAGAGGATAAATAACAGCACAGAGGATACTCATAATAATGTTTTGATATACTTGAATTGAGCTCACCTCTGAAGAGTTACCACTTGGTCTATTCTCTTTTAGATACATGGCTAAAATAAAAGAGTATTAGTATGTCAACTGATAAGAACAACAATAATAATATTTTATTGAACAGAGTCATCAAGGCCTCATACAAACTGAAGTGCAAAGAACTTCAATGGCAGCAAAACTAAGCACTCAGTAAGAAAGTTATTTGCATCCATTCCTGCATGTTGCTCACCCCTTGGATGTCGCTCTCAGTGGTCTCAAAGCAGGTTCTTATTTTTAAATTCCTGGCTTGGAGGCAAGTTTTGGTTGCATAAAAACAGATGTACTGGCAAACAGAGATCCTGTAGGCTGCCAGTCAGCATAGGGGTTACCAAATAGCCAATCACAGCCCATATTTGGCATCCCCAGGGTCCTTTTCGTGCTTGCGTTGCTCCCCAACTCTTTTTACATTTTAATGTGGCTCATGGGTAAGAAAGGTTGGGGACCCCTGATATATAATATACTATGCATTGTAATGCCTTTTAACCCATCCTATCAAGACTGCAATCATCTGTATACATTTATTTATTTTGGTTTTTAGTTCATCAGTTGTTCCTCCATTTGCCATGGGTTTGATGGAAATATTATTTGTATTGGCTGTTACTCTGAATACTGAGTTTCAGTTAATTCTGTCCTTAGCCCTGTACTGGTTTGAATAACCACTAAAGTATATGTGAATACAATTGTATGTGTGATCCATGATCTGTGGCCATAACTGCTATATTGTTTGTAGTGATCTTGTTTTTAGGCAAGACTCTAGCTCAGGCCTGTCCAGCTTTTCTCATGTGCAGAATAAATCCATTCAGTTAACGGACCATGATTTATATCTAAATGATTATAATATACATGGAGGCATGAAGGCTGCAGAAGGATAGCACTGCTGTACCTGACGTGTCAGACCCCTTGCACAGTGCACATGACACAAGAAACATGACCTTAATTATTGATATGTTTACAGTTTGTCTTTTATTCTCTGGTTTTCTAACACTCTACTAGGTTTGAATACAATTGAATGTATTTTGGTTTGCTTTTCAGACTGCCAGGGAATTACCTTTTTTTTTGTTGTTTTTTGGCATTCCATAGGTGACCTTCATAAAAGTCTGTATTACTGGAAATATAAGAGCTCATTTATGATCCACAAGTGCAGCTGCGATCATGCAACTTTAGGTGCAACTGTTGCATGAATCAGGGCCATTCATTAAAGGTATAAGAATCTAAATCTGCTCCTTGCATTTCCACATATTTGCACCCGGAGCCTGTGGGTCCATTCCACTCTGCCTATTAATGCAGGGAAACCTGTGCATAGTGTACACCCACCTAAAAAATTGAGCACAGACTTATTATAATGCGGAACACGGGAAATTACTCCAACTAGACTTAAAAAGTTCAAGTGCAATTGTGCCAAATGTGCATTGAAGTGCAAGGACAATTACACTTGCTCTAACACATCAGCAGCATTATCATCATGTGCGTCTCTATATTTCAGTTGAAATTAAACTCGAAAAAACACTGCCATTGGCTTCTTGTGTCCAAAATTTCACTTGCACTTGCATTTGTAAATGAGTCCTATACTTTTTCACCAATATTTTATTGTTTGCCCAAATGAAATTCAGATACAGATGAGGGCACAAATGCTAGAAACTACCTCTGGTATGAGGAAGTTATCTTTTTTAGTTTTCAGATGGAAAGGGTTATAACCTTCCCCCTGCATAGACACACACACCTACATTTCATCTTTAGTTATATCAGTTCCTTGTTAATTCCCATGGTTCAGATAGCAGGGTATTGAAAATGTCCTTTTCCCAGTGGGTGCTGCCTGTGGTTTATATCCAGGACTAGAGCCTTAGGATTCTGCTGTCATTTTCAGCCATAGTTCAGTTTTCCTGGTGTCAGTAGTTCTCAGTTAGGAAGACACATGTGTGTTTTTTTCTTTTTCTGTTACTTTGTAAATCTCTTCAATTTCAATTCCTGTTTTATCTATTATATTACTGATAGTTCACCTGTAGCTACTTTGTAGTGTTCTGCAAGGCTGTAGGCTATGTAGTCTTCATACGGGTACATTTGGGATTATTTTTCTTTCTTTTCAATTTTTATGCTTTCAAAAACCCTGTCTGATGGCTAGGGCAGTGTCAAGGCAGATGGTAACACTCAACTTAAATGAAACTCCCAACCATTCAGCCTCTCCTACCCTAGAAATGTCCCCCCTCAAGACAGAAGAATACTCACAGGTTGGATATATTAAGACCACATCTTTATTTACACATTGATCAAAACAGGCTGAAAGAAATACTGATAACCAGCACTAAATGATTGCTTGCTCTAACTCCACAAGAGTGAATGGGTCACCACAATGCAAGGACGGGCAAGTGAAGGCAAGGTAAAGCTCATGCCAGAACCCTATCTCATGGGACCAAAACCCAAGGAAATTGTAACTGAACTTTTACACAAGAGAATACCAGCCCCTTCCAACATCAGCAAGTATCCCCCCCCCCTCCCCATCAACCACTGCTGTAACAAAGAACTTCACCCCAGGAAAGCCCAAACAACAAGAAACCCCTTCTCCCTGATCAAAACAAGCTCCAGTTATAGAAGAAGCAGAAACTTGTATACCATTTAAATACATTTAGTGACAAATAAAATACACTAAAGATCCATCAGCAAGACATAAAGGAAGCAAGAAAGGAAAAGCATACCTTAGCCTGCCAAAATAACAGATGGTATGACAACACATCCAGCTGTGTGCTAAATGCTATACAAATAACCATTATATTATAGATAGCTTGGTATAAACATCCATGAATTTGACAACATACACTTTGTACACACTGCTGCTAAAAGAATCCCTGTTCTATCAGTAGCACAACTGAATATGTTGTATTTTGTTTCGGAGAGACATGTGTGAGTGTTTTGGTTTGGCAACTAAAGCTCATTACTGATTATAAGGAGAAATGGAGAATAATGAAGGAAAGAAACGCTAAGCAAAAGAGACACATGTTAAAGGGTGGGGGCTGAAGGCATGTAAGCAATTTAATAAATGTACTAAGGGTATAGAGAAAGTGTTTTTTTTAATTCTTATGTTGCGTGTTCAGTAATATAACATTAGAACATCTGTTTCTATTTTTGTGCTAATACAAAATGGATTAAACAGTAATTATGTCTATAAGTAATAGTACAATTTAATGTCAGTATGGAAGAGTAAATATATCTAAGGGATACTAAACATGATTTTTTATTTGCTCTTTAAATTCAGTTACTGTAAATATTAAGAGATACATGTCATTTTTTAAAAAAAATCTCATGTGAAGGCCTAGCCAAACTTTATAAAGGTCCTACTGTGTCTTTAGCCAATAAGCCCATATCTCCTTATCTGCTCTGGCACCTGCTGGGCTTCTTTCTTAGGTAAAGATGCCGACTGTGATGGGCATCTGTAACCTGGAAGACCAAATCTCTCTATGAATGAGAGGATGTCTTTGTTATAAGCCATTAAAAGATATGGAAAAAGAACATCGATAGTGTAGCGTTTTACCCAAGAGTTGAGTTGTTATGGGTCAAAGCTCATTTAAAAGCTAGTGTAAATTTAGAAAGGCCTTGGTATATCAATGTTTCCCTGTAACATGGTGTTTACTATGTATCCCATTTTTTATTGCATTCTGCAGAATACATTCCCTGGCTGTTCTGGGACAGGTCTGTTTAGCTTGATTTGTAGGGAATGTGAAAAATAAATAAGTCTTTCCTTGTGCCTGACCTCCACCATTAATTATGCAGTGATATTAGAAATGTTCTTACAATACAGGGGCCTGTCATTGATATCCAACACATGTAAAGAAGCAAGCATAAGGTCAAGAGGAATTTCTTGCTGCTTTGTGAAAGCAATTGTCTGCAGCTCCTGAATCAAGGAAGGCATGACTAGAGATTAACTGATTCTAGAAAGAAAACCGAGATGGGGATTTGGGGAGGGGATTCAATATCATCTTGATGTGTTTCTCCAAACATACCTATGCACTGGAGATTCCATGCTTCTAGTAGGCAGAAAAGTGCCACATAGACACACACACCAGCAGAATGCCTGCAAAGATTTTTTTGCTTTCTGAGATGTGTATCTCCAACTTAAATGGGTTTCTTTAGAGAAGTTGGAGGAGAAGAGGGGCTAAAACTGGTTGGAAATGCTTTGGAAAGGGCTATCCAATTTGATGGTAGCCAGTTTTTTTCAGCAGTTTAAGTTTATCAAGCAGTGCTAGCCAAAATACCTTAACTAAAGTTTTATTGTTCCACACAATCTCTGAGTCTGAAGGCACTGCAGGATATGCAATAGGCAATAGGCAGCCACATGACCTAAAGCCTCAAAGACTCATATGCATAACATTTGCTGGAAGAAACTTGTATTAATTACAGGATTGCTTGTCTTCCATCAGCTAGCAAAACAATTAAAAAGTCCACCTTGGCACTCTCAGATGAAAAATGAGAGGGCTGGTGTTCCGACTGATTAAAGCACTTATTAAAAAACCCAGCAGGTATAAGTTTCACCACTGTAATGTAGAGGAGGTAGAACCCCTTTACAATATTGTTGGAGGCACAAAAGTTTCCCCAGTTCCTCAGTAGATTACATTTTGTTAATTTTCGAAGTACTAATTTTTTACTTACCAACCATTTTTTTACAGTCTGCATGACCGATTTTTCAATGGATTGCTTCAAACACATTGGTCAAATAATTATACATTAGGGGCCCATTTATTAAACCTTGATTGTTTCTGGTCGAGGTTTTTAAAGAGGAAAACAAATTTTTAGTGTACATTTTTTTTTATTAGAGATGTATTAAGCTGCTAAAACTCAGAATCTGAAAATACTCCATATCAAACCTGTCAAGGTCAATGGCAGGTGTCCCTGAAGTTGTCTCTTGAAATTGTGAAAACTGGATAATTAAAAAAAATGGGGTTTTCATCCGATAATCCAAAAAAGCTGAGTTTTTTACAGAGTGTCAATGCTTCGATTCGAAACTATGCTCGATTTTGTCATGATGTTTTGTCACTCGGATTTTTGTTTGGTCGGATTTGTTTTCATAAAAAATATGATATTAATTAGAGTTTAAGTAAATGTGCCCCTTAATGTAACTGTGTGTTGCATGGAAATCATGTTGCCATTAGGTGACCTTGTAAGGCTACAAATAAAAATTATTCATCTGACATGACACACCGTTTCTATTCATTTAGTTATTATTTGCTATCCGTTCTCTTGTGTTTAGCCATTTAATATCGGTTGTGTAAGCAAAATGGATGTTTTGTCGCCAAAACGTCCCTCTGAGCATTGATGTAAGTCACATGGGAGGATATTTACATTTAGTTTATGTATAATGTATCTGAAGCCAAGTCAACAGAAGAGGAAATCCATAGTGAAACTGTCCCTTTTGCTCATAAGATCTTGTCTTAAGATAAAAATCTGTTGGAAACCAGTTAAACTTAAAAGCTAACTACCCCATGATGGACCATTATTACATTCCACAGGACATTTAATTTAAGATAAAATTACAAAAAAAAATCCATATTAATGCAAAATAAAATTCATTCAAAGATTGAGATTTTTTTCAACATATCTTTTTTATTTCAAATAATAAACACGCATTATTGTGCACATAAGTGAACTGGAGTGTCCAATCCCTGAATATAGACCGGATACATTTTTACAATATTTTCAGTAAAAGCGATAGCACCAAACAGGCACATTGTGACTTAGGTGAAGTTTAAAAACGACACTCAAGCCAGCCCTCAAGCACCCTTTTAATTCAGGAAGTGATTTATCAAAGTTTTATGATTTACAATACTGATATCCCCTAAACAACATAGCCCCTTTTTTGCAAGTTAGTCTCTGCTATACTTTTGTTTTCATTTATTGGCCATTTTTATGATGATTACATTTTGCAGTGAGTTTCCTGCAGCTTGGGAAGGCAGCAGACTTTAGGCTGCACTTATAAACTCAATAATGGGTAATGCAAAAACATCCAAAATCTGCCCTGATCTACTAACCCATACTAAATACCTGATCTACTAACAGCTTTCTGTCGTCCAACTGGAAAAGGCCATAAAAGATAACTTTGATTGATGGATCACTAGACCAGAGAAGAACTTTACCTCTGTTACTACTTAGCCGTTAGTGTTTTGTAAATACTGGCCAAACAGTGAAACAATACAAAGTGCATCAGTTTAGAATGTGTAAGACATTGACACACACACAACTCCCATAGTCACCACAGTTTTAAAGATGCATTATTAATAATTCAGTAACAGCCAACCAAATGTAACGTGAAAGCTTTTTCAGACTATTGTTGATGAAGGAAAAAGACCTACCAAGGATACAAGAATCTTTCCAAACAAACAGAAATGATGTGGTTCGAGTAGATGACAATAAGGCACAGTTGGTTAGTGCAAAAACGAAAAGACGTAACCGCTCTGGAAGACATGTAACAATCACATTTTGAACTTTAGTTATATTTATCCTGTCTATAATGGGCCTTAACAGCAGCTAATATAGATAAAGCACCAGTTTTAAAGACAAGATTTGTCTATATGGCACCACTGGACACTTTTTTTTGCATCAGTTGAATATACACAGAGTGTAAAATCTATATATTTAGATATGAAGAGTTGCTGATCAACAGCAATAAAGAAATTGGCCTTAAACATATAAAGTTTTAAACATTGAGTATAAAACTGAAAGCTATAACCCCATACATTTTAGGTGTGTCTGGACCCATGTTATCAGACTTGCAGGTCTCCAGCTGTAATTTCAAACTCAGTTGTTGCCAGAACTCTCAATTACAACTGAAAAATGCTTATATCATGCAATAAATTATGGAACTGGGAAATCCGGCCCTGCCAGATTTGTATTAAGCATAAAACGTTAAAGGGTCAGAAACACAAAAAAAGCATCATAAATGTTTCATTTTGTAAATTACCGACTCATTAACAAACCAACATCTTATGCATGCCTTTATGGTTAGCATTAAATGGATCCAATTCTACACAAGATAGAAAATACAGCGCATAACATATAGGAAGTCAATTTCCATTTACACTGGAACTAAATTTAGGCATAGGGTAATTGTTCCCAGAATCCTTTAAAAATACTCCAAAAACCTATACAAGTATCCATTTTTGTACCCTTTTATGGCCTTAATTATTTAGTTGGATAGAACTGCCGGTGGGTTACAACTGGTGCAACTAACCCAACAGACATCAAGGGAGTCCACTAGGATAGTAACTGATGCCCAGTTACATTACATACTTGTGAAACAGGCCATCTTCCCTGAGGTTAGGGGGGCACTAATAAACTTGGCTGCATAGCCCAATACTTCTAGCTCTGCCAGTGAGAGATGATATAGATGGTAAATGGTAAAGCAGCTGTATGTTCTTTAACAAATTGTTGTTGTTGCTTGGGTGTGATTTTTCTAAAGTATTGTGGAGACTTAAGTTGGTCAGTGAGGCATTTGCATGGTTACCAATGAATGCTGCACCTAAGCATGACAATAGGGAACATTCAAACCCCTTATGTTTAAATGCACTGTAAACAACACACAGAATGGATGTGAGCAAAGTGAATAGGTTAAGACACACCAATTAACTAACATAAGTGTATCAATGCAGAAGCTCATAGCTCTGACATTTAGTTTTAGCATCCTAAAAGGGTAATTAATAAAATGTATTTAATGGTTTCCCACATCTAGTAACCCATAGAAGCCAATCAGATGTTTGTTATCAAACAACTGACCACTAAATGCTACCTGAAGCATCAGACCCCCCTTTGGGCACCGCCTGCCCCAGCCACAACCCCCCCAATGGGCCCTCACATATACCTGTCTTCTAGTTTAGTCCACAATCGGGGCTGGGGGAAGATCAAGGGGCAGTGCAGACAGTAGATTGATGCAGGTCTGGGTCGGCAGGGCCCACCGGGTTTTTACCCATTGTCACACTGGCCCAATCCGACCCTGGCTACCTGCTGATTGGTGGCTATGGGTTAATAGACAAAGTTTTGGACAGTTTATTACTTTTCTCTATAACTGAGTTAGTGCGATTAAACTCTGTTTCTGGTTGGTTGCTGTGAGTTACTGCACCTATACCTATGTTGTAAATGATCCCTTGGGTTTTATACACTACTGAAAATGATAGTAAATTACACTGGAAAGTATTCCTTTCATTTTGAGCCACAAATTGTAGAAAAGAATGGGATACTGAGATATTTAGAAAGGATGGAAAAATATATTTCCAGTGCTAACAGAGTATCATTACTAATTTTAAAAGTAGATCCCTGATTAGTACCCTAATTTTCCAACTAAGTAGGACACTTTGGCCTCAATGTTACCTTTTTTTTTAAATCACAACATATTTAGAAATGTTATCATACACAAATGGAGGGTTTTCAACAATTGCAAAGATGACGGTGACTGGAAATCTCTTCTATGCTACAAGGATTTCTAAGAAGGTATATGTGAGTGTGATATTTAATTAATAAGTGGGAAAAGTTTGCCAGACGATGGGTTTTCCACAATGGTGTTACGCTTAGAAAGAAGCAAGCACATTATGCCGTCATTCTTGCAAGTTACAGGATTTGTCCAAGCTTTTTGTGGTCAAGGGATTTCACTGAGTGAAGGATGTGCCAAGGCAAACATATTTTAATGCAGGAACAATTGAAAACTACAACAGGAGTCCCAGGAATGCAGCACCACATATTTTGATCAACAGTGTTTTTGTTTGAAACATATAGTTTTATATTAATCTTTTGGTCCTATTCTTTCAACAGTGCTGTAAATCCATCCATTCAGTTGAATGGCACAGGTTTGTATAGGTGCAAATCATTGTGGCTTTCTTGACGAGACCACCTGTTTGTTACCATTTGCCTGGAATAGGCACTCCACACTCATACCAGCCCACGTAGTTATGTGGAGTTCCAAAGCCGATTTGGCCAAATGACACTGGCTCTTGAACATATTGGCGGTAATAACCTGTAAGTTAAGATGAAGAAATACACGTGAAAATTTTGTAATCTGTTATTTTTATATTAACTTAAAATTTCAATGTCATTATAATTAGGAGTATCATTGTATGAACATAAAGTTACATAGTCACTCAAGTTATAATGTATACTGTCACACATTATTTTATGCATTTCTATTTGCTGATGGTATTTCCAGGAAATCAATAAAAAAATGTTTGTGTGAGATGTTAGTTAGATGGTTAGTGAGATGTTTGATAAAGGTGATAGTAAGAAATAAAGAATAAAAGAGTAAAGAAGAAGAAAGAGGAGACATTTATAGGTAAGCATAGCTGGTGAAATATTATGAAACAAGGGCAGGTAGTGAATGGGTTGGTTGAAGAATAGGGTTGAGGGTAACCATTGCAGGACTAGATTGGTTGACAACTTATTTAATAATTTTCTTGGGAAAACCAAATTCTAGAATAAAAAATCATTAATGGACAATATTGATGATTTTATGAATCAAACGTTTTGTTTTAATTAAAAGTGCTGCCATCTGTCATTCTTACAGTACCCAGTGTGATTGTGACCTCACTTGGGGTCTGGGAACTGAGCATGAATATTTGTATTTACTCTACAAAAGGCAAAAGCTGCTGCGTAAATGAGTCAACACACAATCTCACATGTAGGGGGTTTGAAATATTAACAGATAGAAGGAGTGAGACTAAAAAATTGTGGTTATAAATGACACATGTAGTTGGTGTCAAAAAAGAAGGAGACTCTGAACTTTACAATGAGGCTCATAGATCTGTAGCTATGACCTGGCACCAACCAATTGCATAAAGCTTAGCTATCTATTAAAGCTACATCCAGAGTTGTGTTGGGTTACAAAGTGCCCTGCATATTCAGATCAATCTCTACTCAAGGAGGTGGGCGCTTATGTAATCCACAAAGGCCAAAATAATAAATTATTGATTCATTTAAGAGAACATCTCTGACAGAGCTTTATGAATTTTGTGCTAAAAAAAGCATTTAATCATATGCCTTTAGCCCAAAGAGAACAAGGAGGTTACTTAGTAAATCTTGAATTAATGGGAAATGGTAAAAAAAACTAGAATTTTTTGAGATTTATTATACCCAATGCTGCAAAAAGCCCCAATCTGGAAATCTGTCATCTCAGACCTGTCGAGGTCCTGTATAAGTTAATGGTAGAGGCACCTAGCCAATTTGAAGATATCATTTTTTGCGCTGGGTTTAGTCTGAAAATCCAAATAATTCTGTTTTTTTGTGCAAAGATACTGGACTTTTTAGCAAATCATAATACTATGAGTTTGTGCCAGCATGGTTTAATGTGTAATAGATCTTGCCAGACTAACTTAATTTCTTTTTATGAGAAGGTAAGCAGGGACTTCGATTCTGGGATGGCAGTGGATGTGATTTACTTAGACTTTGCTAAAGCATTTGATACAGTGCCACACAAAAGGTTACTGGTTAAATTAAGGAATGTTGGCATGGAACATAGTATTTGTACCTGGATAGAGAACTGGCTTAAATATAGACTACAAAGAGTGGTGGTAAATGGAACATTTTCTAATTGGACCAGTGTTGTTAGTGGAGTACCGTAGGGCTCTGTACTAGGTCCCTTGCTTTTCAACTTGTTTATTAATGACCTGGAGGTGGGCATTGAAAGTACTGTTTCTATTTTTGCAGATGATACTAAACTATAGGTTCCATGCAGGATGCTGCCACTTTGCAGAGTGATTTGTCTAATTTGGAAAACTAAGCAGCAAACTGGAAAATGAGGTTCAATGTTGATAAATGCAAGGTTATGCACTTTGGCAAAAATAATATAAATGCAAGTTATACACTAAATGGCAGTGTGTTGGGAGTTTCCTTAAATGAAAAGGATCTAGGGGTCTTTGTAGATAACAAGTTGTCTAATTCTGGGCAGTGTCATTCTGTGGCTACTAAAGCAAATAAAGTTCTGTCTTGCATAAAAAAGGGCATTAACTCAAGGGATGAAAACATAATTACGCCTCTTTATAGGTTTCTGGTGAGGCCTCATCTGGAGTATGCAGTGCAGTTTTGGACTCCAGTCCTTAAGAGGGATATAAATGAGCTGGAGAGAGTGCAGAGACTAAGTGCAACTAAATTGGTTAGAGGGACGGAAGACTTAAACTATGAGGGTAGACTGTCAAGGTTGGGGTTGTTTTCTCTGGAAAAAAGGCGCTTGCGAGGGGACATGATTACACTTTACAAGTACATTAGAGGACATTATAGACAAATAGCAGGGGACCTTTTTACCTATAAAGTGGATCACCGTAGCAGAGGCCACCCCTTTAGACTAGAAGAAAAGAACTTTCATTTAAAGCAACATAGGGGGTTCTTCACAGTGAGGACAGTGAGGTTGTGGAATGCACTGCCGGGTGATGTTGTGATGGCTGATTCAGTTAATGCCTTTAAGAATGGCTTGGATGATTTTTTGGACAGACATAACATCAAAGGCTATTGAGATACTAAGCTCTATAGTTAGTGTAGATATGGGTATATATAATTTATGTGAAAGTGTAACTATGTAACCCCCAAAAAATCTAACAATTTGGGAAAAAAGTCTGGAAAAAAGTCTGAAAAAATTGGACGATTTAATTAATAAATACGTTAAATAAATGTAGTAAATAACTAATTTGTCTCTGATAGAGATGATTTCTTAAAAACTTTATTTTGGCCTTTGTGTGAATTCCTTGAGTTCCCGCCTCAAACAGATTTCCTCTCCCCTACGTGAGGATGTGGGGCTTGGGCATCTGAATCACCTTTGTGATTGGTGAATTTTTTGGAAATTCCTTTGTGCCTTCTCTGTTACTATAACAGTTTCCACTAGGGATGCACCGAATCCACTATTTAGGATTCCGCCAAATCCCTGAATCCTTCATGAATGATTAGGCCGAATACCGAACTGAATCCGAATCCTAATTTGCATATGCAAATTAGGGACAAGAAGGGATATACTGGATTTGGTGCATCCCTAGTTTCCACCAACTCCCTTTTCAAGATCCATATGTAAATACTTTTTATACATAATGTCTCAGATGCGCCTTATGTCATAACATAGTCTCTAAGAGGTAAAACAAAAGAAAAGATTCATTTCACAAAGACTTCATCAATAACTGTGAATATTGCAATAGTTGAAAAGAGTGCCTGTTAGGAATACTTATTCTCAAGATTTTAGAGTCATGTAGATGCACAAATGCATGTTTCTGAGTTCTGCAACACCCCAAATATGTTTGTTTGGATAAAATTATGAAACTCTAATGCTTTCATTACTGACCCTGACAATGTCTTATGACATTCTATTGTCATAAGACATAGGACAGGTTTATGGCTACTTAAAGCATTAAAGAAAAAAAATGATTCTCATAAAATAGGTCATTTTTTATCAGAAACTTGTTCTAAGTGTTGGATGAACAGATGCAAACTCGGGATGTAAAAAAAAAACAAGATTTTCATGATTTAACAAAAAGAGTGCTAAGGTTTGGCAGGATCCTGAATGGAATCATAGTTTCAGGGCATTCCTAATAAATTATAGCATTTAAGGAGTGTACAGGGCACAGCACTCATCTCAAGGCTTTAGGATTTACACCTAAAATACAACATTTTCACACACGACAAAATAACATAACACAGAAAGCATTTATACAGTACTTTCTTACAAACCGTTTACACTGCAAATAATTCATATAAAATGTAATTCCTAATCCAACAAGTGTATTTTTTTTAGTTGTAATATTGTTGTGTAGGCAGCCATGTCAGGTGATTTTGTCTGGTCATGTGATTTCAGAAAGAGCCAGTGCAGCACTGCTTTCTGAAAGGCTATTGTTTCTCCTACTCAATGTAACTGAATGGGGTCGCAGTGGGACATGGATTTTTACTACTGAGTTCTGTTCTTATATGTACCAGGGACCTGTTATCTGGTTACCTTCACATTGTTCTGATGATGGGCTGCTGGGGGGTTTAAGGAGGGGGTTGATATCACTTGAAGGTGCAGTGCAGCAGTAAAGAGTTAATGAAGTTTATCATAGCACAAGTCACATGACTGGGGGAACCTGAGAAACTTATATGTCAGATTTACAAATTTAAAAAAAAATATGTGAAAAACTCTCTTTTGAAAAACAGATTTTAGTTCAGAAGTCTGCTGAATCAGCACTATTAACTGACAGTCAGTTTTTCTATGACCGTACCCCTTTAAAATCAATGGTTGTTTTTCTAAATAGAATTCACAGATGGTGAAACATTGAATTTCACAGTGAATCCATGACTGGCAAAAAAATTGCTCATCACTAACGAAAACAAAACATTTGAGCAAAGGTGTTTAATACTTTTACCATTAACTGTAGGCATTGTCTCTGCATAAGTCAAAGGTCCTGTTCTTCCTTCCATGTAAGAATCCACAAACTGACAGTGATCTTCACCATGACCCCAGCTGTCTCCTACGCTATAAAATGTATCTGGAATCAAAACAAACACATATAGCTTTAACACATGATCTGAAGGTTTTACAATAACAAGTGTCTTTACTTTTACAGTTTAAATATATTGCAATATATGGACAAACAATCCCTGCTTTGTTTAAGGTAAGGCATTTTTAGTAGCTTAAGGCACAAAATGTCTCAATGTCCTTAATAGATTCATAATGGGTTGAGTGCAGAGGACTCTTGTATTTGTCTATGTGAATTTTGTGGTCACAACCTCATTGCACCCCCGCTTAATGTTTTTAAATATTAGTGGTGAGCACAACTTTCCCTTGTTTGTTATATATATCCCTTATGATACTGTCACTATTAATTGCCTCATTCTTAAAATAAGAGTAGTAATTGCTGAAGTTTTAAATTGTATGCTACTTGAAGTTAATTGGCATACAAGTTGGGATGTCTCTTAAAGTACATACCAAGGGCCTTATTTATCAAAGTCTGAATTTTTATGATTATTTTAATCCAACCAAACATGAATCCATGATTTAATCGGATTGGGGACAAACACGCAAAAAAAAACAGCTCTATTTTTCCGGGCTTTTTCCCAAAAGACCAAATTTTTCCGATTTTTGCCTGGAAAGTCAGAAATAGTCGGATTTTTAGGCTAATTCCAGTGCAGATCAAAGAAACTTCTAAATAGGATATCGATCTCTCCCATCGACTTATATACAACCTCAGTCTGATATGCTGGATTTTTGGATTCAGACGTTTTCCATCCTCGAGATATAATAAATCTCGAAAAATTCCGTTTTTGGCATTCAGACTTTAATAAACAACCCCCAAGTGTAAGCAACGATGGTTTGCAAAGGATTTCAAACTTGTAAATCTACAGAAAGGCACAGATATAAAAAAATATAATGTGTTGAACATGTTGAACTTATATTCCATACAAGTCATTTTTGTTTATTTGTTTTGCTGCTGTAGTAGGGACACCTGTATGACAGCTGTGTGTAACAAACTGTGCTGTTTTATAGATAAAAAAAATATGTTATTCCATTTACAGTTCATATAGGGCATAAATATCAGTTTTTATTGCCTTAAAGGGAAATGGGAATCAATTTTTCAAGGACCATAGCAATGTTTACTACAGGACCATATGGCCTTTGATCTGGCCTTGTCGATTCTCATCTACACATATGTGAGCAGAATTTGCCGTAAAAGTTTCAATGTTGTTACGAAATGAAGACAAAATGGGTACAATTGTTTCTGTATCAGATGGGTCATTTGTATGAAGCTGTTTGAATATTATCTGTGGATATGAGCATGTGTCACAAGACTTTTTACATTTAGTTAAAATCATCTGAATTAAAAGCTTCTGCAAATACTGGAGTAAGAGGGAGGTTCAAAAAACTTACCCCTTAGATTTTCACTGAGGTAAATTTTATATCTTAAAGAATTGCAGAGTACAACACCCACAAACTTTCTGTACCAAGTGCGTTTAACATATTGTTTGCCACTGCAGCCTGAAAAGCTTGAATCATGCTTGAATGTAAATGGGATCCAGATTGGTTCACCACCTTGAAATAAGAATCAGAGAAGGAGATAAGCATACGTCACACTGGTGCTTGGAGAATATTAAAGACTAGGCAATATCATCTGAAAAGCATGAAATGCGTAGGGGCAAATTTACTAAAGGGCGAAGTGGCTAACGCTAGCGGAAATTTGCAAGCGTGACGTAATTTTGCCACTTCGCCGATTGACGGGTGCTGGCGTAAATTCGCTAGTGAAGTGGACCTACTCTAGTGCTACTTCGCACCCTTACGCCAGGTGACGTTGAGATATGGCGAAGGGACGTAACTACGTTAATTCGCTAACTTGCGGATTTTCGTGAATGTTACCTCTTGCGCCAGACTTTACTTCACCACCTCAGACCAGGCGAAGTGCAATAGAGTAGATAGGGATGTTTCAAAAAAAACTTGAAATTTTTTCTAAGTCTCATAAAAACGCTGGCGTCTTTTACTTTTTATAGGGTGATAGGCTGAAAAAGATCTAAATTTTTTTATGGTACCCTCCTTCCCCCTTACATTTGATAACATATAGCACCTAAACTATACTGTGGGTACATGTGTAGGGCATTAGAATACATTTATTTAGGTTCCCTGGCCTTGTGTAGTATAATGTGTTTTTGGCTGCATTGTACTTTACTGCACGCCGTATTCAAATTTCCGATTGCTAGCGTAACTTCGAACCGCTGATCGTAACATCGCTAGTGCAACTTCGCAAATGATCTGTATCTTGTACGCAACTTCGGATCTTCGTGAATTTGCGCACGGAAGTTCGGCGAAGTCAACCCTGGCACAACTCCAGAGGTAAGTAAATTTGCCCAATAGTGATTCTTTGTCATTGGATGAATATTGGCGTTTTGTACCTTTTAAGTGTCTATTGTAATCCACAGCCAATTGGAGCATTAGAATATTCAAGTGATAGAAAGCCCCAAAACAGAATACAAGTACATCTATATAATACAGGTTAAATGGAAAGCAAACCTTCCATAAAACAGTCCATAAAATAGTCCATAAAACAGTCAAAACCTGTCCTTCATAAAGTAATACTGGTTGATACAACTGCAAGCAACTAGACAGGTGCCCTCCTAATGCAAGATATTCAAATGAAAATCCTGACCGGTTAAACATGTTTTTTACACTAACTAGCTGAACAATAGTATGTCTTGCATTCTGTTGTGTAATTAAACTGGTATATTGGTAAGCTAAAACTTCAATAATTAATATTAAACAATTAGGCTGAAAATAAACAATAGGCTGGATTATCATGGAGAATCTTTTTTAGAACTTTAAGCGCAATGGAAAGAATGTATAGGAGTGTTTATATTCCCTTTAAAGGAGAAGGCAAGTTTAAATCACTGGGGGTTCCAAATGTTAGCATTTAACACAGCCCTGTGCCCCCCACATGCAGGAAATGGATCACTCTATGGTGCTCATTGAGAAGCACCCTGGGTCATTGTACTTTTCTGCTAATAGGAACACCAGCCTGGGGTATCAGGAGCGATTATAATCACCGGGAGTTGTCCCCAATGACAAATAACCTCACAATGACAATCCCACTTGATTTATAATTTAATTCTCCTTTAATAAATGTAAGCTGATCTACATTACATCAAGTGCTTCAAAGCATCTAACTAAATTATATTGTGTTAGTGTTTATATAAATTGAAACATGTTGCTCATGTGTATTCTTGCATTCAATTGCTGAAGCTATAGGTGCTATACAAACAGAATTAATATATATATTTTTACCTGGAGGCCTCACTATAAGCAGTGGATTATCTGTGAAAACATAAACATTACAAATTAGGCTCCATTAAACATAACTGGCATCAGCAAACAGACAAGTTTTAAAGTTGATTATCACCAATTTGCAGTTGGAATTTAATTTTTTCTGTATTTTGGCATTCATCCATTATTTGCCACACCTAAAATGTTCCTAGTTTAGCACCCTTCACTTTACTTCAGTTGCTTGCCCTGTCTCGGTTCATTAGGGGAATTTATAGTGATTGATAGTGTTTTTGGATTTAATTGAAAAATAAACATAAAATAAAAAAAGTGAATATTTTCCAGTAGGTCTTCAGAGGTTATTGTTGTTTCTTCCCCTTGAAAACAATAACATGTATTTAATCCTTATTGGAATCAAAACAATTCTATTGGGTTTATTTAAGGTTTAATTTATTTTAGTAGACTTAAGGTATGGAGATCCAAATTGCAGAAAAATATATTTTGTGGAAAACCCCAGGTCATGAGCATTCCGCATAACAGGCCCTTTCCTAATAAATGTTAAATTGTGATGTACTGTGCAAAAACACATAGTTGCCCTTAAAGGTGTAAAAAAAAAACAGGGATGGATGAAAGAAAACAATATATTATTCTGGTAGCTGAAAAAAATTAAGGACAGCATTATATGTCTCTGCAATAATAATAATAAATTATTCCGCCATAATGATAGGCAGTAATATCAAATAACTGTATCTTTTGTATAGCATAATATTAATCAAGCTTTTCATTATTACCACTTTTTATACAAGAACTTCTTCTAAAAAGTAATGTGGAGTACTGATACAAATAACTTTCTGTTCTTACCTGATTCTGTAACAAATGATACATGGGGGCTCACTGGTCCAACACCATAAGGATTCTCTGCTTGAATTTTAAAATAATATCTAAAAAAAACAATGTATTTTAACCAATACATATTAATATGCTGCTAATGGCTCGCTTAAAATACAATCAGTTATACAGTAAACAGAATGCAACAAATAGGTTGCACCTATGTACTAAAACAATAGTTTTTTTGCAAACTGTCAATGTTTCAGTTCAAATGCTAGAATTTTTCCAAGAGTGGGAAAGAGTAATTTAGGTTTTTGGTATGGAAATAATCTTTCATTATGATAGGGTTGGGCTTGTTCAGCAGCACTTGGTGTTATGTTTTGCGTAGCCAAGGATGAGTAGAACATAACAGTGATTTATTAGCAGGCTCATGCAGCCATTACACAGCAGTAACTTTCACTTTTAAGCTGACAGGAAGTATGCACAGTATAAGTCTGAACACAGTGACATCTACAGGTCTTTTATATAAACACCACATATTCCCCTTATAGTAGGAAAGCATTTGGACAACTATAATAAACAGCAACATTAAACAGTATGCATTTTAAAACAATATTATACATTCTTCACATTACAAAGTCCTTGGTCCATGCAGGTAGTTTTCTGATTCTCTCAGTACGCCTTATAGGTTCACTTTCTTCAGGCCTATTGCAGTTGACATCAGGAGTAGAAAAATGTCCTTCATCAAATGGAGCTTCTCCAAAGTCATATCTAACAGGAGCAAGATGACTTGCATTCCATATGCGTCCATCAGACAGTTCATATGTGCATGGTCCTCGCTGGCGTCTCACTTCAAGTGGTGTAGTAAATTTAGATTGTCCTTGTTTCAGTATTCCTGGTTTCTTAATTCTGATTAAAGATCCAGGCTGAAAGTGCACTTCTCTTGCACCACATTTTCTGTCAGTATAAGCCTTACATTTGGCTTGTTGACATTTCACAATGTCAGCAGTAGATGAGTTTGCAGGCACAGTATTTTGTGGAAGTTTGATGTCTGCAACATGTAACTTAGTGGGCATCTGTCTGCCATGTAATAATTCAGCTGGAGATGATTGGGTTGTTGCATGGCGCGTTGCTCTGTAGTTATGTAGGAACTTTGTTGTAAGTACTTTCCAGTAAGATTTGCTGTCTGTAGTGCTTCTTTCAGACTTCTGTTGAATTGCTTGATTTCTCCATTTGCTTGTGGGTAATACACTGAAGATTTCCTATGCACAACATTCCTCTCTCTCAAATTCTTTCAGGTTGTGGACAATCAGGCTCAACAACTGCAAATACTGTGTTGCAAGTTTATTTAACACAACATGTTTCGAGCGGTGGCTCTTTTTCAAGTGTTAGATCAGTGCACATTACACATATGTTTTAAACCCAGTTACGACCCACCCCCTTGACGTGATAGGGTGCATTAAGAGATTGACACGATGAGGTCACTGCTGTTGGGGTTTTTTTGTAGCCTGACCCCACATCCGACAAAGTTCATCTGTGATCTGTGAAGAACTCAATAGTCCTTGGTATCCAAAGTTAGTCCAATAAGTGAATGAAAAAAAGTGAAAGTAGAAGGCTGTCGAATTAGCCTCAAACATACACTTAACCCCTTGTATTGCAATTCAGCCTACAAAAGAGTCCAAGTAGCTTTCAACATTCATTGTAAATTCATATACATGAAAAATCATTATAGGTTTGTAAACCATAATTTAATCGTAAATACATATCTTTCTGACCAAAACTTTTCTTTATATATATATATATATTGCGGACCTGCCCCATGTATCTTACCAATCAGTAGTTTTGCTAACGTAGAAAATCTTTTCTATCTTACATTCAGACTATAGGGCAGCCGCTTCCAATCGTTGCTGAAATGGATAAAGAACAAAGTTAATCATTGAATACATGTTAAAGGAAGCATGCAACGCTCCATTGGTCATTCATGCCTGTTGGAATCAGGCTATTTAGTTTTTTTATCCATATTGCCTCTTTTTGTAACATTATTTTCCTAATGTCACCTCCCCTATGTGGTGACTCTACCACCTCCAATACCAACCATTTTAACTGTGATACATGATGTTTGTTCATATTAAAGTGGCGTGAAACGGGGGTATCAGTAGCTGTATCTTTCTTAAAGTTACGAATGTCCCCTTTATGTTCCTTTATCCTTTCTTTCACTTTACGTATGGTTTGTCCAACATACACTATGCCGCACGGGCATTTTAACATGTAAACTACATGCTCTGACTCACATGTTGCATAGCTGTGTAGTTGGATTTTATTGCCTTTTGTCGGATGTTGTACTTTATCTCCTTTTATAATAGAAGGACAGCAGACACAATTTAAACATGGGAATGTTCCTACCACTGGCTTACCCTTAAAGATTTTTTGCATTCGGTTTTGTTTAGGTTCTGCTGGGCACAAAATATCTCTCATTGTATACCCCCTTTTATAGCAAAATAATGGCATGTCTGTAATGGTTTTACTCATAGTTTTATCATTTTGTACAATTGGCCAAAATTTTCTAACTATGTTCTCAACTTTCTTGCTATGTGTCCCATAAGTACTGACTAAGGGGATTCTATTTGTTTCATTGTTCTTAGGTTTCTCTATTAACAATGTTTCCCTTGGGATCTGCTCAATCTCTCTTGCTATAGAGACCAATCTTTTTTTCTGATACCCCTTTTCCGTAAGTCTGTCAATTAACTCAAATGCAGCCTTTTCATAGTTTTTATCCTCTGAGGTAATTCTCCTGGCTCTCAAGAACTGGCCTTTGGGAATAGCGTTAATGCATTTTGGGTTATGAAAACTTGTTGCATTTAAAAGATTATTACGATCTGTACACTTTCGGTAAAGATCTGTACAGATCTTTCCTTGTTTCAGGGTAAGTTGGACGTCTAGGAAGTTCAGGGACCCTTTTCCTATCTCTGTAGTAAATTTTATGGTGGGGTGGCTGTCATTGGCTTCGTTAACCATTTCATGGAACTTTTCGATCTCGCCCTCCCAAATTACTAGGATATCGTCCACATATCTCTGGTAGGTTACAATGTGCTGTTTATATCTGTGCTGTAAGAAAAACTTCTTTTCCAGATGATAAACAAACAGGTTTGCAAAAGCAGGGGCGACCGCTGCCCCCATTGATGTGCCTTGGGACTGCCAGTAGTAATCCCCTTTAATTCTAAAGTAGTTCTTTTTCAAGACTATACTAAGGCAGTCCAGTAGGAAGTATATTAAACTGTTAGGCAAATTTGTCTCTAGGAGATATTCTTCTATATACAATAACCCCTCTTCCTGTGGTATTGAAGTGTACAGACTTTCGATATCTATACTACACAGGGTACACTGCTCACTTAGACACTCCAAATTGTTAAGCCTTCTTAATAACTCACTCGTATCTTTCAAGCAATTAGGTATTTGTTTAACCAGTGGTTGCAGATAAAAATCTACAAATTTGCTAAGGGGTTCTAACACAGAACCTATTCCAGATACGATTGGACGGCCGGGGGGGTTTTCCAAGGATTTGTGTACTTTAGGTAGTAAGTACAACACCGGGGTCCTTGGGTATTCAGTAGTTAAAAAATCTGCAGTTTTTTTACTAATAATATTATTCATCATTGCATCATTCACCATATACAATATTTCGTTTTTTATGTCATTAGTAGGGTCCTTATGTATCTTAGTATAATGACCTGGGGTATTTATTTGTCTCATGACCTCTTTTTCATACATAGATTTATCCATTACGACTATAGCGCCCCCTTTATCCGCTTTTTTGATTATTATTGAATCATTATTTTTCAATTTTTTCAGGGCTGCTCTTTCGTTAAAAGATAAATTATGTTTAAATCTGTGTGCAGAGTCAAACTCTTTTTTGACTTCAGAGATGACCACAAATTCAAATGCACTTAAGGCTTCATTGTTTACATTAGGCATAAAGTTACTCGTTTTTTTATAAGGACATGTATCCCCCTTATTTTGATTGCAAACAGGTGTATTATCAGTTTTGGAAAAACACATTTTTAACTTTAAATTCCTTAAAAATTTTTGAAAGTCAATCTCCCAAGATGAAAATTCCACTGGGTAGGTGGGAACAAAACCAAGGCCTTTGTTCAGCACTTTCTCTTCTGCAGGAGTAAGTTTATAAGAAGAGATATTCAATACAATGTTATTTACCTTATTTACTTTTTCCTGCTCGGGTATTGTTCTCTTGGGATAGGTGCCCTTGGATTTTTCTTCTTTTTTGAGCTTCCGTATGTTCCTCCTAAAAAAGCCTGATTATAGCTGCTGCTGGAGGATGCTGTCGACAGGTTACTCCTGCTGCTATCCGTTGAGTGGTCTCTGCTTTGCTGTGGGAAGTCGTGTCCTCCCCTCCTGTCTGTGTCACTTGTATGCTGCCTAGGTACTGGTCGGAACTGTTCCTGCTGAGGATCTTGCAGTCCGGTCTGGCGTCTGTAGCCTCTACCGCTGCCACTCTGTTGTCCCCGCTGTTTCCTCCGTTCCTCCCGCCACGTATACACGCGGTGTTCCTGATGGTCCCTGGCGTCGCGTTCAAACTTCCGCTGCTTCCTCTCTACCAACTTCTCGCGATGTTTGTGTAACAGCTCAGCGTGTTCAGCGAGAATATTGTTGGTAGCGTCTTCTCCCTTCGTAGCAGTTACCTTTTGTTTCAGGTCTGTAATTTTCTGGCTGACAATCTTAGCCTTTTCCTGCAGACGCTCTATTGTTAGGACCATAAGGTCTAGGCTACATTTATTGCAGATTTCTTCCCAACGTTTGGTCAGTGCTGGATCGTCTGTACACAGATTAGGTTGCAAGTTAACCCTTAATCCTCTCGGGATGAATCTTGCTTTCACATACTGTGCAAGTGATGAGATATGTAGGTTTATGGTTACTTCATTTTTTTGAAAACTGTACAGTTCTCGTGCTGAATCACTTCTTTCAGGTCTGTTTTCCAATAAAGTGATGTTATCCTCTATATAACTACTGAATACCCAAGGACCCCGGTGTTGTACTTACTACCTAAAGTACACAAATCCTTGGAAAACCCCCCCGGCCGTCCAATCGTATCTGGAATAGGTTCTGTGTTAGAACCCCTTAGCAAATTTGTAGATTTTTATCTGCAACCACTGGTTAAACAAATACCTAATTGCTTGAAAGATACGAGTGAGTTATTAAGAAGGCTTAACAATTTGGAGTGTCTAAGTGAGCAGTGTACCCTGTGTAGTATAGATATCGAAAGTCTGTACACTTCAATACCACAGGAAGAGGGGTTATTGTATATAGAAGAATATCTCCTAGAGACAAATTTGCCTAACAGTTTAATATACTTCCTACTGGACTGCCTTAGTATAGTCTTGAAAAAGAACTACTTTAGAATTAAAGGGGATTACTACTGGCAGTCCCAAGGCACATCAATGGGGGCAGCGGTCGCCCCTGCTTTTGCAAACCTGTTTGTTTATCATCTGGAAAAGAAGTTTTTCTTACAGCACAGATATAAACAGCACATTGTAACCTACCAGAGATATGTGGACGATATCCTAGTAATTTGGGAGGGCGAGATCGAAAAGTTCCATGAAATGGTTAACGAAGCCAATGACAGCCACCCCACCATAAAATTTACTACAGAGATAGGAAAAGGGTCCCTGAACTTCCTAGACGTCCAACTTACCCTGAAACAAGGAAAGATCTGTACAGATCTTTACCGAAAGTGTACAGATCGTAATAATCTTTTAAATGCAACAAGTTTTCATAACCCAAAATGCATTAACGCTATTCCCAAAGGCCAGTTCTTGAGAGCCAGGAGAATTACCTCAGAGGATAAAAACTATGAAAAGGCTGCATTTGAGTTAATTGACAGACTTACGGAAAAGGGGTATCAGAAAAAAAGATTGGTCTCTATAGCAAGAGAGATTGAGCAGATCCCAAGGGAAACATTGTTAATAGAGAAACCTAAGAACAATGAAACAAATAGAATCCCCTTAGTCAGTACTTATGGGACACATAGCAAGAAAGTTGAGAACATAGTTAGAAAATTTTGGCCAATTTTACAAAATGATAAAACTATGAGTAAAACCATTACAGACATGCCATTATTTTGCTATAAAAGGGGGTATACAATGAGAGATATTTTGTGCCCAGCAGAACCTAAACAAAACCGAATGCAAAAAATCTTTAAGGGTAAGCCAGTGGTAGGAACATTCCCATGTTTAAATTGTGTCTGCTGTCCTTCTATTATAAAAGGAGATAAAGTACAACATCCGACAAAAGGCAATAAAATCCAACTACACAGCTATGCAACATGTGAGTCAGAGCATGTAGTTTACATGTTAAAATGCCCGTGCGGCATAGTGTATGTTGGACAAACCATACGTAAAGTGAAAGAAAGGATAAAGGAACATAAAGGGGACATTCGTAACTTTAAGAAAGATACAGCTACTGATACCCCCGTTTCACGCCACTTTAATATGAACAAACATCATGTATCACAGTTAAAATGGTTGGTATTGGAGGTGGTAGAGTCACCACATAGGGGAGGTGACATTAGGAAAATAATGTTACAAAAAGAGGCAATATGGATAAAAAAACTAAATAGCCTGATTCCAACAGGCATGAATGACCAATGGAGCGTTGCATGCTTCCTTTAACATGTATTCAATGATTAACTTTGTTCTTTATCCATTTCAGCAACGATTGGAAGCGGCTGCCCTATAGTCTGAATGTAAGATAGAAAAGATTTTCTACGTTAGCAAAACTACTGATTGGTAAGATACATGGGGCAGGTCCGCAATATATATATATATAAAGAAAAGTTTTGGTCAGAAAGATATGTATTTACGATTAAATTATGGTTTACAAACCTATAATGATTTTTCATGTATATGAATTTACAATGAATGTTGAAAGCTACTTGGACTCTTTTGTAGGCTGAATTGCAATACAAGGGGTTAAGTGTATGTTTGAGGCTAATTCGACAGCCTTCTACTTTCACTTTTTTTCATTCACTTATTGGACTAACTTTGGATACCAAGGACTATTGAGTTCTTCACAGATCACAGATGAACTTTGTCGGATGTGGGGTCAGGCTACAAAAAAACCCCAACAGCAGTGACCTCATCGTGTCAATCTCTTAATGCACCCTATCACGTCAAGGGGGTGGGTCGTAACTGGGTTTAAAACATATGTGTAATGTGCACTGATCTAACACTTGAAAAAGAGCCACCGCTCGAAACATGTTGTGTTAAATAAACTTGCAACACAGTATTTGCAGTTGTTGAGCCTGATTGTCCACAACCTGAAAGAATTTGCAGCTGCTCTAGCCTCTAAGGGACAGAGGCCGTGGCACAGGCCTTGAATCGTGGGTGTTGGTACACTACCTTTTTTTCCATTCCTCTCTCTCAGAAAGAATTCAAACTCATATGAGACAAACTGTGGTCTGTTGTCTGATATTAACTCCTTTGGATTACCTTTCAAGTCCATTACCTTAAAAGTCACATTTTGCAGTATTTGATTCAAATTGTACAGTCACTGGCAAGCAACCAAGCACAGGGATTGGATCCTTTAAGTAACTGACCAGTTTCAGGGCAGGCGGATCTTTTGCAACGTATTTCAAGAAAATATCCTTTGGTAGAATAGAAACAGCTGAACCTGTATCAAGCATCAGGTTAATGGAGTGTCCCTTGTCAGCAGAAGCAGTACTGACACTGACAGAGCATATTAACTTGTCTGGAATAAATGTACCAGCTTTATCCACACTTAATACTGTAACATTTGTAGTAGTGACTTCATGGACATCTTTAGCAGAACTACGGCAGATCTTGGGAAAATGTCCTACTTTTGTGTATTTGCGGCACCGTTTAGCTTTTGCAGGACATGTAACATAGTTTGCAGTGTGTTGTGTTGAACCACAGCGAAAGCAGTATTTTTTATTTGTATTTGCTGTATGGTTTCGCAGTATAGGTGAATCCTTTTCCTTAGCACTGTATTTTGCCTGTGACTGTCCATTATTAGGCCACAGTGTTGAATTCACAATCTGTACATTCCAAGCAGTTCCCTGACTGAGAGTTTTTGCCTCTGCCACTGCTGTTTCAATTTGTCTGGCAACTGTAATAGCAAGGGTTAAATCCTGCTCCAGGAGCAGTCTCTCTCTAATGCGAGGTGAGTTTGTTTTTTCCTCTATTTGGTCTCTTAGCATTTCATCTGAATCCCAAACACATAGGTAACAACCAGCTGCTACAAATTGTTCTGTGGATTCGCCATTACGTTGTCCATGTTGGCGGAATTTATATCTTTCAGCAACCACATTTACTCTTGGCATGAAAAAGTTCTTTATAGCAGTAAGAACAGTTTCATAAGTATCATCAGGTAATGGTAATGTATAGAATATACGCTGTCCCTCTGCTCACAGGCAGTGAATAAGTAAAGCAAACTTTCTAGCAGCAGAAATCTCCCCTTGGTCAGCAGCAATAATGTAATTTTCAAACATACGGATCCAAGCAGTAAAAGGTATGGTAGGCTCACCAGGGTTTGGAAAAAAAGGTGCAGGCTGCTGCAGAGGTAGAAGAGCCATCTCGTCGTCAATCTGTTGTCACGATCGCCGCCCGGAGCAGGACCAGGAGCTCCGGGCGGCGCAGCTATCACTTCCGACGCCGCTCCCAAAATGGCGGCGCCCATGGCCGCCACGTGGGTAGCGGCGCCGGCGCAGAGACGCCTGCGCGCAAGTGCGCAGGCGCGAAGACATCACAACGACGCGACGGACGCAGGCGCAGCGCGTCGGTCGCAGACGTGCTGACGCCGACGCAAGGGCGCCAAAAATCCCCTTTAAAAGGACGCCTGAGGCGCCAAGATGGCGCCCGAAAATAGGATCTTGTTCCTGAATAGATTCCTGGGTTCCCTGTTGCTGTTCCTGTTTTCCCTGAGTATATTCTTGATTGATCTCTTGTTGTTGACCCCCTGCCTGGACTTTGGACTCTGCTTATATTCTGCCTGCCTTTTGACCTGTTGCCTGAACTCTATTACCCCTTCTGCTAAATCCCTGGATACCACGATCCTGATCCCTCCTGAGGGGCTTCCTCCTAAATCCGGACTACTCCCCAGAGGGAACTCCCGGTTCCCTGACATTATTTTCGGGCCCATGGATTCCACTGAGGAAGCTCAGCCAGAAGCTCAGCCAGATTTCGGCAGGGCCTTTCGGGGCCTGCATTCCCGCATGGAGGCGTATGAAGCCCGGCAGAATTACGTGGGACTCACGCTGGAGGCGATCTTGGAAAAGCTCTCCTTGTTGACACCAGCGACCCCCCGGGCGGCACCTCCTCCGCAAGCGGCTGCTGCCATGGCTACCCAGCCCTCCACTTCTGGTCCTCATATTCCTGCTCCGCCTCTCTACGATGGCGATCCTCAAGCCTGTCGAGGATTCGTGAATCAGTGCCAGATTCGATTTGCCCTACACCCCACTGAATTTGACTCTGAACGTGCTAAGGTGGGGTTCGTGATTACTCGTCTGGCAGGGAAAGCTCTCGAGTGGGCATCTCCACACTGGGAGAAGCAGTCCCCACTGATGGATGACGCAGAAGCATTTCTCAAAGAATTTAAGATCGTCTTCGATGCTCCCGGCCGGGTGACTTCCGCTGCTTCCCGTCTGTTCCAAATCCGCCAAGGGAGTCGCAGTGTAGCGGAGTATGCTATTGAATTCCGTACACTTGCTGCTGAGACTCGTTGGAACAACGACGCATACCATACTGCATTTTATAATGGTCTCTCCCTTCGCATCAAAGATGACCTGGTCTCTCGTGAATTACCCACGCAAGTTGAAGACCTCATCGCCTTGGCTGTCAAGGTGGACACTCTTCTGAGAGAGCATCAAACCCTGAGAGTTCGTGTCAGGAAATTTCAACCCATGTTGGCACCTCGCTTCGAGAGGCCTCTCCTGCAGGCTTCTGTCACCTCTCCTGCCCAAGCATCCATTTCTCTTCAGGAAGAACCCATGCAAGTGGGAAGAACTCGCCTCACTGAACAAGAAAGACTCCGCAGACGGATGTCAGGCCTGTGTCTGTATTGTGGCGGACATTCCCACTTCGCTAATGCCTGTCCTGCAAAGGCTAAGAGTTTTGTACCCCGAGGTATGTCTATGGTAACTCATGTAGGGGGCACTACTCAAAAGTCTCGAGATAGGTCTCTGGGGAAGACTCAAGAAAACTCACACAGGTTTCTCCTTCCCTTCCAGATTCGTCTGACCGATAAGACCATCTTCGGGAATGCTTTCCTCGATTCCGGAGCCGGGGGTAACTTCATGGACGCTCTCTTTGCTAAGAACATGGGAATCCCCCTATTTCCTTTGCCTTCTCCCATGAGGATTGTCGCCATAGATGATAAACCCCTGGAGTCTGTACTCACGATGACCACTGGTGAACTATTTGTGCAGGTTGGGACCCTGCATAAAGAGAGACTTTCGTTTCTTATCATCTCTTGTCCCGATGTTCCTGTTGTTTTGGGTCTCCCCTGGCTGCGCCTGCACAATCCCACCATAGACTGGTCCACAGGGCAGGTCTCTCGTTGGAGCCCATTCTGCCTACAGCATTGCCTTCCTGCTAAACCCCTCAAGAAGGTAACTATTTCAACTATTTCCTCAACCGAGTTAAAGTCTCTTCCCTCCTGTTATAAGGAATTCTCCGATGTGTTCTGTAAGAAGTCTGCGGAATTCCTTCCTCCACATCGCTCTTATGACTGTCCTGTCGAACTCCTGCCTGGAGCCATGCCCCCCAGAGGCCGCACTTACCCTCTCTCTCCTGCTGAGACTACTGCAATGAAGGAATACATCCAAGAAAATCTCCAGCGGGGGTTTATCCGCCCTTCTACCTCTCCTGCAGGGGCTGGCTTCTTCTTCGTGGAGAAGAAGGACGGAGGCCTTCGGCCATGCATAGACTACCGGGGCCTGAATAAAATCACTGTAAAAAACAGGTACCCTCTGCCCTTGATCGTAGAGCTCTTCGACCAGCTGAAGGGGGCGAAGATATTCTCTAAGTTGGATCTCCGAGGGGCGTACAATCTCATTCGCATCCGTGAGGGTGATGAATGGAAGACGGCTTTCAACACTCGTGATGGGCACTATGAATATCTCGTTATGCCCTTCGGCCTTTGCAACGCCCCTGCCGTCTTCCAGGAGTTTGTTAACGATGTGTTCCGGGATCTCCTAGGAAGGTTCGTAGTCGTATACCTGGACGACATCCTGATCTTTTCTAAAGACCTAGAAAGCCATCGCTCCCAGGTGAAGGAGGTACTCTCTCGTTTGAGGAAGAACTCTCTCTTCGCCAAGTTGGAGAAGTGCGTCTTCGAGGTGTCCAAGATCCCCTTCCTAGGATACATTATCTCCCCTGAGGGATTTGAGATGGATCCCGTGAAAGTGTCTGCCATCCAGGAGTGGCCTATTCCGCTGAGTACCAAGGCAATCCAGAGATTTATCGGATTTGCTAACTACTATCGGCAGTTCATCCGGGGGTTCTCTTCCCGCATTGCACCTATCCTAGCTCTCATCCGGAAAGGGGGTAAACCCAGCTTGTGGCCCCCGTCTGCCATTGAAGCTTTTCAGTCTTTGAAAGAGGCCTTCATGTCCGCTTCTGTTCTCCGACACCCCAATCCTGAACTACCCTTTTGCATCGAAGTAGATGCTTCTGAAATCGGAGCCGGAGCCATCCTGTCTCAGAGACACCCCGCTGATGGGAAGTTGCATCCCTGTGCTTATTTCTCCAAGAAGTTCTCGTCCGCAGAGCAGAACTACGATGTCGGGAACCGAGAACTCTTGGCTGTTAAACTTGCTCTTGAAGAGTGGCGTCACCTCCTGGAGGGTTCTCTGATTCCTGTTCGGATTTACACCGATCATAAGAATCTCGAGTTCATCCAGTCCCTCAAGAGGCTAAACCCCAGGCAAGCAAGGTGGGCTCTCTTCTTCTCTCGGTTTAATTTTATCTTGACTTTTCGCCCAGGTTCCAAGAATCAGAAGGCCGACGCCTTGTCTCGTAGCTTCACTCCGGTGGACCGCTCTCCTGAGAGACAAGAGCCAATCATCCCTCCAGTCAAGATTATTGCCTCCCTGTATCCACAGTTTGCTGATCAAATCCTGGCTGGTCAATCTTCTGCTCCTTCAGATACTCCCATTGGAATGGCATTTGTTCCTCCTGAGCTGCGTCTGCCTATTCTGCAACAGACCCATTGCTCCCGGCAAGCCGGACACCCTGGTCCAGCTAAGACTCTTGAACTCTTACGACGCCTGGTCTGGTGGCCTGATATCCGCAAAGATGTGAAGGACTTTGTTGCTGCCTGTAATGTTTGTGCCACATCTAAGTCAAGCCATTCCCGCCCCAGTGGGTTACTACAGCCTTTGCCGGTTCCTTCCCGTCCCTGGACCCACCTGTCCATGGACTTCATTGTCGAACTTCCTCCCTCTTGTGGGAACACTGTGATCTGGGTTGTCATTGATCGATTCTCCAAAATGGCCCATTTCATCCCTTTGAAGAAGTTGCCCTCTGCGGTGGAGTTGTCCCAGCTATTTATCCAGTACATCTTCCGCCTGCATGGTTTCCCGGTGGAGATCGTCTCTGATAGAGGCACCCAGTTTACTGCTAAATTCTGGCGTTCCCTATGCAAAAACCTGGGAATTGTTCTTCAGTTTTCTTCTGCATACCATCCACAGACGAATGGGGCAGCTGAACGTGTCAACCAAGCCCTGGAACAGTTCCTGAGGAACCACGTATCCCTCTGCCAGGATGACTGGTCTGATCTCCTCCCATGGGCGGAATTCGCTCATAATAATGCTTGTCATTCCTCTACAGGAAGGTCTCCGTTCATGTCGGTGTATGGGCAGCATCCTCAAGCTTTTCCCCAAGACTTTGTACTTTCTGACGTCCCGGCTGCTGACGATTCCGCAGCCCATATGTCTGCTATTTGGGCTGCTACCAAGTTGAACCTAGAGAAGAGCGCTCTGGTTCATAAGACTTTCGCGGATCGTCGTCGAAGATCTTCTCCTCCCTACAAGGTGGGTGATAATGTCTGGCTCTCTTCCAGGAATATCCGGTTGAAGATACCATCTCCCAAGTTGGGTCCAAAATTCGTGGGTCCATTTCCCATCTTGGAGATAATCAACCCTGTGGCTGTCAGACTTCAGCTTCCACCAGAGATGAGAATCCCCAACGTGTTCCACGTGTCTCTGGTGAAACCCGCCATCACCAACCGGTTTTCTGGTGGTCAATCTCCTCCTCCTGCCATCTCTGTGGAGGGTCAACTCGAGTACGAGGTGGAGAAAATCCTAGACTCCAGGATCTCCAGAGGGTCCCTTCAGTACCTCATTCAGTGGAGGGGCTTTGGTCCTGAAGAATGCTCCTGGGAAGGACACCGTGATGTTCACGCTCCCCGTCTGGTGAGGGATTTTCACGCCAAGTTTCCCCAGAAACCTTGTCCCGGTGGTCCTGAGGCCCCCCGTGAGGGGGGGGGTACTGTCACGATCGCCGCCCGGAGCAGGACCAGGAGCTCCGGGCGGCGCAGCTATCACTTCCGACGCCGCTCCCAAAATGGCGGCGCCCATGGCCGCCACGTGGGTAGCGGCGCCGGCGCAGAGACGCCTGCGCGCAAGTGCGCAGGCGCGAAGACATCACAACGACGCGACGGACGCAGGCGCAGCGCGTCGGTCGCAGACGTGCTGACGCCGACGCAAGGGCGCCAAAAATCCCCTTTAAAAGGACGCCTGAGGCGCCAAGATGGCGCCCGAAAATAGGATCTTGTTCCTGAATAGATTCCTGGGTTCCCTGTTGCTGTTCCTGTTTTCCCTGAGTATATTCTTGATTGATCTCTTGTTGTTGACCCCCTGCCTGGACTTTGGACTCTGCTTATATTCTGCCTGCCTTTTGACCTGTTGCCTGAACTCTATTACCCCTTCTGCTAAATCCCTGGATACCACGATCCTGATCCCTCCTGAGGGGCTTCCTCCTAAATCCGGACTACTCCCCAGAGGGAACTCCCGGTTCCCTGACATCTGTTATGTTTTGGGTAGCCGAGGATGAGTAGACTATAACAGTGCTTTATTAGCAGAGTCATGCAGGCATTACACAACAGTAACTTTCACTTTTAAGCTGACAGGAAGTATGCACAATATAACTCTGAACACAGTGACATCTACAGGCCATTTGTATAAACACCACACTTAGGCTTTAATGTATATAATTTGTGCTGTACTACTATGTTTTATTTAAAAACTCCTTTTCCAAACCTTTACTATTGTGCCTGAAGTTGTGGAATAAGAAACAAAGCTTGCCCTATTGTGATTCTTTGTAATTTTCTCCTGATTCTCACCATGGTATATGCTTATGGGGTAAATACGGATCTGAGCTAGCTGAGCATGCACTGCAGGTCGAATTGTTAGTGATCTGGCACCACCCAATTCCCACTTTATTGGGCACACATAAACCTCTACAAGCCCAGGTATAAAGATGTTGCTTTTAAAATTGAACTATATAAATTTAGGCTATAGGTGGTAAGGCTTGTTAATAAAAGAGAAACCAAGCACTAAGCACTATACTGTGTCAATTTAAATGTTAATCACAATGTTACTTGCATCTATAGAAGTTTTTGGCAATACAAGCCTATTGGGTAATAAATTGCATGCAAGGTGCACAATACAGAGCCCAGGGAGGCACATAAACCCTGGCATTATCATCCGCCATGATAGGTTGTTACTTCCAGGCCTCCAACAAACGCAACTATAAATTGCACACTAGTGCCATTTCTGCCACCATGCCTGAATAGATTCTTGCAGTTTGCCTGCCATTTATCAACATGGACACTATTTAGAGACTCGTGTTACTTAGCAGGCGCCTGCAATTATGCTTTAATTCTGTAAAAAAATGCAAATTTTGTAGCTTGTGCTGTTAAATACTTTGCACTTAAGCATAATAGATGAATTAATCATGTGATCTGTTATTTGTTAACTTTAATCTGTGATTAACATAAAAAATCCATGTTTTGAAACACGAGCTGTTTATTTATACATAGAAAACACATGTCCCCAAATATGACTTGTTTTTAACGCTAAAGAAAAGTATTTAAATATGTCTGGCTAAAGATATTGTCTGTGGTTAATTCCCTCTGTTGTTATTATCCAAGAAGTTGACGTTAGCAATCCATATATTTTGAGGCAGTCCCAAAGCCAAAATATGGTGTTTTTTTCCAATAACACATACAGTACGTCCAAAAATGATTTCAAGGGCCTCTACCATAACTATTTATTATTATTTTGCATAACATTTCAAATTCAACATCTCACATCTGCTATATACTCAAGTGTTTTGGATGATTTTCACTTTACGTGTGGAATGGAAGACAAAATGATTAAAAACCTCCCTTTTGACTTTAATTACTGCATGAGATAATTGCATTAACTGACCCTTCATTTACCCTGAGAGCAAGAGCCTGCTGCCACTGTTTATTTGAACCTTTATACTGTTCAATATATAAGAACTTTAAAACTGCTTCCCAGTCATTGTTGGCAGGACATTAACATCTGTTGCTTAATATACACTATTTTCCATTCCTCTATCCAAAATAAGAAGTGCATCCAATATAGAAAATGACTCGGTTTTGCCTTTTGCATGTGGTCACCATTCATGAACAAATGCTGTATTTGTAAATCTCACCAAACTCTACAGCATAATAAGAAACAATGTGGGATGCAAAAGACATTAGCTATTATTTGACTTATAATTTGTATTTACAAAGTAATTCTGGAAATAACTGGAATGTCAACTGTACAAGGGTTTTGACAGGTCATATGACAGCAACACAAGCATGAAAAAAATTCCTGCTGGGTGCCAAAAAAAAGGATATGATTGGCTATGTGGTATTTATATGTTGGCGGGCAGCCTACAGAAGGCTCTGTTTGGCCATAAACCTGGGTTTTGTGCAACCAATTCTCGCCTCCAAGCCCTAAATTGAAAAATAAGCATCTGCTTTGAGGCCACTGGGAGCAACATCCAAGGGGCTTGTGAGCAACATGTTGTTCCCCTACTGGTTCATAAAGTGCCAGTATCTGTAACCTATGCCAAATGGGGATGTGTTCCCATAGGCTCACGGATAGAGGGAGTAGTTCCTGCCGTAGTTTGAGGGGGTGGATGCACATGACTATTCACCTTTGGACTCCACTTGTTGCAGAGGATGGATGTGCAGGGCAGCCTGAGGCATAAGGCCCCAGTAAGAATATGTATGCCCTAAGAAAAGTCAACCCCTTAGTGAAGCTATGGATACAGGGATGTATCCCTAACTTCAGGGATAGGGAATGAAGTGGAGAAAAGGCAGCACCAACTCCACTAAATAGAAGTTGTTTGGAAATCATCCTCTTGGGCAATAGTATGCAAAGCCATCACTAGAGTCACACCTCTTCTCTGGAATTTTCTTTCATGTTCCATCTGACTTTTTCCAGCTTTCAACTCATCTCTAATACACTGTAAGACACTGCTACTTCAAACACGAATTTGTCCAGTGGGACACCGGGAAAAAACCCAGGAATGTGCTGGTCAGGGGATTGGCGGGAGGTGGATGGAAGAGGGTTGCAGATTGGCGAGGGGGCTCTGTAGTTGACAAAAGCAGGGCTGGGGAGTCAGGAGCCCTGGTGTGTGTGTGCGGGACCCTGATGTAGCTGCACCAGTGGGCCTGGACCCCCCAGTCTGACAATGAATACAATGCAAAGGGGCAGATTTATCAAGGGTCAAAGTGAAAATTCAAAATAAAAAAATTTGAATTTCGAGCTATTTTTGTGTACTTCGACTAGGGAATAGTCCAAATTAGATTTGAATTTGAAAAAAATTCAAAAGTTTGAATATCGAAATTTATCATGTCTCTTTAAAAATTCTACTTCGACCATTCACCATCTAAAACCTGCCGAATTGCTGTTTTAGCCTATGGGGGACATCCTAGAACCTACTTGGAGTCAATTGGTGGACGTTGAAAAATCGATCAAATACGATATTACTTTGATTCGTACGATTTAAATTGAAATGAAAACGGCCTATTCACCGGAAAAAAAAAAACGTAGATTTTATTAATAAATTTTGGTTGGTCTTTTTTAATATCGAATTTTGAAGTTATGGAAGTTCAAAAAAACTCCCATTACTTCGAAATTTGACCCTTGACAAATCTGCCCCACAATGTCATACTTCATTCATAATAATAATAATTGTAGTGTCAATATAAATAAATCAATAAAGCAAAATCTATATTATTGAGCTCATTCATTCCTTGACAAGTTCATATGAAAGATTAAACCATTCACATAAATGAATTATGACATATACCACTCTGGTATATGATATATTTATTCAGTTATTCTATATCTTTCTTTGTACCTTGTATTTGGTTTCAGATTTTCAACAGGGAAATTGGTGGCTCCAGCTGTTCGTGTTGACCACTTGTTTCTCAGGAAATCTTCATAAGATGCACTATAAACTAAGTATCCTGTAAAGGTGAGATATTACAGTTTTGATATGTATGCTTGTGTTTCATTGTTTCATAAATAGGAGAAGTAGTGGAAATCTGAAAATTTGTCCCAATTCAATCAGTTTAACTACACAAATAAAGAAAATAGTAATGCAGTGATAATGTCAATAAACACTGTAGAAAGCAATAGATAAATGGAGCGTAACATTTTAGTGGGATAAAATTTAGTACCACTTGTCTCTCAGCATGTACCTGTAATGAAATCCCCCTTTTTGGGTTTGGCCCAATCTAGAATGACAAAAGAATGGCAGCCTTCCACTGCCACGACAGTGATGTTGTAAGATATTTTCTGGGGAGGTAGAACAGGATCACTGATGTCCTTGGGTATGATATCCTCCAGATTTTCCACTTGAAAATGCTCCAGGGCCTCAGTCAGAGAGCAGGGAGCAGATGGGTCTTTACTAATGTAAGTCACATAAGGAGCTGAAAGAAAGATTAATAAGAAAAAGAGAATAATGTATGCTTAAAAAAATAACTCCATTATTCTTAGACAATTTAAGTTACTAATCATGTGCAGTTTGGTTAAAGATTTTAATCTGATTAACCTGGATCTAGCGAGATAAATGCATTTTGTTAAACACATAAATGTAGATAAAACTATACCCCTTGTTATTTATAGTTATTTGATATATACATACAATCGCAGTGGTCAAAGTAATGAATATGTTTTGACTTACCAGTAAATCTCTTTTTTCCAGCCACGTCGTATTCTGACACCAGGTTTGAACTAATTGACTCAATTTCTAGAACCTCAGGAGGAGTTGGAGATTTAGTGGTTAATTTAATGGGAGGTTCAGTGGTCTCAAATAAATAATTGTCTGTAAAAAAAAAAAAAAGAATTTTTGTACTGTGAGACTGCAAGACCTTTTCTGCAATTTTAATAGGAATAAAAAATGCAGAAAATGTTGCCATAAATGTCATTCTCAAAAATAATTATAGTACTATATTCTTTAGAAGCCAACCTTACACTTGGAATTGTGTCAATGCAGCAAATGGAACTTGTTAGGAAATTCTTGAATGCATCCAAAAATGTTATGGAGGATCAGAAACTGACTTCTGCACTTTAGGCTTTGGTGGTTGGAACCAGACCAAGTCATCAGATTATGGACCTGTGTAAGGGGCTCACTGACGTGCCTGACGTGCCTGACGTGCCTGACGTGCCTGACGTGCATTGATGTGGTCCACATCAGATGGTCTTCTGTTTGTCCCAATTGTTGGTCCCATGAGCCCAATTTGACCCAGATCTCTCACCCATTTGGTGACCATGCATTTCTTTGTCAAAAATAGCAGTTAGAAATATAAAGCAGTCATCCCTTTAATTTTCAGTTTTAAACTGATGATTACTAAATGTACAGTAAGTTGTTTTTGAAACAAATATATGTATCTTGAAGGGATATCTGATGTACAGGACTCCGCTTAGGTAGAGAAAGTTTCAACAGAAATGGAATTTATATTTCATATACAAGTTTTGGAACCCTTTGTTTTTGGTCTTTTCTAATGCAGAATGTCTCATTACGTGTAATTACGTGGCAGCTGAGAGTGAAGCTACCTGTGGAATTAAGGGCAGAGACACACGCTCAGATTCGGGGAGATTTAGTCACCCGGTGACTTGGAGCACTCGTGAGGCAACTTCGGGCACCTGGGAAAGCGAAGTGCACTGATTGCCATCCCACCGGTGTTTTTCATTCGAGCCAGCGGGAGGCAGTTCAGGTAGATTAGTCGCCCCGAAAAAGAGGAGATTTTCCCAAATCTGAGCATGTGTCTCTGCCCTAAAAGGGGTGTGCTCCAGGACCTGGAGGTTTGTGCTGTTCCCAGAGAAAAGGAAGCCTGAGAGAGAAGCAAGGGGCCTATGAAGCCGGAGACAAAGAGAGTTCCTGAACTTGAGATTGTCTGAGAAATCGAGTGCCAAGGGGCCTGTAACTGTGTCTGGAGAAAGGTAGTGTTAGGTGAAAAGCGCAGCTCTGAAGCTGTCTTGGAAGTAGGTTGTATGGCCTGGCTGATGAAGATAAGTTATCTCTGAACTGTGAGTAACACAGTGATAACCTTGTGGTGGTCCAGAATCTGAGAGAGGCCCTAGGGTAGTCAGGAAGATTCATGTATGAGAGACTTGTTTATGTGTTTTTCAGACTAAATCATATTTTCTCACATTTTTTTGTGTCCTTGTCTCTTCTATTCATAAGAAATCCACTTGCCTACCATTTAGAAAGCTAATCTTCCCACAATGATTAACAAATTAATATCTCTGTTCTTCCATTTTAGTTCTCTTATTTATGTCAGAGTCAAAAAATGTTTTTATTACTGGCAGTGTCGGACTGGGACACCAGGGGCCCACCCAAAAACCTTAGACCTGGGGCCCACCATAAAACCTTAGACCAGGGGTCCACTCTCAGTACTTTTATTCTTCCTTTCCTCACAACCTCTATTCTCCTAGTCTCTTTTCTTTACATACTATACTCCATTATTCCAAATGTTAACAGCATGAGGGCCCACTGACACCTGGGCCCACCGGAAGTTTTCCTGGTATCCCGGTGGGCCAGTCCGACACTGATTACTGGATCAAAAGCAGTTTGAAGGGTTGCATAGGCTTAGTTTCCCATTTTATGTAGACATTACCTTCATCAAGGTCCGGGTATGTAATAATTTCAGAAGCTTCTGTGGTAACAATCAAATCTTGTCCTGAGAAGCTATCTGGGGAGAAAATGTAAAAAAACAGGTATTTCAGGTATTTTAAGGTCTGTTATTCCAGGTGTTAATAGATCTCCAGAAATCTCAGGAAACACGAGGAGCCTCTTTTATTAACAAGGTCATCGTATCATTGCATGTGCCTAACTCTGCCTAACCCTAGTTCTGGTCATGCATAGGAGACTGAGAAATATGCAGAGATGCATCCAAAGCATTCCATGAACTCTGCAATAACTGTGTAGTGTAGTTTAGGCTGCTGTGTTTAAGAAGAACATGAGGATAAAAACAGTAAATGCCTGTTCTTTTTTGTTATACTATTACAGTCATTATAACAAAAGTATCACCTTCTGTGTAGCAGTCAGGCTTGTCATCAGGTCCCATGATTAGATTTCCTTCTTCATCATATTGTGAATATGTGCCTGGAGGACAGGTAGGCATTGAGACTTCCTCTGTAGTTTGTTCAATAGTTGTTGGTTCAGGTGTAGTTGTAGGAGGGGTGGTGGTGGTAGTAGTGGTTGTAGTTGTGGCTATAGTGGTAGTGGGGGTAGTTGTTGGTATAGTAGTTGGTATTCTAGTTGTTCTGGGTACTTCAAGCCCCTTCAGTGGTCTTCCCCCCAGGCTTAGCACTGGCTTGTCTTGTGCATTGGCTACAGGTTTGCTGTATCTTCCATTTCCAAAAAGAGGCAATCCATCAGGGCTAACAACAGGAGCCCCATTCATATCTGTGAAAGAAGAAAATAGTTTTTTACTGCAAAATGTGATGTAACATGACAGGCAATGTTGTGTAACCTTGAATGGTACCTGAATGGTGTTGTTTGAACAATAAAATAACTGAATTGTCTTTCTTTCTGAGTAGAGAAGGTGGTACTATACCAACTACTAGTATAAATATACACATCTATATACTTTAGACCATTGTATATTCATCAACTACATGTAGCCTACTCCAGAGATGTCACATACAGATAGAGAGCAAAGGACAAAAGTACTTGGTACTCCCATCACACCTAAAAAATCCCTTAACAGCAGTCTTCAGTTAGCCTTGAAATTGGTCAAAATCCCTCCTTATTCCATAATGCCAATACAACCAAGAATTCTGTCACCAATGAATTACCCACACGACCACTATCCAACTTGATGGATCTATGGGGTAAATTTATCAAAGAGTGAAGTTCCGCCACTAGAGTGAAATTCCGCAGCTCTCAATTCATTTCTATGGGATTTTGAAAGGCGTATTTATCAATCGGTGAAAGTGAAAGTTCACCCTTTGATGAATACGCCTTTAAAAATCCCATAGAAATGAATGAGGAGTGGCGGCATTTCACTCTAGTGGCGGAACTTCACTATTAACTTCACTCTTTGATAAATATACCCCTAACAATTCAGTTCAGTTGTTCAAATGCATTTACTTACTTGGGCTTTAACCTGGATTTGGGGGATTCCATTCAGATTACCCCTGTTACTTTCTCACAGAAGACAAATTTTACATCATCTGTATTAGGAAAGTGCAAATTCTGAATTCCGATTACTAGACAGACATTATTTACAAATAATAAGATTAATTTACTTAATAACATCTGCACTCAGTAATGTTTTTGGGCAAACAGCAAAAAAGTTATTGGTACATTTGGTTTTTGTATTGGTGCTTAATGTTTAGAATAAAATATATATGATACAGTACAGGTATGGGACCTGTTATCCAGAATGCCAGGGTTTTTTTCAGGTAATGGATCTTTCTGTAATGTGGATCTTCATACCTTAAGTCTACTAGAAAATAATATAAACGTTAAATAAACCCAATAGGCTGGTTTTGCTTCCAATAAGGATAATTTATATCATAATTGGGATCATGTACAAGGTACTATTTAATTATTGCTGAGAAAAAGAAAATCATTTATAAAAAATTTTGATTATTTGGATAAAATGGAGTCTATGAAAAGCGGCCTTTCCTTAATTTGGAGCTATCTGGATAACAGGTTTCCAGATAATGGATGCCTGTAGCATATCATACAGAAGTTTTGCAGTTTATGAATATGCCAAATGTACACTGTACTGTGTAAGAACTCTCTCTTTGAAGCTTTGTTTAGATCCAGTGTTGGCAAAACAACAATTCTAGTGCTTACCTACAATGGTTCGACCATCTCCTCCCATCTTTATGCGAAGTGGTTTTCCTTGGGAATCCTGAAGAAATCTTCCTTCTGGATTAAGGACTAATCCTCGATTTAGATCAACAACCTAAGGTGTAAAATGTGTATGAGTTTAGCTTTTAAACTAGTAATACTAGTAACAGTCAAAGGCCTTTCTCCAAATATACTGCATATTGGGAATATTTCTTAAAGGAACAGTTCAGTGTAAAAATAAAAACAGGGTAAACATATGGGCTGTGCAAAGTAAAAATTGTTTTAATATACCAAACAGAATCCAAATCCTAGTTTGCATATGCAAATTAGGATTCAGATTTGGTTTGACTGGGCAGAAGGATTCTGCCAAATCCGAATCCTGCTGAAAAAATTCTGAATTCGGTGCATCCCTAATTATGTTAGACATCCAGCCACTCCAGCCTATATAGGTTACATTTTTGGCTAACTAACTATATTGAAAACATATTTTATTTTACATTTTTTTTTTTTTTTTTTTTTTTTTTTTCTCTTCTATTTACCCAGTTTTTATTTTTACACCGAACAATTCCTTTAAGAAGGCTGTTACTTTCTAGAAACCATTGATCTGGGAGAACATGGAACGAGAGTTGTTAAATGTCTTTACAGGTATTATAGCCATATGGAAATTTCTCAAGTACTAGAGTTAACAAGCATAATTTGTATTTTATGCTTTTTATTTACTGGGTTTCTAATTACAGAATTATGCCAGACATAAAAAGTTATGAAGTGCACATAATAATACCATACTTTATTGCTGTTCTAGTTAAAAGATTCTCACATTTATGATTGTGACTGAGCAGGGTTAAACTGGGCTTCACCATTCCTCATTTTGATATTGATATTTTTTAATTCTCTTGTAATAACCACATGTCACCTTATCAGAAGCAAATTACAGATGGAGAAAATAGACTCCCAAGATTTTATTAGCACACCTGTGTTATGCTTAAATGACACTTATAGAATTTAAGAATACATTTTTGTTGCAGTTTTAATTGAAAGGTCAGTTTAATGCAAAGCAGATAATAAGTGCATTATGCACACAAAAGGTATATTATGGAGTTATTCCAGAATAGCAATATGTTATATAGTGAATAAAGTACCACTTATTGTAAAATATAAAGATATTATATGTCACTGAGGAGTTCCATGACCTCGGCCTTGTGCTTTTATACAGGTCATGGAACTCTGAGGTTACTTTTAATATCCTACTTTATTTATTATAATTAAGGATGCACCGAATCCAGGATTTGGTTTGGGATTCAGCCAGGATTCAGCCTTTTTCAGCAGGATTCAGATTTGGCCGAATCCTTGTGCCTGGCCGAACCGAATCTGAATCATAATTTGCATATCTAAATTAGGGGCGGGGAAGGAACTCATGTGACTTTTTGTCAGAAAACCAGGAAGGGAAAAAATGTTTCCCCACTTTTTCTTTTCCCACCTCTAATTTGCATATGCAAATCAGTATTCGGATTTAGTTTGGTATTCGGACAAATCTTTCATAATGGATTCGGGGATTCGACCGAATTCCAAATAGTGGATTCTGTGCATCGCTTATTACAATGCACAAGTTTTAGTGAGTCATGTGACTAATGATATCAGTTTATGACTGATGACATCACTAGTCACTGTTTATAAGGCTATCATTTACATGATATTCATGGCTTTTGTGTATAATAAGATAGTAAATAAAAAATGGAGCAATGCATCAACAAAATGCAAATTCATAGCTGTCAGTCCCAAGGAAGGAGCTTTTCACAGTGCATAAAGGAACTCACCGGCATACAAGAATAGGTGTTGTGGGTGACCCATGACATACATGATTCATCTTTTGTGCTCGACGCATGTGACCCGAAATTGTGTGCAAGGTGGGCAGGGGGACTAGAATTTTTTGTGCTCGGGGCCCAGGCCAGAAAAGGTTCGCCACTGATGATTAGCAATTACTATGCTTCCTTTTTGCTTTTCGTTATGACTGCCCAATAGCCAAAAGGTTTGTGACAACTGCTAAAATTATACTGTCCAGAATTCAGCATAAAGGGAATCTTAATATGTTATGAATATAGTACATAGTCATGGTAAGCAATCCAGCTATGAACAGGCTGTTAATTTGTTCAGCTCTGTTTAAAGAAATTCTAGCTTTCTAAGCGACAACATTAAGGGGCAGATTTATCAAGGGTCGAATTAAAAATTAGAATTTTTAAATTCTAATTTCAAGTTTATTTTAGTGTAATTTGACTAGGGAATAGTCCAAATTCAATTTGAGTTTAAAAAAAATAAAAAATTTGAATTTTATCATGTAGTATCCCTTTAAGAATTCAAATTCGACTATTCGCCATCTACAACCTGCCGAATTGGCATTTTAGCCTATGGTGGACCTCCTACAATCGATTTGGAGTTGTTTGATAGATTTTTGAAAAAATAATTCTGCTAAGCAAGGAGCTAAATAATTCAAAAACCATCAAAATAAAAAATTAAGAACAATTGTAAATATCCAGAATATCACTGTCTACATCATACTGAAAGTTAATTTGAAGGCGAACTTAATGAAGAAGTTTCTTGCCTTGTCACTTATAGACTTGATCATCAGAGATTATAAACTTGATCATCAAAGATGGCCAAGATAAACCAAAGGATGGGGGGGGGTTTATCCTACAGTTATGCTATGTTATCTTAAACTTAAATGAAAAATATTGATTAAGCCAAGGAATACAATAAATCCATTCATTCTTTAAATTATATTATAGAGTTCTAGTACCTTGTTGCCTCCCCAACAAATTACTTAATTTGAGTAATGCTCTTGACAAAATTCCATGAATACATAAAATATCAGCACTGCTTGAAATTTGTAAAGAAAGTTGCCCTACCCACTTTGTTCCTTGAGGGCCATGGATTATCTTCTGTCCATTAGTAGCAGATGGAACATTCCCATTAGAGTCCACTCTTGGTGATAGATTTGGTCTTCCATTGTTACCTGTATAATGCATAAACATTGCTGTTGAATGAAGGAATGAATAGTGTGTCTAAGTGTTTGCATGTAGTGGCCTGAATCAGTGTCTTAACTACAGAGGAAACAGACCCCGCATCTATGCCCCCCCCACGGATCTACAGGTAGGTGGGGCCATGGAAGACTTGCTATGCCCCCATGATTTTTTTGCATGACGTGAGTAACCCTTGTTTTATCCGTGGAGAGGTTCACCCACCTGCTGGGGTCACTTGCCTGAATATCAAATACAATATACTGTATGGTCAAGAAACACTAAGGGGGTTATTTATTAAGGTTTGAATTGTGTTTTCCACGAAAATTCAAGTTTTCAAGGTTATTTGGTCAAAAATCAAATTTTCAGGTTAAAAAAAAAAAACTTTTTTTGAGATTTATTATACCCCATCCATGCAAACACTGTAGCTCGAATCCAAAATACACCATCTAAAACCTGTCAAAGTCATGTAGGAGTCAATGCCACAGGTTCTTATAAACCATTTGAAGATGTTAATAGTCTTCACGATGTTCGAGTTTTTTCGAAGGGTTTTTCCGAGAACTCAATCAATTTGAGCGATTCGAGTTTTTTCTAGTTGAAAAACTTGATCAGGTTTTTTCCATTCGAGTTTTTTCTTAAATTAGAAATCATTCAAATTTTGAGTTCATTTGATTTCATTCAAGGTACAAAAATTCTAAAATTTGACCTTTGATAAGTAACCCCCTATAACTAAAATGTTTCCCATTTTCTTATTAAAACAAAGTTGACCTAACGCCCATCCACAAATTTACCTCATTTATCAAGAAATCCGCTCGAAAAAATTGGTACGGGAAAAGTCTCTACAAAATCTTGCGACAATTCAAACCGTAACTCTTTTTCTAATTTTATGCTGGAATCGTATGAAAAACCTAGACTTTTTCAATTATTGTGTGAAAACTAGTGCAGATCAAGATGTCAAGAAACATCTTCAAATTGTAAAAGGGACATCTGCCATTGACTTCAACAGGTTTTAGATGGAGTATTTTCTAATTTGGTTTTAGATGGAGTATTTTCCAATTTGGATACTGAGTATTTTATATTTGGAAAAATTTGAGTTTTTCCCCATAAAAATTCAAGTTGTTCCCCTTTAAAAACTAGACCAGAAAAAAATTGAAGTTTTTTAAATAGGCTCCTTAATGCGGAGTATGTGGAAGATCTAAGAATGCTGGTGGCTACAAATATCATTTGCAGGGAGACATCTGGCCCACAGGCTACAGCTGGACAGCATTAGTATATTAGAAATAATGCAGACCGATTTGTATTCACCAGTTAGTGCCTACGTCACTTAAATTACTGTGTTAATATATAAAAGTAATACTGCCTTTTCATATGTCTCACACCAGATATACTATATCTTTTATTAAAGGATATAGGTGTTTCACTAGCATGGATCAATAATTGTGCTAATTATTTGCACAGCCACAGAATGATAAGGCAGGTAAAAAGTGACCTATGAAAATGTCCATTTCTGCCCAGTAGCTAGAGATCCATATATTTGATAAACAATTCCCTATACAAAATAATAGCATAATGAATAAAAATAGTGTAAGACGCACCGGGAGATTTCTCCATTCTCTTACTTCCCGGCGCGTCTCTGCCCAGCTTCTGGGCGCAGGTGCGTGCTTCCGGCACTGTCACGTGTTCCGGTCGTGCGCAAGTTTGTTCATGTTTGTCGCGAGCGTCGTGCCGTCTAAAATCATTACTGTTCTTGACTTCGATTTCTGCTACCTGCCTCGACCCTTTGCCTGTTTTGTGACTATGATTTGCTTGATCCTTGCCCGTACCTTTTTAACGGACTTTCTACTACCAAACGCACCAAGTCCTTGTTGGTTCCACAGCAGAAAGCCAGGGCCCCAAAAGGGCGTCAGTGAACACCGGAATCTTCTTTGTGCGTCTGGGTGTACCAGCTGCCTTCAAGGTTCCTGATTGACGAGTACATTACAAATAGGCCTTCCAAACATTATCCACCAAGATCAGGCTAAGTTTATCATTCATACAGAAGCTAGAAAAAATCTTGTTAAGCTAATAAATCTAATATACCAAGCCGAAAACCTAGAAACACACCCTCTCTCTGTTGACTGATACCCAAAAGACATTTGAAAAGGCGATGTGGGAATTCATCTTCAAATGCTTCCATTAAATATGGACTGGGCCCACATGTACTTAAATAAATATATATACAGTGTCATTAGCAATTTCATAATAATGTACTGTTCTTCAAATAATGAAAGAAGTACTTAAATAAAGTGCTAAATTTCCTTATATGTAGACTATGGGTGACAGAGGCAATAGAAAAGGAGGAGGGGTATGTCTGTTTGTTAGGCAGGATTTAAAAGCTTATATAAAGGAGGAGGTTATGTTAGAAAATGAGGGGGCAGAAGTCTTATGGGGGAGTTCTTCACCAATTGTAAAGAGTCCAGCAAATTAATTGTAGGCGTATGCTATAGACCCCCTAATGTAAGTGACGAGGAGGAGGCTAAGCTCCTGATGCAAATAGAAAAGGCTGCTAGTTTGTAAAGTAATGATAATGGGGGATTTTAATTACCCAGATATTGACTGGAGCAACAGTACTGACAGATCAGTTAATGGGAACAAGTTTATAAACTTATTGCATGACAATTTTATGGCACAGGTTGTTGAGGTGCCTACCAGAAAAATGTTATTCTGGATCTAGTGATCTCAAATGACCCAAATGTGCAAGTCATTGAACCCCAGGGTAATAGTGACCATAATGTTATATCATTTAATGTCTGGTGCAAAAAACAAATATATACTGGGGCAACAAAAACCATGAATTTTGGAAAAGCTAATTTAAGTGCCTTGAGGGCTGCCCTACAGGGTATTGATTGGGGCATTAAGTTTTCAGTTAAAACACAGAACAGAAATGGTTGTCATTTAAAATGATATTAAATCCTTACTGTTCTCAATTTATTCCCTTAAGGAGTAAATGTAGAAGCTCTAAGAATCATCCTATGTAGCTTAATACAGAAGTATAAAAGTTAAAAGGAAAGAAGGGAAAGGCATTTAAAAACTACAAATCTGTTGGGACAGAAGCTGCATTTAATGAATATAAATACTGTAATAAATGTTGTAAATCAGCAATCCAGAAGGCAAAGAAAGGAAATGAAGAGTTAATTGAAGTGGAGGTGAAAACTAACCCTAAAAAGTTTTTTTAAATATATTAATAGTAAAAAGATGCAGGTTGAGAGTGCTCCATTAAAGGCAAATGTGCTAAATCAGTTCTTTTCTTCAGTGCATACAATAGAGGAGTCTGAGTTCCCAGGCTCACTTTATAGCTGCACTAATGGCTCAGCTCAATCTAGTCAGTGGTTGACTCAGGATATGATTCATAAAGCTTTAATAAAAATGAATGTGTACAAGGCTCCAGGGCCTGATGGCATACACCCCCGGGTTCTAAGAGAGCTTAGTTCAGTTTTAGACCAGCCCCTATTTCACGTTTTCTCAGATTCACTGTCATCTGGTATGGTGCCTATGGATTGGAGAAAAGCTGATGTTATTCCAATATTTAAAAAGGGATTACGATCTCAGCCTGGCAATTATAGGCCAGTAAATTGGGAAAATTATTGTGGTGGGAAAATTATTTGAAGGCTTGTTAAGGGATCATGTTCAAAATGTTGTCCTAGTGAATGGCATTATGAGCAACAATCAGCATTGCTTTGTGAAGGATCAGTCATGTCAAACAAATTTGATTGATTAGGTATGTAAGATGCTGGACAGCTGGGGGGGGCAGTAGATGTGATCTATTTGGATTTTGCCAAAGAGTTTGATACTGTGCCCCACAAACGACTGCTTTCTAAACTGAGGTCTGTTGGGCTTAATGAAGTTGTTGCCACATGGATAGGAAACTGGCTACAGGATTGGGTACAGAGGGAGGTTGTAAATGTTACATTCTCTACTAAGGTTCTTAGTGGGATCCCTCAGGGCTCAGTCTTGGGTCCACTTTTATTTAACTTGTTCATTAATGACTTAGGGGAAGTTATTTTAAGTAATGTATCAGTGTTTGCAGATGACACAAAACTATCCAGCCCAATTAATTCCATCAAGGATGTGGCATCCTTGCAACACGAACTTGACAAACTGGCAATCTGGGCAGCTAAGTGGCAAATGAGATTCAATGTTGATAAATGTAAAGTCATGCACCTGGGATGTAAAAATATCCAAGCCATGTATACCCTTAACGGGAATGCACTAGGCAAATCCATTATGGAAAAGGACCTTGGAGTCCTTGTAGATGATAAACTTGACTGTAGCAAGCAATGCCAGTCAGCAGCATTAAGGGTAAATAAGGTCTTGAGCTGTATTAAAAGGGGCATAGAGTCATGGGTGGAGGGGGTCATTCTTCCACTGTATAGAGCACTTGTAAGGCCCTATCTAGAATATGCCATACAGTTTTGGTCTCCATCACTCAAACAGGACACTATTGTATTAGAGAGGGTACAGAGAAGGGCAACTAAGCTGGTAAAAGTTATGGGAAATCTTAGCTATGAGGAAAGACTGGCCAAATTGGGGATGTTCACGCTGGAGAAGAGGCGCTTAAGGGGTGATATGATAACTATGTATAAATATATAAGGGGATCATATAATAACCTCTCTAATGCTTTATTTACCAGTAGGTCTTTCCAGCTGACACGAGGTCACCCATTCCGATTAGAAGAAAAGAGGTTCCGCCTAAATATTCGGAAGGGGTTTTTTACAGTGAGAGCTGTGAAAATGTGGAATTCTCTCCCTGAATCGGTTGTACAGGCTGATACATTAGATAGCTTTAAGAAGGGGTTGGATGGCTTTTTAGCGAGTGAGAGAATACAGGGTTGTGGAAGATAGCTCATAGTACAAGTTGATCCAGGGACTAGTCTGATTTTGGAGTCAGGAAGGAATTTTTTCCCCCTCTGAGACAAATTGGAGAGGCTTCAGATGTTTGGGTTTTTTTTGCCTTCCTCTGGATCAACTGGTAGTTAGGCAGATTAAAAGAAAAAAAAACTAAAAGGTTGAACTTGATGGACATGTGTCTTTTTTTGAACCTTGCTTACTATGCTACTATGTTACAGTAACATATCTAGGAATATGACTATGAAGATTTTCAATCATCCAGGTCATGGTATATCTAGTATAGGTAAATCTAAAAACAACTGGACTTGCTGAGTAATCAATGAAGACGTTTCACTACTCATCCGAGCAGCTTCTTCAGTTCAACTGACTGGTGTGGGAAATTCTCGTCATATAAACTCTTCCACTAATCCAATCACAATGGCATTGTAACTCTTCAAAGATGTGACATCTGAAGAAATTCACAGAGGTGTTGATTCTGTGTAGTTACTGTGATAGGATTATCCAATGTGTCATGCAACTCCTAGAAAGAATGGATGTGTGAAGTGTTCGGAAAACGGCAGGGTACAGATGTTAGAACAGCATTGTATGTAGCAGACAGGTGGTGTCGAAGGCCCCACCTCTGTTCAGGGATGGTTTCTCCACCTTGACATGAATCGCCTCTTTCACTCCTCGTTCAAACCAGCGGTCTTCTTTATCCAATATTTGGACTTTGCTATCTTCAAAGGAGTGTCCCTTGTCTTTTAAGTATAGAAAGACAGCTGAGTTTTGCCCTGTAGAGTTCGCCCTCCTATGCTGAGCCATTCACTTGGTGAGCAGTTGTTTTGTCTCCCCAATGTATAGATCTGTGCACTCCTCGCTACACTGGACTCCATATACCACATTGCTTTGTTTTTTTCTTTAGGGGTTGGATCCTTTGGGTGTACCAGATTTTGTCTCAGTGTGTTGATAGGTTTGAAAAACACAGGGATGTGGTGTTTGTTAAAAATCCTCCTGAGTTTCTCAGACACTCCAGCTACATATGGGATGACTATGTTTCGCCTACTATGTGTCTCCGGGCGGTTATTTCTATTGGTGTTCCCGTTGGGCTTGGTTGCTGCTGTATAGACAAAGGCCCAGTCTGGGTAGCCACATGCTTTCAAAGCTCCTCTAAGATGTTTTTGCTCTTTGTCTTTGGACTCTGTATCAGTTGCCACAACTTCCGCCCTGTGGTGCACAGTTTTAATGACACCCAGTTTGTGTTCCAGCGGATGGTGGGAATCAAACAACAGATATTGATCCATATGAGTGGGTTTCCTGTATACTTCCATCTTCAAGTTACCCCCCTCTTGGATGCATATTTTTTTTTTGATTTACCTATACTACATATATCTAGGAATAATGACTTGCATACCAGACCATACAATGATTCACTAGTTGAAATGAAACACAACTTGACATATTGGACTGTTAATACCCTTTCTTGGTCAATACCCTAAAAGTAAATGGAGTAACTCCACAGTAGTATTAGTTAAGGCACTCCCTCTTGATCCACCTCATATTTTTTTCTGCAAATGTAATGCTATGACTAATAGATTCATCTGAAAAAACAAATCCTGAAGAATAAAAATATAGATTCTTACACGATCCAAATCATCAGGAAGAACCACCTTACTAGACTTTAAGGCTTATAGTGAGCATCTAAATCTTGGGTTTCATATACCACATGTCTATTTACTGTGGATAACAAAACAAATGACCCATAAATTCTAAAGTTCCTCCTCTTTTATTCACTCCAGAAAAAAATTTAAATGTAAGGGGGGTGATATCTCAAATGTATATGCCCTCAATGCATGGGACCATTTACTAGGGATGCAATGGGGCCAATCCAGGATTCTGTTCAGGATTAGGCCAGGATTTGGCCTTTTTCAGCAGGATTCGGCCAAATCCTTCTGCCCATATACATATGCAAATTAGGGGCAGGAGGGAAATCGTGTGACTTTTTGACACAAAACGAGGAATTAAAAAATGTTTTCCCCTTCCCACCCCTAATTATCATATGCAAATTAGGGTTCCGTTCGGTATTCGCCCGAATCTTTCGCGAAGGATTTGGGGGTTTGGCCGAATCCGAAATAGTGGATTTGGTGCATCCCTACCATTTACAAAGGCAGAATGATAAACAGGCTTCTGAATTACTCACATATCAACAACAGCTTTATGACCCATCTCAAATCACAAAACACAAATTTAAAGGGTACCCGTTGAGCTAAAATCTTATCCCCAACCAAAGGTGTGGGTAATAGACCCAGCACTCCTATTGGAGGTAATAGTAGTTTTTTTTCAAAACATTGTCCCCCACCAGCGCTAGGACACTCACACCGGGAGGGAGCTCCCAGTGCGAGCGGCCATGTCAATCAAAGCGATTTTGCAAATTCGCTTCTGACATCACACGCATGCGCATAATGAGCAGATTGCGGCACTCGCTCATTAGGCACATGCCCCAACATTGATGCTTGAACCGGGAACTCCCTCCCGATTGTCTAGCAGATTGAGTTAAGCAGATTGCGGCACTCGCTCATTAGGCGCATGCGTATGACCCAAAATTGATGCTCGTACGGGGAACTCCCTCTGCGAGTGTCCTCAGGCCCGGATTTGCGGCAAGGCCAGAAAGGTCTGGGCCTAGCGTGGCATAAAGTAAGGGGCAGCATGCGGCCCAGCCGTATGGTCATTCGTCTGATTCTGGCTAAGAGCTCAGCACTTAACATTCCGGTAGAAAAAGGATGCGCATTCGTGCAATCCTAAAGGAGGGAGGGGACACCAAAGGACGTTGGCCTCTGGGCGCCCTCGGAGGAAAACTGGCCCTGAGTGTCCTAGTGCTGTTTTGGGGGCAATATTTTGAAAAAAACTACTGTGACCCTCAACCAGAGTGCTGGTTCTATTAGTCCACACCTTAACATTTTAGCCCAACAGGTGCCCTTTAAGCTAATTATATTCTCCTCAGGCACTATGTCATTAATAAATAAAGAGCAATGAAAATCCAATTCTCAGAAGCAGAAATTAAACATAAATTACAAATGAAACACAGGCCCTAGAATCTGCAAAATCTTGTAAGATAACTATAAGATGCTCACAGTATGGTATTACACTTCAATAATAATGAAGCAATATGACTTAATTCAAGCAATCTTTGCTGGAGATGAAAGTGAAACATGTGGACTTTAATACACATCTTCTTGGAATGCAGCCAACTACAAAAATACTCGATAAAATGGCAACACCTTCTAGTTACCAATGAATTCACAACAAGAGTTTCTTACAGCATTATTTGTAATTGATTGCCCCATGGCATTCTGGGTATACTGCCAAGCAGGATCAGAAATATTAGGAAAATTGTACGACAAAGAAGAAAGAAGCCCTCATAGATGACCTACAATTTTAAATAATTTTTTTAAGTCATATTATGCTGGTCTATTTATTGCAGTGTAGTATAGTAGTATAACTTTTATTGTAACGTATAAAAATAAGATGTCACTATAAAAAAATTTAATTTGATATAAAATAATATAATAAGTATAATAATAAGCTAGGTTACTACTTTGCCTTACACAAAAACATGCCACACCTTGATCTAATTTAAAGTAGCTGGGATTTTGGTTTCATATAATTAACTGCCCCTGTAAACCAGGCTTTGCATACAGTGGCAAATAAGACCCCCCTCTCTAAAGCATCAAAATTGGAGCATTGTCCATTTTTGTTTTAATCTTTTAACATTATACACAGACAGTTCAGATTGTTTTACTAATCACAACATAATTTTGTTTGTTCAGATGATACAGTTTCCACCATGTTGTTTTTTTAGATTAGTCATAAATGGGGGAATGTAATAAAAGTCGCAAAGAGCAAAAAATTTGCACAAATCAGAATAAAAATTTGCATTTCGCAACATTCTTCCGTAAATTGTTATTGCATTGCGAATTTTACTTGCGCACTGCCCACTTTTACGAATTGCTTGAAGGTGTCATTATCTTTTGTATCAAACATAACAACTTTTTCAGTTTTATTACATTCACTGCGCACTGGAGCCAACTATCAAATTCGCAAACCTTCTTTCCCTGTCGGAAGTGGTCGCTAAACAGTTTCTGTGTTCGCAAAAGCTATATTAAATTCCCACAAAGGCAAATTTGTTCGCACAAAAGCTGAATCATTTTGAAAGTGAAAATATGCCACCAAAGTGCTTTGAAAACCATTACTATTTTATGTAATCTCTGCTGCAAGTTTGTCCAGTGGTTAAAAGTAACAAGGATTTTTGGATTAATTTTGACTGAGCACTTCGAAGTATGTGATTCCTGCATAAAGTGTAAAATCCTGAACTCAATACTGAATTTGCTGCGTCCATCAAAAATGCAATTTTGTTTTGCCAAATTATGGCAATGATTTTTATAACATAACTGCAGGCAGTAAGTGTACAGTGTAAGTGGACAGTATTCAACATTATCTACACAGATATGACCAGACTCGAAAACATTGATGTAACAAAATATAATGTATAAAAAAATCTGCAGTCTAATCTATAAGCAAAAACTTCAAGACATATAATACTAATAGAGATTTTCAGAAAAGTATATCATTACCTTGCCTATAAAGTGGTCTTCCAAATTGTCTTCGTAATGGCGAGCGAAGTCTTGAATTTATAATCCTTTGGCGTAATGAACTGGTAGGAGAAACCGTACGCCCAAGAGTAGTTGTTCGTGGAGGTGTAGTTGTAGATAATAATGGTCTTCCAAAACTTGGTCTTCTAGGAAATGAAGGGATTAGTCTATATGGAGAGGTTCTGGTTGAGATATGTGAGTGACTTGTGGTGGGCATAACTGTAGTTGTACTGCTTGTTTTTCTTTGCACAATAGAATATTTAGAATTAGAGGAAGCTCCTGATGACTTTTGATGAATGTCTTTTAATGTTGAAGGGGCACTTAAGCTTTCTTCGTCTTCTAGTTTTGTAGACTGTACTTGAGAAAAAGAGGAGTCCCTAAAGTTATTCTTTTCATAATCATTCCTATTAATGTTTCTACTTGTAAGTATTCCAGAAGAAGGTAATGAAGGTGAATGTGAACTTAAAGATGAAGTAGGGCTTTCCTCTTTTGCTGTTGGCTGAGTTTTAATAGATGCTTTGTGAAAATCATCATCATTTTTTCCTTTCGCTAGAGATGGTGAAATATGCGTTGTCTCGTCCCTTTCTATTGAAGGTGAAATGTTGGGTTTATTGATCTTTCTCACACCTTCCACTCTTATAGGTACTTTGTAACCTATTCTTTGCTTTGTACCAGGCAATGTCTTGGATAAAGGAGAAGAGGCAACAGATTTTGGCTTGTTTTTAGTATCTTTATTTGTTTCAACTTCTGGAATTTCGTATTGCTTTGATAATGAATGTGGATTTGTAAGGTTCTTGTAGGGTCTACCCAGGGATGTTTTTCTAATATCAATATTTCTGTTGGATGGTAAGTAAGAATATGATTCTACAGAAGGCATGATGGCCTCATCTTTCCCTTGATATATTCCTTCTTTATTCTTAGATTCCAAGTTATTGGATTTTCGATCTGGAAAAGGCAAGGCAGAACCTGTCCTAGAAGGAATGCTTGATGATGAAGGAGATATGGAATCAGATGTACTCATAGAATTGTCAGGTATTTTCTCTGTTTTTTCTAGGCTGGAAGTGTCTGATGAAATATTACTCTTCTTGTTAGATGTAAGTGACTTCCGATCATGGGGCAACAAATTTTCTTTAGGAAATTTCTGGCTCGGGATTGAACTAGTAGAGATCTTTTTGCTGTCCCTGACAGGGATTTTAGGTGCAATTATTTTTTTATATTTGGGTTGTACAATATTGGTTTTTGATGGCAAATTATTTGTTTGCTTTGTGCTGATCAGAGCTGGCGAAGAGGACTTTTCACCAACTTTACTAAGTGTCTGGGGAGTGGAAGATACCCTTAAATTAAGTTCAAGTTCATTAAGAGACTGGTGATCTGTTTTAATATTTACTGTTGGTCTTGAAGGCACTAAGTTGTATTTTCCCTTTTCCTCTTTAGTATCTTCTTCTAAATATTTTGAGGTTAATGTTGTTGCAACAGTTTCTGTTGTTGACATAGTTGTAGTTGGCACAATAGTACTTGTGCTATCCTGAACCTTTATGTTGTTCCTATATGTAACTCTAGTGCCAACATTTGACTTTACTTTGGAGCTCCTTCTTCTGTAATACTCTAATATTGATAATGCAGACTTTCCACTGAAAGATGGCACTGAATCTGTTTGGGTTTTTTCTGCAGTGTATTTGTTGAAGTCTCTTATATTTGGTTTGTATGATTTACTTGTAGTTTGAGGTTTAACTGTAGAATAGGTGGTTGTAGTAGAAATCATGGTGGTTGAGATGGTAGTAGGAATAGGAGTATTTATAGAAATGTGTTTTGCAGTATTGCTAACTGCTGTCTTTAACTTTTTGTGCTGAGAGACTTCCTTTTCTTTCCCTGTCTCTTCTGTATTTGCATGATCAGAATCTTTATCAGATGAAATTGGTTTAGTATCAGAAGATGAACTCAACTTTGAACTGGTATGTATTTTAGAAGATTTCTGTACAGGGAATTTTGAGGATCCATGTTCTCTAAAATCTGAATATTTGTTTATTTCTTCTATATCCGTTGCTTCACCATTAATATCAACATCAGGATTTCTAGAATGGTGAGTAATATGAGGACCTGGTTCTTTGCCTTTGTTTACAGATGGTTGTCGTTGGGGTTTTAAATGAGGAACTGTTTTTTGAGAAGAAATTACTTTTGGTTTTTCTTCAGTTTCACTAGTTTCTTTCTCTACTTTAGGCACACTTGGCAATTTAGAAGAAGGATTAGGTTGGTTTCGTATTGGAATTCTAACTGAATTTGAGGAAGATCTGCTATTTCCTTGACTAATTGGAAACCTACTCAAGGGCTTTCTGTGGTTTGTATAGGTTGATTCTTTTTTAGGGGCACTAGCAGAGGGGGGTTCTGGCATGTATTTGCTTATATCTAAACCAGGTTCACCATCATCTATGTTCCCATGGCTACTTGATTCAATCTTTTTAGAACTAGAATCTAATGGAGAAATGTTGGTCACTACATTCTTTGAATCATTAAAATCTGGAAGCGGGTGGTCTTCTTCTTCTTTGCTTTCATTAGGAATATTTTCAATTACCTTAGATAGAGGATTTCTTTCAGAAAGGGAATATTTGTCTGACTCATCTAGTTCTGGTTCATTGGTTTCATTGTCTTCATCTACAGAAAGTGTGGGAGAAACAAGTTTATTCTCTGGCTTTTTTTGCTCTACTTGTGTAGGATTTTTTCTTATGGGTCTCCTTCCATTGTTTATGCCAGAGTTAACAGGTCTCTTTATCACAACCCGCCTCCTTGGAGGAATGGGTGCAAATTTTGGCTTTGGGGTTGTAAGGTTAGTATCCTCAGTGATTTCAGTTGATTGAGGACTGGATTCCTCATCGACAGTTTTCTTGCTGGATTCTAGAGGGTTTTTGTTAACAATTGTGTGTGATGTTTTAGCATTAGAATCAGAATCTGTATCAGTTTTAAAATTAGACTTTAAGTTAAGTGTCTCTTCTGAAGTTGATAATGAATCTTTCTCTTGTTTTTCTTCAAGTTTTTCAACATGCTTTCTTTGAGATGGAGGATATAGAGTTTTGGATGCAGTGCTGGCTAGAAAGAAAGGGTGACATACAATTACTATAATACATAAAGGTTGTTCTTTGTTGTACATGTACTTATATGAAGCACATAATATACCTTGTTTCTAGAATATTGTGTTTATAATATATTTTTCAGTTTGTATGCCTCTGTTAATGAAGGCCCAGATAAATTCAATAAGCGTACCTTTTCGGCTTTTATTTGTTATTGTTTTTCATTCTATTGTTTCATTGTTTTTCATTCTATTGTTTTCATTCATGTTTCTTATAAAGAATACTAAAATAAGACCAAATATTTTGTTATTACTAATAGTGGCCACAATGGTGATGTTGGACAGCCAAATTGTAAATCAACTGACTTATAAATTAATTATTTCTAATGGAAATTTTGAATTACAAAAGGGTCCATTCTGTGTCTTAATATGCGCAGTTGCAGGCCATGGAACAGAAATTACCTGCTTTTCTTATCATTATAAAAAAACAAAACAAAATGTATTTGGTATAAAACTGTCTGTACTTCAGTAAACTAATGTATTTTATGGCTTTCTGGAAAGTTTGTTGGTTTGTCATTAAAATATGTTATGAAACAGTGGGTTCAAATGAACTGACTGCATGATATTCATTTATCTCATGCAATAGTTATATACATAGTTACATAGTTGTTTGGGGATAAAACAATGGTCTTTCTGCGTATCTCCCTAAATTGCTGATCGACAAAATTAGGCTAAATATGTAAGTAGAATTCAAAGTCAACTATTCGTCAATCTAAAACCTGCCAAATTGGTGTTTAGCCTATGTGGGACCTCCTACAATCAATTTGAACTTGTTTGGTGGACTTTTGAACTGAAATTTTTTTTTGTGAAAAAAACTCGAATCAAATTAGATTCGAATTCAATTCGCGTTTGCAGGACGATCCTATTCACCGAATTTAAAAATTCTAATTTTTTAATAAATTTTGATTGCCCATTTTTTTTTTGAATTTTGAGTTTATGGGAGTTTTTGGAAATTCCCATAAACTTGAAATCCGAGCCTTGATATATCTGCCCCTAAGTGTTGGGACAGTTGCCCTGGGCATGGGCTCCACATTTTCCAGGATTTGAGTAAAGATCTGGTGCCACTAGATAATCAGGGTGATGGGAAATTTTATCTATTGCCAATTGTTTTAAGGTGGGCCAAGCCAAAGGAAGGGAGCCAGTATATCGACAACTTTTTGTTAACAACAAAATTGTTAAACATGTCAGGATTCTGTATATTGTATTCACTCTTCTTAATGGCACCAGGAAAGACAAAGTTTGTTGAATGTAGGCCTAGTCAGTGGTTAACAGACTATATAAGCATTTACAAAGAACTTTGGTTGCAGTAGTACATAATTAAAAGGAGTTGTTCACCTTTAAATAATTTTTTAGTATGTCTGAGACAATTTGCAATTGATCTTCATTGTTTATTTTTGTGTTTTGTCCTTTATTTTCCTTTATGTTGAGCAGCCATATGGTTTCTAAGGTCTTGATTGCCTACCCATCCCCCCATCCTAAACTTGGCCACTAGCACACATTCACAGGCAGGTGTACACGTGCACCACCAGATAAGAGGTCTTTCTGTAATTAGTAGCACATATGTGCAACCTACTGAAACTATTAAAACATTTAGAAAAATCGTTTTTTTGATTTTGTGCTGCATGATATTACAACACCCAATGGAAAGTAGCATTGGTGGTCTCCTGAGATTTCATTATACAACTTGTTATCCAGAATGCTCAGGACCTGGGGTTTTCCAGATAAGGGGTCTGTATGTAATTTAGATCACCATACTTTGTCTACAAAAAAATTATTTAAACATTAAATAAACCAAATACAATTTTTTTACCTTCAGTAGGGATTTAATAATATCTTATTTGGGATCACGTACAAGGTACTGTTTTGTTACTACAAAGAAAAAAAGGAAATCATTTTTAAACATTTTTAATTGTTTGAATGGAGTCTATGGGAGATGGCCTTCATGTAATTTAGAGGTTTCTGGATAATGGGTTTCCAGATAACAAATCCAATATCTGTAATTGGTTTCCAAATAAAGGGTCCCATACCTGTGCAATGCATTATTAACAAAGTCATTTCAGTTAAGCATGTACCAGTTCTCATCAAACAGAAGCTAATGATATTTAAGCAATTTCTTTTGTGAAAAATCGAGTATTGAAACTTAAAATTCAATATCGGCTTCATCTCAGGGAAACTTTGTCAATATAATCATTTAAATATTCTGTACTATTTCTAAAGTGATCAAAGTACTCTTCGCTGTTCCCCCAATTTTTCCTCTCTTCGTGCAGGAATTGAAGTCAGATTGTGTTTGACAGTTCAGATATGTTGGAGTGTGCTCCCTTTGCTTTTGTATTAGAACGAACTCTCAAAACAACTAAATCTGCCACAAAACCTTCATGAACAGAGACACAATGCTCAGAGGGCAATAGTGAGGAGTCATTTGGTTATTTCAGAAATGGTACAGAATTTTGAATAGATTATTTCCATGAGATGAAAAATAATGAGTTAAAAATTAGCAGAAAGTAACAGTGAAAGCAGACTATGAAATAATCTTACCTATTGGCATAATGACTGTAACAGCTTTAGACTGTGGGCCCTGCCCTCTCCTGTTCGCTGCTCGTATTTTAAAAATGTAACGTTCCCCAGGGTGCAGGCCTTCAATTATGGTCGAAGAAGTTCTTCCAGAGTAGGACAAGGATTTGCCTCCAAATGGTTTGAGTGCAGGAGTATATGAGATGATGTATTCTAAAATGAATTTTTAAAAATAGATGAGTATCTGTCCATGCTCAAAACACATAACACATAGTCAGTGAAAACCAATTCAAAAGCTGTGAGATTTTTGGCTGGGAAAACTTCTTTCATGCCACAACTGCAAAATCATAAATCACAATTCCTTTTGGTTGATTTCCCTGCTCTTAAAATCTTGCTGTGCTAGTGGAATATTGCCTGAGAATTAATAGTACTGGAAAAGTGAATGTATGCTTCGAATGAGTGTGCTTTTTTTCCCCCTTTTTTTGCTATTAAAAAGGACATATACCTTCCATGGCTGTTGCTTCATCCAGTTATTGCTGGACTGCAATTCCCAACATTTTCCAGCATATTTTTGGGAGCTTTAGTCCGGCAATCATTGCAATGGGTTATTAAAGCAACAATTCACAATTAAACCTTTTTCTCTGCTCTTCAGGAGCAGCAGACCACTTGGTGCAAAAAAAGATATACCAATGAGAATCTTGCTTCCTCTGCATACAGTGTCGGACTGGGACACCAGGGGCCCACCCAAAAACCGTAGACCAGGGGCCCACTCTCAGTACTATTATTCTTTCTCTCCTCACTCAACCTCAATTCTCATAGTCTCTTTTCTTTACATACTATAATACTCTTATCTATTATTACATCTATTTAGCCTCTTTTTTCAAATAGAAATAGGGAATATCCATTAAATATGCCAAATGTTTAGCAGAATGAGGGCCCACTGACACCTGGGCCCACCAGGAGTTTTCCTAGTATGCTGGTGGGCCAGGCCAACACTGTGTGCATACACCTAACATATTTCTTCTTGGATTCATACAAAGGTTGCCAAATGCATTTGCAATTTTTAAATGCTTTGAGGACTATATCTAACCTGAAGTTTACATAATGATGAGATGACTGACTTACTGCTGGTAGGGATGAAGGGATGATTATCATTGGAGAATTCTATTGCATATGTAAGCTTAGGGATTGCCTTTTAGCAAGGTGTCTGTGCAATGCACCGAAATTGTAAATACATTACAGATGTTCAAGATGTAATTTACAAAATGACAAACACTATCATAGTTATTACCAAGCTGTTAGACATAAGGCTAAATCACTTACAGTTTAAATAGTTTAAATCAAGCTATTGAAACAGATTATCTCTAAACTGGGCTGGAGCTAGAGAAGGAAGGCCCCTAAATTTGTGGACCCCAATCTGTCAAGAAAAATGAGATAATTGAGGGTTTTCTAGCCTGCTTTTCTCCATTGCTTGTTGGACTACAGCTTCCAGTGCCTGTCTTTCAGGAGGATTATGTGAGTTTTTATATTTAAATTATGAACTATTAAATTATATTTTAACAACAGCTGGAGAAAATGCTGCATGTTACATTTGTTGGGAATATTCTTTTTCATATAAAATATCAGAACCTGCAGCGCTCCTGGTCTTGGGGGAAGTCGATTGTTGCACAAGCACAATCGCTGCAGGGCTTCATGATGGAAATCCTTAGCATTTAATGATAAACATATAAACTGTTACATAATATAATGTTTAATTTCTATATTTGGTTTTACCCAAGGGGAAACTTCAAAAGAGGCTGGCACAAGCCTGAACCCACGAAATAGTGAAGCCGGAGTCAGGTTGTAAAACAGTTAAAAAAGCTTACATTTATTTTCCATAACTAAGAAACAGGCCTGACGCGTTTCGTGTCTACCAAGGACACTTACTCATAGGCTAAATGTTCAACAATACACACACAGAATTTAAAAGAGAAATGGCCAATGGGAAATGAGTGGGTGGAGTTGAGGAAAAACTACAAATCCCAGAATCCAGTGAGAAAGACACACCTCCCAGGTTACAAAGGTTATCTTAATTATAGAATACAAAATGTTAAATTGTAATATGTAAAATACAAAGTGATTTGTCAAAAGGGAAAAAGAGAAAAGGGAAAAAAGGATCACTTTGTATTTGTACAAGCTTTGTAAGCTCATACAAAATGTCTTTGGATATAGCACATACTGGTTAAATAATCCGCCTAGTTTTTACCCAAGGGGCCCAGGGAACTACTGGTTCTACCCTGCCCTAAAACTAGTCCTGTAGAAAATGTCTACCCTGCATTTTATACTGCCTCTTTGTAGTAGGGATGAACTAAAGTTAAGCATTACATATCGTATATGCAGGCAGGTCCAGCATGATATTGGTGATATTGTTGATGTTGACCTAATTTTTCAGTCACATATTTGGTCAACCACTTATTTGTGGAGAGATTATCATAAAAAGTGAATTAATACAGTCCTCTAATAGTGACTTAAACATAATATTGTCCATGTTTCCAGTCTACTGCCTGTGCCAGGCCTGGACTGGCAATCTGTGGGTTCTGGCAAATGCCAGAGGGGCTGCTGTATGGTTCAATAGAAAGTTACCATATAGTGGGCTGGTAGGGGGCTGTTTGGAACTCTGTGTACTTGGAATGGCAGGGCCTGGCCTGTGCCATACATGAGAGAGCACCTGGATAACTGTCTTAAGATACAAATAAACCAGACACTTCTACAGTATACAGTCTAGAACTGGGCACAGGAAAAGGGTCATAATGTAGATGTGTTCATGGCTTTGCACTCTGACCTGTACATACATCATCGCATAAAAATTTTGCACGTTAAAATTATTTACATTGACTTCAATGTGTTTCGCAAATTTTTGCCGTTTCACAAGTTTTTTCCGCCGTTTCGCAAATTATTTTGCTCATCACTATTGATCAGCAGTAATTTCCCTATTGTTTTTAATTTGTTTATTATTCTTTTCCATTCTCTTGTTTCCCATATGTTGATCGTTTCACCATACTCTATTAATACTGTAGTAGGAAATCTACAGTAATAAGTTGATATTATTGGAAACAAAAGCAAAAGTGAACCATTTAAAAGAAGTATTTTTAGCAATGCTATAATACCTTCCATTGTTTGTTCTATGTTCATTTCTCCTCCAGAGTATGAGAGGATAATAAATGTGATGGAAAATGACATACAGTTTGAAATCTTACTAATATCTTTACCTTTAATCCTGCCATTGGCATCATCCAGGTCATCCCATTTTGCCATTACAGCTGTTCCTTTGCCCTTTATGGGCTCCACATCAAAGTTTTCAGGGGCACTTGTTGGAGCTTTTTTTTTTTTTTTAGAAAAAAAGGGAATGTTAATGATGGCCATTAATAAATCAATTTTCTTGGGAACAATTTGAAATTAATAAAATCGGTAGAAATAAAATAAACTGCCTAATACTAAAATGTTGAAAGGTAATCACAAAAACACTTAATTATCTAATTCTGAAAGCAGTTATACTACTATTTGCTAATAGTTATATTTCCTATTTGCTAAATTCAGAACTGGTATACAGTGGTCATGGGGCATTATAAATCACTACTAATTTCATTTCACTTAATCACTGATCCAAAAACCTAGACAATAGACAGACTATTAAAAGAAAAGCTGATCACATTGGGCCCTAGGCTAAATCCTAGGGTAGCCTGTGCATAATGCTAATGCCAAAGCACACTGAGCATGTGCAGAGTCACTGACACCCCTAACAAATTACAAGATGTTGAGCTCCTGTGACAACTTTATAGGCCTGTGATCATTACTGTTATATAGCTGCTAAACCTTTAGACTGGTGCACTCAGTTCAATATATAAAATACTGCACTACTCAGACCATGTAACATATTTTCCAAACTACAATGTTTACATACAGAAAGTCACAAGTTTTCAGTTGCGCTGGATATTTTAATTCCCTATATATATTTAATTCCACATATAAAGCATACCTCCCAACATTCTGAAACTAGAAAGAGGGATAAAATTAAAATGTTTTGTACTATGCCCATTTTATGGCCACACCCCCAAATACCACAACCATTTTACAAAATTTGACAGGCTATGGAAAGTTTGAACATATCAGGTTTTATGTGTTATTGCAGTGTATTGCCCTTTAAGCTGCAAGTCACAGTTTCCCCAAGAGACCAGCTAATCTTAAGTAGTTACAATTGTATCTTTGCTTATCTTAAATTGTTACAAACGTATCTAAGTGTAGCTGCCACATATTCTGGGCTCTCTGCCAAAAGCCTCTTATTTAATTAAGTTTTAGAAACTTTGCATCTTTTCCTGGCTGTTAGTGCAGGAGATCAAATAGCAAGACTTTTCAGTGACAATCCAGGACCATGGGTTGAGCTGTCAAAATCGTGACTGTCCGGCAAAAAACGGGACAGTTGGGAGGTATGATAAAGGGAAACAACAGTCTAATTTTCTTACAACTTATTCCACTCTAGAAGCAATAAGCAAGTAGAAGTGATTGTTCATACTGATGTTTTGCTTGGTTTCTGCTATGTTAAACTGACTTTGTCTGGCCATACACCCAGCTAATAAAGAAAAAAGATCCCACACTCAAGTCATGTCCTCTTGGAAACTAGAACATGCTGTAATGCTAGTTTATGGTACATGTTTCATTTGGGAGCTCATGAAGAAGTCATTGGAACATGGCACAGAACAATGGGAATTTAGCAGCATCTCCATAGAATATCACAGTGAATAAATCCATTTCACAGCAACATTAGATTAAACATTTATTACTTATTATAATATTTGCTTTAGACAAATGAAAAGGACAAAAGGGGACAAAATTGGAGATGCTATAAAATGCTGTCCTTTCTTTCTCTTGGATCATAACTACTTGAAGATAGTCTTTTAATGTTTTCTCATTTAACTAGAAGCTTACTTGTGATTTCAACAGAGATGAACCAAATCCACTTTTTTGGACTGAAAAACTAATCATCAGTTACATATACAAATAGGCACAAATCAGGGGGAAAAGCAACCGCAAAAAAAATTGTCACTATATGTAAACACATAATCCAACGTCACATGATTTTAAGGGTTAGGAGTCTGTTCAGCACTTGGCTTTGCTTTGTCCAAATTCTAATTTTGCCAAATAAGGCTAGGATTTGGCCGAATCTAGAGATTCAGTGCATTTCTAGATTACAGCAGGATGGATCTGAATTAATCTGAATTCTCAAAAGGAACAGTGCTCACTTGAAAGTCATGAAGGTTTTGGTTATACTTCTGGGTGTAACTTGCACGGCCAAAGTGGAGCATCCCTTAAAGTGTTCCCTTTTTGGGAGGTATGAAGTAGGCTTTTACAACAGTGGCAGGAGCAGGTAGTGGACAAGTGTCAGATTAGTGTAAAATGATTGGGTAATTATACTACTATACTAGAATTAGAAATATATTGTAAATGTAGGTGGAGATAAGACATACCAGATTCAGGGGTTCTTTGGAAAACAGAAGAGCTCCATTGGCCCTCAGTGCCTTCTAGAGAAATACGGACAGAAAATTCATACATAGCATCAGGATTTAATTTGTCCACCAAAGCACGCCTTGTGTTCACTTGCTTGTAATCCCATGTTGCAGACTCTCCCTTTTCTCTGTAGCGTACAGAGTACTGCCTGTAGGTATGAAAACTACTTTAAACATCTCAAAAAGACATTTTCAGTGGCAAAATAAAAGTTGACAGATAAAAAAAAGCTACTGATTTTTTTTTTTTTAAACTGCACAGGAAAATAATGTGTCTGCATTCTCCAGAATAGCATTTGAAATAAAATTAAATATTTATTAACATTTCATTTCCCAGGGCTAATGACTCTGAATAAGGTAACCCAAAATAACAGAACCAAGACCAAGAAATAAACACCATTTCACTGTGTGGTATGAGTTTCCAACAGACATTTACTTTTGGAATGTTGCCGATATTTCCAACCAATAATATAAAGAAAGCCATATTAGTGTGCACCCTTCACCTTATTAGGATTGTAGGCTGTACTTATCTATTGTTGTTCTATGTCTGTACACTTTGGTATTACATAAGACATGATTAATGAGGATGATGCTGTCTCCCTTAATTGTTCTTTTTACACAACTAGGTACATTTCTTTTGCTACAGCAAATGATTTCTAGCAAAGGATTTCAACAAAGAGCAACCTTCATGCAAGAGAAAGAAATAGTTACGGTATGTTTCTGCTAATTCTGTTTGTAACTTTTAGGAATAGCATGCAATGTGTACAGAATGGTGGGAAATTATTCATGAAAACCTGCACTATAGAGAATAGGTTTTTAATTTAGTAATTGAGCGATTTCAAGCTGTGTGCAGAACTGTCTGTGCACAGAAATATTTGTTGTGTGCCCTGAATTTAGAAGAGTTTAATAGGAAAGACTTGGTTTCCTAAAATAATAACTCAATAACTGAGTTGACTCTTTTGAGTGTCTCTGCTGGCATGCCTGGTGCCCACATCACACAAAAGACAACAACTTTTTTATTGCTACACCTTATAGAGGAAAAAAAAACATTTAAATGTGGCACCCACTACTTTCACTGTAAACTAATAGTATTTTCTTGTTGCTTCATGTTGTTTGTTAACTAATGGGTCTTAAAAAGAGCTTGCTGTAAATCCTGGCAATTAAACCAATAATCCTTATAATTCACTACAGTGCTGGACAGCTCCTTGGTGTAAAACCTGTGTAGGTGCACAAGCAGCTTTGCAGGAATAACTCCCTAAGACATTGTTACTGATTCACAATTGGATTAGACTTCTGTCTCATAAAGCCTATCTATCAGAGATTAAAAGACAGATTTATCAAAGTGTGAAATTAGAGTTTACAGTCGTAAAATTATGCCACTGTCTATTAATTCCTATGGGATTTTTAGGCATTTTTATCAAATGGTAAACTCTCACCTATTGATAAATACATCTCTAAAAAATCCCAGGGGAATGAACAGAGAGTGGCAGGATCCGAAGCCCCCGACTGGCAATCTGTGGGTTCTGGCAAATGTCAGATGCTATAGACAGTCACTCTATATTGGGCTGCTCCGTATACTTGGAATGCCAGGGCCTATTTTGACTCCCAGTCCAGACCTGGTGGTGAACATTAATTTCAAACTTTGATAAATCTGATAAAACTGACACTGTTTCTCAATCTCTTTATCATAATTTTCTTTGTTTATTGCTTGGTCTTTGTCTATATGTGACATAACTGCAGCGGTGTTACTTTCTCAGTTCCTAGCAGTAGTGTTAACCCCAGAGAGCATTGTCTGTGTTTCTATATCAATCCCCCGAAGCAGTGTTAACTAACTATTCTGCAATTCCCCTTAGGCAACTGTATTAGCCCACGAGTATCATATCATCATTTGCATTCTCAACCCAGTCCCATGGATAGATTACCTCCTCTGCCATCTTTTGGTCACAGGATGAATTTTCAATTCAAGTAATGATCCCTTGATACCAAAATGACCTCTCTGTCCTGGATTTGCAATTGGGTTCTCCATATTAACTCAGGATTATCCCCACCCTGCATTTATGTTAGCCCCGTGCCATTGGATTATCCTTCAGTATCAGATCTGCCCATCTCTATATAGCCCATGTTTCTATTCCATATTATCCCCTTCCCCTAACTCACACGGAACTGTTAACTTTTCTATCTGCCTCAATACATATACATACACAGAGCACATCTGCATCTGTATTAGTCACCTGTAGCAGGTAAAAGGATTAGCCTCCAGACCCACACTGTTTCATAGCCTCTGCCAGTTGAGTTAACCTTCCAGTTCCATATCTCATATCTGTACCTCAACCTTTACAGCATGATTTACAAACTAGTCTCAAAGTCACTTGCAGCAGCAGTTATGGCACAATCATAAAATGCAATTGTAATAAAATTACCTCATAAGATTGCATTCAAACAAAGGCAAGTGTATGTAGATACAAAGGCATCCCTAGTCCCGCTGCCATTCATCGTCCCCGTCCTGTCCCCTTCCTTTATGCACATGAGCAAAGGAAGCATCTGGTCCAGAGTACTGGGGATTTGTGCACAAGAAATTATAAAAACAAATGTATCTCCTGTTAATCCCCAGTGCTTCTGAACCAATGCGGGTGTAGTTGGGCGGTATGCTGACCCCTTAAAGATTTTGCCGCCCTAGGCCCGGGCCTTTGTGGCCTTTCCATAAATCTGGGCCTGATACAATACCACTGAACTATTAAGTGTATTTTCTTTGATTACTCTTCATTAACAGTTGGGCATGCCTGTAAGACATATATATTCTTACCTGTTTGAGCCAACCTTTGCAGACTTTTCATAGTCAGGGTCTATCCAGGAAACGAGTACAGACTGAGAAGATATGACTCTAACACTGACATCTTTTGGTTCCACAAAATGGGTTTCCTCTGAAATTGTATTTTAATAATAATGTTAGACATCACTTAAGTGCTGAAGGAACAAACATCAGTTCCACCATTTAGAATGGTCAATCACTGTCAATTAGGGATGCATTGAATCCACTATTTTGGATTCCTTTACGAAAGATTCGGCCGAATACCGAACCGAATCCAAACCCTAATTTGCACATGCAAATTAGGGGTGGGAAGGGGAAAATATTTTTTACTTATTTGTTTTGCGACCAAAATTCACAAGATTTCCCTCCCGCCCCTAATTTACATTTGCAAATTAGGATTCAGATTCGGTTCAGCTGGGCAGAAGGATTCGGCCAAATCCTGCTGAAAAAGGCTGAACCCTGGCCGAATCCCGAACCGAATCCTGGATTCGGTACATCCCTACTGTCAATGTCAGGCAGGTCTGCAATTGTAGAACAGGATCTGTGTCTGGGTCCTATTGGATCTTAGCCAATGACAATTTCAGTTAGCACTTTGTTATTTCCATGATAGCACAACCAACACATATCTAATTGTTGTAAGTGTATAGGCCTTTGGTGTCAGGTTCTCTGATGAGCCTTAGGATGTGAACTCTTCTAATAGACCAATTATCTTAAATATTCAAGAATAGTTTTTGAGGGGGTGGAAGGGGATACCCCACAATACAACTTGCTCCATAGGCTATGGATATCTCTTGAGAGACACATTTGGCATTAAGCCTAAAGAGTAAACTAACGTACCTCCAGTATTGATTTACGACTAGTAAACCATTTTGGTTAATAAACTAAGAATCTTTTAAGCTAACACACAATTTCTTATGAACTTTTTTTTAAAAATATTTTTTTTGTTTTAACATGATGAACTACTGTTTTTGAGTTATCTTGTGGGCAATAAAGGGTTGAGATTTTCTCCTCACTTTATTTATTTTCAGCGGTCCCCAACCTTTTATGGCCCGGTGACCGGTGAAGAGTCCGGGGGGGGTTGGGGGAGTTGGGAGGGGGTCAGGAGGGGTCAGTGTCCAATTCTGGCGGGTCGGCGTCCAATTCGGCGCGCCACGCTAATTGTTCACTAGGCTCGGCGGCCCAGTTGCAGACTGTCCTCAGCAGGTTCTGGCCCGCGGCCCGGCGGTTGGGTATCCCTCCCTCAAAGGACCTGGGGGACTAGTAAGGGGAATAGTCTGACTTTGGTTCTTCTATTAGACCATGATTCTTTCAGGTCTAATCAGGTTGTATTGCCCATGTTTTTTGCTGAATGCTTAAATATTGCACTGATGTGCCCATCTTTCTGTTTTTTGCGAATTGGCATTGAGAATAAATTTTCGCAAATGAGACTGGTGTTTGCGTGAGTGTGCCCACTGTGCGAGGTTGTTGTGTGCGAAAATATCGTTGATAGTAACTTCAATTTGCAATTGCTAAACTGTTTTGCGAATATTTTCTCCACCACCAAAGTTGTAGTGTAATTTAAACGCAATTTGCCATTTTTGCCATATTTAAAAATCTCTTATAGATATGAGTAGTGTGAAAAAAAAATCGCAATTCTGTTTGCACATTCTTATTCAGCTTTATAAATGTAACCATGTACAGTGCAAATATATTCACTGTGCGAACCAATCTGCCCTGAGCAAACTTTATAAATGAGCCCTACAGAGTTCAAGTCATCAATTTTAAAAATGCAAGACTATTCTTAATGGCTACTATGTTCAAGTTATATTCATTGTTATCTCCTTACAGTTAAATATAGGAACCACTAGATATAAAATAATTCCATACTTGGATAGTAACCTTTTTATCTGCATATGGTGCTACCACAACTTCCAACATTTTCCCTCTAGCTTTGATAGAGGAGGAGGTTAGGAGCTGCAGTTCCACAGCCGCTGAAGCTTCTATGAGCTTAAATGCATATCATATATTATTATTTCATATTACGACTTGTTCCTTTCATTTTGTAATTTTCTCTTTATTTATTTACTGATTTTCCTTTTGTGTTTTTCCATGTCCCAAGAAGCTGAAGAACCCATTTCTATACCAGCAAATCTGCAAAGGATCTATATTTCTGGCACTGAAAACAAGGCTTACAAGAAAATGTTGAGATAAAAAATGCTTTTGGTTGGGTAAATTGTCATTAACATATGACTGTGCAGTTGAACATATCAGCACGTTATGTATTATCTCGCAAAAAAAGGGAAATAGACAGTCCTCCAGGGACAGACCTCTAGCATCTTATATACAGAGTTCAAAAAAATCCAAATATGTTCTGCATAAATGTCAACAAGACCCTAACAATTTCCTGAAGCATCAAAGGTGCTATTAAATATATTTTCTTTGAAGGAGTCAAACAGATCACGTTGGCAGCAATTCATAAAGTTCAGCTCCCCTGCTGTGACCCCAAATGCCAAAGATAAAATCCCGAGAGCAGGGCAGCTGTTAACCTACTGTGCACGCAAAACTAATTTAACCAATACACACGTTTGCATTTCTTTCATAAAACTTAAGCTACTGTACTATAATATTGTTCTACAGGAAAATGCAAGACATTTCGCAGAAAGCTTGTATGTCGTGGGCCTTGTGTTAAAGCAGTTTCAAATAAAAGGTGGCATAAAAGGCCTCCCCAGTGTTGTTGTTGACATATGTTGTATATTTTAGAACAGCACCACAGGTAGCCACTTCCGCACGCTAAGAAATAAGACAACACCTGCACAATTCTTTGTAGTCAATTTTAATGAGCTAATATATGAGTTTTATAGTAGAAGTTAATATGTTTTTCATGATGTGCATACTGTGATACAGGTATGGGATCCACTGTCAGGAAACCAGTTATTCGGAAAGCTCCAAATTAAAGGAAAGCAGTCTCCCATGGACTCCATTTTAATCAAATAATTCACATTTTTAAAAATGATCCTTTTCCTCTATAATAATAAAACAGTACATGTTATTTGATCCGAACTAAGATATAATTAATCCTTATTGGAGGCAAAACAATCCTATTGGATTTATTTAATTATTTTATGTATACTTAAAGGGATACTGTCATGGAAAAACATGTTTTTTTCAAAACGCATCAGTTAATAGTACTACTCCAGCAGAATTCTGCACTGAAATCCATTTCTCAAAAGAGCAAACTGATTTTTTATATTCAATTTTGAAATCTGACATGGGGCTGGACATTTTCCCAGCTGCCCCAGTCATGTGACTTGTGCCTGCACTTGCTTTCTGGCAGGCTGCTGTTTTTCCTTCTCAATTTAACTGAATGTGTCTCAGTGGGACATGGGTTTTTACTATTGCATGTTGTTCTTAGATCTACCAGGCAGCTGTTATCTTGTGTTAGGGAGCTGTTATCTGGTTACCTTCCCATTGTTCTTTTCTTTGGCTGCTGGGGGGGGGGGGAAGGGAGGGTGTGATATCACTCCAACTTGCAGTAGAGCAGTGAAGAGTGACTGAAGTTTATCAGAGCACAAGTCACATGACCAGGGGCAGCTGGGAAATTGACAAAATGTCTAGCCCCATGTCAGATTTCAAATTGAATATAAAAAAATCTGTTTGCTTTTTTGAGAAATGGATTTCAGCGCAAAATTCTGCTGGAGCAGCACTATTCATCGATTCATTTTGAAAAAAATGATTTTTCCCATGACAGTATCCCTTTAAGCTATGGAGATCCACATTGTGGAAAGATCCCTTATCTGGAAAACCCCAGGTCTCAAGCATTCTGGATAACAGGTCCCATATCTGTAACATATATCTGCAACAGTCCAATATGTTCCTTTAGTTGCCTAACAATACACAGAGATATAGATACAGCTAACGAAATATAGAATGGACAAATCCTTTATGAGGGGGACCTGTTTATATCAATTAGTTTGTCCCATTTTTTCCCGTGATAAATTATATTATTGATTTCCTCTGTGCATATGGCCACCAATGAATCAGCAAATTCAAGTAAAAACACATGTTGCTGTCCTGGCATGGAGATTTGTTAAAAGAAAAACACCTGTTTAGATTATTTTTGGTATTCTTTGATTATTTAATAAAATCTGAGACAGACATTTTAATAAAAAAATAAAAAAATCATATTTCTGTCTTGTCTGATCTTTTCTTGCAAATCTTTTGTGTTTGTGCAGTTTAACTCCCAACATCATTTGCCTCATGCTGTGGCTTTAGTGCTACTGTTTGGCTGGATATCAAAGAAACGGGCTGACATACCTGGAATTTTAAGCTTTGTAACAGCTGCCCGAAATACTGGCTGGCTTTTCCTCTGAGAATTCATTGACGGTAGGGAGACCACATGCACTGACTCAGATGCTGTAGAAAGCAGGAAAACTGGATATTAAAAGTCATAACTGACCCCCCTCACTTCATCTCGTAACATCTCATATTACTCTACACATCAGTATGACCACTGGATTTGATATAAATATTTCAATACTTTGTGGTAAAACAAGGACCTTTAACGGATTATGGTACAGAAATATAGAGCATGGGCAGCAACAGAGTCATGAATCTGTGCATAGGTTACAGTTTTTTTTCCCCTTTCCTTTTCTGAGGTTTAGTTAACTTTTACAAACATAAAATATAGAGGTGACATGCCTTTTTACTCACTACCAACAATCCCATGAGGACGGTCACATGAAAACTTGAGAAGATGGAGATGACAAGCAAACCCTAACAACTGGCAAGGACCAGTACACTGGCAAGGACCAGTTTTTAAGTGAGGTGATTATTTACCCCGAAGGCCTATTGATAGTAAGTAAGTTTGTAGATAAGATGAAAAAAGGCACATGTCCATCAAAGTCATCCAATTGTTTAAGGGACAATTCTAAACTGTATGGCTAAATTCTATCTATGTCAGATAAAGGTAAAGAAAAACTCTGATTATTACCTAAAAACTAATACCGAAAAGAAAAATCTCTCATAATTCCAATAGGTTAGTTGATTCAGCTCCCAGATCAACTTTTATAATTGTTAACTTTAGTTATCTTATATTTTCTCTCTTGCTAAAAAGTCATCCAGTACAGTGAATTCAGGGAGAGAACTCCTTTTTCTAATCTCAAGGGATGCCCTTGTGTCTTCTTAACTTTAAATGCTTCTGCTCCAGTGTACTCAATCGAAACTTTCAAAGTTTTCAAGGAACAAATTAACATGAACCTTTAAGAACACCACTTAATTACTATTACACTATTACATCCTGTAAAATTTAATTTAAAATATCAATTTACCACGTTGCTTATTGTCTTGCTTCTGAATATTTGGTTTAAGAGGAGCATAATTTATCTTCCTTGCACTCTCTCCAGGACTGGATGAATAGCCTCGTAATCTGCGTGTAGTTCTTAATCCCAATGCCTGTAGAGCAGATAATCTTTCACCAGCCGGTCGAGGGCGTACTCGGAATATTCTTTTTGGGGCCTTCCTTTCTTAAAAAACAACAGACAAATATAAGTGAAACTCGGAACACATTAAAAAGGCATATATACATAATATAAATATATTATTTTCGTGAATTTATTTAAAGGAATTGCTGATGGGCGAATCTGTGCCGCGAAATTCGCTAAATCAAAAAAAAAAGTCAAAATAATTTTGACGAGAGCGACAATTTTTATATGTACGACCATTTGGTCCAATCGAATTAAAGTCAATGGGCGTCCGAATAATTTTAACGTGCATCAATTTTTTGCCGGCCGCAGTTTTGCAAATTAATTTGCTTGCAGCCAAACACGGAAATTCACCCCAAATTCGTGTCTGCCAAATATATATATATATATATATATATATATATATATATATATATATATATATATATATATATATATATATATATATATATATATATATATCCTGTACATTTTTTCCTTATAAATAGTGCTTAGTGATGTCATTGGTTATAATTGGTGTAATATCTATCACATGACTCACAGAAACTTGTGTATTATTATAAAACATGTACCTCCTGTTGTAAAATATGAAGATATCCAAAGTCATTTTAGAGTTCCATGACCTGTATAAAAGCAATCAGCCTTCGTCTTTGTCATCAAACTCCTCAGTGACTGATATTTTTCAATAGAGGGAACATTATTCACTATATAACACAAAAAAGACAGGAATATCTTGAAAATGATATCCTAGACGGTGACTACTGATGGCATCAGTTATAAACGGTGAGTAGTGATGTCATTTTTGTCACATGACTCACTAAAACTTGAGTATTATAACAAATAAAGTATCCCTTGTTGGAAAATATGAGGAAATTAGAAGTCACCCCGGAGTTCCATGACCTGTATAAAGGTCATGAAACTCCTCGGTAACTTATAATATCCTTATATTTTACAATAGGGGGTACTTTATTCACTATATAATTCATGGATTTGCACTCCTCTGAAAAACCTGCACCACCTGAAACTGCCTGCGATGCTACAGCATTTGGAATTTAGCTAACAAGCAAAAATAAACACAACAACATTTTTTGTATGCTTTAATGCCAGTATCAATATTTAGGCTCTTACATAGGATTGCTTCACATTCGTTTTCTTTTGTATAGATACGTGACAATAGTTATTTGTCTCCTGTACCTATTCTGCTCGCTGTATGGCCCCTTTTTTGCCAGTTACCAAGGGTAAAGGGAGGAAATATGTGTAATTGGAGAATGTGATGTCATTGTGCATGGATCTCTCCTTGGGGGAGGGGTGAGTTATGCTTACATGGATAATATATAAAAGTGTTTTTATTGTGGGCCTAGAAAAATCTAAAAATCTCCATTTTAGGGAAGAGGTATAGTCACACATTGCATGCATTGGAACCCCAGGTTATGAATAAAGAGTTTGAATTAAAGGGGACCAGTCACTCATCTAGCGACTCTTCTATCACAATTGTACTTTTCTACGATAGAATCGTGGACCCCCTCTGGTGCCAAAAAGGTGAGTTTGAGAGAGGAGTGGGTCTATCCTGATGAAGGGAGGTGTCCCCCCCCGAAACGTTGAATGTTTGATGGCTAAATAAAAGGGATACTCCCCGACTGCATTAACCAGAGTGTGTGTGTGGATCCGTTTTCTATACATATGTGTTGCTAAGAGAGGAGTGGGTGTCAGCAGCAAGCAGAGGGGCAAGGGTAGCCCCTGCATAATATAGCCATATGCTAGTGACAACTAGAAGTTCCATTTCTACATTGTAAATGTGCCAGACAATCCTAGGCAGCAGGTTCTCTTTCAGAACACCACATTATATTTAGTAATAGTTATGTCAGCAGATTAAACTTAAGTTTAAATCCTTATTTTGACAAATAGTATTTCTTTCCAATATAAATTCTACAATTATTTTCTTTTCAGCATACTGTGAAATTAGGAATACCACATTAATAAAAATATGTTAAACTGGTTTATACCTCAAATACCTAAGTGTATGAAATTCAAACAAAATCAGCTGAATTCTTTCCATTGTCAATGCTTATTCTACAATTTCCTAGTAAGATAATACCATGACAATTCTAGTTATTACCAACCGCACTGATAAATGCAGATCTTAAACAAAGTCTTAACTTGTCCGTGTTCAGTGAAATCCAACCTCAAACTACATTCCATTACACATTGTTGAACACAGATCACATGGTTGGTTGAATAAAACCCGCAAAAGTCCTTGTTTTAAGATGCCATAAAATTTGAGACTCTGTAGAGCTGATGAGAGCTGACTAAAGGCATTTAGAAAGGACCCCACACCATATATTTATTATGCTTGATGCATTTACAAAACGTTAAATGGAAGGTGGTGATGATCCAAGAAATAAAATGTGGGTGCTGGAAATGGCTACAGACTTGCCACTGGCTCCATAAACGAACTTAACTATTTCTAATGTATCTTTGTGGCCCTAAAAGTGTAAATATTTGCCTGAACCTCTGCAAACCTCCTCATTAAATATTAGTAAAGATTTTTTTCTTGGAAAGGAAGTCTGTAATACAATCCACTTGATGAGCTGTTTTCTAAATGTTCAGTCTTTTTACCAATGAACAAGGAACAGATTTTAATGGAAAGCAATATAATATTGAATGAAACAAAAGTGGAATTAAAAAGGGTCTCGGGTATACACATGTAGCTAGGGCAGCTGCCAAACTTGAGAGAATTGTAAACAATTCTTACCGTGCCTTAACAAGAACACAACATCTAAAACAAACCACTGGAAAACACAATATTAATCAAAGATTCCATTAACACAGTCATGGAGGCCTTCCCAAGAAGATATACAAAGAAACCACAATAGATGTGGATAAGTCACTGAATTCTCACAATAGATTTTCCTCCACTGGTTTCCATCCTGCTATAATAGACCGTAATGCGGTTCATCACTGTTGTGTAAAATCAATGGCAATTGTATCAATGTGTGAGTTTTATTTTACACCTGTTGTTTATTTTTGTCAACATCGACAGAAAACTAGGGGGCACAATAAGACAGCCTCATGGTTCGGTTAAGAACCCCTTTAAAGGAGAAGGAAATATCTTCTAACTTGGGGGTGCCAAAAGTTAGGCACCCCCAAGTGATTGTATGAACTTACCTGACACCCAAGGCCGCTGCTCCTATCAGAAGAAAACTGCACCAGCTGGGGATTCTTCCAGCGAGCACCACTGAGCAATTATCTTCCATCTTCTTCCAACTTCTTCTATCTTCAAATTTCCCATAGCAGAAACGTGCACAGTACATCGAAATAGGCAACTTTTTTGTTAAACGTCAGCTTTTCACACTACTGCGCATGTGCAGCCGCAAAAAAAAAAGAAAAAACCAGAAGACAATCGATCCGTTATACTCGCTGGAAGAATTCTGGACCAGTACAGTTTTTCTGCCGATAGGAGCACCGACCTGGGGTTTTAGGTAAATTCAAATTATAAGACCTTTCCTTCTCCTTTAAAGATTTTTGACAACTATGATGAAGCAACTATTTGCAAACAATCAGGGCCGGATTTACATAGTGGGCGCCCCTAGGCCCACTGTCCCCTCGCCTTTATTCGTGCAAATTTCATCATCTGGACTGCAGAAAGGGGGATTGGCGCACAGGAAATTTAAAAAATGATATCTCCAGCGCATCCCCAGTGTTTTTGAACCAATGTGGGTGTGGTTGGGCAGCATGCCGCCCTCCTAAAATCCTGCCCAGGCCTGGTTGGCCTTTTCACAAATCCGGGCCTGCAAACAATCCCCAACAATAAAGATTTGGAGGATACATGTGGCTGTTTATTTTAGGATCCAAATTTTTGGATCAATTAGTTGCATAATTGAAAGACAGCACTCCAGGTAAATAAAAGATGGTGGAAAGAGATAAAAGTTGGCTGCAGCACATATTGGGCTTGTTGCCTTTAATCACTATCTTTTATCCACCTGAAGTACTGTCTTTCTGTTGTGCAAGTATATGGTACTGTTGGGAATGCCAGTGAAAGAGCAACCAGGAGGATCGCGGCACTTAAAGCATTTAGGTGAGTTTTGAGTAGCTTTTTTTTCTATGGCATGTGTAAAGTTTAGATTACTGTCTGACAAGATAATGATGATAAAGGAGTCAGTACATCAACACACTAGATTAAACAAGGAAGTTGATGCCTCTGAAGAACAAAGTGAATGGATAAGGAAATCATTAAAGCAGTGATGATTTCTAAAATCTTTCATCAATATCAATTCAACTACTCAGTGCCAGCCCCATTCTCCTCTACAAAATCATTTCCTGCACATGATAATCGAAAGCAGGGATTCTGAGTTTCTTCCCCTGAAGGCTTCACATTATAAATATGTTAATTTACAGTACAGTACTTTGTTGTCCAAATATTAATGCAATACAATGACAATTATGAAGCAATCAGTTGTATGTTGTGCTTGGGTCAGTCCCTCATCCCACCAACCACTATTTCTGATTTTCTGAGACTCATTTTCATCTGGTATGGTACCTATGGATTGATGGTGTAATTCCTAAATTTAAAAATGGATTACAATCTCATCCTGGCAATTATAGGCAAGTTTTTTTCATAGGCCAGTATTTGCCCTGGTGAATGGCATTATGAGCAGCGATCAGCATGGCTTTATGAAGGATAGGTCATGTCAGACAAATTTGATTGCTTTTTATGATGAGGTAAGTAAGATGCTGGACAGTGTGGGAGCAGTAGATGTGATCTATTTGGATTTTGCCAAAGCATTTGATACCGTGACCCACAAATGACTGCTTTCTAAACTAAGGTCTGTTGGACTTAATGCACATGGATAGGAAACTGGCTACAGGATAGGGTACAGAGGGTGGTTGTTTATGGTACATTCTCTACTTGGAGTAAGGTTCTCAGTGGGGTCCTTTAGGGTTCTGTATTGGGTCACTTTTATTTAACTTGACTTAGGGGAGGGTATAGTAAGTAATGTATCAGTGTTTGCAGATGACACAAAACTATCCAGCCCAATTAATTCCATCCTGGTAAGGCCCCATCTAGAATATACTATACAGTTTTTGTCTCTAGTGCTCAAACGGGACATTATAGCATTAGAGAGGCTCTAGAGAAGGGCAACTAAGCTGGTAAAAGGTATGGAAAATCTCAGCTATGAGGAAAGACTGGCCAAGTCAGGGTTGTTTATGCTGAAGAAAAGGTGCTTGAGGGTTGATATGATAACTATGTATATATATATATAAGGGGATCACATAATAATCTCTCTAATGCTTTATTTACCAGTAGGTCCTTCCAGCTGACACGTGGGCACCCATTCCGATTAGAAGAAAGGAAGTTCCGGCTAAATATTCTAAAGGGTTTTATTTTACAGTGAGAACTGTGAAGGTGTGGAATTCTCTCCCTGAATGGCTGATACATTAGATAGCTTTAAGAAGGGGTTGGATGGCTTTTTAGCAAGTGAGGAAATACAGGGTTATAAAAGATAGCTCATAGTCCAAGTTGATCCAGGGACTGGTCCGATTGCCATTTTGGAGTCAGGAAGGAATTTTCCCCCCTCTGAGGCAAATTGGAGAGACTTCAAATGGGTTTTTTGCCTTCCTCTGGATCAACTGGCAGTTAGGCAGGTTATATTTAGACTTCAAAGATTGAACTTGATGGGCATGTATCTTTTTTCAACATAACTTCCTATATCACTGTGTTACATATCTGCCCCCCTATCTTGCCATTTGTCCAACAAATGGACCCTATCCGTGCCTTTATTGCACTTTTGTGTGCCACTGCTGTAAAATAAATAAAGCTGTGATTTTATAATGCTATTATGGGAATAGTCTTTTGGCGTGCACAACAGGTGGAGAAATGGTGAATCGATTGTTCATGGGACAGCGTTTCTTGCCCCCCCCCATGCTGCAGCCATCTAATTGATAAAATGCCATGATTGCAGTGAGCTCCACTAATTTGTTTAATTTATTTGAGAGATTGTTGAAGGGCCATACACTCACATTAAAATAACATTTCATGAAAAGGCCACACACTGTTCCTGTTTTGAAATGTCACAAACGTCATAGTGTGGTGGGTGCCAGAGTGTGTCTGTCCATGTTTTACAGTGGGTCATGTATTTGTAGCAAAGGGTATTGAGCAATCATGGATTTTATTTGTTTGTGAGCTTTATTTATATTTATAAATAAAATATCCCATATGTATCCATGAATGCCCAAAGCCATTACCAGATGTAATTTGGTTGAGAATATATATATATATATATATCTACCATGGTTATCTCACAATCATGCCAATGCTGTACATTCTGTGGTGTTGGGTAAAACTTTGAGCTAGTTTTTACTGTCAACATATGGAGCTGTTAGATCAAAAGGACCCGGCATTGAATAGGTTAAAAGATATATATATACATATATATATATATGCATGAACTGTAACCACTCATTAAGTATTCTGTGACCATAAGAAGTCTGCACCATCTGGAATGAATTAATATCAAAATGTTTATATTGAGCTACAAAAGTGATGTCATGCTACAGTGGGATGATTTAGCAACTGTATAACACTGTACACCAGGTGATCTTCATTACTTTTAAGTTCCTTAGCAATGTGCAAGGAATTTGGGAACAGTGGAAGTGTTTTAATTATCAAACAGATCATTTGTAATTACATGGCCTTGTCTGCCTTATTCACTGTTTTGATACCCCTGCCAAGTTTAACATGCTTCTATCAAAAGTGTTTGAAAGGCAGGAGGAAAAGTGAAAGAGACCAGCCAAACCACAGCACGATAGACCAGTAGTCAGCCTGATTCTATGACATACAGAACAACATCACAACTCCACTAGGGGTTCACTGCGCCCCAACTGTTAAGTGCATAACAGTGAATTACAACAGGGGAAATATAAGATGTAATCAAAACGGAACCCATGAATGTTGCCCTGAGTTACCTACAGGTAAAACAGGAGAAAAATACTTGTACATGTGATATCAAGGGTGGAGATAGTCGTAGTACAGTCAGTGTAATGGCAATGGGACCCAGAAGCTTTAGCGGGCCCATTGTATTGGATAACGTTGGTCATTCCTGATAAATTGAGGGCAAACTTTGCTCATAACTTTTCTCTTGAACTGAAGGTCAACATGGTCTTGTCCTGGCCTGCATGATTTCATCATTCACAACGCACCCCTCTTGAATCTTGTGCCAGAGTGCTGTCGTGGTTCACCTAAAAAGACCCCTTGCCCTGCTGCCCAAGATACTTCTTTTCACTGCTCTGGCAGGCCACCCGCAGCACCCCTGGTAGCTACTCCACTACAGCCACTCCTTTGTATAAGACATTACAGAATTATTTGTATTGTCAAGTAATATTGAACAGCAAACTAAGTTATAAGTGTAGACAACTTTGCTGTCATTATATTATTACATTATTGCCACAATTTTGCATGCTTGTAGTGTTAAAGATCAAACCAGTTATTTGATCAGACATGCATGCTTACAGTTTAACCCAACAATTGTGGCACAGGGACTGGAAGGGCCGTGAAGGGAAGGGATGTCTCTCTATGAGACAGAGCAGATGTGGAGAATAATAGGGTACGTGTTCACTAAGACTGAAAAGTCAGCACAAGTGCTAAGTCATGACCTGTGATAAAGGGGTCAAGCAAGGAGTGAGTAAAATATTTGGTTGCTGGTTGAAGTTCCCCTAACAGTGGCTAATGCACTTATACAAAGCAGGTATACTGCCAGTTGACCAGTGTGCTGGTTTCAGAAGAATTAACTTTATTTTTCAAAGACTGTTTCATTAGCCTTCAGTAGAATACTCCAACCGTCAATGCAGTGATACAAGACATTCTTATTGACTTTACCAGTAAACTTTATACTTGAACTTTGCACAGTAATGAACCCAACCTCATGAGTTAGGTCCTTCTGGGACTCCCCCAGCTTGTGTTATCTTAAAAATGTAGCCACCTGCCAGCAAATATTAGTGAAATGAGTCAGAATGCACAAATTGGGAAGTTACAGGCAAAGGAATACAGACGTTAGCAGGCAATTTTATTTCTTATTTTAATTTTTGCATTTTTTTCCATATTAATCTGCAGAGAACATGCAAGAATCAGTTCACAAATGGTTCACTTATTGCCTATATTTCTATTATATCCTGGAGGTCTGAGGTTAAACGTTAGGACTTTGCTTAGCTCTATACTCACTTTTTGGGACATGTGCCAGCCCTATTCTTCAGACACATGCTAGGAAAAAAGAGATGAGTGAGGTTCAAAGCATATCCCCTGTTTTTCACAGGAGAGTACGATGGGCAGACACAGAAAAACATGTGTTTCATATCAAGCCAGTGTATCAAACTTTTGTAGTTAAATTCACCAGCTATTAATCCCTCAATGAATTCCCATAAAGAATTGCGTGGGTTATCATAAAATACACATTACACCTTATAAAATGCTTTTCTTTCAGTTGCCAAGAATGTATACTGCAAAAAATTGCAAGCATGCACTATAAGGTATATATATTGTAGTCCCATGTATGGGTATATCATTTTTTGGCAGTCACTTTTATTTTTAGCATGACTTATAGGATTTTCATCACTGGGCTACACAAACAGGCTGCAGGTATCCCCCAGAATATTATCCTTTCATTTCTGTGCAGATGTTTAACACCAGATTTTTTTTGTAATTCACTATATAACCTTCAGTCCAGAGCTGCACCCTTACCCACTGTAGGTCAAGCTTCTTTGGTCCTATGCCATGTTTGTGTTCCTGTCCCTGTTCCTGTTCTTCTACTAGACTAGAGCTTTCAAGGGGGTCCATAACATGCATTACATTTTGTGAGTGGGTGTTCCCAACTATCCCAGAACTGACTGTTCCTGAGCCTTGCTTACCCCCACCCCCTTCCAGGCACATTCATTGAATGCCAAAAAGACAAGGTTTGCTCTTTTTTGGGGGTATGGGGACAAGCAGGATTCAATATAGACCAATGTATAGGATTTTCTTGTTCTTCCAACATTAGAGTCTGAGAAAAGTTCTGAAAGTCTGATTGTGTGATAGACAGATTGACAGAGCTGCTCTTCATGCACCTGGTTCTGCCTTTAATGCAGATAACCCAGCTTTGACAATCGCTTGTCAGATTTTGCTTGGACTTTGCTCACCTTGGGTTTTGTTGACCATCTAAATAATAATTTTGCCTTTGTTATGCTAAGAGATAATCAGACAGTGACCTGACCTGTGCATCCTTTCAGTCCTGGCCAGCTACAACCTGAATCCAGGAATTTCTCTGGGGATTAGGATTAAGTACAACAGGAAATATCCTAAACTATTAAACTCAGACAGTGCATTATTTCAGAAATCCCTACATCCTTTACATATAGTCTCAGTTTGGCTTTCAGGTCTTCACTGTGTATATTATCTGGTTGGGAACCACTCGCAGATTGTTCTGCTAATAAAGTACAAACCTGTTCCAAGCACTTTATAAGATACAGAGGTAGGATTGTTAACAATTATTTCTGTATTTTATATTAATGGCATGTTCTTTAAAATACCAATCCAAAATAATGACTAAGAATTTCCAATGTCTCAGAAAGGCTCTGTCTTCATGCTGTAACAGCTAGTTAAAAAAAAGCTTAAAAGACAAGTGCCCAAAAGCATTTCTGGAAAACATTGGGTTTCAATTAAAAGTTGAAATCTTGGTTGCAGCATTAGTCAGTAAGTAACTAAGGAGGTGTCATGTCTACTTAGATACAAATGAAGTGATCTTTAAATAGTAAATTATAATAATTTGGAATACAGTCTGTGATGACCTTTTATTGTATTATTATTCCCACAAAACATTTCCAGATCCTACTGCATACTTAGAAACACTTAGTCTTGGCCCTGAGATTAGGGGTTTGAACCAAGGTTTCATGGTTTGTGTCCAATTCTCTGGGGCGGATTTATTGGATCCAACTGGGGAATTAAGAAGGATTCCCCAGCTGCTTGATCTACTTTGCCATTTAACAACACTTTTCTGAGTTCAAATGTTCCTGTCAGTCAGTCAAAGCCGATAAAGGAGAATTTTGTCTTAATGTGTTTGACTGCTGTGAGAAGTCAAATGCATTCATTTTCAGTAGGTGACTGTACACAGCACTGTACATATTCCACACTAGAACTAATATATATAATGTAAACCAAAACATATGGAATTTTAACTTTTTGTATACAAATCCTGGTGTGCATCTTTTTTCTTTTGCTATTTGGATAATTTTGGAAGTAAAGATAGCACCCAGGTATGGACTCAGTTAGATATATATATTACAGTTTGCGTTAAGGACTTCTGGACTGTATATATATATATATATATATATATATATATATATATATATATATAGTGATGGGCGAATTTATTCGCCAGGCGCGAATTCGCGGCAAATTTGCGCAAATAAATTCGCGAAACGCCCGCGAAAATTCGCGGAAAAAATTCGCCGGCGTCAAAAAAATGTTTTCCAAAAAAACGGATGCCGGCGTCAAAAACGGGTGTCGGCATCAAAAACGGGTGCCGGCGTCAAAAACGGGCGCCGGCATCAAAAATGAGACGCCGGCGCCGTTTCGCTAATTTTTAGCTGTTTCGCGAATTTTGCGCAAAATTCGCTAATTTTTCGGCGGAGCGAAACGGCGCAAATTCGCCCATCACTATATATATATATATATATATATATATATATATATATATATATATATACCGAAATGTCGGGCATAGATACGATGTAACAATAAAATAATGGAGTGCTGGTCTGAGAATAATTGGTGTATACATAATTACTGTGCACCCCTCCCTATGCTGAAGTTCGGAGTTTGGAGTGTATATTTATATATATATATATATATATATATACACACATACACACATATATACAGGTATGGGATTCGTTGTCCGGAAACCCGTTATCCAGAAATTTCCAAATTACGGAAAGGCCGACTCCATTGTAATTCAATAATCCAATTATATTTCAAAATTATTTTCTTTTTCTTTATAATAAGAAAACAGTACCTTGCACTTGATACAAACTAGTTTAAATGAACCTGGTGATACATCATCTAATTTTAGCTGCACATATCTGTAACCACCACACTAACCTATGAACAAAGTTATCAAACTGTATTCAAAATATAATGAAATTTCATGTCACCATGGGGTTCCTTTGTCATGCAACGCCACATGTGAAACAAGTGACATCACTAAGCACCGAGTACCATTGATTACATCACTAAGAACTGATTATAAAGATATAAATTAGACATTATTCAAGTTGTGTGTTATAGATATATAGGTTATAAAGATACATTACACTGCAGCTGTGGCAAATGTGTCAAATGCAATGCAGTTGGATTAAATAAAGTGTAGAGTCAGGATTGTGTCACTTTTGGCATAGTGTTAAAATGGCATTAGTATGTTAGGGCAGGACTACATGGCCGATTCTGCTGCAATCCAATGCACTGCGCAAAATCGCAGGCAGGCGTCACGTCGGATGCGACGGAAATATGGTAAGTAATTCAATTCAATCGGATCGTGTTGCAGCGTTGATGCGATGCAACATGACTGTTGGATGCATCCGACAGTCGTGTCGCGTCGCATCAACAATGCGACACGATCCGACACTGGCATTACTTACCTTATTTCCGTTGTATCCGACGTGACACCTGCGATTTTGCCAGCGAGGTGGATTTCGGCGGAATCGCCCGTGTAGTCCTGCCCTTATTCTCTTGCCACATGTTCTTTGTGGCTATTGACCCAGCCCACATTCAAGGCGGTGGGTATTCCAGGGTTCCAAGCATCAATAGTTGCACTTGCACACAATTCATCCAAGCAGGTTGGTCAGGCACATTTGCACATAGCAGAACTTTATGGAAGTGCACGTTTGAATGCAAGTATCTTTAAAGAAAAGAGTCAATACACACAACAACTGCACTGCCATATTTGTTTGTAAATAAGCCTTTTGCCTTTAAGAATATTGCCAAGTTATATGGTGTGGTAATAAAAGCTTTCAATTTGACAACGAGTAAGTTATTAAAGGTGGTCAATGTGGGTTAGACCTAGCAATTTCATAGAGCCAAGAGAGGGAAGCCATCTAATGATAATTTATACAACTGGGAAATACCAAAGGGGTCATCTACAAAGGGGACTCCGTTTGTCATGTTTTTCTACCCAGAATTCTGAGTTTGTTCACACAGTTACAGCATAATTTCAGCCATGAAAGGGAATTCTGTCACAATTGGGGTTATGTTATAAAAGGCACTAAGTTTGTCCAGGGATAGTAACCCAGAGCAACCAATCAGCAGGTAGAATTAACTGGTCACCTGTTTAAATGTAAGCATCTTATTGGTTGCCATGAGTTACTGCTCCTGTGCAAACTTAGTGACTTTTTATTACATATGGGGGAATATGCCAAAAAACATTGATGTGAATCAAAACTAAGTTGCACTGAAAATTGCAGTAGGGTAGGTTCAAGGTTCCCCTGCATCAAGAGGCACACTTGCTTGCAATTTGGAACAGGGAGCAGGATGGACCGAGTGAAACTGTAGGGAAGGGCAAAGAGAACTGTCAGTTAATGATGTCAATGCATACAGCGACTATGCCAGCGTTGGACTGGGGCATCAGTGACCCACTGGGTCTTTGACTTGAAAGGCCCTCATAGCAACCTCCAGGTCCCTCCAACCAATGTCCACATCACCCCGCACCCTCACACCATGTTGCGTACCTTTCTTCTCCTCAACTGCAAAGGGGCAGTAAGGGTAGTAGGCCTGAGTCAGTAGGCCCGTTAGAACTGATGCCCATCTGTTTTTCTCCCAGTGTCCCACCAATCCAATCTGACACAGAATTTATGCCCATTTTTGTGCACCTGCATTGCAGGCCCTGCAACTATGTCTGCAGTAGTAAATGAGCAGAAATGTCTGAATCCAAATTCTAAAGCTTCTGGGATTATGTAATAAAGGGTGCACAGTTTGCTACAGGTCTAATCACATATAGCAACCAATCAGCAGGCAGTATTTTCTGGGTTACCTGTTTAAAAGAGATGGAAAGCTACTGAGGCAGATTATTGGCAATAGATTAGCCACAATAGTGCAAGATATAACACTATATCTATTCTGTAGAATGCTTTACCATACCTGAGTAAACAGCTCTAGAAGCTCTCTTTGTTTATTTAGGATAGCAGCTGCCATATTAGCTTGATGTGACCTCACTTCATGTCTGAGTCTCTCCCTGCTCACTCTTAGCTCTAGGCTCAGATTACAGCAGGGAGGGGAGGAGTCAGGGGGAGAGGAGCAAACTGAGCATGATCATGCCGTGCCCTGGAGGTATAAGCTGAAAACAGGAAGTCTGATACAGAAGTCCATGTGTAACAATAGAAGGAAAGAAATGTGGTGTTTCTTTTGACAGAGGACTCAGAGCAGCATTACTTTAAGAGTTTAATGGTGTATTTATATAGACCTTTCTGATAAATCATACTTAGTTTTAACCTTTCATTCTTCTTTAAAAGCAAACATTTTATTTATTGCCATAGCAACTACACCTGTAAAACTTTATGCCTTTTATCACATATGTGGGTTAGTATTCTGCTGGTTTCTTTCATGCATAAAATGTTTATTTTAATCAGTTTGTCAATTCTCCTCTGTAGCTACATTTTTTTTAATCCTCTTACTGATACTGAATAATCATTCTGAAGACGGTACTAACTTACATTTTTTGGAATAATACGTGGAAATGTCAGTGATTCATTAATGCTGATGGGCACCTTGGTTTCAGTGCCAGGCTGTACACCCAAACTATAGCTGCAAGACTTACAGTGAATATTTACATGATGAGTCATCTACACAATTTAAAATCATTAAAATCTGAAAATACATATGCATCAATGGTTGAGTGGTATAATCAAAACCACATTACAATGTAGAACTCAGCAGCTTGTCTATACTTTGATTTATATGCAGAACCTTCGAGAAAAAGGCAGGTGCAAGAGTCAAACATTAGTAACGATTAATAAATAAATGTTTATTAACAAGCCAATATATAACTATAGTATATGTCTGTTGGATCATGGTGACCCTAGCTCACTACCCTTACTTCACCCCTGGAATCAGCCAGTATAATTTACAATATATCCATTAAATAACTGCCCTAGGAACCTACTACATTGCTGCATTTATACTGAAGACCCAGAAATTAAGAAAACAACCAGAATACAATTCCATTCTTATTAATGTTAGACTGTATAATAAAAGTCCTTTTCAAATGTTAGCTGTTAATCATACAGGTATGGGATCCTTTATCCAGAAACCTTTTATCCAGAAAACTCCAAATTGAGGAAAAATCATCTCCCATAGACTCCATTTTAATCAAATAATTGAAATTTTTTAAAATGATTTCCTTTTTCTTTGTTATAATACAACAATACCTTGCACTTGAACCTAACTAAGATGTAATTAATCCTTATTGGAGGCAAAACAATCCTATTGGGTTTAAATAATATTTAAATTACCTTTTAGTAAACTTAAGGTTTGGAGATCCAAATTACTGAAATATCCCTTATGTAGAAAACCCCAGGTCCTGGGCATTCTGGGTAACAGGCCCCATACCTGTATATTGCCTGACACATGTACCACACTTTCCATTCTGCATTTAGATTTCACTGCACAACATACATGTCCCTTCTGTCCTCACTGCCTATAATCATATAGTCATTTCATGGGCTTCTAGAGCACAAACAAGATTTTGTGAGCACTGTTAATAACAGTGCTCACAAAATGGCACCTGCCTGTTTGAAGTGATTGTAAATTCTAGACTGGAGGAAACAAGATTTAAATACTATATAGTGTATAAAATTAGTTGACAATCACAACCGAAAATCATTTGGAATTATTTGTTAGTGTAACAGGTTCTCATTTGCACCAGGGACAAAAAAATAAAAATAAACTGGTTTTGGTAATGTGAATTCTGTGTTGGACTGGCCAACAGGGCAGCCACATAAGGGGCCCTGGGCCATTAACCCCCACTCCGCCAACTACACTGGCAACCCCCCCCCCAGTGTGTACCTGCTTTTCTCCTATCAATCGGGGCAGGGGGAGGTCAGAAAGTGCAGGTATTTTCAGGCAGGTGGGAGAGAGGGTATCGGCCAGCAGGGCACATGAGAGCTTGGGCCCACCAGGTTTTTCCTGGTGTCCCACTGGCCCAGTCTGACATTGTGTGAATTGAAATCTATGGAACTGTTCATATCAGTGTAGGGGCCCATAGGGGTTTATCTGCCCCTATGGCTTTAAGGCCCTACCCTTTTCTCAGTTACCAGGCAAAATCCTGTGTAGCTCAGTGTTATTGGTCAAGAGGTGTAATGACCACTTCCTGCCACACTGCACTATAGTGTGTGTAAGGAGTGGCCTCTTCCTCTTTGGCTGCTGGATGGTGATCCAGCTGAGTGTGCCCAGGGGGGCCTAACGGATGTCCTTCCTCATCTGAAATACATATTACCTGAAGCTCTGTATGAGTTATACTGTATGTGCCTCTCCATATGCTGTCTCTATCTATGAGCTCTTTGTGAGCCTCCAGTTCTGTGGGAGCTGTGTAGTGTGTGTCATGTGCTAATACCTCATCTGTATACATGAGTAAACCTGGGGACATTGTCTTTGACTAATAAACTGAAGAATATTGGGCTCATAGATTATTGTGGAGTCCTAAACACAGATATTCTCTCACAGAAACAGGCCTGATATTGTTTGCATCATAAGAACCTCCTGGCGCCCAATCATTTTGTATATTTTGTATGCACAGTAGAGTGTTGTAGTTGCACTACACCTTAAAGTTATAGCTTCCACTAAGCGAAGGCCTTGATCCTGATGTGAGAGTCCAATGTAACCCCTGCTCGTACCAATAGCTGGACACTTTATGCACAAAGAAACAGAACCTGTTAAAACCTGACATAGACATAGAATGACATTGAATGAATTATAATAATAATGTACCCTATAGCATAATGCTTTTAACCAAAATATTTAGAATGTGAAGGGCAGGTAAAGTAACCAGTTAAAGTTGCTTTGTGTTGATTCAAAGTAATGCCATTCTTTACTCTCTTACTAGGTTGAAAAACAAAATCACACCTAAAATCCCCTTGTTGGCTGTAAAGGTTTTTATCCATATGATTAAAGCAGAGGTCACACCTCAATCAGTACTTAATGATTCACAAAATGAAAGAAAAAAGAAAAGTACCCCGCTTAATCAATTAACTAAAGCAGTCACAATATATGTTATGTTATTAATTTCTTCAACCACAAATTAAATTATAAATTAAGTGTATACACCCTAGTGGGATCCCACTGATTGTCCACTGATTGGAACAATCTCTAGCAAGCTGAATTGTGTATTATAAAGTGCAGTGCAATGGATCAAGTTAAATTCATCCAACTTAAATACATTTTATGATTTAAACTAAATTCATTAAGGTAAAGTGCAGTGCAATACAATTCATTCAAATAAATAAATGTAACCAATAGTTAATGATCTTTCCCACGTTGGAACCAATTATACGACGAAGGAGGTCCCCAGACAGAGGTTTAGATCCATACTAGATTGATGAATTGGAATTTATGGCAGTTCTGTTCACTGTATAGTTTGATATTCATGTGTTTACTGATCCCATTCTAAATAGGTGCTTTTTGTACTTCCTTGTACTTGCACTGACCACCAATAGTATACAAGTTTGCCTACTGAAGCTAGGAACGCCATCATCCTGGACACGTTGTTAATTCCAGGGTTCACACAGCAGGTTGCACCAATTATACTTTGCATACTGCACTGGCATTATTAAATTAACCCTAAAATGTTTATACTTTTCCTGAAAACAAAAACGCAATATTGTGTTAAAGTGGTGACGTTTTGGAAACAAATGTGTCATTTTCTTGCTTTATTCAGTTACTGGCAATTTATCTGCTGGCATCAAGGAATAAATATTCTGGTTCCTGCCGCCTGGAATGCCTGTGGCATAACTGGATTTAATTTATTAGTATAGCAGAGAATGGATGCAAGAGAAGACAGATGCATCACGTTTTCAGAAACTTTATATAACTAGCTGATATTCCCTTGGGTGCAATGATGCATCTACTCTCTTGAAAAGTGACTTGGTGTTTAACCCTTATTAGTTCCTTTTAAATATCTCAGATGCCCAAGTCTAGTACTCAAAGGGCTATCTAATGCATCTGATGCCTGACATACACATATACCTTGTTCTATGTTGTCTTTTCTATGCCAAGATTTATCCCAAATTTACCCTGGTGGAAGCAAACATTTTTTATTGCTGGGGCCCCAGGCACTACACTTCGAAGGCAGGTTTCGTCATCAAACCGTCACTGGTATCTTTGGCTATAAATATAATTTTGTTGATAAGACTAATGATAGATGAGGTCATTCTTTTGGGGCCTAGTTAAATGTTGAAATACTCTTTTTAAACTGTTTGGGTTGTATATAATAAACCTTTTGGACATCCTGAACTTATTATTAAAGCATTCTCAGATCATAATATATTATTCAATAATCATTACATCCTCTTTATCTGGAAGAAGGGATTTGGAACATGGTAAGAGTTATACTATCTACTGCTACACCTTAATAAAAACGCATTTGATATCAGATACTGGCTTTTAAATATCCTACTAGTCTGGCTGTTTTTATTTTTTCACCCATAATGCTTTTTATAGTTAACACCCAGTCCTTACCAATCAGATTCATAATTAGAAAAAAATGCAACCTTCATTATATATATAAATATTAAAGGAGAACTAAATCCTAGTCCATTTTCAAACCTCCTCCAAGCTCCCGCCTCACAACATCTATACTGTTGCCCTATGTGACGGCCTGCCATAGATCTGTACACAGCGAAGGTGCCATTTTCCCCAGTTTTCAGATCCTCTTCTGACATTTTTTAGATACAGATCTTGTATGATGTTTCCTAAATACCTGAGCAATGGGCAGTTATAAAAAAAAATCATATTACAGTCCTCTTCCTCTAATGTTAGATGTAGTTTGCTTTCCCAGGCCAAATATACAGCATTTTTGATCTTTACATAAAGTAGCATTGGTCTACTTAACATAGAAGTAGAAATTAGCTTTTTAGATACTTGAAACAATATATCTCTTTTAGGATACTTGATACAATATATCTCCAATTGAGAAGGCGGCCATAAGTTGAGGCAGATGAGAGTGACTGGATAATATGTTTCATTGGTAAATAGTGTTAACGTTCCATTTGGGGGAGGTCATATTTCCTGCAAAATTTTGTAATAGATATAAGTTTATCATCATAAATAAAATTATAGACAGTCGTCAATCCATGTTGGTGTGAGGCTTGGAGGGAAAGTTGGGTTTTCAAATAGACTTATAGCTGGGGTATGGTCAGATATGAGAGCTAAAGGTTTTTACAATATTCCCAAACCCTAAGATAGCATTCTACAAATGGAATCAATATAGGTGGATGAACCCTTGGAGATAAATAAATTGTGTAAAGGAATATTGGGAATAGTGCATTGCTCCATAATGACCTATTGTAAAGGGCCAGGAGAAGTATGCCATTTAACTACTTGACTTAATTGTGCAGCTTGTAAGTATTTAGTAAAATCAGGAATTCCTAAGCCTCCTTTAGTTTTATGTCTGATAGCAACATTAATGGGGCTAGCCGAGGGGGTTTGGTATTCCAAATAAATTGTGAGCTTGTTTTCTGTAATGAGTGAAGAGGGCATTTTGGTGGGTCTACAGGTAAAGTTTAAAATAAGTATAAGAAAAAGGGTAAAATCAACATTTAAACAGCATGATTTCGGCCTAACAGAGATAAGGGAAAGCCTTTCCATTTATGAAGAAAGTATTTAGCTTTAGTGAGCATTTGTAAATAGTTCAGATCTGCAACGTGGGAATTCCCAAATAATCCAAATGAGGGTGAGCTCAATTAAAATCGGAATGAATTTGTAATAACTTGACTAATGACGGGTGAAGGTTAATGTTGAAAGCTTTGGACTTGAAGGAGTTGACATGCAAACCTGAGACTTCCCCAAATTTACCTTAAAGATTGTAGAGGTTTGAGAGATTTTGTTAAGGAGAGGACTAGATCTTCAGCAAACAGAGTGCATTTGTAGTTGACAGATCCAATAGTAATACCAGAGATATTAGGGGAAGCATGAATAAAAGCAGCTAATGGTTCTATGGCCACTAAGAAAAGGGTAGGGGACAGGAGGACAGTCCTGGTGATTAAAGTGATTTTAAGTAAGTTTAAGTGATTAAGTAATTATAAAATAATTTAATGTACTGGTGCCCTGCACTGTTAAAACGAGTGTGTTTAGGGGCATAACTACAGACTACTACTTAGCCCTATTTTAAGTGGCTCTATTGCTATGCAGAAGCTTGTTTATGTAATATCTTTTGGAGCATGGCGGGGATGGCTTGTCAGGCGTCGATCCAAATTTGACACACGTTTGCGGAACTTCCATGTGTTTGACGTGTGTCCATGTCTGATGTCATAGCGCGTGCCAAGAAATTCAAATATTTAAAGGCACATTTTCATGTTGCCCAACATAGGTCTATCTCCATACTTCCTGGGTGTACTTTATCTGTTCAGATGTTGTTCCTTGCCTGTCCCTGACAATTGATACTTCGTTGCCTGTACTGACCTCTGCCAGTTTACTGACCATTCTTTGGATTCAGATTTTGTACTGTGCTACTGTTGGCTCTGACCCCAGCCTATGACCCCGACTATGTCTCTGATCTTGTACTGCTTTGTCTGAATGGTACCAACCCTGCCTGGCCATCGACTATGCTTCCAGTTCCCCATTCTACTACTACACATTTGGTTCCCTAGCCTGCCCAGAACTCTCTCACGTTAAGACTTGGTGGCATCTGAGTAGCGGAGGGCTCCACCTGAAGCCAAAGGCGGCTGCTATAGAAGAGTGAGCCGTGACCGGGACCTTGGAGTTACTTTGGGATACCTTACGTTACAGTTTATATAAACTATAATAATGTTTCTGAAGCAAATACTGTAGATCGGTTTTAGTGCAGGGCAACAGTACATTATATTTTAATTACTTTAAAGGAATTGTTCAGTATAAAAATAATAACTAATGGATAGGCTGTGCAAAATAAAAATGTTTCTAATATAGTTAGTTAGGTAAAAATGTAATGTATAAAGGCTGGAGTGACTGGATGTGTAACATAATTTTTCAAAGTTAAAGAAACACTGAATCAGACTAACATGGCTGTTTCACACGCTGGCTCTGTAATGTTAATCAAATGATGAGGGTTTTTATAAGACTCCTTTCCTTATCTAGTTGGGTTTATAGGGCGGTCTGCACTCCTTTAAGTCAATGTATTTGTAGCTCCTGAATGTAGAAAAAATGTGCCACCAAGTCTCAACAGAAGGGATTTGGCAGACAAGAACATAATCAAAAATAAAATTAGCTCCTGGGAATAGTTTGATTGTCAATAAATGTAATGGATCATGGCCAACATCTTTTGGGTACTACCATTTACAAAGTAAGAAGAGTGAAATAAAATACATTAATAATTACACACATAACATGTATAGATCAGACACATGGTAACAAATGCATAAATCTTACAAGTGTCCTTCACTGTGCCAACAACATTATTGCAAGAAGATGAGTGTTTCATGGATGCAACCACACCTTGTTTCCATGACAACTTTAAAAACAGATTTTCAAATTATTTTATTATTTAACAGGTGCTTATTTGCATGTTTATCTGTTAGGAAAAAAACCATCAGGAAATACGAAGCAATTCCATTACATACAGTATGATCATGAAGCTGGTTATTACTGCATTGCAGGAAGACATTAGAAAGAACACAGAGACTGTGCAACAACACAAAATGTGAAAATCACAAGTGATCAGTGCTTAACAGAACATTAAAATTGATCTTTTTTTTATTGCAATAATGTTTTACAAAGCAACATTCTCTCCCCAATTAATTCCAGATATTTGTTACAAATGCCAAAAAGTTAAATGTGTTCATCTGAAAACAAAAACAATACAAAACAGAGAAGATGCAATTACATCAATTGTAATAAAATGTATAATGCATGTGTTTCTCAGGTTTTTGAAAAGGAGTCGTGGCACCATGCCAGCACATGGTCCCCGAATCATCCATCATACATGTATATCGCTCTGGACTGGTGATGGGACAGTGTGGGACCTGTTATCCAGAATGCTCAGGACCTCCGGATAATGGATCTTTGCGTAGGATCTTCATACCTAAAGTCTACTAGAGACTCATGTAAACATTAAATTAACCCATTAGGCTGATTTTGCCTCCATTTAGGATTAATTATATCTTAGTTTGGATCAAGTACAAGGTACTGTTTTATTGTTACAGAGAAAAAGGAAATTGTTTTTAAAAATTTTGATTATTGGTATAAAATGGAGTCTATGGGAGATGGCATTTCCTTAATTTGGAGCTTTTTGGATAACGAGTTTCCGGATAATGAATCCCATACCTGTACCAAACTTTGTCTCATACTATTTTATCTGTGCATGTATGGCCAGCTTTAGGCCGTTTGACTTATTGGTCCAATTGGGCCTTGATTCCATAGGGGCCCTACAAAGGGACACACCTCCCATCCCCAACAGAAGTGCTGGGGCCATTTGTCTGCTCAATGCCAGCCAGTAACACCCATTATAATGGCTTAACAAAATGGCATAAATTGGGCTGTCATTTATAGGCTCTGATAAATATGCAAAAGTTTTAACTCAACTCTGAAATAGCTTTTTATTCTATAATGCATCTTTATGTTAGAATTGTGCATGTCCTGTTAGTGAAAAGCAACCGTAACATTCTTTTAAAAATGTCACTGCTACCTAGCAATGGTTCTGCTGGTAAAGTAAACAAGCTCAGAGCTAAACAATTAGAGAAAGAAATGCTTCAGCTTCCCTGGGCTGTGAAAAATTCCTTCATACAACAGTTACTTACTCTACTACAAAAGATAAATAAGAGTAAAATATAGCATATTCAGGCATGAATGATCTAATTTTGATATGATATCCTATTAGACCAAAACAATTGCCTTCCCGATCCAAGTTTGTTTGAGGCTTATCTAAACATTGATCAGGTCAGGTGGAAAGTCAAGTGTGGGCTGACTTTATCAGGCCTTGCAATGTTCCAAAACCACTAGCTTCCATGCCCCCTATGGTTGTCAGATAGCAGACTTTGGGAATAGCCAGTTCAGCCCACCAGATTACATTTATAGTTTTTGTAAATTTGTAGCCTGTTTTTCACCAGTTTCAAGTCCCTCTAAAGCAGTGTTCCCCAACAAGTGTCCTGTGAGCAACATGTTGCTCTCAGTGGCCTTAAGGCAAGTGCTTCTTTTTTCATTCCTGGCTTGGAGGGAAGTTTTAGCTGCATAAAAACCAGGTGTACCTCCAAACAGAGTCTCCTGTAGGTTGCCAGTCCTCATAGGGGCTACCAAATAGCCAATCACAGCCCTTATTTGGCATACCCTGCAACTATTTTCATGTAATGTTGCTCCCCCGACTATTTTTACATTTTACTGTGGCTCACAGATAAGAAATGTTGAGGACCCCGCTCTAAAGGATTCATTATCTCCCAGGTACTAAGCAAGGCCATACCCGGGCTCATTAATGCCTAAAAGTAATATTTTCATAATACAATAAAACAAATCAAAATGTAATTTTCTTCTGAATGTAAGAAAAGGCAACTACAGCTTTGCAGTAAGGACTCACATAAAACATTTTATATATATATATATATATATATATATATATATATATATGTGTGTATATATATATATATATATATATATATATATATATATATATATATATATATATATATATATATATATATATATATATATATATATATATATATATATATATATATATATATATATATATATATATATATATAAAGCTAATTTATGTGTCTTGAATTTATTCTATTCAAACCAAAACCCTTAATGCTAGGAAATTTAGCTCCCTCCCTGTTATCTAATTTTGGGCCAAAGCCTGTGCAGACTTTATTATTGGCCAGTGCATTTGACTCAATGACTGTGTGCTGGAAATTCTTGTTCTATATTGTTCTTGTCTTTTTTACTGATTAATTCCTTTGGTGGAGAATGATAGACTCTATCATGGCACTGACTGACTCATAGATGTCTGAATAATGAGTTTGCTGTGAAAAACTATTAAAAAACTCTTCTCTTTAGCTATCATCTAGGATAGCACACATCTGAAGTGTCTCTTTTATTAACTGTGGAAACTTCCCCTTTTACCTTTGGGTATTTACCAATTAGTTTCCCTTTGGAGTCATATGGGTTTGATATAAGTAATGAGTAGGTACATCCATGTTTGAGAGATTCTTCAAAGGTTTTTTCCTGGTAAAGCCAAATGAGCATTCAACTAAATTGTCGATGCCGTCAGTAGATGGCATATTTCATTAGTATCTGTGAATGAAGTTACCACAATCATGACTGCTTCCACTGATATGATATAATAGAATAGAATACATGTAGATAAAAATGGGTTTACTGCTTTGCTATGTACAATCTTACTTGGAAACAGAGCAGATTGTCTCTTTAAACTGACTCACAGTTGAAAATACACCAAAATTATGGGGGGAACCCTATTTTGTGGGTAAAAAACATGGTAACTTAAAAAGATTTAACTTGACAGTGCTGCTCCCCCTGTGCAAAGAAATATTGGGGGGGGGGGAGCCTGGCACACACAGACCCTCCTGCTGCCTCACCAAATCCCACCACCCACTCACCCCTGCACTGCTGAGGCAATCAATGAGCTTGGAGGTAGGAGACAGGCTGTGTATTGGCAACTTTTATACAGAGGACCCCACGACTTGCACCCAAACTTGCACTTGAGCTGGTAAATGAGACCTACAGTATAGCAAGATCAAAGAAGAATAGAGCCAGAAGGTAAATTATATGCTACCAAATGGCAAGACGTACACTTCACCATCATAGAGGCATGTCTGCACAGCACAAACTCTAGTCTCTGAACACCCATGCATTGATTTGTCTTCCGTGTTCATGATCAAACAAATATTTGTTGCATACCTAATACATGTACTGTATTCATATACACTCACACTCTAGGGGGCACATTTACTAAGGGTCGAATTTCGAAGTGATAAAACTTCGAAATTCAACCATCGAATTGAAAAAATTCGATAGTCGAAGTTTGTTTGTTTTTTTTTTACTAAATTTAGCAGTTTTCGATCAAACTCAAATCGTTTGTTCGATCGCTCGATTAAATTGTTCGTATCGATTTTCGGAAAAAAAACTTTGACTTCTAAAAACTTGGGTTCTAGGAGGTCCCCATAGGCTAACATAGCAATTCAACAGGTTTAAGGTGGTGAAGTGGCAAATTCGATTTTCTAATGGTTGAGCATTCAAAGTTTTTTCAATTCGAATCGAATTTTGGCCTATTCGATGGTCGAAGTACCCAAAAATTACTTTGAAATTCGAAGTTTTGAATTCAAAAATTCACTTCAAATTCACTTCGACCCTTAGTAAATGTGCCCCTAGTAGTACAAGTATGGGATCCGTTATCTGGAAACCCATTACTGAAAAAGTTTCAAATTACCCGTTACCCAGAAAGCTCCATCTCTCATAGCCTCCATTTTAATGAAATAATTCAAATCTTTTAAAATAATTTTCTTTTACCTCGTGATAATTGAACAGTACCTTGTATTTGATCTTAACTAAGCAATATTTAATCCTTACTGAAGGCAAAACAATCCTATTAGGTTTCATTAATGTTTAAATGATTTTTTAATTGACCTAAGGTATGGGGGTCCAAATTACAGAAAGACCCCATGTCCCGAGGATTCTGGATAACAGATCTCATACCTGCAGTTGAATTTGTTGGATTCTTTCATCTTCTGGTCATCCAACAACTACAAATGGAACTACTTAGCAGTATGGGGCCCATGTATTTTGGCCAGTCTTCTAAAACCATAGAAATTATGCTGACAATGGTGTGGGAAAATCAGCCACAGACCTACTGTAAAAACACTGACACTGTAAGTAAGGTTCCACAAAAATCAGGATTAACCTTTCAAAAACACTATACATGTAGATCAACAGAAACCCTTGCAACGTGTCCCAACAGATATAAGAGGTCAGTTCTATCCTGACTGCAAAAATGCTCCTTGGATCAATTACTACAATTGTTTTAAAAAAGGCATCCAACCCACATCCATCAGTAACCGAGTAGCACAACAGAATAATGCTATTTTCAAAGCCTTTCAGGGCAACAATATTTCATGCCACCAATAATACAGAATTTTGTGGTAAAGCCGAGCAACATTTCTGCTGCATGTGTTTTGATTTTACAGTAATATAATACTGACAGCTCGTTGATATATTCCAGTTTTCCACACACTTCAGAAATACTATAAACTGAAATGTCACATGTACTCTTAGTTCCAGTATAATATTAGTGGGATGTTCCAGCTACAATGCTTAACCTCAGGCGAGACATCCAAAAGCCGCTAAACTATGTGGGTTGGATCTTTCCAGCGACAATAGTTTAGTCTACACAAACCAATATAATGGGCGGTCTGGTATTTGTATATAAAAAAAAAACTTTCCTGAGGCACTAAACAAGTTAACCATCATTTCCACTAACAAAGGAGTAAATGTTTATTTTCTGAAAGCCAAGCATAAAGAGCAGAGAAATGTTCCTGTAACAGGGAACACTTTCAGCTGGGAATGAGTTTAGGCACCACTTGATACTGACACCGCCACTAATAATATACACTTTAAACATTTTATTAGAACAACCTCACTAACTGCCAAAGTGATATAGAAGATTATGGTCCAAGTGCTAAGTAAGTAAAATGTTTTTTTCTGTATGTAGTGCCAACATTTTGCATTGTACTTTAAAGAGAATGCTTATACCTTGATGGAGCTTACAATCTAATTCACCCATCACAGAGATGTCATTTTCAAGACATATTCAAGTCATATACTGTATAACATTAATATATAGTGAATAAAGTACCCCCTCTTGTAAAATATAAGGATATTATAAGTTACCGAGGAGTTTCATGACAATATAAAAACACGAGGCTGAAGGCCGAGTTTATGGAACTCCGAGTTGACTTCTAATATCCTCATATTTTGCAACAGGAGGTACTTTATTTATTATAATACACAAATTTCAGTGAGTCATGTGACAAAAATGACATCAGAACTCACCGTTTATAACTGATGACATCAGAACTCACCGTTTATAAGGATATAATTTACAACATATTCATGGCTTTTGTGTATTATATGTATATACATGTATGGGACCTGTTATCCAGAAGGTTTGGAACCTGGGGTTTCCCGCATAAGGGTCTTTTTGTGATTTGGATTACCATGTCTTAAGTCTACTAAAAAATCATTTAAACATGAATTAAACACAATGAAATTGTTTTGCCACCAATAAGGATTTTTATATTTATATCTAAGTCCTATTACAGGATAATGTTTTGCTATTTCAGGGAAAAAGGAAATCATCTCTAAATATTGATTATTTTATTAAAATGGAGTCTTTGGGACAGGGTCGGACTGGGACTAATGTCCAGGGCCCCCCTACTGTTACGCGCCCCCTACAATCGGCCGCCTGCGTGAAGGCGCCGATCGGTGCTCCTGTGTGAATAGGTGCCGCGCGCATGCGCACCGGGCCATTCCGACACTGCTATGGGAGATGGTCTTCATGTAATTCAGAGCTTTCTGGATAACAGATTTCTGAATAACAGATCCAATACTTTTATACTATGTGATATTAATTTTACCTTAACATCACCACAGTGTGTAAAAAAAATAAAAAGTGATTTACATAGAAATAATTGATTACTAGAGCTGAGCTAAAGCATAAGGGCACCCAAGGCAAGCCCCTGGAATCAACCACGCCCTTACCTCACTGCTGCGGTTTTCCAGTAAATTCTAGGAATTTAAGTCTGCTTTCCAGGGAATCTGTACATTACGCACTATGGAAAGTAGAAGAACTATGACTCACAATGAAACAGAGGGAGAGAGGGGTTGCATGACTCTGCCAGCCTAAGGGGGGGTTGAGAAATGTTTTTTTGAGCCAGAGAAAGACTATCATGGTTTCCATTCAATCTGTGTAATCAGGAATGTCTTTGTAAAACCAAATTTATATTTATCTTAGGAAGTTCACATTAAAAGATAAAAAGCTGCATAATTTCTTGCCCAGCAGGACCTTATCGATTTTCTGGACGTTACTTCAAATGTATTTTCATTTAATATTAAAGGATTTCTTATTCAATAATTTAAAATGAACATAATAACATTTGAATTCTTCAAATCAGTCATTTCTATTTCTATTAAATACACTCGTGGGTGTCTATAAATAAAAAAAAAAAACTGGCAAAAACTATAAAACCAAGCAGGTTCAGACACAGACAGATAATAACTATGTAGATCAACTTGTTTGCCTATTGCAAATCTCCATTCTGACTCTTGGCATTCATGTAAAATCAAAATTGACTATCATGTTCTATATGAGCGCATACCAAATATGCCGGAAGGCTAATATGTCATCCTCTTCTACAGAATATGAATAATAATTCTTTTGGCAATTTCATATTTTTCATTTAACAAATTAAACATTACTATAAAGCCAATAAACATATGCTACAAAGCACACATTATGTTTCAGGAAGAATAGAGATAGAGTTCTCTTCAGTGGAGAAGCACTAATAACCACCAATATATGTCACCTGATATGCATTTCCAAATGTTGTACCAGCTGTGTGTCAAACCATATACCAGGCATAATCTTATTCTTAAATTAGTCTGTACTAAAATACAGGGGGGCCCATTTATCAACTTTCTGACCTTAGTAGTTTTAGAGGTTTTTGAAACTATGAAAAAACAAATTTACTCTCAAACCACGAAAAAAAAATTCTCCAAAACCACGGAAAACAGCATTTTCTCTTAAACCACGGTAAAACTCATTTTCTCTAAAACCACAAAATAAAATTTTTTCTCTAAAACAACGAAAAAAGCATTTTCTTTTAAACCACTAAAAACGAATTTTCTCTAAAACCATAGAAGTTTTTTTTTCTCTAAAACCATGGAAAAAGCAATTCTCTAAAGCCACAAAAAAACAAATAAAAATGCAGAGCTAACCCAATCACAAAATGCAAAATCCTCAAAATTTTTCATGCAAATACAAACCAAAAAAACTGTAAACTTCTATAAGCTTGAATTAAAGAAATATTTTACAAATGGAAACAGAAAAATCCCACTTACTTCTACATGATCTTGATGTTTTTATATGGTGAAGTTTTGTATGTGTTTTCCATGGGGTTTTTTTTGCTTAATAAATGACGATTTTGTCGTGGGCTCGACTTTAATACACGATTTTTAGCAGTAAAAAGAATATGAAAACGTTATTAAATCGGCCCCTTAGGTTACGAGTAAATAACTCTGCACTGAATACAAGTTTTCCTTAGTCTTCTGTCACAGGCTAATAGAGTACCCTAAAATATGGAAGAAGGTGATGCACCAGAATAAATTATAAATGACTCACTGAATAGTGAATGTGGTCCGGGTGCTCCAGCCCCAGACCCCCAGCTTTAGGGAGCGGTACGGCAACAGATATTTGGAAAGAACAGGGCCGACCAGCACTCAAACGGATCCACAGGAACAAGGAAAATAGTTAAAAAATATATATTTTATTTATACAAAGTTAAAAGTGTATATTTGCATCTCCATCCGCCCTATGCATTTCGTACCCACTCAGGGCACTTAGTCATGACTAAGTGCCCAGAGTGGGTGCGAAACGCTTAGGGAGGCCCTGTTCTTTCCAAATATCTAATAGAGTAGCCTCTCAACCTTTCCAACAGCATGCAACTGCAGAAGAGAAATGTTCCTCAGAATTGCAAGTACACAATTAATTGCTTCCACTGCTAAATATTCATGATGCATCAATATAGACACAAATAATTGTCAGTTTTGGTTAATCGAATGACAGTTGCAGCACAAATGTTCTCATTGCACTTAAGTTCGATTGCCAGTGCTATTATGCCATGGAGTATTAATAGTTGCATTTGCTTTCAATTCACTTTGCACAGGTCAGTTGGAGCTATTAGGGAATCCTGGATGAAGCACATGGTCCATGCTGATTGTAAATTCAAGGGTTCCCTTGAATCAGTGTTTTCTGCCTCTAGAAGGTCCATAGGCTAACATAGCACTTCGGCAGGTTTAATTTGGCGAAGTATTGAATTCGAAGTACTTTGATTATTGAATGGTCGAATATTCTAACTATTTTACTTCGAATTGAATTCGAAGTCGTAGTATCCTATTCGATAGTCGAAGTTTTCAAAAAAATTACTTTGAATTTCACATTTTTTTACTTCGAAAATTCCTCACTTCGACCCTTGATAAATCTGCCCCGAAGTGTCCTGAAAGGCTTTCAACATATCTGAAGGTTCAAATATGAATTTTCGCGTTGTTTTATTGGTCAAAACTCACAATTTCGAATTTAAACCAACTCGAATTTGAATTTGAACCTGAGATTTATCATCCCCCTACCCTGGAAAACAACAAATTTTCTCTAAAACCACGATAAACAAACTTTCTCTAAAACCACGAAAAAAACATTTTATCTAAAACTAATTTTCTCTAAAACCATGTAAAAATGTATTTACTCTAAAACCACAAATAAACTCTTTTTCAATAGGTCGCCACCTAAAACCTGCCGAGTTCACGTAGAAATCAATGGCAGAGGTCTGCTGACCTATTAGAAGAAGTTAAACGCCTTCCTGAAAAACTAGATTAGAATTTCGTTTGATTTCGCTTCAAATTCATGTTTTCGGATCTGTAACATTCGTTCAAATTTTAGACATTCAAGTTTTTTCATAAATAAGATACAATTTGATTTTTGAGGTCATTCGAGGTCAAACAAACATTCAACATTTGATAAAACAGCCCCCAAGTTAAAAGTTACTGCATGAGGTAATAGACCATGATTTAAAAGTTTAATGTGCTCCAACATGAGAGCACATTAGACTTGCTAATGAGCATTTAATACAGTGCATTCAAATGTCTAATCTACATGGTATACAACCCTGTAATTTACAACTACAGTGTAGAGTAGTGATCCCCAGCCAGTGGCTCACAAGCAACATGTTGCTCTCTTGGATGTTGTTCCCAGTGGCCTCAAAGCAGGTGCTTATTTTTTAATTCCAGGCTTGGAGGCAAGTTTTGGTTGTATAAAAACCAGGTGTACTGCCAAACAGATCCTTCTGTAGGCTGTCCACATATGGGCTACCAAATGGGCAATCACAGTCCTTATTTTAACCCACACAGGATCATTTGTCGTGCTTGTGTTGCTCCATTTTTACATCTGAATGTGGCCCACGGGTAAGAAAGGTTGGGGACCCCCCTTGTAGAATATTACAAAAGACATACAGAACAGTAACACTACAGATGTGTTTACTAACATCAGAAATATACACAGTAAAAAGACTTCCATGTAGAACATCATAGCTGCTGTACATCAGATTGTAATAGAAGTCTGACAGAACCTCAGGCATGGGATGTATCATGGGATATTATGGGATGTAGGCCATCAGTCATGCTAAACTCCAGCAAGGCATAGGGAGCCCATTTTCCAAAATATAATCATACAGGAGTGAAGTTGAGTAGAAATACTGAAACATAAAAAAAATTATATTTGGAAAAGCCTGTCATCAGACACATACTTTTAATATAATTGTTATCTTTTACAACAGATGGTAACACTTAGGGAAAAAGGAAGACAAATAAATTCTATAGATACGAAGAGCCAAATTCTTTGAAGGAATGAGCTTTCTCTCTGTTGTGTAGGATGGTAGAGAAGATCATGTTGCTGGGGATTCCTTTCAGTACAGCTGACTTCTTTCCTTTTTCCATTTTCCATCTTAGCACAGGTTTGAAAGGGAATACCTCTATATCTTTTGTTGTTCGGTGATCTTGGAATTCCATATTTCCGTGACTATAATTTTAGAAATCCTGCTAAATTTAAACTGGTTCAGTCAATTGGTTTGGTTTTTTTTTAAGTGCCAATGTAGTTACTTAAATTATAATGACTATTGTCTGTCAAAGTATTCTGTTAGGGCAATGACACATGAGGAGATTAGTCGCCCCATGATTAATCTACTGTTGTGCAGACGACAGTAGTGTAATTATAGAGGAAGCAAACTCCACGACTGGGCACCTTGTTTTTATACAACCAAAACTTGTCTCCAAGCCAGGAATTCAAATATAAGCACCTGCTTTGAGGCCACTGGGAGTAACATCCAAGGGGTTGGAGCGCAACATGTTGCTCATGAGCTGCTGGTTGGGGGTCACTGCTCTATAGCTTGAAAATTCCCCCTTTCCAGTCTCTTGATAATTTTTGTGTGGCAGTGCAACCGCTTCTTCGTTAAATTGTTGGTCTTTATATTTGTTATGGGCGGGAGCAGCTTGTTTGCACTGGCCTCTCCAAAGGTGGCAATGCCTGGCACTCGCTTGATACTGGCAGGTGATCTCCTCCAAATTCTTTCCCAGTAGCTAATATCCTAATAACAGGAAATACAACAGCAGGGAAACTTTAGGCTACTACAGGAAGTCACCGCATCAGGGTTCCCTTTAAGGTGTGCGTTTGTGTGCCGCACACAAATTGTGGTGCTCACAAAGAATTTTGTGTGAAAACACATTTTGCAATTATCCTGACTTGCGCACTTTTTAAAAAGGCGCACACAAGTTTAAAATGTGCGAACAAAATAATTATTTTGCACACATAACCAGGAAGGAATTAGAAGTAACATTGGCCCACGTACCATATGTTTCCCCAGAGGAGATTCTCGTGTTAGCCACCAGGAAAGCATTTGGAGGAGATTAGTCGCCCACGCTACAAGAGAACAAACATGAGGCGACTAATATTCTCATGTGTCACTGCCCTTACAAAACTATTGAGAAAGAGCACCATTTCGGGCTCGAAACATGTTGTTGACACTTGAGAAAGGACACCATTTTGTGCCCAAAACATGTTGTGTCAGTCAGTCTGAAATAAATTTCACTTCAGCAGTATTCTGCTTGTTGGAGTGCTCTCCTTTCCACTACCAGTCTTACAAAACTATTGTGACTGGGTCACTATATCTATGTCCATATTGTCCCACTGTCATCATACTGCCCGACTGGCTCTGAAAATGCTCATTGACTACACCGCTGCATTCAGACCTTCCTATGACTGAACATTTTTCTTGAGAACAAGAGGACATCCTTGACCCAATGTCAGCCAACAACAGGCCTGGAAACCCTAGATGATGAAAGCCTAAAAAAATGCTACTTAAGATTATTGCCCGATTTAATGATTAATAGGATCAATACAGCGATGTTTCCAAATGCACTTAATGTAGCAATAATGAAACGCATTACAGTATATCAGTTTAGACTTCTCCAAATAAATGTTGCCAGCAAAACAACTTTTATGCTTTCTACCATGCGAACAAAGATTGCCTAATATGAACTTTCTGTACAAAGTTGTCTCTGGTGTTAAAGGGTGGAAATACAGTTAATTATCATTTGGAAATACGTGGTCATTTTAACTGGCTCTAAAGTCTAAAATACAGTGTCTGCATACAACAACCATAAATCTTAAAAAAAAACAAAATCCCACAAACACTTCCAAGAAACCTAACATTATTTATTCATTTTATCTGACTTGTACTTATTCCCAAATTGTCAAATGTTTCATTGACACCATCTGGTCCTTTTGTACATGCTCTGAACTAGATGGAGATAATCCATGGTGCGCTTCCAAACTAGACTCCAGTTAAAACATTCCAGCATTTCCCATGATTTATAAGGTCAGGATCAAAGAGAAATTTGCTGAATATGTGGCAGCTATATAAAGGCTCACTCTTAATTTTAAACAGCAGCAAACGTAATTTGTAGGTACATGTTTTGATTAAATGCATTCAGTAGTAGTGAGTAGTGAGACTCCTACACATTTATCACTCTGTATCTGAAATGGTGGCCCACTATTTCTGGAAGAACTTCATCTCCCAGCATACTATCTGCTATGGCTGCGGCCTAACAGGGCCTGGACCTATTGGGAGATCCTTTGGTAGTCTGACTTGCCAGTCCAATCCTAAACGTTCCCTTAAAAGAATTGTTCTCCTTTGATTTAACTTGTAGTATCATGTAGAAAGTGATATTCTGAGAAAATTTGCAGTCAGCAACTGTGGTTTTGTGGTTTATTATTTGTGGTTATTTTTGGTTGCTAGAATCCAAATTACCCTAACAACCATACATTGATTTGAATAAGAGACTGGAATATGAATAGGAGAAGCCTGGATATAAAGATGAGTAATAAAAAGTAGCAATAACAATATATTTGTAGCCTTACAGAGGATTTGTTTTTTAGACAGTGACCCCCATTTGAAAGCTGGAAAGAGTCAGAAGAAGAAGGCAAATCATTAACAAAACTATAAATAATACATAATGGAGACCAATTTCAAAGTTGCTTGGAATTTGCAATTCTATAACATACTAAAAGTTAACTTAAAGATGAACCACCCCTTTAAGATGGCTGCAGACAATAGAGAGTTATGTGGAGTACCCCAGCTTTTTCCCTGCCCTATTAGTTGTACATGATGTAAAGTTAGAACTAGCAAGTCGTATGGAAATCTGATGTATGTGTCATTTTCACGTAATTAAGGTAAAATTTAGAGTGACTGGTACAAACAATGAAAGGTCCGAGCAAATGTTGGACAGATAAAGGGAGCTTGAGCCCCCCGAAAACCTTCTGATTTATGAATGTAAATGGTGTATTATGCCAATTACTTCAACTACTCTTAAGTACAAATGTAACATCAAACCTATTCCTTGATTCTATTCTATCATTTATAATACAGCTCAGTACATTGACGACTTCCGCGAATCCCCGCAAGTTAAACTTTAGATGAACACATTTGGATACAAATTGCAAAACTGTATCATAATTTCAGTCTCATTGAAGCTTGTGTTTTGAGAATAAATCCTTTCAGCTGCTGGCCCCTCTAAAGACAACATTTTTCTCCTATGATCAACTAATTTCTTACTGTTAATGCCTCTGTGTGTTTGGTAGTGTTATTAATAATAATAATAATGACTCCAGCCTAAATGCTCAGGATTCCAAAGTAATGAAAGAAAGGGATGTTTGACCTTCTTACTGACTGAAATTTGCTGTTGCCAATTATTAATTCTTTCCCGTAATCAATAATGCGCCTATTTATGGATTCTTATCAGTTATTTAAAACAAAACAGAATGTGCATGCCTTAATAATGATTTCAGATGATATCATATTTATATATATTAGCACTCAAGCAGACATTTAGCATATAAACATATTGTATCTAGTATATAAGTACAGTCTGTTATATAGATATACAGTTTAGAGCTTAATAAATAAAAACTCACATATGGCCTGTTCATTCCTATGGGCTACAACTATAAAAAAAAAAACCCATAGGAATGAAAAGAATGTGGGTGAGTTTTTATTTATTAAGCTCTAAATTTACATTTTGATAAATCTGCCCCTTAGTCCCTATAAAAAAATTATGCACAAATTGTGTTTATTTCATTTAAAATGCTGCATTTTTTTCAAATAACTCCCATTTTGATTTGCAAAATAAGTTGAAAAACCAGGTTTCCACAATTCATTTTACAGAACCTTAAGATTCCATTCAGCAATGAAAATATTTTTTTCTGATTGACATAAATATTGATACCTTAAACTTAAAGGAGTATTCAACCACCCACAAAAAAGCCTTTATTGTCCTCCATCAGCCCCCTCTCTGTAGAGTATATTACATAGAAAAGTGTCCCTATTTGTGGACTGATATATATCCAAAGATACAGAAGTTGGCTCTGCATCTCTCTATTTAGGTTCTTAAATAAGGATGGTATTGTATGTAAAAGAACAGAGAAGATGAGCAGGAGCTTTGTGGCAAAGAGGAGTAAAGGTTAGCAACACATTTTTGTTTGTTATCCTTTGATTAAAAGGAGGTCGTGAAAAAGATTTTAACAGAGAAGAAGCTGGTTTTTCTTATTGGGGAGTAATAGAATACACGCTGATTGAAGATTATTTGAAGGGTGGGAGGTGGGTTTCTGGTTAGTAGGAAGTTGCAGTAGTCTAGACGGGATAGAGTAAAGGATGTCTATGGAGGGCTTTTGTTTGTGTGGGCAGTTTTTTTAATATCTATTAGCACACCCTTTTGGAATGATTAACTTAGATCAAGCTCTATAGTAATACGTGAGCTTTCTACATTTCTCTACTGACAAGTTGGACCACTCTTCTTTTGCAAACTGCTGCAGTTCTCCTAGATTTTACTATGCCTTCTCTAAACCGTATATTTATATATACAGGTATGGGGTCAATTATCCAGAAGTTCTGAATTATGGTAAGACCATTTTCCTTAGACTCCATTTTAATCAAATAATTTTAAAAAATGATTTCCTGTTTCACTGTAATAATAAAACAGTACCTTGTACTTGACCCAGCTAAGATATAATCAATCCTTACTGGAGGCAAAACAATCCTGTTCAGTTTAATTAGTGTTTAAATTATTTTTAAGTAGACTTTAATTTAACACCTTGATGTTATTGTCAAGCATATCCCAGCCCCTACAATAATTACCTTGAGTATACCACTCCTATCTGTGATCACTAGGGGGGTTATTTATCAAAGTCCAAATTTGTCTCAATATTTTGAAATCCGCACAGGTTTTTTGGGCTTATTTATTAATACACTTTCCCGAAATTTTGTTTAATAAAAGTGTATTAATAAACAAAACAATTGTGAAATTTTTTTTCGGATTTTGCCAGAATTTTGCCCGAAAACTCTGAAAACTTCGGGGTATTGTCAAAAACCCAGCGCACGTCAAAAAGTCATTGGGACTTCTCCCATTGACTTATATGCAACCTCAACAGGTCTGTGATGCCGGATTTTCAGATTCAGACTTTTCCCATACTCGGGGTTTAATAAATTCTGAAAAATTCGTTTTTTTTTTAAAACTCCGATTTTATAAAAATAAATCAAAATTTTGGTGATTTTTGCATTCGGAGTTTAGTAAATAACCACCTTGGTGTTGGCAGGGCTGATGTTGAGTATATAAAGCTAAGGCAAATGTCATTAAGTTTGGTACAGGTTGGAGGGGTATGATTGAAATATGAAATTTCTGACTTGAACATCACTAGCAGGCCTGTTTCCAGTATTGCTTGGGAAACCAGGTTTTTGCGGGCGAATAGACCACATAACTAGGGTTGCCATCTGGCCGGTATTTTACAGGCCTGGCCGGTTAAAAATGATGCTTGATGCCAATGTTATTAATAGGAAAAAACGTCAAGAATATAGGAAGGCCGGTATTTTTTTCCAGAAAAGGTGGCAACCCTACACATAACTTGTATTTACATACAGTCGATGCAGGTCTGGACTGAGAGTCAAAATAGGCCCTGGCATTCCAAGAACACAGAGGCCCAAACAGCCCCCACCAGTCCACTAAATAGTAACTTTCTATGGCAACATACAGCAGCCAGCCCCTTTGGCATTTGCCAGAACCCACAGATTGCCAGTCCAGGCCTGCATAGATGGCAGATTGAAGCTTATCACCTTTGAAAACTCTTTAGTACATTTTGCCACATTGGTGTTACCTTAAGTAATATGGAAACCTGATTAGTCAGAAATAATGGTGGGCCACTGAAACTGAAGTTTTTGAAAAAAAAAGTGGAGACTAACTGAGAGGACAATCCCTGAAAGGTCTTGTTACTTTCAATGTGTGGTGTGCAGATGGCCTGTAGATGTCACTGTTCTCAGACTTATACTGCGCATACGTCCTGTCAGCTTAAAAGTGACAGTGAAAGTTACTGTTATGTAATGCCTGAATGACTCTGCTAATAAAGTACTGTTATACTCTACTCATCCTCATCTACCCAAAACATAAAAGATTGGCGACAAGGATGGCTCTTCTACCTCTGCAGCAGCCTGCACCTTTTCTCCCAAATCCTGGTGAGCCTACCATACCTTTTACTGCTTGGATCCGTATGTTTGAAAATTACATTATTGCTGCTGACCAAGGGGAGATTTCTGCTGCTAGAAAGCATATGCTTTACTTATTCACTGCCTGGGAGCAGAGGGACAGCGTATATTCTCTACATTACCATTACCTGATGAGACTTATGAAACTGCTCTTACTGTTTAAAGAACTTTTTCGTGCCAAGAATAATTGTGATTGCTGAAAGATATAAATTCCGCCAACGTGGACAACGTAATGGCGAATCCACAGAACAATTTGTAGCAGCTTTGAGAGAGCTGGTTGTTACCTGTGAGTTTGGGAATCTAACAGATGAAATGCTAAGAGACCAAACAGTGGAAAAAACAAACTCACCTTGCATTAGAGAGAGAGACTGCTCCTAGAGCAGGATTTAACCCTTGCAAAGGCTATTACAGTTGCTAGCCAAACTGAAACAGCAGTGACAGAGGCTAAAACTCTCAGTCAGGGAACTGCTGGGAATATACAGATTGTGAATTCAACACTGTGGCCTAATAATGCACAGTCACAGGCAAAATACAGTGCTAAGGAAAGGGATTCACCTTCTGTGCAAAACCATACAGCAAATACAAATAGAAAATACTGCTTTCGCTGTGGTTCAACACAACACACTGCAAATCATGTTACATGTCCTGCAAAAGCTTTACAGTGCCGCAAATGCAAACAGGTAGGACATTTTGCTAAGATCTGCCATAGTTCTGCTAAATATGTTCATGAAGTCACTACTACAAATGTCACAGTATTAAGTGTGGATAAAGCTGGTACATTTATTCCAGACATGTTTATATGCACTGTCAGTGTCAGTACTGCTTCTGCTGACAAGGGACACTCCATTAACCTGATGCTTGATACAGGTTCAGCTGTTTCTATACTACCAAAGGATATTTACTTGAAATACTTTGCAAAAGATCCGCTTGTTGCACCTGCCTTGAAACTGGTCAGTTACTTAAAGGAACCAATCCCTGTGCTTGGTTGCTTGCCAGTGACTGTACAATTTAAATCAAATACTGCAAAATGTGACTTTTACATTGTGAATAAGGGTACTGCTATACTTGAAAGGGATCTCTTTGCTGCATTAAACCTACAATTAGTTGATGGTCTCATTACTACACCACCAGTGCCTGCCACACAGCCTGTGTCTAAAATTTCACCAAAAAGCAACACTTCACTGGGCTGTGCAAAGAACTTTGTACACAAAGTTAAGATGAGAACAGATGTCAAACCAGTACCATTTTCTGATTCAGCATGGGAAAAACTTGCTATACAGATGCTCCTATAGACTGTAGATTTGCTATAACCTTGATAGACTATTACAGTAAATGGCCTGAAATTGCATTTGTTTCTCATATAACATCAGCTACAGTAATAACATTTCTTTCTACAGTCTTCAGCAGAGAAGGTAATCCAAAGGAGTTAATGTCAGGCAACGGACCACAGTTTGTCTCATATGAGTTTGAATTCTTTCTGAGAGAGAGGAATATTGTGCATAGGAAATCTTCAGTGTATTACCCACAAGCAAATGGAGAAATTGAGTCTGAAAGAAGCACTGCAGACAGCAAATCTTACTGGGAAATCTTGGAAAGTATTTACAACAGAGTTCCTACATAACTACAGAGCAACGTGCCATGCAACAGCCCAATCATCTCCAGCTGAATTATTACATGGCAGACAGATGTGCACCAAGTTACATGTTGCAGACATCAAACTTCCACAAAATACTGTACCTACAAAATCATCTACTGCTGACATTGTGAAACGTCAACAAGCCAAATGCAAGGCTTATATTGACAGAAAACGTGGTGCCAGAGAAGTACACTTTCAGCCTGGATCTTAAGTCAGAATTAAGAAACCAGGAATACTGAAACAAGGACAATCTAAATTTACTACACCACTTGAAATGAGACGCCAGCGAGGACCATACACATATGGACTGTCTGATGGACGCATATGGAATGCAAGTCGTCTTGCTCCTGTTAGATATGACTTTGGAGAAGCTCCATTTGATGAAGGACATTTTCCTACTCCTGATGTCAACTGCAATAGGCCTGAAGAAAGTGAACCTATAAGGCGTACCGAGAGAATCAGAAACTACCTGCATGGACCAAGAACTTTGTTGTGTGAAGAATGTATAATATTGTTTTAAAATGCATACTGTTTAATTGCTGCTGTTATTATAGTTGTCCAAATGCTTTCCTACTATAGGGGGAATATGTGGTGTTTGTGCAGATGGCCTGTAGATGTCACTGTTCTCAGAATTATACTGTGCATACTTCCTGTCAGCTTAAAAGTGAAAGTTGTGTAATGCCTGCATGACTCTGCTAATAAAGCACTGTTATACTCTACTCATCCTCGGCTACCCAAAACATAACACAATGGCCATGCGCAAAGGAGGATGCACGTTCGAGTCTGTGCGCAAAGGAAAGCGTGCGTGTACCTGCAAGGGTTTGGATCTGATTTATATGGAAGCAGCCATTATTACTTCAATTGCATATAAAAGCCAGATGCACAGGAGGTCACAAATTACTGTGTGTTCCTTGAATCCAGTCTCCGGTTGTCAGATTTGAGGCTCTGTGATTTACCATTTATCTAAATCCAGAATGTATAAACATATTTATTTTTTGATGCAGAGAGGGGGTTGAGTTCTGTGCTAGGGTAAGGGATTATAATACTAGGGGAATCTGGTACAGATCTGTGTACTGGAGAAGTATGGCAGAGAATGGCATGGATAACAGGCAGAGATCACTGACTGGTTGATCATGGAAGTGATTTCTGTACTGGGACAAAACGGAAGAAACTGCTCTACTGGATGAACGTGACTAGGATTGCTTCTTTTTCTGGAAAAAAATACCGGCCTTTCTATATACTTATTGCTGTAATGGAGAAATTGGGGAAAGTCACATTATTTTCCTGGAGAACCATATTCACTATATACTGATGGAAAATGGAGACCTTTTAACTTGTGGTGACATTGGAGAGATCATTTTTATAGTAACATGATAGAAATGTCATGTGCTGTGCTGGGGACATGGAATGTTCTGGTACACAATAGCAGAGATTGCAGTACCAAATAAATTTGTAGAGACTGATAAACTGGGGGAGAATTATTGAAGAGATGGCGTGGGGTGAAATGTGTTTATAACTAAAGGTTAGTTGCTAATTGGCAGAAAATTGAAGGGCTATTTAAAATGTTAGGAATGGTTAACCGATATTAAACCAAAAGTTGGACTGATTATTTTCATTTACTCAGTATATTACAAGTCAATTGTGTAGGATGCAGTATCCTTGATTAACTAGTATGGTTTCTTATTGTGAATGTTAGTAAAAAAAAAAGGTTTGGTAATTAAGATTTGTAATCTTGGACTGGGCATATTTCAAGAATGGTGAATACAAAGCTTATAGTTTACTAGAGAGAAATGTCACAGCTCTCTATTCCCTTGCACAGTATTTTTAAGGCATATTTAGTGACCACTGATAAATATACTCCATGATTTTTGCCTGTACGTATCATGGAAGTGTGTGCCAAGGGTGGTAGTTTTATAAAGAATCTAATCAGCAAAATAAGTTCCATTTACTCTTTTAAGAACCACCGGCACCCAAATAATTGTGCAGTGTCTGTGGTTCGTTTGGGAAACAGTATCATGTGTAACATGTGGACTATTCCAAACCAAATGTATGGGCATGCTCTCAAAAAACACATGCAATGTAATCATTTCATTTTGAATAATGAGGCCAGAATAGATTGTCTTTCCCTCCAGTTATCTCTAGCTTCATCTGTCTTGGTCAGATATTATTCATCATGTTCTTATCCGCTTTGATGTTTGGCACAGAAGCCCATTAAATGTTCTGCCTTTGCCAGTTCACTGAGAATAGACTAGCTGAGGGATCTCAATAGAGTCTATTTAGAGCATTACATAGGGGTATTATTTTCTTAATCTGCAGAATTTGGCCGCCAACCAAGGTCATAACAAAACACCGTCATGGCAACTGAAATTGTAACCACTGATTGGGGTCTCTCCCACTCCCCCTGAAGCTTCTGTTTCCGGTATATGGGGAAGTTCATGCAAGGGGCAGACACAAGGGGGTCTGTGCCCTGGCTCAGTCTGCACTTTGTCGAAAGGAGATCCAGTGTTAAGTTATATGTATATATGTGGGTAAACGGCAGTGGGGGTGCTCAGTTTGCACTAAAGCCCTGGGTTAGCTCTGATACTTGATTTTAGAGGACCAGGTCAAGAGCTGGGTGTTCTGCTTTTTCTATAACACAAGTATCCTTTGTTAAAGTGCAACAATAAAATGACTAGATTACTAACAAACTGTATACCCTGCCCCTGCCACAACTAAAATCTTTATAATAAAAAAACATTTATTTTACAATGGTAAAGCGGTATCAGGCAGGATAGAGTTAGTGGATGGCCTTGTGCCAAAGCAGGAAGAGAGCTAAAAGGGAAAAAATGAGGTTACGCACTTCATCCTGGTTTCCAGAATTTTTATTTCTAAAGAAACCACGTAGGGAAAAATGCTTTCTTTATACAACTCTAGCCAATGCTCAATGTATCTTTATCTTTACATCAGCATCCAGGCTATAATGGTTCTAGAAATAAAATAACTTCAAGGTGAAACTTATTGACAAAGTTAGGGATAAGTTAGCTAACAAAATCTGCATTCACCTGTTACTTATGATTTTGTACAAGTGTTTGAATAATGTTCTAACACAATACAACCCACCAGATTTTGCTGATAAAGCTGTGTGCAATGACACAATGATCAACGAACTAAACATCTGTCTCCTGCATTTATAACACCAACAGAGCAACAGTTTGTGGAGAAATGTTTGCACTTGCTGAAACAGGTTCTATCACTAGTGTTCTATATAGTCTGTATAAGGAGGGGGTTTCATAAGTCCAATAAATCAGTGCCTTGCTTTGCATTTCTAACCTGTCCTTGTGTCATTTTTAGCACAATCGCAAAAGTAATAACCACAGATCTATCAAACTAGCCCTTTCCTGTTTTTTATTTGGCTTGCAGCACTGTTGGAAGGGTTTTGGAAAATATCCAGAAAGTGAATTCCAACATAAATTATATGGTTGCTTGCAGACGACTTGCTGAACAGAATCGTAATAAGGGAACATGTGATGATCTATTGTAGGTATCCGTTATTGGGTAGAACAATTTACAATGACAAGAGGAATTAGCAATGGCAATAAATGTTCAGCAGCCCCGTCATATCTCCATAGTCCTCATGTGCCACATAAGCAATATATATATATATACTTGGCAGTTTGGGTAGAGGTAGGTAAAAATTACGAAAGCCCCAGAATTGATTATTAAGTGATGACTCTTAATAGGTGTTGGAGAGAACTGCTAGTTCACCGTAGGCTCTTCTAACACTAAAATACCTTGCAACAGATGTTCATTTGACCTTTAAAACATTACCGCAAGATGACAGATACTGATATGATAGAGGCAACAGTGCATCATTCAGTCGTTACAGGATATACCTTATAAGCTTTAAAATGGGCAGAATGGCATTTTAGCTCCATGCAAACACATTTCTGTGTTGTAGTAAGGAGGCATGAAAGTAGGCTACAAATTATGTTTGAAAAGTGGACGGTCTTTTTTTCCTACCTGTTGCAGCAGCTGATGAGGCGAGAAGAGACAGAAGTATGATGACCAGGAATGATAAGGAGGCAGAAGCTCTTCTGGTCTTTCTTTCAGACATCCCTGACACCAAGAGCCCAGACATATAGCAGAGTGGAAGTTGAAAAACACACAGCACCTGATTAGAAAGTACCAAGGACGATAAAGATTCTTCCTGTGATACTTTTCCAACAACTGTTCTTAACTAGAACCTACAGAAGTTGTCTCAACCTTTCCCTCTTTTCATCTGTTCTGTCTTACTTGATTCTTCACCTCTTCTGCAAGGAAGGAAATGATGTGTTGCAGCCAATAACAGTTGCACAGTGCCATCTAGTGTAGCTCATGACCTTAAAAGTTCCAAGAAAAACTTTTCTTCTTTTTGTTTCTAAGTATGGATTTTTTAAAGAATAAAAGTACTATTAGAAGCTGAAACTATAAAGGAGAGACAGTTAAATAATAAAATAGTGGATTGTTAGCCTTTTTTGCTGGAGGCAGTTGTTGCTGGGCAGTAGGATGCACATGATGTACAGCAATGAAGGTGCAGTTGAAACAGAGGTAAGCATTGGCATGGTCAAGCATACAGGTCTGATAAGACATTGTTGGCAAAAAAATATCTTCCCCTCCAGCCTGCCGACAGCAGGAATCAAGATCTAATAGATATGTCACCGTCACGTGGCTCTGTACTGGCCATTGTCCCATTTGATAAACAGGAGAAGTAGGGCATTTGCTGTTCTATACATTTTAATGGGACATATTCTAAGATGAACTAGAATTACACACACACACGGCTAAAAGCAAGAAGTGTTGAGAGTATAATCTTGGGTCAGATTAAAGTTATTTGAAATGAATTTGATTTACAGACATTGCTAGAGGGAAGACTGTCCTGCACTTGGCTAAAGAATTTTAAATATTGCAACCAGTCATGGGAGAGGAATCTCCTCTGTAATTGGCTCCAAATCAAATGGGTTTACAGCCAATCACAACTAAGCATTTTAAATGTCACATTAGATCACCTGCTTAAGTAAATCACACATTAAAGGAGTGGTTCACCTTAAAGTTAACTTTTAGCATGTTATAGTATGCCATATTCTTAAAGATTCTGCAATTGGTCTTCATTATTTATTCTTTATCTTTTTTGAGCTATTTGCCTTCATCTTCTACCTCTTTCCATCTTTCAAATGGGGAGTCACTGATCCTAGCAGGCAAAAAAAATAAAAAAGATTGCTCTGTGAGGCTACAATTTTATTGTTTTTTTGTTGCTTTTTTATTATTTGTTCCTATTCAGTCCACCCTCCTATACTTATTCTCATCTCTTATTCAAACCACTGCCTGGTTGCTATGGAGAATAACCTACCGACCAGATATTGGTACCAAGAATACTGTTGAACAGGCCAATTGCAAATTGTACCAGAATAAAGTTAATTTAAAGGAGAAGGAAAGGCTTGCAGCACTTGGGGGTGCCAAATGTTAGGCACCCCAAATTGATTTTTATTGACTTACCTGAAACCCTGTGCAGGTGCTCCTATCAGCAGAAAACTGCATCGGCCCAGGGTTATTCCAGGGAGCAACATGGAGCAATCTTCTTCCATCTTCCTCCTTCGCCGTGTGGCTGTGCATGCGCAGTAGAACGAAAAGCCCAACTTTAACTAAAAAGTCGGCTATTTTGCTCAACTGTGCATGCGTTTGCCCTGGGAAATTTGAAGACAGAAGTGGATCGCTCCGTGGTGCTCACTGGTATAACCCACAGGCCGGTGCAGTTTTCTGCTGATAGGAGCACCGGCCCGGGGTTTCAGGTAAGTCAATACAATCATTTCGGGGTACATAACATTTGGCACCCCCAAGTGCTGCAAGCCTTTCCTTCTCCTTTAAAGAGAAACTACCTCTTTAATTTGCACCTCAGATTACAAATTAAGGAGACCTGTTAACAATTTATTTTCATAGTGATGGTTTTTTTTTTTATGTTACAGTATAATAGGATTTTCTTACCGGTAAATCCTTTTCTCGCCGGCCCCTACTGTCAGTGCAGACGTCTGGGGTTAAACCTGGATATCTCCGAAGGTAGGACAAAAGAAATGAAGATTTAAGCTCCGCCCTGTCCTATTACTCCCTGGCTCTGGCCTGGCCTCTCTCAGTTTGCCTACCAAAGCTCTGTATAGGAGAATATTGGAAAATATGCAAGGCATAACGGTAACAACATAAACAGTGATACTTCTGACTATATAATAATCTCATCATTTTTTTTTATATAGATATATTTTTTTTAAACAAAACATATAAACCGGTATTTTGGTCCGAAAGGAACCTTGGCAAACGGCCAACACCTCCTCTTAGGGAGGGACTTACTGCACTGACAGTACAGGCCCGGGAGAAAAGGATTTACCGGTAAGAAAATCCTCTTTTCCCAGGGCAGACATCTGGGGATGTTCAAAAACCGTCTTCCCAGAAAAACAAAGGGAGGGAGAATTTAAGAGGGTACTACCGCCTGCAGCACCTTTCTCCCAAAGGCTGCCTCTGCAGAGGCAAAAGTATTGAGCCTGTAAAACTTTGCAAAGGTATGAACTCAGGACCATGTTGCTGCTTTGCAAATCTGTTCTGCTCTAGTTAAGGTTTTTATCACATCCTCTGAAAAACCTTCAAATCTGGACCTCAAGTCCCACACCGCTAAGCATAACATTTGTAGATTGTGATGTCTGACTGGTCCCTGCGATAGAGGATCTGGACGCAATGGAAGTCGCCATGGTGGTGAGGCTGACATGTTTACCAAGTCTGTGTACCACGCTCGCCGAGGCCAATCCAGCGCCACTAGTATTGCTTGAACTTGCTCTTGACGCACTTTCCTTATTACTCTTGCCAAAAAAGGGAATTGAGGAAAGAGATAAACCTTCATGAATTTCCAGGGAATGACTAAGGCGTCTGTTGCCTCTGCCCTCTAATCGTTTGTTCTCGAAAAGTACCGTGGAAGTTTGTTGTTTCTGTGTGAAGCCATGATGTCTATCTCCAGCCTTCTGAATTTGTGTACTAGGAGCTGGAACAACTCTGGATGGAGAGCCTATTCTGCCTGGTTGATCTAGTTCCTGCTGAGATAATCGGCCTCCCAAATTTCCACTCCTGGGATGTACTGTATATTGCCGACAAGGTTGTGCTCTGACTTTCTGCCCACCGAAATATTTTGGAGACCCCGTTCATCGCTGCCTGACTCCTTGTGCCTACTTGATGGTTAATATATGCCACTGTAGTGGCATTGTAGGATTGTATTCAAATTGAAAACACTGTATCCAAAAGGATGTGAGGATCTCCAAAAATAAAGAAAAAGATGTAAAAAGTAGAAAAATTTATTAGGTCATGAAGACCTAACACGTTTCGTGCCTGTTGGGACACTTACTCAGCCTATGAGTAAGTGCCCCAACAGGCACGAAACGCGTTAGGTCTTCATGTCCTAATAAATTTTTCTACTTTTTACATCTGTTTCTTTATTTTTGGAGATCCTCACATCCTTTTGGATACAGTGTTTTTGGTCTTTGCACCTTGGGACTGAGGTGAACTGTGAGTGTATTCTCCTTTATTATTTCTACTAGATTTTCGTATTTTCATTTAATACTTATTTGTTGAGTGGTACCATAGATATTTGCTGTCATGTGGCAGTAGCACAAACCTAAGTGTTTTTGTATTCAAATTGGACAATTTCTCAGCTGAAGCGACAAAACTCTCAGTGCTTTGTAATCTGCTCTTAGTTCCAGAACATTTATGTGCAGCCGAGACTCCTTCTGCAGCCACTTGCCCTGGCATGTAATGTTGTTCATTGCTGCCCCCCAGACCGTTAGGCTGGCGTCCGTGCTGATTACTGTTCAAGGTGGCAGTGACCACAGGCAACCTCTTGCAATATTTTTCTCCTCTGTCTACCACCTCAGTTCTTCTCTAAGTCTGTTTGTGACTGGAATGTTCTGAGATAGATCTTTGTGATTCCTTTTCCAATGACACAGGAAATGCCTTTGAAGTGGCCTTAAGTGAAACCGAGAGTATGGAATTGCCTCCAGGGTCGACACCATCAACCCTAACAGCCTCAAGTAGTCCTCTGCTGTGGGCTGCACCATTCACAGAAATCTCAGGGTTGAAACTTGTAACCCCGCTACCTTGTCGCTTGGTAGTGCCACCATTTGTGTCCTGGAATTGCACTGCATTCCTAGGAACCTGACTGATTGGCTTGGTGACAGGTTGCTCTTTTTGACATTGATTATCCACCCGAAGCGGCTGACCGTACTGAGCGTTTATCGTGTCAGCTCTGCTGTAGGTGACATGATCAGAATTTCGTCTAGGTATGGGGTTGCTTTTATCCCTTCCCTTCTCAGTATAGCTATCACTGTGGCCAGTATTTTTGTAAGCACCCGCGGTGCCGTGGTGAGCCCAAAAGGTAAGGCTCTGAAATGGAAATGATCCTGGCCCACCGCAAATCGCAGGTATTTTTGGTGATCCGGGTGTATTGGTAAATGTATGAACGCCTCCTGTAGGTCAGTAGTTGTCATAAAGTACTGTGGTTCCAGTGGCGTAACTACCGGTGGAGCAGGAGGTGCGATTGGGCCAGGGCCCGCACCCCCTCAGGGCCCCCCAGCAGCTCACGCGCCACGATTCCCGGCCGTTTCTGGGTGTACGGAGGGGGGCGGCAGCGAGTCCCGCGCCAGGGCACGCCCCCCTCTAGTTACGTCACTGTGTGGTTCCATAGCATGGATCCAGCGTTTCCATTTTGAACTTTTACTTTCTCACAAGAACATTTAAAGGTTTGAGAACTGGCCTGTAACTTCCTCCCTGCTTTTCCACCAAAAACAAGTTGGAATAAAAACCTCTGAACCTGAACAGGTGAGGAACTTCTACAATAACCTTTGCGGCCACCATGTCTGAAATGCACTTTAGTGAGGCTTTCCTTTTGACCGGATTGCTTAGTAGAGAGGAAGGTACAAAAGCGATTCGGGAGGGAGGGGATTCAAAAGGAATTTTGTAACCGCTTTTTACTATATCGAGTACACACTCGTCAGTTTTCCACACCGGGTAGAACCCTAGGAGTCTCCCGCCAACTGCTTCGGTTCCACCCGTTGCTTGGTGACCTTCATTCCTCTGAGTTCTTGGGTATGCCTGGCTTCCTAGTTTGCCTGTTCTGGCTGGGCCAAGCTGTTCTCTTATGCGCTGCGTAAGTTGATGAACTGGTCTGGTTATACAAGTTATGCCTGAATGGATGAAAGGACCTAGTTGAAGACCCCCTGGATCGGTTGGACTGCCTTCGGAACTGATCTGGACGGCTCTTCCGTCCCTGTGGTAGGAATGCACTGTTTCCACCTGTTACTTCTGAAATTATTTGTTTCAATTCAGGCCCAAAAAGATGCTCCCCGGAATAAGGTAATGAAATCAATCGGTACCCTTTGATGCATTGTCTCCTGACCAATGCCGAGCCACAAGGCCCTCCTAGCGACCACTCCATTAGCCGATGATCTTGCCGCCAACCTTATGATTTCCATCGATGTTTCATTTAAGAAGTCAAAGCTGTGGCCACTCGGTTGAGCTCAGCTGTGAGAAACAAATCTTGTGAATAGTGCTGCAACAGAATTTTGCAGTACCTGCCAGTCCTGATGCTGCTGTAGCAGGTCTGAAAATGTTTTTAAGTGCATTCTCCATATGCTTGTCCATTGGATCCCTGAATGCCATGCCATCCTCAGTAGGGAGGGTTGTACATTTAGACAATCTAGATACCGCTGAATTAACCCTTGGTGGGGTGAAGAAGATGGAGACCTGTGCATCCTTTTGTGAGTAGAGCGCTGGTGCAGCGTCTGGTGAACAACTGTTTTAACCCAAAACTGTTGTTACTGTGATGAAGCTGATGGAGCTAAGTGTAGCATATCCTCCTCAACTGAACGCCCTATGGGTGATTTTTGTGCCGGGGGACAAGCTTCCTGTGTTATAGAAGTATTTGGCTCAGGCAACAAGCCTGTTGCCCCCTCTGGATCAGAGCTCCCTTTCGCACTTGACCCCCTTGTAAAACTGGATAAAGGTGGAGGACTGGCTCCCCTCTTTGTGCGCTTGTACTTAAACCTGCTCTGTTTGGACTTAATTAACTCCCTTAGGGCTTCCGGCATATCCAGAATAGACATTTCCAATGGTCTGCGTTTACTCACTGCCTCTTGTGAAAATGCGGTCAGCATGTTGTGTGCTACCTATACTCGAGCGTCCAGATTTCGCCCGACTTGCTGCACACCTGCAACCGCCCAGCACACTAGCACATCCCTGCCGAGATCCCACGAGAGAGGGGAAGTAAGGGTTCCCAAAACACACTGGCAGCAGAGAGGGAGCATGTCAGTACCCAAGCAGCCTTCTAACTGCTGGCCTGCAAACTCCTTCCCTCTCGCACCAGACCACTCCTAGCTTGCTGCAGTCCTACTGGGTGAAAGTGCCACTCATAGACACTCCGTCTCTTACCTGTGCTTCTCCCAATCCGGTGCAATCGATTCTTCCCCTTCCTCTGTAGGGGTAATTCGCCTGTTCCTTTGTGCCTCCTGGGCCTATCTGACTGGGCGGTTTCACTGGACTTCCAGGCCGCTCAGACTCTCCACTTGGCAGACACCAGCTGGCAAGGAGGGAGAGCCCTGCCCAGTCCCCTAGGGAATGGACTCCGCACATCCCCTGAAATAAAAACTAAAACCTAACTATTCTGAAATTAACAAGGGAATTAACCCTGGTCCTACCTCCTAGACTGGACAGAAGAAAAAAACTGAGAGAGGCAAGGCCAGAGCCAGGGAGTAATAGGAGAAGGCGGAGCTTAAAGCTTCATTTCTTTTGTCCTGCCTCCGGAGGTATCCAGGTTTAACCCCAGACGTCTGCACCGACAGATGGGCTGCCCTGGGAAATTATTATTGCCCTTGTGTGATATAGAGTTAAGGGCCTAGGATAACTAAATAATAGAGACAGGCCAGTTATACTTTTCAAATTTTGAGGGCTTTTACAGCCTAGTCAGGCACTATGGCATAACTGGATTACAGGTATTTGACAGCATCATTGTAAAAGTCACCCTCCTACAGTAAATAACAAACATGTATAGCCGGCTCTAAACCCCAGACTACATGAAATTCAACAAATAAATAGTAGCCCGGAACCATAAATCCCCAAGCATTTCAATATAAGCTGCTAGACCAAGTAAAAATGCAGCTCACCCTATGGGGGTAGTGACCTGGGTGTAAAGACCCCAGGTCCGTCACCTTCGGATGCAATCCATAGAAAGTATGTAACAAGAATAAAATCAGCCTTATTCACATTCACCAAAGTAGGCCGTTGGCTCGGGTGCCGTGCCCCTAACCTGTAGCTCGAGGTGAATTCACAACCAAAGAATGAATGAACACGCACTCCTGGAGCCAGCTGATGAAGTGAAAAACTAAATTTAATCCATATTGTTAAAAGTTACACAACCTAGGTCGTGTAACGTTTAACAATATGGAATAAACTTTGTTTTTTACTTCATCGGCTGGCTCCACGAGTGCGTGTTCATTCATTCTTTGGTTGTGAATTCACCCTCCTACAGTACCAGGAATATTTAAAACATATCCGTTACCCCAGTCGGTCTTTGGACAGGGCTTCAGTATAAACAGCAAATAAGATTTCACCCCAAATTCAACCCAATTGGCCTTAAAGGGGCGGATTCATCTTTAAGTTAATTTTTAGCATGTTGTAGAACGGCTAATTTTAAGCAACTTTTCAATTGTCTTTTTCATAGTTTTTAATTATCTGCTGCCTTCTGACTCTTTTCAGCTTTCAAATGGGGGTCACTGACATTTGTTATTGCTACTTTATATTACACATCTTTCTATTGAGTCCCTCTCCTACTCATATTCAGTCTCTTATTCAGATCAATGTATGGTTGCTATGGTAATTAGGACTCTAGCAACCAGACTGCTGAAATTGCAAACTGGAGAGCTGCTGAATTAAAAGCTAAATACCTAAAGAAAAATAAATGAAAACCAATTGCAAATTGTCGCATCATATCACTCTCTACATCTTGCTAAAAGTTAATTCAATGGTGCAGAACCCCTTTTAGTGTGAAGCCCCCAACCAAATTGTATGCACACCTCTAGGAAATCCAGCCCCACTGTTTTGGAACCTCTCTGAACTAACAACAATATTGTTGCACTTTTTTCTTATTTAAATCCCATTTGAAATGGTGCAGGGTCATTTTGCATAGTTAAATGCAACTAGTTAGAGAGGTGATAGATGTGCCACTAGCACCGACAGTTTAGAAATCAGTTGGCAGTAGGAAAGAGCAGTAGTGGAACAGACATCCTATACATCACATATGTTTTTAATACTGACCTGTTTCTTTTCTCCTTATTAACAATTAGAAAGAAAAATATACACTGAAGGGTTAAGATTTTGCATATGGGTGCAAGGTGAAGTCTATTACACACAGGGAATATGTTTCTGTATATTTTGCAGCTGCTAGGAACCATCCATAGTCTGGTTTATAAAGAACTATGTAAGGCTCCCTTAGGCCTCACTTATACAAGTTTTTACGTTTGTTTAGCTGTGTTGCTTTTGTGTGCAAACTAACGGTGTGGGGCAGGTGAGGGTACAATTGCCATCTCACCCCTTTAATGGACACATTTGAAATGAACACAATTGAAATCCGCCTGATGCATGTCTGCTTTCACAATATGCCAGCATCAGAAAACATGCGGAATTATTAAAAATCAGCTGTGCTTGGACCACATAAGACCCCTTTTACTGCTCTACAGCTGTTTCCAGACTATTTACAGAAGAGAAAGAAAGTCTGTCCCCTAGGAAAGCAGATGTGGACAAGAAGAAAATAGAAGCAGTCAGGAGAGACATAAGGAGTTCTAAAGAGGAATAGAACATAGCACTGCAGTGGGAATATTACTACTCCTGTATGCCAGGCTAATTGCATAGAGTTATGTGCCTTAATTAAGTTTATGTACAAGGCACATTGGAGACCACTTTACAGCAACAAAAACAGTAACTGTGGATGAGTGCAATGCATACAGTTTGGGATATCCCATCACAAGCTAGAGTCCTGCAGCAGGTCGGGTACTCGCAAAAACCTGCGGTTGCAGGTAGAAGTTCCAGGTGCGGGTATAAACGCGGGTCGGCTGTTCCGCGGGTTTGGCCGGGGGTCTACTCCATAGCAAATTTAACTTCTTTTTTCTGATCAAGCCGACTTCGGATTATGTCACTTCTGGTTTACGACAGCACTTCCTGTTTTTCGCCCTTTTTCTGATCGCACCTACTTACAAAGATGTCACTTCCGGATTCTTGATGGTCAGCGGGTTGTGGGTCCGGGTTGCGGATAAGGTACTTGTGTGTCAGGTAAGAATGCGGGTTCGGGTTGTGGAGTGCAGGTTGCGAGTACAGGTCCCGCGCAGGACTCTTATCACAAGCATTATTAGTGAATTCAGAAATCCATTTTTCAAAAGAGCAAACAGATTTTTTTAAATTTCATTTTGAAATCTGACATAGAGCTAGAAATATTGTCAGTTTCACAGCTGCCCCCAGTCTCATGACTGCAAGTTGGAGTGATATCACCCCCTCCCTTTCCCACAAGCAACCTAACAACAGAACGATGGGAAGGTAACCAGATAGCAGCTCCCTAACACAAAATAACAGCTGCCTGGTAGATCTAAGAACAGCACTCAATAGTAAAAATCCAGGTACCACTGCAACACATTCAGTTACATTGAGTAGGAGAAACAACAGTTTGCCAGAAAGCAGTTCAATCCTTAAGTGCTGGCTCTTTCCGAAAGCACAACCAGGCAAAATGACTTGAGATGGCTCCTACACACCAATATTTCAACTAACAAAAAATACACTTGCTCATTCAGGACTGAAATTTTATATGGTAGAGTGAATTGTTTGCAACGTAAACAGTGTAATTTAGAAATAAAAACTACTGTACATCATAAAAATCATGACAGAATCCCTTTAAGGATAGAGTCATCTGGATTCCAATGACATCAAGAAATGTGCTGTTGAACTGAGACACAATGCAGTATAGCCTTCTTATAAACAAAGGATGGCCCTAATCAATATCTAGGATCGCTAAGGGAAGGGGGAAATTCTGAAAATCAGTGACAATGGAGAAAACACTGTGATTTCTGTATAAAGTAACACAAAATTGTGTCTATTGCTAAAATAATTACTATTGAATATGCAACTCACAAATTGCTTTAAAGTATGTACCCAGGCTTTTTGTTTGTAATGTAAAGCAGCATTTAGGCAGATTGTTTCAAAAAATAAAAAGAGGCTACTTTAATAGTTTTATTAGTGAACAACCATATTTCTCAAACATGAACTATGAATCATCAGCAGTCGCTTTGCACATTGGCTCTTTTCAAGTTAAGAATACAGATGCTTTGAAGAACATCTAAGAATAGGAAACAACTTTTCAAATGTAATCCTTAAAATGCAGTGGTCAGTATGTTCCATTAAAAACCCAGTCATTCATCAAGAACAGAGAGAGAGAGAGAGACCAAGTGTTTGCCATCTCAATGTTTTAAAGAAGAAAATTACTTTTTTTCAAAATTACTTTTTTTCAAAATTACAGTAAGAAATCATTTCATATGTTCAGTGCAAGTTTAACAAGTTGGTTTGGAAAGACAGTACAGGTATGGGACCCATTATCCAGAATACTCGGGACATGGGATTTTTTGGGTAAGGGATCTTTCCGTAATTTGTATCTCCATAGTCTAATAGAAGGTAACAAATATTAAAGAAACAAAAGATTAATTATATCTTAGTTGGGATCAAATACAAGATACTGGTTTATTATTATACAAAAAAAGGAACTCATTTTTAAAAATGTTATTAAAATGGAGTTTACGAGAGATAGTCATCCCTTAATTTGGAATTTTTAGAGAACAGGTTTCCAGATAATGAAACCCATACCTGTACCAAGGTATGGAAAACTCTTCTAATCGCTATGTGGCTACAGTGTGTTCTCCCTATTTAAAAAAGAAAGTTTTAACAGATTACTTCAGCCGACATCATGTGCTTTTTTTTTTTTTTCTTAACTCAGCTTGCGAAATTGCCCAAATAGGCTAAATATTTAGAAAACACTTGAAAGAGACAATACAAAAATGAGGGGGTTCAAATCTATACAAACCAATAGTAGAATACCTTGAAGGACACTTTGTATAGTTTGGGAGTATCAGAGAAGAGAATGCATATGCAAAGACTTGGCAGAATGGTTCACTAGAGAAGTTCGATCTCCGCTAGATCACAGTTTATACATTTTGTTACCAGTATGCCCAAGGTCTAGGGTTTATGAAAACAATGTTATTTAAAAAAAAAAAAAAAAAAACTCCCCAAGTGCTACTCAGAAAATGTATATTTTATAGAAGTGAAAAATGTTGTCCTAGCTCCGCACAGCTTCAAGGCGTCCGCTAGATAAATACTGACTGTATGGACGTATATTTACATTGGCTATATATTCTCACTCAAACTAGGACTTATTTTCCAAACACTGTTAGTGGAATACACAAAAGACAAGTTTGCAATTACCATTTCTTTCCAGTGTAACAGGAAAACCCTGCAGAGGCTTTTTTTTGTTTTTTAAAAAAAATGCAATTTTCTGCAATTAACTGAACAATTTGAAAAACTTTGTTTTTGTCAAATGAAACTTGATCAATACAATCTGTAGCTATTCTTATAGGGTTTTATAGAACGACAGTTGTATCTTCTAAATAGTATTATCTGCTATTGTAACAGGATTGACAAGAGATGGTGATATTTATTGTGGTGGTGGCAGCAGATTGAAATCAAATTAGATGGAGAAATTCTGGGCAGGCTGGCATCAGATTGACAGATAATATATGAGATGCACAGTAGCTAATTGTTTATTTAGCATGCCAATTCTGAGCTAATTTGGCATGAAAAACCTTCTGTAGGTTTCGATAAAATGTTTTCTCCTGGTTTTTAAAATATATAGTTTGTCCCAAATTAAATGCTACAGCTGGCGACAACATAGTATAGACACCTAAAGGAATTGTACGCCTTACTAACTTTACTAGCAATGTGTTTATTGTGTGTTCTTTTGGACAACATGTGAGCAACACACTGTGGGGCAAATTTACTTAAGGTCGAATATCGAGGGTTAATTAACCGAATTAAAATCCTTCGAATATCGAACGAAAAATCGTTTGATCGAACGATTAAATCCTTCGTTCGATTCGAAGGATTTTAATCCATCGATCGAACGATTTTTCTTCTAGCTAAAAAAGATAGCAAAGCCTATGGGGACCTTCCCTAACATTGATTTCGGTAGCTTTTAGGTGGCGAACTAGGGGGTCGAAGTTTTTTTTTTTTTTTAAAGAGACAGTACTTCGACTATCGAATGGTCGAATATTCGAACGATTTTTAGTTTGAAACGTTCGATTTGAAGTCGTAGTCGAAGTAGCCCATTTGATGGTCGAAGTAGCCAAAAAAACATTCGAAATTCGAAGTTTTTTTTCCTCTATTCCTTCACTCAAGCTAAGTAAATTGGCCCCTGTGTGTAATAACAGTTGCTGTCTATAAATTAAGATGTATCTTTAAGATAAAAAAAAAAAAGGATGTTAAGCAATAACTTATATCATGCCTCTGCCGTGTGACCACAATTTTCTGTTGCCATGTTAGTTCTAGATTCCCTAAAATTGTGAAATAGCTATTGCAGTCTTTGGAACGTTGTTCACATTAACAAGGTTCATTAATCAATCAAAATTGTAATTTTGTCTTACCTCTGCCTTTTACTCATGGCCTGTTTCATACCTTTAAGCCATCAGTTTGTACACCTCTGCATTAAAATATACAGTAGGAACCAATATTAATGTAAAAATCAGAATTGCTTATTTTTACCCTTATTTTAACTCTTGACATTTCTTTTTGTGTTCCTTGGCAGCACAGGAACACATGAAGTAACATTTTTTTTCTATGTTGCCTGCATGCAATTTGCTTTGGGAACGAAGGAATCGGAAGGCTGATAGTACTCAGTGTTGCTGCTGAGCACGACCATCCTATTAGACCCTATTGTTCACCTTCTCCACCGATTTAAACATTCAACAAATTGACATACAGGAAAGTTTTGAACGATTGGGAGACCTTTTGTAATTGATCTTTAATAAATCTCTCCCTTGGTGCCTCAGCTGAATACTCCACACAACAGGGGCTAAATAGTTAAGTTATTATGGTTAATGAAGCAGATCATTTCCCAACTGTAAATCCTTATAAATAATGAAAAATCGGTCATAATCACTACAAAGATGTCTCAAACGTTACTGTATTTATAAAATCATCAGTAAGGTATGAGGACAGTAAACAAGCTCCTTCTTTCTCTGGCTCACTTGCAATATATGAGACTGAATTATATTAAAATGTAGACACTCTGAACTCAGTTCCCTTGCAAACTCACTGCAGGTTAGATTTGGATCCTAGCATTCTACAAAACAGAAGAATTTTTTTTACAACAGTTCTGTGGAAAGAAAAAATTACATTATGAAAAATCTGACGTTTTGTATTTTCTACAGCTATTTCTTTGGAGAGAAAAAACAAATCACAACCAACCCTTGCTTTTTAATAGGAAAACAACACCATCAAGACAGGCAAAAAATGACCTTCTGTGCATGATCATTATGCCAGGATACTCCATGACTTACCCTTGGTAGTACATTTACAGGAAAATGAGAATGATTTCCAGTTTGCAGTAATAAACCATGCTACCTGCCATTACTTGTGCATATGAATATGTAATGCACTATGTGTTTAACCAATTCTGTCTTTGCATCTCAAAATCCTTTCATTTGGCACGTATTGAAAAAAACTACATTAAACTATGTCAACTTTTACCCTACCTCACCCAACCCTAAGGACCGAACCTCTACAAATTTACAAAAAGTTGCAATTAGTACGTATGAAGGAACGTCTAACATTAATTTATTACAAACAAGGGGCAGGCACAAATAAGCCTGAAACATAAAGCCAAGGCACAGGTCTTCCCACAGCCAAACTGGTAGAGAACATCAACTCTATGGCCTATACCAATATCCCACGTTTCTCCGAGTGGTCTTAATTTTGAACACAGTGTGAAGGTTCCTTTTCAACCAAAGGCTGTCATTTCAGTTATAATTACTGCCCCACGGGTTGTTAATATCACAGGCTTTTTGTATAAAGTACTTTTCTTCTGCTTGCTTATTCAGTTTCTAGAAGTTTAGTGCACACATCTGAGGTTTGCTTTTGTAAAGTTTTCTTTGTTTTGAAAGCTAAACATATGCAAAGTCTCTCTGCGGTGAATTTCTATTCAACAATCTCATCCAGCATCCCTTGATCCCTGAATAAGATGAACAGTCTGTCTTTCAAACAGTAGTATCGCCAAATTCCTTATTCCACCGAATATAAGATTCCAGGGTCGAAGGGCTCACGCTGCACTTTATCTTCTTTAACGAACCCAGGAAATCGGAATACTTTATATTTCTCATCTAAGGAAAAAAGAGAAAGCCAGTCATTATTTACTACAAATATGAACACAACTCCGCTAAGTACAGAACAATATATTATATTATGCTATACTTGTGTATACAAAAAGAATTGAATAATGTGTAGGCCAACCTGATGCCACGCAATAGATTGCCCAAAGGGCTCTCAGACAGGCATACTGAAGTGCCAGCTCCTCCCTCAAGAGAGAGCTCAAGAAAATAAATACATTTGTGGTACTAAATCACCCCCCGCTTTCCATCAACAGTGCCGAGTGCAGGATAATGGAATGGGTGTAATAAATGGTAATGACCCATATGCATGCTTCATTAAAAAGAATTTCAGACATTACAGATTTATTTTAAAGCAGGCAGAGAATATTTATCAGCCTTATGTTGAACACATGTGCATAATCATCCTTTAAAAAAAGAGCAGGCACACCAACATTTTGATTCATGAAAAAAGGAGAAACACTTAATAGTTCGTAATTACTGCAATTCCGACTACATAAAACTGGTTTAAGGACAAACTATAGCAGTTGTTTCATAAAGTGTCTACACTACAAATAAAAAGGCAGTTAAATTAATCAATAACTCATCTACATAAACCATCATAGAGCTGCAGTGCCTTCCACAATTCTACTATGGCCCTTCTTCAAATTTATCAGGGATGGGGTGCAATACACATGCAAACTATGTCATCCCGAGGGTAAAAGAAGTACCTTGTATTTTTGCCTAGTGAAAGAAAATGCAGCTCTAAGCAACTGGGCATCAATTAAAAATGTTCAGTCGTTTTCAGTATAATTGCTATTAAAGCAGTATTTGTCTGGATGGTTACATACTCTGCACTCCTGACAATGTTGGAAGAAAGCTTATTGGAAATGCTGGAGAAGATCTGACTTCTTGAGTCAGAACTAGGAAGAAAGAGATACATACACAGCTTTCAACATAATGACACTTACAAATCAATTCAAAATTTAATTAACTGAAAAGAAATCAATTTATATTAAAAAGTTGCTTAAAATGACATGTTCTTTCAGTATGCAGCTTTTGGGTGGAGGAATGGAGGACCCCTTTAAAGGAGAAATAAAGCATAACCAATGATGTAGGCTAGAAATGTTGTACGTTATATTATGGGCTTCTGTACCAGCCCAAAGCAACCACAGCCTAGCAGTAAAGATCTGTGTCTCCAAAGATGCCCCAGTAGCTACCCATCTTCATTTCTGCTCATTCATTGCACATGCTCTGTGCTGCTATCACTTTGCTTAGCTTAGGGACTCACTCACAATATACAGTACACATAGAATATATAGGTCTCAATACAAGATTGATGAGTAATTAATACATGGCAACACAGAAACCAGTGCAACTAGCATCAGAATTTAATAATTAGCCCTGTAGCATCAGCTTATATTACAGACCAACCTCATTTTCTGCTTGATAATTTGCAGCAACCCCTAAGCTTAGCTTCTCAACAGCTGCTCAGAGACCACTGAGCATTGGGGTGTCGCAGACCCTTTCCAAGATGTTGACCCACTGTGACAAGTTTGAGGTCCTGTATCATTGCTGCTATTGACAAGCTGAAACTTTAGGCTGGTGCAATAAGTTCATTATATAAAATATGGCATTTTTAGCCATATTTATTTTTAGGATTTATCAAAGGTCTGCAGGCACATGCCCTAAAATGAATTTAAATATATAGGTATGGGACCTGTTATCCAGAATGCTTGGGGCCTGGGGCTTTCTGGATAATGGGTATTTCCGTAATTTGGATCTTCATACCTTAAGTCTACTAGAAAATCATATAAACATTGAATAAACCCAATAGGCTAGTTTTGCTTCCAATAAGTATCAATTATATCTTGGTTGGGCTCAAGTACAAGGTACTGCTATATTATTACAGAGAAAAAGGAAATCATTTGAAAAAATCTGGATTATTTGGATAAAATGAAGTCATTGGGAGATGGCCTTTCCATACTTCGGAGCTTTCTGGATAACTGTTCCCATACCTATACACACACACACACATTTATAATTATTACACAAGTCATGAATATCCTGTTAATTATAGCCTTATAAATACGGTTTCATAATGTAATTTGTGCTTCTTCCATCCAAGTAAAGAAACAAAACCAAAAAAACCTACATCATTATATTAAATTTGCAATCTTCCACATTTGACAAGTGGGATAATCATGATCAAGTCATGAAAATAATTGTTGTAATTTTCAGAAATTGCTGTTTCCCATGAGTTTTCGAACCATTTGAGAATTCGGACATTCGAAATTTTATGGAGAAAAAGAAAAAAGTTATTATACACATGCCAGCAATAGAACATACACTTCTCTATGGCATCCTTGTAGGTCTGAATTGGCATGATTAAAAATATATTTTTCTGCAATTTTCTGTTTTTGTAAGTATGAAAAACAAGTTTTTTTTGTAAAAACAACACAATCACGAGTAGCATGCAAATATTTCATATTTTGTGGTCATCATTCACTGTAACCTCATAACCTACTTACCTCACTAGCAGCCATATTTTTCACTTGTTCAGGTTTTAGCTCTGTAAAATAGAAAAAAAATGTGCTGTTATTATTAGGAAGATAATGTTATTATGATCCCAAACCAGCACATGAACAACTGCCTTCTCTACCTTGTATGTAATACATTTGTTTGTTAACACTGTTAGTGCTAGTCTAAATTAGAATGTTAAATTCAAATAGTATGATGAAGCTTACCTCTGATTGGTCCCAAAGCAGCATCTTTTGCCAAAGCTGTTATATCACTCCCAGAGTATCCTTCAGTCAGCCTACAGCACAATTACATGCCAGTTAACACATCTGACTTCTGAATTCTAGTGTTTGCTAATAATAATCAAAGTCATTTTGATATAAAAATAACATTTTCTTATTGTTTTATTCTGATAATCAGGTTTAACAGGTGATTATTCAAGGACTTCTATTTCAATTCAAGCTTCACATTAAGCTTAAAGGGGTTGTTCACCTTTAAATTAACTTTTATTATTATATTTTGAAACAAATTGCATTTGGTTTTCATGTTTTATTATTCGGCTTTTTTATTCAGCAGCTCTCCAGTTCGCAATGTCTGCACTCTGGGTCCAAATTACTCTAACTATCATGCATTGATCTGAACGAGAGACTGGAATATGAACAGGAGAGGGCTGAAAAGAAAGATGAGTAATAGAGATTAGTAATAACTATAAATTTGTAGCCTTACAGAGCATTTGTGTTTAGATGGGGTCAGTGATCCCCATTTGAAAGCTGGAAAGAGTCAGAAGATGAAGGCAAATAATTCTAAGACTATACATAAAGAAGAAAATATGAAGGCCAACTGAAAAGTTGTTTAGAATTAGACTTACTAAAAGGGATCCTGTCATCGGAAAACATGTTTTTTTCAAAACGCATCAGTTAATAGTGCTACTCCAGCAGAATTCTGCACTGAAATCCATTTCTCAAAAGAGCAAACAGATTTTTTTATATTCAATTTTGAAATCTGACATGGGGCTAGACAATTTGTCAATTTCCCAGCTGCCCATGGTCATGTGACTTGTGCCTGCACTTTAGGAGAGAAATGCTTTCTGGTAGGCTGCTGTTTTTCCTTCTCAATGTAACTGAATGTGTCTCAGTGAGACATGGGTTTTTACTATTGAGTGCTGTTCTTAGATCTACCAGGCCGCTGTTATCTTGTGTTAAGAAGAGCTGCTATCTGACTATGAAGATTTTCATTCATCCAGGTCATAGTATATCTAGTATAGGTCAATCTAAAAACAACTGGACTTGCTGAGTAATCAATGAAGACGTTTCACTACTCATCCGAGCAGCTTCTTCAGTTCAACTGACTGGTGTGGGAAGTTCTCGGCATATAAACTCTTCCACTAATCCATTTATCCATGTCGAAGGCCCCCACCGCTGTTCAGAGATGGTCTCTCCACCTTGACATGAATCGCTCTCCAAGCGAATGGCTCAGCACAGGAGGGAGAACTCTACAGGGCAAAACTCAGCTGTCTTTCTACACTTAAAAGACAAGGGACACTCCTTTGAAGACAGCAAGGTCCAAATCTTGGATAAAGAAGACCACTGGTTTGAACGAGGCGTGAAAGAGGCGATTCATGTCAAGGTGGAGAGACCATCTCTGAACAGAGGTGGGGGCCTTCGACACCACCTGTCTGCTACATACAATGCTGTTCTAACATCTGTACCCCGGCGGATTCAGAACACTTCACACATCCATTCATGCAACTCTCACAAGTAACACCTGTATCTAGGAGTTGCATGACACATTGGATAATCCTATCACAACTACACAGAATCAACACCTCTGTGAGTTTCTTCAGATGTCACCTCTTTGAAGAGTTACAATGTGCCATTGTAAATGGATTAGTGGAAGAGTTTATATGTCGAGAACTTCCCACACCAGTCAGTTGAACTGAAGAAGCTGCTCGGATGAATAGTGAAACGTCTTCATTGATTACTCAGCAAGTCCAGTTGTTTTTAGATTGACCTATACTAGATAGAGAGCTTCTATCTGGTTACCTTCCCATTGTTCTTTTGGGGAAAAGGGAGGGGGTGATATCACTCTAACTTGCAGTACAGCAGTAAAGAGTGATTGAAGTTTATCAGAGCACAAGTCACATGACCAGGGGCAGCTGGAAAATTGACAATATGTCTAGCCCCATGTCAGATTTCAAAATTGAATATAAAAAAAATTGGTTTTCTCTTTTGAGAAATGGATTTCAGCGCAAAATTCTGCTGGAGCAGCACTAATAACTGATTCATTTTGAAAAAAATAGTTTTTTCCCATGACAGTATCCCTTTAACTTAAAGTTGAACCGCCCCTTTAAGAAGTTGCATACACATTTCAAACTAAACTATCATGGTAATATTATCGGATAACTTGCTTTCAATTATGTGACTACATACCAACTGCTACTTCCTTTGTCTGATGACCCCACTGCTCGATCAGCAATGATTACTATACAATTGTTAAGATACAATAATATTTTATATTACCTGTATTATTATATAATGCACCTTAATAGTGGATCAGTGAATTCCTTCTCAGGAAGATTTTATAATTTTTTTCTGGGCAAAAGTGCATGCTAATGGGAACCTTATACAGGATGCTTGGGCTCTATTTGTAACGATCACCATAGCAAAGCCGTCTCTTTAAATCAGTGGTCTCCAAATGATGGAGCTGCTCCCCTATTAAAGCATGGAGCAGTTGGCATGGGGATCATCTACTAATGATGAAATCTGGGAAGAAAACACAGCTTAAAGGTTAATTAGGTGAGAACTGTGGTGACCACTTATGTGCTGTCCTAAGCATTCTTAAACTTAGAACATAAAAAATATTAGTGTATCAGTTATTCTATGTGTAATCTTGTTATGAGCTACGTGGAGCCCTGAACAAAGGCTGGGCCTTCTAATGTAAACCTAATATAATTTGTCTTTATCTTGATTTTTGCTCAGCAGCTAATTTACTATAGTCCAATTTACCCTAGCAGCCAGGTAGTGATTTTAATGAGAGACTGAAACAAGAACAGTAGGGCCTTACTGAGAAATAAATATAAAAAAAAAAAAAAATGATACAATTGTAGTGATAATTATTTTGGCTTCAGGGGTCAGTGACCCCATACAATAGCTGGAAAGAAGCAAAGGAAGATGGAACATAGTTCAAAAATGATAAAAAAAAATCCAATGAATACCAATTCAAAAGTTGCTAAGAATAGGACATTCTATAAAATCTAAAAAAGTTGCCTTAAAGGGGTTTTCACCTTTGAGTTAACAATTTGCAATAGGTTTTCATTTTTTTATTATTTCAGCAGCTCTCCAGTTTGCAATTTCAGCAGTCTGGTTGCTAGGGTCCAAATTACCATAGTAACCATGCATTGATTTGAATAAGAGACTGGAATATGAATAGGAGAGGGCCTGAATAGAAAGATACTTAACAAAAAGTAGCAATAACAATACATTTGTAACGTTACAGAGCATTTGTGTTTTAGATGGGGTCAATGAACCCCAGTTAAAATCTTTAAAGAGCAAAAACACTATAAAAAAATAAATCATGAATAATCGAAAAGTTGCTTAAAATTGGACATTCTATAACATACGAAACATTAACTTGAAGGTGAACCACCCCTTTCAAGGTGAACTACTCTTTAAAGTAGTACTCACCTAGATAACTGAGTCAATTCCTTCTCATTCAGTGGGTTGCCTTGCTTACTCAGAAGATTTCGGAGAAGTACTAGTCTAGTCTATAAGGTGAATAAGGAAAAAAAAAACATTTTAAAGATTTAATCATTTTGAAAAGTTTACATCCATAAAAATGAAATACTGTGAAAAATTGTGCAGCAGCGATTTAATCATTCTATTATCACAGTCACAATGTGCAGGTAATAACGTGACCCGGATGCCTGTGAATATTTAGTATTCATGCTGCTTTTTTGTGTAGTTATAAAGTGGGGTCTTAAGCTTTGAGCATTCCTTAGGCTTTTCAGTCGCACATTAACATTAACTCAGAAGAAGCAGTTTGAAAGAAATTGATCTAAATGTGCTTGGTGGATAGTCTATAGCGCTATTAAGCTAATATGACTTATGGTAAACATTTGTGCTACTAATCAGATTTTCAAATTTGATCAAATATAAGACAGGGTTAAATTATATACATTTATGATTTCCATGCAATAATAGGGATATAAAAAATTATTTATTTATCAAATCAAGAAACAGTAATGGTTACCTCTTCATTTGGTAAAGATACATAAACCCTCTTGGTGAATCTCCTGCAAATAAAGTGAGATTTTTTTTTAATATCACAACTTAATCATAAATTATTCCACCCAAAAATATGTATGTAAACTGAAGGCAAATGCGAGCTAGGGTTGTTATCTAGGGATACTTCCAGAAAGCAAGATTTGAGGGACACTCAAAGATATCAAAGATGTCTAGTCACAACTACTAGCCAAAAATTGACAACAGTAGCACAGACAAAAATATCAACGAATTACTAAAAAACTTAAAACTTAATTAGTACTTTATTAAAAGATGTGAGCACCTGAGAACTGCATCATCTAGTTCCTGTGGTCTGTTAGTTGCTCCCATAACAAGAACTCTGTCATCTCCTCCAGACTGTACCTGCATTGAAAGTTACAACGCATTATGATCAGAAATCTGGAAATTTGGGAGCTTTACCAGCTGTGCCATCTATGTGTCAAGTGCTTAAACTGGAAGTAATACTGTACATTAATAAATTCCATGCTGAAATCGAGCAGCACACATAGGGGCAAATTCACCAAGCGCCGAAAATGTGCTAGCGACGGCTTCACCGCACTTCGCCAGGCGTAGGTTCACCAGGGCTGTGCAAATTCACGAAGATCCGAAGTTGCGCAAAGGTTACCGAACCTTTGCGAAGTTGCGCTTGCAATAATACGATAAGCAATCCGAAGTTACGCTAGCAATGCCTAGTTAGCATACGGCGTGCAGTGGACGTGTATGCTGTAGCAACTACATTACAATACACAAGGCCAGGGAAACTTAATAAAATTAAATAGAGGTCTTATATTGCCCTACACATGTGCACACTGTATAGTTTAGGTGCCAAATAAAAAGGGGGAAGGAGGGTACCCCAAAAAAATATTTTCGATCTTTTTCAGTGTACCACCCAGTAAAAACGTAAAAAACGTCAGTGTTTTTTGGGACTTAGGAGTCTCTTCAAAAATAGTTGAAATTTTTTTTATCTACTCTATTGCCCATCGCCTGGTCTGAGCTGGCAAAGTCAAGTCTGGTGCAAGAGGTAACGTTCAGTAAAATCCGCAAGTTAGTGAATTAGCGTAGTTAGTCCATTCACCAGAGTGCAACTTCGTCTGGCGTTAGGGTTCGAAGTAACACTAGAGTATGTCTACTTCGCTAGCAAATTTACGCCAGCACCCGTAAATAAATCGGCAAAATGACATCATGCTGGCGAATTTTCACTAGCGTTAGCCACTTCACCCTTTAGTAAGTTTGCCCCCTAAACCTGTTCTTATGTAAAGCAATTTATTAGCCCATATATAAAACCATATAATGGCTTGATAAAGGTCACCGTGGGGCCAGAAATCTTGCCTGAATCTATCTGTACACAAACATTTATCAGTGTGCTGCTGGGTTTTTATCTAGTCCATCATATCCAAAACGTCTTCATAAACTTTGAAGCTTACCTGTATAACTGAGCAGAGCTTCAAGAGGTATTTGCCAGATATTTACTAAAACATACGCACAGCGCATAAGATATTTATTCTCTGCACTTCGGCAAAATATGTCAAGTGATGACACTATTTTAGTGAAGAATATTGTTAAAAGACCGGGCTGTAACACTACATTCTGCTTTTACAGGGAGTACATGAATGGTTATTACTTACACCATCAAACTCTATAAGAAATTCAGTTTTCAGCCGTCTGCTTGCATCATGCTCCCCTTCTCTTCTTTCACATAAAAGGCTATCAACCTCATCTGCAGAAATAAATAGTACCACATTAAAAATATGTAGTGTTACATGAAGGCAGCACTTAGGAAACAGTTTAAACAGACTGGAAGTATCAAATATGGGGGTCGCAAAGCAAGCTCGGCCACTGTACTTAAAGGAGAACTAAACATTAAAAATGAATATGGCTTAAAATACCATCTTTTATATACTGAATTTATTGCACCAGCCTAAAGTTTCAGCTTCTCAATGGCAGCAATGATCCAGGACTTTAAACTTGTCACAGAGGGTCACCATCTTGAAAATTGTCTGTGACACAGATACTTGGTGGACTGAGCAGCAGTTGAGAAGTTAATCTTAGGGGTCATCGCAAATTATCAAGCAGTAAATGAGGTTTGCCTGTAATATAAGATGATGCTACAGAGCAGATTATCATGCTAGAACTGGTTTCTGTGCTGCCATGTAGTAATTATCTGTATTAATTATAGATACTTCGGGAGATAACATGTCTTGATTGGACTGGTTTTATGCTATCAAAATGGTAGTTTAGACCAGTTTGCTGTAGCCACTGGTAGATCGGTTATAATAAAAATAAACTATTCTATGAACTGCACTGAACCATCTTACATTTGGATAACAAAATTAACCAGACTCGCTGTTTGCAAGAGAGGCGGCAAAAATAAAAGACTGTAATGAGGTCACATAGGAAAACTTACCAATGAAAATAATGGAAGGTTGCAATTCTCTGGCGACAGAAAACAGTGCTCGTACCAGCTTTTCACCTTCTCCCACCTAAAGATAAGGAACAATTACAGTGACAAATTCTACAATTAAAAAAAAAAAAAAAACACTACATTTGCTTTAAACCTTTAAGAAAAATGAAGAATCTATACAATTCCAATGCAATGGATACTGCAGCATCTTTATAAAGGTCTTATAGAGGATGTTCACATTTTACAAATTCTGTATGTTCCATGGTATGTAATTCTGGGAATGGATGGGAGCTACAACATGGAGCTTTACATACGGATAATAGGTTAAGTAAAGAAGACATTGTGCAGTTGTCTACACACTATATACACACACACACACACAAAAACACACATATATTTAAAAAAAATGCACAAAATGGATAAAAGTAATGTTACTTACATATTTTGAGGTCAGGCTTGCTGCACTTATGTTGAAGAATGTTGCATTTGATTCAGCAGCCACAGCCTTTGCCTATTTATCAAAAGAGACAGCCTTTATATATTGTAAATTGCATTCAAATATATATGAAATAGTTTTAAATTATAAACTGATCAAATAATATATTCTGTGGAAACATGTTTTAAAATTATGTTTGCTTACTTTTTTAAAATGTTGTTTGCTTACATGTTTTAAAATTATGTTTGCTTACTTTTTATTCATTCCTTCTAGTTTTTTGTAACAGTCTGCGATTCAATATACTGCTTGGTTGCTAGGTCAGTAGAACACTAGCAAACAGATAGCAATGTAAATTTTAAATTTCTGCTCAGCTGAATAAAAAGTGAAAAAGTAACACCCAATGAATGTACATTTGTTCTTATTTACATAGTGTTACTTGTACATGTCCTGTAGATTTAAGAATTAAGGCAATATTAATAGGGGAAACAAATACTGCAATAAATAGATGAAATGTTACAAAGAATAAGCACTACGTGATAAAGGACGTCCCTGTCCTGGAGAGTTAAAATTCAGAGGTAGGAGTGTTTTTTAGGAAGGCAGGTGGTGGTACATTACACAAGTTTCAGAGAAGTACGAATGAAAAGTGAAAATATTTACCAGCATAGTCTTTCCATTTCCTGGAGGACCAAACAGCAGCAATCCACGTGCAGGAGCTCTCAACCCAGTAAATAACTAGAGAATAACATTTTCAAAACATTAGTGAAATTTTTTCGTAAGTGGAAAAAACATGGTTTGAACCATTCTATTAAGAATGGGGAACTATCGTAAAATTAAAAATTTTAAATATGCTTCATTATACTGAAATAAGAAACTTTGTAAATAGAATCAATTAAATATTCTGCATTGTTTCTGAAATAATCAAGTTCATCTTCACTATCCCTCTTTCAGCATGTTTCTCTTCATTCTGTCTTCATGCAGCAGTTGAGTGTCAGATATTCATTGACATCCTTTCCTAGCAGATGTATTAGAGTTCATTCAAATAACTGATTCCAGTAAAAACAAAATCTAAAAAAATAATTGCCTTTTGCACAAATTCTGCATGTAGAGAGACAGGATTTCTGATGATTTTAAAGGACCAGTAACAAATTTTTTTTTAAAATGAGTTTCTTTGTAACTAAAAAAACACCAAGACGGTTTTAACTTTTAAATCATAAAGCTTTTATTAAGAAATTACTCACCAATTCTCTGCATGCGCTCCTCTTCAGAAACGATGACAGGACTACGATCCATTGTGCGGCACTCGATTTATCCTCCCTGCCTTCTATAGGAGATAGCCAGGGAGGAGAAATCAAGCGCCGCACAATGGATCATCGTCCTGTCGCAATTTCTGAAGAGGAGCGCATGCAGAGAATCGGTAAGTCATTTCTTAATAAAAGCTTTGCGATTTAAAAGTTAAAATTGTCTTGGGTGTTTTTTAAAAAATTTTTTTTTTACTGGTCCTTTAATAGAGTGAGCTCTAATATATCTAGGGATGCACCGAATCCTTCCCGAAAGATTAGCCGAATACCGAACCAAATCCTAATTGCATATGCCAATTAGGGATGGGAATTTTTTTTTTATACTTCCTTGTTTTGTGACAAAAACTCAAGCAATTTCTCTCCCGCCCCTAATTGACATATGCAAATTAGGGTTCGGTTGGGCAGAAGGATTTGGCCGAATCCGAATCCTGCTGAAAAATGTTGAATCCTGGCCGAATCCCAAACCGAATCCTGGATTCGGTGCATCCCTAAATATATTTTCTAGGCAAAAGGACCACCCCCCTATAAGATATATTGGATCTAAATGTCAATCTGACACCCAACTGCTGCAAAACGACAGAATGAAGAGAAACCAATACTGAGCGAGAAATAGTAAATATAAACTTGATTATTTCATAAACAGTACAGTTTATTTAATTGAGTGTATTTAGAAAGTTTCTTAATTCAGTATGATGAAGCTTATATTAAATTTTAATTTCCGCGATAGTTCCCCTTTAACTTACAGTAACACTTTTGATTCATCAGCATTAAGACACATAGTTGAGTCCTAAAGTTTACATATACCTATCCTAAACTTCACTCATATCATGTTTCCATACATTATGGGGTGCCTACTTTATTTCAGTATAAGGTTATTTCAAAGTAATAGCTTAGAAACCGATTTATTTCCACTTTTATTTACCATATCGGATTTCTGGTGGGTCAAAAGTTTACATACACTGGTATTTAGTGGAATTGCCTTTTAATTGTTAACTTGCATCAAACACTTAGTGGTTTATTTATCATGCTGTGTGAAAAGTAGAGTGAAGCATTACCGGTGATGTTTTTATGAGCAACATCAATGGTAATGTTTTACTCCACTTTTTACACAGCATGATAAATAGAACCCTTATGGTAGCCTTCCACAAGCTTCTCACAATGTGTTGCTGGAGTTTTTACCCATTTCTTCCTTACCCTCCTCCAAAAGCCTAGGTCTATGTCCTGGTGATCATCAGTTTGCAAACTAGGAGTAGGGCTAGTAGTAAGTAGACTAGGGGAGAACCAAGTTCAGTTTTTATAGCAGGGGACACAGTCCTCTAGTTGAACCACCATCAAGGATGGGCAGCATTTAATGTCTAAATAAAAAGATTTTACACATTCATTTTTCTTAATATAAAGAAATTCTAAATTGAAGTTACCCTAATATAAATATATAATGGTCCTTATGAGTATATGCACTCCAATGGAAAAAAAAAATCTATATCTATATCTATCTAATCTATATCTGAGGTGCTCAGTTACAATCAATGTATAAAAAAAGTCTTTAAACCAGCACACCAAATCTTAAAATCTTAACCTTTTATTTTTAACTCATTGTACCAAAGTCCAATGTTTCGGTCCTCAATATGACCTTTCTCAAGGATAATACAATGCCATTTCAAAAAACCAACCATTGTCAATAGAAACAAAGTGTGGGGGTTACACAATTTATTTCATGTATCCAAAAGGTTTCCCTCATCATCTTATCGATAAAATTGGGATGGGTTCACATGTTTTAATGCACAAATTTTATGATATTATCACTTATTATATGAACCGAGATTATTGTAATACTACAGATGGTTTACAGATGGTTTATAGTGATTAATTATATAGCATTATGATACTCATGGAGTGGTAAAAATGAAATTCACGAGGAGAGTCACTGATTGGATAATCACATAATTATGGATTTATTGCAAAACAAAAATAACATCCTGATGGAGAATTGTAATGTGTATACTGTATATATATTCCTTTGCACCAAAACCAGTATCACTTCCCAACAGCCCCTCCTGAAGTTTATGGATTATTTTGTAGTAATAGCCAACTTTCTCTTTTAATAAACGTTGGCCTGTAACCATAAGAAGTGGGTATTATTCATGAAGTGCTGTGGCATGAAGTGCCACAGCACTTTATGAATAAACCGGAGGAAACATACAAGTATAACATACAAACTTGTTGCAGCCAGTAACCTATTTGAATTTGCAACAATGCTAATTACTGCATCACAAGGCTTGCCCCTTAATTATAACCATCCAATATAATTTTTTGTAAAACATAGGTTTAAGTGTAGGTTTAAAAAACTGAAGATGTTACCTCAGGCCGTATAGAAGGAAGAATAACTATCTCCTGCAAGGCTTGCTTGGCTAGATCTTGTCCAGCAATGTCAGCAAACTTGACAGATGGACCACTAGAGGAAGAAAAACAACAACATTTTGTCTGTGCTGGGGTATATTATTAAATAGGAAACATTATATGTAAAATTGGCATAAAATTAACTGCATTCTATAAAGCTGTGGTGGGGTAAAGACCGTAGTTGTTTCCCTCTGCATGAAAAAATATATTTAAAGGAAAACAAACGTAAATCTCTTGGGGAGGGGGAATAGAAATGTTATGTACCCCCACCCCCAGTTATTTACCGGATACCCTGGGCCAGAGCTCCTGTAAGCAGAAAACTGCAGCGATTTCAATTAGAACAAATATAACGATATTAAAACTGCATAAGCTATCCAACAATTTTATTAACTAAAGCTGCCCATGCACAGGTCAATAAAAATAGCCAAAAATAGTACAACTATAATGCCTTATAGGCTTACACACGGCAGAGAATAATTTTCAAAATAGTAAATAAAAAATTCACAAGAATATTGAAGAAAATACAAATAAATGTTAAATGAAATAAATAATGGCTCAAGACTGATAATGCAAATATATCTGCTTTTGATTTTTTCCAGCTTACATCTTGTACATGTTCCTTAAAGGGACAGCATACCCTTGTTCAACATGAATTTAGTGAATAGGGCTTGTACTGAACATACTTTTGTCTATTGGTTTAATCACAAAAAATCTATGGCTTTTATTATTTCCCAGGCTAAACATGACAAACTTAAGCTACTTTATGTTTGGTCTTGCATGATGAATAATTAGATTACCAATACATAACCCCATATCTTCCCACTTTTCTTTTGAGAGGGATCCATTTGGCAGGGGATTACTTGTGAACTGGGAATCTAATTATCTGGCATGCAAGGATCAATTTCCCTGTTTGCTATGTTTACCTTTTTTTGTAATTAAAATAGGCTGAAAGGATTTATTCATTGAGTACATTTTGAAAAAGAGGGCACAGAATATTTTCCCATTAACATCAGTAAGGATTTCTGTATGTGAAAACGCAAAAAAAATGAAATGCGAAAAAATAAAAATAAAACTTCTGATGCCTTTAAACTTTGCTCCCGAAAAGATTACCCTACACTGCAGAGAAAAGAAATAAATCCCTCAGCGTCTGTCATCAATAGGAGTAAACATAATAACCATGTAACCACATACATTGACACAAGATATTTAAGGGTAATAAAGCATAAACATGATTAACGAAGGAAACAGACCATACCTGTCCACAATTTCATTCAAAATCAAATTTGCAAGATTACTATCTACATTTCGTAAATTCTTCATGTCCTTTTTCCGTACTGCAGTAGTGGGTGTTGTTGGCTTATTTGTTCTTGTGTTATTCTTTCCTGCCACTCCCTTTAAAATTAAATTTAAAAAAAAAAACACAACAAAACGTTTAATACATATACACAAACACACATTTGGACTATTATGTATATATAACAAAGGATCTGGAGCACCCTCTTCTGGTATAACAAAGATTATTTCAGTGGGATGGGAAAAAACAGTAACAAGTAAACTGTCAAGTTTTCTACAATTTTCATCATATATTTTTAAATACTTGCTGTGGAGAACCCAATGTAAAATTTCAAACATGGTGGCATTAAACCCTTGACTTTGTATAAACCTATACAGATTGAGCTCAGATTTTTTGCAATTTACTTTCATTTTCTATTTTAAGTGGTTTCTGAGATATTAGCTCAGTTTTAGACTGGTTGACAGGTGTTTAGCTCCGCTGCAGAAGCCTGGAATTAGCAGTCTAAAAATGCATATCTAAGAACACACTAAAAGTAGAAATTGAATGTAAATTACAGAAGTGCTCAGAAAAGCACCCTGAGTAAGTTTGCGTCAGTTCATTGTTTTGGGGTTTAGACCCCTTTAAAGGAAAACTATACCCCCAAAAAGCAACAGATAGTTTACATCATATTATGTGGCATATTGCAGAATCTTACCAAACTGATCTATATATTTACATCTCTTGCCTTGAGCCACCATTTTGTGATGGTCAGTGTGCTGCCTCAGAGATCTCCTGACCAGAAATACTGCAGCTCTGTAACAGGAAGATGTGTGGAAGCAAAAGACAGAACTCTGTCTGTATAGTTTGTTTGGTATGTTTGTGTGCACAGTGAGTCGTACAATCCCAGGGGGCGGCCCTTATTTTTTTTAAATGGCAATTTTCTATTTATGATTACCTAAAGACACATACTACTAGAAAAGTATATTATTATGAAAATGGTTTATTTACATGAAGCAGGATTTTACATATGAGCTGTTTTATGCAATATATTTTTTATAGAGACCTACATTTGGGGGTTATAGTTTTCCTTTAAGCTATGGATGGCTGGACCCTTCTTATATTGCAAAGACAAAAAAAAGTGTTACATGGGGTGTCAAGAATTTAAACGTATGACAGTTTTGGTGTATTCTGTTCAATTTTTTCCTCCTCATTCAAGGATTTGCAGTTAATAAGCCTACGTTGTATAGCAGTTTCAGTGCTTAAAAAAAAAAAAAAAATCAAATAGCTTGAAAGTAAATGGTGAAAGTAATCCTGCCAGAAAGTTAAAGGACCAGTAACATTTAGTGTAGAGCGAGAAAAAACACAAAGACATATTAAACTTTTAAATCGCCAAGTCTTTATCAAGAAATAACTTACCGAAACTCCGCTTGCGCTCCTCTTCAGAAAAGGCAATCCGGCGATCCATAGTGCATCGCTCGATTTCTCCTCTCCCGCTTTCCTTACAGGAGATAGCCAGGGAAAAGAAATCGAGCGCCGCATGATGGATCGTCGCCTTTTCTGAAGAGGAGCGCAAGCGGAGTTTCGGTAAGTTATTTCTTAATAAAGACTTGGCGATTTAAAAGTTTAATATTTCTTTGTGGGTTTTTTTTCGTTCTACACTAACTAATTTTTTAATAACAAAAATGTATGTTACTGATCCTTTAAGGTTTAGTAATACACCTCTCTTGCGCTTACCCTGTTAGAAGGTATATGTGCACCAGCTTGCCTAGCTGAAGATGATACACCAGTACAGTTAGATATCCTGTTGCCTAATGACCCGCTCTTAGGAGGTGCCTTTACACGAGAATATGAGTTACTTGTAAGCGGTGGTGGATCTTTCTTTTTGGGAACAGCCCCTTTTTCTGAAAAAAGAAAGCAAATCATCACAGATGAAGGAAATGACAGTCGAAACAGGTTCTGTGACAGATTAAAGGAGGATGAAACTCATGTACCAAAATTAGGACTTCACTTGGTGGATGCTTCCAAAAGAAGGGTAATTGCAGCTGGGCAGATGTTTACGCTGCTTTTTGGTTCACTATTCAAACACAATAACATCTGTTTATTTATTAAACATATATATATATATATATATATATATATATATATATAATGTTTAATATATTATTTAGTGAATAAAACATATTGGGAATACATTCTGAAGATTGTGCAATGCTGCAGCATGAAGAAAATGGAGATTCAGTTATAATCTGACAAACATCAAAATACATAAGAAAAAAAGGATTTAGTTATCATATATATAATATTTAATATTAACACACACAGCAGTGAAAATAAGTTTTGGACAGGTAAATGTTTTTCTCAGTAAATATATTTCTAATGGGCCTATTGACATGAAATGTACACCAGATGTCGGTAACAAGCGACAGGCACCTTCTTTTCTTCATGTGTTCAATACTTATTCCCTGTGTCATTCCACAAATTAATTTATGGACTTATTTATTTTGAGTACTTGGGTTGTTACTACATCTGGTGTAAACGTCATGTCAATAGCCCCATTAGAAATATATTTACTGAGAAAACCATTTATATGTTCAATACACTATTTTGACCTGTATAGCCACAGAGAATGTGCTTATCCATTATAGAGAGCATCTTCCACAAATAAAAAGGCAATGCATTGTATTTTGAGCACCAGATAGTGTACAGACAATATGTTTTAATAAGAGATATTACGTTATATTGTTGCTATTTGGTTAAGGTTCAGAATTGATTTTATATGAAGTGAGAGTGTGTTTGTGAGGTGACAGCCTGTATTTGCACATATTAAAGATAGCAAAAAAAAAAAACTTAAAAAAAACTGACTTCCTGGGGCTCCAGACGGCCGAAATAAACTTGCGGCCAGTGTTGGACTGGGACACCAGGGGCCCACCCAAAAACCTTAGACCTGGGGCCCACCAAAAAACCTTAGACCAGGGGTCCACTCTCAGTACCATTATTCTTCCTTTCCTCACAACCTCTATTCTCCTAGTCTCTGTTCTGTACATACTATAATCCATTATTCCAAATGTTTAGCAGCATGAGGGCCCACCGGGAGTTTTCCTGGTATCCTGGTGGGCCAGTCCAACACTTGCGGCCTGCAACCATGATGGAAGCCGGGGCCTCAATTAGCAGCCGACCCGATGGCTGGCCAGACTGGAACGCAAGTTGGCGTTCACAAACAGCATGCAGCTAAGAAACTACTGGCACGGACCAAGTAAGAGGGAGAAGGGCTCACATACCCCCCCTTGACACATCAGCAAAGCTGGACCCCAGAGGCACCCTCTTTTGCCCCCAACACACAGACTTAACTGTAAAGGTGGTCACCAGCCATGCAGCTTCATCCCATACAGCCAAGCCAGGAGCTGTTCTCGGGGGCCTCCCCGCCCAGCCTATGCATAAAAGGGACACAAGGCAGGCTCCTGGCAAATAAGATCCACCAGTTAACCCATGCTGGAAAGGGCTCCACAAGCCAAACATATTAGATCCCAGTCCACACACACACCAGTGCAACTACTGACTTTGATCCTGTTGTGTGGGGCTTGGACAATCTAACCCCCATCTACAAGCCACTGTACTTCATGCTGACAATTACACCTCTAAAATCAGTGGTCCATTAATTACTCCATACCTAGGTAGCAATACAGACATCTGCACAGTACAAAATACCACTTCCGTGGCTGTTGGTTGGAGCACCCCCAGCTTGGGCTTGGATAGACTCTCAACCAGCACAGAAATGATACTTTGATAATATAAATTTGTTGTCCAAGGCATTACACGCAAGCGACACCATCTACCCTATTCTCTCAATATGGGCAAGTATGGCCCTAAACAGAAAACCCTAGAACAGTATACAAACAAGGCAGACAAAGGACCTGGTTCCCCACCCAGAGACATTGAAGACTGAGAGGGGGAACCCGAAATTCCCCCACTGACACCCCCACAGCAGGACCCTGGAGTACAGATCCTACTTGCAGCTATTGCAGAGTCTACTTCTACTTCTTTGGAAGAGGCTGCTAAGTGGCTGGACCGCGAGACAGCCCTCTACACTAACTTACTATGCTCTCATATCCAATTGAGGTAGACAAATGTGGCATTATGCTGTGGTGCACTGGGCTAGGGATAACCCATAGGAGAGAAAGGTTACACTACAACTGCCAGGGTGTCTCTTAAAACTTATATTCCTGGAACGTCAGGGGCCTAAATATCTTAAAAAAACACATCCCGGATCTTGTATTGCTACAAGAAACGCACCTGTGAGTAGTAAGAGTCCTCGCACTAAAAAAAAGCATGGTGGCCAAGGTACTACACACACTTGAAAAGGGGCCTATGTGCCCGAAACATGTTGTGTGGAAGCGCAATAAACGCTTAACTGCAGTTATCCTGCTGTTTCAAGTGCTTCCCAAACTTACAATATATTGTTACTACATAGAATGTCAGAGACGGAGCAGCCAGGGAACCACCACAAAAACGGACATAAACAAAAAAACAAACGCTAATCTGTGTAAATCTACTTCAAGGTACTACATGCCTCCTACTCTACATACTCCTGTGGGACAGCTATTCTTATTAGCAAATCGGCCAACCTTAGTATTCAACATGTATGTACAGACCCAAAGGGTAGATATGTAATAGTAAGATGTTTGTGGGAAAACAACCTATACGTAGTTACCTGTGTGTACCTGACCCCTCCGGCGAATCTGGTTGTTCTCTCTGAACTCCTGGCCAAACTCAGTCATTTGGATCCAGCCCCGCTGGTACTAATGGGTGATCTTAATTTAGTTACGTCTCCTGCATTGGACACAGGTACACAGGTACGCTCTCCAAGGGAGACCTGCTTGACACTCCTAAGAGTATCAGTGACATCTTTGTTCACCCCAGACCCAAGACAATATCTAAAAAAACATACCCTTGGAAAACTTATCACCACATGATAGGCAACTTCTGGAAATGCCATTATCAGTAACTGAAATCAAGTATACCATATCCTTATTCCCCACCGGGAAAACACCAAGACTGGATGGCATCCCATTGGAATGGTACAAACTTAATGTGGACTCCCTGGCTCCTAGGCTGCTTCAACTTTACGAGGAGGCACTGGGAGCCGGAACTCTACCACCATCCTTTCATGGAGGCCTTAATAGTCCTGATACCTAAGAAGGGGGGCGATCTGGCAGACTGTCCTGCTTAATGGCCCGTCTCACTTCTCTCCACTGACGTAAACATTTTGGCAAAAGTACTAGCCAACCGGCGTTCCAATCTCATATGGAGCTGCTTGGACTGGTGAACCAATTTGGGGAGGTCTCAGGGCTACGAGTTAATTGACAAAAGTCCACATATATGATATTAAATAAACTCATGCCTTATCCACATTTACTCACCTTACCGCTACAACAGGTGGAGGTGTTTAAATACCTGGGAGTCTGGGTCAGACCCGTACAAATTCAGAGAACTCAATATAGACCCAATAATACTAATAATAATTAAGCACCAATTTCACGCACTGGGTGGGTCTCCCACAACTTACTGGGTCGTGTCAATCTTATAAAAATGGTAGTTTTGCCCAAACTACTCTACCTATTCCATAACTCCTCAACCCCCCTCCCAATCAACATATTTCCCAGGCTTGATTCAATGACTCGCTCCTTCATTTGGGCTAATAAGCAGCCGCGCATAAGTCTCAAAACCTTAAGGAGCACTTAAGAGTACTGTTGGGTTGTCGATGCCACACTTCCAACTCTACTACCTCGCTTCTCAGATAGTCTATGTAGCCTGGTGGTTTTCCCCCACAGCAGAAAATGCTGCTATCCCCATTTTAGCAGAGGCAGCTGGTTCGATTGAATCACTAACAAACACTCCAGTAAGGGGGAATACACAAAGGGGTTGCCCCCCCCACCATAAGCATGCTACCGCGATATGGACAAAAGCCCTTAAATATGATTAAGAGGTACATGATACGGTCTCCGCCTTCACACCTATATGTACCTATAAATATAAAATCAAATATCTTGGACAGCTTTATGATAACCAAGGCCTAAAATCCACAAAACCCTAACAGCTGAATATATCCTCCCTAAGACTATGTGGTTCAGGTACCTCCAGCTCAGACAGCAAACAGTCAGTTCCCCTCTTCACCGAAGGTCTCTCTCTCTTAACCCTTGAGGAAGTGCTCACGACACCAGTCCATAAGGACCTAATCTCTTGCATCTATTCCACCCTCAGCAAGCAGAGAGGCAATCCTTTTGCAGAAAGTTATACTAAATGGGCATCTGATATGCCGCAGTTATACTGCGGCATATCAGAGGAATGGGAGGACCTCTCGACTCATACTTTTCCTCAGTGGTAGCAATGACATCCAATATTGCACAATGCACAGAACTTACCTCACACCAGCGCGACTACATTCTATTGGGGGAATGTAATAAAAGTCGGTAACAGAAAAAATATTTGTAATGTGAAAAGTTATGCCTCTGTGCGAACAAGTTTGCCTTTGTGCGAATAGCTTTTGCGAACCCAGAAACTGTTTAGCGACTACTTCTGACAGTGGAAGAAGGTTTGCAAATTTTATAGTTAGCTCTTGTGCGCAGTGAATTTAATAAAACGTCTTACTGAAAAAGTGGTTATGTAAAGTAGCTTTTACACAAGCAATCTCAAATGCCAAGCATTCCAGGTAACATACTCTGTATCTGTACAGCACACCACATGTATATAAATAACTCTGCCATTCAGTCAGTATCTGAGAAATATATAACTTTCTGTGGCTCTGTAACCCAAAAACAATCACTAATCAGTGTATCAAAATGCAAGGTGACACAATTCACAATTCTGAGGAGCCCAAACATGAGCCACTCATTGAACTGTGTATGAGTCCAGCACAGACTCCTCCTTGATAGATTGCCCAGTTGGATCAGATACTAGTGAAATTATATACTCAATTGGCCAAATAAGTGTTTTTTTTATTCTAATGCTACCTTAAGGCACACCGGCATCCCAGAAACAAGGCGGTATTAATTTATAAAATTCTTCACATTATTAGCCTGCTTTTAACGACTATCCAGCTAAACTGATTAGTTTTGCACACAAAAAAGGTTTTACCATGGTAAAGGGAATGTTGCAACATTTAATTGCTTCTAAAGCTTTATGTGTAAATACGTTTCATGTGCTACTGTTTAATTCTTGCAATGCCTATTTTTTGTTAGGGAATTAGTATTTTTTTTTGTGCTTTTACTTCTTTAGCGAATATAAAGGCATATTTGTATTGTTCTTGTGACACTAGGGATACTAGTGCCACAAAAATGAAAAATACAAAGTTGTTAATTTATGGAAAAGTGCAACATCCTCCACAGTGGCTTAAACAGGAATAAAAGTGCAGTTATGAGTTAAAACCCCCAAGCTGCACAATGTACATTTCAAAAGGTCTGACAGCACCAAATGATCACAGTACATGTCCTTGCTGAATACTTAAACTACACATTTGATGTAACTATTATGTATGTGTGTATATACATATATCAGTTATCCAATAAATGGTATCACATTATCACATTTTTTATATGAAATAGGTACATAATTTTAACAAGTATTTTTTAATTGTTTATGGTTTTCAAATCATTAGCCTTGCTATTTTTCCGCTTTTTGGTCAGCAGCTTCATCCCTCTACTATTAATCTTCAATTCTGGCAACCAATTTGCTGAATGGGCAGCTGCTATGATAATCAAACCTAATAAAATATCGATAAAAAGGCAAGCTGGACAGCTGCACAAAAAAATAAATGAATAAAAACCATACCAAAAAAGGACTAATTGCAAACTTATTCTGAAGTCTTAGAATGTGTGAACTACCCAAACCCCCATATCTACTGTAGTTAATCATCATCATTTAAGGCACTGTAGTACAAAATCACCAAAAACAAACATGTTAAGAATTCATTCTTCATGATTTTCACCCTTTCAGTAGTTAGCAGAACAGACAAAAACTGCATCTACTAATCAATAACAAACAAGTTCACCAATGGGGCCCTACAGTAAGGTCCATAAAAAGTTGGACAGAAACTTTTTTTTTTAATTTTGGTTCTGTACATTACCACAATGAATTTTAAATGAAACAACTCAGATGCAGTTGAACTGCAGACTTTCAGCTTTAATTCAGTGGGTTCAACAAAAAAGCACTGGTGAACTCAGCAACGCAAAATGACCTGGACATCCACAGAACACAACAGTGGTGGATGATCACAGAATCATTTCCATGGTGAAGAGAAACCCCTTCACAACAGCCAAACAAGTGAACAACACTCTCCAGGAGGTAGGCGTATCAATATCCAAGTCTACTATAAAGAGAAGACTGCATGAAAGTAAATACAAAGGGTGCACTGCAAGGTGCAAACCACTCATAAGCATCAAGAATAGAAAGGATAGATTGGACTAAAAAAACATCTAAAAAAGCCAGCACAGTTCTGGAAAAACATTCTTTGGACAGATGAAACCAAGATCAACCTGTACCAGAATGATGGCAAGTAAAAAAGTATGGAGAAGGCGTGGAACAGCTCATGATCCAAAGCATACCACATCTCTATAAAACATGGCGGAGGCAGTGTGATGGCTTGGGCGTGCATGGCTGCCAGTGGCACTGGGACAATTAGTGTTTATCAATGATGTGACACAGGACAGAAGCAGCCGAATGAATTCTGAGGTGTGCAGAGACACGGTCTGCTCAAATCCAGCTAAATGCAGTCAAATTGATTGGGAGGCGTTTCATAATACAGATGGACAATGAACCAAAACATACAGCCAAAGCAACTCAGGAGTTTATTAAAGCAAACAAGTGGAATATTCTTGAATGGCCAAGTCAGTCACCTGATCTGAACTCAATTGAGTATGAATTTCACTTGTTGAAGACTAAACTTTGGACAGAAAAGCCCACAAATAAACAGCAACTGAAAGCCGCTGCAGTAAAAACCTGGCAGAGCATTAAAAAAGGAGGAAACCCAGAATCACTAAAAGTACACAATATCAAGGAAACACTAATACCAATCTTTAAGAAAGGATGCTCAAGGGCTAGACCCTGAACGAGATAACACAATCGATGGTATGGATATAACAATAAGAAAAATTAAATATACATTGGATTGATTGTAATCAAATATTCTATATTATTGTACAGTATGCTGGAATTCTCCTAAGTACCAAATACAGAAACCTTGTATGAGAATCGATCAAAGAAGGCATTGACAGAGAGCCAAACCCACCTGGCTTCAGAAGTCCATTGCGGCATGGTAAGTTAGTATTGTCACTACAGACCTCCATATGCGAGTGCTGACCTTGTATATCTGCTTGCAGCTTTGCTACGCAAACAGAGGAGAAGGGGGAAGGAAACAAAATAAATGTAAAGCCAAACAAAAAAAGATGAATAAAAGAACATGTTTAATCACTGGTTCTTGGAGAGATACATGTGCAGGTGTACTACTTCCAGCCAGATGAGAATACTTTTCTCTGCAGCATACAGTACATTATAAACCTTCGTAAATAATAATCTCACCTTTGCTTAGTTCTATGGTTGTAAAACAATGTAAGAGGCTACATTTTAGTTTTCGTTTTTTACATTTCATTGCTAACCACCTTAGGAAATCAGCAAAGTCATACTAAAACATACATTTAGATTATAGATATATTTTATTTATTTAATATATAGATAAACATACACACTGCACCAGATAGTTTCCTATGACTGCTAGACTGCTTTTAGCAAGTTTAACTCATTTTGTAATGGTTTTTGAGACCATGGGTCATTGCTGGTGATGCCCACCATGCATTTCCAAATATATCAACATTTTGTTCCTGCAAACATACCAAAGGGTGCAAATGTCAGGACTACTAGACTAAGTAACAGACAGAACAGGCCTACAAGATGACCAGGATATATAAATGAGAGTAGTATTTATGGGATCGTTTATCCACTGCTTATAGGCTTTCCAAGAGATTTAAATGTGGTTGGAGAAGATGAACTGCTTCCCCTTAAGGGTTAGTTCACACGAGGAGATTCGGGGACATTTTTTTTTTAATTGCCTCGTCTTCTGGGCGACAATCTCCCCCAACTGCCTCCTCGTTTCTTCCCATCCGCTATAATAAACAACTAAAGCACACGCGGTGCTGCGTTTTCAGAAGTAGCCTGAAGTTGCCTCACAAGGAAACTTCGGGCGACTTCTCAAAACTCATCGCCGCATGTGCTTTAGCGCAGGCGACTTTTCATCATAGCGGATGGGATAACACAAGGAGGCAGTTTGGGTAGATTGTCGCCCAGAAGTCGACAAAATATCCTCGAATCTCCTCGTGTGAACTAACCCTTAAGGAATTAAACCTTCTGTTAGAGCTCAGGACAGCACCTATAAACCTTATTTACAAGGGAGATCATCATACAGTGGTAACCCAGTACCTGATATATGATGTGCCTATTGCATACATTAAAAAGACAATTGTCAGGTCTGTCTCTGCTTGAGTGAGCTGATTTGGCTAAGCCACCTCACAAAACAAGCAAAAAGCAATTTTGTTTTTATAAAGCAGGTATCTTTTCACCAACCAATAGGCTTAAAACAGAAAAAAAAATACTGGAAAAATACTGGTGAAGGGACAAGCAACTTATACAGTAAGCACAAAGCAAAGGGAAGATTATCTCACCAAAGCACTAAGCAGTTTGTACTGATAACCCATTTGCTCCCCTAAGCAAAAATCCCTGATGGTTCCAAAGGTTAGCAGTGTGCATCCAGATGTTTAGATATAAACTGCCCGACACTGCAACTCAATTTGCAATGTGTCATGCCTTATATTGCTAGTAAAAAAAAAAAAAGATATTCTATATAAACTGTGCAGATTCTTCTGGAAACCAAGCAAATGTCTATAAACTTACACAGGATTTGACTTTATTTTAATGGGGAGGTAGTCAAAATTTCCACAAAAATTCATTTCCACTGCCTAAATATAAGCTATCTTCAATATAATTCAATAAAAAATTGTGTACCGGCCGGGTTGAGGAATTCATGCTGGCTGAAGTCCGTGTGATTGGAGAGAAGGGGGAACTGGAGTGCAGAAAATCATGATTTTTATGAAAAGGGTAGACAACTTTTATTGACGTATATAGAAGATTGGCTTATATTTAGGCAGGGGACCCTTTAAAGGAATTAAATTTTTTGACTTTACTTCCCTTTTAATATCAGAATATATGCAATGAATCCCATGCATATATAATTTATATAAAATATACACAAAAATCACAACTTTATAAACAATACTTTGTGATTCCATAAGCTAAAAAAGATTCTTATTCTTATTGAATTTTGCGGATGAGGGATCTTTCTGTAATTTGGATTTTCATACATCATGGTGCCGATTCTGCATGAGGCGATGACCAGGAGGAAAGATCCCAAAATCAGAATGTTGGCCTCCTGACATTTTCTTTCTATTACATCACACAGATTATTCTGAGAGTAGTGTAATTTTAAGATGTTTACAAATATTTTCTATTTGTTGCTATGGCATTGTTGTTTTCCCCACATTTATATAACCGCTTCCCTTTTAGCACAGCACTAAGACAGAAAAAGCAATAAGCGGAGTAGCATCTCATTTGAGACACGGTTTTAAATACCGCATGGGCTGCTGAGCCAAAATCCTAGATAAAACTGCGAAGATCAATGACATACAGGGGTGGTTCACCTTTCAATTAACTTTTATGTTAAAGAATGGCAAATTTGAAGAAACTTTTCAAATGGTCTTAATTTTTTTTTATAGTTTTTTAATCGTTTGCCTTTTTCTGACTCTTTCCAGCTTTCAAACAGGGGTCACTGACCCAATCAAAAAAAAAAAACAAATGTTGTGTAAGGCTATACATGTATTGTTATTGCCACTTTTTATTACTCATCATATCCTCTCCTATTCAGTCTCTTATTAAAATTGGTGCATGGTTGCTAGGGTCAGAATTTAACTCCACATCATACTAAAAGTTATTTGAAAGGTGAACATTTCCTTTAAGCACTGAAAAAGATTACTTATTGTGCTCAGAATAGGACAAGTTCTCATTTTATCAGATTCTCCCTATAATATTCAGAATAGCCAGAAAAACGGAAAAATTATTTTTTAGAACAGTGACAAGGATATTTTAAAACCACACACCAGTTCCTTTGAAAGTTTACTAGATTTGCTTGTACTTTACTGTCCATTGACTTTAAATAAATAGTGGCTTATTGTTCACTATTCATTCAAAAGTGTTTCATTTTTCAAATGTAACAGTAAAATATTTAGCCCAACAAATTGCCAAGAACAAATCAAACAGTGAGAGACAAATAGACAGCCTTAGCGTAGGTACAGCTTTTCTTTCTTATTTTCCCTTTTGCATGTATAGAAAGTTATAGTAGGAGACATGAAAAAACGTAGACAAAACAAACAGCAGTTAAAGCAGGTTAGAGAAGGCACATGCTAGCCTAAAAGCAAAACACATGCACAAAAGTCCTCATTTTTTGAAGGGAATTATATTATGAGCATTTTAAAGGGGACTTGCCACCCAGACATTAAAATTTGTATAATAAAAGTACTTTTCAAATTAAAACATGAAACCCAATTTTTTTTTTTTTAAACATCCATATCGGTTATAAACTCATTTAAAAATCTCAGCTGTCAATCATTTATTGCCTGTCCCTCCTCTAGAGGTGGCAGGCACCTTCTTCACAGATTTCAAATGGGGGTCACTGACCTCGTCTAAAAAAACAAATGCTTACAAATTTATTATTATTGCTAATTATTATTATTCATCTTTCTATTCAGACCCTCTCCTGTTCATATTCCAGTCACTTATTCAAATCAATGCATGGTTGCTAGGGTAATTTGGACCTTAGCAACCAGACTGCTGAAACGGCAAATTGAAGAGCTGCTGAATAAAAAGCAAAATAGCTCAAGAACCCCAAATAATAAATATTTAAAACCAATTGCAAATTGGTTTGAATATCACTCTACACCATGCTAAAAGTTGATTTAAAGGTGAATAACCCCTGTAAATACTGCACAGAGAAAAAAATTTCTTTATACATGCCACTATGCTATACAAAGAGAAAAGGAGTACAGGGGGCATAGGAAAGGCACTTGTTCAGTGCAGAGTCTTTTTTTTTTTTGGTGGGGGGCACCAAAAACTGAGCAGGTAGTGTTTTTTCTATGGAAAACAGAAAATGCACACCAAAATATATAATGTAACACACGAGCAATATATTTCAAAACAACTGCTGCATAAATATGTGGTATAAGAGTTTTACTACGAAATGTTCTAATACAAAAGAATCACATGCCTCATCCTATTATACACAGTTTTTCTTATGTACATAGATATCCAGAACACACTGACAACCGGTCTGCTCTCACTAGATGAAAATTAACTTGCTGCAAATTCGTTATGCTTTCGTATGAGCACATCCCAATATTAATGCCCGATGTCGCATATGAGCTTGCGGTTAGTAAAACCTAGCGTATGATTACAGAGTGGAACAGAATGCTTTAGCAGCTGAAGCAATGCTGTGTATGACCAGAAGCATGAAATTATAAATTCAGCACAAAATCGCATGCTCTTTAGTGAATTTACAAGTAGGATGTCTCACTGTCCTCCTGCTGTTCAAATACAGCTGGAGGGCTGTGGGTTGAATAATATCCCTAATTTTGATGGAAGATACAATAGAGCATAAAATGGATAAGCACTGAATCTCAAAGTGGATCAAAGCATTAAAGATCAAAAGCCATGCAGATATAGCAAGATATGTATATGGGAAAAAGAAATGCATACAAAGATTGGTTAGAAAGACTATTTTCTGATTTAAATATGCAAACTAGGATAAAATTTGGGGCACCACTAGTTTTAACATATTTACTTCAAAAATAGCTGGGAACACTTGCTTTCAGCAGGAGACAAGCAACAAAGAGAAAGACATGTTTTTTGCAGAAGGAAAAAAATAAGTATAGTTGAGGAAGCTCACCAACAGACCATGCTCAATGTCCAAAATATAGCTAAAAATCTATTTATGAGAAAGATGTATTAAGGGTAAGGTCACACTGAGCGCTTCGGGGAGATTTAGTCGCCAGGCGACTAATCGCCTCGTCTTTGTGGTGACCAATCTCCCCGAACGCATTCGCTCGCTCTGCGCTGGCTAAAATGAAAAATCGCTGGCTCTAATCACTCGCAGCGATTTGTTTTCTGAAGTCGTCCGAAGTTTCCTCGTGAGGCAACTTCGGAAAATGAATCTCCATGTGATTTGCGCCAGCGATTTTTCATTTTAGCCAGCGCAGAGTGAGGGAAGGCGTTTGGGGAGATTGGTTTGCCGCAAAGACGAGGCGATTAGTCGCCAGGTGACTAAATCTCCCCGAAACGCCCAGTGGGACCTTACCCTAAAGGAGAAGAAAAGGTTAAAACTAAGTAAGCCTTATCAAAAAGATCTATAGAAATATACCAGTAAACCCTCAAAGTAATGCTGCTCGGAGCCCTCTTATCAAAAGAAACACAGCATTTCTTTCCTTCTATTGTGTTCACAGGAGCTTTTGTATCAGACTTCCTTTTTCATCTCAAACTGCCAGAGCACGGCCTTGAGCATGCTCAGTTTGTTCCTTTCTCCCCCTCCCTTCTCCCAGCCGTAATCTGAGCCCAGAGCTATGAGCGAGCAGGGAGAGACTCAGGCAGGAAGTGATGTCACACCAAGCTAATATGGCAGCTGCTAACCTAAACAAACAGAGAGCTGCTTCTAGAGATGTTTACTCAGGTATGGTAAAGCATTCTACTGAATAAACATAGCATTCAAGCTTGCACTATTGTGGCTAACCTACTGGCAATTAACTGACTTGGCAGCTTTCCTTCTCCTTTAAACATCCAATACCTTTAGGGTGCCTGTTCATAAGACAGGTTTACCGAAGTTAAACAGGTAACTAATAACAGCTGTCCGCGTTATGTAACATTCATGGGCTGAAATTGTGCACCACCAAGTTTCCAACTTTATATAATCATAGAGACATAAAAATAATAATGTTTTATACCATTGACAGCTCATTGCAGGTATTTCTGAAATTATATGGCTGGACATTTGTTTGGTTACCATAGCCAACAAAAAAAACTGTTAAAGTTTTATCATTTCTTTGTTATATCTCAGATTTGCATAATTTTGCTACAAACCTAAACATATCATGAGAGGAAAGTAAAATTTAAAACAAGGAGCATGTAAGAACACATGGTGAGATTAATTGAAATGGGCTTTGTTTATTCCCCCATTTGGCATTACAGGTAAGGGACCTGTTATCAAGAATGCTTGGGACCTGGGGTTTTCCAGATAACATCTTTTTGTTATTTGGATCTTCAGACCTTAAGTCTACTAGAAAATTGTGTAAACATTAAATAAAGCCAACAGGCTGGTTTTGCTTCCAATAAGGATTAATTATATCTTAGTTTGGATCAAGTACAAGGTACTGTTTTATTAATATAGAGAAAAAGAAAATCATTTTTAATAATTTGGATTAGTTGGATAAAATGGCATCTATGGGAGACGCCCTTTCTGTAATTTGGATCATTTTGGATCATTCTGGATAATGGAGCCCATACTTGTACAAATGTCCATTACACTGAATATATGGACATTTCTCTTTCTAGAAATTTCCTTCTAAAACAGCATGAATAAAAGTTAACAAAACAATTCTGGGATTTAATATAGAATATCAGGAAAATTCTTATTTATTATATTTACTTATTTTCAACTCACTTACACAGTATGGGAAAAAAGAAACAAACAAGATAATATATTAGTAATATTATTTATATAAAAATGGCCATGACAAGATAATAAAAAAAATGCATGCAAAGTTATTTTTACATTGTAGTTAAAATAAGAAGATTCAAGTTAAAAAATGTATGTGTTACGGATTAGTATGATTTTAAAAGAAGCAAGCTTTGAAACTTTGAATACCAAGTGCATGAGGGTCCAAAATTGTAAAAATAGAATCTATGTCAGATCAGCACACAGATCATCTTGCCTCTAGGTCATTTGAGAATTAAATCTAATTCTTTGTATGTTAAAGAGAAAAAAGCTGAATAAGAAGCTGCTGAATACGCAAATAAAGCCTAGTTTATTTTTTAAACAGATTACTCTATATACAATGTATTTTGACTAGTCTATGAAACAACTTCCTGCAGTTATAAGATGTGACAAAAATTAAGACTGGCCAAAACAAAAAAAAAAACTCTCAGGTTACTAAAGTATTTTTTACATTAAGGGGATTAAAGATAAATTGGTGCTCCTTGAACATGACAAAATATTATATTATTATTATTATATTATTAAAATATATATGACTAAATATTATCTTAGAAATGCTATTATAACTATAGTAAAAGCAACAAAGTGTCTTAAAGGTATACCTAATAGCTGTAAGCGATCCTTTGCCATTATTAAGTTTGTTGACATTTTAGCTTGTAAACGTCGGGCTCTGTCATATTGCTCACCTATAGAAGAAGAATAAAATAAAATGATTAATGCTGCCAAAAATCTAGCAGATTACTTAAATACCAAGAAGATACAGTTGGAAAGGAGAATATGTCATTTTCTCTCTCACCTACCTAATAAACTGCCTTGTGAAGCAATTTGATAAATCAGTCTGTATTTCTCCGATCTTTGAATTTATTTAATAATAATTGATAATATAGAGGTACAGAAACATCTACTAGAAAATAATGTAAACATTAAATAACCCAAATAGGCTGGTTTTGCTTCCAATAAGGGTTAATTATATGTTAGTTTGGATAAAGTACAATGTACTGTTTTATTATTACAGGTAAAAAGGAAAACATTTTTAAAGATTTGGATTATTTGGTTAAAAGCAGTCTATGGGAGATAGCCTTTCCGTAATTCGGAACTTTCTGGATAAGAGGTTTCCGGAAAACGGATCCCATACCTGTACTGCCAAAATTATTTTTTTACTAAACAATATAAGTGATGTGCAAAAAATTTATTGTAAGGAATGGCAGCTTCCAAAGTGCTAGGTCCAAACAGAAGGTGACGAACATTTATCGACATGCTGCTATTTGTCATGGGAATCATTCCAGTTTTCAATACTAGGAAGGTTAATTGCTTTTTCGACTTAATTTCCATTACTACTGTATGTCAACAGCTACATTGCACTATTTCATACATTTCCCTGATGGATGTAAAATAGGCACTTCCACTGTAGACATAACTTGCATCCAAACCCTAAACATTAGCACTAAAAATGTTGCTTACCTTTACCAGTTATAGATACAGCTATTCCTTTCTCCAGCTCCTCAATACCCTTCTTATACCACCGAATGGCTTGCTCCTTTTGATCTTAAAAAAAAAAAAAATAAGGAGAATGCATATTATTTAAAGGACCAGTAACATTAAAAAGTGAAAATGTAAGCTTGCATCTGTTCATTCAGCACCTACAAATAGATTTTTTTTTTGCAACAAATATCTAATTTTATTTGAGAGATTTTCTGTCTGTAGTCGTGTAGATAAATGGCATTGGAACTGTTTAAAGGAGAACTAAAGTTTAACATAGAATTAGGGTAGAAATGCTGCACATACTGTTTTGGGGTTCTGTACCTGCCCAATGCCACCATAATATGTGCCTTTAGTGATGTCCCCAGTAGCTCCCCATCTCATTCCATGCAGATTCACTGCACATGCTATGTGCTGCTATTATTTACTTGAGCTTTGGGAAATATGCCGTGTATATAGAATATAATTATCACAATATAAGGCTGATTAGTTAAGAATTCAGATCATTACATGGCAGCTCTAAAACCAGTGCAATTTGCATCAGAATGTAATCATCAGCTGTAGCATCAGTTTCTGTGACATGTGAACCTCATTTTCTGCTTAGCAGCACATTATATTTACCATAATGTGTCTAAAATACTTCAATTTTGTAATGTTAATGGTCCTTTAACAGTAAACATGAGCTTATCTTTTATTATTGTTCACACTCATACAAACTGCTGAAGGGGCACTCGCATTGTGTCACTGTATGAAGCTCATCTTAAAGCCCGAATACACTGGCCGATAAAAGCTGACCGTGTTTGGCCTGTGTGTGGGACGATCTGACTGGTGTCTCTGATCAATATCTGGTCGAAAGTCGGGCGGATTAGGCAGGGTAGAAAATCCTGTTGGATCGCGACAGCATGTTCGTTGAAGCGGTCCCACAATCCGACCGCCCGTATTGCCTCCATTCTGATCCGATAGGATCAGCTCAATATTACCCACCTCAATGTGGGCATATCGGGGAGAGATCTGCTAGTTTTGGAGACATTGTTTTAAAGAAATACAAATATAATGCAGTGTTGCCCAGCACTGGTAAAACTGGTGTGTTTTCTTCAAAAACACTATTATTGTTTATATAAACAAGCTGCTGTGTAGCAAACATGTTTATTTCATGTTTAACCCTTTAAGTGCCAGCAGAATTTCACATTTTGGTTACGCGAAATGCCAGCCGTTTTTGAAACATTTTGTGCTCTCTCACTTTAGGGGCATTTTCTGAGGGGAAACCTATAGTTTACCTAGGAAAACTATACATTGTTTTTTTCGGTAGAAACTGAGCTTTCTAAATCTGCCGGAGTTTTCATGTATTTCCACCTGTGCAAAAAAATTTATAGTGCTAAATACCAAAAAAAAATGAAAAATTACCATTTTTCATCGTATATCAATTTATACCAGAAAAATATTTCATTTTAGGGATGATAATCCAACTGATTTGGAAAGCCTTATGTCTCTCGAACGTGCCAATACCAGATATGTATAGTTTTAGGGAGATTTAGGATTTCTGTACAGCAAAAACTCCCGGCAGTATATTACCAAATTTTGAAAGCACTAAGGCAGAAAACGGCATGCTTTAGATTCCAAGGCAAAAAATCCTGAAACCGTAGGTTTACCCCAGAAAACCATACATTTTTGAAAAGTACACATTCTGCCGATTACAAAATGGGTAACTATGTCTCTCTACTCCCAACTACCAAACATAAAAGCTTGTCTGAAAATAGCGGTTTTTCAAAAAAAAATTCAAAATTCTGAAAAATCATTTCAAAGGTTTTATTTTGCTGCTCCGCATATCCCAAACTATATTAGGTACCAAGAAAAAGCACCTGAAATATGATTGCCAGGGGTCCACTGAACAGTTTGATACCCATTATGCATAGGTTTACCAAAGTATCTGGCATTTAGAGACACCAATATGAAGTTAGCACATCCAAATTGATCAGGACTTTACTTCAGCTACTGAGAAATCAACACATTGACTGCATTTTTTGTGGGGTAAAAACACAGAAATATATGTTTACCCCCCAAACCCATATATTTTTGGAAAGTACACATTCTACTGAATCTAAAATGGGTACCCATGCCTTTCTGCTCCAAACTACTGAGTCGCAAGGCTTTCCCAAAATTGTCGGTTTTGGTGAAATATCTGAAAATTGCCTCAAACCTTCAACTTCCCAGCACCATATCGCCCATGTATCATTACGTACTAAGAAAAAGCACCCTAAATATGATTGCCAGGGTTCCTCTGAACATTTTGGTGGTCATTGTTCATAAGTTTACCAAAGTATCTGGCATTTAGAGGCCCCAAAATGAAGTTAGCGCATACAAACAGTCCCGTGGGTAACTTCAGCTAATGAAAGATCAACACATTGACTGCATTTTTGTGGGGTAAAAACACAGAAATATATGTTTACCCCCCAAAACCCATATATTTTTGGAAAGTACACATTCTACCGAATCTAAAATGGGTACCCATGCCTTTCTGCTCCAAACTACTGAGTCGCAAGGCTTTCCCAAAATTGTCGGTTTTGGTGAAATATCTGAAAATTGCCTCAAAGCTTCAACTTCCCAGCACCATATCACCCATGTATCGTTACGCACCAAGAAAAAGCACCCTAAATATGATTGCCAGGGTTCCTCCAAACAATTTGGTGGCCATTGTTCATAGGTTTACCAAAGTATCTGGCATTTAGAGGCCTCAAAATGAAGTTAGCGTATACAAATAGTCCTGTGGGTAACTTCATCTAATGAAAAATCAACACATTGACTGCATTTTTGTGGGGTAAAAACACAGAAATATATGTTTACCCCCCAAACCCATATATTTTTGGAAAGTACACATTCTACTGAATCTAAAATGGGTACCCATGCCTTTCTGCTCCAAACTACTGAGTCGCAAGGCTTTCCCAAAGTTGTCGGTTTTGGTGAAATATCTGAAAATTGCCTCAAAGCTTCAACTTCCCAGCACCATATCACCCATGTGTCATTACGTACTAAGAAAAAGCACCCTAAATATGATTGCCAGGGTTCCTCTGAACATTTTGATGGCCATTGTTCATAAGTTTACCAAAGTATCTGGCATTTAGAGGCCCCAAAATGAAGTTAGCGCATACAAACAGTCCCGTGGGTAACTTCATCTAATGAAAAATCAACACATTGACTGCATTTTTGTGGGGTAAAAACACAGAAATATATGTTTACCCCCCAAACCCATATATTTTTGGAAAGTACACATTCTACTGAATCTAAAATGGGTACCCATGCCTTTCTGCTCCAAACTACTGAGTCGCAAGGCTTTCCCAAAGTTGTCGGTTTTGGTGAAATATCTGAAAATTGCCTCAAAGCTTCAACTTCCCAGCACCATATCACCCATGTGTCATTACGTACTAAGAAAAAGCACCCTAAATATGATTGCCAGGGTTCCTCTGAACATTTTGGTGGCCATTGTTCATAAGTTTACCAAAGTATCTGGCATTTAGAGGCCCCAAAATGAAGTTAGCGCATACAAACAGTCCCGTGGGTAACTTCAGCTAATGAAAAATCAACACATTGACTGCATTTTTGTGGGGTAAAAACACAGAAATATATGTTTACCCCCCAAACCCATACATTTTTGGAAAGTACACATTCTACAGAATCTAAAATGGGTACCCATGCCTTTCTGCTCCAAACTACTGAGTCGCAAGGCTTTCCCACATTTGTCGGTTTTGGTGAAATATATGAAAATTGCCTCAAAGCTTCAACTTCCCAGCACCATATCACCCATGTATCGTTATGCACCAAGAAAAAGCACCCTAAATATGATTGCCAGGGTTCCTCCGAACAGTTTGGTGGCCATTGTTCATAGGTTTACCAAAGTATCTGGCATTTAGAGGCCCCAAAATGAAGTTAGCGCATACAAATAGTCCTGTGGGTAACTTCAGCTAATGAAAGATCAACACATTGACTGCATTTTGTGGGGTAAAAACACAGAAATATATGTTTACCCCCCAAACCCATACATTTTTGGAAAGTACACATTCTACAGAATCTAAAATGGGTACCCATGCCTTATTGCTCCAAACTACCGAGTCGCAAGGCTTTCCCAAAGTTGCCGGTTTTGGTGAAATATCTGAAAATTGCCTCAAAGCTTCAACTTCCCAGCACCATATCACCCATGTGTCATTACGTACTAAGAAAAGCACCCTAAATATGATTGCCAGGGTTCCTCTGAACATTTTGGTGGCCATTGTTCATAAGTTTACCAAAGTATCTGGCATTTAGAGGCCCCAAAATGAAGTTAGCGCATACAAACAGTCCCGTGGGTAACTTCAGCTAATGAAAAATCAACACATTGACTGCATTTTTGCGGGGTAAAAACACAGAAATATATGTTTACCCCCCAAACCCATATATTTTTGGAAAGTACACATTCTACGGAATCTAAAATGGGTACCCATGCCTTTCTGCTCCAAACTACTGAGTCGCAAGGCTTTGCCAAATTTGGCGGTTTTGGTGAAATATCTGGAAATTGCCTCAAAGCTTCAACTTTCCAGCATCGTATTGTCCATGTATCATTACCAGCATAAAGCATCCTAAATATAAACATAGGGGTCTACTAAACAGTTTGATGCCCAATATGCATAGATATACCAAACTATGTGGCGCACAGAGACCCCCAAATGACAATATGTATAGACATTTTCACGGCTGACGCGCTGGCTGCTGCAATATAACCACTCGGTGTGTGTATTATGCGACATTAGACCACCTAACAGTACAGAGACCCCAGAAAACCATATATTTTCAGAAAGTACAGATTCTGACGAATCTAATATGGGTAAATAAGTGTTTCTACTGCAAACTGCCAAACTGAAAAGCAATGCTGAACATAACGGTTTTTATCAAATTTCTGAAAATCGTCACAAAGCTTGAATTTTACCCCATTATATGCCCCACATTTCGTAACTTATCAGCATAAAACATCCTAAATATGAACGCCAGGGGTCTACTAAACACTTTGATGCCCAATATGCATAGATATACCAAACTATGTGGCGCACAGAGACCACCAAATGACAATAGTGTATATACATTTTCACGGCTGACGCGCGCTGGCTGCTGCAATATGAGCACCTGGTGTGTGTAATATGCGACATTAGACCCCCCTAACAGTACAGAGACCCCAGAAAACCATATATTTTCAGAAAGTACACATTCTGACGAATCCAATATGGGTAAATATGTGTTCCTACTGCAAACTGCCAAACTGCAAAGCAATGCTGAACGTAACGGTTTTTATCAAATTTCTGAAAATCGTCACAAAGCTTGAATTTTACCCCATTATATGCCCCACATTTCGTAACTTATCAGCATAAAACATCCCAAATATGAACGCCAGGGGTCTACTGAACACTTTGATGCCCAGTATGCATAGATATACCAAACTATGTGGCGCACAGAGACCCCCAAATGACAATAGTGTATATACATTTTCACGGCTGACGCACTGGCAGCTGCAATATAAGCACCTGGTGTGTGTATTATGCGACATTAGACCCCCCTAACAGTACAGAGACCCCAGAAAACCATATATTTTCAGAAAGTACACATTCTGACGAATCCAATATGGGTAAATAAGTGTTTCTACTGCAAACTGCCAAACTGCAAAGCAATGCTGAACATAACGGTTTTTATCAAATTTCTGAAAATTGTCAGAAAGCTTGAATTTTACCCCATTATATGCCACACATTTCGTAACGTATCAGCATAAAACATCCTAAATATGAACGCCAGGGGTCTACTGAACACTTTGATGCCCAATTTGCATAGATATACTAAACTATGTGGCGCACAGAGACCCCCAAATGACAATAGTGTATATACATTTTCACGGCTGACGCGCTGGCTGCTGCAATATGAGCACCTGGTGTGTGTATTATGCGAGATTAGACCCCCCTAAAAGTACAGAGACCCCAGAAAACCATATATTTTCAGAAAGTACACATTCTGACGAATCCAATATGGGTAAATAAGTGTTTCTACTGCAAACTGCCAGACTGCAAATCAATGCTGAACGTAACCGTTTTTATCAAATTTCTGAAAATCGTCACAAAGCTTGAATTTTACCCCATTATATGCCCCACATTTCGTAACTTATCAGCATAAAACATCCTAAATATGAACGCCAGGGGTCTACTGAACACTTTGATGCCCAATATGCATAGATATACCAAACTATGTGGCGCACAGAGACCCCCAAATGACAATAGTGTATATACATTTTCACAGCTGACGCGCTGGCTGCTGCAATATAAGCACCTGGTGTGTGTATTATGCGACATTAGACCCCCCTAACAGTACAAAGACCCCAGAAAACCATATATTTTCAGAAAGTACACATTCTGACGAATCCAATATGGGTAAATAAGTGTTTCTACTGCAAACTGCCAAACTGCAAAGCAATGCTGAACATAACGGTTTTTATCAAATTTCTGAAAATTGTCAGAAAGCTTGAATTTTACCCCATTATATGCCACACATTTCGTAACGTATCAGCATAAAACATCCTAAATATGAACGCCAGGGGTCTACTGAACACTTTGATGCCCAATTTGCATAGATATACTAAACTATGTGGCGCACAGAGACCCCCAAATGACAATAGTGTATATACATTTTCACGGCTGACGCGCTGGCTGCTGCAATATGAGCACCTGGTGTGTGTATTATGCGACATTAGACCCCCCTAAAAGTACAGAGACCCCAGAAAACCATATATTTTCAGAAAGTACACATTCTGACGAATCCAATATGGGTAAATAAGTGTTTCTACTGCAAACTGCCAGACTGCAAATCAATGCTGAACGTAACCGTTTTTATCAAATTTCTGAAAATCGTCACAAAGCTTGAATTTTACCCCATTATATGCCCCACATTTCGTAACTTATCAGCATAAAACATCCTAAATATGAACGCCAGGGGTCTACTGAACACTTTGATGCCCAATATGCATAGATATACCAAACTATGTGGCGCACAGAGACCCCCAAATGACAATAGTGTATATACATTTTCACAGCTGACGCGCTGGCTGCTGCAATATAAGCACCTGGTGTGTGTATTATGCGACATTAGACCCCCCTAACAGTACAGAGACCCCAGAAAACCATATATTTTCAGAAAGTACACATTCTGACGAATCCAATATGGGTAAATAAGTGTTTCTACTGCAAACTGCCAAACTGCAAAGCAATGCTGAACATAACGGTTTTTATCAAATTTCTGAAAATTGTCAGAAAGCTTGAATTTTACCCCATTATATGCCCCACATTTTGTAACGTATCAGCATAAAACATCCTAAATATGAACGCCAGAGGTCTACTGAACACTTTGATGCCCAAAATGCATAGATATACCAAACTATGTGGCGCACAGAGACCCCCAAATGGATATATAGTAGATAAAATTTACAAGGCAAAACAAAATAAGGCAGTAAAGGGTGAAATGCAAAAAAATCCAATAAAACCACAAAAATCAATGTTTTTTTTCCAGACTAGTGTTATCGGCTGTCAGAATCACAGTTTGAATATTTTAGATGGGCCAAACAGGTTATACGGCTAGAAACAAGTGAACACAATATATGCAGAGCTGAAAATGCAATAAAATGGCTAAAAATTCAATAAAATGGCTAAAAATGCACCAAAATACCCAAAATTGCAATATAATCACCGAAATAACATACAAAAGGTATTGCACAGTACGGTTAGCGAATACGCTATGCGTAATGGCAATAAAACATTTTTTTCAGCCAAAAAAAGAAACGATGCGATAAGAAAAAAAAAAAAAAGGCCACAATGCCATGTATGTGCGTGTGCGTGTGTACAAATGGTAAATTACATGTTATGTGCGCGTGTGTGCGTGTGCACGTGTGTGTAAGTGCAGTGAGTGTAAGTGACCCCCCCAATCCCCAAAAATGTATGTGTAAGTGTGTGTAAGTGTGAATCTAAGTGTGTATTACTGTAATAAGTGTGTGTTGGTGTGTTTGTGTGTGTAATTGTTGCACTAACCTGAAAAAATCGCTGGAGACTGTTGCAGGCGATCAGGAAGAGCCCCTGGAAGACATCTGCCTCGTGGTTCCTGTCTGTGTGCTGTGGGGGCGGAGATCGACGATCCGGTGCAGGCTGCAGCAGCAGGACACGTAAGTAACACGTGCCTGCTGCTGTTTTTGGGCCCCTGGGCGATCGCGCCCCAGGGGCCACTCGATCCCCTGCTCTGCTCGTTGCCTAGGGGCAGGGGATCGAGCAGGAACGGAGCGAGCGGCTCTAACAGCCGCTCCTCCGCTCCTGAAACAGGAAATGCTGCAGAACGTAGAATCTACGTTCTGTGGCATTTCAAGTACCTTTGCCACAGAACGTAGATTCTACGATCTGTGGCATTTAAAAGGTTAAATGATTTTTTTTGTGTACTTAAGGTACAAATTACAGAAAGATGCCTATCTGGAAAACCCCAAATCCAGAGCATTCTGGATAACATGTCCCACACCTGTATTATATATCTCCAGAACTACATTTGTAAAAGCTAACAAATACATGTAGGTTCAATTGCACTTCTTTAACATCTGTTATCTTAGTTCTTCCTGGCCGTGTCATATATATTGTGCAGTACAACAATGGAGGGAATGAATTGGGGAAAAAAAACAGATCAGCATCTCATGGGCCTAGGCAGCAAGAGGCTCCAGGCACACTGCTCTAGCCATATACTGAGCCAATGTGTTGTGACAAGGCAGTCATGTGTAACTATCTCTATTTAAGAATTCACAGCATTATAAGGCTCAGGGTAACCCAAAAGAATAAAAAATAAATAAATAAAAAGAACTAAAATATGCATAAAAAGACAAATAACTACAATGTACAAGTTCAGTCTTACTTAGGGCCTATTTATCATGCTGTGTAAAACATTGGAGAAAAACATCACCGGTGGATGTTGCCCATAGCACCCAATCAGATGTTTGCTTTTTTTCCCCCCTAACTTGTAGGTTACTGCTGAAATTTAATTGCAAAAGAATAAAAGATACAGGTTACTTAGCAGATAACAGATAAGCTCTGTAATAGAATACAATGGTCATAGTATATTATATATACACAATAGTGTAAAACAGCCATTTTATGTATATGTACTTTACAAACAAATACTATAAGCTCGAATTGAAAATTAGAGTTTTTTTTTTAAAAAAATTCAAATTCGATTTTCAAGATTTATCATACTCTGGCCCTTTAAGAACTCAAATTCGACTATTCGCCACCTAAAACCTGCAGATCGTTTGCAGCCTTCCTGACATTCAAGTTTTTTTTGGGGAAAAAAGTTGAATTGAGTTTTTAAAATTCAAATCTAATTCGAATCAGTTTTCGGTTCAGTTACATTCATCCGAGTTTAAATAAAAAAAAAAAAATTGAAATTTATTTAAAAAAATCTAATTTTTTAGACATTTTTTACTTAGTAGACTCCTATGCAATGTGTACAATGATATGAAAGGCTTAATGTGGCCTTTATAAAAAATAAAAGTTTGAATTCATACAACCCCCGCCACCCATAACCGACAGGTTATTCTTCTTAGGATTCCTTAAACAGAATATGTTTATTTTTATGAATGGTAGCTCACAGTGCTTGTCACAGTACTAAGAAGACAAACATGACCTACGTCATTGGAGCTTCATTCATAAAGAGCCTTAATCCAAACATATATTTACTTACATAAAACTGCTGTAAAATGAAACCTGTACACTGCATCAAAATGTTGCTTTTATTGTTCTAGTGGTAAACCCTTGTTGATAGAGGAGTCCCATTTGCTTAATTCCCAAAACCTTATTTTAGAGAAATCTATGTGAAGCAAACTAGTCACTTTATACCCATAGGGGGTTATTTATTAAACTCAAATTCATCTGTTTTTTATGGAATCAAAGTAGACCAAACGAATTGAACTCATTTATCAATAATTTTTCTCAAAAAATTGGAGAAAAAAAAAAGTAAAAAAAAAGCAACAAAATCGAGTGTCAATTTGTACCTTACGATGAATGCTCCGCGAAATCCACTTTATGGCATTATTACTGCGAAAACTCGGGTTATCAGACAAAACCCTCGACTTTATAGGATTATCCAGCGCAGATAACGCAGTCAAGGACATCTGCCATTGTCTTCTACACAACCTCGACAGGTTTGAGATATTGAGTATTTTCAGATGGATTTTTAGCAGCTTTGGGCTATAATAAATCTCTAAAAATGTAAGTTTTTTTTTTCCCATGAATAAATAATGTTTTCCCTTTAAAAACCTCAACCAGATAAATTCAGATTTATTAAATGGGCCCCAAAATACCTGTAAAATCTTTTCTCTCCTAAACATCCTCCTTATGTAATCGGCAAGTGAGAGACGACCACTTTTCTCTGCCTGCTTAGGAAACGCAGGCTGAGAAAAGTGCTTGATCCGTCCTGTGTTACTCTGTTCTTAAAGGGATACCGTCATTGAAAAAAAAAAAAGTTTTTTTTCAAAACGTATCAGTTAATAGTGCTGCTCCAGCAGAATTCTGCACTAAAATCCATTTCTCAAAAGATTTTTTTAGATTTCATTTTGAAATCTGGCATGGGGCTAGACATATTGTCAGTTTCCCAGCTGCCCCAGTCATGTGACTTGTGCTCTGATAAACTTCAGTCGCTCTTTACTGCAAGTTGGAGTGATATCACCCCCCCAGCTGCATAACAACAGAACAATGGAAAGGTAACCAGATAGCAGCTCCCTTAAGATCCCCATAGTCGCAAAGATTTTTCTTTCTTCTAAATTATCGTGAAGTTAGTGGGATTCGAACGATCATACATCTTACGATTTTTCGGCCGACATCTGTCAGAAAATTGATTGGCCAGGTTAAAAAATCTTTATCGGTCCCAGTGCAATCTATCTATGTTTGCAGGGCCAAGCAGGCAGCTACCCTTTGTTTTCCTGGCAAATTGGTCTTTTTAGTTGATCATACAATTGTTCCGAGATAATCGTGGTCTCACGATGACGATCAGATCTTTTATATGGTAGAGTGAATTATTAGCAGTGTAAACAGTGTCATTTAGAAATAAAAACTACACCATAAAAATTATGACAGAATCCCTTTAAGACCCCACTGGCAGCATTAAAGCATTAAATTGATTGATTGGTTTTCTTATGTGTAAGCCATGCAGTTAATAGGTTACATGTTGTTCCCAGGGGTATTTCAGAGCATTCAACATCTGCTGCACTTAAACAGGAAAGCTCACAAAAAATATAATTACTCATCAATAAATAGCTTTTTGTATTTTAGGCCATTGCCACACAGGGCTGAAACTCGGTCTGCCCCTTACCTTGCTTGCACCCAGATCCACTGGGTCGGCCTGGGTGCAGGCACATGCAGCAGATTTTGGTGACAAAATTAGCCTAACATTAGCCCAACAGTATGGTCTCATGCAGCATAGTCCATGCAGCATAGTCCACTAAAGCCCCAGCCAAACGCTATATATTTTCTAAAGTTCCTTATGAATTGCATCATGTGAGATCCAATGACAACAAAATGACATAGGGCATACTGAGAATTGCCTCTGCTAAAATATATTATGCAATTGCTCAAAAATGCATTTAAAGGCAAGTTCATTTCTGGTGTTTTAGGTGATTAGAAGTGTTTTGTTGGCCTAGCATTCCTTTTCAAGTGGTGGATGGCAAATCGAATTGAATCAAAAGTCCCCCCAGGGCATGTGATTATTGTTTCAAAATGCAGCACTCGCCATTTTGTTATATTTTCTGCATGAAACTGGACTTACAGGTAGAGTCCTGCACGGGTCCATTTTTTGGGACCCGTACCTGACCCGTACCCGCATTCTTAACCGCTTGGAATCGCTACCCGACCCTACCCATGACCATGAAGAATCAGGAAGTGCAGTCATTGTAAACCGGTAGTGACATCATCGGAAGTAGCCGTGACCAGAAAAAATGAGTAAATATCGCTACTGAGAAGACCCGCGACCCGCAAATCCGCAGAACTGCCGACCTGTGTCTTTACCCGCACCCAGAACTTCTCCCCTCAACCTGCAAGGTACCGCAGGTACCCGACCCGCTGCAGGACTCTACTTACAGGTACTATTAAGTCTAAGTTAATGGGGGGGGGTGTGTGTGGACAGTTCGGAGCCTTTTGTCTCCCGCATAGAGAGAGTCACAAACTACTCTAAATGTGATCATTAAACGGGACCGGTTACCCAGACAAAAATGCTATATAATAAAAGTCCAATTATAATTAAACATGAAATCCATTTGTTCCTTAAACATCCATACCCGTTAGAAAATGATTTAACAATATCAGCATTCCAGCTGTCAATAATATATTGCCTTTCATATCTATATGCCACAAGCATAACATTCACTTTACATGGTAGGGCCGTACTGCTGTTCCCCAATGATCGACAACAGGAATTGATGAAGAAGAGCTGCAGCATCTCTTACACTTCCTCATCTGCCAGTACGTCATACACTGACAGATATGGTGCATCGGCACGTGAAGAATAATCCATCATGGCCAATCCCTAGACAGACGGATATCCACAGAATATGGATATTGATTGGGACAGGCAAGATGTATGAAACTATTTTACTGGTACACCTATGGCCTAATGTCCTGTCAATTTGCACAACAGTCATGTTCTAGCACAGTGATCCCCAACCAGTAGTTCATGAGCAACATGTTGCTCTCCAACCCCTTGGATGTTGCTCCCAGTGGCCTCAAAGCAAATGATTATTTTTGAATCCCTGGCATGGAGGCAAATTTTGGTTGTATAAAAACCAAACAGAGCCTCAGTGTAGGTTTACAATCCACATAGGGGCTACCAAATGGCCAATCACAGCACTTTTTGGCACCCCATAATATTTTTTTCATGCTAGCGTTGCTCCTCAACTCTTTTTCCTTCTGAATGTTGCTCACGGGTTCAAAAGGTTGGGGATCCCTGTTCTAGGACCTGCCTTTCATGCTGCTATTGGGCAGGCTGACATAGCTGATACATAAGGTTGAGGCCTGTCCAATCAAAAACTACAAAAGCGACTGTAGTACCAAATTCTTGCTTTGATTGGTAGATGTTCCTGAATGGGCTCTACTGCCCCACCAGAGAACAAAAGGTTCTATAGCACCTACTGCCCCACCAGAATACAATAGGGTGTGAAGTCTATATTGCCCCCCCCCAGTACAAAGGGTTCTAGACAAGTCTGGACTGAGATTCAAAATAGGCCCTGGCATTAGGGTTGCCATCTTTGCGGGCGGCTAAACCCAAACACGGGGGGCGGGGCAGATAACATTTGGGGTGGTGTCATCATGTAGGAACAGGCATGATGACATCAGAGGTGGGCACAATGATGTCGGTGAAGTTATGACACCAGGGCAAGGTTATTGCATCACTTAGATACCACCGGCTAGATTTCTATCCAGTATTCTCAACGTTATAAAGTATTGATGCCCAGTTCCAAACCACACAGGTGGCAACCCTTTCTCTAGCTATACTGTGCTTGATGATTAAGCCCACTCCGTTAATTACAAGTATGAGATCTATTATACAGAAATCAGTTATCCAGAAAGCTCTGAAATACAGCAATGTTAATTTAGAAAAAAACCACTTATCTTTGATTGATTAGCTTTTTTTTTTTGCATCTGTAATAATAAGAAATGAACTGTACTTGATAGTAACTAAGCCATGTTGAGGTGAGTATTTAAATGCTTTTCATGTATTGGCCAGATTATTGTATTTGGTTTTGTAAGGCTGAAAACCAAACAGAAAGTTCAGACCAGAACAGGCCTTACAAAAACAGGACAGATGGCAACCCTACCTGACATTTCAGGTACACAGAGGCCCAAACAGACAACACAGCAGCCCAATATATAGTGACTGTCTATGGTAACTTACAGCAGCCCCTCACAGAACTAGCAGTATTATTGCCCCATAGGTAGTGCATCTTATACTGCCCCCTGGAGTACAAGAGGTGGTACAGCAGCTACGTGTGATGACGTAAGTACAGGTGTCTCAGTACAAGTGACATTAGCTGATGACAGATATATGACAGGCAGAGCCAATAGCGACTAACAGTAGAAGTGAGCCCAATAATAAAACATGCAGAATACTCACCTTTCTCCTCCTCGTCGACGCGCAGGGCCATGGAGATGTAGTGGAAGGCCTGCTGATGATAGTTCCTCACCACCTCGGGCTCCTGAGGCCTGTCCTGAGCCGCCGCACTCCTTTTTTCCGCCATGACCCTGCAGGACAGCCGCTCACAACACCAGACGAACAGCAGCCCGAGCTGGAAGGCCAGGAAGCGCAGCAGGGAGAAAGCGGCGAGCAGCGGGTACGAGAACAGATGAAGGTTCCGCGTATGCAGCGAGGGCGGGGCGAGCAGGACCTGGGTCTCTGCTGGAGGGGGAGGTGTCGGCGGGCCGGGACCAGTCTCCGCCGCTCGGGTCACCGGTTTCTTCTTGTCGCTTCTTCCGCCTGGAGAATTCATTCACGGGGCCCACAGCCATAACACCGGGAACAGTGAGCTGCAACTCCGCCCACCTCCCCGGAGTGACATGGTGCCTACAAAAGACCACGCCCACTTCGGATAATCCCGCCCACTTGTGTTTGGCAGATTGGAGCCGCTGGACAGCAGGTTGTCGTCGTACAGTTCCCCAAGATGATCCTGAAAACTTGTAGTTCAACTATGTCATATAACAAGGCTACTCACTAGCCAGCAGAGCGTTACGTGACATTTCTGGGCGTGACTGCTGCTGTAAAATATTTACTATGTGTCTTGTCACTTGTCTTGGCTGCAGCTTTTAGTTCATATGACAGTGAGATTCAAAATAGGCCCTGGCATCTCAGCTATACAGAGGCCCAAACAGCACATCACCAGCCCAATAAATAGTGACTGTCCATGTCAATTTACAGCAGCCCCTCTGGCATTTGCCAGAACCCACAGATTGCCAGTCCGGGTGTGTGACATGGAGGAAGCCACAGTTATACACAAACCTTGTTTTTGCATTCTCAAATCCACTGCATTTCATGGCACAGAAAGACAAATGATGGCTGTGTGTCTCTGGAGATTGCCAGCTGCTTGTGAGAAAAGGCCATTGAATTATTGATTGGCGACCCCTGCAGTTTGTCATGTGACTGGCTGCATGTCAGTTGGGTTTCTTTGTCAATTGCGAGCAATAGCTTCACCTTGTTTTATCTAGTATCATTTAATTGGGTCACTCGGTGCGACTTCAATACACGCGAGGTGCCAGAAACTATTGTTTTTCTCATGTCGATTTGCAAGTTTAGTAGGTGATACAGTACTTGTATTTTGTTCTGCATTCAGGTAACATTTGGGGCTGGGGGTCAGTGACAGATGGCAGGTCCGGACTGAGAATTAAAATAGGCCCTGGCATTTCAGGTACATAGAGGCCCAATCAGTCCACACAGAGGCCCAAACAGCCCCCACCAGCCCACTAAATACTGACTTTCTATGGATCTTATAGCAGCCCCTCTGGCATTTGCCAGAACCCACAGATTGCCAGTCCGGGCCTGACAGATGGTACAGATATAGCTGCAAGGCATGGTGAGAGTTGTGGTTCAGCAGGTGGTACAAAACATCTCTAAAAATGTGAGTCGAGTGCAGCAGTGAAGACAGGAGACCGGACTGGGATTCACAATAGGCCCTGGCCTGGCCTACTGAGGCCAATGAATAGTGACTTTGGCGGAGGCGTCTTTTCATTATAGCGGACGGGAAGACATGCGAAGGCAGTTCGGGGAGATTGTCGTCCAGACTAATCTGCCCGTGTGTCACAAGCCTTAAAGTATCATTCATTATTTAATGTATCGCTTACAGCTTTGAATACCAGGGGGAGCCAATGCCATGGCTGTGGATGTAACTCAGACACTTTGATTAGTGCTGCAGGGCTGGGCCAAGTCTCTTGACACCCAAGGAAAGTGCTTCTATCAGCGGCCCCCACGTGGTCCCAGTGAGGAAACCTTTGGCGACTATGGCAACTTAAAGCAGCCCCTCTGGCATTTGCCAGAACCCACAGATTGCCAGTCCGTGCTGATTATCGCTAAATGGGTCCCTAGGCAGCTTAGTGCTTCTGCCCCCACCTAAAACTATAGTTTAAAAAGTAGCATACCACCACCCATTCCACCCACCTGACCCCTTATCTCCCTCAGACTCTTGCATAGCCAGCGCCATTGGCAGTGCAGCGTGATGTGACTGGATCTGTGATCGGGGACTGGTCCGGCTCTATTCTAGTGCCTAGGGCACCTCATGGATAATCCTGCCCTGGTTACTAGGCATTCAGGAGTGTAAGTTCCAATATATGTGTGGGGGAAGTTTATGATGGCAGCAATGATGATCTGAGGTGCATCTGGGTCTGCTGATATTCCCTTCTTACATTACAGGCAGATTCAATGTTGTAGAGAAGTGTAGCTATTAAATTTACCTGGGATATTTTTTTGCTAAAGTGCTGGCTGAAACAACAAGAAAGATATTTGGGCAAATTTACTAAAGGGCGAAGTGGCTAACGCTAGCAAAAATTCGCCAGCGTGACATCATTTTGTTACTTCGCTGATTTTCTAACGGGTGCTGGCGTAAATTCGCTAGCGAAGTGGACCTACTCTAGCACCAGACTTGCCTTCGCCCCCTCAGACCAGGCGAAGTGCAATAGAGTAGATAGGGGTTGCTTCAAAAAAAGTTTAAATTTTTTCTGGCATCTTTTACTTTTTTACCCTCCTTCTCCCCTACATTTCCTAACATATTGCACCTAAACTATACAGTGGGCACATGTATAGGGCAAAATAACAACTCTATTTTATTTTAGGAAGCTTTCCCAGGCTTGTGTAGTGTAATGTTTTTGCTGCTACATATACGTCCATTGTACTTTAACTTGGAGCCGTATGCAAATTAGGCATCGCTAGTGTAACTTCGCTTTGCTTGACGAATTAGCGGTAGCGCAACTTCACTACCATTCGCCTTCCTGAGCGCAACTTCGGCACCCTGGCGAAGTGCGGGGAAGCCAACGCTGGCGCAACTTCGAACTTATAAATGTAACACCTTTCTAAAGATGGGAGGGCTTACATTCTGTATTACCTTCAGATGTTGAGCCTTAAACTGAGCCGGAGAATCACAACACCCTGCAACTCCCAGTGAAGCATGTGTTGCAGGTGGGAAATTGTTAACCATACTGAATCACACACACAAAGCTAATCATTCAAATAAACTTTGGCATCAGTGGTTCTTAAAACAAAATGATAACTTAATTTCCTGAGCAATCCTTTCGCTGGCAGGTGACTCTTGCAGGGTGATGGCAGCAATGATGATCTGAGGTGCATCTGGGTCTGCTGATATTCCCTTCTTCCATGACAGGCAGATTCAATGATGTAGAGAAGTGTAGCTATTAAATTTACCTGGGATATTACTCTTCCTGGCCTCCTCATTGGAATCTGTGGCTGCTCTACTAATTGCCCAAATCCTGCCTCTCACTCCTAGCTATTATAAATCTTTACTAGCACTTCTTCTACTGAGACCTACCTCCACCTGGGCTCTTCAGCCCACCACCTCCTCCAGTCAGTGTGGCACAAAAGAGGCAGAACATGTTTTGGCTTCTCCTTTTTAAAGACTAGGGAACCCTGACACCCCATGGCCTGATACTATAGCACTACAAAACTGAACCAGCCAAACTCTTAGCTGGCCAAAAACCTCCTGGGAACCACCTGAACTAAACGTTCGCAAAACCCTTACCCTCTTACATGAATAAATCCATGAGCAGTAGCGTAACTAGAAGTTGCACGGTTCCCTGTCCTGCCCCCCCCCAGCAACCACTGGGTCTGCTGAGTCTATAGTTACACCACTGTTCATGAGATATGCTCAAAACCCACCACCTGCTCCCTTGACCCCATACCCTCTCGCCTCCTCCACCCAATCTCTGATACACTATTTAATCTTTCACTCTCTACTGGTACCTTTCCATCATTATACAAACAAGCACTAATCACTCCTATCCTCAAAAAACCTTCCCTTGATCCCAGCTCTCCCACTAACTATCGACCGGTCTCCCTTCTTCCATTCACATCCAAATTACTAGAAAGGCCTGTTTACAAACGCCTGATCCAGCATCTCACTCACAACTCCCTCCTCGACCCCTTGCAATCTGGCTTCCGCCCATCACACTCGACTGAAACTGCACTCACCAAAGTAACCAATGATCTTCTATTGGCAAAGTCTAAAGGTCACTATTCCATTCTAATCCTTCTAGATCTCTCTGCAGCCTTTGACACAGTTGACACACTCCTCCTTGACATTCTACACTCATCTGGCATTCGGGACACTGCTCTTTCATGGTTTACATCTTATCTGTCTGACCGTTCCTTCAAAGTTTCCTTCTCTAACTCTACTTCTACTACTTTCCCACTCTCTGTTGGAGTTCCTCAAGGCTCTGTTCTTGGCCCCCTGCTGTTCTCGCTCTATACAACTTCACTAGGAAAACTTATTCAGCCATTTGGACTTCAGTATCACCTTTATGCTGATGACACCCAACTCTACTTGTCTACTCCTGATCTTTATAATTCTGTCCTTTCCCAAGTCACAGACTGTCTCTCTGCTGTCTCCTCTTGGATGTCACAGCGCCACCTGAAACTGAACCTTTCTAAAACAGAACTCATTATATTTCCTCCAAGATCTTCCCCTGTTCCCTCAGATATCACTCACCGTAAACAACACCACCTTTCATTCCACCACACAGGCACGCTGCCTAGGAGTTATCTTAGACTCTCATCTGTCTTTTTCACCACACATTCAAGCACTGCGCAACATTGCTCGAATACGACCATATCTCAGTTCTGAATCAAATAAAACACTGATTCAGTCTCTCATCATCTCCCGCCTTGATTACTGCAACTTACTCCTCACAGGTATTCCAACAAGTCACCTTTCACAACTCCAATCTGTTCTAAACACGGCCGCTAGACTCATTCATCTAGCTCGCTGCTCAACATCAGCTGCTCCCATATGTATGTCCCTTCACTGGCTCCCAATCTCTTCTAGAATCAAATTCAAATTACTTACTCTCACATTCAAGGCCCATAATAATGAAACCCCTCCCTATATTTCATCTCTAATCTCCAAATACACTCCTTCACGAAACCTTCTGATCTTCGCCTCACTTCTCCTCTGATCACTTCTGCCCATTCTCGTCTACAAGACTTCTCTCTGGCTTCTGCTTTTCTCTGGAACTCTCTACCACAAGCTGTCAGACTTTCTCCTTCTTTCCAAACTTTCAAGCGCTCCTTAAAGACCCATCTGTTTAAAGAGGCTTATTCGATGTACCTTTATTAATCATTGCTGTATCAAAAGTGTTTAAATAATCCTAATGTCTCAATTGTACCCTAACCTTTAGTTTGTAAACTCTAATCTCTAGGTCCTTCTAACCCTATTGTACTCTGTAATCCTTGTTTGTTATCCACCATTCATTCCCTGTTTGCTATAACTGCAGTAAAGCACTGCGTATCTTGACAGCGCTATATAAATAAATGATGATGATATGATGAATGCAAAGATATATTCTATTGGTCGCTGGAACTTTTATCAAACAACCTTTTTATTAACAGTTAAGTCTCAGTTACTAATATTACTTTAGAAATCTGCTTCTTAACAACTCTATTATCACTTTTACCTTCATTCACTTCTCATGTTCATTCCCTTCTGCACACACAGTCTGCCTTTAGAATTATTCCTACACCTGTCAGTTATATACATCAATGTCCCCTTCATGCCCATCCCAACTATTAGCCACCCAGCCGCAAAAAGGCATCTCGGTCTTCTACCTGTCTCATGGGTAATAATATCAGGTGCCTTTTAGGTACTTGCAAAGCATTGGAAAACGCACTTCGGAGTCACCGGTTCCATGGCAGGGTAAATTTACAAGGATGTATAGGTTAAAATCCACGTTTATTAAACACAATTAAAATCATGTAACACTTCAAAAATAATGGATGGATAGAGCAGGGGAGTGCATGGCTCTACGCGTTTCATGACTATACTGGTCACTTCATCAGAAGCCAAAAAAAAAAGGTACTTATGAGACTTGGGGTTGTTTGCTGTGGGACAGTGGGGGCCCGGTTAATTATATTTCTTCTTTGTCAAACCTTATGACATTTGTGTTATTTCCAGAAAATGTTATCATGAAAATGATCATGACCCCAAAAAATTGTGTAGCACAGATTTAAAAGTTACCAGTGATTCACCCCATCCTTATTCTACCTGTGGGTTTCTAATGTCTTATTATAAGTATACTGGCCCTTCATTACGTATATGAAACAGAAATTTGATTTTGTTAATTTAAAGGCACTATTCCAATCAGAGTTAATCGCTGATGCTTTGTTATAGGCGGATGTGGTTTGTTAAAGGAGGTTGTTTACCTTTCACTTAACTTTTAGTTTGATGTAGAGAATGATATTCTGAGACAATTTCAAATTGGTTTTTATTTGTGGTTTTTGCGTTATTCAGCAGCTTTCCAGTAATTTCAGCAATATGGTTGCTAGGCTTCAAATTCTAGCAACCATGCACTGATTTGAATAAGAGACTGGGATATGAATAGGAGAGGTCCTGAATAGAAAGAGGAATAATAAGTAAGTTGAAATGACAATACATTTGTAGAGCATTTTTTTTAGATGGGATCGGTGCCCCACATTTGAAAGCTGAAAAATAAAAAAAAAAGTCAGAAAAATAAGGGAAATAACTAAAAAAACTATTTAAAAAATGAATGAAGACCAATTGAAAAGTTGCTTAGAATTAGCCATTTTTATGACATAATAAAAGTTAACTTAAAGGTGATCCACTCCTTTATGTGAGGGCCACAGAAAAAGCCAATGTGGTATACACCCAGAATAATTTTTTTGGGGACATGATGGCTGGGGAACATTCAATATGGTTCTATAAAATAACAATTTAACATTTTATGAAGCAAGAAAATTCTATGTGAAACAGCAATAAAGACAGAGCTTGCACATTCTATTTTATATTACTGGAATGCAAATCAATGTCTTGGGCATGTAGAGAGTACACACGTGCCCAAATCATACAATTCTAGGTGCCATATTGGGCACTCAGTTTATCTGTGTGTGCCTGAGACAATGATTTGTACAAGCCAGCTGTGTGCAAACTGTGAACAGATAAAGCTAGCATGATCTTCATTTAGAAAACTGAACGCAAGCACCTCAACTCAGATATTATATGAATTGATCACTGCTGTAAAATATATAGTATTTTGGGGTGGGGCGTTATTAGCGTAACCTCTGGGCTCAGGAAGAGTCAAATTTTCAGGACTGAAAAGAGGAAATAACCCTTGGGGAGGACTAGAGGAAATCTCTGGGGAACCATGGTTTGAACGACTGCCCTTTCATCTGGGCATAAACTGGTTAATGCAGCGACTGGGGACAAAGGTCAGGCTTGGGAAAGGCTCCATAAGTGAAGGCTTGCTCTTGTTTTTATCAAAGACATGCACAGTTTCTCGCTTAAAAACATTTATTGGTGCATATTAACCACAAAAACTAACATGTCAATGTACAATTCACACACACCACAAAGCAGTGTCTCCCCCCAGTCTGCCTACCTGTTGTTAGCCACACCCTCCTGACGCGTTTCGCGCTATTGGGCGCTTCATCAGCTCCTCTGATGAAGCGCCCAATAGCGAAACGCGTGGTGTGTGTGAATTGTACATTGACATGTTAGTTTTTGTGGTTAATATGCACCAATAAATGTTTTTAAGCGAGAAACTGTGTATGTCTTTGATATTTACCTTGGTTTAATTGGACCTGTGCACAGTACTCGCTGTATAGACAGCAGCTACCCCATAATTGATTTTTGTTTTGCTCTTGTTTTTGGCTGCGACATCTTCCGCAGGTGCATGATGGGAATATATTTTCTACAAATAAAAGAGAACAAGTTTAGTGCAAATATTAAGCATTTGGGCTACAAATAATGAGCCTGACAGCAACAACTTTTAAGCGCACAACATCTCAATCAGATGCTGAAATTGCAATCAGTCAGGATTTGAGCAGGACTTTTATATTCCTGCCTCTACGACTCTGGCTCATGGCACAATCTTTTTTTTTTTTTTTTTGGCTGCTAAAAATTCAACAATAAAATGCTGTCAATTTATTTCACACACGCAATGGTCCCCCCTTACGTCTTTTTTTTTTTTTTTTACATACTCAATGCTCCCCCCTTATGTGTGAAGATTTTTAATTTTTTTTCACATATGCAATGGTCCCCCCTTTACGTCTGTACATTGTTCACATACTCAATGCTCCTCCCTTACATGTCAAGTACCTTACCTTACAGAGCATTTGTTTTTGAATGGGGTCAGTGACCAACATCTGAGTCAGAAGTAAAAAAGAAAAACTATAAAAAAAAATAATTAATGAAGACCAAGCTGCTAGGAACTGCACATTCCATACCATACTAAAAGTTACCTCAAAGGTGAACAACCCCTGTACAGGAGTCATTAATGATGTAATGCATATTTTTTTTATGTAAACAATCAATTTTGCATATAGAAAAACATGTGGAAAACATAAATTGTCCAAGATCCATAGCAAGTCCATAATTCCTACAAGATGTATTTTGTATGTATGCAATTGCAGACTTGGACCATGTGCAGTGTAAGCTAAAACCAGATTACCCCTATTAGACTGACACTGGACTACATGCTGCTGAAGAAGGTAGCTGACAACTCAGCAGTCAGTATAGCCCCCCCAAATTAAGGCCAATGATGAGGCTGTGAAGGGGGCCCCTGTGTTGGGTTGCTGTTGATAAAAAATTGATGGCGTGGTGGTTTATTTGTAAAGTGTAACTTTGACCACAAGATGGCACTATGCATGAGTATATAAACGCAGAAAGGGAATCTATGTTAGTGAGCCAGGGACAACCATAAATATTGCAAAAATTGATTACGCCATATATCAATAAGAAGGGCTGTTGTGTATGTTAAATATTAAAGATACTGTCCAGTCACCTTTAGATGACTTATTTCCACACTAATTACATCCTTGTTAAAGAAGAACTAAAATTAAAATCACTTGGAATGCAAAATATTTGTCACCCCCCCCACCCATGCATTATAATCACTTGCCTAATACGCTGGACCACTGCTCCTGTTGGCAGAAAACTGAACTGGTACAATCTCATTCATCACAATCTTAGTTCCTTTTCTGTCTTATTCTCTCCAGGTGCAGCTAAGTTTAAGTTCAGCTTTCACTCTACTGAGCATGCACCTGCCCAGACTGGAACGAAAAAGATGGAAGAAGATGGTGACGAGGATTTCCTACCCCCCCCCCCAGTGATTTAAACTATAGTTCTCCTCTAAGAGTTCACCTTGCAACATTTAAACGTCAACTAAACCCCCCTATATCAGAAGCCCCCCCTTAACTGCCTGCCATTGCATTAGTCAAAAAACAACCCCTTAAAAAAACTGACCATAAAATGCAGAGCAGCACAGTGGAGCTTCAGGGCACCATCTCCCACCGATTTGTATTCTTTTTGGCTCAGGGCCAACACAAAGCCTGCGGGAGCATAATCTGCGTTGAGCCCCGAAATCTTTGGGGGCTCAATTTTTGACTAATGCACGGGGGGGGGGGTGCAATGGCAGGCAGTTTAGGGGACCTTTAAGAAGGAGAGAGCAATCAGTGAGCAGAGTGCCACCAGATGAAAACTGTCATTCTGTACCACCATATAGGGATGAAAAGTCTTTTCCCTGGCTGTGCTTCAAGAACCTTTTGAAGGACTCTAGCATGTAACATTTTCATAAGAAAGATTAACACCAGATGATACAATTCCTGGCTAGCCAATACTGTTATACACGTTCTCACAGATGCCAGAGCTTTTTGTTTTAAGTAGGTGGATTGCGAGTGTAACTTGCCAGGGTGTAACAACAGGGGTGCTGGTATCTAACTGCAACATAATTACAAGTACGACCATAAAACTGCCCTTGGCCTAAAGTAGTAGTTTATCATCTTGGCTGGTGATATCAGCCAGGTTGCAACCCTACCCCCATGTTGATCCAATCAGAGGCTCAAGGGCTAAACATCTTAGCCAGGCTAATATGGGCCCTCCTTGTGAAGGTGGAAAAATCAGACTAGAATCCAGTCATTTGGTGGCTTGATCTTTATATGTCACAAACATGACAGTGTTAATGTAATAAAAGTTGCAAAGTTTGCATCACTTTTAACAAACCGACAGTAATCATTTATTAGGTAGAATTTAGAGGGGTTGTTTATCTGAAAATTAACTTTTAGTATGATGTAGAGCTTGAGACAATTTGCAGTTAGTCTTCACTTCACTTTTTTTGTTCAGCAGCTCTCCAGTTTGGAATTTTAGCAGGTAGCCAGTCGGTGGTTAGAGTCCAAATTAGCCTAGCAACCAGACAGTGGTTTGAATGTCTGGAATATGAATATGAAAGGGCCTAAATAGAAACATTAGAAATACAAAGTAACGATAACTTTGTAACCTCACAGAGCAAAAGGTTTTGGCTGCTGGGATTAGTGACCCACTATGAAAACTGGAAAGGGTCAGAAGAAAAAGGCAAATAATTCAAAAGAGATAAAAAAAAGAAGACCAATCGAAAAGTTCCTAAGAATTGGTCATTCTATAATATACTAAAAGTTAGATTAAAGGTGAACCATCCCTTTCATTGTTAACTAAAACAGACTTTACAAAAGGACTTTCTTTTTCTTTAAACACCACCACTGCTGCTGCCATACAGTTAAGAGATATGTTTTAATGCACAATAGGACTTTTATACTCTCACCTGCTATTAAATCAAGCTTCCGAAACACTGAGAAGTGTGAAGAACCTTTTATACAATATGTACGTATACAGTACAAGAGTGAGAGTGCATAAGTGACCATGTAAACCGTGAGTCAATATGATATAATAACACCTGTATTTACTGTATTTCATTTTCCCCATAATGAGTCATAAGGATGTACTGGTTTTTCTTTTTCCCGTCAGCAGTTTTCTTTGAAATCCACAACCCTTTGTCACTTGTGGTGAGGCACAGTTTCATAGCAACCTGTCTGATGTCGTGCAAGAGGGTGGCACTTAAAGAGGATTAGCAAGAATTTATAGAGTTGCTGCTCACATATAGCAGGTCAATAGGTGTTGTGAGGACAGACAACACCTAGGAAGCAAAGAAAAAAACTTTCTATATTCAGGTGAGAGACCACAACATTTATATTATTATTCCATTACAGAGACAATAGCAACTTACATTTTAACACATGTATACATGTAAATGAAGATATAATATTAGCTGAACATGATGTACTATAAACAGTTTCACAATAATAACTTTCCATTTCAGCCTTTCTCTGCACCCATGGAACTTTTTGTGCATCCGATTACCATTATGAAGTCAGTTATCCAGAAGAGACTCGAGGTTTTCTGGATATGGGTTTTTACAATAATTTCACAACAATAATTTCACGTTCTAGTCCTAAAATCTGCCAAAACACATTTAACCATATTTGCTTTTTAACCACAATTATAGCCATGAACATTATGCTTTGTAACAGATGTCCACCAAAAACAATTGGTTGTACAATGATAGAAAATGTAATTTTAAATACCTTTCCAATATTGATGTTTTTAAGGGTATTTCTATATGTAATTAAAGTCGCAAGCATTATTTGTTCATCCCTCTTTTGTTCTCTGGTTCTGAATCTTGAAACAATGTAGCAGAAGCCAGTTTATGTTATGTTTTTTCAGGAATCAGAACTAGCATTACAGAAAATATAAACAGTCAGACAAATACCACTTTCAAATAGCAATTACATTTACAATTGTTTACCGGTTACACAAAAGATTTATTCCAATATTTTACCAAATCTGAATCCTAATTTGAAAAAAACACTTTGTGAGGAAGCAAACATTCGTTGCCTTAAACTGGCACTTTTAAGTCACATGGATTATTTACTAAAACCTGAATTTATCTTGTTTTTTATTAAACAAAGACCAAGCAAACTCCCATCCACAACTTTGCCTTATTTATCTTTAAAATAAATCAGATCGGGAAAAAAGAACTGATAAAATCAAGCGAAGCATACCATTTTTGGCTTTTCTCCCTAATCGCTCAAGAGTTTTTTGGATTATTGGGCTAAACCCAGCCCAAACCATGATATCTTCAAATTGGGATAGGGACTGTGATTGACTTATACATGACCTCAGCAGGTTTGAGATGTGGGGTTTTCAGATTCAGGCTTTTTGCAGCATCGTGGTATAATACATCTCAAAAAAATTCTGGGGTTTTTCCACCAAAAAATGTAATTGTACCCCAAAAAGCCCGACCAGAAAAAAACTGAGGTTTAGTAAATAACCCCCTTGGTCTATGTTTATGTTTCAGCTCAGTAATCCAGGTGCAGATTCTGAACTGTTACACTTTGCTCCACTAGTTGATCCATTTCTCAGCAGCATCTGTGGAATATTAGCAATTATTGTATCAATTCAGCTGCCTTAAATGAAACTCAGGGATTCTGCTCAGAAGGGACAAAGATAAGAAATTTATCAACTAATGTATTAATTTGGAACAGTTATAGAGTCAGTAACTTCCCTCCCAAAGTTGCTTTAGAAAGACACAAAAAGGTGAAAAATTAAACTTTACACTTCAATATTAGAAAAACAGTCACACTAGAAGATAGAAATAGAATTCTGGTGAACTATCTGAAAACAACTGAACTTAAAAAATGTGTCGGAAGGTTAACAACCTCTTTAATAATACCAATTATGTCCTGGACAGAGGTACTTTATGAAATAGCGACAACACCGGTCACAGCACTAGTAGTGGTTGTAAGCAGGCTTCAAAGTGCCCAGTTGACATAACTCAGTTTTGAGATGTCACTGGGATAAATGTAATTGTGTGCCCAAGTGATAAAGCAGAATGGCCTTTAGGCACAGGCAGACTGAGTGTTGGTTCTGCTGCTCTGAGCTTGTGTATTTTTTTTCATGCTAAGAGAACCGGATCCGCTCCATGCCTCAGCTTCATTCATTTGAACTGCTTCTGCTTGTGTGCAGTCACATGCAGCAGAGTGGAGGTCAGCCTGAAAATGTCTGCTTTCGCATATGTGACTGCACACAAGTGGATCTAATTTCAATCAGAGGAGAGTGGATCTGCTTTTCTCAAACTGAAAAAAATACCCAGACTGAGAGCAGAGGAGCCAATGCTACATCTGCCCATGGCCTTGTATTTTGTTCATAAATGAGACCCAGCTCTCAGTCATGTATTCCTACCTGACCTGCTGCACTGATTGACACGGCGACCAGAAGTGGTGTCACATTGGCCAGAAGTGACGTCACAACAATCAGTTTTTACTATTAGGATAATGGATGTGTATGTTTTCCATGGATTGGCCAACATATTGTGGGTATTCCGCATGTACCAGACCCAATGCAGGACTCTTCATCCAGTACATAAGAGGACATTACTTAACTTAACAAACACCTCTTAAAACTAAGGACTGTAGGGCTCATTTACTTACCACACTACAGTAGTGCTTTAGGGCAGTCAGTTGCTTTTAAAAATCCCATTCATTTAAAGGCATCATGTGCTCCTTGAAATTAGAGCAGTTGCCTTCCTCTTGCATCCTGTTCAGAATTAAGTGCAGTTGTGTCTATTGACCCAGTCCACTGGTTCAGAGATGGCATTAACCTCAGAGTGCCCACAGCAGAATGCGTCAATTCAGTTACCCCAAAAGAAACGGGCACACACATCCCTCTCCCGTCAGATGGTAGAAATGGTGGCAACTGGACTTTTCAGTGCAATAGCAAACAAAACGGTGTCAGTTTTGGAAATATCGGGGGGGGGGGACAATTGCATCCTAAATTGCTCTATGTACATTTTGGTGTGTAAAGTAAATGACCCCTTGTGTGTATAGCAAAAGGAAAAATAAGCTGCTTATTGTGGCAGAGCTGATCCAGTCCTACAGCACCTATTTGGTTAAAAAGCATATCTGTAAGAATTTAAAGTGAGCATGAACAACACACAGCCCTCTCACATTGGGGCAAATTTACTAACAGCGGAGTTGAGCTAGGGCAGCCTTCGCCAGGCCGCCGCTAATTCACTAAAATCCAAAGTTGTGCTCAGGGAGGTGAAAGGCAGCGAAGTTGCGCTAGAGTTAATTCATCAAGCAAAGCGAAGTTACACTAGCGATGCCTAATTTGCATACGTTGCCAAGTTAAAGTACAATGGACGTATATGTAGCAGCAAATACATTTCACCTGGGAAAGCTTCATAAAATAAAATAAAATAAAGTTGTTATTTTGCCCTACACATGTGCCCACGGTATAATTTAGGTGCCATATGTTAGGAAATGTAGTGGGGAAGGAGGGTACCCCCCAAAAAATGTACGATCTTTTTCAGCCTATCACCCTTAAAAAAGTAAGACGCCAGCTTTTTTTGGGACTTAGAAAAAATTTCAACTTTTTTTGAAGCAAGTCCTATGTACTCTATTGCACTTCGCCTGGTCTGAGGTGGCGAAGGCAAGTCTGGCGCAAGAGGTAACGTTCAGTAAAATGCACAAATTAGTGAATTAGCGTAGTTACGTCCCTTCGGCATAACGCAACTTCCCCTGGCGTAAGGGTACGAAGTAGCGCTAGAGTAGGTCCACTTCACTAGCGAATTTCCGCCAGCGCCCGTTAGTAAATCGGCGAAGAAACGAAATTACATCACGCTGGTCAATTTGCGCTAGTTATACATGCTTAATATTCACTGGAGAGTTCATTGCAATGACTATTAAATGGGCAACCCTGTTATCCCAGTCACTTCATTCACATACAAATACATGTAAATTCATGCCTGGCAAAGTTGCTTGGCAACAGTTGTCTGTGTAAACTTTCATTAATGAATTAGATTATTGTTGATTTTATATATATGTATGTGTGTGTGTGTGTTTGTGTCTAGAGCTATTATTTCTAACGTGACTGGGTTCTGTTGTTATGTAAAACATGGCAAGGCCAACAGCATCTGAATGGGAGCAGCTTAACAGTTTGCATTAACAGAGCTATTCTCCATTAACTTGCTTAAGTAGTAACCCCAGAGTTTATAGTGCCGATAACTATGCATATATATTTAGGACCACTGTGATGTACATTTTCTTCACATGGTGTGCAGAAGTTCTTTTTCCTAGTGCAGGTGCCCTATTGAGGGTTTTCAAGAATGTGTCACCTTTTCTAGTAAGTAAACAGTAAGGTCAGTGTATTGCTGTGCATTGACGTATCTAGACGTGACCAGACGGGAAAATGTTTTTTTAAGGGTTGGTCTCTATCTAGTTTCCCTGGCAGGTATCTCACGGTGTTACAGTCTGTCAATGCACTTTCACATTTGCTTTGAACTTTCATGTGTCTGTGTGTTGGGATAGCATGTCTGTTTGTTTGCAACACACGATGCATGATGAAAAGTAAATACATATTTGAGCTATGACCACTTGTTACTGAATCCATACTAAACACTGTACACACTACACTGTAAATACTCAGTTGATACCGCTGAAAATATGTAATAAAGGTTTGCGCCTTGTTAGGAATGCAGCGAATCCAGGATTCGGTTGAGGATTCAACCAAGATTCGACCTTTTTTAGCAGGATTCAGTGTGCAGGGGGGTAACTACAGGAGATACACAATAGAGAATACAGCATTTGGCACAAATGGTATTTTATCCTCCCCAATCAAGGGGGGGGGGGTGATCCAATTTCTTAATACACAATTTAAAAAGAAAAAGATACAGATCCATTAAAAAAATAGAAAAGTGTTATTTAATTACAGTACAATTTAAGTACAATAATCTGTACAAGCATCTCCCACCACATCAATACACAAAGCACTACAAAAATATAAGACCGACGTCTGAGTCTTGTCCCACTCACAAGATCAAATTAAGGGCAAATTTATCAAAATGTGAGTTTAGATTTTAATAAATAAAAACTCACCTGCTTTCTATTCATTCCTTTTTTTTTTTTTCAAAGAGTATTTATCAATGGGTGAAAGTTAGAACTCAAAATTTGATAAATACTCTTCCAAAAATCCCATAGGAATAAATTGAACGTGGGTGAGTTTTTATTTATTAAAATCTAAACTCAATTTTTGATAAACCTGCCCCTTAGATATCAAAAACCTTTCCAGCATGTGACAATTAAGTCAAATGACCTTCATAAGACCAAATAGAGAGTTTTTCATTGCAGTAGATTTGTACTCATGTTAGCCCAATTAGTATGATTTCCAAAACATCAGTTATTCCACTTGCCGAAATAGATTACTTAATCTCCAAAGGACTCCAACTGGATGTTTTCAGTGACACAGTTCACAACTCTTATGAGGTTGCATAACATATCTCTATGTATGCTTATATGTTGGTGTATATATAAATGCCTTGTGAGAGGGTTGGTTGAGAGTTCAGATATTCTCCAAATCTAGGACCAGGAAATATGATCAATATGACTTCCACCATATCATTTTCAAATGCGGGTTGCACTGTCATGACACTTGCAGTGTGCCAAATATCCTCGCTATGACTTAAAGGAATAGTTCAGTGTGAAAACTGGGTAAATAGATAGGCTGTGCAAAATAAAAAATGTTTCTAATATAGTTAGTTAGGCAAAAATGTAATGTATAAAGGCTGGAGTGAACAGATGTCTAATAAAACAGCCAGAATCCAAATTCCTGCTTTTCAGCTCTATAACTCTGAGTTAGTCAGCGACTTGAAGGGGGGCCACATGGTACATTTCTGTTCAGTGAGTTTGCAATTGATCCTCAGCATTCAGCTCAGATTCAAAAGCAACAGATATGACCCATGTGGCCCCCCCTCAAGTCTCTGATTGGTTACTGCCTGGTAACCAGGGTAACCAGTCAGTGTAAACCAAGAGAGCTGAAAAGCAGGAAGTTGGGTTCTGACTGACAAGTTATACATAAAATCACTCCAGCCTTTATACATTACATTTTTGGCTAACTAACTATATTAGAAACATTTTTTATTTTGCACAGCCTATCTATTTACCCAGTTTTTATTTTTATACTGAACAATTCCTTTAAATGCTCCAAGTGGCTAAATGAATAACAGATGCCAGTTGCTCTCCAAAGACCATTCCCACCATATATGCTTATAATGTGGGTAAACTCTCTTTATGTAGTCTGTAGCGCTCACTGCGTTAGTGTCTTAGTGTGCTCCATCAAACCTGCTATTAAACTGAAGTTGTTGGATATTTGTTTGTCCAATGATTCCAAATCATTTGATCTGCTTCCCCTCAGTACTTCACAGGTATATACACTTATACCTGCCCCCGTGCATTAGTGATGTGCAGGTTGACCCAAAATCTGTGGTGACCCCCAGTTAGACCACCAGTTGGGCATGTTCAGGTTTAAATCTGGCTAGGGTTAGGGTTTGGTGTGGGTCACAATGGGAAAGTACACTCCTACGCTGCTTCCGAAGATTCTGTGTCTTGGAACCAGAGTTGCGCTCAAAAGTTGGGAACAGAGAGAGATGACGCGAGTATAGGTGCTACAATGACAACACTTTACGGGTTGGGTGCAGATTAAGGTTTTGTGGGTTATGGTCATGTGCAGCTTGAGTTTTTCCAGACCTGCACATCACTACTGTGCATCACTCAGGCCGACATGCATTTTGCTTGGCTGTTTCGTCATGTTGCCACATAGCAGAAAAGGCACGGTTCTCCGGCATTGCTGTAAAGGCTTCAGACACCAATGGAACCAGCATTCTTATCACTCCAGTCTGAAGCAGAATTTTGAAGGAGAAGCTATTATATTTAAGCTTATGTCACACATAGTTTTTCTCTGCCAACTCAGGCTGTTACCCTGAAAATGCGCTTTTTAGTGTTTTCAGGCAAAAAAAAAAACACCTGTCACAAGCACAGGCTTCCATCCATAAGAATGACACGAGGCAGAGGGAGTATTGGTATTATTTTAGGGCCACTTAAATTACTGGCCCTGTAACTCTAGCATTCAAGCCCAGCAGTGCCAACTAGAAGCATATCAATTCCAGAACACAGTTGAATTAAGCAATGACTCATGCATTTACATGATTTAGGGCTAGATGGGCAACTTTCCCAAATTGTAATCAATAGTCTCCAATGGGAACAAGCACAGAAGCTAATGTAATGTTAGAATCCAGTGACCAACAACTTTCCACCTACTTGTCTGTGTTTGGAATGAAGGAAACTGCACCTATGAGCTTTAGTCAGGTATTTTGATAAATGGTTATATTCATGCTAAGAGGTTTGCAAACATCCACTAATTACCAATTACTGTATCTTATAAAGTCACTCCTAATCGGGGACCCATAATCCCTTTTATGATAAACAGCAACTGTCTATAGCAAGGTAAGTATTGTTAAAACAAAGTGGCCCACTACCAGTTTTTATGAAGTTTAAATTAGCATCTTATTTGCTCCTTAATTTTGCATTTGCATGCTAGATGTTGTGTACTTCTAATAGGTTCCGATTTTGAGTTCATCCCTGGTAGCATATATAAAAAAAAATTGCATAAAGTAATGTAAAAATATTTTCATGCTAACAGAGTAAGAAGCGTATGGATTGATCAGTAGAAATATTGGGTTTGGGTGCCAAGCCAATAATTAATTTATCAATGTAAAGGGAGCAAAGTGCAAAAAATAGAGTACTTTATACCTGTGGGCACAGGGACTTGTTCTGCAGAATGAATAAGGACTTTCATTATCCGGATCAATATAGCACTTAGATGCACAAATTAGGGAATACCAGCGGGCACTGGGTGCATAGGAGCCCTGTCCTTACCATGTGAGTTGCAGAACTCAACAAGGCCTCCGGGAAAATGCTTTCTGGGAGCTATTATGCACCTTTTAGTGCACTGCCTCTTTTATAATGAGGCCCAAGTTGTTGTGCATCTAAATCTTGCACTTTGCACATTCCACTTCTTTCATAAATTAGTCCCCTGTATGAGCTACTGCTATATCACTTGTAGACATAGTATATTCTTACTTGCTACTGCCATATATCAAGGTTTTCATACATTGTGAATTCTCTTGAAAATAATATGCTTTTTAAGGTGTTGTATTAAGTTACAAGTCAGAATGACGTGTTCCCTTTTTCTATATTTAACAAGGTGTTTTAGGAAGTCATGGCAGATGGAGATGATAATGATAATACATCAAGCCCTCTTGTGTTTCGTCTTCATGACAGCACTCCCCGGGTGGTACGGGATGTGCTGCTTGAACGTGGCTGGAAACAATCTGATGAGAGAGACCAAGCAAAAACTGAATGGAATCTGCAGTGGAGATCATCAGCGTTCCGATCATCTGACCATGACGGCATAAAGCCATGGCAGCGACTCAATCATCATCCAAGGACTTCACAGATGATCAAGAAGGATTGCTTGGCAAGGCATTTAAAAAGAATGAAAGGAATTTATGGTTCATCCTATTATGAGTTCAGCCCAGTGGCCTTTATCTTACCAAATGAGTACACAGCATTTGTAGCTGAGTACACTAAGGAGAGGCATGATAATAAATCAAGCTATTGGATCTGTAAACCAACGGATTTATCTAGGGGAAGGGGAATATTTATTTTTCAGGACATCAAGGACCTAGCCTATGACTGTGCTGTTATTGTGCAGAAATACATAACAAACCCTTTACTCATTTCTGGCTATAAATTTGACCTGCGTATATATGTTTGTGTAACCAGTTTTTGTCCTCTAACTGTCTATGTTTACCAGGAAGGCTTGGTAAGATTTGCCACTGAAAAATTTGACCTTAGTTCCCTTGATAATGTTTTTTCTCATCTAACAAACACTAGCATTAATAAATACGGTGCATCATACAACACAGAAAAAGAGAGAGTTGGAAGTGGCTGTAAGTGGACCCTTGGCCAATTCCGGTCATATCTCCACAGTTTAGATGTGGATGATGTTCTCCTTTGGCAAAAAATCTATAATATAGTGACTATGACCCTACTGGCCATTGCGCCAAATATACCGCCAACTCCTAACTGCTTTGAACTCTTTGGTTTTGACATACTCATTGATGACACATTGAAGCCCTGGCTTTTAGAAGTGAATTACAGCCCCGCCTTGTCTTTAGACTGCTCTAACGACGTCACTGTAAAGAAAAATCTTATTCATGACATCATTGAGCTTCTTAACTTCAAGACTTCAGATTGTCAAAGAGACACAAAAATATGCAAAAAGACAAATTTAATAGCACAACCCTTGCATCTTTCTGCTCCAAGGACATTAATTTCTGATAATGATGTTACAACCCATATGTCTGGCATAGATAACAGCTCGATAGAAAATGACGAACCACACTCTATTCGGCTTGCCAAAGGCAACACCACATCTCAAAGTGCTCTTGAAGTGGATCAAAGAAACAAGGCAACAGAAAGTGATAATGAAATTGCTGAGATGTGCTATAAAAAGGGACTTATGCCAAATGGAAAAACAGGAGCGTATCCTCGAAAAACACTGACATCTAGGCTTCGAGAGAGAATAAATATATCACAGAAATTACCGGCATCAAAAGTTATTTCTAAAACACATTTAACACTAAGCTCTTTGAGTTCTAAAATGGATTTCAATGGTATGTTACAATCTTCACATCAGAAGCCTAAGTGTCCTTTGTTTCCATTATACTTTATTTCTGATCTCGACAAAAGGCCTCCTTCCCGAGTAGGTGATTTTGTACTTGTATTTCCTTTTAGCGATTCCTCCTTTGCGTTCTCAACAAACGGCACAGACATCAAAAGCATAATTCAGCATATCGGCAGGACAAGGAACAGAATTTCCCAGGAACCCAAGGTGGCCTGACATGGACTCATAGGTTTCTTGATAACACAACACAAAATATATGCAACATTAGAAGAAACTCAATAGGGGATAAATCTTTCTTTCATGCAATTGGAATTTCTAGTCAAGTCATTCCACAGTTAATCAAGCTTTAACTTTATTAACCGTAGGAATGTTGAGAGTTAGGTGCTACACTAAACAGATGACTTTAGCTTGCCTTTTAGTTCCACTGAAGCATGTACCTTAATGAATACATTTTCCCAACTTCCTTCTGACTTTTTTTTTTTTTCAATTGAATGGACAATTACACTGTACACTTGATTATAAAAGCAAAATTATTGAATAAATACTCAACAGATGATGTCTGCTGCTTAGCAGTAAAAACAAAATCAAAGGTGTATTAAATTACTTTAGATTATATTATTCCTTATTATCCTGTGGATGTTGTTTCATAGTTGGGCATAGGACCTTTGCATTAAAGCTTTTTGTATGGCTCTTTACACAGAATGAAAACAGAAATTGGAAGTAGAGGTAGCATACAATAAAAGCTACAGAGTATATTGATTAATGTTAGCAGGTTTGAGGTGGGCTCTCATGCCAGGAAATGGGTACTCTAAGAAACAGCCAAGAGCTTTTCTCTGCATAATGTATAATCTAATGCACCCCAACATCTTGCCTACAATGACACCTTCATATTATAAACTCAACCTTGTAACTAAAGGGAGACTAAGGAATACTGACATAGGAGTCATGGATTTTATTGTTCACCTTACAAACACTTTTTCAGTTCAGTTGTTTTCAGATTGTTCTCTAGAAATAAAGACTTTTTTCAACTGCTTTCCATCTTTTATTTTTTAACATTTTTCCAAAATCTAAGCTGGGCTCTGGTGCTTCAGTCTGTCAGCTCAGTAATTCAGGTGCAGATTCTGAACTGTTACAATTTTGCACCATTTAGTTGATGTATTTGTCAGCAGGGTCTGTGCAATATTAGCACCTATTGTATCAATTCTAACAGCTGCTTTTAATGAAACTCGTGAATTCTGCTCAGCAGGGACAAATATAAGAAATGTATCAACTAAATGTATCAATTTAGAACAGTTTAGATAGTCAGCGACCCCCCCCCCTTCAGAGCTGCTTTAGAATGGTAAAAAATTTGAATTTACACTTTAATATTAGAAAAAAGGTCACACATAGTAAATAGAAAGTAACTGGAAAAAGTCTTTATTTCTGGTGAACTATCTGAAAACAACTGAACTAAAAATAGAGTTGGAAGGCAAACAACCCTGTTATGTTTTGGGTAGCCGAGGATGAGTAGAATATGACAGTGCTTTATTAGCAGAGTCATGCAGGCATTACAAAACAGTAAACTTGCACTTTTAAGCTACCAGGAAATATGCACAGTATAAGTATGAGCACAGTGATATCTACAGGCCATTTGCATGAACACCACATATTCCCCCTATAGTAGGAAAGCAATTGGACAACTATAATAAACAGCAACATTAAACAGTATGCTCTACAGGCCATTTGCATGTACACCACAAACCCCTTTAAAGTCCCTTTTACCACCCAATAAGTTTGCAGGTAATGCAAATATAACTAAAGAGATTTGAAACAGCAAATCTTTACCTGTGCAGAGGAGTGGGTAGTGAGTCATTAAAGAGATACTGACACCAGAAAAAAAACCTTTTTTTTATATCTATCATAACACTGTATATGAATGCTATTTATACATTTTGCCATTAAAGTATTGGCCTGATCCTTTTGCATTACTTTTCTTACCCCATGTTCCTCTACGAGAGGGCTGCCATATTTGTTCAGCAGGAGTCCGTTAGCATTAGAAACTCTAACTGACAGGCTGAGAAGGGACAGTCAGGCTAGCAAAACAGTCAGGTTTAGGAACTTCAAGTAACAATAATGTAGATTACTTTTTTGAAAAAGAAACATTGTAGTGTCCTTATCCCTTTAAGGAGGCGAAAACCAAAGATATTATGGATATATCAATATAACTGGCACCTTCTAGCTTTTGCAGGACAAAGAAAGAGACGCGTGTAACCTGGGAGGGATCAGCAAGTGACAACTAACGATCTCATTCTACACAATCTGTTCATTTTCCTAACTTTATTAACTCCCCTCTCTGACCACAATTTCCTCACATTTCAACTCTCGCTATCTCCCTGCTCACTCTGTACAGTTCCCGAAACATGCATTAACTGTGACCTGCAAACATGTCACGTCTCTCTCCTTCTTTTGATTTTCTTTACCCTAACATCTCAACCAGCTCCTGTCCTAACCTGGTAACCACCATCTCACCAATGCTCTTAATGAGCTAACTTCTGCCAAGTCAAGGCACATAAAGACCTAAACAGCTCTTACTGAAGTTCTCCAAGCCTCAACAAATACACTTGAGCACTGCTGAATCAAACTCTTTTTCAGTTACAAATCTGCTCTAATTCCTATTATATCAGCATCTGTCTAGCTGAAGAAACCTACTTTGCTGCACTCATTAATTCAATCTAAAAACACAGTGCAAGTTTTCACTACTCTCCCCTTCCCCACCATCTCCACGTGCATCATCACTGCTCAAAATATTGGTGAGCACTTCAAAAGCAAAATGACACCATCAGAAATGTCACACAACGAAATCCTACTTGCCAGTTAGCTCCATCCCTCCATACTACCCTGTCTCTTCCATGTTCCTTCTCCCTTGTGAATGAACAGGATCTCCCAAAACATCCTCAGACCTCACTGCCTGCTCACTAGATCCCATTCCCTCCAAACTTCTCTGTAATGCCAATCAAAACCTTGACTAATTTATTTAATCTTTCCTTTTTAGCTGGAATCTTTCTCTTCCACCTAAAACAGGCATTTGTCGCCCCTATTCTGAAAAAGCCCTCTCTTGATCTTGGTATTCTTTGCCTCATCTCTTGCTTCTCTTTAGTGCTTAGTTTACAACTGAGTGACACTATTCCACTCTGAATATAATCTACTGGGCCTTTTACAATCTGGCTTTAGCCACAAATACGCTACATAAATTGTTCTGACCCAGCCAACTAATAACCTATCAGCTAAAGCAAACAAAAAAACCCTTCTAACTACTAATACTAACATTTAGGTTTGAGATTTTGTTCACTCTTTTTATTCCGTGTGTTAATGATGGTTGTAAATAGTTTGAAGCAGCTGGTCAACTCCAGAATGTAGGTTAATCCAAGGGCAGCTGTTCAATTCTACAGCATGGTTTAAACTAATCTTTGTTTCTTAAATCTCTCAGCTATTCACCCTCTCCTCCTTCTGTCACTCCATTTTCTTGACCTTTGTGATACTGTCCTTTCCTGGTTTCCCTTCTGCCCCTCAAGTCACTCTTTCAGTGTCTCCTACAATGGAGCATCATCTTCCCCTGGCTGCAGACAGTGAAAGGTGCTTTCCAATTTAATGGAAAGGGGACATCAAATTGTCCCATGTGTCATAAACTTTAAATTGTGCTAACATAGGGTACTGTTTCCCACAAAGTCCCCAAGATAGAATCACATAACTCTCCTGGATTTTCCTGTAAGGTAAAATTCCATCATTGACCAGCAGTGCCAGGCCAATGGCAAGGGTGCCCAAGGCAAGCCCCGTTTATGGCATTTCAAAGTAATGTTTAAATCAAGTCACATTTTCTTCATACAAACTATTCCCATTTACACGAAAACACTGACAAAGAGCAAATATCCTACAGGTAAGGGATCCTGTCAGAGTACTTTCAGAGTACAGCAAAGACTAGCACTATCCTCTCAGTTCCAGCACAAGTCTACTTTACCCAAAGACATGCAGCCCTACAGTCAGCTGCTGTGCTGGAAACTCTGTAGGTGGATTAACACCCTCCTGTCCCTGTGAAAATGCTGAAGCTCCTAAATGCAGCACTGAATGTCACATTTTGGGGCCCTTATGCTGCACACCAAAGTTGTCAATTTTATATATGGAAGATGATGCATGGGCAGGTCCTTAATTAAATGACATTAAAGGCAGAGTCGTGTCATCAAGGGTTGATTTGGGAGGGAATTTAGTGAGTCTGTGGGAGATAGGAAGGGGAGAATGGGGCTAATTTCTATTATTATTTTTTTATTATAAATTTGTATTACCAGCCTAGCCTTGGCTAGTATTTTACCTACTAGCCTGGTGAAATACCAGCCAGATGGCAACCCTAATGCCAAGATGATGGTATTCATGCAGAAGAGCCATTGTGACAGACACAGCTAGGAACAATTATGCTGATATTTAGGAAGAAAATGCTGCATTATGGGTAAATAATATGAATATTGCATTCAAAATGACCCTATTTAGTCTTAGACTCGTTTTGTCCTTCAGTAAACATTGTTCCTCACACTAGTACTGCCAAACAGAATAGCTGTCGCTTCCATTTTTTTTCCTGAATCTTCACCAGGAATCACCTTTCCAAAAACAAAACAACACTGTCATGTAGTGGTCAAAAAAGGAAATTACAACCAGCTGCATTTAACCATTAAACAAATATGTACTGTTTCCTTTTCTTAGATGCTAGCATTTATTGTCATCACTCTATTGTGCATTTCCCCCTTTATAATGTCCACTGTTATGTAGAAGATGGCGATATAGAAGATGAAAGTGCAGTATTATTGCACATCCATATATTTTATTACATTAAGCTGGCTTTTTAACAGGAAGCAGCCTGGAAGGAACATAATATATTTTTCAAAGTAGTTGAAATGTAGTATTACTGTAAAAACGATTAATGTTATTTTTGGAATTTAAAGGGGTGGTTCACCTTTAAGGTAACTTTTAGTATGTTATAGAATGGGCAATTCTAAGCAACTTTTCAATTGGTCTTAATTATTTATTTTTGCTCACATTGCAATAGGGAAAATTTGCCAGTATCCGTCGGCCAGGACAAAACTTTGCATTTTAGTAAATCACCGTTGTCCCAGTGAATTTTCGCCTGGCTAAGTGTTGCAATGGGTGCGAAGCCGTCGCTGGCAATTTTCGCCACTTAGTAAATTTACCCCTATGAGAGAGAAAGAGAGCGAGAGACAGAAGCCCTACTGTCTGTGAGTATAATGAAGTTGAGCAGATACCCCACCTATAGAATGGACCCCACCACAGTACTGATTTGAGCTCCTACAGAACCGATCTGGGAACCTGGAATTCACAGAACAATGGTGGCACATGGATTTAAATGGGTTGTTCACCTTTAAATGATTTTTCAGTGTGTTGTAGAGAGTGATATTCTGAGACAATTTGTAACTGGTTTACATTTTTCATTTGTGGTTTTTGAGTTATTTAGCTTTTAATTCAGCAGCTCTCCAGTTTGGAGTTTCAGCAATCTTGCTGCTAGGGTCCAAATTACCCTAGCATCCTGCATTTATTTGAATAAGAGACTGGAATATGTATAGGAGAGGGCCTGAATAGAAAGATAAGTAATAAAAAGCAATAAAAATAAGGGGGTTATTTTTTCTATACCTCGAGTAAACTCACAACTCGAATGGTATCTTATTTAAGAAAAAACTTGATTCTGCAAGTTGCAAAACCAAATTGCAAATTAAATGAGTTTTCTGCAGAAGAAAACTCAAATCGCTTGAATTATTCAAGTTTTTGGGAAAGAAATTCCAAAAAAAATCATTCAGGCTATTAACATCCATTTTCAAATGGTTCAAGGGACCTCTGCAGGCTGCTTAGAATTATACATTCTATAACATACTAAAAGTTTGTACTAAGCATTCCAAACCAAAATTTGAAAAAGAGGCCCACATAACACAGAAACCGCTAATATACCCCGCTAATATACCCATCATAGTTACCCGTTTCTTCAAAAAGTATGAATAAATGCCATTTTCTATGCCGAAATCCATCACTTTCTGCATCATTTGAAATCCTGGCAGGGAAGGAGGGACTAAACACTGATGTTATGTTACAAATTATAACAATTTCTCCACAGTTTACAGACAGCATGCAGGAACTACATAACCCACAATGCTATATTCTTATGGATGATGAGATCCTTTTCGTTATTATGTAGGGTTCAACTTCAGAGTTTAAGCACCGCAAGACCTGCAGACTTTCACAATTCAAGAATAGGACTCTGGAGAACCAAATTTGCTGATTCAGTGATTCATTTATTCAAAAAGGTGCACGACATGTTTCGAGCCAAGTGGCCACTTGGCTCGAAACATGTCGTGCACCTTTTTGAATAAATGAATCACTGAATCAGCAAATTTGGTTCTCCAGAGTCCTATTCTTGAATTGTGATAACCCACAATGCATTGCACTGTGATGTTCTGTTCCTTATTGAAATCACGTGTACGCATTTTAGGACATCCTTCGGAAAATTCCTGTCCTCCATGTGATGTCCTATGGCTTAGGAATGCCGCATCGGGTGCTTTTACTGTCACTCATCCTCCAAATCTGAAGTCACACCTCCGTCCTCTACCCTACCTTCTCAGCCGTCAGCCATACGAACTCCACCCTCAGCCCTCCGTCTTCCTCCCTCAGCCCTCTACCCTCTTTCCTCAGCACTCAGCCTTCTGTTTTACCTGTTCATCCCTCCGAACTTCGCCCTCCGCTCTCCCCCCTCAGAACTCATCCTTCAGTCTTCTCTCTAAGCTCCTAAAGTGGTGAGCGAGCATTTTCAGTCCGAGAAAGCGGAAATGTGTTTAAAACATCTCTATAATAATACTAGCGAAGTGTGGAGGGATGAAGAGGTAAAGCGGAAGGCTGAGTGCTGAGGGTAGAGGGCTTAGCAGGGAGGGAAGAGGGCGGAAGGCGGAGGACTGAGGGCGGAAGGCGGAGGACTGAGGGCGGAGTTCGTATGGCTGACGGCTGAGAAGGGAGGGTAGAGGACGGATGTATGACTGCAGATTTGGAGGATGAGTGACGGTAAAAGCAGCCGATGCGGCATTCCTAAGCTGTAGGACATCGCATGGAGGACAGGTATTTCGCCAGAGGATGTCCTAAACTGCATTCCGTACACGTGTGCAGGGAATTATGGGGTTTGGAGGGTGCAGGCTAAGGACAGATTGCTGTTGATACAAAGTAACAGTAGTCAGGCAGCTCAGCAAAGTAGTCAGACAGATCAGCAGAAGAGCAGAGGGCTAGGCTCAGGGAACTGTCAGAAACCATTAAAAATCATGAAAAGTCTGCATATTTTTTAATTGATGTATATTGCAAAGTTGCTTGAAATGATGTTTACTTTTCAAAAAGCTTAAGTTATGTTTTCGTGGAGTTCCCCTTAAAGGTGAACCACCCCTTTAAGAAGCTTCACGTTGGCCCTTATACATATTTAGAAGATTAAGTTGTAAAGCCAACTGCAAGTATCATCATTCCCTGTTCGTGATAAAAAAAATGGGCGCACAGTTATGCAGAAATATTTCAGTAGCCCCCCAAACAAAGCAGTTCAATGTTCCGCTTCGCACATTGAACGTGTTTGTGCCTTGGCGGCCGCCGTACAGCTATAGCATCTGGCATTAGGGTTTGGTCTCCGCTTCGCGGGAGGTGCTAGTTGGGATGCTGCCGGGGAAAGACCGGATTTTCTATAGAGCTGTTTCCGCTATGCTGTAAAAGAGCGGGCGTGCGGGACAGAGAGAGGATGCTGCGCTTTGTAGCCCATGAATTCTGCTCTCCGCTTTTCTGCGACAACAATCCCTCCAGGACTGGAAGCCGGGAGATCCCAGATTCCTGCTGATACCCATAAGCCCCTTGGGCATTCTTGTCCGGCCATGACCTGTAACCCGAGCGGCTTTCTAACCCCTCTGCTGACATCACCAAATTAGTATCCACCGGACCGGAAGGAGCTCAGCTTTGTGTATCCCCCACGTTACAGGGCGAGGGATTCCCTCTTTGTGGCTGCCCTGGATATTCTCAGGAGGAGGAGGAGAATGGCCAACCAGCCCATCATCCTCAATGTGTATGATATGGTGAGTGAATGGGGCGTTAGTGGCGGCCTGTGGCTCCTAACTGACCTCTCGCCTATCCCTCCTTACTATCCTCTTCTTTAGCTCACATCATTAACAAGGATTTGTTTTTGCCAGTGCTGTTTTCTGTGCCTCTTAATATATAGCTCATGACAGCAACGAAAGCCCAACACAATTGTTAAGTTGCTACTTACTCACAGGTAGGAGCTGTCATACTGCTTCATCCTGCACTGTATCCATAGCAACAGTATCTACAGTATCTGTGATCTGGATTGCTTAGCACCTGGGGGTTATAGAGACACCATTTTGGTTCCAGGCCTAAAATTAACTATAAAAAATGTAAATACCGCAAAATGGAATTATCAAGAAGTATTCAGGGTTTTAATTGATTTCTGCTGTAGTGCTTTGAAAGTTCATTATTGTGCTGCTGTGGGATTTGAGCTGTACAAATACACGCTGTAATTCAGATCTTTCTGGATAGGAGATCCCATAACTGTATTTAGTTCTATCGCAATAACTTTTAAACAAAGCACATTGTGGCTAGCATTGCTGCCTTCCACCAATGGAGTGCTAGGTTCCATCCCAGGAATTTGTATGGGGGTCTCTGTCATATATGGGCTACTTTTAGGGTTGCCACCTTTTCTGGAAAAAAATACCGGCCTTCATATTTATTTATCTTTTTTCCGTATTAATAACACTGGGATCAACCATCATTTTTACCGGCCAGGTGGCAACCCTAGCTGCTTTCTGGGTACCAATACCAAGAATGTGAGTTCCTCCAAAAAAGTGTTTGGGCAGCAAGTAAAAAAATACAAAAATGTATTGAAACATATTAGGACATGGCCTGATGCGTTTCTTGCCTATGAGTAAGTGCCGCAACAGGCACGAAACGTGTCAGGCCATGTCCTAATAAGTTTCAATAATTTTTTGTTATTTTTTGCTTGTTGCCCAAAAAATTATTTGGAGGAACTCACATTCTTGATATTGGTTCTATGTATATGCACCCTTGGACTGGGGTGAACTGTGAGTATGTCCTGCTAACTCATATTTTATTTTTGAAATTGTATTGACTCTAGTAGCGTTCACATAGGTTAGATGCACCATATTCCTTTTGCTGTCTACTTTCTGGGTACTCCAGTTTCCTCCCACATTCCAAAACCCTACAGGCAGGTTAATTGTGATAGGGACCTTGGATTGTTAGTTCCATTGGGGCAGGGACTGATGTATAATTTAAAGTTCTGTGGAATATGTCAGCACTATATAAACAATGGGTAAAAACTATACAGACACAGGCATATTTAGAAAAGCAATGAGTAAATACAATTAAATTATTTTACGATAAATATTTAGCATATCACAAACATTTTAGTTGAGCAGTAATTACATGTGCTAGTGCTTATTCCAAACACATGTAAGTTAGCACCTTTAAAGGAGACATATTATGTAAAAAAAACAACTATACTAGTGCATTAAACTCTTTTAGATACAGAAGGAATGTTCTTTAAAAAGTTGTGTTTTGGGCTGATTTATTTTAAAATGTCCGCAAAAACCCTTCTAGTCCCGCCCATCTGTTCCACTTCCTGCTGCCTCCTTTCCCAGGCTGTGCAGGGGAGCCAGCGGCACTGACCACACTGCACTGTAGGACAGGAACCAATCAGCAGCTATCAGGACCTGATGGGGAACTGAAGTCTGCCTTTGCTTGTGTGACTGCAGGGCTGTGCTTCTGGCAGAGACCTTTAAGACACACCACCCCTCATTTAAAACAGGGACCAGAGAACATTTATGGGGAGCTCAAATAAAGAGGCTAATTGTGAAGATAATATTAATTTACAGCCAAAAGTAAAACCAGCACCATATAGAATACATTATTTTTTTTATCCTATATGTCTCCTTTAAGTTTCTAGTGTATTGGAAATTTGTAAAGAATTGGAAGTTGTTCAACATAGCTGGAGGAAAGTAGGTGTATGCTCTTGTGATGTGTGGGCCGGCCCGGGACCCGCGGGTATACCTGGCAGGCCGGATAGGTTCGGGCCAACCTCGCTGCTCCTCTTGCGAGTCACCAACTGCTCTCCCCACCTGCGACCTTAGACTTCCGCCTTGCTTCCTGTTTTATAAGCTCGTGCCCATCCCTTTTGTAATGTTATCAGTGGGGCGGGGCTAGAAGAGTCTATAAATGGAGGGGGAAGCAGGGTGTGGGCGTATCCGGGTCGGCTGCAGGTCGAGTTTTTCTCTAGCATGCTAGCCTTTGTCTTCCTGTGATGTGCAGTGATATGGAGTCTTTATGACCGTATCTTTCCCACTAGCCCCACCCCCCATATAAATCCCTATTATCAATAATGCAAATCACTAGTAACATTAATGCCATGAGACAGACTGTTGATATCCGAAAGTCACTATGAATGTGGAAACATAGTATATATATATATATATATATCTATATCCCCATCTGTTTCAACCACCCTACATCTGTTGGGTAACAATAGGGGGGAAAGTGGCAATTAGCCTTGTGATTCCCTTATCTTTCAAACTTGCAGTTGTAAGTTGATCTCCCACGGTCTCTTTTCTCTCTCAATTTTTTTCTGGTCCGGTTTTTTTTAAGGGGGAAAACTCGAATTTTTAGAGAAAAATAAAACTGGAGATTTTTGAGAAAAATCCAAATCCGAATACTCCAGCTAACTTGAGAAAGGATATGTAATGAGCCGAAACATGTCGTGTAGTAGCCCTAAATAAACACAACCAGCGTTTTTTGCTATTGAGAAGTGCTCTCCTCATTCATTAATTGATTTCCTAGTAGACTGAAGGTATGAAGATCCAAATTATGGAAAGACCCATTATGCAGAAAACACCAGGTCCCGAGCATTCTGGATAACCGTTCCCATATCTGTATGTACATGAAAAACATTATCTGTATGGCAGCATATATATTGCTCCTGTATATATTGTTCAGAAGCGATGGGCGAATTTATTCAGAAGGTGCAAATTTGTGACAAATTTCCGCATTTCCCACCGGCGAATAAATTCACAAAATTGCAGATTTCTCTAGATTTTCTTTTGATGGTATTATGTACTGTAAATGGCACAATCGCGAAATTCTTTGCAATTTTAGGTTATTCGTTCACCTTTGAGTTAAACTTTTAGTATGTTGTAGAGAGTGATATTCTGAGACAATTTGTTGGTTTTCATTTTTTATTTGTAGCTTTTAAGTTATTTAACTTTTTATTCAACAGCTTTCCAATTTCAGTTGCTTGGCTCCCTAACAGCCATGTATTAATTTGAACAAAAGACTGGAATATGAATAGGATAGGGCCTGAATAGAAAGATGAGTAATAAAAAATAGCAATAACTATACATTTGTAGCCTTACAGAGCATTTGTTTTTTAGATGGGATCAGTGACCCCCATTTGAAGGCAAGTAATTAAAAAATTAAAAAACTATAAATAATAAATAGGGAAGGGCGATTTTCACCCGTTTCGTTAAAAATTCGCCGCCAGCAAAATGTCGCATTAAAGTCTATGGGCGTCAAAAAAATTTTGGCGCGCTGCAAAATTGTTTTCTATGAGCGTAATTTCTTTGGCAAAACGAGGCGAAAAAATTCGCCCATCCCTAATAATAAAGACCAATTGAACAGTTGCTTAGTATTGGCCATTCTATAACGTGCTAAAAATTAATTTAAAGTGAACCACCCCTTTAAATCTTGCAAAGCATCATGCAGTGTGTTGGTTCTAAATAAATAAAGGTTTATAAAATATATATCAATGTTTTTTTTTTTTCTTCTTGCAGTACTGGATTAATGAATATACATCATCCCTTGGAATAGGAGTTTTCCACTCTGGAATTCAGGTATATGGAAGAGGTATGTACATTTTACTGAATAAATACAGCAGTACTCCAAACTGCCAAAATGCAAACTCACTGTGCAATGAACACTTTATGGACATAAACCACGCAGCAACAATGGAGTAAAATTACTGGAAAAAAATAATTACATTAGTCACGCTCTGCAATAATACACTTTTTTTTGGGCAAACTTCCCCCAGACAATTTATACAGTTGTCAGAATTTAGGCGCTTCATCGTGTCCTCCAAAAGGTTCTGATCAAATGTTTTTTGCCCCTACAGTAGAAAAGTGCTGAACATTATGAATGCAGTTTAAAATGTGTAACCTGAGCCTGTTTCTAGGGCAGGAAATGCTTTCCATAATTAACAACTTTTTTTCCAATAAATTTAGTACGTACATTTTATTATTCACTTTCTGCTAGTACCAGCAAAGTTCCTGCTTTTAGGGGGCTTTTCTGCCCCTGGTGTTGATGCTCATGGCTTGTAAACCTGGTGCCCGTATTTGCTTTATGTGTAATGCAATAATACATTTTAAAGGCTGAAACCTGAGGAGCCTGCCTAACGCCTTCATGACATGGTTGTGAAAGCATTAAGGAAACATACAATGTTATGAGGGTTAGAAAGCAGTAATTTAAATTAGACAAAAAATTGTTTTGTGACAAAAAGTCATGTATTTCCCTCCCCGCCCCTAATTTACATATGCAAATTAGGATTCAGTTCGGGCGGGTAGAAGGATTCGTCCGAATCCTGACGAAAAAAGGCAGAATCCCGAACCGAATCCTGGATTCACTGCATCCCTTATTTAAATGTGCAATGAAATATGTAATTTTATCTATTTTGGATAAGGAGAGAAAGGAAGGAGAAAGAGGTGAGATAGAAAAGAATTCTCTCTCCACTTATTGTAGACAAGACTGAAGAGAGATGGTATCTTCTTTTGACTCTCTTGTGTAGTTTCAGTGGAGTGAAGTATGCTTTATATAAGAGTTTCTATTGAATAAGTCTGTCATAGGAGGATATTAGAATTTAGTAAAAGTTGCATCTTGCTTTTTCTTATTGATCACCCTATCAAGTCTCCTAGTGCATCCCTCCACTTAAAGCTTACTTAGTTTTAGCTTTTCCTTCACCTTTATCAGAAAGGTCTATATAAATACACCAGTAAACCCTCAAAGTAATGCTGCTCTGAGTCCTCTGTCAAAAGAAACTCTGCATTTCTTTCCTTCTATTGTGTACACATGGGCTTCTGTAGCAGACTTCCTGTTTTCAACATAAACCGCTAGGGCTTGAGCATGCACAGCTTGCACCTCTCTCCCCCTCCCTCCTGTAATGTGAGCCCAGAGCTATGATTGAGCAGGATGAGACTTAGGCAGGAAGTGATGTCATACCAAGCTAATATAGCAGCTGCTATCCTAAACAAACAGAGAGCTTCTAGAGCTGTTTACTCAGGTATGGTAAAGCATTCTGTTGAATAAATATAGTGTTATAACTTGCACTATTATGGCTAATCTATTGGCAATAAACTGCTTCAGTGGCTTACCTTCTCCTTTAAGGTATGCCTGATGAAAAGAAGGCTATCAGAGTAGTTGCAAATGTGTAGTATTAATATATTGTGTTCTGCAGCTGACATTTGTGTATCCGTGTTTCTTTAAAGAGTTTGCTTATGGAGGTCACCCCTATCCATTCTCTGGTGTGTTTGAAATCTCTCCTGGAGATTCCACCGAACTGGGAGACACTTTTAAATTTAAGTAAGTATTTCAATATATTTTGCTCTGAGGATGAAACTTTGTTCCCCAACTGTTAAATATCTGCATTTCTGAAGTGTTTTCTTATCTTATTCCACCCTGTTTTTCTCCTTCTTTCCAAGATTAATATGTTTAACTCTCCTGTGATCTCTCCCTGTCTGTTCTTCCCTTTTTTTTGTCCTGTCCTCCATTTATGTTTTCCACCATCCTCCAGTCACCTTTATAGGCTAGATATACCATATATATATAATGTAATGTATAATTGCTTAGAGGGCAATTTTGCAGGGTTTTTTTTTTTTTTGCTAATATAATGAATGTATAAGTGAAGCACCCGATGCTGGCAAAATCTTAATTAACTGAAGCCGGGAGCTCCTGACACTCCCTACCCCACTCCCTAGTAGGTGTGAGTTGCTTCTTTGTATCTTGCTGCACTGTGTTGCTCCTACAACTCAAACACTGATGTGTAGATAGTAATGAAACAGGCCAAAGTAAAAAATGAGGACTAACTCTAACAGATTAAAGGGATATTGTCATGGGAAAACATGTATTTTTCAAAACGCATCAGATAATCGTGCTGCTCCATCAGAATTCTGCACTGAAATCCGTTTCCCAAAAGAGCAAACTGTTTATTTTATATTTAATTTTGAAATCTGACATGGGACTAGACATATTGTTAGTTTCCCAGTCACTCTTTACTGCTGTACTGCAAGTTGGAGTGATAACAGCTCCCTAAAGGTCTCCATACACAGGCCGATAAAAGCTGCCGGCATTTGTTCGTTGATGCGGTCCCGCTAACCAACCTCCCGTATGGCCTCCATTCTGATCCAATCGTTGGGCCTTAGGGCCCACGATCGGGTCAGCCTGATATCGCCCACCTCACTGTAGGCATATCGGGTATTATCCGCTCGTTTGGTGACATCGGCAAACAAGCAGATCTTCCTGTGTATGGCTACCTTAACACAAGATAACAGCTGTCTGGTAGATATAAGACAGCACTCAATAGTAAAATCCAGGTCCCACTGTGACATTATTACATTGAGTAGGAGAAACAACAGCCTGCCAGAAAGCAGTTCCATCCTAAAGTGCTGGCTCTTTCTGAAAGCACATGACCAGGCTAAATGACCTGAGATGGCTGCCTACACACCAATATTACAACTAAAAAATACACTTGCTGGTTAAGGAATTATATTTTATATTGTAGAGTGAATTGTTTGCACTGTAAACTGTGTAATTTAGAAATTAAAACTACACCAAAAAAATCATGACAGAATCCCTTTAAAGTAATGCAGAGGAAAGCATTAAAGTGTAACTAAACAGATACTAGAGAGATGGAAGGGCTATAAGTGGTTTTGTGTAAATTGAGGAACATTATTATTATTATTATTATTAAGATTATATTATTATACGCATGTATAAATATAGTTAATCTGGCCAAAGCAGCCTCTAGAACACCAAACTTCCCTGCACTTATAGGGCAAATCTCTCTTTATATACTTTTCAATATTGTGTAATCTGCATTAGCACCCATAGAATTTTGCCTACAGTATAATTACATTGGCCTTAGGAACTGCTGCAGTGAGTGGGTGGCACTAAAGTACTTTTTTGTTACAAGCTGTGACTGTGATTAATTATGCGTTCACTATATGATAAGGAGTTGCAAGACCCATTATTATCCTGCTTGTTCAGCTAAATATAAACGCCATAAAAAAAATGTAATGGCGTACATGTAGGAGGAACTGCACTGCACACCTCAATAATAATGTAACACAGGCTACAGCAGCTGCTGGTAGGTCTGGCCAATAGCCTCAGGTGATCAAGGGAATGGTATAGCTCAGCGTAGACTGATGAAAGAAAGGCAGTTTATTGCTTAGTCCAAACCATTTTCAGAGATATCCCCCCCAGCTGATAATCAGGTGTCCCTGGAAGCTATGCCTTGCAGCAATAAGTCATTATTTCCTTCCAGCTTGGCAACTTATTGACCCATGTCCATAAGCACCCACCAAAATGACATTTTCGCATCAGACGAGTTACAAAAATTCTGTTGGTTGACTGTCCACACAGCTCTGGACAGGTCATTAATGTGGTGGCCCACAACCTGAGTCTGCAAATATTTGCCATGGCATATCATTATTTATATGGCTAGCATCACCTAGTGGACACATACTTGACTGAATTGTCCAATGATTTTTGGAGAATTTTTCATTGCTTGCTGTGCAAAAGTCTCCCAAATGACTCATGTCTTAATTCTTTTTTCTTTTTATTCATAGAAAGGTTTCTTCTATTTCTACAGCTACAGAACAGGCAAAATGATAATAATAGATTAGAATAGTCATTATATAAGGACAATGTGATGCATAGACTTAAATCTATTAAATTCATTTAGACTTCTTTCTGGCATAGCCTCTTTTTAGCATCTAAAAAAAAAATTCTACCTGTTCCATCAATCTTCCTGTTCATTATTTCTTAGAGAAGCGATAGCCCTGGGGAGCACAGATTTCACAGAAAATGATATCGAAAAAATAATCGAGGAACTAGGAAAAGAATACAAAGGAAACGCATATCATCTGATGCACAAAAACTGCAACCACTTCTCCTCAGCTTTATCGGAGGTAAGAAGGCTTCTCTATTATAAACTGAAACGTATTAACCCTTTTGGGTAAGATTTACAGGTCATGTGCAAAATCAAGGGCCTTTATAAATGCAAGAGACTCGGATACATAGCCAAGCTGTTTGTATTGTAATTAAATTCAATAAGTGCAGCCCTTCTAGCTGAATTTTCTAGATGTGCCCCTGATAATGATTTTTTTTTAATATATGATAACCTTACTTTAGGCTAGATTATGACTTGTAGCTAAATATTGTCCAGTTAGATAATTCACAAATTAAATCAAGTACAAAGTGAAAAATTTCATGCAAATTTACAAAGGTACACTAAACTGTGCCTACATAGGTATTTGACCTGCACTTAATGCATTGCATGCCATTTACAAGAACAGATGCAATTATATTAACACGTTTGTGAGGCATTAACATGCTGTAGTGCTATGTAACCGAACTGAACATATAGATTATATACAACAACATATCTGATAACCTATACAAGAGGTAAAGAGGGTGCTGCTTCATAAAGCTTACAATCTAAAACAATTTGCACCTACAATGAGTGTTGGCAAAGCACAAACACAGCTTGCGCTGACCCTAATTAGAGGGCCTCCAGAGTTATGCTGAAATAGGGGTGTAAATTGTGTGAATTGTGGGTGAAAAAAAAATCATGGTTATTTGCATCTGTTTTTGTGTTCTTGCATATTGCATTTGTGTTTTTAAATAAAACTCACATCTGAACAACTGGCACACATGGCTGTCCTGGTTGGCGAGCTGCTGAATTCCTCTTTTGTGCTGCAACTCAAAGGGATACTGTCATGGGAACAAATGTTTTTTTCCAAAATGCATCACTTAATAGTGCTGCTCCAGAAGAATTCTGCACTGAAATCCGTTTCTCAAAAGGTCAAACAGATTTTTTAATATTTAATTTCAAAATTTGACAAGGGTTCAGACATATTGTCAGTTTCCCAGCTCTACCCCCAGTCATGTGACTTCTGCTCTGATAAACCTCAGTTACTTTTTACTGCTGTACTGCAAGTTGGAGTGATATCAACCCCCCCCCCCCCCCAGAGCCTAACAACAGAACAATGGGAAGGTAACTAAATAGCAGCTCACACAAGATAACAGCTGCCTGGTAGATATAAGAACAACACTCAAAAGTAAAATCCAGGTCCCACTGCAACACATTCAGTTACATTGAGTAGGAGAAACAACGGAAAGCAGGTGCAGCCTAAAGTGCTGACTCTTTCTGAAAGCACATGACCAGGCAAAATGACCTGAGATGGCGCCTACACACCAATATTACAACTAAAAAAAAAAATACACTTGCTGGTTCAGGAATGAAATTTTATATTGTAGTGGGAATTATTTGCAGTATAAACAGTGTATTTTAGAGATAAAAATGACTTCATAAAAATCATGACAGAATCCCTTTAATAAAGAACAAAAAAAAGTTGATGAAATTGAACCAGAGCTGTGATCCCCACAGATCAGGTGCTGTGCACTATACGAAGCAGCTATTTCTGTCCCTGAGGGAATGGTTTTTGAATATTTACTAAATTGTAACAAAACTAAGCTTGTTAAATTGATACTGTTATAGGGTACCTGACATGTACCTGTGGGGTACATGTCACCCTTTGGGGTATTCCATGTAAAACGAGAACTCAGAAGTGAAACTTGAATTTTTTCAGGGATTCATGTTGTTTTTAAGTAGTAATGAGTAAAAGAATCAGCCCTTATAAGTACTGTAAAATACAGTATAAGGAACCTTCTCAATCTAGTGCTTATAACTTGAAGAGTAGTAAAATGTAAGCACAAGGCCGATTTATTAAAGTTTAAGTTGTGTTTTCCACGAAAATTCTAGTTTTTGAGGTTTTTTTTGTGGTCAAAAATCAGTTTTTCAGGTTAAAAAAAAACCTTTTTTTCCCAGATTTATTATAACCTGACCCTGGAAATAGCTTGAATCCAAAAATCTAAAACCTGTCAAGGTCAATTGCAGATCTAACGGAGAGAGAACGTCGAACTAACAAGTAAATAAGTTTAGGTCAAAATGATCTTTTTCACTTTAAATAAATGGTCCGTTTTGATCCATCACTAATCAGGATAGCCAGTTTCTTTCTGCAGCTCATTTGTGCAGAAGCAGTAGAATGTGCATCCTGCAGAGCTAATTATTAACTCTCTTCCATGTACACAGCAGTTGCTATCTTTGAACACAAGCAATGCACATATAAACCTATTTATCATCGCTGCAGTATGGCAATTTAGGTTTTTGGTTTTAGGAATGTTTTCTCTACAAGCTGTGTGCCCAGAAATCATCTTTTTGCATGCACATAAAAAAAAAATGTGTACAGAAGTCCGAGTAAGTGGAGAATTACATTTTCCTATGTTTTCTGTGTGGGGCGGTGTCATAACTTCATGCACAAGCACAACCCTAAGAGGGGTTTATTGCATGCTACATGGTTGATTAGTAATGCGTTTCTGCATCCCACATGAGTGTAACCTGTAGGTGCATCTGGCCTGGTAAGTAAACCAATCCATACTAAGAATACCTTGCTCCACACGCTCTGATTCGCCTTTCTAGGAGACAGGCAATCAGGGCCCAGCCAGGATACAAATATATACAGCACATGTTCTTCAATTAATGGGGATAATCCCCCTGTAAGCACACGGTTTGTACTAGTGCAGAGTATATCATAAATAGATATATATGATATGCTGCTGCGTAAACACAATGGGGCATATTTATCAAAGAGTGAAGTAAGAGATCGCCACAGTCCTCTAGAGTGAAATTCCGCCACTCTCCATTCCTATGGGATTTTTAAGAGTGTTTATCAATGGAGAGAGGTGGAATTTCACTCTAGAGGACTGTGGTGATCTCCAACTTCACTCTTAATAATAAATGATAAATATACCCCAATGGCTTCCTTTCAAGTTAAATGAAGGCTTTAGAGCCCCCTGTAGTACATAGCAGTCAAGAGTAAAACTATGTGCAATAAATTGGTTAGTATTTGGCGAAAAACCTTCTCATATAAAAAAGATATTTGTTGCCAAGGATTCATTTAGCTGTGGGTGCTGGATGAAAAAAATATCTACTTACTGTCACTGTCATGGCCATGGGTTATTCTGTGATTGCCTACCGGTGATTCAGTAAATAGGATGGACTAAACAAGACTTCTGCTGAATACAATACAATATCTGCATACTTTTTGCCTATTGTTTTAATAAAGAAAACTGCTTTTTTTTCTCCTAGTGTCACATTACACTTCCTGTTTGTATGAGCAAAAATAATCCGCAATCTGCTAACAAGCCCTCTGTATAATAAACTGAAAGCCTACAGGCAATGACACCTGAGATGCTTTGAAATCTCACTGGATATAGCGGCAAAAACATGATTACTCTCTTTTACTAACACACTCAATGTACCACAATGGAAGAGAATTGTTTGGTGTTTTGTTGTCCTTACAGGCTGTACCTGGGGTGAAGGGACGGTTTGTTTATATAGAGGCTTCTCGGGGACTGAATGTCATTTTACAATTTCATACGTTGCTCTGTTTAAACAACAAAAACCAAACATATGTCTTAATCTTATGAGAGTGATCCATTTAACCCAGATTGGGCTGTAGCACAAAAGCTTACAAAAATGTATATCTGTGTGCATAGTTGAATCTGATTTGCAAGTAACCGATTCTAATGTATGTTGGAATAGTTAGCTTTCTCTCCTAGTGGCAAGTAGGCTGGTCCTTGCTGCTACAAAAGTGACGCTTGAAAGGGAATTGTGCAGTGGATATATGGGAACATAGGCGGATTTTCCATAAGGCTTGGGGAGGCTAAGCCTTCCCAAACCTGCCTGCAACACTTTTAAAAAAAAAAAAGAGAAAATATAAAGACTCTCACTGACTAGCGCCCTCTTTCCAGTGTGCATGTTCATGTAGATACAGCTCACTTCGACCTGCCCCTTAGTAGGAAGCAGCTATGACAGCAAACTTTTCACGGCAGCTGATTGGTTGCTGCTGGGACATCACAACCTAAGTTTGATGCAGGCAGTGCAATTTTCTGGTTCCCGAATTTGGCTGGGCAGTGGGCTGATGGGTATGTTTATCGGAATATTAATAGTGGCATAAATGAAGGCATCCAGCAGAGGTTCACATACCTTCCAATGGACACGAATTTTGGACCTAAAAGGGGGCGGGGCTTAACACAAACATTTTTGATGTAAGGGGACATGGCCTAGTCTGAGTTTTGAGACTCAAACATTTTGAGTTATGTGAGATTCCACTATAATAATGTTCACTCAGGACAGGGGGCAGTATAAAATGTAAATATTTATTTGTTCCAAAGTTAAATGTTATTAATGCAAAATTTAGAAAGAGGTAAACAGGTGTAAGTGATTGCAAATCACCATGCACAGCAGTCGCAGCACAACAAGGATTGGATCCACATTAGAAGAACTAATTTAATACTAAAAATTCAATTAGGAATATATATAATTGGAAAAAATAGTTAAAATGTCAACAGGATAATAAAGTATCTATCATGCATGTAGAATTTCAGGGGATTGAGAAAGTCTGCACCATTGAATACTGTTATGTATGATACTCTGCTGTTGATATAGAGCAGGGCTGTCCAACTGGCAACCCCCTTGTGTTGATACTACATTAAAGTCTGCCTGCTGTGACTGCTTAGCATGTGTATTTTATAGGTATCACTACAAAGATTAACTGGCCCCTGCATTGTTTAAACCTCAATTTTAGACTGCTATCCCCTGTATTGTTCACACTTGTGACACCTCTATTGTTTATATCCTAAAGTCCTGTACTGTTCACACCTGAGACCCAGACTGAAACTGCCACATTGTTCTCCTGTTCACACTTTAAACAAAATGCTAATGAGGCACCAGCACTGTGTCACTGTATGTAGTACATACTGTATTAGAATTATATCTTTCCCTGTCTCCTGCTCTGGTCTGCCTTCCCTATGCTCCCTGTGTGTGCCATTCTCTGTCGGCCCTATGCTCCCTATATGTGCCATAATCTGCCTGACCTATGCTTCCTGTGTGTTTCATACTCTGTCCGTCCTATTCTCCTTGGGTGTGCCATACTCTGCCTTCCCTATGCTTCCTGTGTGTTTCATACTCTGTGGAACATAAGCCTGGTATTTGTTCTGGGAATTTTTTAGCATTTGAAAATTATTGTTAGGGGCCCCTGATGTGTTTAATCATGTGTTGAGGGTGCTGTGTTATCCACAGGGGAGGATGAGGCATATGGATTTAAGGGTATGTCTTAATATGACAACTTTTTTTCACATATTAGTGATGAGTGGTATACCTGCATTGAGCACCAACCATTTGGTTTTTTGGTGTGCTACCACCATTAATGTGGACATGGTCTTGTGGTAATGTGGGGGTGGTTTAAAAAAAAGGGAGTGGTCAACACTGGTTTCCATTATCGGCCCTCCACCATTTAGTCCAGAAAAATTCTGACTCTCTGTACCACAGAAATTGGACAGCACTGTTATAGAGCATAAGATTTGCAAGCACATTTTTAATGCACTGGACTTTATTCATAGATGTAAATGGCAAATCATGCAGTAATGTAGCCCATGTGGTGGTGTAACTACCTAACAGCACACCTTGTGTCTACAGGGGGGCCTGGGGACAAAGGGGGCCCAGACCTGTTGCAGTTTCTGCTGTACAGCACCACTAACTGTTGCTGGGTCTCCCACAGAGTGAGCGTGCAAAAGGCACTTTTTGTTGCTGGGGGGCCTCAGACTGTAGTTATGCTACTGAGCTCTGTATGACTACCTTTAGCCTCCCCAAACAAGAAAATCACCCTCCGCCTATGTATGGGAACCTTTTAAGGGGAACTATAGCGAAAATGAACATTTAATATAAGCTTCAGCATACTGAAATAAGAAGTTGTCTAAATATAATTAAAAATTCTGTACTGTTTCTTAAATAATCAAGTTCATCTTCACTATTCCTCTCTCAGCATCTGTTTCTCTTCATTCTGTCTTCATGCAGGAGTTGGGTGTCAGACAGTTCGATCCAATATATCTTATAGGGGGGCTCCTTTTACCCAGAAGATGTATTACGCTCACGCTATTGAAATCACCAGAAATCCTGTCTCTCTACATGCAGGTTTTGTGCAAAAGGCAGTTATTGTATTTTGTTTGTACTGGAATCTGTTATTTGAGTGAGCTCTAATACATCTGCTAGGAAAGGAAGCCCCCCCCCCCCCTATATGATATACTGGATTTAACTGTCAATGATTATCTGACACCCAACTCCTGCATGAAGAGAGGATGCAGAGAGAGGGATAGTGAACATAAACTTGAATATTTCAGAAACGATGCAGAATATTGAATTGATTGTATTTACAAAGTTTCCTATTTCAGTATGATGAAGCTGATATTAATTTTTCATTTTCACAATAGTTCCTCTTTAAGTTTCTTCAAGACAAATATTTTGTAAATGGAAGCGTATGTGTGAGCATTAGTTCAGGTATAATCAAAATTAGTATTACATGGGAAAAAATGGCCACCCCTTGTTGATCCTTTTGTCTCTTTTGCTTAGATCCTGTGCGGGAAAGAGATTCCTCGTTGGGTTAACCGACTAGCCTACTTCAGTACCTGTGTACCGTTTTTGCAAAGCTGCCTACCCAAGGAATGGCTGACACCGGCTGCTTTGCAGTCTAGCATAAGCCAGGAACTCCAAGACGAACTGGAGGAAGCTGAAGATGCCGCTGCATCAGCCTCCACCTCTACAACTGCAATGCCCAGACCTGGGCGCCACACAAAACTATAGGAGCATACCTTTGGGGGACCTGTAAGGAGAGGAATGAATTTGCATTGTTAAGAGCGATCTCCAGCAACTGATATTCCATCCAACAATTGGGATGTGAGAACACAACTTTTCCCTTCTCAGCTCAGGATCCTATTTGTATTCGGCAAAATACATGTGATGAAACACGTGCAAGTCGTTTTGTTGTCCGTCCATTTGTTGTTGCTCCTATAGCATATCATACATGTCCTGCCTTTGTTTTAGTAATTGTGTTATGGATTTTTTTTTTTTTTAGTATTCTGGATTTTTGCTGTTTACAAGTCTCATTGCATCTTACTGCTATCAAAGAAAGGGAGATACATATGGCTTTATGGTCTTTTACCTCATATTTACAGATACTATCGCTGTAATGCAGCAACACAGCTGCTTACAGATGTCTGAGCAGGTTTCTTACAAAGGCTGAAGGGGCTTTTACTCTGTACAAGGCATTTGCCAGAGGCATCGCTTCCTCAGCTGAGGAGAAGCTTGTGTTTCTGGCATATAAAGCACACAAAGTTTAAAGAAGGGAAGGTAAAATCACTAGTTGCACTTTAGCAGTTTTTTCTTCCTCTTTATCTGTTTTTATAGTGTCCTCTTAGTACTGCTTCAAGAATAGAAACTATAACACTAATCTAGCCATGCTGTTCAGCCATATCCAACTAAAACTGAATGACTATTGGTCTGTATATGGCTGCTCTGAATAAAAGAGTGAATCACTTGCACTGTTATGTAGCTGCTGAGGAGGCGAGAGAACAGGTTGGCCAGTAACCCCACTGGTGCATTTATGGCTTCATCAGCCAAACTGAAACGCTTGGGGCTGTATTACCATATTGGCTATTAGGAAAATCAGCTCTGGCTCAGGGGACATATTTCTCAAAGCAGCTTTGTTTGCTGTCCTTCTTATTTTATCTTCTGAATAATTCCATAGGAGTCCGTTTTCTATCTTCCGGTGAGAAATATGTAGAAACAATTAACCCAAAATTAGATTTGGGTTACAGTGCATTATTTAATGTATGTCAGACCACTTAAAGATCGAATACAGATATAAAGGTGCGTTATTTGTTGGTCGTGCTGGAGATGGAAGGGTTTAAGCCTCAAGCACTCGGGCGACTTCGGAAATCGAAGCGCCGCGAGTGCATTGGCGCTAGTGTTTTATCATTATAGCAGGCGGCAGGCACGGCAAAGCAGTTCGGGGAGATTGTCTCCCCGCAGAAGAGGAGATTAGGCCAGGCCACTACATCTCCCCCAAATCTGCCCGTGTGCTAGCTCCGTTAAAGTACAGGAGTAAAATTATATTTATATTATTCAAATTATCTCTGGGAAAAGGAGAACTCCAGCATGTTGTGTGTATACAATTGAAAGTACAAGTTTGGGCACTATTACTGTTTTCTTTGTTCCAATGTTTTCAAGTTGGTGAATAAAATGTAACTGTGTTTTTAACCCAGCAGTAGTTGTTTCATATTAAACTAAATATGAACTAAATTTGTCATTTTGGTGCCCAGACTTTTTCTTTCAACTGTATGTTTGGCAGTGGAACTGATTTTAAATATAGGTGTGGTATAACCTATATATTGCGCATGAATCCTAATTTATTGTGATGTGTTGTTACCGCAAGCTTCAGAATTGCTAATCACTTCTGTTTTAGAGAACCTAGCACAACTCTAACTATAGTCTTTATGATTCTTATAATGGCATTGGTAACCCTCAAAGGTCAAACATTTTGCTCTGAAATTGACCCTTTTTGCAGTATTTACTTAAAGGAGAAGGAATAGTGCAGGCTAGAATGCTATATTTATTTTGTAGAATGTTTTACCAGTAAAAAGCTCTAGACGCTCAGTTTGTTTAGGATAGCAGCTGCAGTATTAGCTTAGTGTGACATCACTTCCTGCCTGAGTCTCTCCCTGCTCACTTAAAGCTCTGGGCTCAGATTACAGCAGAGAAGGGAGGGGGGGGAAGAGGAGCAAACTGAGCATGCTCATGCCCAGGGCAAGGAGGTTTACGCTAAAGGCAGGAAGTCTGATACAGAAGCCCATGAGTACAACACAATAGAAGGAAAGAAATGCAGTGGTTCTTTTAAAAGGGGACTCGGAGCAGCACCACTTTGAGGGTTTACTGGTATATTTAGGGTTTAATAGTATATTTAGGTGGACCTTTTTGATAAGGCTTACTAAGCGTTAACCTCTCCTTCAAACAAATACAAGTTGGGTGGGATGAGTTTTTTTACTAATGTTGTTTACTAAACGCCCAACTTTCATAAATTTGCCTCTATTAAGAAAGCTCTCATAATTCCGGTGTACACTAAACTAAGTGCCCCTCATAGGCATGTCTAGGTTTCCTAGTTGGCAAAATTTGCAGCAGCCTATGTAACAATGTTATAGATAGAATTGAGCAGAGACCGTGAACTGATTTGCTCCCACAAAGCAAAGGGCACATCTGTTTGAAAGCGAGCGAGACAGACACCAGCAAGCATTCAGCTTTAACACACATTTGAAGACCTTAAAGGAGAAGGAAAGTTTCAATTACTGGGGGTGCCAAATGTTGTGTTAGGCACCCATCCCAATGATGATAATCACCTACTTAATCGCCTGTGCTGGTACTTCTATTAGCAGAAAACTGCACTGAATTGGGTACTTATAGGCGAGCACCACAGAGCGATCCTCCTCCTCTTCTTCCTTCTTCAATGGCCCTGGGCTGATGCATGCCCAGTAGATTTTAAAAAAAACAAAAAAACAGCTTTATAGTAAATTTCAGCTTTTCGCTCTACTACGCATGCTCACCTGCCTTTAAGAAGGAAGACGATGCCTTTGTGGTACTCACTGAAAAGTACCCTAGGCCAGTACAGGTCTACTAACAGGACCACCAGCCTGGGTCATCAGGTAAGTGACCATAATTGCTAGAGGTTCCTAACATTTGGCACCCCCCAGTGATTGAACTTTCCTCCTCAGGTGCCCGTCACTGTGTACAGGTGAAATCAGAATTGTGGAGTATTTTGTAACTACATTTAAGTGTAATAAATTTGGGTGCATATTTGTTAGTAATTGGTTCCGTCAGAATATCAGTGCAAGTGAATTTTATTTTTCTAAACTTGTTCTGTGCAAAAAAGGGGACAATTACTGTACATAGTATTCACAAAGCTGCTTGTTTTATACTATAGACTTACTGGATTTGCCTAAATGTGGCAAATGTGTTTTGGCACTTCCTAAGATCCATATAAGAACTGATGATAGAGGGGTATATTCTGACATGATTCTATAGGGCCTTTTGTAGCATATTTGTGTTCATTATAGAACATTTCATTTGCTTTCTCTGCTGCATGTAAAGGGACACTATCGACTGGTTTCCAGTCATGTGATTCGTAAAGGGGACCCGTCACCCAAAAAATCCTATTTTATCATGTTAGTAAAGCAAAATGAACTTTAATTACACAATATAAATTATGTTTCCATCAGTCTGGGACTCATAATTATAACAAGCAGGCAGGAGCCATTTTGTGGACACTGTTATTAAGACAAGCCTTGTATCATCTGAGTCTTGTTTGTGCACCAGAATGGGGGACCCAATGCCCATCCTCATGCCCTGGCTACATAATTAAATGGTGAAGAGAACTGGGGAATGTAGGGAGAGCAGTGACATCTAGGAAGTGCTGAATGGAAAGTGAAAGTAATTGCTTGCCCCGCCTCTATGCCTAGGCATAGAGGAGGGGCAGACAATATTTGATTGACAGCTGAGATTTTTAAATGAGTTTACAACAGCTATGAATGCTTTAATAAAATGTAATTTGAAAAGGACTTGTATTATACAGATTTTTAGGTCTGGGTGACGGGTCCACTTTAAGTCTTAAAGGACATGTAAAACCCCCCCAGCAAAAATGTAATTAGTGAACAGCTTCTTTGAAATCTTTAGATAACTACCACTCTGGTTGTTAAAATGTTAACAGTAAGGTTGCAGCATTGTCTTAATCACTTAGAAATCCTTCTCCTCCTCTAGCCCTCATTGACCCCCTCCTTCAGGAATTTGCTTTGGCTGTTGACTTATGAGCATGCTCAGTTCTTACTAAACACACCCTCCAGTCTAACAGCCAATGAAGAGATAGCATTGCTGGTTCCTATAGAAACTCTAGCTGTCTGATCCTATTTGCTTCTCCTAACCATGTCTCCTGAGCTCAGCTTAACCATTACAGTGCTCAACCCTAGCAGAACTTTTTATCAAAGTATGTTGTGCCTGTGTAAACCTGCATTCTGCATTGCATGAACTTTACAGCATACATGTTCTGTTTGCAGATGTCAATGTTATTGATGGTGTCTCAGAGGGAAAATGGCTGAAAAGCTGCTATTTGTTTTAGGAAAGCTGCTATTTGTTTTACTAAAATGTGATGGCGCTGGCAAATGGAGGGTGTATATGCAGTACAAATGTTGTGGCTTGGGTGGGAAAGATATGCCCAACTTATATACATGATCAGAAAATGTAGGCTTTACATTTACTTTAAGCTTAAGTCTCACCCCAAAAAAATTAGTCATTGGTTTGATATCCCTTAGTTGTGTTATATGGCAGCAGACTAGTGACTGGTATATGCAGAAAAAGCGGGTGGAATACAATACAAATTATATGATTTCTGGATGTTTCTGACCAGTTCCACTGAACAATCCTAGTTCCCTGCTATACCGACAACAAGAATACGATTGATATGAAATTCTAATTAATGTTATAGATACACAAATCATTCCAATGAGAGATTAGACAGGGTTTTCATGTGTACATTTCAAGGTAATTGAGTGAGAGAGTCGTTCAGTCTGAAATTGGTCTTCATCTTTACATTGCCGTCCAGTTTTCATTGAAACTTTCCAGTTGCAACTTAGTTACCAGGGAATAGTTGTAATGGCAGACTTGAATATTACTTCTGTTTCTATTCTTGTAAGGTGCGATGATATTCTAGTGTTATCAGTGTTTCTTTGTAGCGGCCACAGTGAGGCATTTTTGCTTCAACTGGCCATACACAAGGTCGCCAAACAAGCGGATCTTTCCCCAATATATCGGGTTAATCTTATTGTTTTGTCCTAGAGGAAGGAGCAAGTAGTGGTCCTTAAACTGATGGGAAAATCAAACCTGCCCATTGGAAAGCCCATACACATCAGATAAGCTGTTGAAATGGTCTGCTTAAATCTTCCCATGTATGGCCACCTTTACAGTGAGCAATGGCAGAAAGTTGGCTGTTGATGCAGTGGAAAAAGTTGTGTGCGTGACATTAATCTCCCTCCATCAGTTCCTGGTTCCTCTTGCATTGGGGTTACCTTAAGGTGGCCATACATTATTAGATCTGCGAGGTTGGCAAACATGCTGATCTTAACCCGATATGCCCACTAACAGCTGGGCAATATCGGGTGAATCCTGGGGGGATTACAATGCTACGAATGGGCGAGGATGGGTCGCAGGACTGCATCAACTAGCCGATGCAGTCCTGGTTCTCAGAAAAAAATCTTACTTACTTACTTACTTGACAGATCGATATCTGCCCAATTTTTCGCCTGATCTCAATCGGGAGGACCCGTCGAGAGCCCCCACACACGGGTAGATAAGCTGCCAAATCAGTCTAAAGGACCAATATCGGCAGCTTTAATCTGCCCCTGTATGGCCACCTTAAGCGCAGTATTCATTGCAGCGGCTTGTGAATAAGACCCATTGCTGTGTATGGGTGCATGTCCTGCATTATATAGTAAGTTATGCACAGTTGCTTTACTTACAGGGAAGGGAGGTAAAATGAGTATCTGGGGAGGATATTACTAGGTGGTTTCCATTAGGGATGCACCGAATCCGGGATTCGGCCTTTTTCAGCAGGATTTGTCCGAATCCTTCTGCCTAGCCGAACTGAATCCGAATCCTAATTTGCATATGCAAATTAGGGGCGGGGAGGGAATTGTGTGACTTTTTGTCAGAAAACAAGAAAGTAAAAAATGGTTAAAATATTGTTGGCTGGTAATTTATTTGCTTTGAGGCAAAAATATGTGTAAATTCTGTGCAGACCTTTAATTGGGGCTCCTATTTTGAGGACAATACGTTTGTCTTTTCTCCAAAAAACCCCTGTGCACCCCCCGGCCCCATGCACGCTAAGTATAAAAATACACATAGGTAGTGACGGAACCTACTGTGCTCTTTTTCCTTAGAAAGGTTTTACTAGATCCGTAGTTTACAAACTGTGGGGCTGGTCACTTATGTTTTCCTAAATCTATAACCTTGGTATGGACCACATGTAGCCCTGAGTAAATGTTGGGCCTTCACGGGAGAACTAAAAGAGTCTGATTATTGCTCTAGAATCTAGATGATGAATTGGTACTAGTTAAAAGTCATAACCACACCATGCAGTGATTGCTATAGTTCCACCTGCGTGCCATATTCATGCCCATCAATTTATCAGATGACTTGCTTAAAGCAATGCATTGGAAACCTCTTTTGTATGTTACATGACTGAAGGTTGTGATTTATTGTGGCACACCATTAATGCTAGTTTCTTTTTCTCTTTATTTACCCAGGCCTGGAAAGGTGGGTACTAGAAATCACCCCTAAAATTTCCCTTACTGCTTAAAAGGGGTGGTTCGCCTTCAAACAACTAGTTGTTTTCAAATAGATCACCAGAAATAACTTTTTCCGATTACTTTCAATTTTCTATGTGTGACCGTTTTTTCTAATCATTTTTACCTGAAGCAGTTCTAGGAGGGGGGGGGTCGCCGACCCTGTAAACTGTTCTAAATGGATACATTTAGTTGATACATTTCTTATCTTTGTCCCTCAGCAGAATCTCTGCGTTTCATTACAAGCAGTTGTTAGAATTGATACAATAGTTGCTAATACTCCAGAGATGCTGCTGAGAAATGTATCAACTAATTGTTGCAAAATTTTTAGCAGTTTAGGGTAAGGCCACACTGGGCGTTTTGGGTAGATTTGGTCTAATCGTCTCATCTTTTCGGCGACCAGTCTCCCCAAACGCCTTCCCTCTCTCTGCCCCGGGTAAAATGAAAAAAACGGATTGTTTGCAGAAGTCGCCCGAAGTTGCCTCGTCTCTATAGCGAACAATTAGCCCACGTCTGCTTAAATCAGCCACACACATGTAAACTTTCCTAAGCAACCTATCAGAGGATTGCGCTGCAATTAGTGGTACAGGTATGGGATCTGTTATCTGGAAACCCGTTTGCCAGAAAGCTCCGAATTACAGACAAGTTGTCTCTCATGGACTCTTAATTATTTTCAAATAATCCACATTTTTAAAAATTATTTCCCTTTTCTCTGTAATAATAAAACAATACCTTGTACTTGATCCAACTAAGATATAATTAATCCTTATTGGAGGCAAAACCAGCCTATTGGGTTTATTTAATGTTTACTTTATTTTCTAGTAGACTTGAGGTATGAAGATCCAAATTACTGAAAGATATGTTATCTGAAAAACCCCAGGTCCCCAGCATTCTGGATAACAGATCCCATACCTGTATATAAGATAATGAACACACTGCTGTAAGATACATTGCTGTAAGCAGCTCAAGTAAGTGCAAATCATAAACTCTTATTCAGATACTTGAATATTAGGGAGGATACATGTAACCTATTGCCAAGTAAAGTCTTTCTTGAATCTAATTTCCTTTAAAGTGATATTAATGTAATTACATCAATTAGAATATTCGTGTCAGTGAAACTTCAATTTTACACCCCTTGATATTGAGTTTTCCCACATTCCTATGGTCCCACGAATATATAATGCATAATATGTTTCCCCGATTTAACGTTTTCTTGGACTTTTTTTTTCTGGTTCCCTTAAAAATGTAAAATGAGGGTTATACTGTATATAGAGAGCTGGCTTTTGTCTTCTGCGAAATGAGACAATCTCCGTAGATTGCACAGTCTGTATATAGACAGTCTGACCCACCAGCTGTGAGGATTTACTCTATAATAAAGGTATAGCATTTAGAAAAACGGAACTAGTGACCCCTTTCCAAGAGCTAAATCGTCCATGAGTACCTGCAGAGGGGGCTACTTGGATTTATTTGTGCCTTACAAATCCTACCCATGGTCAGTCTGTCCCAACAGAAGTAGCTTGTCATTGCCTTTTCTGCCCTCAAGCCATGGAATCCAAGGTTAATTCCCCCTCTTGCATTAACTCACTCTATTACCGTGTAAATTGTACTCTTACAAATGGATAGTGACCAGAGAGAATCTGATATGATGTTTCTTGAACAAACAAAGATACCATCATTAAGTACTAGTGCTCCAGCAGAGCAGAACAGTGATGGGTACCTGCCTGGTGTCGGGGATTTACCATGTTTTTTTTTTCTATTTGATGTACTTTTAATAGGGATGCACCCAATCCACTATTTGGGATTCGCCCGAATCCTTGGTGAAAGATTGGACCAAACTGAATCCGAATTTGCATATGCAAATTAGAGGCAGGAAAGGAAACAGTGGAACAAATGATTCTTTTGTGACGAAAAGTCACTTGATTTTCCTACCCGCCTCTAATTTACATATGCAAATTAGGATTTGGTTCAGCCAGGCACAAGGATTCGCCCGAATCTGAATCCTGCTGAAAAAGGCCGAATCCCGAACGGAATCCTGGATTCGGTGCATCCCTAACTTTTAATATAAATAAGAGATTTGATAAACCTTTTACTGCAGGGTTCCATCTTTATATTTGTTATAACCAAGTGAGGGAGCCCTGTATCAGTTGTTACAGCTATTTGTATTTGGGGAGAAGGTAGTGGGACACCCCCTTTGCATGAACTCCTGCTCATATGTAGGCACAGTAATGACATGGTCTGTATAAACCCTAGTGTACTCTTTATATTAAGGGACACGTTTTGGTGCAAAAACCTTGATACAGGTATAGGATCTGTTATCAGGAAACCCGCTATCCAGAAAGCTCCAAATTACAGTGTTCAGCCAGCCAGCCTCCTGGGTTTATTTAATGTTTACTTGGTGTTCTAGTAGGATTAAGGTAAGAAGATCCAAATTACAGAAAGATCCATTCTTCAGAAAATCCCAGGTCCCGAGCATTCTGGATTACGGGTCCCATACCTGTACAAGGAATATGATTTTAACCAGTGATAGACTGCAATCTTTCTGCATAGAAATGACCAGTTTTGTGAACCATGATGCCTCAGAGCAGGTTTCCCAGTATAGTGAGGCCATTCTGCTGATGTTGGACAACCTTTTGATCCATTTGGGCTGCCATCGTGACTGAGATTTCTATCTGAACAGTCAACATTGCTGCACTTTGCGGAATTCCCATGGAAGAAGTTGCCAGTTTTTATCCATTGCCCATAGCCTTTTTACAGCTACTGATATTTCAGACTCTGGACATGCATTTTATTGGGTCGAAGCAAAATGTTTTTGACCATTCCACGCAATATATTTTCCCCTGGTGATGAAAGATTGGTGGAGTTGTACGACTCCATAATGAAAGGAACCATAGTTGCTGAAGGAGTGTTCAGTGCAGCCCATTGGACATTTGCCAGGGTACCTGTTCCGTTTGGAAAATCTGCCTCCTGCAAAAGGCTCTGATATCTGTTGAGTTTTGCAGTTTAGTCTTGTGTATTAGTTACTGTGTACCCTGTTAAGGGTTCAAGCACATGGACAGATTCAGGGAGATTTAGTCGCCTGCCGACTAATGGCCTCTTCTGCGGGGCGACAATCTCCCTGAACTGCCTTCCCCCTGCTATAATGACAAAACGCCAGCGCCAATGCTCTTGTGGTGCTTTGATTTCCGAAGTTGCCTCACGCGGAAACTTTGGGCGACTTCGGAAGCACCGCGCATGCATTGGTGCTGGCGTTTTGTCATTAAAGCAGGCGGCAAGCAAGGGGAAGGCAGTTCGGGGAGATTGTCTCTCTGCAGAAGAGGCAATTAGTCGCCAGGCGACTAAATCTGCCCGTGTGCTTGAACCCTGAGGCAACTTTGGAAATCGAAGTGCCGCGAGGGCATTGGCGCTGGCGTTTTGTCATTATAGCAGGCAGGGGGAAGGCAGTTTGGGGAGATTGTCGCCCCGTAGAAGAGATTCGGCAGGCGACTAAATCTCCCCGAATCTGCCCGTGTGCTTAAACCCTTATGCTGTAAGTACAAGCGCCTGTTCCAAGTAGGGCTCACTGCTGTTCTCATGTAACAAAGACCTGTAGAAATCGGAGAACGGGTTACCTGCGTTACACCTAATCAATGATTTATGCTGACACTCTATATGGCATTATTGCAACTGGCGTCTTTGCCAAATAAAGAGGTTTACAACGCGGTACTGTAATTCCAGCATAGATTACTCTTTGCAAATTCTGACACTGCCATGATTATGCCATTTCAAACTCGGGGTGAGATATAGCTAATATCTTTTTCTATGTTTTGATAAATCCAGTGTGTTCATAGTAATGTTTATGGTTATGTTTTAAGAAGTAATGATATAAAACTACAGGAATGGATAGAAAGCTTTTTTTGTAAAGTGTTACTATCGCGATAATAAAATATAAGATTCACCATACTGAAATAAGAAACTTTCTAAATACAATCAATTAAATATTCTGCCTAGTTTCTGAAATAATCAAGTTTATCTTCACTATCCCTCTCTCAGCATCTGTTTCTCTTCATTCCGTCTTCATGCAGGAGTTGGGTGTCAGATGTATATCTTATGGGGGGCTTGTTTTCTAGCAGATGTATTAGAGCTCACTCAAATAACTGATTCCAGTATAAACACAATCTAACAAAATAACTGCCTTTAGCACAAATCCTGCATGTAGAGAGACAGGATTTATAGAGATAATAGAGTGAGCTCTAATACATCTAGGCAAAAGGAGACCCCTATAAGATATATTGGATCTAACTGTCAATGATTATCTGACACCCAACTCCTGAAGAGAGACTTAAGAGAAACAGATGCTGAGAGAGGAATAGTGAAGACAAACTTGCTTATTTTAGAAATAGCACAGAATTTTAAATTGATTGTATTTATAAAGTTTCTTATTTCAGTATGATTAAACTTATATTAAATTTTCATTTTCGCCATAGTTCCCCCTATAAGATGACTCCTCCTCGCTCTTTCTCCATTGTTGGGGACAATGAGTGATGGTGTACACTGATTTCTGCTACAGAATGAGGTTCTGTTTATTCTAAGTTTGGTTATTTACACTAGCTACAATGTAAACCTTCACAATTATGCTGTGGCACGCCATGTTGGTTTTAAGCTGGTCACCACTCTCTCTATATCAGGGCTGTGGACTAAGTAAGACTCTCCGCTTGGCCATTGGCTTCATAGTTTTCCTATAATCCACAGTTTAATAATATATGGCTTTCCAGTCTATGGTATGTCAGATTATTGACTTACTACAGGAAGCTTCATGCACCACATCTCTCTACATATTGATAATGAGTTTGCATAGTTTAGGGACATGGGATAATAAACATTTTATATCTGCCTTTTGTAACTATGCTTATTTCATAGAGAATTTTACATAAGATTAAAAAAAACCAAAAGCAGTGATTCCGGCAATGAGTGCAAGAAGGACGCCATATTGTTCAAGTGTTAAAATCGATGTGTTTTGAATCTCCAGGCTGATTTGTTTCACTCGAGATAAGAAATGCGTTTTGCAGTGTCACAACTTTGTCACTTAAACTGTTCCTGTTTTTTCGATATATATATATGGAATAATCTTTTGATAAAACAGTGCAGTACAGCCTTCAGCGACGAGGCTCTTTTCCACCAAAAGAAAAAATTGTATTTTTTTAATATAAGAAGAAACAATTGTGTTGGTTAAATAAAAACATTGAAATTGCTATGGCTGATTTGTCTTTATTATTTGCACCACACTCATGCTTATACATTTGTGGTACGGATATGGGACCTGTTATCCTGAATGGTCAGGATTTGGTGTTTTCCAGATAAGGGATCTTTTTGTAATTTGGATCTTCATACCTTAAGGCTAAGGCCACACTAGGCGATAGCGCCGCGATTTGACTCGCGGCGACTTTTAAGCCGCAATCGCTGGGGAAACTTTTGCGCTGGCGTCTATGGGGAATCGCGAAAAATCGCCAGCGTAAAAACACACGCGGCGATCTTTTCTCTACTGTCGCTCGAAATTGCCTCGCTAGGCGATTTCGAGCGACAATAGAAAAAAGATCGCCGCGTGTGTTTTTACGCTCGCGATTCCCCATAGACGCCAGCGCAAAAGTTTCCCCAGCGATTGCGGCATAAAAGTCGCGGCGAAAAGTCGCCGCGAGTCAAATCGCGGCGCTATCGCCTAGTGTGGCCTTAGCCTAAGGGTTACCAAGGGTCGAATTTCAAATTGAAAGAAATTCGAATTCAAAAAGACCAACCGAAAATAAGTCGACTTTTTGGTTGAATAGGTCCGTATTCGATCGGATTTGAATTGTATGAATCGAAGGAATATCGAATTCGATGAAATTTGTTTTCAAAGTTTTTCCCCAAAAAAACTTTGATTTTTCAAAGTCCGCCAATTGACTCCAAATAGGTTCTAGGAGGTCCCCCATAGGCTAAAACAGCATTTCGCCAGGTTTTAGATGGCGAATGGTCGAATTCGATTTTATTAAAGAGACAGTACATGATAAATTGCGATATTCGAATTTTATGCAAATTTGAATTGAATTTGGACTATTCTCTAGTCGAGGTACACAAAAAAACTCTAAATTGGAATTTTTTCAATTTGAAAATTCAACTCGACCTTTGATAAATCTGCCCCTAAGTCTACTAAAAAATCATTGAAACCTTCTCAAGGACAAATGGCAACAAGACATCAACACAACCATAACTGATAAACAATGGGCCAAAATTACTCAGTTAGTACACCAATCCTCTAAATGCACTAATCTACAAGAGCTTAACTATAAACTACTCACAAAATGGTATAGATACCCAACCAAACTGAGTAAGGTCTATAAGGCAGTGTCCACCATTTGCTGGAGATGGAAGGAGCACCCGGGCACCCTAACACACATATTCTGGGAATGCCCCATACTTAACACAACCCTTTAGCCGTTCTTCTAAACGACACCCCGCTTGCGATAAAGACATCCAAGAAATCCCTTGCACCCATAAGATGGACCCTGCTAAAGCTCTAATCCCCCTTAAATGGAGACAAGCAGAAGGCCCATCTGTAATTTAAGATTAAGGAGATACATAAATTTGAGGATCTGAAAAATGAATCTGCAATTGATTCCCAGAATTTCATAAAGAAATGGTACCACTGGATTCACGCCGGGCAAAATCCCAAGCAGAGAAACTGTAGAAACACGATTAGCGAGATTCAAAGACACTCAACAAACACTCAAGGTACTGTTTTATTATTATTATAATAGAGAAAAATGAATTTTTTTAAAAATTTGGATAAAATGGCGTCTATGAGAAATGGATTTTTCATAATTTGGAGTTTTTGGGTTTCCAGATTAGATGCTCCAAATCTGAGCCTTTTTCATTAGGATTCAGATTAGGACTATCTCAAATGCCTGGCCAACCTGAATCTAAATCCTTAAATCACGTGACTTGAGATCACATGGAAATAGTCAAATTTATTCTAATGAAGGATTCAATAGTGGTCAAATCCTGAAAAAGTGGAATTGCTGCATCAGCAATTACAATTGGCTGGTTAATAGTCTGTGCTACTCCACATATTGTGTAAATATGTAGAGAGTAATATTTTGAGACAATTTGCAACAGGTTTCCATTTTTTTTATTATTTGAGGTTTTTGAGTTATTTAGCTTTATATTCAGCAGTTGTTCAGTTTGCAAACAAATGTGCAGGCCCTTCAATTCCTTTTACCAGTTTAGTTTTGCACCTCTGCACACTTTTTTTCTCTCATTAATATCCATCTTGTAAGTTTACAAAAAAAACACGTCTGACCACAAGGCCACCATACTACCAAATTGGCAGGGTCCTGGGAGGTGGGTGCTACCACCAAAAAGATTGTCAGTCTTACTGGACCCTGCAATTGAGGGGCCAAAACAAGCTAAAGTTCACCAAACTAGCAGACATTATCATTATGGCCGTTATTAGTATTATTCAATAATAAGGGTGAAGACATGCAGAGTTTCTATTAGCAGCTACTTGTCAAGGCTATAAGAGTGGTGGCAGATGGGGAGATTAGTCGCCCAGCGACAAATCTTCACAACTTCGGGTGACTAATCTCCCCGAAATGCCTTCCCACTGAAATGCCTTTGGGTTTCCAAAGTCGCCTGAAGTTTTCTCTTGAAGCAACTTCGGAAATCCAAAGCAATTCGTATGCCATTCCACCGGCAATTCGTATTCTTGCTGGCGGGAAGGCATTTTGAGGAGATTAGTCGCCATCAAGTAGAAAAGATTTGTTGCAGGGCAACTAATCTCCACATCTGCCACCACCCTAAGGCTGGTGGCACACAGGGAGATTGTCGCTTGTAATAAATCTTCGATACTGCGGGTGACTAATCTCCCCAAAATGCCTTCCCACCAGCAAGAATGTAAATCGTTGGTGAGATGGAATATGTGTCGCTTCAGTTTACCGAAGCCGCCCTAAATTTCCTTTGGAGGCGACTTTAGAAATACTTATGCCATCCCGCCAGCAATTCACATTTTTGGAAGATGTCATCCGCAGTATCGAAGATTTATCCCAGGCGACTAAATCTCCCTGTGTGCCACAACCCTAAAGTGTAGTCAGTCTTTCAGTGATGCGTCAGCATATTGTAGCATACCCAACCCAGCTCCGATTCTGACTAAGGAGCCGCCAGAGGCGGCTCCTGCAATGCCGCCCCCCCTCACCAGCTTACGTGTCGGGAGGGGAGGCAGACACACTATTGCGGAGAGCGCAATTGCGCTCTCTCGCAATAGTACAGCCGAATTTCCATTTCAAAAACCGGAAATTCGGCTCTTAAAGGTGCAGGAGCGGCTTTTTGCCGCCCCTGGAATCCTTTCAGGCTCTGCCGCCTGAGGCGATCGGCTCAGCTCGCCTCATTGGCGGCGCGCCCCTGCTCCCAACTGTCCTTTTTTCGGAGGGACAGTCCCTCTTTTGACAGCTCAATCTGCAGTCCCTCATTTGTACTGGAAAGTCCCTATTTTCTCTGCACTGAACAGCCGGAAAAAGAAACAAAGTTTCTCACTTAATTGGCTTTTAGCAGAGATCACAGAACACCTAACAGGTGCAAATAAGATACTTTGAAACAATTTTGAGACACAAAAAAACAGTTAAGATAAGGAGAAATATTTTCAAACTTTCATAACCTGCCAAATGTTGTAAAATGAACATGGTAATTAGGGGGTGTGGCCACCGAAAGGGGTGTGGTCAAACAATGTTGCTTCGCTATGTGCAAAAAAAAAATGTTGTCCCTCTTTTTACTTCCAAAATGTTGGGAGGTATGTTGTAGTGCAAGCCCAGCACATATTATTCCATAGCATTACAGCACAGAAACCCCATGTCAACTTATGTGCTTATTGCATCTTCACAATTGTCTGACATCTGGTTAAATAAACCTCAGAGATATTGTAAGTTGCTGACAAACATTAATGCTAATGCAGAAATGCAGCACAGACGTACAAATGGTCCCTAGTTATCAATGGGGCGCATAAATGCATTAATTCTGCCCTCCATGAAACGTGTAAGGCCATAGATGTTTGGGTTTCTGTGTTTTCAAATATGTTGAATACATTTTTCTATTTTAATATTAGAGGCCAAATAAGCCCTCAGTAAGCACATATCGAGCTGACAAACTAAATCGCGGCCACCTTATACTGCGCGTCCATTTTATAACTACGTGAAGCAGCTCAGAACCCTCAACATGGCCCCAATGTATAAGCCCCTCCCCTACCAACAATAAGCTTGCGTGGGAACTGCTGTCCCAGCGCCACAGGGAAGGTAGACGTTCTAGACTAGATTCTGCTTTCTCGTTGATGCTTGGCGGACGTTTCTGAAGGTCGGTGATACTTTGCCAACCAACATGGCGGCGGAGGAAGGCGAAGTAGGAAAAGAAAAGGTATGACTTTATCCCCACTGCCATTCACACTAAATTTTTCTTGTTTCTATTAATTCTCCCTGCTTATAAGATTAGTGGCGAATATAAAGCACACCGGCTACATGTATTCCATTTCTCTTCTAGTGCTGCTGCATCATGTAGCTCATTCAGACACATCAGTGAGCGGCTCAATCACATCCTCGTCAGTCTCTGCTGCATGAAAGACAGTCCCCCATAGGGATTTTTATTTTGTTTAATAAAAGTGACTGTAACTTTAAAGGGGTTGTTCACATTTGAGTCAACTTGTAGTATGATGTAGACTAGAGAGTGATATTCTGACGCAATTTGCAATTGGTTTTCATTTTTTTTCTTTTGTGGTTATTGCATACCTCCCAACATTTTGGAAGTAAAAAGAGGGACAAAAAAAAAATTTCCGCACGTAGCGCAACAATTTTTTGACCACACCCCTTTCTGTGACCACACCCCCTAATTACCATGTTTGTTATACAAAATCTGGCAGGTTATGAAAGTTTGAAAATATTTCTCCTTATCTAAACTGTGTTTTTGTGTCTCAAAACTGTTACAAAGTATCTTATTTGCACCTGTTAGCTGTTCTGGGCTCTCTGCTAAAAGCCAATTAAGTGAGAAACTTTGTTTCTTTTTCTGGCTGTTCAGTGCAGAGAAAAGAGGGACTTTCCAGTACAAATGAGGGACTGCGGGTTGAGCTGTCAAAAGAGGGACTGTCCCTCCGAAAAAGGGACAGTTGGGAGGTATGGTTATTGAACTTTTCATTCAGTAGCTCTCCAGTTTGTAGTTTTGGTTGCTAGGGCCCAAATTACCCTAGCAACCATGCCTTGATTTAAAGGGGTTGTTTGCCTTTGAGTTAACTTTTAGTATGATGTAGAGCAGGGTTCCCCAACGTTTTTCACCCATGAGTAGGGTTGCCACCTGGCCGGTAAAAATGATGGTTGATCCCAATGTTATTAATAGGGAAAAAAATAAATTCTATAGGAAGGCCGGTATTGTTTTACAGAAAATGGCAACCCTACCTGTGGGCAACATGCAAATGTAAAAAGAGTTGGGGAGCAACACAAACATGAACAATTTCCTGGGCTGCCAAATAAGAGCTGTGATTGGCTATTTCGTTACGGTTGCCACCCGGCCTAGCCAGTAAAACACCTGCACAGGCCGGGGCCGGTATTACAAATTTACCAGCAATGTAGTTGCCGGTAATTTGTAATACACTTAAAAAAAGCCCTTGGCCCGCCCCCAATTCACTCAGAATGTACTTACTTTTTTTTAGGCTTCTAGCCATTGCACATGTTGCTCTGCCCCCTTTTCATCATGGACCGCCCCCTTTTGTTCCTGCCTCCCCACCAGCCGGTAACATTTTTTTGAAAAGGTGGCAAATCTAAATTTTGGTAGCACCCATGTAGGTTAGCAGGCTCTGTTTAGCAGTACACATGGTATTTATACAACCAAAACTTGCCTCCAAGCCTGGAATTCAAAAATAAGCACCTGCTTTGAGGCCACTGGGAGCAACATCCAAGGGGTTGGGGAGCAATGAGTTGCTCACAAGCTACTAGTTGGGGATCATTGATGTAGAGAGTGACATTCTGAGTCAATTTTCATTTCATGGTTTTTGTTTTTCATTATTTGTGGTTTTGAGTTTAGTTTTTTTTTTTTATTCAGCAGCTCTCCAGTTTGCATTTTCAGCAGTCTGTTTGTTGGATTCAAACTACCCTAGCAGCCATGCATTGATATGAATAAGAGACTGAGGGGGTGACAAGGTGCCCAATTAAATCTGTAATCGCAGAGGTACAATATATGATTCACACAAGATTGCAGAAAAAGGCAATTTTGCAATTCATATGTTTTACCAGCAGCAATTTCCTCGGTTCCTAATGGGAAGGTATTTTTGGCCACTTTGTTGCCCACAGGAGAGATTTCCCTCAGGCTACACAGTAGTGATGTGTGGGCCAACCCGATACCTGCGGTTTGGGCCAACCGCGCACTCTTCTCTGCGGGTGCAGGTCAAATGCTGGCTTCCGACTTCTTCTTTTATAGATGCTGCTCCTGCTCTCCCCACCCCTTTTATAATGTCATCGGCGGGGCGGGTCTATAAAAGGAACCTAGAAGTTTGGTGTGGGAGGTGGGAGGTTGGGTGGCAGGCGGCGAGTCGGGGGAAATAACGACTCGCACATTACTACACAGTGCCACACTCACCAGTTTAAGGAGGTGTTACTGTTGCTTTACGTGGTCTTTTCACACTTTATCTTACACACAACCTCCAGTTTTCATGCTTTTTTACTTGCATTTATGTTCAGGTTGGAATCAAACTCAGGACACTATTGTTGCAAGGTAGAAGTTTTAAACACGGTGCCTTTGTTTTAAGGGTTAGCAAGGATAATTTCAAGCAACTTTGCAATATACATCAATTAAAAAATATTCAGACTTTTCATGGTTTGGAACAGTTCCCTAAGCCTAGCCCCTGCTCTCCTGCTGATCTGTCTGACTACTTTGCTGAGCTGACTACTGTTACTTTGTATCAACAGCCATCTGTCCTCAGCCTGCATCCACCAAACCCCACAATTCCCTGCACACATGATTTCAATAAGGAAAGGGACATCACAGTGCAATGCATTGTGGGTTATGTAGTTCCTGCATGTTGTCTGTAAACTGTGGAGAAGTTAACTAACTAATAAATGTGTACTTGGTGATAGGACAGGTTTGAAAATGTTATCTGTTGATTCAGCATGGCTGCCAGTATATGGACTATTCTTCGCTTTTTAGTCTGATTATTTCCCAAATGATCTGGACAATAGAAAGGCCCTGTGTGTTGCCGCTTATAACAGTCTGTCTGTTATGTCCATGGGCTGATTGGTGTGACAACTGATTGCCCTGTTGTGTTTGGGGCAAAATAAAATAGCTTTCCATTTCCCCCCAGCAATACTGACCATTTCCTATCAATTGCAGATGTAAGTATGCCTTAATTTGTTAAAGTACAGGTATGGGATCCGTTATCCGGAAAGTTCCGAATAACGGAGTGAACATCTCTCGTAGACTCCATTATAATCAAATAATCGAGATTTTTAAAAATTATTTTCTTTTTCTCTATAATAATAAAACAGTATCTTGTTTGATCCCAACTAAGATATAATTAATCCTTATTGGAAGCAAAGCCAGCCTATTGGGTTTATTTAATGTTTACATGATTTTCTAGTAGCCTGAAGGTATGAAGATCCATTATCTGGAAAACCCCAGGTCGCGAGCATTCTGGATACCAGGTCCCATACCTGTAATTGTATCTTTCTAAGAAGACTTTGCGCTTGTGTTTTTCTGTTGGCTAAACTTTAATTTTTCTTTGCAGTCCTTCAAATTATTGGGCATCATTGATGTTCAGAAAACTCCTTGTGCACGGGAATCAATACTATATGGAACTGTCGGTTCTTTGGTTATTGGACTGGGACATTTCTTGGCAACAAGTAAGAGACCATATATGTGAGAAATTTCGACCTTTTTACTTAGGGTCAGATTTACTAAGGTTCAAGTTGGATTTTTGGTCAAAACTCACAAATTCGAGTTGTGAATAATCTGAATTGAAATTCGAGATTTGTCATACCTGGACCTTGGGAACAACTCAAGTTTGGCTATTAGCCACCTAAAACCTGCCAAGTTCATGTAGAAGTCAATGGCAGAGGTCCAGTGACCCATTTGAAGCCTTCCTGACTCGATTCGAGTTTTTGGGTCGGTAATATTCTTTCGAGTTTTTGACATTTTTGTTTTTTCTTAAATAAGATACTATTGAATTTCGAGGTCATTCGAGGTAAAAAAAAAAAAAAAAAACCTCTTACATTAGACCTTTGATGAATCAGCCCCTGAATTTGACCTAACTGGGTTTACAAGAAAATTTAGCATATCTTAGTTTTTCCAATTTACAAAACAGTAAATTATTAGCAACGGATAAATACAACAAGGAATCATTTACTTACATAAGAGTAGTAAAAGCCATATAAGAGTATTAAAAGTTCATTGCCCCTATAAATTGTTATGAAATCAATGTATCATTTGTTTTATATACATATTATGTAAGGACAATTGCATGTGTAGTGTGTTTTTTCTTAGTGGTGGTTTCTGGTCAATCCCCATGAAGAATTGTTGTTTTTATAGCACACACAAGAAGTAGCCATAAGAAGCCACAAATAACATTGGTGTGCCAATAGCAGCAAGATTCTAACAAAAAGTCTTGATAGTTATTTTTATTTCTTTCATATAGGTAGAGTGAGAAGATCCTGTGACTTTGCTGTTGGTGGATTCATTCTTACTACCCTAGGATGCTGGTATGTTGTTTTAATGCACAAAGTTATATATAGTTATATATATATATATATAATTTTTTTTTTCCTGGCACAATTACACAAAGGCCAGAAAATGCCTTGCCATAGGGGATACTGACAGTTGCCTCTGCTAAAACACTCAAAAATGCATACAAAGGCATAAACGAGCAATTATGCAATTTTTAGCAGATGCAAGTTTCTGTATCCCCAAATGTAGTACAAGTACTTTCTGGCATTTTTGTTCCTGCTACAAATTGCATTGTGTCATTGCTCTAATAGATAGATCAACATATCCAGGCAGCTGTGCAGCACGTGACTTTCACATAATTGATTCTGTTGTGTTTTTATAGACTCTAAGGCTTGTGACACACGGGCAGATTCAGGGAAATTTTCGCCTGGCGACAATCTCCCCAAACTGTCTTTGTGTGTCTTCCCGTTCGCTATAAGGAAAAGTCACCTGCGCTAAAGCACACGCGTTGCTTCGTTTTCCAAAGTCGCCTGAAGTTTCCTCGTGAGGCAACTTCGGAAAACGAAGTAAAGAAAGTGTGTTCAGCACAAGTCCTGTTCATAAAACATATGTTGAAACAGTGGTGTACTACTGCCCCTTTAAGAAAGTTATTTAGGTAAATTCTATTCAAGAAGAGAGTGGCAATCTATATTTTCAAACATACCTGACATCCATCCGTAGTACATGGATATGTTATAATCACCGCCTCACCATACATGTACCAAAAATGTTATGACTTGTTCAGTACAAGTATGGGCAGCTTGTATGGCCTTGCAGGGTTCAACTGATTAAAGTAGAGTCAGTTTGAGAGTGGTGTTTGGTACTAGCTCTAGTAGGCCAGGGGATGTTTTATCTGCAGTGTATGTACATGGTTAAATGACATGCCAGTGTATATCCCTGGATACTTATCTCCTTAACCAACAATTCCAGATAAACACACTTCCACTCCAAACTCACCAGTGATGAAAAACATACCAGTAGTTTTGCTTTATAAAATGCCTTAGGGCTTGGCTACTAAATCGGAGGGGTGGTTCACCTTCATGTTAACTTTTAGTATGTTATAGAATGGTCAATTCTAAGCAACTTTTCAATTGGTCTTCATTTTTTTTAAATTCTCTTTCCAGCTTTCAAATGGGGGTCACTGGCCCCATCTAAAACACAAATGCTCTGTAAGGCTACTAGTTTCTTGTTAGCTATTTTTTTAATCATCTTTCTATTCACATACTCTCCTATTCATATTCCAGTCTCGTATTCAGATCAATTCATGGTTGCTAGGGTAATTTGGACCCTAGCCACTACATTGCAGAAACTGGAAAGCTGCTGAAAGCCAATTGCAAATTGTCCCATAATCTGGCTCCCCACATCATACAAAGTTTTCTCAATGGTGAACAACCCCTTTAAGTGATTGGTCTTCTTTGATTCAGTCACTCAGTCTGCTTCTTATTGACAGCATAAAGTAGGGTTCCTCAAACTACAACCTGACTTCTAGCACAGGTAATTTGACTTTAAACACTTAAAATAAAATGCCAAAAACCCAATACTAATTGTACAGGTATTAAAGAAACACATTCATTTTCTTTAAATAAAGGGGCTTTATTTTACAGTCACATTAAAAATAATGTATTCAGACCTTGCTGGACAGTTCATATCTTCATCTTTGTTTGGGTGTCTCCATTGTATTAGTGCTTCTCTTTAGGCAGATCATCCAGCTCTCTGAACCACTTAGTATAGGCAAGCAGGATTAGAACATTACTGGATCAGAGTCCAGGAATCAGTAGTTAAGTCTGAGGACAGCATAACATAATACTTCCCTAGTCACTGGCAATCACAATCCCTCTACCGGACATCACGCTATTTTGTTCCCTGTTGAAAGATTCTTTCTGCCTAGTAAACTGTTCACAGCCCCAACTACTCATTCAAGTTTTTTTTTTGAACAACATTTATTGCCCTGAACACAGACAAGTGTGGCCATTCTTATGTTACTATTCATTTAAAATAAATGGAGGATTTGTAACTGAAGTTTTGTTTTATTTTCAGGGTGCATTGCAGATACAATAATGCAAAATTAAGGATCCAGCAAAAGATGTTGCAAGAAGGCATTAAAAATAAGATACTATTTGAAGGCAGCAGCCTGGATCCAAATATGGATAAAAACAAAACTGACTCAAAAACCTGATTTTTCACATAAAAAAAACAGGACTCCAAAGTATATACTTATCTTACTAAAACCTACATTTGAACAGTGTACTTGTGTTCTTTGCCAGAGACAATAAACCTCACTTTCAGTAACTTGATTTAGCACCTTTTTGCCCTATGAAGTCATGGCATACATAAAGTGGGTAAAGCAAGTTCGACAATAAAGGCCATGTATTACACAGCACAGTCAAAATTAATTTCCCCACATTGCTGGACCCAAGGGAAAGCTATTTTTTTTTTTTAAATTCTCTGCCGGTGGAAGACCATATAAAGGAGGAACACATCACTTAAGACAGCATGTAACTGTACTTTTATTATTACAGAAAGTGCGCCAATTCTGCGGCTATGATTTTCATTAGCACATGGAAGAGATTCCCTATATATAATCCGAGTTCACCAACATATCTGGGGAATATACTTAACTAGAGGCTGAATTGTATTCCCACTGTACAAAGCAGACAGAAGGGGCTGTGTGATTGTTCCTGGAAACCAATCAGAAGGCATGGCAAACAATGGACTAACAACCACATATCTCCTCCCATACATACTGCTGCACAAAATCTGGCTAGGAGCCCTATTGCCAGTGCCTAAAGATAACACATTACAACATTTTACTTTTCTACACAAACGTGCAACTGTAACAAGAGTTCCGGGGTTTTTTTAAACATGTATCGTAAAGCCTGTTATTGTACATTATGCCTAGGAATACAATGTTTATTTTTTTAACTTTTATTGTATTTTTTTTGTCAGCATTGAAACTAGAACACAATAAATAAACGGATGTTCAGTATATTTAGCTGCTAGTGTGTATTTTTTGAGCATTAGACAATGTTAAATGAGAAGGAAAGGCTAAAACAAAGTAAGCTTTATCAGAAAGGCCTATATAAATACACTAGTAAACCCTCAAAGTAATGCTGCTCTGGGTCCTCTGCCAAAAGAAACAGCATTTCTTTCCTTCTATTTGGTACATGGGCTTTTGTATAAGACTTGCTTCTTTCATCTCAAACTGCCAGGGTACGGCCTTGAGCATGCTCAGTTTGTTCCTTCTACCAACTGGAATCTGAGCCCAGAGCCTCAGGCAGGAAGTGATGTCACACCAACTAATATGGCAGCTGCTATCCTAAAACCAAGCTTCTAGAGCAGTTTACTGTGATAAAGCATACTGCAGAATAAAATGAGTGTTATAGCTTGCACTATTGTGGCTAATCTATTGACAATAAACTGCTTCGGTAGCTTTCCTTCTTCCTTCCTTTAAATGCCATGTATTTGGGTATAATTTTCTAGATCAAAAACAAATATTTACGGCATTAGTGAATGTAAAAGCAGATCAGTAAATCAGACTGCTCAGCCAAGGTTTGCTGTACACTAATAGTGCCTAGAAAATCATATTTGCCCATTCAACATACAGGTAGGGGGCCAGTTATGCTGTATGCTTGGGACCTGGTGTTTTCAGGATAATGTTTAACCAAACCCAACAGGAAGGTTTTTACAATAAGTATTAATTATACCGCAACTGGTTTAAAGTACAAGGTATTTTTGTTACAGAAAAAAAGGGATATGTTTAAAAAAGGTCAAATATTTGATTAAAATGGACTCCTGTGGAGATGGCCTTCCTGTAATTTTGAACTTTCTTGATAAGTTGCCAGCAAGGGATCTCACTCATATTAAAGAATCCAAAATTAATATTTTATGCACAGCTGATCTGTTAACTTACTATAACGGGATTTCAGTAGAGTTCTTGCTTGCAGGGAGCTTAAGAGTCATTTATGAAACATGTAGTAGCATACGATTTGATTTAAAACATGGCAATCATTTTAGCTTTTTTTTTTTTTATTAGTCATAAAACAAATTGCAAATCTAATTTGGAGTTGATTTGTCTCTTCCATAAATATTTTGTTTGTGTTGTGTAGTTAAATATATACCCAGTCTGAATTCTACATGCATCAGAACTTTTATAAAAGTCAGACTTTAAACATTACCATACACAGCCTCTAATCTAGCATTTCTTCAGCATATATTATAACACCACCTAAGTGACCCCATATCTACTTTGTAGACTCCTAATAAATTTCCCAAACTGTGTGTATTTTACCTCAGAGACTAAGTGCAGAGACCTCTTTAGCATCGGTATCAGCTCTTGCATGCAATTTTATTTTTTAAACATCTAGCTCTCAGTTGTACAGTGCTACAGAATAGTGGCCCCTTTCTATATAGGTTTTAATAATGTTAAAAATTTAGTCCCAGAAAACGAGTATAAAATACTGAATAATTGCTAGACCGCTGCTCAATGTTTTTGTGGAAAACTGACTGGGAGTGGAAGGACAAGTAAAGTCTAAAATAGAATAAGGCTAGAAATGCTGTATTTTGTATACTAAACATAAGCATGTACTTAGCCTAATCAAACAAATGATTTATGCTTTCAAAGTTGGCCACATGGGGCTGTCATCTTGTAACTTTCTTAAACATCTTTGCCTGACCCTGCACATGCTCAGTGTGGTCTGGGCTGCTTAGAGATTGTCGTAAACAAAGCTGCTTGAATTCTGCATGGCTGGTAAGTAAGACGGGGGCTCCCCCTGCTGTTCATAAGTATGATTGTTTCCCTGCTCAGCAGTTAGGGACCGCCTGACAATTGCTATCCACAGCAGTAAATGAAGGGAGAATTTCACTGCACACAGTCAGGTTTCTTAAAAAAGGTACACATTTTATAATTAATGTATATTGGAGATAGGTTTCTTTTTCATTAAAGAAAGTAAAAATGGGATTTTATTTTTTGCCTTTCCTTGTCCTTTAATGGGAAAAAAATAATAGTAAATGGGCCGATAAGCCTGATACCTTGTTTATTAGTATTTACCCCTTGATGAATACACCAACAAAGCAAAACATTTCCTTGTTAACTATAAAATACAATAAAACCTAAGAAAAAATACTAATCATTCAGATTAAAAATGATACACAATTGTATAATAAAACAACCATATGTTAGCTGTAGATTCCCTCCAGCCTATTAAAGGATGCAATTCTGAAGTCCTAGTGTTACTCTGTGCTATCTTCAGTTATGAGACTAGACAGACTTTTTTTTAGGTTTAAGACTAATTGCACCTAAAAGCGGAATTCTAGGCCAGGAAAATCCTTTCAACTTTTTTTTTGCCTCCGCAACTTCTCTCCTAACCATTGAATAGGCCATCTTTGCATCATCCATGTTACACAAGAGTCGACTCCGAATTTAAGCAGTAGATTGCACTACAGAGCCGTTTGGGGTTGCCGATATATGCAAAGAACACTTTCATTCAAACAAAATGGAAGTGATGCTCTTTAAAGCACCAGTCCTGGGCTAAAAGGAGAAGCTGCCCTGGCAATATTGTTACCACAGGGTGACTAGCAGTTCAATTCTTTATACTACTATATAAATTAATATTTTGACTATGGCATATTTGTAACAAACAAATGCCTTGCAGTCTTCCCAAGATTCAACTGTATCAATGTTGACTTGATCTCAAGCCCTTAAAAGGGGTACTACAAGCAGGCTAAGGCACAAGGTCTGCATGGTATCAATTAAATACCTACCTGCTTTACGTGTACTTACCTAAACACACTTCTGCAGTTAGAAGTTGTGCTCCACGACAGCTGGAAAAAAAAATAAAATAAAATAAGTGAAACTGATCAATGATGTATGCTATACTATTTGTTCTTTAAAAAGATAAAATGTGAATAATTTCTTTACCCCATTAAATATCTACAAACACAAGTGATCTTCAAATAGAGCTGCACAAAAAATGAACCGTGAAATAGTCAAGGTACAAAGGACCTGGCTAAAGTGACGGTATAGTAGTTGGCTGTACTGGAGGGGGAAAAAAAAAAAAAGAAACTTTCACTGTCCAAAAAAAGATGTACTACACCTTGAGCAGAGAAAAGGGAGTGGAATAAAGTTTGCAGGTTTTTTGTTGTTGCAAAAACGATTAAAGTCTGTAAATCTAATGTATAAAAAAAAACCTACAGTTGGGACAGATCACACGATTGTCCAAACCCCCCTGAACTCACCGGCACTCTCCCATCAGGTCTATAAACAGTGGTGCTTTGGTAAATTACTAAAATGTTCCAATACACACAATTGGGAGAAGAAAAAAAAAAGTCAGAATTCAAATCTGCTTTTGTAGTGCAAAAACATAAAATAAATAAAAAATCCCTTTACTTGTTTAAAGAAAAAGACTTATTGGCTAATCTGAATTCTCACCAAATCTCTCAAACCAATGCCATTAACGGATACTAGAGTGAGGGAATCTAAAATCTGTTACACATTCACACAAACACAATCCACAACAAATCTCTCTTCTTGTGCAATATTTTGTACAGTTCTATGCTTCTAGGATGAACGAGAGCAAGTGCAATAATTCATATTGAATTTTCTTGGTTATGACTAAGTAGGATCCTTTATTCCTGTACAGTAGCTTCCCTGCGTGCTCCTAATACTGCCTTTTCTGATTTAAACCTACACAATTACCATTGTGAGAAAGCAGTGGTGCGGAAGGCATCACTTAGACATTTTCTGGGTATTCCACAACTCATTTTCTGGAGAAATAGCCACATACACACACAAGTTAAAAAAATAAAATAGCACCAAATAATTCAAGGGTAGTTTTATTGAAGACTAGGAAGAGGGGATATAAGATCCCTTTATGAAAAAGGGATTTATGGACATATGCAACTTACCAGTAAAAGTTAGTATATTGTAGTGAAGCATGTACTTTATGTACAAAGTCAGCTCATAAAAGGCACTCCCATCCATGTTTAAGAGACGGGAGCCGTTATCAACTTGTCAAACTTTACCTTAAGGAAAATAAGTCACAGAACGTCAGCTGCTCCAAAGCATTTTGTATCGTTCAGCTGGGACATAGGTGAAATCCCCTCCATTGTTACTTTATACCATGCTTCGCATCGCAGGGTTCTGACCACGCTGAATTGCTTTGCACGGGTCTTGGGAAGCAGTATGAAAATAAAGCAGCTGGTGCTTATGTGGAGTAACTGCCATATGAGGGCCTTTGAGATGCATACAGACCAAGGCCAAACTGCTGTAAAAGGACAGAACCCCAATCCACTATTTTATAGCGGAATGAGTCTATACATCAGACGTTTTATTTCTTTATCTGTTTTCATGGATAAGCAGTCATGGCAGATATGAGGGATTTCCATTTTGTTTTTTTAAAAGGTGTGACAATCCCAAACACAAGCATGTCTTTCACGTTTATTTATTGCAAATAAAGGTCTGCATATGTTTCTTCAGCTCACCCTCAATAGAGGTTTAGCAGGTGAGAGATGACCATTATAGAACTGACATGATTCAAAATGAAATGCTGAATATTAAACGACTCACAAGTTCATTAGTTCACAAAGTTGGTGCAACTACAAGCACGCTAGGCAAATAAAGAGGGATAGGGAAAGTGGAGATACAAACACACGACTAACTTCATACAGATCCCATTGGACAACTAGATTTACAACAAGTTTTAGTTTAATAAGAAATAGGCAATGCGCCTTTTCTTAAAATCAAAATGCATAACAAACGGAGTAAATGGTGTTGAACCTTCACAATTTAAAGTCTCTGCGGTTTCCACAGAAAGCAAAATACATTAAACAGCTTTTTAAACATACTACACCCTATGGTTCATGTGAAAGTTTCATAAAGCATCCCTTCAATGCTGCAAGCTATCCTGAAACCCTTAAAATGCCTGTATTTATTCCCTGCAAGGAGGACGGAGAGGAAACGGGTTTATACAAAGTTCCAATCAGTCAACAAGGGCAACTTCACATGCCAACATTTCAACGGCAATTTGTGACAGGATTTCCCAGCTAAAAGTCCCCTGGACACTTATAGCATTGCAGTCCTTAATAAAAGACACCGGTTACAAAGCAACATCTTTACTTTTGTTATGGTTAAAAAAAAAAAAAATCACATTACAGATAAAAATGAAGAACCCTGAAATACTGACACATTCTTATCGTGCACAATGCTAAGGTTCTTATTCATCGCTTTAAAACTGCAATTAAAATGTACAAAAAAAATGTAATTCAACTAAAAGTAAATGGGAATAACCCAAATGAAAGTAATTAAGAACCCGCAGGCACTTCCTCTTGTGGAATGTTTGTTTTTTTTTTTTGTTTAAAAGTTAGCCTAAAGAAAAACAGTCGACTTCTTGTGAAGGTATTGAAGAGAAATATGTATCAGTTCATTTTTATTTGGGTATTCAATAATATCCTTGGTGGTACTGCTGGCTCCATGGCTTTTGACCCCAGTATTGCTGCAATTAGAAAAAGGGGTAAATATTAACAGGTTAACAAGCTTTTAAGCTTATTTGCCAACAAGAACTGCTTAGGTCACGTGTGTAACATTTGATTCCGTTTCATCCCACTAATTTTAAACTAGGAGCCCAATCCGGACTAAATTCCAAGAAACTCTGCAGTAATAAAATTGATCTAATGTAACTTACGGCAAGAGAATTTAAAGGGATACGGCCACGCTGGAGGCAAATGTCTGTGTGTTAGAGTAGCTCAGTAAAATAAAAAATAGGGTGCAAAAAGGAAAAAAAAAATAGGGAGGTGTTTAAAAAGGTTTTCAAGTCATTAAGCCATTTCAGTAAATTACTTACACCCTGCTGCTGCCACTGATTGTAACCCTGAGACTGGTTTTTGAAGCCACGATTATTTCCCCTTCCTCTGAAGTTCTACAGAAAAAAATTTTCTAAGTCAGTAAACTGCAGTGCATAGCTTCATATTCTCATTAAAGACATGTAGGAACCACATTTAGGTAGCAATTCTCCTCTGGTTTCCCAAAACAAGACACAAAGGGAAGTTATTTAAATTAAGTTTACCTGGTTGTAGTTCCCACGGCTGGACATTCCAGCACCTCCACCACGGCTGAAGTTTCCACGGTTACCATAGCCACCTCTGGTGGGGTAGACTGGAGCACGGGGGTATGGATACCCAACGGAACCACCACCTCCGCCACCACGCTGGGGCATATTCCCTCTTCGGTTGTATCCTCCACGGTTTCCTGGAGCTACAAAACATTAAACTTTTTCAATATCACTTTGGAAATGTCTTTAATACAAGAAACCTCAGTATCAGACATCTAAATACAAAATACACCACTGTTTTCACTTTGGGGTACAGCCTGCTGACTTTTAAGAATAGTGAAGTGAAAATTCCAAGCCTGTTCATAGCTTGCCTCAGCCCTTTTTTAAAGGGATTGTCATGATTTTTATGGTGTCGTTTTTATTTCTAAATTACACTGTTTACACTGCAAATAATTCACTCTACCATATAAAATTTAATTCAGCAAGTGTATTTTTTTTTTTTTTTTTTTTTAAGTTTAAATATTGGTGTGTAGGCAGCCATCTCAGGTCATTTTGCTTCTCCTACTCAATGTAACAATGTGTCGCAGTGGGACCTGAATTTTTACTATTGACTGCTGTTCTTAGATCTACCAGGGAGCTGCTACCTGGTTACCTTCCCATTGTTCTGTTAAGCTGCTGGGGGGGGGGGGGGGTATTACGCCAACTTGCAGTCCAGCAGTAAAGTGACTGAAGTTTATCAGAACACAAGTCACATGACTGGGGGAAGATGAAATGTCTAGCCCCATGTCAGATTTCAAAATTAAATATAAAAAAAAACCAGTTTGCACTTTTGAGAAATTAATTTCAGTGCAGAAGTCCGCAGGAGCAGCACTATTAACTATGGTCCCCATGACTGAATCCCTTTAATAACCTGTTAAGTGAAAATTCCAAACCTGTTCATAGCTTGCTTCAGCCCTTTTTACAAAGTCTATACTATATCTGTACAACTACATGGTTCATATGTACCTCCACCCCTGAAGTTTCCTCCACGCATATTGTATCCTCCACCACCTCGGCCTCTGTGCCCATGACCATGAGACATGCCACCTCTGCCCTTGGGATTCTTGTTCTTGTTTGGTTTCTTTGCTCCAATATTCATTTTTTTCTCTGGAGGTAGAGTCGTCTTACTCTCCTCCTTATACTGTTCAATAAGTTTCTCAGCCTCTTCCTTTTGCAAATCAACATAAGTAATTTCATCAAAGCACTCGCTTGCTTCTGGAAGAGTAAAATTACCTAAGGGAGGGTTAAAAAAAAAAAAATAAAAGTTATATCAGGGGCAATCACATCAGCTACAAACGAAAACAGTTGTTACAAAGGAAGCTAGAAATGAGAGATGCAGGGCCCACTCAGGCTACTACGGTTTTATTGTACAAACTAGGGATGCAACAAATCCAGGATTCGGTTCGGTATTCGGCCATTTTCAGCAGGATTCGGCATAATCCTTGTGCCTGGCCGAACAGAATCCTTTAAATCGTGATTTATTAGGGTTCAGATTCTGGGTTTCAGCCGAATCCAAGCATCCCTAGTACAAACAGAACCAATAGCAAGTTAGTGGTTTAGAACATGGCACAGAAACCACTAGCTCAGGGGTGTCCAAAAGGTTGATCGGGATCTCCCAGTAGACCTTTAGCTGGTGACCAGTAGAACTCAAGACACAACAAACAGCTTGTCTAAATCACCCTCCAATTTCATGCTTTTCATTCAGATATTTATTATGTTTAGGTCTCATAAGAAATAGTTGTTTGTTAAATATAGCAATATAAATTTTATTAAATCAATATTTAAGCAATATGGAACAGAATGCCAAGAATGCTTTTATAGATGTAGATCATAATAGGACAACACCTCTAGAAGTAGACCTTTCATTAGTAAAGTATGGGCACTCCTGCTCTAGCTCTGGAAATTGTTCAGAAATGAGCTAATCACAATGAAAGTCAGAATTATTATGAAGGTACACATGAAGTCAAAAGATCCAACATATCTATTTTAAGCATCCATTAATATTGATCAAGAAAATGGAAGTCTACTTACCTTTCATTTTAAGAATTGCATGTTCTGGAAGATCTTTACCTTCCACCTCAGATTTTTTCTGGGTTCTCTCTTTATATAACTCATCTGTTGGACAGACAACAACTGCCTTGCGTTGGAAGCCAGCAAACAAGCACATTTTCCTTCTCTGTGCAGCCACGGACACATTTGTCTGCAAAGGGAAATACAAGTCAAGAACAAGAATTACCCACTTTGGGGAGGGATGTTGCAAGCTACAATGTGCAGACACTTTGTCCCAAGGATTTACTTCCTGTGTTGAATGATTAAATGGGAAAACACACAGACACTACTGCATATTCTGGCTAAAACATTAAGCACATTAAAGATTTAACTGCATGATTACACTAATAAAATAGACATCTAACATAAGTACATATGCATTTGATCCCTCTACATTTTGCAGTTCTGTTTACAGTTTGAAAACTACTTTATTATGAGCAACAAGTCTGTTTTGACAGGGAATTTAGTTAATTAAAGCCAATTAATTAACACTTCTCAAATTAGCAACTTTCCTGTAATTTATGTTGTGGTGTAAATCCTTTTACTGAAAATCATCTACCTTGCCCTTTGGCAAACAGTTATTAAAAATGCATATTCATCGAAAAGGTGGTTTAAATTTGACAAATAAAGTGCAATATTCAAGGCAATGTGTTGGCGCACATTTATACACAAAGCGTTTGAAATACTGCAGTCAATAACTACAGGGTCCTATTTAAACAGTCTTGACTTGTAATAGGACAGCAAATTGTATTGAAAATCATTGAGCCTTATTCGCTCCATATTATGCAAGGAATTCCTGTCCAGAAAATGTCATGTACAAAGCATTCAGTACAATACATCCCACACTACTGAATTTTAAGGTTAAATTCAAAGTGTCTTGAGACAATTTTTGGTCTAAGTTTCAAGTACAAAGTGATACAAATTAGGCTGCTTTCGATAAACAGTAGTGCTTCATGCACTATTTTAGCAAAAACATTGGCATTAAGTACTAGAACACTACCACAGCACGAATTACAAATTAACAAATGGAAATACACATTCCTTTAAAGGAGCAGTTCACCTTCCAAGTTGCATTGTGTTAATATGGGGGTGCCCAGCTTTTTTTTTTTTTATTAGCCATGACCCACATTCAGATGTAAAGAGAGTAAGGGAGCAACATAATAAGCATGAATGTTGCTGGGTGATGCAAAATAAGTTCTGTGATTGGCCATTTGGTAGCCTGGAATCTAAAGTTTAATTTTTGTACTCTGGAGTAACTAAGTATACATTTGTTGATACTGTACACCTCAGCCCTATGAAGCATAATCCCTTAGTTTTTTTTTTTTTTACCCGTTAAAATTGAGTTTCACAAAATGTTGTAGAGAAACAGTCAACTAATGTAAACATAATTGTAACAAATTATAACAATACAGATTAAGCAACTATTACTGAACTGCAGTAGAAAGGAACACTGAACGTTCAACTTCATTTTACTTAAACTAATGGTATAGTTTCTGAAGCATACAATGAAAACATCACATTGTGTTAAATACGTATAAGACTGATGTAGGAATATAGTACTTTTCAAAACAGAACTTAAACTTTGCAGGTATCCAGAGGCCATATGCTGTAAAAATACAAATCTCGTATGGTTCCAACTGCAATTTAAGTAAAAAGCTAGTTACCTGATCCAGGATAAAGTGTCTTTTCTTGCGAGCAGCGATCTCAATAAACTTGCTCAGGCATTGCGGGGCCCTCTGCAGCAAAGCAGTCAACTTTCCAGTGTCCGACATCTGCTTTTTGCAACCAACCTACCAAAAAAAAAAAAAAAAAAAAACAGGGCTGTAAGACAAGACTGTTCAATTAAACTATTTAAAAATGGGGTAAAGTAATATACCCCTTAAAAGTCGGATTCTTACCGTCATCTTTTCCATAATAGTGTTTGTTCCAAGTATGTTGTACTTGCCAGGGTTTTCTTCAATGTGTGTATTTACCCAAGTTGTCTTTCCAGCACCTGGCAAGCCTATCATCATTATCACCTTTATAAAATAAAAAACAGTGGTTACCAAGAACAAAAATTCATTGATATTGAATGTAAAATTAAGAAGTATCTGTAAATTATAAGTACTACATTTAAAGCATAATGACAGTTAACTATCAAAATACTATAAACATTTAAAGAAATTAACCCACAAGATTCAGAGTTACTATAAAGTTGAACAGTTGCTTTTTTGCATACCACTCCCCTATAACAACCTAGTTTGTATATGTTACTTAAATAGACTACACATTACTGCAGTGCTTCATAGAGTTTGTCGCAATCACTCCTTGCCCCAGTGCAGCTTACAGTTTGTTTTAGTCCCCATTACATTTATACACACTGACTCATTTTATCAGGAGCAATTTACCTGCCTGTATGAGTGTAGGAGGAAACACACAGAAACAAAATACAAACTCTTTTCACAAGGCAGAAATGCTTAGCCACTGTGCTGCCTGAACCAACTTCAGCATCAGTACAGTGTTTCCAATGTACTTTAACAATAGGCACTGGCTTAATGCCAGACATTTCAAAATCATGTCACGGTTTCCATTTCTTCCAACCAAATGCACCAGAGGTGAACTAAAAGATACAAAAAGTAGGGAAATGCTGCTCCCAATTATGCCACATTAAGTTCACTTTCAAACATACTTACTTCACAATCCTGCTTCTGCTCTGGTCCCAGAGGTGCTCGAACTCTGTCTTCTAAAGGAACATTCTGAATTAATGTATAGCCTTCTGGGATAGGAAAGAATGGTTCTGCCATCTGCCCAAAGTTGAATTCCACTGCACAGTTGTGACAGAGAACATGTGGGAAGAGAGCCTGCTCAGATAGGCTCTCTTTGCTTATCTTAAAAGCAACGCCAAGGTCTTGGCCATTCTTTGCATAAGAAAGTTCAACTTCATCTTCTTCAAAATTCTGGGGGAAAAAAAAAAAAAAAACACCAAACCAAAACAGTTAGAATTAGTGTCCCCACAGTTTTAAACTAACTCAATAGGAAACAAAAGATACATTTCATTATGTTTTGCAAAACTGAAAAGGCCTCCAACTACAAACGAAGGACTACTCACAGCACAGCAAGTGATCACATCATTCTCATCATATTTCTCGCCATATTCTTCAGCAACACCATTGCAACATTTTGCAGGTTTCAGAGAATAACCATAGGAATTTTCCTCCTCTCCTAGCAGAAAAAATACAATTTTACAATTAGGCTTTTAATTTACTTTTACCCCCAATCTGTAATACAGATATGGAATCCTGTATCTGGCAATCAGTTATCTGTAAACAGGGCATCTCACAAAGTTCACTTTAAATTAATAATTCTATTTTAATTTGTATCTCTGTAACAGTACCGTGCCGTAACTAAGCTGCATGAAACCTTATTGGCAAAAATTCAAGTGGGTTTATTTTAGGTTTTGCAGATTTTAAGGTTTGCTGATGCAGATTACTGAAACATCCCATATCCAGAAAACCTTAAATATTTTGTATAAGAGATCTATAGTGCCACCGGCAGGCTGGCTATATAATGCTGAGCATCAGCAGGTCTCAGACTTGACAACATCTTTAGTGAAGTATGAAGAGATTTGGTTGTGCTTCTGAAATCTCTAAACTATGTCTGGATGATGCAAGCAGCAATCATACAGAAATTAAGATGCCCATAGTTTAGTCGTTTACAAGCCTTAATGGTATTTTGGGAACCATAGATAACTAACCTCAATAGTCAATGCAGCGGAAATAAATGGAAACATGTAGCAGTAACTGCGTAATTTGAGCCTAAACATGACCGAAGACCTAGTTTAAAAGGCATATTAAATTAAACAAACCAGCTATATTTATTCTTTATATGCAAAGCTTTGCAGAAAGTCCTAAACCTAACACAGCCTTTAAAAAGGGACTGGAAAAACAGCTTAGATATATTGCATTATTCAACACCAATTAGGTTGACTGGCCTGCTTCCAAATTCTAGATGGGAAGGCATATCATGTGGCCATGAAGAACACTTCTTGCCTAGTAAACAGTTATAAATAGGGCAACATTCTCCCTTGACTAATTTACATACCGAGCATGTACCCACAGGAGCTCCATGACCAGCCAACACGAACTTCATGAACATCTGTCTCTTTTGTATATACGTGTTTTACTGGAATCTTCTCAGTAACCTGGGGGAGAGTTTAAGAAGGAAAAGATGAAGTTGGATAAATAAAAAGTAAAACCTAACATTTAGGCGTTTCAGACAGCTTTTGCTATAAGTGCACTTACCTTCATCTCAAAACAAACTTTCCCCTTTGATACACCATAAGTGGCTCTTCCTCCAGCCCAGAGAAGTGCAAAGCTCTCCATGGTAAGAGATGATGCACTTAATCGATCCCGGGAAACTTTGAAGTGAAGATCGCAATTATCTATAAAATAGACATTTCCAGTGAGAATCTACACTGCACCTGTGTACAATATAGTTTAAAGGGCAAGTGTAAATGATCTGCCAGCACATTGCTGGGTTTAGGACAGAAAATGTTTCTAAATGAACAGCAGAATGTAGGCACAAATTCATCTGATTACAAATGGACTTAACTACAGTCATATCAGAGAAAACATGTTAAGTGAACTTTCTAGTCAATAAGGTCCATACATTATAAGGGATGGTGTAGAATCAAAGTCTTCAGGTGGACGTGTACTGCCCAAATAATCAAAGTAAATGGTATGGGCTAGCCTGTATTTCTGAGGAGCAAGTTTATCAGAGCATTATTTGCCAGCCTACATGTCCAGCATCTATGATCAAAACTTTTACACTGTCAGAAAATCTTTGCGAAGAATCTCATTCATCCAGGTCATGGTATGTCTGTAGAAATAAGTCAAATCAGCTGGACTTGTGTATTTCTTGAAGACTTTTCACCAGTCATCCAACTGGCTCTCAATTCAGAAGCCAGTTGGAGGACCGACTTCAAGAAAAAGACAACAAGTCCAGTTGATTTGACTTATTTCTACATTCATTGTCAGAAAATAAGTGTAATGCAGATAATGCATTAACCTAAAATGTTAACGTTCTATAGGAAAAACAGAACTGTATAAATTTAAATGTAAATTAATCTGAAAAACTTACAAGTATCAAGAAGTACCACAGAGTCATCAAACTTCTCGTCTTCTTCATCAACTGGTGGTTGGGGGGACTTTGACCTAAAATAAAGATACTGTTCAAGCCATATCAAAATGTAAAGCAGAACATTGGCATGAAAAGTAGAAGGCCCATGTTGTACCTACCTGCTATATTTATTTTCTTCTATGTATTCAAAATAGCCACGTCCATGATCCTCTCGTGGCCTTTTCACACCCCGTTTCTTCTCTTTGGAATCATTTCCATCTAGAAATAATAATACGAAGCTGAAACCAAATCCATAAGCTCTTACAATAATATTACACATCTCACTCAACTCACTTTTTCCTCACAAACACTGTTAATAGAAACACCTATGTATAAGGAGCCAACACATTCTGCAGGCCTGTAAAATAGAAAGCTAGATTGCGCTGTGCAAATAAAAGCATATCTACTTTTCAAACAGGTTTGCATGAAAATGCACTAATCTGTGTAACCCTTTATGTGAGGGAGTACTTGAACCTTGTTATGTGTTAGCAGTAAACACACTGTGGAGCAAAGTCCAAACTAGAAAAGTAAAGGGAACCAACGATTTCATAAAGATATCTGAATGCCAGCTTGACGTCACAAGCAACATGTTGAGTGTTTTGTTGGTTCTTGGTTAGGGGGACAAAAATCCAAAATTATCCCTATTCACATTTTCAGTTTGAACAGCCTGCAAACACCTGGTTCGGTCAAGTGAGAGACCATAACTAATCACTCAGTGCTGTCATTTGTGCCTTTAAACCAAATGTTAGGTTCCAGACAACGATATTGATCTTCTGTTAATGAGGAATAATCACACTTACAAAATATGTATTTCCAAGCCCCCTCCCCCACAGAGCAATTCAGTTTTGTTCAGATGTAGAAATAAATATATCACGTGAGCTAAGAGAAGAAAACATGGGGAACACCAGCAGTGTTTTATGCAGCCTCATGCAAACCAATGAGATTTAAAGTCACTCTACATGCTTACAACAGAGTAAGCATAACAAAATGTTATGCTATGTGGAAGTCTGATGGTTTGCTGTGTGGCCTGGAGGCAATTGCTTCTTCAATAAAATGCCTCTGCTTCCATGTTTCTAAGATTAGATTCAAGAGGTCACTGGAATGTAAGTCAGTCTTTGGGGTATTCCAGCAAACATGGCTAAATGACTTATTTTTTCAGCATTCTTACAGGTGCAGTGCCAGGGAAACTAGTGGAGAGCATGCAAGGTGATGTCTGTAACCGAACATTTACTCTATTCTATTTTGGAACACTTCCTGTTTCTGCTCTGTACCCTTCAATCCAACAACTCACTATTGTACAGAAAGAGCCAGAGAGTAATGAATTGTCTTTCATGTTAATTTCATATCAAATATTGCACTTTAAAACCTAATAAGGATTATACAATCAAGAGGGTCAGTGACAAAATAACTATATATTAAAATATTTTCCTTAAATGTAACCCCCATAAAGTTGAACTGATACAATTTAGCACTACTTTTGCAAACAATGCCACTCCCCAAACAATCCACAAAGCTGCATTCTCAGTCTAGTGATATCAACTGAATTGGGTTGTAAAAGTGCAAGAGGCAATAGTAAAAGACTTCATAAATAAAGGATGTGCAGGATCTTGGACTCCTATAATTGAGCTACCACGTACAACACTTAGAGACATAAAATATCAATTTTCGTAACACACCATCAGCCTCATACTTTGAGTTAATGTTTAGTAGGGATGCACTGAATCCAGGATTCGGCCTTTTTCAGCATGATTCGGTCGAATCCTTCTGTTTGACCAAACTGAATCCTAATTTGCATATGCAAATTAGGGGCGGGAGGGAAATCGTGAGACTGTCACAAAACAAGTAAAAACGGTTTCCCCTTCCCATCCTTAATTTGCTTATGTGGATTCGGCCGAATCTCTCGCAAGGATTGGGGGGTTTGGCCGAATCCAAAGCAGTGGATTTGGTGCATCCCTAATGTTTAGTATAATGTAGAGTGCGATGTTAAGACAACTTGCAATTGGTGTTCAGGTTTTATTAGAGGTTTTTAAGGTATTTCACTTTTTATTCAGCAGCTCTCCAGCTTGCAGTTTCAGAAATCTGGTTGCTAGGGTCCATATTACCCTAACAACCGTGCACTGATTTAAAGAAGAGACTGGAATATGAATAGAAGAGGGCCATAGAATGAGGTTAACCAACAACACATTTGTAGCTCTTTTTTCGATGGGGTCAGTGACCCCTATTTGTCAGGAGACAAATCATTCAAAAACTATAAAAAGACCAATTGAAAAGTTACTTAGAATATGCAATACTATAACATAGTAAAGGTTAACTAAAAGTTGAAAACACCCCTTAAAGATTCACTACACTCAGCATTTTAAAGGGGCCACCGGTGTCCCAGTATGCATGTCACATATACAGCTGGTTCTACATAGATAGGCCTGTGCAACTTTGTTAAAAAAAAATACATCTCACTCATTGTTCACTTCCGGTTCTTGAGACAATGTAGCAACGGGCAGGTCTCCCCCAGACTTTGATACATTGTTTCACAAACACAAGTGTACACAACTGCAGCCACACGGATACATTATTACTAATGAGTGAAGTTTTATTGGGAAGTTGCTCAGAGACACTTTTATGGCACAAGGAAACCAAGACAGAAAAGACATATCTGTACAAATAGCAGAACTGTGCAATTTCCCTGAATTTAGCCGAGACTAACCATGACTTGTTAACCTCAGTCACACATAATAAACCAACACTTTGGAACCAAGTTACACTCTTAAAGCCCCATTTCTCCTTACGAAGCGCAACAAAAGGAAAAACCACAAAAGACACTCAATCAAGCGGATCCCCTAACAAACAATAATGGCTGCGCCCGCCCACACGAGCAGCAACAGCAGGTGCTCCTCCACAGCCGCACTCTAACATGGGGGCAGGGAAGCTCCTCCCCGAGCAGTGACTTGTCCCAAGCCCGCCGACACAATGATTCCTTGAGGAGACGTGACAAGATGGGCGCGCATTACGCACACCCCTAGCGACAACCCCCTTTGTCAGTGGTACTCGGGGAAAAACCATCTGCACGGCGGGAACAGGCGCGGTATTATTATATACAAGTCAGCGAGGCCTTAGCCGAGTCTCCTCCCACGCACAATGATGAAAGGACACCTACTAGAATATCCCTGATTTTATAAGGCGTTGTGCTAGTGCAGTGGGTGCAACACAAGATGTACAATACAAGCGGGTACAATACAAGAGGTGCAATAGAAGCGGGTACAATACAAGAGGTGCAATAGAAGCGGGTACAATACAAGAGGGCTGCATGTATCAAATGATAACGTGCCGCTCCCCTCCCCAAACTCACCGCTTCTGCCGGCGCCGCCAGTCTCGTCGCATTTGATGGCCATGAGTGGCTGTGGGGCGCTGGGCGCACTCTCGCTTTCATCCTCTTCCTTCTCCTCGTCTTGTCCGTTCTCTCCACTAGCCGCTTCCGCCTCCTCCTCGTCCTCTTCCTCCTCTTCCAGCCCAACTGGGATGCCTTCATCTTCCTCTTCATCCTCCTCGTCTCCCTCCTGGAAGCCTTGATCGTCTCCATTCTCATCTCCCTGCTCAGCTTCAGCGATCTCCTCGTCGGGCACTTCCTCGGCCCCATCGCCTCCATTTTCTCCGCCTAGCTCCATCCCTTCCTCTTCTTCCTCCTCTCCGGCTGCAGCCTGCTCTGGATCAGCCACATCCTCGGCTTCACCAGGGGCCGCCACTCCCCCTTCCCCACAAGCGCTTCCCTCCTCGTCCAGCGCAGCTTGCAGTCTCTCCATCAGGTCGGCCTTCAGTCCCTTGTCGCTAAGGCGCCTCTTCTTCAGTTCATCCTTCAGCTCAGATACCTTGAGCTTCTTCACATTTACCGGGGAACTCATTGTACCGGTGAGCTGTGCGTGCTAGTGGACTGATCTACGAGAGGGACCGCGAGCGTGTTTATTGCGCTCTTACTCCTTCCAAAATGGCGGCACCAGCAAGGACGGAGCGCGCTGCCCTCTGTGGGGGAGGAAAGAGAAGAGAATGAGGTTCGAGGGAAGTCGGGCTCTCCAAGGTTCTACTCGCTCCGCCTATCGGGAAGTGGGAAGAGTCTGGTACCAAGGAGCCACGCCCAGTACTCTTAACTCTTGCAGCCGCTAAATGGCCCAAAAATGCGTCGTGATGCGAACATGAATTCCCTTAGTTTCTTCCCTCACCCTTAATAAAGCAGGAGGCCAATGGGCTCCACACATAAATAATGCAATTGCGTATTAAACCAGTATTACCGCGCCTCTCATTTCCACTAATTATCTGCATTCGCCTACGCAAATTATTTAATATTCGCCCCACCCCCGCTGTAACTGATAAATCGCTCCAATCTCACACCCGGCCGCACTGTGTCCCTCTTGTTTTTCCCGTTATCAAAATTGCTGGATTACCGTATTGCATCCAATGCTGCGCACCCCTACGTTTGTGCCTGCGCCCTGGTTGGCCGTATTATAAACTAGCGAACGCCATTTCTTGCCTTTTGTGTTTTACCCCATATATATCTATATGTATATATAGACTGGAAGCAGGTCCGGAATGAGAATTAAAATAGGCCATGGAATTTCAGGTACACAGAGGCCCAATCAGCCCACATATAGGCCCAAACAGCCTCCACCAGCCCACTGAATACTGATTTCTATGGCACCTTATAGAAGCCCCTCTGGCATTTGCCAGAACCCACAGATTGCCAGTCCGGGCCTGCTGGAAGGAGTGGGGTTGCTTGGGAGCATTGTGGGAAAATAATGGCAGAAATGTACAATGGATTCTATTGAAACACAACTATAAATACCGAATAGATGACATTTTGCAAACCTTTAAATATTTTTGTCTGTTATTGATAATATTGGCATAAAGAACAATTTAATAAGAGAAAACAGCCAAATACAAGCCAGTTGGTAAACCTACATACATGGTGGCCATACGGTCGCCACCTGGCTGGTATTTTACTGGGCTGGCTGATAAAAATGATGGTTGATCCCAATGTTATTAAAGGTGTGGTTCACCTTTCAGTTAACTTTTAGTATGTTATATGTAAGCAACTGTTTAATTGGTCTTCATTATTTATTTTTTATAGTTTTTGAATGATTTGCCTTTTTCTTCTGACTCTTTCCAGCTTTCAAATAGGGGTCACTGACCCCATTTCAAAACAAATGCTCTGAAGCCTCTGACAAAGTCCCAAAGCGACGGAACGCGTAAAGCAAGGGCGGTGACGTTATCTCCAAGCGCCATGGGGTGTTACGGCTAGGGTTGCCACCTGACCAGTAAAAATGATGCTTGGTGCCAATGTTATTAATAGGAAAAAACTTCAAGAATATAGGAAGGCCGTTTTTTTTTTACTGAAAAGGTGGCAACCCTCGTTATGGCGGGTGGAAGCAACGCAGGTCAGAGCTGAAAGCGGTATAACAGCACGCACAGTAACTTTGACCCCAGAGTGGAGATTTGATGCCCTTTTCAAAAAAACTTCTCAAATGTGAGAGGAATACTTGTTTTTTGTGATATTGTGATTTCCACCTGAGGAGAAACGGGAAAAACCGAGTCGGAACCAAAGGGGGAATTCTGGGAACAGCAGTTACACTACTTTTATATATTTAAATGCTCTGCAATGCTGCAAATTGATTGTTATTGCTACTTTTTATTACTCGCCTTTCTATTAAGGCCTCTCCTATTCATATTCCAGTCTCTTATTCAAATCAGTGCATGGTTGCTAGGGGAATTTGGACCCCAGCAACCAGATTGCTGAAATAGCATTTTGGAGAGCTGCTGAATAAAAAACTAAATAGCCCAAAAAATACAAATAATTAAGAATAAAAACCAATTGCAAACTCTAGAATATCACTCTCTACGTCATTCTAAACGTTATTTTAAAGGTGAACAACCCCTTTAATATCTAGTATAGGTCAATCTAAAAACAACTGGACTTGCTGAGTAATCAATGAAGATGTTTCACTAACGTCTTCATTGATTACTCAGCAAGTCCAGTTGTTTTTAGATTGACCTATACTAGATATACTATGACCTGGATGAATGAAAATCTTCATAGTCAACCCCTTTAATAGGGAAACAAGATAAATATATAGGAAGGCTGGTATTTTTTTTCCAGAAAAGTGGCAACCCTAGGTGGTCAGTGGTGTAAGATGTTACTGGGCACAATAGCAAATTCAATTTAGGGCCCCCAAATGTTGGTAAGTTGAACTATGCTACCAACATACGTTGAAACTGATCATTTATTATGTCCTCGCCTTTACATTCCTGCCTCCTCACCTTCAACCACAGGGTCTGCTTTCACTGGAGTTATGCCACTGTTGGTGGCCACACTAGTAATGGCAAGAAGGCAAGAAGTGAAGAGGAACTGGGGTCCAACCGGGAAAACTTCCAGTGGGCCCAGGTGTCAGAGGGCCCTCCTGCTTCTAAACATTTGACCTATTTCATGGCCATTCCTTATTTCTATGAGAAGAAAGTAGCTAAATAGATGAAATAATAGATTATAGTATGTAAATAAAAGAGACTAGGAGAATAGAGTTGAGTGAGGAGAAGAAGAAAATAGTACTGAGTGGTGCCCTAGTCTAAGGTTTTTTGGTGGGCCCTTGGTGTCACAGTCCAACACTGCTGGGGTCTTCCTCATCTGCCATTGGACCACGCACTGGCCAATATAGTGGTTCAGTCGAAAATATTTTCAAACGTATTCAAAAGACAAACTGACCGATTTCCATTGTTCAAAGGTATGGGTCAGAACCAGGAGCGATCCTGGCCCCTCAGCCGCCTCAGGCTGCAGCAGTTGCTGCCACCCCTCCTCCCCCGTGCGCTTACCTTTTTGCGCCTGAGGGGGTCCAGGGGGGTCCAAGAGGGCGGCAGAGAGGGCCAGTACTCTAGCGCAGAGAGCCTAACTGCGCTCTCTGTGCTAGAAGAGCCGAATTTCCGTTTGGAAAGCCGGAAATTCGGCTCTTAAAGTACCAGGAGTGGCATTTTTGCCACCAGTCTTAAATGGTTCTATTCCTGGTATTTCAGTCTGGCAGCTCAGCAATTCTGGTGCAGAATCTGAACTGTTACAATTTGCAATATTAGTTGATGTATTTCTCATCAGAATATGTGGAATATTAGCAACTATAGTATCAATTATAACAGCTGCTCTCTGGGAATCAGCTTAACAGGGCCAAAGATAAGAAATGTATCAACTAATGTATCAGTTTACATTACAGTCTGTGACCCCCCTCTCCAAGATATGCTTCAAAAAGTCATTGAAAAAGTCTTTTTCTGAAACCAACTGAACCAAAAATTGTGTTGGAAGGTGAACATCCCATTTAAAGATTCACAGATTGATTATAAATTAAGAATAGTATATGCTATATATTACATACCTTCCTTTCCTGTCATTTCTTTTGTGGAGGTTAAAGGGACCACTCAATTAATATTTAGGTGTCACCCCCCCCCCCCAGCTTATCTGAAATAAAGCACATGTTAAGTTAAATATGTCATTGGTCTTTTGTTTTTTTCTTCTTGGTGCTTCTCATACAGCAGAATTACATGGAGGTTAATTTTTTCTTAAATTGAATAATATTCCATGTTAACAGTTATACTGTGCATTTACTGTAGATAGAGTGGAGAACAAATGTTGCTTTTATGATGTTGCACTTATAGTGCTGTATCGTTTGTGGGGTACATTCTGTTTTATTAAGAAGAGACATAATTGTGGATTGTTAATAGTGCTGATAGAGACAGCATGAGTGTGGCAAGCCCATCTGTCCCTGTTTATTGTTCTTTGCTATGCAAAAGAGCTTGTAGCCCTGAGCAATATTATGCGAGCAGCAGCACACCTTATGCCACTGAAATTTAAAGGAACAGTTAACATAGAAGTTTCTTAAATATGTAAAGTTACTTATAGTGATCTCGGGTGGACGGCCTCACAACAAAATAGACAGCTGAAATGGAAATGAACAGCACCCCGTGTCTATAAAACTTTCTTGACCAGCTATCAAATGTCCTCTACTTTACTGTGCTGCAAATACCTGCAACTGCTATTCATTTTCAGTAGTGAATGTATGTATATTTTTTTCATAAAAGATCATATAGAAACCAAGAAATATTATGCTGGATGAAAATAGATTTTATGTTTACTCTTTTTATTTTTGCTGTACTGTTTGAAGTAATGTTTTTCTTTAGGAGTACTTTGTATCCATTATACGGCTGCCACTTCTGATTTTATTTGCTAAATATGCTTTAATTAGATAGCAACAAGATGTTTACATATCAATTAAATGCATAAATAATAGTCTATGGCTTTGTTTCAATAAACAATAAACAAAAAAGTAAAAAAAAATTGTTTGTAAGAATGGCCTCTTACCAAGGTAACCCTCAGTCCAAAGGTTACCCAGTTATATTTTTGAAATATATAGAAACTTTACATGTAGGAAGTGGCCACCCAGTGATGTCACTGGCATAAGAATGAGGAGGATGTAGCTTCATCTTATCAGTTTGCCAGGTCTAAGGTGGCGAAGGAAACTCTGGCAAAAGAGGTAATGTTCTGTAAAATTCGCATTGAATTATTGAATTTACAGATTAACGATCGTTCGCCTGAGCGAAAATTCCCCTAGTGATAGGGTGCAAAACTGCACTAGCAATGGTCTCTTTCTCTAGCGAATTGTCCTCTACGCCTGTTAGAAAATTGGTGATATGCCTGCGGATGAGATTTTTGGGGAATTTTGTTAGCAATGGCCACTAGAGATGTCGCGAACTGTTCGCCGGCGAACTTGTTCGCGCGAACATCGGGTGTTCGTGCTCGCCGGAAGTTCGCGAACGTCGCGCGACGTTCGCCATTTTGGGTTCGCCATTGTTGGCGCTTTTTTTTGCCCTCTCACCCCAGACCAGCAGGTACATGGCAGCCAATCAGGAAGCTCTCCCCTGGACCACTCCCCTTCCCTATAAAAACCGAAGCCCTGCAGCGTTTTTTCACTCTGCCTGTGTGTGCTGAAGAGATAGTGTAGGGAGAGAGCTGCTGCCTGTTAGTGATTTCAGGGACAGTTGAAAGTTTGCTGGCTAGTAATCGTTTTGATACTGCTCTGTTATTGGAGGGACAGAAGTCTGCAGGGGTTTGAGGGACATTTAAGCTTAGGTAGCTTTGCTGGCTAGTAATCTACCTTCTACTGCAGTGCTCTGTATGTAGCTGCAGTGGGCAGCTGTCCTGCTTCTGATCTCATCTGCTGACTGCTGCAATAACAGTAGTCCTTGTAAGGACTGCTTTTATTTATTTTTTTGTTGTTTTACTACTACTACTACTACTACTACTATAAGAGCCCAGTGCTATTAGTCTAGCAGTGTTGGGGAGTGGGACTGGTGTGCTAATCTGCTGCTCCTAGTAGTTCAGCAGCACCAACTTTAATTTTTTTTTTTAATATTCATTTTTTTTTTATTTTACTTTTTTTATTTTACTACCGCTGTAGTAGTGTATAAGTTGACCTTTTAGGCATTATTTGCCCTGTAGGCATTATTTGCACACTGTTTTCTTCAACCCGCCATCGAGCTGTGTGACCTTGTTCACATTCTGTCTAAATATCCATAATATTACCGTCTCCAGAAAAAACACCGGAGTCACTTTTTTCAAGCAGCCATAATATATTTTACGTAATCCGTATCCACCGCTGTAGTAGTGTATACGTTGGCCTTGTAGGCATTATTTGCACACTGTTTTCTTCAACCCGCCATCGAGCTGTGTGACCTTGTTCACATTCTGTCTAAATATCCATAATATTACCGTCTCCAGAAAAAACACCGGAGTCACTTTTTTCAAGCAGCCATAATATATTTTACGTAATCCGTATCCACCGCTGTAGTAGTGTATACGTTGGCCTTGTAGGCATTATTTGCACACTGTTTTCTTCAACCCGCCATCGAGCTGTGTGACCTTGTTCACATTCTGTCTAAATATCCATAATATTACCGTCTCCAGAAAAAACACCGGAGTCACTTTTTTCAAGCAGCATTCATATATTTTACGTAATCCGTATCCACCGCTGTAGTAGTGTATACGTTGGCCTTGTAGGCATTATTTGCACACTGTTTTCTTCAACCCGCCATCGAGCTGTGTGACCTTGTTCACATTCTGTCTAAATATCCATAATATTACCGTCTCCAGAAAAAACACCGGAGTCACTTTTTTCAAGCAGCATTCATATATTTTACGTAATCCGTATCCACCGCTGTAGTAGTGTATACGTTGGCCTTGTAGGCATTATTTGCACACTGTTTTCTTCAACCCGCCATCGAGCTGTGTGACCTTGTTCACATTCTGTCTAAATATCCATAATATTACCGTCTCCAGAAAAAACACCGGAGTCACTTTTTTCAAGCAGCATTCATATATTTTACGTAATCCGTATCCACCGCTGTAGTAGTGTATACGTTGACCTTGTAGGCATTATTTGCACACTGTTTTCTTCAACCCGCCATCGAGCTGTGTGAGCTTGTTCACATTTTGTCTAAATATTGATAATATTATCGTCTCTAGAAAAACCACTTGAGTTACTTTTTTTCAAGCAGCATTCATATATTTTACGTAATCCGTATCCACCGCTGTAGTAGTGTATACGTTGGCCTTGTAGGCATTATTTGCACACTGTTTTCTTCAACCCGCCATCGAGCTGTGTGAGCTTGTTCACATTTTGTCTAAATATTGATAATATTATCGTCTCTAGAAAAACCACTTGAGTTACTTTTTTTCAAGCAGCATTCATATATTTTACGTAATCCGTATCCACCGCTGTAGTAGTGTATACGTTGACCTTGTAGGCATTATTTGCACACTGTTTTCTTCAACCCGCCATCGAGCTGTGTGAGCTTGTTCACATTTTGTCTAAATATTGATAATATTATCGTCTCTAGAAAAACCACTTGAGTTACTTTTTTTCAAGCAGCATTCATATATTTTACGTAATCCGTATCCACCGCTGTAGTAGTGTATACGTTGACCTTGTAGGCATTATTTGCACAGTGTTTTCTTCAACCCGCCATCGAGCTGTGTGAGCTTGTTCACATTTTGTCTAAATATTGATAATATTATCGTCTCTAGAAAAACCACTTGAGTTACTTTTTTTCAAGCAGCATTCATATATTTTACGTAATCCGTATCCACCGGAGTTATTTTCCAATGAGTTTCTTGAACTGAGTAATGCGCAACCATTATTGCCAGAAGAAGATGAAGGAGATGAGGACCTTACACCAGATTTAATTCTGGCAGAGAACACGATAGAGATGGACATAATGAGTGATGAGGAGGAGGTCCCCGCTGCTGCTTCCTTCTGTGATGTGTCAGAAGAAATTGATGCATCTGAGGAGAATGATGATGAGGAGATTGATGTTTTGTGGGTGCCTAGTAGAAGAGAGCAAGAGGAGGGTAGTTCAGATGGAGAGACGGAGAGTCAGAGAGGCAGTAGGAGAATAAGACTTAGAAGAAGCAGGGAGGACAGCCCGCAGGGATCAGTAGGGCAACAACATGTATCGGCACCTGTGTTCAGCCGGCCAACGCACCCGCCATTGCCGCCAATACCGCCAACTCCGCCAACTTCTACTGTTACCGCCAGATCGCACACTTCCAAAAAGTCAGCAGTGTGGGATTTTTTTAATGTGTGTGCCTCTGACAAAAGCATTGTAATTTGCAATGAGTGCAGTCAGAAACTGAGCCTTGGTAAGCCCAACAGCCACATAGGTACAACTTCTATGCGAAGGCACATGAGCGGCAAGCACAAAGCACTTTGGGAGCAACACCTCAAAGGCAACAGGCAAACTAAAAGCCACACTCCTTCTGGTCCAGCATCTTACTGCTCTACCTCTGCTCTCCTTGACCCGTCTGAACCACCCTCCACTCCGCCTTCCACCTTGACCACCTGTTCCCATTCCCAGTCATCTGCCACCAGCCAAGTTTCTGTGAAGGCCATGTTTGAGCGTAAGAAGCCAATGTCTGACTGTCACCCCCTTGCCCGGCGTCTGACAGCTGGCTTGTCTGCACTCTTAGCCCGCCAGCTTTTACCATACCAGCTGGTGGACTCTGAGGCCTTCCGCAAATTTGTAGCAATTGGGACACCGCAGTGGAAGGTACCCAGCCGCAATTTTTTTTCTAAAAAGGGAATACCACACCTGTACCAACATGTGCAGAGCCAAGTTACCGCATCTCTGTCACTTAGTGTTGGGCCAAAGGTCCATATGACTACTGACGCATGGTCCTCCAAGCATGGTCAGGGCAGGTATGTCACCTACACTGCCCACTGGGTGAACTTGGTAATGGCTGGGAAGCAGGGAATGGGTAGCTCAACAACAACAGTGGAGTTGGTGTCACCGCCACGGATTGCACGCGGTTCTGCCACCACCTCTACTCCTCCATCGCTCTCTACCTCGTCTTCTTCTTCTTCTTACTCTGCTGCTGGGTCCTCCTTCTCCTCCTCCACACCTGTGCACCCCCAGCTCCCCCTAGGCTATTCGACGTGCCAGGTACGCCGTTGTCACGCTGTCTTGGGGATGACGTGCCTGGAAAGCAAAAACCATACCGGATCTGTACTCCTGTCATCTCTGCAGTCACAGGCCGATCGGTGGCTGACCCCACACCAACTGCAGATCGGAAAAGTGGTGTGTGACAATGGAAGCAATCTGTTGGCAGCGTTGAGACTAGGCAATTTAACACATGTGCCCTGCATGGCACATGTGTTAAATTTAATAGTCCAACGTTTTGTCTCCAAGTACCCAGGATTCCAGGACGTTCTCACCCAGTCCAGAAAGGTGTCGGCCCATTTCAGGCGTTCCTACACAGCCATGGCACGCCTTGCTGACATTCAGCAGCGCTACAACATGCCAGTCAGGCATTTGATTTCTGACAGCCAGACTCGCTGGAATTCAACGCTCCTTATGTTGGAACGTCTGCTGCAACAACAAAGGGCCGTCAACGAGTACCTTTTTGAACTGGGTGGTAGGACTGGATCTGCACAGCTGGGGATTTTTTTCCCCCGTTACTGGGTGCTTATGCGCGATGCCTGCAGGCTCATGCGACCTTTTGAAGAGGTGACAAATATGGTCAGTCGCACCGAAGGCACCATCAGCGACCTAATACCCTTCGCTTTATTCCTGGAGCGTGCCGTGCGACGAGTGACAGATGAGGCTGTAGACCAGCGTGACGAGGAGCTGGAAGCGCACGATTTCTGGTCGGAATCACCAGAACGAACCCAGGCACCTGCTGCAACGCAGGGAGAGGTGCCAGAAGTGGAGTCAGAGGAGGAAGGTGGCTTTGTGGAGGAGGAGGACCAACAGGAGCAGGCTTCCCAGGGGGCTAGTGGTGACCTTTTGGGGACCCCTGGTCTTGTACGTGGCTGGGGGGAGGAGACCGTGGATGATGCAGTCCTTGATAATGAGGAAGCGGAGATGGATAGCTCTGCATCCAACCTTGTGAGAATGGGGTCTTTCATGCTGTCATGCCTGTTGAAGGACCCCCGTATCAAGAGGCTTAAGGAGAAGGACCTGTACTGGGTCGCAACGCTACTAGACCCTCGGTACAAGCATAAAGTGTCAGAAATGTTACCAACATACCACAAGTCCGAAAAGATGCGGCATTTACAAACCAGCCTGCAAAACATGTTGTACAATGCTTTTAAGGGTGATGTCACTTCAGGAACTCATCAACATTCCAGGGGCAGAGGTGCCAGTAATCCTGCCACGAGCACACCTGCAAGGACAAAGCCCTTTGGCCAGTCTGTAACGTCAGACATGCAAATGTTTTTCTGTCCAAGGCAGCGCCACAACCCTTCTGGATCCACCCTCAAAGAACGCCTCGACCGGCAGGTAGCGGACTACCTGGCATTAACTGCAGATATCGACACTCTGAGGAGCGATGAACCCCTGGACTACTGGGTGCGCAGGCTTGATCTGTGGCCAGAGCTGTCACAATTTGCCATGAACCTCTTGTCTTGCCCAGCCTCAAGTGTGCTCTCAGAAAGGACCTTCAGTGCAGCAGGAGGGATTGTAACTGAGAAGAGAACTCGCCTAGGTCACAAAAGTGTCGATTACCTGACCTTTATTAAAATGAATGAGGGGTGGATCTCGGAGGGTTACTGCACGCCGGAAGACTTGTTCTGACTTCTATGCAGCTGTCCTTCTCTTCAAGCCTCATGACTCCACACACAGCTGTCCTTTAGCGTCCTCCTCCTCCCTCCGCCACCGTTACAAACTAGGGTGCAAACCCTACTGGTTTAATTTTTTCTGGCCTCTGTGCTTCAGTGGCTGCAACCAAAAAAACTGGGCAAACAATGTCTACAAGGTCAACGTATGGCAAAAAATGACTATTTTCAGCATTTATATGGCATATTTTTTCTGGCAACTGTGCTTCAGTGGCTGCAACCAAAAAAATGCATATTTTCTGCATTTATATGGCATAATTTTTCTGGCCTCTGTGCTTCAGTGGCTGCTTCCAAAAAAATGCATATTTTCTGCATTTATATGGCATAATTTTTCTGGCCTCTGTGCTTCAGTGGCTGCAACCAAAAAAATGCATATTTTCTGCATTTATATGGCATAATTTTTCTGGCCTCTGTGCTTCAGTGGCTGCAACCAAAAAAAATTATATTTTCAGCATTTATATGGCATAATTTTTCTGTCAACTGTGCTTCAGTGGCTGCAACCAAAAAAATTTATATTTTCAGCATTGATATGGCATAATTTTTCTGGCCTCTGTGCTTCAGTGGCTGCAACCAAAAAAATTTATATTTTCAGCATTTATATGGCATAATTTTTCTGGCAACTGTGCTTCAGTGGCTGCGACCAAAAAAATGACTATTTTCAGCATTTATATGGCATATTTTTTCTGGCCTCTGTGCTTCAGTGGCTGCGGCCAAAAAAACTGGGCAAACAATGCCTACAAGGTCAACGACGTTGACCTTGTAGGCATTGTTTGCCCAGTTTTTTTGGCCGCAGCCACTGAAGCACAGAGGCCAGAAAAAATATGCCATATAAATGCTGAAAATAGTCATTTTTTGCCATACGTTGACTCAACGTATATGGCAAAAAATGACTATTTTCAGCATTTATATGGCATATTTTTTCTGGCAACTGTGCTTCAGTGGCTGCGACCAAAAAAATGCATATTTTCTGCATTTATATGGCATAATTTTTCTGGCCTCTGTGCTTCAGTGGCTGCAACCAAAAAAATTTATATTTTCAGCATTTATATGGCATAATTTTTCTGTCAACTGTGCTTCAGTGGCTGCGACCAAAAAAATGCATATTTTCTGCATTTATATGGCATAATTTTTCTGGCCTCTGTGCTTCAGTGGCTGCAACCAAAAAAATTTATATTTTCAGCATTTATATGGCATAATTTTTCTGGCAACTGTGCTTCAGTGGCTGCGTCCAAAAAAACTGGGCAAACAATGTCTACAAGGTCAACGTATGGCGAAAAATGACTATTTTCAGCATTTATATGGCATATTTTTTCTGGCAACTGTGCTTCAGTGGCTGCGTCCAAAAAAACTGGGCAAACAATGCCTACAAGGTCAACGTATGGCAGTTGTTTAAAGAGAACAGTAGATTACTAGCCAGCAAAGCTACCTAAGCTAAAATGTCCCTCAAATCCCTGCAGACTTCTGTCCCTCCAATACAGAGCAGTATCAAGCAGATTACTAGCCAGCAAACTTACTATCATCTGTCCCTGAAATCACTAACAGCTCTCCCCCTACACTATCTCTTCCAAGCACACACAGGCAGATTTTTCAGATACATTTTTGCCCTTGATCCCCCTCTGGCATGCCACTGTCCAGGTCGTTGCACCCTTTAAACAACTTTAAAATCATTTTTCTGGCCAGAAATGTCTTTTCTAGATGTTAAAGTTCGCCTTCCCATTGAAGTCTATGGGGTTCGCGAACCGTTCGCGAACCGCTCGCATTTTTGCGCAAGTTCGCGAATATGTTCGCGAACTTTTTTTCCGACGTTCGCTACATCCCTAATGGCCACTTCACACTTTAGTAAATCTGCCCTATGTGTGTTTTTAAGGTATGGAAGGAAACCCATGTAGACTGGTGCGATCATACAAACAGCTTGCAAAAGTTGAATTTACTATCTGAATGTGCAATTACACACATTCCAGAGTGCACAGCAGTAGCAAAACTGTATTATGCATTAACTTTGCATAATACAGTGTCTTTGGTCAGACAGTTTAGTCTGAACAACCACATCTGACTTCAGTAGATGTCAGTGGATGTGATTTCTTCAGGGACAGTTTCATGTAAGCATTTGCACTAACTGCACTTGCCTAGAAAATGCAGATGCGCATGTGAAGTAAGAAAATATACATGGTATAACCACACTGTATTTAGTTTACAGGACACTATGACTATTCTCTTTACTATATATGAATACAAAAATATATATAAGTGCAAATATTATATTTAAAGGAAGAGTTAAATAAACTAACAAGAATGGGGAGCTAGAGTCACAACTAGCCCTCAAAGAGCTCCCCAAACTCCAGGCATTTGCCTCTAACCCTGCAGAACTATGTCCTTAAACCTTACTATAAGGATTCTCTTATTCTGTACTTAATATACACCTAATATACCACCTAATCTAGCACAATATTTTCATCCATACATGGATCTTAATTAAATGTTGTAAATGGAGTTATGGTGATATTTGTGATATTAACACCTAGGCCTACCCCCCCCCCCCCCACAGCAGGGCCAGCTGCAGTCACAGCAGCATACTACACAGGACTGAAGGTAATATTGTCTGCAAGGCGCATGTCTAGGTTTACCACCTTTTCTGGAAAAAATACCTATATATTTATCTTTTTTCCCTATTAATAACATTGGGATCAACCATCAATACCAGCCAGGTGGCAACCCTACGCATGTCCCATGGGGAGGCAGACTGGGGGGGTTAGGGTGCTAGTTGTCCTCTAGTTATGCCACTGGCTGGAGAGTCTTCACAACCGCACCTCTGGTTAAGTATGGGGCTATGTATCAATTGGGTTTTTAGCTCTCTAAGCAGATATTTTCAGGCTATATATATATATATATATATAATAGATATATATATGTTCAGAAAGTACCTGCACTCAATCCCTTGTGATACGTGGTGGGTGCTCGGTCGAGTTATAACATACAATCTTCAAAATGGACCCGCACTCCAAGTAGTTTAATCAAAGTGAATTTTATTGAATCATCACTCACGTGTCCAACGTTTCGGCCCACATTGGGGCCTTTATCAAGGATGACCATACATTGTTGCAAAGTTTATTGCTTTTTTGACATAACTTCACTGTGACACTAATAAAACATGTCTTTATTCCTCTGCAAGTATACATTTGTATATAGTCCCCGTTTATTGATCTTCTTTGTTTCTTTAATTGTTTTATGTTGATTTACTCTCCACACACGTCACTGTGACATCACTACCTTCATTTTCCCGCCACTGGGGGTATAAAAGGTTGGTGCTTGTCTGTATTTGAACTTTGAGAAAGTATTGAGTGTTAGCCGAAACGTTAGTCATTTGTATTTTCTAAATAAACACCATTTTATGTTTCAATAAGACCTGAGAGTGCAAGCTTCTTTATTTTTCAACCTAACTGCACCCAGGCAACTGTAACCGATATACGAGTTGTGCTGGCTTCCAGACCTATATATATATATATATATATATATATATATATATATATATATATATATATATATATATATATATGCTGTGAAAGGCTTTAGCACACACTTTAAAAGTTACATACCTGGGTGCAATTCAGAAATCAAATATCCAAAGGCAGAAAAAGCTAAAGCACACCAGGATTTTCTTCAAAAAGATAAAGTGTTTATTTCATCAACGTTTCGGCCCTCGCATGGGGCCTTTATAAAGATACAAACATGCACAAGTGAAAGCGATTTAAAGGCTCACCCAGCTAACACCCACCGCCCAAACACACCCACTATGCAGGTGGACGAAATAATCAATTAGTGAACAACATTTTCTTTAATGTGGCTAGATTTCATCCCAGATGAAATCTGAAAGACAAATATATAATATATATATGTATATATATATATATATATATATATATATATATACCCCCAAAATGAATACTTAAGCAACAAATAGTTTATATCATATTAAGTGGCATATTTAAGAATCTTACCAAACTGGAATATATATTTAAGTAAATATTGACCTTTTACATCTCTTGCCTTGAACCACCATTTCATTACCTGAAATACTACAGCTCTAACTGTAACAGGAAGAAGTGTGCTTGTGACCTAAAAAGTATAGTTTGTTTGGTGTGTTTGTGTGCACAGTGAATTGTATGATCCCAGGGGGCCCTTAATTTTTAAAATGGTAATTTTCTATTTATGATTACCCAATGGCACATACTACTATATTATTATGAAAATGGCTTATTTACACGAAGCAGGGTTTTACATATGAGCTGTTTTATGCAATATCTTTTTTTATAGAGACCTACATTGTTTGGGTGGTATATTTTTCCTTTAAGGAGGTGTTTCGAGGGCTTATCTCTATACAGGCCCCATTTTACATAGTTGGCGCCCCTAGGCCCACTGCCGTTCATCGCTCCTGTCCCCTCCTCTTTATTCATGCAAATTTTCATCATCTGGACCGGAGCAATGGGGATTGGCACACAGGAAATTTAAAAAATAATTGTCTCTTGAGCATCCCCAGTGTTTTTGAACCAATGTGGGTGTGGTTGGGCAGCATGCCGCCCCCCCCTAAAATCCTGAATTGCTTATTTTTTTCAGATTATCGCAGGAAACCCCAATTTTTTCTGATTATTGGGCTAAACCCAGCGCAGACCACAATATCTTCAAATTGGGAAAAGGACATCTGCCATTGAGTTATACATGACCTATACAGGTTTGAGATGCCGAGTTTTCAGATTCTGGGATTTTTGCAGCATCGGAGGGGATATATCTCGAAAAATTCGAGTTTTTGCTCCAAATAGCCTGACCAGAAAAAAAAGATGTTTAGTAAATAACCCCCTTAATATGAATATGTAAAAGAGAAGTACATTGTGGCAGAAGGGTGTGTCTGTGTGTGAAAAGAAGTGCAAAATAGGAACAAAAGTTAGTTAAAGGAGTGAGAATGGGAGAGTGGTGGACAATGGCTGTTCCTTGTTTTTTGCATCACAATAGCTATCTTTCATGTGCGACCTACACCTTTGCACCTTGAGAGACTGGGATTAATTCTATTAAACAAAGTAGCTGTCTGTGCCAACACTGGGATATTGTTCTTTAGAGATGGAAAATGGTCCTTTTTCAGAATATAAATAATGGAATAATTCAATTCTAAGTTTCTGTACCGGCTTTAGACCAAAATATTCTGTGCTTCCTTAAGGAATAATAAAGCTCACCATGAAATGAAAACTACAGTAAATGGTAAAATGCATGAAACAAATGATAACTAGCTAGATACTATTAGTTGAATGTCCATAACTTGTCAAAAGATTTTTATGGTAGATTTTTGTTTGGTCTTTATACCAAACTTTACACCTTCATAATCTAGTAAATGGCAGTGTAAATTTAGACACATGCAGAATTATTGTTTGGAATATAATTAACACCAATTGAAGGTTCAACATTTCCCAGGACCCTCTTTGCAGGCTCAGACGTTAGTCACATTCTCCTTAGTTTAGGAAATGAATAGAGGTAAAGGAAAATATCATTGGATTAAGGTGGCCATATAATATAGAACAAAACGAATTTCGTATGACATTCGGTGTGTGTATGGTAGAAGATGAGCTGACCGATATCTGTAGAAGACTTGGACTTTAATGGGGTTGTTCATCTACCAACACTTTTTCTGTTTTTTTTTCAGATAGTTCAATTACTTTCTATTTTCTGTTTGTGCCTGCTTCTCTAATATTGTGATTTAAAGTTTTATTTTTCACCTTCTTATGTCTTTCTGAAGCCGCTCTGGGAGGGGGATCAACAACTGTGTAAACTGTTCTAAATTGAAACACAAGTTGATACATTTCTTATCTGTGGCCCTGCTGATCAGAATCACTGAGTTTAATTAAAATCAGTTGTTAGAATTAATACAATAGTTACTAATATTCCGCAGATGCTGCTGAGAAATGTATCAACTAGTGGAGCAAAGTGTAACAGTTCCGAATTTCCTGGATTACTGAGTTGCCAGACTGAAACACTAGAAACATTAAACTTCAAGCTTAAATTTTGGAAAAGCGTGAAAAAATAAAGCATGAAAAGAAACTGAAAAAAAAAATAGATTTCTGATGAACAATATGAAAACAACTGAACTGGAAAAAAAAGTGTTTGGAAGGTGAACAACCTCTTTAATACAGCATTTACATGAAATAAACTAATAGGAAATCTGGTAGAATGGTCTGTAGAATGTTGCCCTATGTTTGTCAAGCTTTTCTTTTTTTTAGGTGTAAACCAGAGTGAAGGAATTTTGCAGTTACATCAAGATGATATAAAATTGTAGTTGGAATTCTAATTTGCATTTAGGGCAATGGCACAAGGGGCAATGTATGTCTTACATGATTAACAGCTCAGGAGGTGGAACAAAAAAATCTATTTTGCCACCACTCAGTCCTGTGGTCATCACAGTGACTACTGTAAAAGCTGATTGGAGATCATATTTCAGCATTTTGTCCCCACCAGCTGATCTATGGATCATGCCTTCTGACTTTCTAGATACTTTAAAGGCAATTTATTGCCCCTTTATGGTTCTGCTGTGTTGCAGTTTACAATGCTTAGCTTTTTAAAACAGAAGAGACCAAACCATGTCCTCCAAATTAGATTGTGGTGGGATAAAGACATGACAACATTAGTTTGTCTTGCATGAATGTTCACCAAAACATTATGTATGATCCTTGATGCCATGCAGGCCCACATTGCCAATCTGTAGATTCTGGCAGTTGCCAGAAGGGCTTCTGTAAGAGGCCACTATTAATTGTGCCTATGGAGGCTGTTTGTGTCTCTGTGTACTTGGCCTATATTGAATCTTATCCAAGAGTAGTTCGCCAGCTTAAATATATTGCAATATATGGACAAACAATCCCTGTTTTGTTTAAAGGGTAAGGCATTTTTTAGTAGCAGTATGCACAAAATGTCGCTGTCTTAAATATATTGGTAATGGGTTGAGTGCAGAGGACTCTTGGATTTGACTATATGTATTTTGTGGTCACAGCCTCATTGCCCCGCCTAATGGTTTTAAAAAATAGTGGTGAGCACAACTTTCCCTTGTTTGCTATATTGAATCTTAGTCTGATCCTGGTGCCAAGTGAGTAAAACTATGGTACAACAGTTCAACAGTTGATCACCAGCACTTCAGTGGGTTAACTGTTCTGAACAATATGTTAAGGTATTACCATATTTTGCTGATATTTGACTATATTGGGGTCTGCACTAGTCAGATTGACCTTCCAAGAATGTTTCTGCGCTCATCAGTTCCCTTTGCAGTGCACCAGAAGGATCACTTACAAAGTGTATGGCTGGGTGCAAGAAATATTTTTTTTGTACTTTTGCTCCCTGCCCTGCACATAAAAAATGATCCTAGTAGCTTTCCAATATCTACCTCTAGTCCTACAGTAAGCCTTTTTGCTGTAGCTATGATCCCTAACATGATAACGTGATTTATGCTCCACTGTTTGATTTGTGTTTTTCTCTTTTACAACTAAAAGCTTTAGCCTCAGTTATTATGCAAGCTTCTCAAACCCCAAGGTCCTGGCCTTAGTTGATGCTTCCGTCTATAACAACCACCTTTTACTTTGGGAGGAGTCCTCCGCTACTTTGATCCCGCCAGGTCTTATAGTGGGAGGAATTCTGGGCAGACAAGGGAACCAAACGTGAACTAGAGGAACAAGAAGTATAGTTGAGGGACAGGACGAGTCAATACTAAATCAGGAGACAAGAGCATAGTCGAGGTCACAGGCTGGGTCAAACCAACAGTATCACAGTACAAAAGCAGGATCTGAGAGAGTCAGTAAACAGGCAAACGTCAGGACAGGCAGAAAACTAGGGATGGTCAAGAACAGTCTAGATCAGCAACATACAAGACAGACTAGAAAACACACCCAGGAACTATTGAAAATAGACCTATGTTGGGCAAGGAACAATTGCCCACGGGCCCTTTAAATATTTGAATTACACACCGAACATGATGACGTCAGATGCATCATTCTCATCAAAAACATAGAAGTTTTGAGCATGCGTCTGTTGTGCACTGGTGCGCAGAAGAAGAGGAAGCCGCACCTCTAGACCACCAAGTATTCTCACATGATGGTTCTGTTTGTGCATAGCATTGGTTTGGAAAAACACGGTGCTCCAGGATAAACTGTAAATGACTCACCAAATAGTAAACGTGGTCCGGGTGCTCCAACCCCAGACCCCCAGCTTTAGGGAGCGGTACGGCAAAGGATATGTAGAAGAGACAGGGCCGACCGGCACGCAGAGGATCCACAGGACTAGAGAAAATCGTTTAAATTTTTTTTTATTTGTACAAAGTTTAAAAAATGGATATTTGCATCTCCATCCACCTACGTTGGACAAGGAACAATTGGCCACAGGCCCTTTAAATATTTGAATTACACAGCAAACTTAATGACGTCAGACGAATCGTTCTCATCAAAAACATGTGTCTATTGCGCATTTATGCACAGAAGAAGAGGAAGCTGCACCACTAGACCACCAAGTATTCTCACATGCTGGTTCTGTTTGTGCATAAACATTGAGGAGGGTGTCATTCTCTCCTAGTACTACAACAATGACAGGGGGATGAGTAAGGCCCTAATTAATGGGCAACATTAATATATCTGGGAAGAACTAGTCAATTTAGCAATGTTTTAGGGCTTAAACTTGAATCTGCTGTGGGACCCAGTAACAACTATTTACAACACTGCACACAGGATAGCCTTGACAGGGTGTGCCTGCAGACAATTTATATTACCCAGAAAGTCTATGCCTTCAAACCAGTTCAGGAAGTGCTGGTAAAATAAATATCAGCCTGCACTGTATTTCTAATCTGTGATCTGTATAGAAGCAAATGATACCTAAAATGACTTTAGCTGCACAACCAAAACAGGGTGGGACACAAATGGAAGTGGTATTACATCAACTTGACTAGACGTGATGCATTTCTTCCACCTTAGAGACTGTTTTGAACCTGAAACAGCAGTCTTATTGTCTTAAGACATAATTTTAACAAAATGCTAAATTTTGACCTTCTTGGATCTGGATCAGAGTATATCCAAGTTTAGATCTGAGATAGCGAATCAACAAGTTTAAACATATATAGAATTTTGGTATTTTAATATTCCACATCATTTAGAAAATGTGGAGATATTATAAGGCTTTCAAAAAATTTCTAGCCTCAAAAAATATTTTAGAGAACCAAATCAAGTTCACTCATCTAGTACCTATGTTGCGTTTTGCTAATGTTTGCTTGTATAAACCTTCTGCATATCTCTGTTACTAATGGAAACTGTGCTCCAAGTCTGTGCCCCTCCATCATAGCATCCACATGTTAATTCATTTTTTTCCCTACCAAAATTAAAATGTACTCTGCTACTGTATATTTATTTTCTAAAAATAAGGTTTAAAAACGCAGATAACCCAATGATGCATTTCTATTACTGAATAAAATAATCAATGTTCAGATGACAGTTGCTTAGCAACAGATGTTTGGTATTTCCAGCTCAAAAATAATGGTTCTTAAAATAGAAATGTATACCTTATATGTGATGCCAGGACCATGTTTCTGCACCCCCCTTTCTAGCCCCACATACTTCACTACTCCTTTAGTTCATTGTGTAGGTCTTGTTCCACTTCCACAGGATATCATTACTTGTGTTTGGAGGATTCTGATCATTTATCTAGTTTGGTTTCTGTGCTTTGAGTACAGGGCAGCAGCTGTCAAACTGGAAGGTTAGGTACCCTAGGAGTGCCTGGAGCAGTGGCTGGATGGTGGGGAGAAGCTTTAATGCTATTTAGGATGAGATTTAGGGAGACATTCTAATTAATTCCAGGATAGTTACATAGTTAGTTAGTTAAATTGGGTTGAAAAAAGACAAAGTCCATCAAGTTCAACCCCTCCAAATGAAAACCCAGCATCCATACATACACCCCTCCCTACTTTTAATAAAATTCTATATACCCATACCTATACTAACTATAGAGTTAGTATCACAATAGCCTTTGATATTATGTCTGTCCAAAAATCATCCAAGCCATTCTTAAAGGCATTAACTGAATCAGCCATCACAACATCACCCGGCAGTGCATTCCACAACCTCACTGTCCTGACTGTGAAGAACCACCTACGTTGCTTCAAATGAAAGTTCTTTTCTTCTAGTCTAAAGGGGTGGCCTCTGGTACGGTGATCCACTTTATGGGTAAAAAGGTCCCCTGCTATTTGTCTATAATGTCCTCTAATGTACTTGTACAGTGTAATCATGTCCCCTCGCAAGCGCCTTTTTTTCCAGAGAAAACAACCGCAACCGTGACAGTCTACCCTCATAATTTAAGTCTTCCGTCCCTCTAACCAGTTTAGTTGCACTTAGTCTCTGCACTCTCTCCAGCTCATTTATATCCCTCTTAAAGGAGAAGGAAAGCCCCAGGGCGCAAAACCCCTCCCCCCTCCCCTGTGATGCCCCCCCTCCCTCCTCCCCCCTGGCCTACCTGTCCCCCTGGGCAAATGCCCCTAACTTGTTACTCACCCCTCTGCGCAGGTCCTGTCCACGGAGTTCGCAGTCGCCATCTTCTCCCACGCGCGTCTTCTTCCTGCTCTGACCGGCGTCTTCTGGCGCATGCGCAGTAGGAACAGGTACCGGTACAGCTCTATTGCGCATGCGCCGAATGTCACGAAGTGAAATCGGAAAACTTCGTGACATTCGGCGCATGCGCAATAGAGCTGTACCGGTACCTGTTCCTACTGCGCATGCGCCAGAAGACGCCGGTCAGAGCAGGAAGAAGACGCGCGTGGGAGAAGATGGCGACTGCGAACTCCGTGGACAGGACCTGCGCAGAGGGGTGAGTAACAAGTTAGGGGCATTTGCCCAGGGGGACAGGTAGGCCAGGGGGGAGGAGGGAGGGGGGGCAACACAGGGGAGGGGGGGGAGGGGTTTTGCGCCCTGGGGCTTTCCTTCTCCTTTAAGGACTGGAGTCCAAAACTGAACTGCATACTCCAGATGAGGCCTCACCAGGAACCTATAAAGAGGCATAATTATGTTTTCATCCCTTGAGTTAATGCCCTTTTTTATGCAAGACAGAACTTTATTTGCTTTAGTAGCCACAGAATGATACTGCCCAGAATTAGACAACTTGTTATCTACAAAGACCCCTAGATCCTTCTCATTTAAGGAAACTCCCAACACACTGGCATTTAGTGTATAACTTGCATTTATATTATTTTTGCCAAAGTGCATAACCTTGCATTTATCAACATTGAACCTCATTTTCCAGTTTGCTGCCCAGTTTTCCAGTGTAGACAAATCACTCTGCAAAGTGGAAGCATCCTGCATGGAACCTATAGTTCTGCACAATTTAGTATCATCTGCAAAAATAGAAACAGTACTTTCAATGCCCACCTCCAGGTCATTAATAAACAAGTTGAAAAGCAAGGGACCTAGTACAGAGCCCTGCGGTACTCCACTAACAACACTGGTCCAATTAGAAAATGTTCCATTTACCACCACTCTTTGTAGTCTATCTTTTAGCCAGTTCTCTATCCAGGTGCAAATACTATGTTCCAGGCCAACATTCCTTAATTTAACGAGTAATATTTTGTGTGGCACTGTATCAAATGCTTTAGCAAAGTCTAAGTAAATCACATCCACATAAACCCAGGTACGGATTTGTGGGCAGGCCACAAAGGCCTGGACCTAGGACAGCAAAGGTCTGAGGGTGGCATGACACCCTCTGGTCGTATCTGAAAAGGGGACCTGGTGGGAAAATTTGACAGCTGCTTGAATCTCCCACTAGCTCAGTCCCTGTGCCAGAGATTGGTGATCAACAGCAGGAGTAGGGGTGTGAGTTGGGAGGGGATGCAAGTGGGTGGTAGTGTGTAAGACTTGGGGGACTTAGGGGCACTTCAGGTTAAAATCTGGCCCTGAATACAAGGGGTATGAGTGGGGAGGGGGTGCAAGTGGGTGATAGTGTACAAGCATTGAGGGCTTAGGAGCACTTCAGGTTAAAATCTGGCCCTAGATACACCTGAAAGCCCATCTTCAAGGCACATAAGGTGTGATTAGTTATGAACATGTATTTTCTGTCTTAGAAATTCTTTGTTGCCAAATTGGTACCTGTAATTGGTAATACAGCAATGTTTTCATGTAGCTGTAACCAGGTTTTAATCTGAAAAGGAGCTTGAACAAATTTTGAACCTCAAAAAAGCTTGAACCAAAGATCTTTGAAGAATGTGGTGCAAGGCTCCAATAGACTGGAGATACTGTTTACTGTTATAGTAATCACTCTAGCCCCAGCTAAATGTAAAGGTAGTGCAGAACAGTCTTGTGACCAGTAGGAGGGCCAAACACTGAAAAAAAAGATAATTATGGCCCCGGGTTGGACAGATGCAGATTGTATGAAGTGCTTACATCCATAGTGGCTGAATTCATATAAAAATGAAGTTGTCTTTTGGAAAAAATGAGTCTGAACGGACTTGTTAATAAATAGAATTATACATTGCTAATTTGAACAGAAGGGCAAATTCACAGAGATATGGCGCAGATTTACTAAAGGGCAAAGTGGCTGTCGATAGAGAAAATTCAGCAGAAATTCTATCCACAGGGACATCACCAATTTGCTAGCGAAAGTGTACATCGCTAGCGAAGTTTCGCACCCTTTTGCCAGGCTAATTTTTACTCAGGCGATCAATCATTACTCCACAAATTCACAAAAACCCGTGAGGGTAAATGTGAGTGTGATCTTTTAATTGTTTTTAATAGTTTTAAATAAATGGTTTTACACTATTATCGCTTTTACTCCTGTTTGGGAACTCGGAAGGAGCAGCGAACTCAGAAGGAGTGACCAGAAGGGTTTTCATGTTACATGCACCATACCACGGCAGTGGTTTGTAAGTAGGCATTTTGTACAGAAGGTGGAGGCACTTTTTCCTTGGGAAAGATCTTCTCATCCATACAGGGAAAGCACTTACCTCTTTTCCTCTTACCTGTATTGTCATTTCATACCCTCACTAGTAGTTTTACGAAGGAGAAGGGGAAAATACACCTATTCAACATCCTAGTGCACGCACAGGGTGATATTTTATATTTTAAACATATTGCGCTATGCCTGTTTTTTATTTCTGTTGCCACAGGCGCTGACCGCTTCCTATACATATCCCCTCTGGGGGTATATATATATATTCGATTGTGGATTCATATACAGTTGAGAGACTGTGAAAGGGGTCGGCAAGAAATATTCTAAGAGACTGACATTTTTTTCATTTTGCTGCATTTTTGTAAGCTATATATTGTTGTTATTACTCCACAAATGCAAGTGCGAATTTTCCATTACGTTACCCATTTCACCAGAGTTTCCTTCAGCAACTTAGACCTGGCAAAATCATAAGATGAAGCTACATCCTCCTCAATCTTATTTTATACTGTATCTTATATCCTGTATGCCGAAGAGTTATAAAAATAAAAAATAAAAAAAACCCTGGCGTTTTCATATTTTAAAGTGGGATTGTCTTTAAAAGTTGTAACTGTAACAGTTGTAACTGTTTTTGTTGTAACATTTTTTTAAGCATTTGGGGGGGCATGTTACATTTGTTTTAAGGTGGACTCATGCCTAGCACAATAGAGGATCTCTTTTGTCTCTATTTTGCTTCCTTGGACATTTTTAATAATAAGTGGCAGTTCAGGCATTTGCACCAACATCTCTAATAAAGACATATATATAATATATGTACCTACCCTACTGACCTAAGCGTAAGTGTACTAACAAAGTTTTGCTAGGCAAAAAAGAACGTTAGCGAAAGTTCGCTATTAAATGCTTGCGCTGACAAAGTTATGCTAGCGAAACTTTGCCAGCGTTTGGCTGCCGAGTCGCAACTTTGCATTTTAGTGAATTAGGGGCCCATTTACTTAGCTCGAGTGAAGACATCTCTAATAAAGACATATATATAACCTATATGTACCTACCCTATTCAAACTGTACTAACAAAGTTTTGCTAGGCAAAAAAGAACGTTAGCGAAAGTTCGCTATTAAATGCTTGCGCTGACGAAGTAATGCTAGTGAAACTTTGCCAGCGTTTGGCTGCCGAGTCGCAACTGTGCATTTTAGTGAATTAGGGGCCCATTTACTTAGCTGGAGTGAAGGATTAGAGGAAAAAAACTTCGAATTTCGAATGTTTTTTTTTTAATTCAAACGATTCGAACTAAAAATCGTTTGACTATTCGACCATTCGACCATTCGATAGTCGAAGTACTGTCTCTTTAAGAAAAAACTTCGGCCCCCTAGTTCCCTACCTAAAAGCTACCGAAGTCAATGTTAGCCTATGGGGAAGGTCCCCATAGGCTTTGGTAGCTTTTTTTGGGCGAAGAAAAATCGTTCGATCAATGGATTAAAATCCTTCGAATCGCACGATTTTTCGTTTAATCCTTTGACTTTGATATTCAAAAGCGAAGAATTTAACTTCGACAGTCGAATATTGAGGATTAATTAACCCTCGATATTCGACCCTAGGTAAATCTGCCCCTTAGTGTAATGGCAGCAAATTTGCACCTGACTAAGTTGCGAGAAGTGTGGCGAAGCCTACGCAGGTGAAAATTAGCCCTTTAGTGAATTTACCACATTGTGCCTAAGCACTGTGCAAGTTTATAGGCACAACTTTGCAGCCATCTTTAGGGTGAAGACACATACTTGTCATGGTTACAGAATAGAAAACAATGATAATTGGCTTCACCAAGACACTACAGGTCCCATTTACTAACAATCGATTTACGTTTTTCTATTTCCTATTTTTTTTTTTTTTTAAAAAGAATCCAAAATTCATTAAAAACCATGAAAACCACTAATACATAACTTCTCTAGGTAAATGTTGTCAAGGTTCTATAGACGTCAATGGGAGCTACAAGCCTCCTGGATTTTTTTAAATCAATTCAGACTTTTAGAGGTTTTCATATCTTTATTCGCTAGGAATTGTCCGAAAAACTAAAATTTATAGAGGTTTTAGAGGTATTGATATTTATTAGCGTATCGTTCAGTGTTATTATTGAATCTTTTAATACACCACTTCTGTGGTTTTAGAGAAATTGAGTTTAGTCGTGGTTTCAAAAACCTCAAAAAACACTAAAATCCAACCTTTGATAAATAGGCCTCCACATGATGTGTTTTAGCAGAGGCAATTCTCAGTTGTAATAAACAGCGACGCTTACCCTGGTGGTCCAGTGGCCTTCCCTGGTGCTCTAGTGGTTAGTAGGGATGCACGCAGCGGCTCTGGCATGGATGCCCGCCGCGTGCATCCTGCCTCCTTCAGTGCCGGTTCCCTTATGGTGCGCGTGACGGCGAGCTTCCTGTTTTATGCGCCGGCGTGATGATGTCACTCGCAAGGGCTTGAATTTCAAAAGTATTAAAGGGGAATTCAGTGTGCATATGATTGGTCGTTGTTAGGTTCCATTTGTTAAGTTCCTAAGTGCCTTGCTATTGTGAATTCTAACTGATATTCTAGTTTTGACCCTTGCTCTGTCTGTTTACTACTCTGATATCTCCAATCCTGATCCTGCCTGTCTGTGATTACTCTGATCTCTGCAATCCTGAACCTTAAGCTGGCCATAGACGCAAAGATCCGATCGTACGAATCGTGGATTCGTACGATTGTCGGACCATGTGTGGAGAGTCCCGACATTTTTCGTCCGTCGGAGATCGGTCGTTTGGTCGATCGGACAGGTTAGAAAATTTCTGTCGCCTGCCGATAATATCTCTGCGTGTATCGCCGATCGTACGATTTTCAGTGGGAGACTGTCACTAGTGTTGTCAGACATAACTATCGTACGATTGCTGTCAGGGGCAGAACATTGGGTGATCTGTTCTTATTTGATCGGAATGGTAAAGACTTTGATCTGAATGGTTAGTGGAGGGTCGGGAGATGGCAAAGTCCGATCGTACGTTGATTCGTACGATCGGATCTTTGCGTCTATGGCCAGCTTTAGCCTGTCCTTCGACTATTCTACGTTCTCCAATCCAGATTCTGGCCTTTCTGATGATTATCTGCTTGTGCTGGCCTGCCTGTTCCTGGTGGTGTTCTTCCTTCCAGTATCCTGGTGAGACGATCGTGCCCCTTTGCTCGTCCAGAACCGTTTAGCTTTGCTCCTCTCTCAAATAAGACCTGGCGGCATCTGATTAGCCGAGGGCTCCTCCCGAGGTGAAAGGCAGCGGTTAAAGGCAGAAGTGAGAGCCGAGACCAGGGAGCTTAGCTTGGGTTCTGGATATAGGGTGTCAAATGTGACATCAGTATTGGCTATAGCAGGGTATTTTGTAGCCACAACAAGTTGCATTTACTTGTTGTGGCTACAGAATGCTAAACAAATACCCCGCCATAAGCAATACTGAGAATTGCCTCTGCTAAAACACACAAGAGGGTTATTTACTAAAATCCTAATTTATTTAATATTTCAAATAAAAAACACACGACCAAATTCTAATTCCCAATTTGAACCTCATTTATTATAAAAAAAAAAGCTTAATTTGATCGGTTGGGGTAAAAACTTGATAAAATCGAGCAAAAATCCGAATTGTTCGGACTTTCCCCGCGAATTGCTAGATTTTTATGGGCTTTTGCCTGAAAAGCCTGAAAAGGTCTGATTCTCTGGCTAATTTCAGCGCAGACCACAGGAACTTCAAAATAGGAAGTTGACTTGTATACAACCTCAGCAAGTCTGAGATGGCGGATTTTCAGATGCGGGATTTTTGCTGCATCGGGTTTTAATACTGTAAATATATTTAATTTAAAAAATTTGACTTTTATTAAAAAAAAAGAAAAATTTGAGTTTTGCCCCATAAAGACAAGAGTGTCTTAGCAAAGATCCATCCAATTATCAATATTGTCTATTTTGTAGCGGTGACAATTATATGATACTAGTAGCTCTGTGTACCTTCACCCTTATGCAATTCATTTAGAGAGTGAAGCTTACACAGGTCCTGCCCTTTTATAAAAGTGTGGGTTCTTATTGTCTCTCATTAGATGCTGGATGCCCAGAGGGTGGGCTCAGTACATACCTAGAAAGCTATGTCTAATGATATAGCTGCATAGCTTATTGCCTACAGATTGCCTACTGAAAAAGATAATTGTACTTTATGTTAGTTCTGCTTTATGGAAATGCAGAGCTTGAGTATGTCTGTCAAACTGTACAAAGAAGCAAACTGTTTCCGTTCTTAGATGGGTGACAATTAAGTGCTATACCAGTACGAAGCCCAACCCCCCATCTGTACATGGTGTGGTGATTTGAAATCACTCTCCTCATATCAGACAGGAGTTGCATGTAATATTACCTGAGGGTAAAGCAGTGTTATTCAATGTCCAGCTTTTTGTTTTTACAATTCCACCTTCGTGGTTACACATAAAAAAACTGCAAAAGATTACATACAAAATGTTTAAATTCAGCATGTATGTGTGTTACATGTTGTGCTCTCTTTCCCTACTTGCCATCTGTTTCTGTGTTCATTCTGTTTCTCCACCCATTTCTATTGTACCATCTGTCATTCTGTGACCTGCTGACCTCTCCCCATAGGCATTCTCCCTCCATTCATGTTCTCTGTTAAGAATATACAAGCTGCTCATATTTTCAGCTCATAGTATAGTATAAAATTGTTCACATTTTGACAGAATCACATATGTCTCAACTGCATCTCCTGAGGTAAATGTAGATGATTAGCTCACAGCATACAAGACTCTTTCATCAAAAAAACATTTTTATTTGTTGTGGAAATAATACATTCTTAATAATCTTCATTAACTTAGGAAAGGCCTCTGGGAAATAACTGTTTAACTCTTTATGTGCCTCAGATCATAGAATCCCTGACTCTCATGATTGCACCATTGATTCTACCTTTTACGGTTCCTCTTTATTCTGTGCATGCAACTTACTACCAAGCTTGGAAATTCAGCTGGCTAAATGAGTGCAAAGTTGTACACAAGGATAAACAATTTTCTTGACTCAAATACCTCTATAACTAACATGCTTAGTACATTGTAATGTATCATTTAAATGATGACAGTATGCCTTATTTAACAATGGCCCTGCTAAAAGTAGAACTAAGACCCCATAGTGCTCAATTACACTGGATTTGTGGTGAGGCATATCTGTGCTCTGTACCTAACACTGTAATAAATATTTGGTGCAAAGTGAAGAGCTATTCTGTGCTCCCTAACTTGCGTGTCTGAATGACACACAAGTTGGAGGTGGGACTCCTAGGTGCTGCTACCCTGCATGCCCTAACTATTACTGCACTGCCAAACACTGGCAATGTTGTATTCATTGGGCATAAGCAGGTTTCTGAACTACATTTTGTAGCACAAAGGCCTACAGCTATTCTTGAAAGTGCAGGACAGTTTGCTCAGCACTTTGTAAACAGTGCCTGCTTTAATTACCAAATGCTGTCAAATGTATATACAGGCATGGGACCTATTATCTAGAATGCTCGGGACCTGGGTCTTTCCGGATAACGGGTCTTTCTGCAATTTGGATCTTCACTCCTTATGACTACTAGAAAATCATGTAAACATTCATTAAACCTAGTAGGCTAATTTTGCTTCCAATAAGGATGGATTATATCTTAGTTTGGATCAAGCACAAGCTACTGTTTTACTATTATAGAGAAAAAGGAAATAATTTTTAAAACTTTTTATTATTTGATTATAATGGAGTCTATGGGGTATATTTATCAAAGAGTGAAGTTAATAGTGAAGTTCCGCCACTAGAGTGAAATTCCACCACTCCTCATTCATTTCTATGGGATTTTTAAGGGCGTATTCATCAAAGGGTGACATTTCACTTTCACCCATTGATAAATATGCCTTTCAAAATCCCATAGAAATGAATTGAGAGCTGCGGAATTTCACTCTAGTGGCAGAACTTCACTCTTTGATAAATTTACCCCTTAGGGAGATGGCCATTTGTACTTTCTGGTTAACGGGTTTCCGGAATAACGGATCCCATATATATATCTATATATCTATATATCTATATATCTATATATCTATATATATATCTATATATCTATATATATATATATATATATATATATACATATATATATATATATATACATATATATATATATATATATACATATATACATATATATATATATATATATATATATATATATATATACATACATATACATATATATATATATATATATATACACATACATATATATATATATACATATACATATACACACCTGCATTTTCTAACTTATGAGAATAGATCTGGTACGTACCTATATATATCTATCTATCTATCTATCTATATATATATAGACAAATACAAGATTCCTCTGCACTCAACCCATTATCAATATATTTAAGACAGAGACATTTGTGCATACTGCTACTGAAAAATGCCTTACCCTTTAAACAAAACAGGGATTGTTTGTCCATATATTGCAATATATTTAAGCTGGCCAACTACGTCAAAGTCATCCCATATCTGGCCAGTCCTATGCTCAATTTTCATCTGATTCATTAAGAATTCCATGGTTTAATCATACATTTTATAAAAGGGACGAATACGTTTTACCTGCAACTCACTAGCTGCTTCCAAAGTAAAACTCCCAAACTTGGCTGCCCTTCTACTAGACACCAGTGGGATCAGGGCCGCCATCAGGGGGTCACTGGGGGGACAGTCCTCCCGGGCCCGGTGGATTTCCCCGCTTCCAGGGGGCCCGGCCGCGACCTGACTCTGCCCTGCATTTTTCCCCACAGAGCTGCGTCCCGTGCGTACGCGTGACGTCAGTACGCACGGGCGCAACTCTATTTAAGCCGTCGCCGCCTGCCGCCTGCAGTCAGAAGATTGAGGACGTCGCTGGAGGAGGACGTGCTTCCTGGAGACAGCGAACGGACGGTGAAGACGACGAAGAAGACCCTCCTGGAGGAAGAAGAAGACGCCAGCACAAGCAGGTAAGTCCCCTGAGCCACCAATGTAGCCCCTGAGCCACCAATGTAGCCCCTGAGCCACCAATGTAGCCCCTGAGCCACCAATGTAGCCCCTGAACTGCAGGGCCCCTGAGCCCCATACTGCAGGGCCCCTGGGCCCCATACTGCAGGGCCCCTGAGCCCCATACTGCAGGGCCCCTGGGCCCCATACTGCAGGGCCCCTGGGCCCCATACTGCAGGGCCCCTGGGCCCCATACTGCAGGGCCCCTGGGCCCCATACTGCAGGGCCCCTGGGCCCCATACTGCAGGGCCCCTGGCCCCATACTGCAGGGCCCCTGGGCCCCATACTGCAGGGCCCCTGGGCCCCATACTGCAGGGCCCCTGGGCCCCATACTGCAGGGCCCCTGGGCCCCATACTGCAGGGCCCCTGGGCCCCATACTGCAGGGCCCCATGGCCCCATACTGCAGGGCCCCATAGCCCCATACTGCAGGGCCCCATAGCCCCATACTGCAGGGCCCCATAGCCCCATACTGCTGGGCCCCATAGCCCCATACTGCTGGGCCCCATACTGCAGGGCCCTTGAGCCCCATACTGCAGGGCCCCTGGGCCTCATACTGCTGGGCCCCATACTACAGGGCCCCTGGGCCCCATACTGCAGGGGCCCCTGGGCCCCATACTGCAGGGCCCCTGGGCCCCATACTGCAGGGCCCCTGGGCCCCATACTGCAGGGCCCCAGAGCCCCATACTGCAGGGCCCCTGAGCCCCATACTGCAGGGCTACCATACGGTTTGTGAATATGACCTTTGTGGTGAGGGGGCGTGGTTAAGGTGAGGGCGAGGTTAGGGGCATGGTTAGGGAGGTGTCGTGAGGGGGGCCCCGAAAATTTTGTTGTGCGGGGCCCCGTGATTTCTGATGGCGGCCCTGAGTGGGATCACTAATGAATCAGATGAAAATTGAGCATAGGACTGGCCAGATATGGGATGACTTTGACGTAGTTGGCCAGCTTAAATATATTGCAATATATGGACAAACAATCCCTGTTTTGTTTAAAGGGTAAGGCATTTTTCAGTAGCAGTATGCACAAAATGTCTCTGTCTTAAATATATTGATAATGGGTTGAGTGCAGAGGAATCTTGTATTTGTCTATATGTATTTTGTGGTCACACCCTCATTGCACCCCCGCCTAATGATTTTAAAAACTAGTGGTGAGCACAACTTTCCCTTGTTTGTTATAGTTCTACAAGAGCAGTGACCAGCTCCATGTTGTAGCTCCCACCCTCTCCAACTATAGTCAGGTGATCCCACTGGTGTCTAGTAGAAGGGCAGCCAAGTTTGGGAGTTTTACTTTGGAAGCAGCTAGTGAGTTGCAGGTAAAACGTATTCGTCCCTTTTATAAAATGTATGATTAAACCATGGAATTCTTAATGAATCAGATGAAAATTGAGCATAGGACTGGCCAGATATGGGATGATTTTGACGTAGTTGGCCAGCTTAAATATATTGCAATATATGGACAAACAATCCCTGTTTTGTTTAAAGGGTAAGGCATTTTTCAGTAGCAGTATGCACAAAATGTCTCTGTCTTAAATATATTGATAATGGGTTGAGTGCAGAGGAATCTTGTATTTGTCTATATGTATTTTGTGTTCACACCCTCATTGCACCCCCGCCTAATGATTTTAAAAACTAGTGGTGAGCACAACTTTCCCTTGTTTGTTATAGTTCTACAAGAGCAGTGACCAGCTCCATGTTGTAGCTCCCACCCTCTCCAACTATAGTCAGGTGATCCCACTGGTGTCTAGTAGAAGGGCAGCCAAGTTTGGGAGTTTTACTTTGGAAGCAGCTAGTGAGTTGCAGGTAAAACGTATTCGTCCCTTTTATAAAATGTATGATTAAACCATGGAATTCTTAAAGAATCAGATGAAAATTGAGCATAGGACTGGCCAGATATGGGATGACTTTGACGTAGTTGGCCAGCTTAAATATATTGCAATATATGGACAAACAATCCCTGTTTTGTTTAAAGGGTAAGGCATTTTTCAGTAGCAGTATGCACAAAATGTCTCTGTCTTAAATATATTGATAATGGGTTGAGTGCAGAGGAATCTTGTATTTGTCTATATGTATGTTGTGGTCACACCCTCATTGCACCCCCGCCTAATGATTTTAAAAACTAGTGGTGAGCACAACTTTCCCTTGTTTGTTATAGTTCTACAAGAGCAGTGACCAGCTCCATGTTGTAGCTCCCACCCTCTCCAACTATAGTCAGGTGATCCCACTGGTGTCTAGTAGAAGGGCAGCCAAGTTTGGGAGTTTTACTTTGGAAGCAGCTAGTGAGTTGCAGGTAAAACGTATTCGTCCCTTTTATAAAATGTATGATTAAACCATGGAATTCTTAATGAATCAGATGAAAATTGAGCATAGGACTGGCCAGATATGGGATGACTTTGACGTAGTTGGCCAGCTTAAATATATTGCAATATATGGACAAACAATCCCTGTTTTGTTTAAAGGGTAAGGCATTTTTCAGTAGCAGTATGCACAAAATGTCTCTGTCTTAAATATATTGATAATGGGTTGAGTGCAGAGGAATCTTGTATTTGTCTATATGTATTTTGTGGTCACACCCTCATTGCACCCCCGCCTAATGATTTTAAAAACTAGTGGTGAGCACAACTTTCCCTTGTTTGTTATCTATCTATCTATCTATCTATCTATCTATCTATCTATCTATCTATCTATCTATACATACATATACATATACATATACACACCTGCATTTTCTAACTTATGAGAATAGATCTGGTACGTACCTGAGGCAAGGGGGGGGGGGTGTTTGGAACTTCTGCTCATGCAGAGGGAGAGGTTTTGGATTAAATTGTTATATAGGTATTCAGTAACCCACAAACAAAGATAGTTAAGTATTTAATGCAGGCAGTGCTCTATCCAATGGGCATGCCGCAGGTCTCTGCCTTCCAGAAAGTAGAACAGAGGCATATGGCTACTTGCATAATGCAGGACACTGTGTGCAAATTTCAAAAACATCACTGATTATGATCTTTTTTTTGCACTTTTCACACTGCTTCTTGCAATGGCTCCTTATGATTAATCCCCTACCTTTAATAAAAGGCAGCAAGGGGGTCACCTGACACAAACATTATAGTGGGACTTTCTTGTCTCTTCCAATCATCATCTACTTTAGGGAAGAACTCTCTGTACTCTGTGCCCTGGCTGACTGGGTATACTGGGTGCTGTTGAAAAGATCCATGTCTTTGAAAGTGCATTAGTTCTGTCCAATGATTTGCAGAAAACTCTAATTAAATTACTTGTTTTGTTTTCCATCCCTCTGCATTGTGGATAAACAATTCAAGAATAGAATTCCATGACCGCATTTGACTTTTCAGTCTGGAATTTAATTGGACTATGATCTGTGCATGTTGACTTGTGAAATGTAACCGTCCTGCCCTTTTGTAACAAATATTCCTCCCACTTTTTTTTTAAAGCTTTGCTGTAGAGAGAAACAGATGAAACATTCCAGACATATAGCTGATCAATCATACCATGGCAGCATTTTCCTTGTTAACGCCTGTGTTTATAGGCATTTTATGTGTCTTTATTGTGGTGATCCTAAGGAGTAGGGGAAAATCCTCCAACAAATTACAAGAGAATAAGAAGAAAAAGAAAGAATCTAAACCATGGGTAGATGAGGATCTACAAGATGGGACTGAAATTCTGCTCAACGATGGTGGTATGACACATGACTAGAACCTCCTATCTGTGTGTGTATCAAGCTATAAAGGTCTGAATATGTTACTGAAACATTGATTTTGCACAATATAAAGGATTTTTTCATTTTTTAAGCAAGTCTTGTGAGTGCTGAGTCATTGCTGTGGATGTGTTTGCTGAACAACCACTTGGCACCCAGGTATTGGTGGATTTTTTTGTGTGTGCCCTCCATTACTATGGTATAGCATTTCACATTCAGTATTTGTTTTTGCTCCTGTGTAGAAACCCTAAGGGCAGAATGAAATCAAATAATACTTTCATTGCCGTAATGGGGAATGCTTTAAAATGCACTGGACAAGAAACACAAATTAAAATGCCCATGGTCACAGATCCTAACATGTCAGATTGATAAATAGAGTGTTGCAGTGACAAAATACCATGTGTCACTTGACTTGAAGTGGAAAAAATATCTTTAATAATGTACACAAACTACTATTTTCATATGTGTCATTATACAGCTTTGGAATATTGGTATATTTTTGTATAAAAAGTGGAAATTTTCGCCATCACAGTTTTCTGCTGCAAGTGTTTTTTTAGTCACAATTCACAAAAAACGCAAATGCAAAAATCAAACATCTACTGCTTGGTGAAATGTTGACGATGTTTTGTGTGCAAATGGTGCAAACAAAATCAATTTTAAAACCTAATGGGCCGAACTGAATTCAATAAGATAAACATCCCATAATTAAATTCCAGGTTTCCACATAGAAACGCAATGACGATTTCACATGATAAACCATGAGATAATTTGATACTCATTGAACTGAATCTGGCTCAGTATTTGGAGGGAATAAACCAATCCTTAATTGAGCCATATAACCAAAGTTGGGCATACATTTTTCTTTGTCAAAATTATTAATAATTTTTAGGAGCAATGAGACTTTGCACGGGGTTAATAGTATTAAGTTGTTTAGGATCATAAGGCAAGAGAATTTCTAAAGCGCAGATCTGCATCAATTACCTTACTAGTTCTCTTAAGCAAATGTTTTTATGCAATCAGTTACATGCCACTGGCCTCTGTGTGCACATTCAGTTCAGCAAACATCTGACTGTTATGAGTTTATGGCCCAGGCAAACTTTGCACCTTTATTACATTACTTGTATATTCAAGGAGGCAAATTGTTTCTAAGAGCAGAGTTACAAACACCATCTTTTTGTGCCATCCTTACCCACTGCTATCTTTCATCTAAAACCATTCTGTCTTGCTGCCTCTTACCTCTTGAATTCCACCCCTGAATTTCTCCTCAGGCAACACTCTCTCAATCCCCTCAAAAAGAAATTTAGATCCTTCATTTTGGAGCACTAGAACATTATCTAGTCTAGTCCAATCCAGTCTTGTTACTTGAGGGCCTATGGCACTTGTGCACTTCTATTTAGTCCTGTAATTTATCCACCCACTTAGATTGTAAGCTCTGTAGAGCCACATGGCACTTAGTCTCTATTATTAATACTTCAGTATTAGTTATTATAATGCTTGTCCCCCCTGAGTTCACCTTTCAACATTATATAATTGTACAGTGCTGCATGTCCTAGTATCATTATATAACTATACATACAAACATACAAATATACAAATGAGATTTGGATCAGATTTTGGGTTACACTTTTTCTGTCTTACAGGACCTTAGGGCTCATTTACTGGTGCAAGTGCAGTATGCAAAGTGCAATTGCTGCCATGCGTTTTTTTTTACCCACAATACAGTATCCCCCCCCCCCATAGTTCCAGTGTAACAGCAGCTGCAAGGCAAGGTCCTAACAGGATGTCTTCATTCCCAGTGCTCAGTGTCAAAATGGCATCTCTGCTCAATTTCTTAGGCACAAATTTACTGTGACTGTTGATGCAGGCCTCTTTGGGAACCTTGTAACTACCAGTGGTAGACCCAGGGTTCTCCTGTATCAATAGACACACTGTGTGATTTCAAGAGGAGGCGATTGAATACAAATACTTGACTTCACTTAGTACACCACTGCCCTAAAGTTGCAACTGTACTTGCATGTTATAAATTACCAAGCAATACCAAGCAATTGTCAAGCAATAGAAACTCACCAGCACAAGATATAGAGTTATTAATTTTGTTAATTTCTATAGTAACTGCATGGTTAGGAGTGTGTCGATGCAAGACTGCAGACGGAACATAAACTATTGCTGTATTAAAATGTGTATAGACAACCAATGAAAAGTATCATTTAACCCCTTGTAAAGAACAGATAAGGCTCCGTCTCAAATATGTAGTGACGTTCTTCACAAGGTAGCCAAGTTGTGCTTTGGCAGAGCTATCATTACCTCATGAAATTAAAAGTGATGTTGCCATTGCCCTGAGTAGAGTTCATTTATATCTGTGAAGGGTAAATATTTACCATCCATACAACATGTGGTACTATTCACTGACTGGCAGCCAATGCCTACAACAAAGAGTATAGGTTTCTTGTACAGGTCTGTAGCATGATGAAAATGAGATGCATGAATCTGTAACAAAGGGAGAATCTGACAGCTATAGACTAAACACAGGTCATATTGGCCATCTGTATCTAACATTATCCTTAATAAATATAATAACTGCTGGATTTGCTGCTCTTTAGCTGTTGTTGGACTATATCTACCTCTATACCCCTGAGTCCTGAAAAATGCAGCACTTTTTTTAACTGGAGGTGCAGGTGCTATGTTCGTCCTCTTAGGATGTAGAGCTCTGAAGACAAAGATGAGCAGGTGCTTCTGTCATGACAAGAATTGTGGACAAGTCTTGGATTTGATAGGCATCTATCGAACTCTGTTTGACAACATTAATACATTTTAGAGCTATATGTGTATAAAACAAGTCTACAATGTTCAAAGCAAGCAGTGAGCAAAACAAACCCTTGCTAAAAGAAGTAGACAATAAAAAATTTGCTTGTATGGAGTGAAATGTAGCTACTCAATTGCATCTTAATGCACTGTAGAACAAAACAGAAAGATGATTAGCTCTTAATAAATGGGCCATCCTATTGGTTGTTAGATGTAATACAAAATTTGCAGTTTCTGTTACATTACCATAAAATGCTTCCTTATTGTTAACTGCCAAACTTGCATTTGCTTTAGCACACAATACAGCCTAAAAAATCAGTATTGTACCCACAATTCTATACCTCCCAAATCTCCATGTTAAGGTGAGTTAGTTCAAATTCTTTAAAAGTGATTGGGGGAATTTGAGTAGTGGGTATAGATGGATAAGGCCTGGGGTGTCTCAAATTTCAAGTCTGAAATACTGTATGGGCCATATAAAAAATCCACAAGAGACCAAACCTTTTTGCACAGTTCTTTACCATGTAGCATGAGAATTTTATATGTGGCAGGTATTAAAAAAATGCAAAGGCTGTATGTATCAGCCCTGCACCAAAATGCACATTAGTGGTATGATTATACAGTCTGCAGATATGTAATTGATCTAATATTGACTAAATTAAGTTAAATAGGATGATAACAAATTACTTGCTTTGATCATTTCACCCCAACTACTACTTGCTTATACTAACCAGTCTACCCAATCTGGTTTAATCCTATTCCACAGAATTTAACCCAATATAGGCCATCTTGCTGGGGCCCCTGGACTTCATACCTTAAGATACAGTGTATCGTATTAAGTTACTGTACCTTTGGCATAAAGGGTGAATTGCAATGCACCACTCAGTGTGCAAAGAGCAGGCACCTGCAGACTGCTGTTTGAATCTAGTGCGGCCTGCATTAGGCTGTGCTGAACTCAAAATAGGGGCACGGGGAAGACACATTGCGTCCTCCCCTGCTACCCCCTACTTGCCTCTAATAGTATTTCATTTGCATGTGCTAGATATGTAATGGAACGAGGTGCAGTCTGCATCGGGCCATGTACTATTTTTATATACACGTGCACTGGGGGTATTTGGAGGGTGTTGAACTACCTGAGTTAGCTATGTAACTATACTTCTATGGTAGTGTAAAGCTGGCCATAGACGCAAAGGGGCAAATTCACTAAAGCGCGAAGCGCCGAACACTAGCGTTAATTCGCTAGCGTTGGCCATTTTCGCTACTGCGCAAATTCACTAACGAACGCTGGCGTAGTTTCGCTAGTGTTACTTCGCAACCTTACGCCAGGCGAATCTTCGCTAGCGACGAAACTACGCAAATTCACTAACTTGCGCAGTGTAGCGATCGCTACCTTTTACGCTAGACTTCCTTCGCCACCTCAGACCTGGCGAAGCGCAATAGAGTAGATAGGGATTGTTTCAAAAAAAGTCAAAATTTTTTCTAAGTCCCAAAAAACGCTGGCGTGTTTTCTACATGACGGGTGATAGGCTGAAAAAGATCAAAAAATTTTTGGGGCTCCCCTTCCTCCCCCCTACATTTCCTGACTCATGGCAACTAACCTAGACAGTGGGCACATGTGTAGGGCAAAATAAAATTTTTATTTGCAGATTTGAAGGTTTTCTAGGCATTTGTAGTGCAGATACGTGTTCCTCCATTGAAATTTGAATTTCGCGCCGTATGCAAATTAGCCTTCGCTAGCGCAACTTCGCTTTATATAGTGAAACAACGCTAGCGCAACTATGCAACCTTACGCTACCCCTGTGCGCAACTTCGGATTTTAGTGAATTTGCGAACCGCTGGCGAAACTACTACGCCTGGCGAAGTGCGTCGAAGTGCGGCGAAGTGCGGCGAAGTGCGGCGAAGTTGCGCCTGGCGCAACTTCGCATCTTAGTGAATTTGCCCCAAAGAGTCCCGGCATTTTTCATCCTATGAAGATCGGTCATTTGGACGATCGGCCGAGTTAAAAGATTTCTGTCGGCTGCCGGTAATTTCTCTGCATGTATTGCTGATCGGACAATTTTCAGTCGGAGACTGTCACTAGCTTTTGTCGGACATAAACTTTCATTCGATTGCTGTTAATGGCAGAACATCGTCTGATCTGTTCTTTTACTACTTTAATTAAACTGAAGGTTAGTGGCAGATCGGGAGATGGGGACATCCGTTTGTTCGTCTGATATTGCAGGTTAATCTGCACGTCTATGGCCAGCTTTATACCATAAGTACATTTTGGTTGCTTTATCTAGTTTCTAATCATTCAGTACCAATGCAGTGCCCTATGCTGCTTCAGTATTTGAACAGACTGTAGGGGATGCAATTGTGTGGACTGTCCTGGGCTCTGCACAGCATGGCCCCTGAGAACTGAAATTGTCACTAAGAAAAGTGAGGAATAGAAAGTATAGCAGAGTAAGATGACAGTAGATCATGTTGGCAAATGTAGAGCAATATTGCTTTTCTTCTTCTACCTTGTATTTATGTAGCATCCCGCAAAATAGGTTTGCCCTGGGCCCTACCATAAATAAAGATGGCTCTGTTTTAAAACAGGCACTTTCTTTGCAATATGATAATGATGATTTAGTAAAATGAATCAAACTAAGTGCATGATGTGTATATTTTGTCTGCATCACTAAGCTGCAGTTTTTATTTGCTTTCTCTAGAAGATAAGGAAGAGTGGCAAGACCTAGAGGAAGAAGATTTGTTGCACGTTCCATTTGCCCCTGCCCATTACCCAGTGGATGAAATGGTTAAAAGATCAAAACATTTTTATGAGTTGCTCAATCAAAGAAGATCAGTCAGGTTTATTAGCAATGAACCTGTTCCAAGAGAGGTTATTGAAAACATCATCAGAACAGCAGGTGAATTTACATTAAAACCAATCTTGTAATTTATTACAAAACGTGAAACATACACGAGAAGCAATTAAGATTTGCTTTAACAGTAACACATTTTACATCAGCGCAAGCCTTTATGTAACCCTTTGGCAATGCAGATCAGAAGTGTGACTTGGTTTTAATACTTGTATGCAGAGTCCATTTTAATACATAAAGGGCATGTTGCGGCAGAAATATTATTCATCACAGGGAGGCAAATGTATTCATTTTCAAATTGATATTTTTTCTAAATTTGAAGGCAGAAACAATTATGATTGAATTCGGTTGGAGTTTTTTTTTGATTGCTAGCATATTGTTGAAAAACTCACTCAAAGAAAATCTCATTGTCCCATTCATTTTGACTGTTAATAAAAATAGCTTGACTGTTGAAAATACACCTCCTGCCGACTTTCTGCCTCACTGAATCCTTCACCTCAAGACACTCCTCCAATCCTTAGAGGCAATGTCAGTAGGATCAGTAGTAGTTCAATGATGTTATATAAAGAATGGGATATAGAAAAATGCAATAATAAACCACCTTTGCGTGCACTAAGTAATCTATGGCACAAGGAATTGCTAATAGAATTTAATCCATGATTTTATGGCCTATGTCAGACAAGGTGTTTTCTTTGTCAGCAAACTACATGGAGGAGAAAATGCTGATCCTTCTGTTAGGACACAAACTGGATTTCAAAAGTATGCATTTTCATGCTAAAATCTACCCCATCTGTACACTAAAAGGCCAATGCCATGCCTGTTGAATATGTCTGGGCAGAAAGAAGTTTACCAATATATATGCCAGTGGGGGAAACATGTAGTTTAACATGGCCCCTATGCTAATAATTATTATTATCATGATTATCATTATTTAGTGTGCATTTAATAGGGACATCTCCCAGTGGAGCCCATACTGAACCCTGGACATTTGTTGTTGTGCAAGACCCAGAAGTAAAACACAAAGTTAGGGAGATTATTGAGGAGGAAGAAGAAATCAACTACCACAAAAGAATGGGAGACAAGTGGGTTAGTGACCTAAAGAAACTAAGGTACAGTATTAAAGGCCCTATTACTTAAACACTGAGCCACACTCTAACCACTGAGTGGCATTTAAAAGGGCACTGAAGCAGTTTTTAATATTTTTTGTTTTTCAGGACTAATTGGGTAAAAGAATATCTGGACACAGCTCCATTCCTTATCTTAATTTTCAAGCAAGTTTACGGGCAGCTTCCAAACAACAAAAAGAGAACTCATTATTATAATGAAATCAGTGTGTCTATTGCATGCGGTCTCCTGCTAGCAGCCATACAGGTACGATTCCACACAGCCGACAGTCGGCTTCTTTTCTGCAGCTGGAGAGGGGGGCTGGTCCTTAATGTGGCAGCTTTGGTGGGCTCCAACCCCCCCTAGTCTGACGCTGTCTAGAAAAACAAATATGGATTATCATTCTAACTGGTCTTTAAACTGTACCCCAATCCCTGCCACTGCCCTGGACCTTCTCCCAGTTCCACAGTTTGAGAACATTTGGTACATACAACAAGCCAAATCAATGTAGTAAGTATACCGTTATAGGGCTCATTTATTACTGCAACTGCACAGGAGAAAAGGGTGCAGTAATTGCACAAATGAGCGCCATTCATTTAAAGTAGAAGGAAAGTCTTTTTACCACTTGGGGTGCCAAATGTTAGGCACCCCCAAGCATGTCTGGACTGGGAGTCAATATAGGCCCTGGCATTCCATGTACAGAAAGGCCCAAATAGTCCCCTACCAGCCAACTAAATAGCGACTTTCTATGCTCTATGGCATCTTTTGCCAGCCCCTCTGGCATTTGCCAGAACACACAGATTGCCAGTCCGGGCCTGCCCCCAAGTAAATCTATTTACTTACCTGAAACCCCGGGCCGGTGCCTTTATCAGCAGAAAACTGCACCAGCCTGGCGTTATTCCAGTGAGGTTTCAGGTAAGTAAATACATTCTAATATTTGGCACCCACAACATCTTTCCTTCTCCTTTAAGGAACATGTTTCTAAAGCCACTCTTTGACTTCCACACAGTGCTGCTGTCTCTGTCCCACTTCATGTTACGAATTTAATGGAAGTACATATGTTGATGCAAAGGAAAATGGGAGCTATTGTCATGCCAACTTCCCCAAACAGTAAGACAGCTTCTGCCCACAATGTGAGGATCTGCCAGTCTCCACACTCTGCAGGCATAAGGAGCTATTTTATATTTTCATTGTGTACAAGTGTCTGTCACTATTATCACTTTACTTAATAAAAAAAAACAACCCAAACAAACGTACACTACACTTTACAAATCTAAGACAACACATGTACTTTACAAAACAGGGCTGTACTGAATATCTCCTGCAGGATTCCATTTTTAGAACAAAACAAGATGCTTTACTGGAAATTTCTCAAGTACCAAATCCACTTGTGCATAACAGGAAACCTTGTTTGTTTCAGAATGTCGGCTTGGTAACAGTGACCACTACACCTCTGAACTGTGGCCCTCGTCTGCGTGTATTGCTCCAGCGTCCTGTAAATGAGAAATTGCTGATGCTGCTTCCTGTAGGCTACCCCAGTAAGGATGCCACTGTGCCAGACCTGAAGAGGAAGCCACTACAAGACATCATGGTGATTGTTTAAAACAATCAATAAAGGCATTCTACTTTAAGCTGGCTATACTTATGCAGTGTATATAATTTGAGAAGTTCAGATTGGCAAAACTCAATATTTTCTATTAACTATTATTTGAAACTCTTTTATGTCTTAAAATAATGCTGGTTAATGATTGTGCCCTCTTGTTTACACCACTAAATAGAAAATTCTAAATCAGTGCATTTATTTGTAATATTAAACCATGGACATGTATTCAGTCCATTTCTTGCTGCATCTGTGCTGCAGCTATAGTTATAGCAAATTATAGTTATCAAGGTTAAATCTATCATTCTATAGCTTCCACACACCACCAAGTGTTCCAATGAACCTTACATGGGGTTTTCACATTGAAATTAAGTTTAGTATGATATAGAGAGTGATATTCTGAGACAAATTGCATTTCATTTTTATTTTATTCATTATCTGTGTGTTTTTTTTTTTATTATTTAGCTTTTTATTCAGCAGCTCTTTGCAATTAAAAACAACCATGCATTGATTGAATAAGAGACTGGCATATGAATAGGAGAGGCCTAAATAGAAAGATGAGTAATAAAAGGTAGCAATAACAATACATTTGTAGTCTTATAGAGCATTTGTTTATAGATGAAGTCAGTGGCTCCCATTTGAAAGATGGAAAGAGTCAGAAGAAGAAAGAAAATAATTCAAAAACTTTGCAAAGAGTTAGAGCTCTTAGCTGAAGCCCTTCAACATGTGCTGATCAGCGTCAATGGCTTATAGGCTTTACCATTCCATCACCAAGTCAAAACGTATAGACTTTAGACTGCTTGGTGAGACTGACAGCGAGTGCAGTGTCAGACTGGGATGCCAGGGGTCCACCAAAAAACCTTAGACCATAGGCTCACTCTCCAAACTATTTTTCCCTCTTCTTCTCATCCAACTTATTTATTATTCTAATCTCTTTTTCTTTATTTTGCAATGCATTTGATAAATTTCTCTCGAAACTGAAAAAAAAATCCATACATTGGGATGCCTCCAGCTAATAGATAATGAACTAGTGAACTTAATTCCCATCTGTAAATAAATGCCATATATGAACCCTGGCTTTTCAGGAGTAGGGATGTAGCGAACGTCGGAAAAAAAGTTCGCGAACATATTCGCGAACTTGCGCAAAAATGCGAGCGGTTCGCGAACGGTTCGCGAACCCCATAGACTTCAATGGGAAGGCGAACTTTAACATCTAGAAAAGACATTTCTGGCCAGAAAAATGATTTTAAAGTTGTTTAAAAGGGTGCAACGACCTGGACAGTGGCATGCCAGAGGGGGATCAAGGGCAAAAATGTATCTGAAAAATCTGCCTGTGTGTGCTTGGAAGAGATAGTGTAGGGGGAGAGCTGTTAGTGATTTCAGGGACAGATGATAGTAAGTTTGCTGGCTAGTAATCTGCTTGATACTGCTCTGTATTGGAGGGACAGAAGTCTGCAGGGATTTGAGGGACATTTTAGCTTAGGTAGCTTTGCTGGCTAGTAATCTACTGTTCTCTTTAAACAACTGCCATACGTTGACCTTGTAGGCATTGTTTGCCCAGTTTTTTTGGACGCAGCCACTGAAGCACAGTTGCCAGAAAAAATATGCCATATAAATGCTGAAAATAGTCATTTTTCGCCATACGTTGACCTTGTAGACATTGTTTGCCCAGTTTTTTGGACGCAGCCACTGAAGCACAGTTGCCAGAAAAAATATGCCATATAAATGCTGAAAATAGTAATTTTTCGCCATACGTTGACCTTGTAGACATTGTTTGCCCAGTTTTTTTTGGTTGCAGCCACTGAAGCACAGTTGCCAGAAAAAATATGCCACATAAATGCTGAAAATAGTCATTTTTTGCCATATACGTTGAGTCAACGTATGGCAAAAAATGACTATTTTCAGCATTTATATGGCATATTTTTTCTGGCCTCTGTGCTTCAGTGGCTGTGGCCAAAAAAACTGGGCAAACAATGCCTACAAGGTCAACGTATACACTACTACAGCGGTGGATACGGATTACGTAAAATATATGAATGCTGCTTGAAAAAAAGTAACTCAAGTGGTTTTTCTAGAGACGATAATATTATCAATATTTAGACAAAATGTGAACAAGCTCACACAGCTCGATGGCGGGTTGAAGAAAACACTGTGCAAATAATGCCTACAAGGTCAACGTATACACTACTACAGCGGTGGATACGGATTACGTAAAATATATGAATGCTGCTTGAAAAAAAGTAACTCAAGTGGTTTTTCTAGAGACGATAATATTATCAATATTTAGACAAATTGTGAACAAGGTCACACAGCTCGATGGCGGGTTGAAGAAAACAGTGTGCAAATAATGCCTACAAGGTCAACGTATACACTACTACAGCGGTGGATACGGATTACGTAAAATATATTATGGCTGCTTGAAAAAAGTGACTCCGGTGTTTTTTCTGGAGACGGTAATATTATGGATATTTAGACAGAATGTGAACAAGGTCACACAGCTCGATGGCGGGTTGAAGAAAACAGTGTGCAAATAATGCCTACAAGGCCAACGTATACACTACTACAGCGGTGGATACGGATTACGTAAAATATATGAATGCTGCTTGAAAAAAGTGACTCCGGTGTTTTTTCTGGAGACGGTAATATTATGGATATTTAGACAGAATGGGAACAAGGTCACACAGCTCGATGGCGGGTTGAAGAAAACAGTGTGCAAATAATGCCTACAAGGCCAACGTATACACTACTACAGCGGTGGATACGGATTACGTAAAATATATTATGGCTGCTTGAAAAAAGTGACTCCGGTGTTTTTTCTGGAGACGGTAATATTATGGATATTTAGACAGAATGTGAACAAGGTCACACAGCTCGATGGCGGGTTGAAGAAAACAGTGTGCAAATAATGCCTACAAGGCCAACGTATACACTACTACAGCGGTGGATACGGATTACGTAAAATATATGAATGCTGCTTGAAAAAAGTGACTCCGGTGTTTTTTCTGGAGACGGTAATATTATGGATATTTAGACAGAATGGGAACAAGGTCACACAGCTCGATGGCGGGTTGAAGAAAACAGTGTGCAAATAATGCCTACAAGGCCAACGTATACACTACTACAGCGGTGGATACGGATTACGTAAAATATATTATGGCTGCTTGAAAAAAGTGACTCCGGTGTTTTTTCTGGAGACGGTAATATTATGGATATTTAGACAGAATGTGAACAAGGTCACACAGCTCGATGGCGGGTTGAAGAAAACAGTGTGCAAATAATGCCTACAAGGCCAACGTATACACTACTACAGCGGTGGATACGGATTACGTAAAATATATTATGGCTGCTTGAAAAAAGTGACTCCGGTGTTTTTTCTGGAGACGGTAATATTATGGATATTTAGACAGAATGTGAACAAGGTCACACAGCTCGATGGCGGGTTGAAGAAAACACTGTGCAAATAATGCCTACAGGGCAAATAATGCCTAAAAGGTCAACTTATACACTACTACAGCGGTAGTAAAATAAAAAAAAGTAAAATAAAAAAAAATGAATATTAAAAAAAAAAATTAAAGTTGGTGCTGCTGAACTACTAGGAGCAGCAGATTAGCACACCAGTCCCACTCCCCAACACTGCTAGACTAATAGCACTGGGCTCTTATAGTAGTAGTAGTAGTAGTAGTAGTAAAACAACAAAAAAATAAATAAAAGCAGTCCTTACAAGGACTACTGTTATTGCAGCAGTCAGCAGATGAGATCAGAAGCAGGACAGCTGCCCACTGCAGCTACATACAGAGCACTGCAGTAGAAGGTAGATTACTAGCCAGCAAAGCTACCTAAGCTTAAATGTCCCTCAAACCCCTGCAGACTTCTGTCCCTCCAATAACAGAGCAGTATCAAAACGATTACTAGCCAGCAAACTTTCAACTGTCCCTGAAATCACTAACAGGCAGCAGCTCTCTCCCTACACTATCTCTTCAGCACACACAGGCAGAGTGAAAAAAACGCTGCAGGGCTTCGGTTTTTATAGGGAAGGGGAGTGGTCCAGGGGAGAGCTTCCTGATTGGCTGCCATGTACCTGCTGGTCTGGGGTGAGAGGGCAAAAAAAAGCGCCAACAATGGCGAACCCAAAATGGCGAACGTCGCGCGACGTTCGCGAACTTCCGGCGAGCGCGAACACCCGATGTTCGCGCGAACAAGTTCGCCGGCGAACAGTTCGCGACATCTCTATTCAGGAGTGCTAAGGCCAGCACATTTAGAATATTATTTTTAATAATTGGAAATATTTCTAAAGGGGCGCTGAACCCACCATGTGTGGCTGCTCCCATAAGCACAACAAGCAGGGTAATGTACTCTGACAACACTCCAATAGCTGATTTTTTATTGCCATATGAGACATGTCTTTTGTCAATACCAGCCCCTATTATTACAACAAGATAATTCTTTAGCACTTTATGCCTTCCTTTTTTCTATGAGACGAAGAACAAATGTTTCAAAGAGTGTTTCAAAGAGTGCTTGAAAACTAACAAGATTTAGAATGCTAATTTTACATTTACAATTAAACAGAGAATACTTGTTGTTGTGCTGCCTACAGTATATACTATATATGTATTGTATATTTACATTTTAATTTCATACCCAACTCCTTGTAGGAGAAGTAGAATATATTAAATTAGCAGTCACCATTGAACCCCTAGTATAATTGTTTATACGGATACAGAATACTTCTGTTGTTGTGCTGCCTACAGTATATACTGTATATGTATTGTATATCTACATTTTAATTTCATACCCAACTCCTTGTAGGAGAAGTAGAAAATATTAAATTAGCAGTCACAATTGAACCCCTAGTATAATTGTTTATACGAAGGTCACATTCTCTCTCTTTAAACAAAGGGTTTTGATTCTTGCATCTTGTGGTGGTGCCACATGTCCTTATAAGTTTCTACTCATCTGGAAGTAAATTACAGTGGGTCAGCTGGCACCTGCAATAAGACAAATGGTTCCCAGGGTGCAGGCCTCACATACTAGACTAACACAAAATCAAATATTTCCACTTTTTAGCACTCTCTTAGTCCTGAAGAGTAGTCAGCTTCACCAAAAGTAGTCATGTCTTGCAAAATCAGGTTGATTCTAATTATTCAAGTACAATCCAGTCTGTAACTAAAAATAACTTCTTAATGTAAACTGTTCCCTAGTACTGGCATGTTTTGTTTCTCTTACCCTGACATCTCCATCTGTAAAACAAATACAGAAGACTTAGTGAATGCTTTAGGAAAGAAACATTCACAATCATCAGCCTGTCAGTAGCGCACTCTGCATGCCTGCTATAAAAGCTTTGCCCAAGGCGACATTTCTCAGACTCCAACATAATGTTTTACATTTCAAAGCTTTCCACAAAAAGAACAGTTGAAGTGCAAGTCTAATTATAAAGCAACTCATGCAGTCAGATAACAACTCAAGCCTAAATATTCTAGAGCAGAACCAATTTGGTTAATTAGTGCTTAAAAGAAAACTATACCCCCCTAATATGAATACTTAAGCAACAGATAGTTTATATCTTATTAAGTGACATATTAAAAAATCTTACCAAACTGGAATATTTATACTTTTACATCTCTTGCCTTCAACCCCATTTCATGATGGTCTGTGTGCTGCCTCAGAGATCACCTGACCAGAAATACTGCAGCTCTAATTGTAACAGGAAGAAGTGTGGAAGCAAAAGACACAACTCTGTCTGTTAATTGGCTCATGTGATCTAACAAGTATGGTTTGTTTGGTATGTTTGTGTGCATAGTGAATCGTACGATCCCAGGGGGCGGCCCTTATTTTTTTAAAATGGCAATTTTCTATTTATGATTACCCAATGGCACATACTACTAGAAAAGTATATTATTATGAAAATGGTTTATTTACATGAAGCAGGGTTTTACATATGAGCTGTTTCATGCAATATCTTTTTATAGAGACCTGCATTGTTTGGGGTATAGTTTCCCTGAGCTCAGTAAAAATCCCTCCTATTATTATTCAACACTGGCTTATATATTAGAGGATGAACAGAAATTAAAAGCAGAGGCTTATTAAAAGATAAATATTTGCAAGATCAGTTAGTATTTCTTTCCAGTCAAGCCTACCAAAATGCTAAGTTTCTTCACTTGTATAGTCAGTTATACAGGGAGAAATAAATCATCTATTTTAAAATGTTTTGGGAAGAATGTATCCCTATTGCATACTATATGGATACTACAAGACAAAGTGGACTTTCAATTAACTTGCAGCTTTGTGCCCGGCAATATGATACATGCCAAGATTTCCAGGATAACAATCAAGTAAGTTGTTTGGTCCAATTTTGACAGATGGCATGTGGCATCTATCCCTTTAAACTTGTTTGGGTTGTTTTCTCTGGAAAAAAGATGCTTGCAAGGGGACATGATTACTCTTTACAAGTAGGGCAATATAGACAGATAGCAGGGGATATTTTTTCCCCATAAAATAGATCACTGCACCCAAGGCCACCCCTTTAGACTAGAGGAAAAGAACTGTCATTTGTAGCAGAGTAGGTGGTTCTTCACAGTCAGGACAGTGAGGTTGTGGAATGCACTGCCGAGCGATGGCTGATTCTGTTATTGCCATTCAGAGGGGCTTGGATGATTTCTTGGATAGACATAATATCCAAGGCTATTGTGATACTAAAATCGACAATTAGTATATATATTGGTATATATAGTTTATGTGAGTGTATAGAGGGGTCGGTGTAAGTGTGTGTATGGATGCTGGGTTTCATCTGTAGGGGTTGAACTTGATAAACTTTGGTCTTTTTTTAACCCAGTTTAACTATGTTACTATGTAACTATGTAACTATGTATAGTGAGCAAAATGGATTAGCAGTATATAGTGTAGATGGTTACTTCATTAGGACACTAGATGGCAGTACTATTTTATTTGTGTTTTGTTCTGCTATGGAGTGAAAGCATGTACAGTGAGCAAAGGGAAATAGGATAAAAAGGGGGCAACTTAGTGTCATTTTGCTTGGCAGTCTCAAGGCAATGACAAAGCTATTTCTCATATTTTGCTTAATGCATGATTTCCAACTCGGTTACAAAATACTTGGAATTCCTCCTCCATTGCCCCAAATGGTAAATTCCTGGACCAGTTCTGTCTACTCATAAGTCAGGCATTTATTTTTTAGACACACTTAGCTGATTCTTAAAAAAAAGGCTTTTTCAGGTCACTGTTAAATAGCTGCATTTTGCTTAAATTGTAAAAATCCAAACTAGTAAATAAGAAAGAGCCGATACCTGTTTTTGCAGCAAACGGGGAGATCCCAAATTTATTCCATGGTGCTAGTGACACTTTACACAAGATCAAACGTTTCCATGATCATCACTGAGGAAGGGCCTTGCGGTCCCGAAACGTTTGATCTTGTGTAAAGTGTTAATAGCACCATGGAATAAATTTGAGATCACCCCGTTTCTGCAAAAACAGGTATTGGCTCTTATTTACTGGATTCACAACTGGCGTGTAGCTAGGCCAGTGCTAATACCTGTATCCCCTCAATTGACTTTGAAAAAAATCCAAACTAAATAGTTTTAACATCTAAACATTCACCCAGCCGACACAATGTTTCCGGGTTCAGGAAGGAAGGAAGACTGATGCAAGAAGTTTTTCAGCAGACTGAGAGTCAGCCCTGTGTGATATCAGCCTCAGGGGTCTGGTGTATAAAAGGGTGACATAGGGAGTGCCCCAAGATATGCCATTGCCTGTGCCTGAACTTTGTGCCCGAGGTTGCTCTTATGAATCCTATGATTTAGTGCTTGATAAACAGATATCACACATATTACATAAACTATGCATCATCTTATCGTATCATACATACTCTAAATACCACACACATCTCTACCTTCTAACATCAAAATCATTCCTTATTTGTTCTCTGCATTGTATACCATGATGTTACTCTGTGGCCAGGCGCCAGTTGCGTCGATGGACAAATTGCAAAATATCAGACAATTCGCCAACTGGATATATAATACTAAAGTTGACACCTCACTTAAGTGGATCTTAGACTGTCAGGCCTAGGGGGTATATGTGGGGTCAGACATTACTCAGTGAGGCTCATTTAAAAACACTGGACCAATTAGCTCCTAGACAGTAACCAATGGCAACCAATCAGATGCATGCTTTCATTGTTCTATCGACAGCTGGCTGAGAAAAGCTGATCACTGATTGGTTGCTATGGGATACTGCCCAGGTGCAAATTTGCCCAGTGTTTATAAATGAGCCCCACTGAAGGATAAATTTACTAACTGCATATAAATACAAGTACAGGTATGGGATCCGCTATCCAGAAACTAGGTATCCAGAAAGCTCCATATTTCAAAAGGGCTGCCTCCCATAGACTTAATTTTATCCAAATAATCTAAAATTGTAAAAATTTTCTCTGTAATAATAAAATAGTTGATAAGACTTGTGCCAAACTATATATAAAATAATTAATCCTTATTGGAAGCAGAACCAACATATTTGGTTTATTAAATGTTTACTTGATTTTCTAGTAGACAAATTACACAAATATCCATTATCTGGAAAACCCCAGGCCCAGAGCATTCGGGATAACAGGTCCCATAACTTTACATAGTTCAAAATTATTGTTAGCATGACAAGGAGTGTGTTTCCCTTTTGTGGTTTGTGTTATATTAGTATTGGTTTGGCATGCCAGTCAATTGAGGTTGGATTTGTGAATAGTCATATGGATATCATCATTATTTGTACAAAGATAATGACATGATGGGCTTTTGTACCTGCCCACAGGTTTGTTTACTTTAGTTCAAAGGTTTTCTATGCATTTATAATGACACTGTGCCAGAAGAACAATCCCACAGTTGAAAGCCCCAGGTGTATAGACTGTATAAATGCTTCTTTTCCTGACAAAAAGGTTCCAGTGGCATCCATAATGCTTCCATACAGGTTAGTTGTGGGTAACCAAATTAATCTCTTCATTCATCTGGGACTTTCACTTTTTTTATTTGAATGAATCACAGAAGTAATCTGAAACCTTGAGGCATGGGTAAAGAGAACAGGGTTTTTTAGTGAATAATGTCTATCATGTTACCCACTATTCATACAAATTGGTACAATGCTGCCATCTATGGGAATAGTTCAGAAGTGAAGAAACATATATATACTGTACTACTGTGCAAACATATCCAGACCTCACCAATTGTCTCATTTTGTTTAGTATCAACATATTTTTCATGGAAATTTTGTTGTTGATCATACAAAGTGTTGCTGGTTCAAAGCACTAAAATGCTAAATTAGTTGTTTAAATTTAATATTGTGTCCATTAGAATAACATCTAACATAAATAACTTGCAGAGCCACTTTTGAGGCAGTACGATTTTTTTTTCAATTTTTATTTTTCAGTTATGAAATAAATCACATTTGGTTGCATAAACATTATTCAGGAGCTGCAGCTACTGGACAATCCCCAGTCTGCAGGGGTATTAAATCACAATATACAGTGTTTTGGTTCCTGAGTTATTTAGGTAAATAACAATGAACAATAAACAAGTAAACAGTTATATAATTTTCTCACGAGTACTGTCATTTTTCTGCACTTACAATAATGTGGGCAATTTATAAGATACATTTAAATTCTCTATGTATTCAGAGTGGGAGAGAAAAGACAGAAAAAAAAAACATTTTTAGCTCTGCTTTATGTTCATATATATTGGCCATATGTTCCAGACTTTATTAAAGGTTTTCTGTGAGTAATTTTTCTGGCTAGATGGTTTCTCCAGTATGAGTACATTATCAATCCTCGTTTTGACAGATTGAAAGTCCAGGATAGGGGATTTCCATGCTGCTGCTATGAATTGTTTTGAGGGTGAGAAAATATGCATTATCAGTTTTCTTAGATATTTGTTGGCTCCTGAGATTCTTTTATGAATTAGAGCCTCTGCTGGGTCTTTTTAATGCCAGGCCTGATACATTCCCACCAGATGAGCATGAATGAACCCTGTTGGCCGCAATTTCTGAAGCATAAAGAGGAACATGTGGGGTACCATTTTGCTAGTTTTGTGGGTACCAGATACCACTGATGCAGAACTGTGCAGATTGTGCCATGATTGATATAGCAAGAGGTTAAATGGCTAGGGCAAACAGGAGGGGGGACAATGGGCAAAAATAAAGGACTGAAAGCCCATATGTTTTAACTGAGCTGTTGGATGGTTGTATAATGGCAAAATAACATTGAGGAAAGGGGTTGGGAAACCGTATTGTACTGGGGTCTTTCGTAAATATAGCCATGAAATGTATTGAAAGTCTTTTCTGGGTCAAGTGATAATAGCATGGATGGGATGTTCTTGGTTTTAGCTAAATGTACTAGATTTACAATTCTGCGAATGTTGTTGGTTACCTGTCTCCTTGGAGAAGATCTAGATTGATCTCTGTGTATTAATGTGTTTAGGAATGTGTTTGGTCTAGTGGCCATAATTTTTGCTAGCAGTTTCATATCTAAATTGAGAATTGAGATTGGTCTGAAATTTTGGCAATTGGTGTGGTCCTTTTCTGGTTTCGGAATTACCGCAATTTGTGAGGCTAAGGTTTCTTGGTTGAATTTGTATGATAAATATAGATTTGAGGTTATATTAGTGTATATCACTGAATTTGCCTTGGTCTTTTTATTGACTGAAGAGCAGCATCAATGTTTTAGTTGTTGCATTATTCCTTGTGTTCTTGCATTAGAAGTCTAACTGCTCTGGAGAAGAAGCTGTTCTTGAATCTGTTCTTGAAAACTTTAAAGTCTCCTACTCCTCAGTGTGTACTCATTACCCCTCCATTTGGAGAAATGATAGGAGGGCTATGGCTTATTGCCAGTGATTGATTTAAATATGTGTTTGCTGCTTTGCAGTGTGTGTATTGCTTCTAGAGGATGATGGTTTTCCAAATGATCGTCTGCTTAAGAAAACAGCTTGCTATATTATACCTAGGATGGTAAATGACAATTCCTTAACATAGGTTAGGTTAACAACATCAGGAATAATCCTGGGCCTCCTGCATCATTATGAGTCACATTTGCAGTGCACTATTCTTCCTGCTTGTGACTGCTTCAGTTGTGTGGTGCTATAGTAGGTCGCTATAGATTAGTGCCTTCTGCTAGAATTACTAGAATTACCTTAAAGTGGTTGTTCACCTTCCAAACACTTTTTAAATTCAGTTCCTTTCATATTGCTCACCAGAAATAAAAACTTTCTTCAACTGCTTTCAATGTGTTTTTTTAAACAACTGAACAGGAAAAGGTGTTTTGGGGGTGAATGACCCATTTAATGAAACTCATGGATTCTGCTCAGCAGGACCAAAGATAAGTAATTTATCAACTTATGTATCAATAAGGAACAATTACAGTCAGTGACCCCTCTCCCAGAGCTGATTTGGTAAGACCTAAGATAACAAATAATACTTTAAAATTCACTGTTAGAAAAATGGTAACAAATATAAAATAGAAAGTAACTAGAAAAAGTCTATTTCTGGTAAACTATCTAAAAACAACGGAAAAAATGTGTTAGGAAGGTGAACAACACTTTAAAATACTGCATTGTATAAAATTCCTTTATTTAGACAAAGTTGAACAGTAGATGGTGCTGTGGTTTCCTTATTAGTTCTATGAGCTGACTCAGGGTGGCTTAGGGGCCTGTATCGCTCCTGTGGGTTCAGTGCCACATTATAGGTCTTACTCTAAGTTTTGTTAACCTCCAGACAAACATTATCCATTTCTCTGCTAGCAACATATGTATTATGTTATTGACAAGGAAATTGTTAGCCCGCTGACAAGAGAGTACCTTCATTAAGGTTAATCTATGGGAAAGGTGCGCTACATATTAATGCTCTGTTCTGAAGTTAGCGATGCACCGAATCCACTTTTTTGGATTTGGCCGAACCCCCGAATCCTTTGTGAAAGATTCGGCCGAATACCGAACCGAATCCGAACCCTAATTTGCATATGCAAATTAGGGGTGGGAAGGGGAAAACATTTTTTACTTCCTTGTTTTCTGACAAAAAGTCACGTGATTTCCCTCCCCGTCCCTAATTTGCATATGTAAATTAGGATTCGGATTCGGTTCGGCCAGGCAGAAGGATTCGGCCGAATCCGAATCCTGCTGAAAAAGGCCGAATCCTGGCCGAATCCCGAACCGAATCCTGGATTCGGTGCATCCCTATCTGAAGTATATCAAATTCACTGCAGGAAAAGGATTAATAAATCCTTAATAAATTAATCCTGAATCCTGGACTTAGTGCATCCTTAATTGGTACCTCCAGATCATGGTAACAAAAGTCCCGACTGTCACAGGATATAACAAGCCGTTTATGGAGGGGCAGAACTTTCGGATGCAATTATGAAATTCTCTGGTGAGTAAATTATTGGACAGAAAACATTGCGAGCTAAACATGAGCCGTCTTGGTTTTCTTACCTTTAATTCAGTTAAATATAGAACTGGTAGGCAGACTAAGATTCAAAATAGGCCCTGGCATTTCAGGTACACAGAGGCCCAAACACCCCCCCCCACCCCCCCCCCCCCCCACACACACACACACACACACACACAGGCCCAATGGATAGTGAATGTCTTTGACATTGTACAGTAGCCCCACTGGCATATAGAATCTACAGGCATAACTACCATACAGCAGACCCTGTAGGGGGGCTGGGGAACAAGAGAGTCTGCTGTATGTAATTTCCTACTTCTGGCTCGTTCTGACTCCTAATTTTTACTGCAGCCACTGCAAACAAACAAGTGGCTCGAGCGGAGGCAGACAATAATGGTGGTGGGAGGTATGCACTGACGCAAAAACATAGTGCGCAAGGCAAGGGCGCTCAGAAGTTTTTTGTTGTGGGGGGGGGGGCTGGTCCCTGGTGCTGACGCCACTGCAGCCTATATAACAGTACAACAGTATTTCAATTCTTATCCATCTGTCTTGTGTAAAGAATGGTCACAAGTGAATCACATTTTAAATAAAGCATTTTACGCCATGATTTGATATGTCAGATGAGCCCTAAAAAATAGAAAGACCGAAAACAATAATGACCATTACAGGATATCCTACTCTTGCTGCTTTGCCATAATAGAGTGAGTATCCTGCTTCCTGATGAAATGTATTGTATTCAGTGACACATCAGCCTGTTCATCATCATGTGATAAAATCATTGGGTCTGTAGATGATTATGTCATGCAAGGATAGCGGACAAAACAAAGGCTGTGGCACCGCACGTCATCGGCTTCCTCCTAACAGAAAAGTTGAATGACAGAAATAATGTCAAGTCTAGGGAACTGCTGTTTAAATAGCCTGTCAATGTAAAATTGCAGTTTCACAATCCAGTCTTTGTGTTTTAGGAAGTGTTCTACTTTCTAGGTTTCACTTGGTAACTCTTGTGTAGCAAGGTCCCAGTCTCTCAGTCCTGTGCTTATTATTATTACACTGAGCGAGAGCCACTTTCACCCTTTTCTCTGCAAGTGTCTTATGAAAATGATGCTTCACAGACTTCAAAGGACATGCTGAAATGTATGCTTAAGGAAAAAGAAGCATAGCTTTAACAACCATTCTACTGAAATGGTAATAAAACGGGTCATATTAAATAAAAACATATTAATATTGCTCGCCTTTTTTTAAATTTCTTTTCCAGAAGACATTTCTTAAAGGGGCACATGTGCGGAATGGAGCAGATAATATGATGTTACATTGATGCAAGGCAGTATGATGTCTGCAGTGAAAAAACTTAAGGAGAACTTCAATACATCGGTTGGTCACCTCCCAACACCTTCTTCAGTTTGGTTGTTTTCATGAGAAATAAAGGCTTTTTCATTTAATTATTCATGTCATTTTTCACCTTTTTATGTCTTTCTAAAACAGCTCGGAAGGGTGACAAAATTTGTAAAAAATTCTAAATTGATGCATTTTGTTGATAAATTTCTTATATTTGATCGCACTGGGCAGAATCCCTGAGTTTCATTAACGGTAGCTGTTAGAATTAATACAATAGTTGCTGCTGAGAAAAGTAATCTGCACCTGGATCACTGAGCTACCAGACTGAAACACCAAAGACAGGAACATTAAAATGTACACATACATTTTGGAAAAAAACTTGAAAAATAAAGCAATGGAGAGTATTTATTTCTGGTAAACAATCTGAAAACAACAAAACTGAAAAACGTGGAAGTTCACTTTTTTTTTTATTCCTAGACCTCCCTAAAATGTCCTGAAACACGCTTTGGATAAACTCATCAAAATAAAGAAGTGCCTATTTATAGAAGTCCTCCTCAATTTTTTCACCGCAGCCATCATCAAGCTTAGCATTGATATCATATAACTTTACCTGCTCCGTTCTGCGCATGTGCCTAGTGACTTAGTTACTTCCGTATACAGAAGTCTTTGCAACATTATCTCAGAGGAGACCATGTTGCTATTCCCTACATGCTCACCCACACTAGAGCTGTAAATACATTTTATATTATTTGTTATTATAAGATCCAAAAGAGCATCTGTCATTGCCTGCCTGGGGTTTTAAAACCCTTAACCATACTAGAAGTAGCACAAGCAAGTTAGGGAGTGTAAGGAGGCACAGCCTGCATTGGGGTCCTGTCCTTACTATCTGCCCAAAGGCTGTGTCTCTGCATTGGAACTTCATGCAGAGAGCAGCAACCTCCAGGGGTGCAAAAGCTGTCAAATGAACTCTAAAAGGCACCCTTGGTGCTTTTGCACTTGCACCCCCCAGGGTTTCATTCTGTGACCTCATTATTGTTTTATAAAAGTCAACTGGAAACTCTTTGTTTTATGCTTTGGATGTGTGCCCATTTATCCAGCTGAAGTGGTTGTGTGTTGTTTTTAATTCTGTTGTAGAACTTCAAAGGATAATACTCCTGACCTCTGAAAAGCCTTTTTCTATAAACACAAAGACATTTTTCTCTCTGATGATCGATTTTATTGGCAATTCACACTCATCAGCATGTTGTGTTTATGTGTTTCCTTGTATCATCATCACCCTTTTCTCATTAAAGGCATACTGTCATGTGAAATTTTTTTTCCCCAAAATGTATTAGTTACTAGTGCTGCTCCAGCAGAATTCTGCACTGAAAACAGATTTTTTTTATATTTAATTTTGAAATCTGACAGGGGGCTAGACAAACTGTCAGTTTCCCAGCTGCCCCAGTCATGTGACTTGTGTTCTGATTAACTTCAGTCACTCTTTACTGCTGTACTGCAAGTTGGAGTGATGTCACCCCCCCCAGCAGCCTAACAACATGAAGGTAACCAGATATTAGCTCCCTAACACAAGATAACAGCTGCCTGGTAGATATTAGAACAGCACTCAATAGTAAAATCCAGGCCCCACTGCGTCACATTCAGTTACATTGAGTAGGAGAAACAAAAACCTGCCAGAAAGCAGTTCCATACTAATGTGCTGGCTCTTTCTGAAAGCACATGACCAGGCAAAATGATCTGAAATGGCACCTACACACCGATATTACAAATAAAAAAAATACACTTGCTGGTTCACGAATTACAATTTATATTGTAGAGTGAATTATTTGCAGTGTCAACAGTGTAATTTAGAAATAAAAAATACATCATAAAAAATCATGACAGAATCTCTTTAAGGACACCAGGATATAATATAAACCCCAATGTTTATCATTTAATTTAAGACCACTCAAAGGTGGTAATTTACTAAAACTCAAATTTATCTCATATTTTTATTAAACTAAGGTCAACCAAACTTCTGTCCACAACTTTATCTTATTTATCAGTAAAATAAAATTGAGCTAAAACTAGAAAAGTACAACATTTTCAGACTTTGCTCCTGAATCACCTGCTTTTATGGGTTATCATCTGAAAACCTGAAATTTTTTGTATTATCTGGCTAAACCCAGCTCAGATTACGTTATCGTCAAATTGGTATAGGGACATCTGCCATTGACTTGAACATGACCTTGGTAGGTTTGAGATTTTTGGATTTGGACTTTTTGCAGCTTCAGAGTATAATAAATCTAGAAAAAAATTTAGGTTTTTTTCTCTCTAAAAATTGCCCAAAAAACTTTGAAGAGGAAAAAAAAAATCGAGTTTAGTAAATAACCCCTAAGAGTTGCCTCCATTTATTACCGGGACCATTTCTTTCATAGAATGACTTGTTGAAATGCAACTACAAGATATCTATAGCAATCAGGATTATAGACTATTCTATTCTACACACCTATTGGTGGTAGACAATGTTTATGGGTGGTTTGTAGATTGGCTGAGTATCTGGTACAATTTAGTGCAGTACTGCCATCTATATATTTCTGTTCTCATGTTCAGATGTCTCCTGGCCACATGTTCAGAACAAGTGGGCTTCCTGGTGCAACTAGGACAATCATTCCACAAAGGTACTGTCTGCCTGACATGCTTCTCTGTCAGGCTCTCTACCTCCAGTCTACCAACCACAGGGTATTATCCAGCCTCCCTGCCAATGGTTGGGGGGGACATTGGTTCCAACTGACACTCCATATTAAACAGTTTGCTCTTATTCAGGACCTTAGTATAACATCTATAACATCTTATTGCACATGGGGTCTGGGAAAATGTGATCAAATGAATGCCCCCTGCTTATTTATTATTGCTTATAGCACTGGATCTGGCAGGGCAAAGACTCTGCTCACAAGTTATACACCTGCATTGCATGGATGCACATGTTATAAGTATTCAAGCCAACTGTAACGTGGGCCAGAAGAAAATGTCCATCAAGCAACTCCTCTGTTTTGTATGTCAACTTATTATAGAACTTATTATAGGCTTATTATAGAACTGAATAACAAATGCGTTACCTTCCATAACTTACCCTATATACTCGAGTATAAGCCGTCCCGAGTATAAGCCGAGGTACCTAATTTTACCTCCAAAAACTGGGAAAGCTTATTGACTCGAGTATAAGCCTAGGGTGAGAAATGCAGCAGCTTCTGGTAAGTTTCAATCAAAAAATTGAGGGTTTCTGCTCCCATTGGAGGTGCCGGCGTCTCATTTTTGGATGCCGGTGACTATTCTTGGACGCTGGCGAATATTCTTGGAGACTATTCTTGGACGCCGGCGAATATTCTTGGACGCCGACGAATATTCTTGGACGCCGGCGACTATTCTTAGGCGCAGGCGACTATTCTTAGACGCCGGCGACTATTCTTAGACATTTTTGCGCTTGACCCTAGTATAAGCCGAGGTAGTGTTTTTCAGCATATTTTGGGGGCTGAAAAACTCGGCTTATACTCGAGTATGTACGGGTAGTAAATACTTGGCAAGATGCCATTTATTGAATATAGCCTCATTGAATTGCACTCTGTCTGCTTTACTCGTTGTAATACAGGGTCCAACTTGAAAATTAAAAATCACCTGAATCTCTAACCGACAAGTTCCTACAGTGCATTAACCATCATTGGAACAGAATTCATACTTCCTCCTCTGCATCCTACTGACTTTTTTGTAGTCACAATTCAAGACCTGGTGAATGACAAGGAAGAGTAATGGGTATCCGTCTGTCAAAACACTTTTCATTTCAAATTCTAAGCCCATTTACTCTCAACCTTTCTGCTTAGACAATAGTAAATAGCTGCCCATTGTACACTGGCTGAGGATCTCATTTCACTTTTGCTTCTGTTGGACTTCGTGTTTTCTTTATTCTCTGTGCTGTATTAAAACACACTGAATGAAATGAGTTTGCAGAAATGGGAAGAATATTATTTTTTATCAGACAGCATTTTTCAAAGCCACTCCCTGGTCTTGGGCTTTGTAAAACAGCATTATTTAAAGATGCTTTTGGAGGATATTTAAGCATAGCTATGGAGGCAATGAGCTTCTAACATAATATTTAGAAAGTGTTTGAGTGGAATGTATCGTGAAGCTCCCAGTACCTTGCACATTTCATATATTGTGCAGAAAGGTAATGCCCTGTGGTTTATCCATTTCTTATAAACCGAATCTCACCCTCTGTTCCTAACATTGGTAAAAAGACCACTATAATGTTTATTATTTTCTAATTCCTACTGCCTTTAAAACATCAGTCTTTGCAGTGGCTTCTGATGCATTTGATATAATTTATAAAATATATAATCCCAGTAGTATAATTTACTTAATTCTATTGTAACTGAACTTATGATATGTGTTTGGATGCAGAACAGTCACTACGAATCATAGTGTAACAATAACTTGGTAATGTACTAATAAAATTGATGATAGGTAAATAAGAAAAGATTTAATACATTCATTGTTAATTAAGGCAAAAGCTCTTCCTGTAGTGATACTGCTGCTAAAAAAGACATTGTACCCACTATTTATAAATTAAGAAAATAATACAGAGTTTATATTCTATGGTGGGGTACTATTTTATGCAGTACAGGTATAGGATCCATTATCCAGAAACAAGTTATCCAGAAAATTCCAAATTACGGAGGCCATACTCTATTTTTAAAAATTATTTCATTTTTCGCTGTTATAATAAAACAGTAGCTTGTACTCAATTCCAACCTAGATTTAATTAATCCTAATTGGTAGCAAAACAATCCTACCGGGCTAATTTAATGTTTAAATGATCTCCAATGTATGGAGATCCAATTTACAGGAAGATCCCTTATCTGGAAAACAACAGGTCCCGAATATTCTAGATTCTGTACTGACAAAAACAGAGGTGGATGGTATGTGAATGTCCCCTGAAAAGCACCTAGTTCCAATAAGGATTAATGTGTTTATTATTACAGAGAAAAAGGAAATCATTTTTAAAAATTTGTTAAGACGTGTTACATACAGGGAACACTTGGACTGGAGAATGCTGCAACAATGGCTCATCCAAGGCAAGGGTGTAGATAAATCCCATAAGAACACTCCTTCTTTGAACTCAAGTAAGGGAGCACCAAAGGCAGCCAGCAGGAAAACAAACTGGGCTGCAGAAGGGTGTAGTGTCCAACTGGGCATCATATAGGCCCCAAAAACCTGATATCATGGCCCACTCAACAAGCCACTAGATACAAAATACACTGAATTGTATTGGTATGGTAAGACATTTCATGGGAATTGATGTAGAGCGAGGCTCATTGTATCAACACTGGTACGCTAGGAGGCCAGTCTGACTCTGTCAGTGAGCTAATCAGGATTCTACAAATATGAGACCTGTTATCCTTAATACTCGGGAACTGGGGTTTTCTAGATAACCGATAATTTTCCGTAATCTAGATCTTCATACCTTCAGTCTACCAGAAAATCATGTAAATTTTAAATAAACCCACTCGTCTGGTTTTGCTTCCAATAAGGATTAATACTTAAAAATACTTAAAATTAGACTAATATCTTAGTCTGGATCAAGTACAATGTACTGTTTTATTATTACAGAGAAAAAGGAGATAATTTTTTAACATTTTTGAATATTTGGATAAAATGGAGTCTATGGGAGATGGCCTTTCTGTAATTTGGATAATGGATCCCATACCTGTACAAAGAGTGGTGCCATAAGGCACTAATGTCCATATACACAGGGGCAGATTTACTAAGCTCGAGTGAATAGTTCGAATACAAAAATATTCGAATTTCGAAGTATTTTTTTGGGTAGTTCGACCATCGAATTGGTCAAATTCGATTGAATCGAATGATTCGAAAGATTCAAAGTAAAAATCGTTCGACTATTCAACCATTCGATAATCAAAGTACTGTCTTTTTAAAAAAAACTTCGACTTCATACTTCGCAACATTAAAGCTACCGAAGTACAATGTTAGCCTATGGGGACTTTCCAGAGTACTTTTCTAAGTTTTTTTTGATCGAATAAAAATCATTCGATCGATCGCTTAAAATCGTTCGTATCGTTCGTTCTTATTCGATCATTCGATCAAACGTTCTGCGCTAAAATCCTTTGAATTTGAAATACGAAGGATTTTACTTCGAGGGTCGAATTCGATGCTTTTTTAACCCTCGAAATTCAACGCTTGATAAATCTGCCCCACAGGCTCCATATAATATGGCAGAACATAATATAAAATGCAGTTGTATTTTAAGTAACAACCTAATTTTTGTGAGTATGTTGTATTTTGCAAGCAAGCCTACAGAAAAAAATAAACTTTTGTTGGACTTTTAATTGGCGTCTTGCAATAGTGGAAAACAGGAATTTCCAAGGGAAGAGACCAGGTTTATAGGATCCTTTTTTAGCCCACAGAATGTTTTCTTCCTGTGAGGAAATTTACATCACACTTTTGTAATCTGAATTAAGGATTTAAAAAATAATTCTAAAGAACTGTGGAACTGAGTCAGCAGCTGCAAAGCCACATCTTTTCATCTAGGAAGCAGCCAATCTACAACTTTTTATATTTTGTTGACAGTTAAATCCAACCTTTAGAGAGTTATTTGAGATGTGGGCTTTTTTGTTTTTCCTTGCGAATGATTGATATTTTCAAACCTGAAAGCTGAATTTGGTCAACAACTAACCAAGCAACAATATTTGGCATCCTTACTTGAATAGGATTCTCCAAAGTTCTTCTTGATGCTGCAGTGCTCATATTTAGGTTCCTGATGACCCGGTCCCTTCTAACTTACAGTATGTAAAGTTATGATTAAGTTACACCACTTAAAGGAACTAGAGTGTAGAGCAATTGACATTGGACAATGGGAAGTGCTCTCTGACCACTTCCTAAATTGTCACCCAGGGAGTGGTGACCTGTGTCAAGGCCTGACTTATTGCTATAACACATTTAACAATCACACATTTAAAAGCTGCAAGAAAGAGTGACCTGTCCTGACATATGCTGTGGCTACTGGCTCCATACCTAATAAAATTAGGTCAACTTCACATTTTCCAGTTCAGCTTTAGGAACAGTAGTGTTTTAATGGAGATACAATAAAATGTTGTACCCAAGAACTTCTTAGCAACTACTCAAATAACTATTAATGTATAACTATTTTAACAGTTCCCAGAAATAAGTCTTACATCATGAAAGAAATGTATCATATGGTTAAAAAACAGTAAAGGTTCTATAATGTATAATTTCTGTATGCATATGATCTATTCAAGCATATAAATAACTAAAGTGTTAGCATGAGAGGGCTGGGTAACAGTATCACACTTCATTTCTGTTCTATTCTATACTTATTCTATAAAGCTGACAATATTTGGTAGGTGGCAAATGTTGTTGTGAGAATTTAGCAACAAATCCTCACAATTATAATTTCAACAACATTAATCCTCAGCATCATCCGTGAGGCAACTTCGGGCGATTTCGGAAAACGAATCGCCGCGTGTGATTAGCGCAGGCGATTTTTCATTTTAGCCAGGCGCAGAGCGAGGGGAGGCATTCGGGGAGAAAAGTCGCGGCGATTAGTCGCCAGGCGACTAAAACTCCCCAAATCGCCCAGTGTGTCCCAGCCCTTATGCTTTATTGGCTTGCTTGTACTTGATAAAAGTTTCAGCTGTCCCAGCTAACTTGAGTGCCTTAGCAGCATGCTTTTCTTAAAGGGATACAGTCATGGGAAAAAATGTTTTTTTCAAAATGAATCAGTTAATAGTGCTGCTCCAGCAGAATTCTGCACTGAAATCCATTTCTCAAAAGAGCAAACAGATTTTTTTATATTTATATTCAATTTTGAAATCTGACATGGGGCTAGACATATTGTCAATTTCCCAGCTGCCCCAAGTCATGTGACTTGTGCTCTGATAAACTTCAATCACTCTTTACTGCTGTACTGCAAATTAGACTGATATCACCCCCTCCCTTTTCCCCCCAGCAGCCTAACAAAAGAACAATGGGAAGGTAACCAGATAGCAGCAACACAAGATAAAAGCTGCCTGGTAGATGTAAGAACAGCACTCAATAGTAAAAACCCATGTCCCACTGAAACACATTCAGTTACATTGACAAGGAAAAACAGCAGCCTGCCAGAAAGCATTTCTCTCCTGAAGTGCAGGCACACGTCACATGACTTGGGGCAGCTGGGAAATTGACAAAATGTCTAGCCCCATGTCAGATTTTAAAATTAAATATAAAAAAATCTGTTTGCTCTTTTGAGAAATGGATTTCAGCGCAGAATTCTGCTGGAACAGCACTAGTAACAGATTCATTTTGACATTTTTTTTTCCCATGACAGTATCCCTTTAAGAACTTTAACACCAACACTTGTAGCTAACCATAAAGCTTTGTTTTTTGAAGATATTCCTTGCTTACAAGGGGCAGGGTCAAGGGGCATGGCTCCACCAGAATTCCTCTTACCCTGCCACCCCCTGGTTCCAAAAATGGGACATGCTTTGCGCAGTAGTCTACACTCTGCCAAAAATAATCTTCCAAGACGTATATTTATTAGCAACATTTTAAAGACATGCCGCATCATTTATTATGCATGATCATTCAAATTGTCTGGAGTATAGAAGCAGGGCAGCGGCCATTACACTAATAATGGGTTAAGTGAAGGTCCTGACTGCATGTAATTATTTACCTTTCATAACAAAATTTGAAATGATTGATACTAATCGCAGGAAATAAAAAGCTATCAAATGTAATGTTGCATAAGACAACAAGAGGAGCTTGAGTATTAAACTGCTGGAACATTTTTTAGGAAATATACATAAGCCATTCTTTGTATTTCTTTTTATGCTGCGTGCACTTTTAATAAAACAGTCAGGTGTTGTTTAAACTTTATTAAAAAATAAGTCTGTGTATAATAAGGCTGAGTACACTGTGTCACGGCTCATTACCTACATGATGACAGTTGAGGTAACAGTTTCCAATACAGCCATTCCAACATAAAATCCCTCATAACAGACTCAGACCTTTTACCCAGTAACTTACTGCCACTTCAACAGCCTAATAACAACCAACATAACTGACGAATTGTCTTTAGAGAGAAGTATTATTGTTAAAAGAAATCAATATGGCGTGTTCAGATACTAACAATGAGAAAATTATTACAACCAATAATCTTAAAAGTACAGACTCATGGCAGCAGCGCCTCTACTTAGAGGTGTGTACTGCCAAAAGTGGTGCAAGAGATACCTGGAAAAGAAATATAACATGGTTGACACAGGCATGGCCCAGTTAATTTTTTATGGAAGGTACACACTGGCCCAAGCAAGAATGTTAGCAATTAGACTCACTCTGGATTGACCAACAAGATAGACCTATCCAAAAATGCACACCTATTCATAAAACATAAAGTGCATCTTTAAATTATATTTTGATGTAGACAGTGATATTCTGAGAGTTATATTCTACGACTATTTGTCATTGGCATTCACTTTTTGTTTTTACTGTTTTTCCCAATATTTAGCTTTTTGTTTAGCAGCTCTCTAGTTTGAAATTTGAGTATATCTGGTTGCTAGTGTCTAATTTACCATAGCAACCAAGCAGTGGTTTGAAAGAGAGCATTTAATACGAATAGGAGATGGTCTGCATAGAAAGATAAGTGATAATAGAAAAAATCACACTGGAACTTCATAGAACAGTGATCCCCAACCAGTAGTTCACTAGCAACATGTTACTCACCAACCCCTTACATGTTGCTCCCAGTGACCTAAAAGCAGGTGCTTATTTCTGAATTCCTGGTTTAGAGGCAAGTTTTAGTTGCATAAAAACCAGATGTACTGCCAAACAGAGTCTCTTTTACACTGCCAGTGCACTAAGGGGATACCAAAGAGCCAATCACTGTGCCACCCAGGAACAGTTTTTTATGTTTGCTTTGCTCCCCATTTCTTTTTATATCTGACTATAGCTTACAGGTAAAAAAGTTTGGGGAGCCCCATCATAGAGCAATAGATTTTTTCTGCTGATGTCAGTAACCCCATTTTGAAAGCAGAAAAGATGCAGCAGAGAAAGGCAAATCTTTCAAAAAATATAAAACATAACAGATGAACTGAAAACTTGCTAAGGATAGAACATTCTATAATATATTAAACGTTTACCAAAAGGTGAACTAACCCAACATAGAAGGGGATGTGAAGGAGTTTGTTGTCCTCTACTTGCCCAGGGAAGATATAGGTAATCCTACTCTTTAGAAGGCATGGATCCCCAAAGTTCAAGCTCCTTTTATGGCACACATAGACAGTGTGAGCTAGTGAGAGCTGGTGGGTCCATCAAGGAGAAGTAGTGTTGGTTATTTTCCTATATGAAACTTGCCAGACTGTTGGGACTCCAGTGGTTGAGATTCATGGCAGTGTGTGAAATCCTTTTGAAGCAAAAAAGAGAGATCAGGGCAGGCTGGGGGCAAATACTTAGTGGTGAGAGTAGTATACATAACTAGATTTGATGATCTTCCACAAATACTCAGTATACTAAATGAAGTCCCCTCTCTTATTGATTGTGTTCCTTAATCAAGCAACTGTTCCTGTTAAATAACTGCTTGCAAACAAGAATTATTTTAAAACTATGTGCAGTAGTTCAGCCTTTACCTTCACTATTTTGCAAGAGAGCCCAGCCGAGAGATTTGCAGTTAGTCATGTTCTGCCCGAGCGATGCCATCAAGCAAATGTGACCCATTTGTCATGTAGAGAATGTTGCTTCGAAAATATTACTTTGTTATGTGTGTGAGTTGGGGGGGGGGGTTGCCGCATTCTCTCTGTCTTTTTAAGTTTGCTTTTCTGTTGCCTTTATCTTTCTCTTTTTCTGTCACTGTGTCCTAGTTTCACTTCTGATTTCACTATCCTCATTCAAGTCTGACATATATTATCCTTCCAGTGCATCTTCCCTTCTTTGGCTGTTTTTGCTTTGTCTCTGTTGTCAATTTTATGTTCTCCCAAATTACCCTTTCTCTTCTTCCATTCACTGGAACTTTTCACTTTCTTATGTATTTTCTCCCTTATTCCCTTCTCCTGTTCCCTTTAGTTGCTTTCTTTTCTGCTCTGTTGCCTTTATTCCTCCATTGTTTTGTTATCACCCAGTCTCTTGTCATTGAAAAATACTTGTGGGGAAGACAGGTATTGTCCATGGCCAAAGCAGACCACTTGTCAATTTGCCCTTGTAATTAAATTAAATTGTAATTACAATTGGGGAAGGAGTGTGATGTGGAAGTTGGAAACTAGGTGTTTTATCCCTTTTGTAAGCAAAGACAATTGCAGAGGTTACAGCCATTGGTTACCTATTTGCCAGCTGGAAACAATCAACCAGTGTCCATTTCCATGCAGTCACAGTGCTGCCAGCTAACAATATGCGAGAAACTCAGTCTGCCTTTCATTATTAGTAGGATTGTGTTTGTATAAAGAATTCTACATATAAATCTAATAAAACGGTTATGTAGTACTTGCTGAGAACTTGCTGGTTGCCCCCACCAAGAAATGAACCCTCAACTGGTCGACACATCACAGGTAGTTGTAGTAAGTAACACAGACTGTATTTAAAAAAAAATCATACACAAAACTGATCATTAGATCATGCTTAGGTTTGTGACTAAAAAAATAACAACAAAGTACAAAAGCCCACACATAAGATTAAAAAAACACAGCACACACAATATAAGCTGCAAAATTTAAGCACACAACCCCAGATGCAGCAAGCCAGTAAATATGACTAGACGGTTCAATTGCTATGATCCATTATAGTGCTGCAAAGGCCAGGGCTATATACACCTAGTCATTGTCTGTGCTTGATATGTGTGCTCAGGTGCAAGGTGGAATAAGGTTTGGCAATACACTAAGGGCTGGTGGCATAACTAGATATTACTGGGCCCCACTTCAAATTATTTTTCAGGCCCCCAAAATGTCTAGGTTGATTTGTATTACAAATATTTATTGAAATTGTATCTGAATTAAGGCCATATGGGGCTCCTATACCTTCTGCCCCCCTCTTCCTCTGTAGTTGCATCCCTGCAAAGGGCCCTTACACATGTGAGTTTCTTCATCAAGTTGCACCAAGATGTATTAACAGTAACATCAGAAAATGAATGTGTTTTTAAATAAAGAATGAATAAATAATGTAGATTTGTCCTGCACTGGCAAAACTTGTGGGTTTGTTTCAGAAACACAAATATAATTTATATAAACAAGCGAATGTGAAGCCATGGGGGCAGCCATTTAAACACAGGACACAAAGTAGATAACAGATAAGCTATGTCAATCCTATTGTAATCTACAGTGTTATCTGTTATCTGTTGTGTATCCTGTGCCTTTTCTCCTTTTTTCCAGCTTGAATGGCTGCCCCACAGCTACCCTACAGCTTGTTTATATAAACTAAAGTATAGTTGCTGAAGAAAACACCCCAGTTTTACTAGTGCAGGGCAACAGTACATTATATTGCCATTACTTTAAAACACTTTAATTTTTTGGTGTTACTGAGTACAGTGCAATTAGGAAGCACAGGCTGCATTTGTTCCTGCAGTCCCCAGCCATGGAACACATAAAGGATTAACCACAGGTGGACGTCCATGTGTAAGGGGCCTAAATGCATTCAAATTATGCATTATGTACAGCACAAAGAAAAACCAGTAGATAATGTACTATAGAAGCAATTTTTTTATTCATTGTATGAACATACAAATACACAATGTTCCCCTACTGCTCATGAAGCCCCAAGTCTATAACCTATGACCACAGTTAGTTTAGCACTTCCTGGTTCCTTATAGGATGAGGGACTATGTGCTCAGGTTCTCTTGGACTCTATGGACTCTATCTAGGTAGGAGGTTGATATGCTAGAGGGCCTGAGATATCCATGAAGAAGACTGTAAGTCCTGTGGGAACCATCACCTTAGAAAATGTTGGAGATACAGAGCCCTGGTGAACAAGGTTTTGCAAGTGACAGACTAGCTCCTGTTACAGACATGGCCAGTTTGCAAGAGCAGTTTGTATTGTAATAGTGTGGGAAATACCAAGGTGGCACCCACCATGGGTAAGGCCCTAAATACATTAAAATTATGCATTATGCACAGCTCAAAGAAAAACTAGTAGATAATGTACTATAGAAGCAAATTATTTTGTTTATTGTATGTACATACAAATACAAAGTACATACTGTCCAATGATTTGAAAGAAAACCCAATAAATACAAAGTTAAAAAACTGCATTAAAATTATGTCGAAATCAGACGCAGGTGTATTAGTTTTATTGCTCTTACAATGGATTAAAAAAACAGTGTGTATGTACAGTAGCCCAAGGGACATCATATTGTGGTTGCCAATATAAGTGGCAAAAAATACTGAGATTTCGTAGCAAATATTAAAGGAAGTCATCTCTCCTGAACAGTGTGAAATCTCTGGGAAGGAAAGTGGAAACATATGAAACAATAACGTGAGGTGAGTCAAGCAAGACAATCCCCTCATTTGTAAAATTTTCATTGACTAGAAGCATTTCCTTTCACTAGCTCTGCCTAGAGACCCATGCTTACACATTTTGTATACCCCAAACAGATATTATGTTTGTGGGCTACTCCACTCTTTTTTTATTAAAAAAAACCCCATTGGGGTTCATTTATTAAAACAGGGCAAATGTGCACCTGGACAGTTACAAAAACAATGTTCCCCTACTGCTCAGAAGTAACCTATGGGTGACTTTTAAGAAAAAAATTATAGAAAGATAATTATTTGTAATGTTGTAAATTGTGTTGCAATGTTTTATATTTAACAAGATGCCTGCTTTTACAAAATATAGGTTATAAAGGGGAATATTTTAGACTTTACCATGTGTTTTTGTTTTGCAGTCCAAAATATTGTTATTTCTGGTGCAACGTTTTGAAAATCCTCTTTTGTAATCCCCTGGCTCTTTGATCTACACAAGTTAGGAATCTTCATAAATCTATACTTAATTGGTACGCTCGGGGGTATGGAGCTTTCCAAATCAGATGTGATTTCATTTATGTAATAGAATATGTTTACATTATATTTCTCTGTATAATGAAAATATGATCATAAATTTAGAGCCAAATGTCTTGTTACAGAAGTTAAATTAAAAACGAATTCTGGCATATTTAGAAAGCTTATGTCGTCTGGAAAGAAACAATATACATTTTTGTTAGGTTAACTACAATTGCCCCAAGGAAGTGTATCTAAAATGAAAGAGCAAAAATATTAAAATTTACCTGGCAACTGGTATTTGAAGCAATTTATGTGGGAAAATTCAAGAAGCAGTGTCTGTTTTTATATGAAAGAAAGGCACAGCTAACTTCTCTACTGGTTTCCAAAATACATTTATAATTTCAAATATTTGTACACAACATAACTTTATTAATAGCCGGTGGCCTTTCCCCTATGTAGTAAGTAGTTCATACACACAGCATTCCTTTCTATTTCTCCTTTTAAAAAAGTACTAATGAACCTAATTATATTTAGGGGCCCATTTACTTAGCTCGAGTGAAGGAATAGAGGAAAAAAAACTTCGAATTTCAAATGTTTTTTTGGCTACTTCGACCATCTAAAGGGCTACTTTGACCTTCGAGAATGATTCGATCTAAAAGTCGTTCGACTATTCAACTATTCGATAGTCTAAGTACTGTCTCTTTAAGAAAAAACTTCGACCCCCTAGTTCGCCACCTAAAAGCTACCGAAGTCAATGTTAGCCTATGGGGAAGGTCCCCATAGGCTTTAGTAGCTTTTTTTGGTTGAAGAAAAATCATTCGATCGATGGATTAAAATCCTTCGAATCGAACGAAAACTACGAAAAAATCTCAGATTTTGCGCAAAACTCCGAACAATTTTGAGTTTTCGGGAAAAGCTCAGAAGTTTGCCCGACCCTATTTTTTCAGGCTTTTTTCTTCATAAATAAGGACCATTCCGGAATTCGGAGTTGCTCGGATTTCTAACTTAGAAATACTGAGATAAATTTGGACCTTGATAAATAATACCCCATAAAAGTTGCCTATGGGTCAAGTTGATCGTTTTTCACTGTTAGTTCTGATTTTGTAAGTAATTGCTACTTGAAGTTCCTAAACCTGACTGTTTTGCCAACCCGACTGTCTCTTCTCAGCTTGTCAGTTAGCGTTTCTAATGCTAACGGAATATTGCTGCACAAATATGGCAGCCCCCTCCTAGAAGAACACGGGGGTAAGAAAGGTAATGTAAAAGCATCACAGAAATACTTTATGGAAAAATTATAAATAGCATTCAAAAACAATGTTATTAATAGTAATCAAATGATGGATTTTTGATTTATGGCTTATAGAAAAGATTGCAAGAGTCTGTGGATCTCATTATTTTGGTCAAGAAATGCTCTCCTGCTCTTTGGGCAAGTTGGAGGTTATGTAGAGACAGTTACATATGTAGAGCACTAGCACATTTATAAAACCTGGAGACAACTAGAGCTTTGTTGAACTGATTCCAAACCAGTTTGCAATTCAGCTTGGCCCAATAAATTGAAGAAATATTGCTAATTATTTAGATGTTCTGGTCAGCTTAGTTTGTGATATAAAAGTTGGTTGACTCATTTACTGTAGCAGAGGTGGAGTAGTATGGCCTGGTAGTAAGGGTTTGCTGGCCACCTGGCTTTTGCTGTAAATAGGTGTATGTATTATTCTACATACTTTGTTGCATGAATGGATTTTAACAAGGAGAGTGAACATTTATTCAAAACCTTTGACCGGAATCATGCAGGATTTCATACATTTCTCATAAAAAGTATTGTTGCCTTTTAATATTTAACATGGCAGCTGTTCTACATTAGACAAGAGACATTTTATTTTTTTTAGAAAAGGAGTAAAATTGAATTTTATGAAGGAAAACATATTTGTTGCCAATATTCTGTGCACATCTCCGCCGTGGGGGCATATGTATCTCAAAAATATAGTATACAAGAATAAGGCACTCCAAAATGAATTGCTCAATGGAGTTTATTGCAACACAACATGTTTCGAGCCTGCGACAAACAGTTTTATTTTGATTTATTTGTTTTAAAGTCTGGTCTCAAATCTTCATCTAATTCTTTACCCAATATATTATAATCCAGCAAATCCTCTTGCTACAATAGGTCTCTGATGAAGTGCAGTGACACGAAACGCGTCAGACCTCATGGCGCAGGATTACACAGTTTGTTAAAATGTTAAATCTTCAATAAAACTAAAGTCTTTTACCAGCAATTTGAAGACTGAGCGATTCCTTGGGTGATCCGAAGAGTGCGTTGCCTAAAACTTCTTGTGTGTGCAACTCTTGCTACAATAGACCATAATAATTACAATAAAATGCAAAATTCCTTCCACACCAATTTGTGGGTTATGAAACTGACTCCCAGAAAAAAAATCCGGTTTCCATGAGAAAAGGGCTTAGAAACGGTAATACTGGAGCAATGAATGATATTTTTTAAATGCTGTTGATTAAAATGAGATACAGCTGTGAAATGCTGTAATGCAATTGTTACGCTGGTAATTCTTTCCTTCCTGGTAAGCAGAACTTCCTTTGGCATCTATGTTAAAAAAATGTCTTTACTTAGCTGAACCAAAGCAACAACATAAAAGAATGCACATCTAATTATTTCTAGTTTTGAAAATATCTTTATTATGGTGCAACTTCTACGAAGTGCAATGTTAGAAACACATTATTGAGGCAGACAGGGTTAATCACTTGGGGGCAGAGACGCCATTAGAAATCATGGGGCCCTGTACAAAAAAATCTTCAGGGCCCCCTGGGCCCTGCCCCCCAAGCCCCACCCCAGATCCCGCCCACTCCACACTACAGTTAAAAGACCACATAGACGCCAGTGCTAAAAAAGGTAACCCCCCCCCACACACATTATAAAAAACTATTGATGGTCAGGCCCACTTATAAAAAAATTGGTGGGCAGGGCCCCCTACAAGTTAAAAAAAAAAAATTGGTGATCAGGGCCCCCCTATAAGTTAAAAAAATAATTGGTGATCAAAACTTCCCTATAAGTTAAAAAAAAAACATTTACGACCAGGGCCCCCCATAAAAGTTTTTTTAAAAAAAAAAACATTGGTGATCAGGGGCCCCCCTGCAAGTAAAAAAATTGATGGCCTGCCCCCCCAAGTTATAAAAAGCCACTGGTGATCAGGGGCCCCCCTGCAAGAAAAAAAATTGGCCAGATCCCCCCAAATTAAAAAATTGCTTGCCAGGGTTTAGAGTTTAACAGGGGGGCCCTTCCATCCTTCACTTACTTGATCGTGGTCCTTTAAGAATAAGTCCCGGTAAAGCTGTACAGAGATTGGATAAGGGGATCCAATCCCAATGCAGATTTACTGGGACTTATTCTTAAAGGACCAATGAGGTTACAGGAAATCTTAATAGGAGAAAATCTTCCGTGCACAGAGCTGCTGTGCAGCACACTGAAAGCAGGGGGGCCCGGCTAATCAAGTAAGTGAAACATGGCCTGTCCCCCCCTTAGACACAAAATCCTGCAGGCCCGGGACAACTGTCCCCCGTGTGACCCCCTGATGGTGGCCCTGCTTGGGGTGCCTAATATTTGGCACCCCCAAGTAAATAGGCCTTTCCTTCTCCTTTGAAATCAAGTCCCCCAGCAAACATTGTGACTGAGTAGTAAGACCATAGTGCACTTACCCTTTTCTAGTGAGAAAGCAGGGAGCTTTTAAGCCCCAGCCAATGAACATACACCTGTAAAAAATTCCCTGTTTTAAAGGCTGAATGGCAGCTATAGGCAATATTTGGCTACAATTTGTACATGGATCACAGAAAGAAATCACCAGCGCTTGGTCTAACACACGATGTGGCATTGTCCAGCTGCTAGAAGCACCCTTGTGCCAGCACTCCAGCAATCTGGAGTTGATCAGCTGCTATAAACAATAAAAGCCAACATTTGTACACAAAAATAAGGAGAGAAAATAAGGAGAGAGATTGCCAGCCCATGTTTTAACAAAAATGAGGTGTTATTAACACACTTTGGCCAAAATATGTAAGCCACGTCAAGGCCCCTTATTGCACGTGAGTCCTACACTGTCCATTAGCATTCTAAGTATGCCTGGTATAAGCCAATTGTTCTCTGAAGTCACTTGGTGCAAGCAGATAAATTGTAAGCATTGCACTTACCTACACTCATACACACCCTTTTCCCTTACTGACCCAGATAAAATTAATATCTTATCGGAAACAGACTTGGATGAGAGGTATCCCCAAATATTTACTTTGTTTTGCCTCTTCAAGCCACAATTTTAGTGGAGCTTTGTTTTCCATATTAAATGAAATGTTTGTAGCATTGACGGGAGCTAGAGCCTAAAGCTGGCCATAGACGTGCAGATTTACCTTCATAACGTACGAACGATCAGCGCCGGATTTGCTGGGCAGACGCCCCTAGGCCGCGTGGTCCTAGCGCCCGCCCGCACCACGCAGGCGCAAGAGGCTGGGCGGCATGCCGGCCAGAAAATTGTGCCGTCCTAGGCCTGGGCCTATGTGGCATCACCACAAATCCTGGCCTGCGAACGATCATTCGGTGGCATCTCCCGACCTGCTACTAACCATTCAGATCAAATAAAGTAGTAACAGATCAGATGAGATTCGTAAGATCAAATCTTTGCGTCTATGGTCACCCTAAGGCTAATGCCACACCGGGCTGTTGCTCAGACATGCGGATCAACTCAGGCCAATAATCTGGCCTGACACTTGAATCTGTGCCTGCATTGGCCTGGTTGCAGGTACACTGAGCAGATTTCTGTGCAAAAATGAATACTTGTGCATTTCAGCGTGGATACTGTATATGTTCCATGTGCTTGTAACTGGCACAATGCTATAGCTTTTCAGCTAAATAGTCGAACTAACTGCACAACAACTTGCTTAAATATTTAGGGTACAATGAAGCAGGTTGTGAAAATCAAATTGAACAGACACTAGGTTTCATTTTTCCTGTTGTAAATACAATATTTAGGCTTTGTAAAACTTGATAGAGTTGAGTTTATATTATATTCAAAAATGTAAAAAATGGCAAAGACAAAGAGGGCAAAGACAAATGCGTTTTTACGAATCGGTAATGGTGCAGTTTTTAAAAAAACCGACCGCCTCGTAAATATGCTAAATCTAGTGCACCATTGGCTAAGCTTGAAAATGCACTGCCGGAATTGCGCACTAGATTTAGCGTATTTACTCTGTGGTCGGTCTTTTATTAAAACCGCACTGTGTCCAATGCCCTAATTAGTGGTAAAGAACAAAGAGCACAAGAGATAAGGCTGTGTTTCTAGGATTTAGTGACCATTTATCAGATACAAGTATAGGACCTATTATCCGGAATGCTTGCGATCTGGGGGATTTCAGATTTCTATACCTTAAGTCTACTAAAAATTATTTAAACATTAAATAAACCTAAGAGGATTTTGCCACCAATATAAATTCATGCCGTTTAATTACCATCAAGTACAAGGTACTGTTTTATTGTTTATAGAGAAAAAAAAATTAATTTCTTGCAATGGAGACATATGATTCTATTCCTTTTGCCATTTTGAAAATATAAAAAATATGTTTGACTACTCATGTTCATAATGACAATAGCACAATGAGTCCTTGTCTGTATTGCAAGTGTTTAAATGATGTTTTAATTTATCCAATAATCAGTGCATAATTGAACAGTGAATTTGATGAACATGACTGCTTTCGAATAAGAACATTATGTTGACTTCAAAAATCAGTGCAATTTAACATCACATCTACTGAAATTAACTGCAACCGTTATTAATCAATTCTATAAAATTAGATTAACCTCAATTGACAAATATTTTTATAGAAAGGCTTCTGCTTGTCTAGTTTAGTAAGTTTTACGCTTCTCATCACTTGCATCTGTCCACTGAAGGGACAGGTCATATAACATAGAATGCAGGCAGTTGCTTAGGGCACCCGGTCACACCAGCTTTCAGATGTCAGTCATTATAAGCTCCATCAACAACTACATTGACACATTTGGAACCAGATAGCCGTGTCATATTTGTTGAGGTGTGTGCAAAGCCAGTACAGGTATGGGACCTGTTATCCAGAAGATCTGAGCTTTTCAAGAAAAAAAAAATTTGGATCTTCATGTAAATCATGTAAACATTAAATAAACCCAATAGGCTGGTTTTAATTATATCTTAGTTTGGATCAAGTACAAGTTATTATTTTATAATTACATCAAAGAAGGAAATCATTTGGAGCTTTTTAGATAACAGGTTTCCGGATAGCAGATCCCATACCTGTACTGTATGCAACAGAAAGTAAAATATGCCCCACTGTATTTATACTGGCTTCTAATGTGCAATTCAAAGTTCTAATTATTTTGAATACATATAAATGGTCAAAAAAATGCAAATAATCCTAGCTCTTCACAAAATAAAAATATAAAATGCAGAAAAATAAATCAAGTAATGGCCCTACATATGAAAGATTGTAATTTCATAGGGTAAAGTGGTTGTTTATTACTTCCCGCGGCTCAAATGCAATTGGTGAACAGAACAGTATTCCTGGGGTGCAGGTGCTCCGTAAGTGATCACTAAGGGGTGCACTCTTGTATCCCATAGTCTTCTAACATTGGGAAATAGTAAATAACCCTGACTGTATTCACATGTTGGGCAAAATTGCCAGCTTGTGTAAACGTTGCTCATATTTACCATAACTACAATTGTGGATTCTTATTAGATACTTTTTTATTATAATCGATTCGGAAGCTTTCCTAAAGAATCATGGTTGCATTGAATATTTTAAAGCATTAGGGTTGTTAAAATAGGGTGGGGTACTACATTTCCGATTATGGAAACAACATGGGAGATGCCTAGTGAGTGGTAGTCATGGAGGATGATAGATGCAAGTCACTCTGGCAGTTATTCTTTAATGAAAGATGTCTTCATGGAAACTGAAACAAGGATTTCATAGGTTGCAGATGGGGACAATAGTTCTGGTAGGGGTAGACATTAGAGGGCCAAACCTAAGAAATGAAATGTATGCAATCTGCTGAGATCAACCATGAGTAACTGGAGGATGGATAATGTTGTAATTCCTCACTGGGGTGTAGAGGTTCTAGTGATGTTAATGTGGTGTCCCTAAAGGCTAAAAGACAAAATATTAATTTCCTCACATAATTATATTTATACAACACAATTCCTATTTATAATATGTTTCATTTTGCTTTGTACTACTGTAAAGCATATGTTTAATGTTATTAAATAAAGACATTATAGAAGATATTATCTTGTCTCCAGATGACACTTATATATTTATTTATTTTAACTTCCTAGGTGGCCTGCCTGTAAGTTTCCCAGAGTGCTTGTGTGTTCTATTTCATCCAGCCGCTAGGGAAGCAAACTGAGAAGAGAAACAGACCTTTTATTAATGATGTTATATTTAAACTAACCCATACAATTATTTCCATAACAGAAATCCTTTGACTGCATTTCTTTGCACGTATCAAATGAACGGAACTCTATAAAGATATTAGAATGTTCATGGTGAACAGCCAGTAAATGCCTCGTAAAGCACTTAAATAAAAAATAAAAAATCTTTTACTGGCTAACTAAGTAGATTATAAAATGCAAGCTTTCAGGACAATTTAGGTCCATGCTTCAAGCATGGTATATATATATATATATATATATATATATATATATATATATATATATATATATATATTACAGTCCACCAAAGCACTCACAGCAGACGCCATCCAGCGTGTATCAAAAGGTTATTTATTGGTGCATGTTGCATCAACGCATTTCGGCTCACCTGTCATCCTGACGACGGCTCCAGGTGAGCCGAAACGCGTGAGTGCTTTTGTCGACTGTAATAATTATTGATTGGTTAGCACCCAGCAATTGATCCTATGAATGATGAGTACCGATAACCTCTACACATATATATATATTCTCCTTCTCCAAACTCTCCCTGGTGAGTCTTTCCAAGCAGTACTGACACCCTCTCTACTGCCTCTCTCAGTCTCTGGCTAGATGCTGCAACAGGGGCTCTTTTATAAGCTCTCTCTGTAACCCTGTGCATTTGGCTCCAAAGCAAGGCACTCCACTGGGTCCTCCTCCTCTCCCAGAGATGCACTGCATCTCCCAGCCGAACTGTTTGCTCTCAAGCCTTTAACCGGGCTGGATGATATCACAAACAGAAAAACAGGGGAAAGGTTTGCCTGATCCCCTACATATAAATAGCAACAGAAAAACCATGACATTTATACACACAAGTATGTGTAATATCATTCCCGTACAGATATTGATCAATATTCCTCAGTCAGGGTCCTCTGTAAAGCTTAATGTAATTTATACTGAGTTGTGAGGTGGTGGGAGTCTTGAGTCAAGTATAAGAATGTCTTTTGAAGTAAGTCCACCGGGTGCAGATCTCACAACCCCCAAGTCAACTGACAGAGCTAAATGTAATGGGAACATCCAGGGCTGCCATTAGAAATCTTATATCGTATAAGAAAAGGGGCCCCCTAGAAGAAAAGTGCCATCAGACCCAAGGGGCCCATGAATGTTATGTGATGAGCCCCTGGACAGCACCCCACTAGGGCCCAGATATTGCTACTCACCACTTCCCATGCCATGACTCCTGTGTCGGGATTCCGTACTTTGGGACATTGCCAACCATGTGAAATTTTTGGTTCTCTTTTTGACTATTGGAGGCCAAATTCTAGTGGTTCTAGAGGTTTTTGAAAACACAACTAAACTCACTTTCTTCTAACACCACAAATGTCAGGAAATGTATTAAAAAGAGCTGAATAAAAAAGTACGACTTGAAAACAATGCTGAACGATCCAAAAAAAATCTGAAAACCTCAAAAAGTCTGAATTGATAAAAAAACGGTCCAATGGGATCAGCAGAGCTCCCCTGACTTCTATAGGGCAACTTTTACCTGGCATTTTGTTGTTTTTACACTTCTTGAATTTTAGAGTTTTTTTAAAAAAAATAGGAATACCACAATTTTTTTGAGATTTGTGGAAAATATAAAAATGTGATTGTTAGTCAATCAAATCTGCCTCTGGACAATCTGGCTCTGTTTACTAAAGTCCTGCTTAATTGTTATGTCTGTTGTTTCCTTGGTTTTCCTTGGTTGTGCCCGTTTCCGATTCTGCTTGTTTGCAGCCTGCCCTGACTCTTACCCTTTCTCTGACCACAATTCTGCATGGCCCTTTTTCCGTACTGTGGGTATGGGTCAATCTCTGAGTTGTGGGTTTGCTGTTGGTCCTCAGCAGAATGTTCTGGTGCCCCAAAAACGCTTTTGTGAACACCAGTCCCAACAAAAGTTTTCAGACTGACAAAAGGGTTTCTACCTCACCGAACGGGACACTTACCTTCTGAAACTAAAATCAAAACTGGCATTATTATAGAGGTCTTAACTGATATTTGCCTTCAGAGAATATCAATATTCTCAAACCAAAAGAATATACACATTTTTGTTTCCTGAATATATAATTTCTAAATCAGATTTAAATATGATACATTTTTTAAATTCTTAAAATGTAACTGCGGCTGATGTATAGAATGCAAAAAATAAAAACAATTTTTTTAGTTAGAGTTAGTGTAGATTTTATTTGGACTAGAGCTTCCTACTAAAATAAGGTTTGAATGTACTATTAGTTCTAATTGGTTTGTACAGAAGAAGCCATGATAATGAAGCAAAAGACCCACATTTGTGTCTTCCTAATGATCAAAATCAGTAACATAATGACATATGAGCAATTAACAATTTTTTTTAAAATTTTTTTTTAACCTTTGCTTGCCTATTTTCTGTACAAACGTAGTAACAGATTTGTCCCAGAAGGGTTACACTGCTCATACTCTGGTAGGACAATTTCTGTTAAGGTGTAACACTGAAGTAGATTATGCCACCGCTTTTCAGGAAAAAAATCCATAGCAGAGTATTATTTTATTTGACCTTCATCTAAATCTTGCTGTTCATTCACTATTTTCTGATTCACCTCGTCCCCTTGCTTGTGTTTTCTAATTTTCTGCTTAGCCCTTTTTTTTTTTTTTTAGATTACTATGCATTTTTTATGCCTACCTCTGGGATATGTTCATTGATGCTGCCGCAAGGTCACCTTGGATTTAATCTCACTCTGTGATACGCTCCAGTTTCACATAGCTGTGTTATTATTTAGCAGTATCGGATGCTGAGAATATATTCTGAAGATGTCAAAGGTACAATCTGGAACAGCAGCATATCAAATATCTTTTGGTGGGTGCCTTAAAGTATATTAGTAAATACAGGATCCAATGTGGAGACCCCCGATTCATCAATAGTTACCCATCCCCAAAATCCTTGCACAGGATGGTGTTTTGGTGGGTGTCTTAAAGGAGAAGGAATGATCTTTTTACTCGGGGTGCCAAAAGTTAGCTACCCCCAAGTGATCACATTTACTTACCTGAAACCCCGGGCCGGTGCACCTATAAGGAGAAAACTGCACCGGTCTGGGATTCTTCCAGTGAGCAAAACAGAGCAATCGTCCTCTGGCTTCTTTTTTCTCTGTGAAAAGCTGAACTTTCACGGAAAAGCTGATTATTCTGTTCTACTGCACAATAGTCTGCCCTGGGAAATTTTAAGAAAGAAAAAATAGGAAGAAGATGGCTCTGTGGTGCTCGCTTGAAGAATCCTGGGCCAGTGCAGTTTTCTCCTAACTTAGGTTACCAGGGTTTCAAACAATGTAGGTCTCAATAAAAATATATTGCATACAACTGCTCATATGTAAAATCCTGCTTCATGTAAATAAACCGTTTTTATAGTATGTGCCATTGGATAATCATAAATAGAAAATAGGCATTTTAAAAATAAGGGCAGCCCCCTGGGATCGTATGATTCACGGTGCACACAAACAAACAAAACAAACTATATTTTTTAGGTCACATGAGCCAATTAACAGACAGAGTTCTGGCTTTTGCTTCCACACTTCTTCCTTTAACAGTTAGGGGCAGATTTATCAAAGGTCGAAGTTCGAAGTTAAAAAAACTTCGAACTTCGAATTCAAAAAGACCAACCGAATGGAGGTCGAAGTTTTTTGGGTCGAAGTGGGCCAAATTTGTCCTACTTCGAATCGTAGGATTGTACTTCAATCTACTTCGATTGGAAGTTTTTTTAACTTCGACCTTCGATCTCCGAAACTCCCCCAATTGCCTCCATACAGGTTCTAGGAGGTCCCCCATAGGGTATAAAAGTACTTTGGCAGCTTTTAGGTGGCGAATGGTCCAAGTTTTAATGAGACAGTACTTAAAACAAATTTCGAAGTTTTTTCAAATTCGAATCGAAGTTGGACTATTCCCTAGTCGAAGTACCCAAAAATTACTTCGAAATTCAAGGTTTTTTACTTTGAAAATTCACATCGACCTTTGATAAACCTGCCCCTTAGAGCTGCAGTATTTCTGGTCAGGTGCATACCAAGTACCGTACATAAGTCTCACTGCATCAAGATTGTAATGTGTATACCAAGTGATATTACAAGTAGTTGGCTCACCTGCTGTTCAGTTGCAGGTGGTGAGTATTTGTTCACTTGGGTTTCATCACTGATCAAGTGGGCACCGACGTCTCAATTCATTCTTTATAACCATTCAATACAGGGCTGATACGGACTCCTTTATCATGTCAGTAGATATAATTATAAACGGAATACTTTATAGTGCTTTTAATCTTATTTGTATCAACTACATGCATGCATGGATCCTGAATATTTGAAAACAATTGCAACTGTGCATGTATATTTAACATATCCTCAAAATGGCACGTACTGTCCGTACAGGGTGCTTATGTCTGTTAAACATATGTTTTTCTCCTACAACATCCTGGATTAATGGGTTTGGTTGTGCATTTCCTGTTTAATTTGTTGTTTAAAAGACACTTTATTTTAGTAAGAGTAGTTTCTCTAGCGGAAAACAAAAAACGGATTTCAAGAATAGAATACTGACTATGCTGAGTTTCATTTGATAAATACAGGTATGGGACCTGTTATCCAGAATGCCCGGAACCAGGGAGTTTTCCGGATAATTGGTCTTTCCGTAATTTGGATCTTCATCTTAAGTATACTAGACAATCATGTAAACATTAAATAAACCCAGGCTGGTTCTGCCTCCAGTAAGGATGAATTATTTCTTAGTTTGGGTCAAGTACAAGGTATTGTTTCATTATTACAGAGAAAAAGGAAATCATTTTTAAAAATTTGTATAAAATGGAGTCTATGGGTGATGGCCTTTCTGTAATTTGGAGCTTTCTGGATAATGGGTTTCTGAGTTAACAGACCACATACCTGTGGAGACTAATAAAAGTTTTTGACAATTGTACTATAAATGCAGCAAATTTCAGCTTATTCTGCATTGATTTTGTTTATTCTCATTAAATCCTCTTGTTGCACATCATATGGCTTCAGCTTCCATTCTAATTAGCAACATGCAAAAACCTGGGTTACATAGCACATATGCTCTCACCTGAGGTAGTTCCTGACAAGCCCAAAGTGAATTGAGGTTCCCCAGTCATTTTGTAGAGGCTGTGGATTTCATTCAGCTTGTGTTGACAACCCTTAAGGGGCCTCAGGCAGTATTTTAATAGGCAGCAAAAATTAACCTTTTTTAAATTGAAGAGTAGAATTTCTGGAATGGAAATAAACATCAGAATCAGTAGGTGAGCCAACTACTTTTCTGTAATAGAACTTGGTATACACGTTACAATCTTGATGCAGTGAGACTTATGCAAGTTACTTGGTATGCAATGGGAGATCTGAATCTTCCAACAGCTTGACCCTTATATCCAGCCAGAGGGAAAACTGCTGCTGAGAGAAGTGTTTAAGAGGGAAAGAACGGTGAGGCAATTAGAAGAGAAGTGCAATGAGAGGGACAAGAGCATAGAAAACAATTAGAGAACATAAGAAGAAGCTGTGTTACAGATGCAGACACAATAATAGGAAACAGTGGGTGACAAGTAAGAAAGGAGCAATAGGGGGAAGCAGTGAAAGAAAGAGGAAAGGAGGAAGAGAAACTTTGATGATGCAGATGAAAAATGATATCCAAGGAAATGACAACTAACCGCAATCATTAATTCTTTCAATAAAAGGAAAACGGAGCAGATAGAATAAACCTTTATTCTTTGTATTTCTTACTCACTCACTCTTGCTATGGTCTCTATGCTAACTCTGAAAGAAATACTGTCATGGGAAAATGTGTTTTTTTCAAAATGCATCAGTTAATAGTGCTGCTCCAGCAGAATTCTGCACTGAAATCTCTTTTTGAAAAGAGCAAACAGATTTTTTTATATTTAATTTTGAAATCTGACATGGGGACATATTGCCAGATTCCCAGCTGCCCCCAGTCATATTAACTGTGCTCTGATAAACTTCAGTCACGCTTTACTACTTCACTGCAAGTTGGAGTGATATTACATCCCTCCCTCCCCCCCAGCAGCCCATCCGCAGAACAATGGGAAGGTACCCAGATAAAAGCTCCCTGACACAAGATGGCTCCCTGGTAGATCTAAAAACAGCATTCAGTAGTAAAATTCCATGTCCCACTGAGACTCCTCCAGTTACATTGAGTAGGAGAAGCAATAGTCTGTCAGAAAGCAGTTCCAGAGTGCAGCGCTGGCTCTTTTGGAAAGCACATGACCAGGCAAAATGACCTGAGATGGCTGCCTACACACCAATATTACAACTAAAAAAAATACACTTATCAGGTTAGAAATGAAATTTTAAATGATAGAGTGAATTATTTTCAGTGTAAACAGTGTGATTTATAAAAAAAAACTTCACCATACAGAATCCCTTTAATTTTTCTATATAAGGTCTCTTTACTTTCACCTGATAGTCCATAGAAACTATAAAAGTCCTCTGCCTTCTTTATTTTTCAGGGCAGGATCCAGCACACTGCAAATCTTTTTGCTGGACACTCCAACATTCTGCAGCTCTCTTTGCCAGGTCCTGAAATAATAAAGAATAGAGAAATGTTGGTCTTGTTTAGAGTAAACAGTAATATTTAGATGTTTGACCTGCACCTCTGCAGCTGTTGGTTAAAGGGCAATTCCCAGTGTCTCTACAGTATCTCATCTACATTTTATGCAACCCTGTCCAATAGAGGTGTGTATACAGCAAACATGTAGAGTACAAATACTTACTGAAACAGGAGGAAAAGAGGGTCCTGATCATAAGAGCTTACAATCGAAAAGGGGAAGAGGCCAGTTGGTACAATGTGTGGGGTTAGGCCATAACAGGAGGCAGCAATGTCCAACATATTATACTGAGTATTGCACTGAGCACTTGGCAGGGTCACTATTTGGTAGAATTATCAGATTTGTCCAATAAGATCCAGTTGGAAGGGGCTACATTTGGAGTTCTCAGAATGATCGCAAATTAATCATGGACTAATACATTGCTTAGTGACAACAGTACCTTGATATAAAGATATCCAACCTGTGGCCATTCACATCTTGATGAGATGACACTCCCAGTGAATGACAGCATTTGCTCATCGGGGGTGGGGGGAAGGGGCAGAGGGCTTGTAGAAGGATATAATGAGGAACAATGGAGGTGATTTAGTGTTACCATAATGAAAAGGACATGTTCTGTAGCTTCACATTTTACAATCTTTAACTGTTGCTCTGATATACCGGTACTGTATAGATATAGATATAGATATAGATATATATACAAAGATGCTTGGGTGTCCGCACTCTGTCTTTGTCACAGGCGAGGTGCACGATCAATTGGAATGATACAATTGATGCAGGGATCAGCACACTCTAGTAAAGGTGAATTAAAGTGTTTTTATTTGTAACACAGCATTGTTTTGGTCCCACCTGGGGACCTTTATCAAGGATCCTTGAGTGTGCTGATCCCTGCATCGAATATATATATATATACTGTATATATATATATATATATATATATATATATATATATATATATATATATATATATATAGTCAAATACAAGAGTCCTCTGCACTCAACCCATTATCAATATATTTAAGACAGAGACATTTTGTGCATACTGCTACTAAAAAATACCTTACCCTTTAAACAAAACAGGGATTGTTTGTCCATATATTGCAATATATTTAAGCTGGCCAACTATGTCAAAGTCATCCCATATCTGGCCAGTCCTATGCTCAATTTTATCTGATTCATTAAGAATTCTATTGCTTCATTATACATTTTACAAAGGGACTAGGTTTTACCTGCAACTTACTTGCTGCTTTCAAAGTAAACCTCCATACTTGGCTGCCCTTTTATTAGACACCAGTAGTTATAAACAGTGAGTTCTGATGTAATTTCTGTCACATGACTCACTAAAACTTGTGTATTATAATAAATAAAGTACCCCCAGTTGCAAAATATGATGATATTAGAAGTTACCTCGGAGTTCCATGACCTGTATAAAAGCACTTGGCTTTCGGCATCGTGCTTATATATGGTCATGAAACTCCTCGGTAACTTATAATATCCTTATATTTTACAAGAGGGGGTACTTTACTCACTATATAATTTACAAGATATTCATAGCTTTTGTGTATTATATATATATAAATACCATTCACGTTCGGCATTCGTCTCAAATGATGATAATTTGGGTGCAGTGCCAAGATTGTAGAATCCAAAAACAAAAGTTTCACACACTCTGGGGCAGATTTATCAAGGGTCGAATTTCAAGGGTTTAAAAACCCTCCAATTTGACCCCCGAAGTAAAATCCTTAGAATTCGAATATCGAATTCGAAGGATTTTAGTGCAAAAGCTTCAATCGAATAAAAATTGTTCAAATCGAACGATTTGAACGATTTGAAGCGATCGAAGGATTTTAATTCAACCAAAAAAAATTTAGATAAGTGCTGGGGAAGGTCCCCATATGCTAACATTGGACTTCGGTAGCTTTAATCTGACTAAGTATGAAGTCGAAGTTTTTTTTAAAGAGACAGTCCTTCGATTATCGAATGGTCGAATGATTTTTACTTTGAATCGTTCAAATCATTCGATCAAATTCGATCGAATTTGACCAATTCGATGGTGGAGTGCCCAAAAAATTACGTCGAAATTCGAATATATTTTTATTCAAACTTTTCACTCGAGCTTAGTAAATCTGCCCCTCTGTGTTACAATTCTTTCATCTTTTATTTAGCAGAAAAGCTTATTAGGATGCATTTAAATTTTATATCGATGTTTCGGTTCGGTTCAAAATTCATAAATTTATTTTTGCTAATGCATCTTGAAAAAGGTTCCAGACTACGAACCGAAACGTTGATGTAAAATTGAAATGCATCCTAATAAACTTTTATATATATACAGTTCATTAGAAGGACCTGCACCCCATATAATGTGAAACAGACTTATTTATTATAAATCTTTGTCTATGCAGCTGTTGCACCCACATTGTCGGGTTTATATATTATTATCTTACGGAGGTTGTTCATCTTTGAATTAACTTTTAGTATGATGTAGAGAGTGATATTCTAAGACAATTTGCACTGAGTAATTTTTTCATTATTTCTGGTTTTTGAGGTATTTAGCTTTTTATTCAGCAGCTCTTCAGTTTGCAATTTCAGCAATCTGGTTGCTAGGGTCCAAATTATCCTAGCAACTATGCATTGATTTAAATAAGAGACTGGAACAGGAATAGAAGAGGGCCTAAATAGAAAGACAAGTAATAAAAAGAACTAATAACAAAATAGGTAGCCTTACAGAGCATTTGTTTTTAGATGGGGTCAGTGAGAAGAAGGCAAATAATTCAAAATCTAGAAAAAATCAAGACTAACTGACAAGTTGCTTTGAATTAGCCATTCTACGAAATACTAAATGTTATTTTAAAGGTGAACCACCCCTTTAAATGAACACTATTCTTCAAATATAAAGTATTTGTTTTTAACTGAAGATCGTGAAAGAGCTGTTAGTATCCAACAGCTCGGAAGAATATAGTTTTCCTAGAAACAGGAAAGAGTGCTCCGGGTAGCAGGAAACAGTGGAGTTGATAACACGGTGAGTGCCCTACCTTCAAATAAAGCAAACCCAATAGTGGAGGCAATTTATCAACACTGGGCAAATTTAAACCTGTGTAGTAACTCATAGCAAACAGTAAAATGTTTTCATTGTACAGGTATAAGATCCATTATTCGTAAACCCCTTATCAGACAGCTCTGAATAATGGGAAGGCCATTGTGTTTTTTACCAATTCGAGTATTTGAGTTGATTTTTTTGGCCAAAACTCACATTTTCGGGTTAAAAAATAGTTTTTATTTTAGATTTATTAAACCCGGAAATAGTTGAGGTCATGTAGGAGTCAATGGCAGAGGTCCCTTGAGCAGTAGCTTAACTAGATGCTTCTGGGCCCCACAGCAAATTAATTTTAGAGCCCCTAACATATGCAGAGGTTGTCCTCTTTTACCAATATATGTTGAAATTGCTCATTAATTAGAGCCTCGTGGGCCCCCTATACCTACTGGGACCCCTGCAGCCACAGGGTCTGCTTCCTCTGTAGTTACACCCTTGCCCTTGAGCCATTTGAGGATGTAAATAGCCTTCATGATGTACATGGTTTTTCAAAGGGTTTTGCCCAAAAACTCTAATAGTTTAAGCAATTCTAGTTCTTTCCAGCAGAAAACTCACTTAATTTTGGTTTAGGGTTTCACAACTCGAACTCACAGAATTGAGTTTTTCTAATTCGAGTTTTTCTTTAAATAAAAAAACATTCAAGTTGTGAGTTCATTCAAGGTATAAAAAAACTCTAACATTCGACCTTTGATAAATAACCCCCTTAATCTTTATTGGAGGCAAAATAATCCTATTAAGTTTATTTAGGGGCAGATTTATTGAGGTTCGAATTGTGTTTTCCACTAAAAATTTGCATTTTCGAGGTTATATTTGAGTCGAAAAAAATTTTTCCGATTTCGAATTTTGATTAAAAAAACCCCCAAAAAACTCATGTCTCTAGATTTATTATAACCCAACCCTGGAAATAGCTCGAATAAAAAAATACAAAATCTAAAACCTGTCAAGGTCATGTAGGAGTCAATGGCAGAGGTCCCTTGATCCATTTGAATAGCCTTCATGATGTTTTTTCAATTAGAGTGAGTTGAGTTTTTTTTTTACACCAAAACACAATCAATTTGAGTTTTTGGGTTGTTGACCTCAGACTCAGATTGAGTTGGTTGACCTCAGATTTATTTTAGTTTTTTTCAGTCAAGCTTTTTCTTAAATTAGAAAACATTCGAGTTCATTCAAGGTTTAAAAAATCTCACATAGCTCTAAAATTCTTTGCTAAATAGCCCCCTTAATGTTTAAATTTTTGGAATGGAGCTCTATATTACAGAGGGATCCCTTGTCCAAAAAACCCCAGGTTTGTGGATTCTGCGTAATAGATGTATAGATCTCACACCTGCAGGGGCGCGCCGCCAACGAGGCGAGTTGAGAAACTCGCCTCAGACGGCACGCTGGAGAGGTTTCCAGGGGCGGTAAAAAGCCGCTCCTGGTACCTTTTTTTTTTTTCCTGGTACCTTTAAGAGCCGAATTTCCGTTTTTTAAACCAGAAATTCAGCTTTACTAATGCGAGAGAGCGCAATTGTGCTCTCCGCATTAGAGTTCCTGCCTCCCCTCCCGACTGGTAAACCGGGGAGGGGGGCGGCATTGCAGGAGCCGCCTCAGGCGGCGTTTTCCCTTGAATCTGCGCTGCATACCTGTATTATCTGCAGCAGACTGAAAAAGCTACTGACTGCTATGAGATATTGCCCAGGTACACATTTTTCCTATGTTAAAAAAAACCCTCATAATAATAATCCGAGAGCCTGGAAATGGCTTGATATAACGAGGTAACAAAAAAGGGGAGACACTAGGATGCAAGCAGAAAGTCAGTTAGTCATAAAATAAATGTGAAACTGCTTGCAGTGAAAAAAAGAGTGCCCTTTATTTTAAAGAGTTAGTTATTGATATAATAAGAGACAACAGAGTGGATGGAAATGGTTGCTGGTGTCGGAAAATAAGACCTAAGGGCCTATTTCACTGAGGTGTGCCAAAATGTGCTCCTAGTGAAATACAGTGTTGGTTTCCCAGGGCTGGTGCTCCTCTTTGGAGAAAACTGCACCACTCTATGGTAAAACCTTCTAAATACGAATATCCTGTAAATTATATCCTTATAAACGGTGCTTAGTGATGTCATTGGTTAAAATTGGAGTTTAGTGATGTCATTTCTATCACATGACTCACTGAAAGCTGTGTATTATAATAAATAAAGTACTCCCTGACTCCCTCTCCCGATCTCAAGGACCTAAACAAAAAATAAAACTGCGGCACCGCACAGCGTGGCTCCGGATGCGAATGCGCGCTGTGCAGCTCCTTGCGCATATACGTGCTGTGTGACTCCGTGCGGCTCTGTGTGCGCATGCGTGCCCTTCGGTTCCATGCGCGCGCGTCGCAGATGGGGGACAGGGGTCCGGAGGGGGGCCATGGACAGCAGTCCCAGTGGGCCCCGGGCCCCCCAGTCCAACCCTGAAATGCTTGGTAACTTATAATATCCATATATTTTACAATTTTTATTCACTATATATAAATATATTGTCCCTCAAAATACATTCAAAAAGATTCATTATCATTATATCTTCACAAGGGAGCCCTGATGGGCACCAGAAATCTGACAATTAAGATAAACTTTCACACAAAGGAAGAATTCAACTCAACTCTGAAAATAGCCCACCTGCTGTGTGGTATATACGTATTCTGCCTCTTCATATAACTATTTTGCTCTTTGGATTGAACAAAATGCTAACTGGGGAAGATTCAACAACAAATCCACTGAAATGAAAAACGTTTAAAAGAGCTGTGGAATTTTGAGACCTAACATTGTCAGATATCTGGAAACATTCCCAAGCAGTTACTGCCTAAATTAAATTCATATGCTTCTGTGACTTTTTTTGCTGACATAAAGCTGCGATAGATTTATTCTCCTTTGTAGTTAAAGTTAGGAGCTGCTTCTAAGCACTTTCCTTATTACCTATTCTGGGAGATTTTGCTGAAGAGTCATTTCTAAAACTGAACTGTAAGTGCTATGCTTAAGCATACATCTGCCTGCCAGATAACCATTATAAAAATGTATATATTATGTAATTCTGTCCAGGGCTTTTCTTAATCACTTTGATATACATGCCAGCTATATTTGTACTGGAGACATTTCAATTAACTTAATCTATGAGAAATGATTAATCTATGATGTATATGAGATACTAAGAAGGCCATCAAATACATTATGTTTGGTTTGCATACAGATACTCTAAAAGGCCATATGCACGTGTAGCTATTTTGGGCCAAGGTTTGGGGAAATGACAGCACTATGTGCAAGGAAGGCAGGAAGGCCCATTTATCAACATCCTCATTTTAGTGTTTTTTGAGTTTTTGGAAACCATGAATAACCTAAATTTCTTGAAAATCGCGAATGCCATGTAATTTATTAAAATATACAGGTATGGGATGAGACCCGTTATCCAGAATGCCCTGGACCTGGGGTTTTTAATGTAATTTGAATCTTCATACCTTAAGTCAAAACATGTAAACATTTAGGGAGTTTATTTATCAAAATACAAATTTATTTTTTAAAATAAAACCAAACAGACCAAACTAGAATCCATGATTTGATCTTATTTAATATTAAAAGAACGCAATTTAATCAGATCGGGGGAAAAGCTCGATAAATTGAGTGAAAACCAGAATTGTAAATTTTTTCTGAATTTTTTCCCGAATCACTCTGGAAAGTTAGAATTATTTGGATTTTTGACTAAAAAGCCCAAAATAGTTGGATTTTTGGGCTAATTCCAGTGCAGACCACTGAAATTTTTTAAATAGGATAGGGACCTCTCCCACTGACTTATATACAAGTCAGGTTGATTTTTCAAATTTGGACTTTTTCCATCCTTGGTGTATAACAAATTTTTCAAGTTTTTAGCATTCAGACTTTAATAAATAACCCCCTAAATAAACCCAATAGACAGGTTTTGCTTCCAGTAAGGATTAATTATATCTTAGTTTGGATCAAGTACAAGGTACTGTTTTATTATTACAGAGAAAAGGGAAATCATTTTCAAAAATGTGGATTATTTGAATAAAATGGCGTCTATGGAAGACAGCTTTCCATAATTCGAATTGAGATTTTCGGACACTTACTTAAGAAAAAATATGGCTTAAATAAAGGTTCAATAGGATCAGCTTCCACTGACTTCTATGGGACCTCGACTGCTTCTAATTGGCAAAGTTAAAGTTTTACATGTTTTTTACACTTGATAAAAAGTGTAAAAACATAAAAAACATGAATTTTTGGAGGCCTGTTTATTAAATATTGAATCTTAGTGGTTTTAGAGGTTTTTGAAACCACAGCTAAATTCACTTTCTCTAAAACCACAAATGTCACGAAATGTATTAAAAGATCGGAAAAAAAAAAGTACAAATTGAAAATAACTCAAAAAATTTGAGTTTATTCTTTAGAGATCAGTGGGGAAAAATCAAAATTCGATTGTTAGGAAATGGACCCCATAGATTTCAATATGCAAATTACAGTTTGGATTGAGTTTTGTATTGACCTAAGATTCAGTATTCAGCCTAATCCAGTGTATTCAGTTAAAGCCTCATAAATCCATCAGGCTCCTTGCAATATAAAAAGCATTACCTGTCATTAAATGCCACTTATCACCCCGGTATAATTATATCAATCATGTAGAGGTAAGACAATGGGCAAATAGTTCAGAAGGCTCAATGGACTTATTAGGCCTTATGTTTCTCTTAATCATTAAAAAATTCCACTAAGTTTTAAATCAGATATAATCCTTGCTCTCAGGGATACATATATAGAAAAATGTTCAGTGCCTGTGCATTGGACAGTAATTTTGGGGTTAATTTACCCAGACAAACGGGGAATCTAGCTATCCTTCCTACAGATTCGACACTCAATCAAATATTAGGACCAAAGTGTCGTTTTGTCTCTAGACGCTTGAAAAACATTGGAGATCTCCTATCACCAAGTTTCGTACAAAGTTCTGAATCCACCCATAGTACTTGGTTAAATACAAAAGGAATGTACAAATGCGGAGCTCATAGATGCATTACTTGCAATTACGTGGACAAAACCACATTATTTTGGTCCATTCATTTCAATAAAACATATAATATTAAACAATATATCAACTGTAACTCAAAAAACGTTATATATCTTATAGCATGTAAAAAATGCTTTCAGCAATACGTCGGACAAACAAGTCGTATTCTAAAAGAAAGGATTAGAGAACACATATGTAACATAAAGGATGTAAATAGCTCAACTACTGTAGCTAGGCACTTTGCTAATTGTAGTAATGGCTCTGTGGTGTTTATACAAATGGCCTGGCATAGGACTTGTACTGTGCATACACAGGACTTTCTGTACAGCTTAAAAATGAAAGCTTACTGTTGTGTAATGCCTGCATGACTCTGCTAATAAAGCACTGTTATACTCTACTCATCCTCGGCTACCCAAAACATAACAGGCTCTCTTTCCTTCTTCTCAGTAATTGGCATGTAAAAAATTTCAGCACATGTAAGAGGTGGTGATATTATACTGAACATTTAAATGTTGTTTATGTTATTTTAACTAAAAGACAATGCTGCTATTTAACTACTTTAATTATTTACAAAAATGTCCAAATTTTAACTTTGTAACTTTGTATTTTTATGTATAAAGCTTTTTGATAGACATTCAATTTGTAACCTTAATCTATAACCATACTGTGGATTGGCCGAAGTAAGACTGATTACTATAGGCCCTTCTCCAATTACCCCCTCCAATTTGGATTGGCAGTTAGACACATGCAACTGATTGGTTACTTTTCATTTAAATGGGATTGTGTGTTAAATGCATGAAACGCGTAAGGCCTTTGCCTACATCTATTTTTGAAATGTGATCCATGTGCCAGCCCAACAATATTTTTCTATTTTGCTATAATCCTTGCTATGCATTAATCCCTCATAACAATGTATTATACAGTGTATTCTTGATGAAGTGTGTGCTTTTTTTTCCTTTATGGGCAAGGAATATGTTCGTGTGCAGGTAGGCTTGATCTATTTAAACTAGAATTTTGGTTTTATGAATTGCATATTTCCCTCTCATATTTGATAATCTGTAGACTGTATACCATTTTAGAATTCAGATTCTTTCATTAAAAAAATTTTTTTCATTTGAAAAGATTTTCTTATTCAAAATATTTTTTCCAATAAAATGTCTTTTAAAAGATTATTAAAAATCCCATTTTCAAATTGTAGGGTAATGTATAGTTGAGTTTGAGAAGATCAAACAGATCGGTACAGATCATTAGTTGTATACAATCATGATGCACGTGTAATGTGATAGTATTTACAACATCTCATAAAGTAAATCTCATAAAATGTTAGTGGTACTACAATATTACCTAGAATTAACATTATAGGAACAGTAATCCTAAAGAATTAAAGTAATTATGATATAATGTAGTGTTGCCCTGCACTAAACACTCCAATGATTAATAAATATACCCTACTGTGTAGCCATGGAGGCCAAAGGAGAAAAGGCTCCGGTTACATAGCAAAAAACAGATAAGCTCTGTAGAATATAATGGGGTTCTACAGAACTTATCTGCATCCATCTGTGCTATTTAGCCCTATTTCAATTGGCTCCATTTCTATAAACAGCTTGTTTTTATAAACTATATTAGTGTTTCTGAAACAAACATATCAGTTAAACCAGTGTAGGGCAACACTACAGTATATACTTTAAAGCACTATCATTTTTTGATGTTATTGTTCTCTTAAGGGCAGAGACACGCTGCTATTTCGGGAGATTAGTTGCCCAGTGACAAATCGCTTCTTCTTTGGGCAACTAATCTCCCCGAACTGCCTTCCCGCTGTCTAGAATGTAAATTGCTGTTGGGGTGGCATTTGGAATGCTTTATTTTCTGAAGTCGCCCACAAAGAAACTTTGGGCGACTACGGAAAGCCGAAGCTATCCGAGTGCCATCCTACCGGCGGAAAGGCAGTTCGGGGAGATTAGTCGCCCTAGGAAAATACGATGGTCGCTGGACGACTAATCTCCTGAAATAGCAGCGTGTGTCTCTGCCCTAAAGATGATGGCACATGGGGTACCTTGTAGCCCACTGGAAATCTCATTCCACTGCGGGCAACAAGTTGGTCAAAAGTACCGTGCCATTGGGAACCGCGTAGAAGCTAAAACATATGATTTGCAGGCAATTACACACCATTACACCATTCATATGTTTTACCCATGGAAATTCCCACGGTTCCCAATGGATGGCTGTAATATCAAAGACTCCACAGAATACAATAGACTGGCTGGTACTTTGTTTAGACAGACAAACTGCAATTAAAACCAGGACTTCAAAGATATAATTTCTATATGAGCAGTATAGAAATAATTGGTCAGGTATAATTAAGAATTTTAATTTTGGAAGGTTACTAGTCCTTTCATTCTTTAGATCCATTGAGATGGGTTAGAACTTGCTGTAAGTTTTAACCAGGACTATTTTGAGCCACTGTAACTCTAGGGTCTTAGGTACAATTCCAAATACTATAAGATCTATCATGTATTAAAAAAAAATCTTTCTCATTAAATTATGGTAGTTGCTAGGTAGATCATAGACGCAACCCTAGATAGGATACCAGAATGCCAGCCTAGGCAATTTGGCTCAACATCAACCTGCAATGGCAGTGACCTTTTTAACTTCAATTTATCACGTGTACATAATGGGAAACATATCAAAGTAAAAACATTTCAAAGACATAACTCCATAGTTCCACTAAAGCCTGTTGATAGTGGCTTTTTATACATATATAGAAATCACTTGTTATCAATACTTTTACATATCTAACCTAATGCCCTTTTGAACTGGAACAGAGTTAGATATACAGCAAGTAAAGTAATGATCAACATGTAAGGGTGGTGGCAAACCCCCAGCGACAAATCTCCTCTACTGCGTGTGACTAATCTCCCCAAACTGCCTTCCCTCTGGCAAGAATACGAATCGCTGGCAGGATCAATTCTTATTTCCAAAGTCGCCGAAGTTGGGCATCTTCGGAAATCCGAAGCGGTCCTGCTGGTGAGGAGATTTGTCGATGGGTAATCTCTCCATCTGCCACCACCCTAAGGGGTTATTTATCAAAATATGTCATTATTTTCTAAAATATACTCTGATCAAATCTGTACGGGTTATTTCCCCTTATTTATCAATACATTTTCCTGAAAAGTTCCAGTGTGGGAATCGTACAAAAATTTGAATCGTATGAATTTTTCCGATTTTCTGCCCAAAAACTCAGACTTTTTGGGATCTTTGCCCGAAAACCACAAAATCTTTGGATTATTGCACGAAACCCAGGGCAGATCAGGATATCTTTGGGACTTCTCCCATTGACTTATATACAACCTCGGCAGGTCTGAGATGCCGGCTTTTCGGATTTGGATTTTTTCAATCCTTGGGGTATCTGAAATCTGAAAAATGTGAGTTTTATTTACTAAAATCTGAAAAATGTGAGTTTTATTTACTAAAAATTCGGATTTTATAGTAAAAAAAAATAAAATTTTTCGAGTTTTTGGCATTTTGACTTTAATAAATAACACATATAAGGTAGAAATTAGGGTGAAATTAAGTCATGGTGAAAAACCAAGAAGCCTTCTTACAGTATTGGATGAACCATTACGCAATTAGAATCCTCTAGTCTTTGAATATAATGAGGAAGTCAAATTAGGATATCACCATTGACTTTTATCTCCATCTCTGTCTGTCTATTGCTTTACTCTTCACAAAAATATATATATATATATAAATATATATATATATCTATATATATATTGAATAAAGTACCCCCTCTTGTAAATTATAAGGATATTATAAGTTACTGAGGAGTTTCATGACCATAAAAAAACACGAGGCCGAAGCCCGAGTGTTTTTATAAAGGTCATGGAACTCCGAGGTAAATTCTAATATCCTCATATTTTGCAACATGAGGTACTTTATTTAAAATAATACACAAATTTCAGTGAGTCATGTGACAGAAATGACATCACTACGCACCGTTTATAACTAATGACATCAGTACTCACCATTTATAAGGATATCATTTACAAGATAGTCATGGCTTTTGTGTATTATATATATATCATTTTATGTAAAGCAATTGTAAATCAGAGTAACATTTATGTTATAAGAAAAACTGTATACTGGGTCAAATGTTTTTAAAATAGAGAAATGTTCAGCTTCTTGTAGTGCATTATTCATATACTCCACATGTTATTCTTTATCTATTATTCGACTTCTTAGTCTCAGTATGGAGCTATTTTTAGATGATCCAGAGACTCTTGAATTGAAAATGATGAATACTTTAAAGTTTAAACAATGCCCAAGTCCTACTTAATCCATTAGTATAATATAAATTATTTTACATTTCAGGATAAGTAAAAAAAATCCCAGAGGGGAACTAAGGCTTAGCTCTATAATGAATGAATCTTTGTTGCAGTGCCTTTTCTTTCCGATAGCCTAGAACCCTTAAACAGTGTGGATTGCAAAACATACCAGAAACAATTCAATTAAAATATCCTACCTTAACCCTTTCTAAGGGTAAGATCACACTAGGCGTTTCGGGGAGATTTAGTCGCCTGGCTACTAATCGCCTCGTCTTTGTGGTAACCAATATCCCCGAACGCCTTCCCTCACTCTTGCGCTGGCTAAAATGAAAAATCGCCGGCGCTAAGCACACACGGCGATTCGTTTTCCAAAGTCACCCGAAGTTGCCTTACGAGGAAACTTTGGGCGACTTCGGAAAATGAATTGCCGCGTGTGCTTAGCACCAGCGATTTCTCATTTTAGCTAACGCAAGAGTGAGGGAAGGCGCAAAGACGAGGCAATTAGTCACCAGGCGACTAAATCTCCCCGAATGCCTAGTGTGACCTTACCCTAAAGAATATTCATCTTCACAATTGCTCAATACCACCCTCTCAAGGGAAATTTGATATAAACTTGTCCCATCTCTAGTGATTTTAGGATTTGGTGTACATTAACAAGCAAACACAGGGTATTTAAAATGTACTCAAGAAAAGTGGACTGAACTAGCCATTCTGTTTTCGATTCACAAGTCCTGATGAGTGCTACTATGAATATTTCACAGGCATCATTTTGCATTGTCATCAGGAGTGTCACTCTCAAACGTGATGTATGAGACTGGCAGATATAGCCTGTATACATTCTTGCCCAGCTGCAGCAATACATATATGCACTACACAATTTGAGAGACTGAATTGAAAGCAAAATTCCAATGGCTCAAATTGGCTCCTTTAAGCCTGACACACCTTGGAACACATACAACGTTCATGTTCCATTTGGCGCATGCGCACAAACATGAAGGGACTGGGGGACCAGTTGGTGCTCTGGTAAAAGGTCTTACAGGTATGGGACCTGTTATCCAAAATGCTTGGGGACTGGGGTTTTCTGGATAAGGGGCTTTTTGTAAATTGAATCAACTTACTTTGTCTACTAAAAGTCAACTAAACATTAAGGGGGTTATTTATCAAGCTCTGAATATATCTCAGTATTTCTAAGATAAAAATCCGAGCAACTCCGAATTCCCGAACGGACCTCCGGGCAAAAACCTGAAAACTTCAGATCTTTGCCTGAAAAGTCTGAATTTTCTGGACTTTTCAGACTTTTTGGCCCAAAATGCCTGAAATCATCAGATATCGGTACAGCAGCGCAGACACTGGGACCTTCCCCATTGACTAATACAGGACCACGAGAGTTTTGAGATGCCGGGTTTTCGGATTCTGAGTTTTCATACCATCGGACTTTAATAAATCCCGAAAAATTCAGATTTTTTTTAAGGTCCGAAAAATCTGAATTTTCCGGATTTCGAGTATTGGGAGCTTAATAAATAGCCCCCTAAATAAATGCAATAGGATTGTTTTGCTTCCAATAAGGTTTAATAATATCTTAGTAGGGATCAAGTATGAGTTTCTGTTTTATTATTACAGAGAAAAAGGAAATAATTAAAACTATTTTGCTCATGGCAGGGCCTAGACGCACCAGTTGATCTGATCCCATTTTCCCCTGTTTGATGCCCACTTGCTTGTGCTTATTTACAGGGATTCTGATATGGTCCCACTCCTACTTGAAGGTTTATATTATTCCAATTCTGCCTCCTCCCAAAGATTCTAACCTTACACATGGGGCAGATATAGCTAAAATAATTTTATTAAACTTTATTTTTTTATTCCAAGGACAAATATTTGAGTAGTCAGGGATGTACCATTCATTTTCTCAAAAAATACATATGCCAAAAAGCTATGAGAAAAAAAATTCATTAACAAATTGCCTAGATTTTCCTTTGGCATCTATTGTCTAGTTATAAAGCAATCATTTTATCACAGCTATTTAAAATCAATCATCTGATAGAATGTGCTGACAATTTTGCAAGAATCTGGCTCACATTAAATATATATCGGTTGTTTACAGATTTAACATGTTGTTTTACTAGTTAAAATTAATTAGGCCGATCCCTAAAACTCTTCAATTGTGGAAAAATGGGCTTGAAAATTGTGGCTGGAAAATGAAATGTGGAACCCCTAGTTGTCCTTTTTTATCGGGTACTACAGGAATCACATGACAGAAGTTGAGAATTATGACACATGCAAGAGGGTGTTAGCATTTGCACTACTGTATGACTTTGAGAGTTAAGCAGGCCATAAACATAGCTATACAAGCTGTCAACAGCTTATTGGCCCATGTATGGGACCCACTGACTATTCATATTTGATTATGAGAAAGTTAATTAAACTTAGAAAGTTTAGAAAGTTCAGTGCATTTGTATATTCTGCCTGCACCCACAGTATATGAATTACTAAACAGAAGGCAAAGGCATTTATTTAAATATGTTAGTGTTGAAGAAGAATGCATTCAATTGCACATTCTAGAAAATGGAAAAAGATAATGGAAAAATTCTTAAAAAAAAAAAACCCAGAAAGTTGAAGGAAATAAAAATCGGTATAGTAAATCAAAATCAGATAAACAATAATAATGGCTTGTCTTTACCCGTTCAGTGCTGGAAAGGTCATCACAGTATGCAGGGGCGATCCTGGCCCCTCCGCCGCCTGAGGCAGCAGTAGTTGCTGCTGCCCCCCCTCCCCCTGGAAATTCGCTCTTAAAGTACAAGGAGCAGCATTTTTGCTGCCCCTGGTACCTAGTGGGGCGCTGCCACCTGAGACAGCCTCAACTCGCCTCATTGGCGAAGTGCCCCTGAAAGTAAGTTATTCATTATTACTGAGAGTGGACCTTTAATTAGTAACAATAGCTGTTGGTTGTCATGCCTGGTCTGAAGAAGTGATAGGCACATAGTTTTATTATATCCAAAGTTCAAAATGTTTCTTTTGCTCTGCAAAATCAATATTGCTATGGCTTTAATAATCAGTCTTATGTAAAAGGCTTACATTGTAGTTGACAATGTTAAAAAAAAAGACACACACCCATCAAGTTCCACCTTTAGTGAAATCTGCTAGTTGATTCAGAGAAGGTAGAAAAAATCCAAAGCCTTTCCAACACTCCTCAGAGGGGAAAAAATCCTTCTTGACTCCCAAAAGGGTAAGAGGGTCAACTTTGTACTAGAGTTAATTTTGGAAACTTAGTTTTGTCTCACTTTTTAGGGCAGAGACACAGTCTTAGATTTGGGGAGTTTTAGTCTCATCGAAACTGGTTTCCTCGTGAAGCGCACCGATTGGCATCCTGTGGGTGATTTACATTCTAGCCGGCGGGAGGCAGTTTGGGGAGATTAGTCGTCCCAAAGAAGGAGCGATTTGTCGCTGGGCGACCAATCTCCTCAAACCTCTGCCCTTAAAAAGGCATCCAACCCTTTCTTGAAACAATATAATGTATCTGTCACTGCAACATCCCCAGGGATAGAGTTCCACAACTTCACAGTCGTCAATGTTTAGAACTATTTCTGCATCTAAACCCTAAAAAATAATATAGGTAGAAATGCCATATTTTATATACTGAACTTAGTGAACCAGCCTAAAGGCTCAGCATCTTTATAGTAGTAATGATCCAGGACTTCAAAATTGTCACAGGGGTTTCCCATCTTGGATTTTGTTAGGAGTGTTAGTGACACTCACATGCTCAGTGGGCTTTGAGCAGCTGTTGAGAAGCTAAGCTTAGAGGTCATCGCAAATCATCAAGCACAAAATGAGGTTTGCCTGTCACATAAGCTGATGCTACAGGGGGATTGTTAAATGCTGATATTAATTGTTTGTTTTTGAGCTGCCATGTACAAATGATCTGAATTATTTAGTTATCAGCCTTATATTGTCACATTTTTTATTACATATATGTGGTGTTTATACAGATGGCCTGTAGATGTCACAGTGCCCAGACTTATAATATGCATACTTCCTGACAGCTTAAAAGTGAAAGTTACTGTTGTGTAATGGCTGCAAGTCTCTGCTAATAAAGCACTGTTATACTCTACTCATCCTCGGCTACCCAAAATATAACAGATTGATGACAGGATGGCTCTTCTACCTCTGCAGCAGCCTGCACCTTTTCTTCCAAAACCCTACCATACCTTTTACTGTTTGGATTCGTATGTTTGAAAATTACATTATTGCTGCTGACCAAGGGGAGATTTCTGCTGCTAGAAAGCGTGCTTTACTTATTCACTGCCTGGGAGCAGAGGGACAGCGTATATTCTATACATTACCATTACCTGATGAGACTTATGAAACTGCTCTTACTGCTATAAAGAACTTTTTCATGCCAAGAATTGGCTTGCTGAAATATATAAATTCCGCCAACGTGGACAGCGTAATGGCGAATCCACAGAACAATTTGTAGCGGCTTTGAGAGAGCTGGTTGTTACCTGTGACTTTGGGAATCTAACAGATGAAATGCTAAGAGACCAAATAGTGGAAAAAACAAACTCACCTCGCATTAGAGAAAGACTGTTCCAAGAGCAGGATTTAACCCTTGCAAAGGCTATTACAGTTGCTAGACAAATTGAAACAGCAGTGGCAGAGGCCAAAACTTTCAGTCAGGGAACTGCTGAGAAAGTACAGATTGTGAATTCAACACTGTGGCCTAATAATGGACAGTCACAGGCAAAATACAGTGCTAAGGAAAGGGATTCACCTACACTGCAAAACCATACAGCAAATACAAATAAAAAATACTGCTTTCGCTGTGGTTCAACTCAACCAGGGCCGGAACTAGGGGTAGGCAGAAGAGGCAGCTGCCTAGGGCGCAATGATTGGGGGGCGCTGGGCAGCTACCTCTTCTGCCTACCCCTAGACCGAACCCACCTGGAAATCTGTTCGCAGTAAGCGCCGCACGCTGAAGGGAACGTGAATGACTTTACTGCGCATGCGCGCTGGGCTGCCTTTACTGCGCATGCGCCGGGAACGCGCTTACTGCGCATGCGCGCCGGGAACCTGTTACTGCGCTTGTGCGCCGGGAACGGGAGAGAGGAAGGGGCGAGCAGGCGGGCTGGGCTGCCTAGGGCGCCCGGCCTGTTTGGCCCGCCTCTGAACACAACACACTGCAAATCATGTTACATGTGCTGCAAAAGCAAAATGGTGCCACAAATGCACAAAAGTAGGACATTTTGCTAAGATCTGCCGTAGTTCTGTTAAAGATGTTCATGAAGTCACTACTACAAATGTCATAGTATTAAGTGTGGATAAAGCTGGTACATTTATTCCAGAAAAGTTTATATGCTCTGTCAGTGTCAGTACTGCTTCTGTTGACAAAGGGCACTCCATTAACCTGATGCTTGATACAGGTTCAGCTGTTTCTATACTACCAAAGGATATTTTCATTAAAGACTTTGCAAAAGATCTGCTTGTTGCACCTGTCCTGAAACTGGTCAGTTACTGAAAGGATCCAATCCCTGTGCTTGGTTGCTTGCCAGTGACTGTACAATTTGAATCAAATACTGCAAAATGTGACTTTTACATTGTGAATAATTTGATGGTCTCATTACTACACCACCAGTGCCTGCCACACAGCCAGGGTCTAATATTTCACCACAAAGCAACACTTCACTGGGCTGTGCAAAGAACTTTGTACACAAAGTTAAGTTGAGACCAGATGTAAAACCAGTACCATTCCCTGATTCAGCAATGCTATTGATATTGTCGGTCCTTTTGCAGATGCTCCTATAGACTGTAGATTTGCTATAACTTTGATGGACTATTACAGTAAATGGACAGAAATTGCATTTGTTTCTTATAACATCAGCTACAGTAATAACATTTCTGTTTACAGTCTTCAGCAGATGGCCTGTAGATGTCACTGTGCCCAGACTTATACTATGCATTCTTCCTGACAAGCTTAAAAGTGAAAGTTACTGTTGTGTAATGGCTGCACGAGTCTCTGCTAATAAAGCACTGTTATACTCTACTCATCCTCAGCTGCCAAAAACATAACAATATATATATTCAGTATTTAGTGTGCCAGTCCCTAAGCTCAGTAAGTGACAGCCGCACAGAGCATGTGCAGTGAATCAGCAGACAATAAAATGAGCAGCTACTGGGGGATCTTTGGATGCACAGATCTTTACTGTTTAAGGGATATGGTTACCTTGGGCTGGTACAGGAAACCCAATACATAACATACAACATTTATGCCCTACTTCTTTAGTTAAGCTTTAGGTTTCCTTTAAGATGGAACCTACTTTCTTATAATTTGATTAGATGCCTTGTATTTCCTAGATGGACCTACTGTTGAATAGAGCTTCAGAAAATGTATTGTACGGTCCTCTTGCATATGTATACAAAGTAATCCTATCCCCCCCATAAGCACCTTTTCATTTTCAATTTAGCCAACCTAAATAATTAAGCTCACAATTAAGACCTTTCACAGCTTTCATGAACGTACTGGCAATTCTTTAACAATCTATATTTCAGAAATATCCTTTCTAAGGTTTGGAGAATGAAATGGAACTGTTTATTCTAGATGAGGCCTTAAAAGTATGAGAGCGGGAGTATGACTTTTTTGTGCCTATGAATCGATTCCCCGTTTTAAAGGGATTCTGTCACGGAATTTTTTTTTTTTTTAAAATGTGTATTACTTAATAGTGCTGCTCCAACAGACTCCTACACTAATATTATATTATAATTAGTTCTGAAATCTTACATGGGGCTAGACATGTTAGTTTAACAGGTGCCCTCAGTCATGTCACTTGTGCTCTGATAAACTTCCATCACCCTTTATTGTGACACTGTTGGAATTAAATCACCCTCCTCCCTTTACCCCCAGCAGCCCATCAAAAGAATAATGTAACTGTAAGAAGATAACAGCGCCTGCATTGTATTGACACCTGCATTGCTAAAACTGCTCACATGACCCCTCCCTAGTGGTGCATAGGAGAATAGCACTCAATAGTAAAAATCCAAGTCCCACTGCGATTCCTCCAGTTACAGTAGGAGAAACAATAGCTAATCTGAAAACAATTCTATTGTGAAGTGCTGGCTCTTTCTGAAAACATTTGTTGGTTCGAGAATACAATTTTATATGGTACAGTGAATTATTTGTAATATAAACAGTGTAATTTAGAAATTAAACCTACACCATAAAAATCATGACATAAACCTTTTTAATAAAGGACAATACCTTGCTGGCCCTTTTAGGGTATAAGTGGCTTGGATACTCTAACTGACAGGTTAAGAAGGGACAGTCCGGTTGGCAAAACAGTCAGGTTTAGGAACTTCAAGTGACAATTACTTATAAAGGCAGAACTATCAGCAAAACACAATCAACATGGCGGCCTATATATAACATTTAATGTAGATTAATATTTTGAAAGAACATTTTTAGTGTCAGTATCACTTTAAAATAGTTTTAAATGGCAGCCATTTCTGTTCTAGTCAAAAATTTCCTGTTCCAATCTAATGAAGTAATGTTTTTTGGATTTTCTAAATTCCTGAAAGCCTTTGTTGACATAATGTAGTTTGTCAATCAATGAGCTCTGTACCTATACAGTTCTCTGTTTATAAAATGAATAATGTACCCCCAACTGTAAAATATAATATATATTATCATTGGGGAGTTCCATTATAGAACTTCATGGTGACTTCTTATATTCTAATATTTGATATTATAACACACAAGTTTGAGTGAGTCATGTGATAGAAACAGCTGAGCACCAATTATAACTGATGACATCACTTAGCACTGTTTATAAGGATATAATTTACAGGATACTTATGGTCCTTGTTTACAGGGTTGGACTGGGCCCATGGGACACCTGAAAAAACCCATCTGGCCCTGGCCCTCGTGGGCCCTGCTGACCCAGACCCATTCAACACCGTGGGTGCTGCACCTTCATCTGCCCCCAAATCAACAGTGGCTGCAACAAGTAAAAAAATAAGGTACGCAAGGGGCGGAAGGGGGTTGAGGCTTTGGTGGGGGGCCCAGGGGTGGAGGGGGTTGCAGCTTTGGTGGGGAGGTGTGCAGGCCCCTCTGTGTATTCAGTCTAAAAGGGCGGAAAGCATTTCACATGGAGTGTATAGTAATAGACACTCTATTCCTTTTAGATTGTTAGCCTTGTTCAGCAGGACCCTCTTCAACTCCAGTATCTCCAGTATGTTTGGTGTATCTTTCTCTTGTACAGCACTGCAGAATATGTTGGCCCCCTTATAAATACATGTTTATAATAATTTATCAGGCAAATTAAAAAATAATATTGGCAGCATGTAAAACAACAGAAGTCTATCGTAGACAATGTGGATGGTGTTAAAGTAAAAACAGTTCAAGAAGGCTGGAAATACTTCAGAACAGTGGTTGGCTTTTCAAGGTCTGGAGAAATAATTTGACTGCTTGGAATTGGCATTTGTCCAGAGTCATATCCTACAGACTCAACCCTTAGCCGGGGAGTGGAGGGGAAGGAAAAGGAGGGGTAGGTCTCACTGTGGATCAGCTGCAGCAGAAGGAGAGGGTAGGGCTAGAGGAGGGACACAAGTCAGTAACAGTGACTGCACGTTACACTCTATTTGCACTCTTTGCAGTGTTAAAAAGCATTGGCTGGATGTAGACTAGTAACAGGAGATCACGGAAAGCTGTTTTTAAACAGACTTCTGAAATAAGCTCTCTTTTCATTCTTGCTGGACTGAATTCTATAAGCAATTACTCTGCCTTACTCTGCAGCATTGTGTCATTTCATGTATGGGGTTGCGCTCAAAGAGTGGATTATATGGAGGAAGCGTTGAACTGGAAAAGGTAAATCCTGTTTTGGTTACTTTTAATAACGCAGTTATGTAAGGGAATATCTAATTGAAATTCCAGGCTCAGAGCAGGTTCATATAGCAATTCAGCTCCAGGCACATTACAAGAGTGCATGCAATGAAGGAAAACTCTGCTCAGGCTTCACAAGCATGCAGTAATCTTATTTGTATCATTAAAGCTCTGTACAATCAACAACGGTGAATATAAAGATGGCTTAAATGTATTCACTGTTACAAATGAAAGATAGAATCCTGCTCTTAAGGGCTTTGAATCCAAAGAGATTGATGAATGAGTGCAAAGAATCAATGAATAGATTTCATCTATGGCAGAGTATGTGAGACAGTAGGGATGTCTTTTTCTCATCCCTAACAAAAAAAAATCCTTAAAGCCATTGTTAACTTACTAGCATTGTTATTCCTTTGAGTTTGGTCTAAAGTGGGTGATCAGTTCACTCCTCTGAGCTGACAGGTCTCGTCTTGCTTCACTGCAGTATAGTGCACACACTACAAAGTCATTTAGCCAATCTGCACATTCAGCAGAAACGGAGTGTCCTTTGTAGCATGGCAATGTGATGCTCTTTTGGTGTCATCGGCATATTTATATTGATCATTTTCTTTGTAATGTACTTATATGTGAATCACTTCAACTGACTTCTGTACAAGGCAGGGAAACAGAGTTAATAGTTACCTGTTCTGTAGATGGTTCATTATGTTTCCCCAATTTCACTTTATATTTCCAAAACAATAATCTTTATTAGGGTATATTAAATATTTATTTCCCGAACAAGCCCTTAATCAAGCTGAGTGTGTATATACTTCCTGTATCGACAGCAATCTGTAATTGGTTCAGTTTCAGGTATGTTATCTGGTTGGCAGGGAACAACCCAGACTTATGCTGTAATCCAAGTCTCCTTGGAAAGATTAGGTGAGATGGTCAATGAATGTAATTGCACCGACTTTCTGTAAAGATTATGACTTTATATGTATTGGCATGACTGTGCTTGTGTGTATGTATGTACCTGACACAGTGCACAATTGATATGCTTAGTGACAATTATTATTTAATATGTATAAGAGGTAATAACTCCAACATAGAACAACTGCTTCCTTTTAATATGTAAATACTAGAATCTTCAGCTGGTGATGAAACTTGGCTTTAATACCAATGTTTATAAATCCCAGTTTTAATATTTTTTGGTGGAATGAAGGAACTAAATACCACACAACTCAGTGTGGCTCTTCACATCTAAACACCATAGGGACTCTGCACAGGCTCCTTCCCCAACTGCACCAACCAGACTCCAAGCCCTCCTTCCCTGTACCTGACTAGATAAGACGTTTATAAGATGGGTTTAATTCTCCTTTACATTTATTGAATGTGGTCCAAGCATTCAATATTGTGTCAGGCAATCATTTGTATAGGAAACATGTCAGTACTTTGGAATAATATACAGACAATGCTTACATTAGTACCCACTTTGGTTTGTTATGCAGAAATATGGCGGACACAGCAATATTCTGTTATTGACGATAAAGTGTTACCATCCATAGAGAGATGTGCTTTAACTTTGTTCTAAAGTCAGACTGGGGTCATTTATAAACACTGGGCAGATTTTACCCAGGTGCAAATTTGCCCACTGGCTATAAATGAGCATGTCAGGTTGGTAGTGTTTATACAGTATATGTTATTGCTGCTTATATATTATCACTTATATTATGACTGTTTTCCAGCTTGGTAAATACAGGTATTACAATTGATCCATTACTGGAAGGTAACTCCAGAAATTACAGTATCCACTGGTAGGACCGGTTATGTTTATTAACAATTTGTAAAAAAATTATTTTTGTATTCTTCACTTATAGCGTGTTTGTTTATCTTCTTCCCAGAATATATCTTTTGATCTGGTGTATACACAAACCCCAAGCACTCAATTCTGAAGTCATTGTTTCAGTTGAGCTCTACATTATCCATTTTCATCAGTCCACCTTCTATTTTTACGATTACTCAGAATTTTCTGACATTTATCCTAATATATGCAAGTGCATAGCTCTAACGGTTGGCACCCTGAATCTAGAACCAATGCCAAGCACCCTGGTCTCGGCTCGTGCTTCTGCCCATAGCAGCTGCCTTTGGCCTCAGGAGGAGCCCTCAGCTACTCAGATGCCGCCAGGTCTTAAAACGAGAGGTGCAAGGCGAAAGGTTCTAAACAAGCGAAGGGGCACGACTGTAAGCAAAGTCTTTGGGCAGAAGGTTGTGGTACAAGGTGTAAGACAGAATCGTAGTCAGGACAGGCCGGGTCGAGGCAGGCAGAAAATAAGCGAAGTCAGGCAGGCAAGAGTCAAACCAGAAGATCAATCAGAAGGGATTTAGCAGAAGAGGTAGTCGGTATATAGGCAAGGGTCAGGATCCAGAGGTCAGAATAGTCAAAAGCCAGGCAGGGGTCACAACAGGAATCAAACAGGTTCAAAACAGAATAGCACAAAGCTCGAATAGCACCAGGAACAAACTCCTATAACGGGCAATGATAGAATGAATGAGCTCCCTTAAATACCCATTTGAAACTCACACCAATGTGCTAGCGCGCCCGCATCAATATAACCAACGAGACGCGTGCGCACCCTAAGTATGGCGGCTGAAGTGGAGCGGCGCAGCGGGCGTCCCCGCCACACCACTGGACCACCAGGTATGGTCTTTATTACAATAGCTTAATGTAGTAGTTGTTTTTCTCTGGGGCTAAACAGCCTCTGAGAATATGAGAGCTGTATAATTTACAGGTCATATAGTACCTACATTTTTGGGAACTCACGGTGGAAGTATGTGAACACGATGTTCCCAACATGCTTATGTCAGCTGACTATCAGCCAGGTTGTTCAGTTGGGTTGATCAAGACTGATGTCACCCCTTTAAAGTAAAAGTTTTCAAAAAAATCTGTGCTGCCACCCTACACCCATAGATGTACCACCATTCTGTTGGTTTAAAATGTTTGTGGATTTATACTGTTAATTTGGGGCTTTTGTTTCTTGCAGCAATCAATACACTATGAGCATTTGAGAATGAATCTGACACATATATGTGATGTTTTTCATTGGTGCGTAAGAAGCAAAGAAACTATACAACCTTTTATAAAATTATGGACTTTTGTGTCTCATTTAGAGACTGAATAGAAACATATGCATCTTCGACGTCTTAAGGGTAATCATGAATTAAATCTTTTTAGCATTGAGCATTCCACTAATAGATTGGTTAGAACCATTATAAATTTGCCTCTATGGACACTCTGAGGCCCAAGTAAGTCATTTGGGGTTACTATGACCTTTACTGAATAGTGATAAATATTTTGGGGGGCCCTGGAAATAACAGGTCACACTTATGACCTTGGACCTTTCTAATAGGTCCCCTCAAATTGGCCACATTGAACTGGTCACCCATGAAGGCCACAATGCTCACTGTTCATGTATAGCCTGTAAGAGAGTCTAATGATATGTATATCTAATTCTAATAACTAATTTAAAATTAATACAGTGCCAAGCATACAGTAGGTAGTTCTTAATTTTCATCAAAAACATACAGTAAAAGGACCAGTGCTACTGCAGCATGCTTCCTATGTCATTGTGGGGTTTTCCTGTGCTGAGCATGACCTTGTCCAAGCAAATTGCTTGATCCTAAACTACATTATTATGTTTTTCTTGCCTGTTGCTACCCAATATTGACAGGATGGAAGGAAGGGCATCGGCATAGCCCATTTCTAAAGTTCAAATTTAAATAGATACTATATTTGAATGTCTGTTGCTGTATTGTTCTTAGTAAAGGAGAATGCCTATGCTAGATATTTTGTGGTTAAAAGGGATTCTGTCATGATTTGTATGATGTTGTTTTTATTTCTAAATTACAGTGTTTAAACTGCAAATAATTCACTCTACCATATAAAATGTCATTCCTGAACCAGCAAGTTTTTTTTTTAGTTGTAATATTGATGTGTAGGCAGCCATCTTAGATCATTTTGCCTGGTCATGTGTTTTCAGAAAGAGCCAGCACTTTGGGATGGAACTTCTTTCTGACAGGCTGTTGTTTCTCCTACTCAATGTAACTGAAAGTGTCACAGTGGGACCTGGATTTTACTATTGAGTGCTGTCCTTAGATCTACCAGGCTGCTGGTTAGGGAGCTGCTATCTGGTTACCTTCCCATTGTTCTGTTGTTAGGCTGCTGGGGGGAAAGGGAGGGGGTGATATCATTACAACTTGCAGTGCAGCAGTAAAAAGTGATGTTTATCAGAGCACAAGTCACATGACTGGGGGCACCTGGGAAACTGACAATATGTCTAGCCCCATGTCAGATTTCAAAATTAAATATAAAAACATCTGTTTGCTCTTTTGAGAAATGGATCTCAGCGTAGAATTCTGCTGAAGCAGCACTGTTAACTGATGTGTTTAAAAAAAAACATTTTTTCTCATGACAGTACATGCTATAAAGAAAGGGCTGTGTTCCAGCTGCTGTCTAGTCTTATCTTTGCCATGAGTAATCATTCTTTTCTGGCAATGGCACCAATAACATAAGACCATGACCCAAAAGCACAATCTTTGGTTGTTTCCGCCAAATATGGCAGAGATATAGAGGAGTGTGGAAAAGAGAAGGAGCAAATGCCATTTTAGAATGGAATAAGGAGAAGGAATCAAAGTCTTGCAACAGGATCATTATAAATGCATCTTTTAGAATTCCCACAGACAAATACATAGGGAAGAAAAAAAGGTTTAGTGGCCCTTTAACTTGCAAAGACATGTCTAATAGTAATTTTATAGCTCTTTGTTACATCTAAAGTGCAATAGATATATCTGGGGGCTAGACAAGACACCTTGACACTTAAATTCCATATGTATGAGTGTTTTACATTATTGACATGGGGTTTTGACTGCCCCATGGTACTTAGTGGTTCAGCTTATCACTGTGCTCCTTTCCATCATGTCACTGCTGTCAGTTCTGTACTTTAATTACACAAATTTGATTTAATTTGATACTAGTCATGCAGTTAGTGACCAAGAGATTTTATTTTTTTGCCCCCTGTGCAAGCATATAATGCTGGGCTAGAGGTACCACATAGGAAAAGGCTTATCTTGACTAGTTCTAATTTCAGTTTACAACCATTTTAGATTTTACTGAAACTGACCTAGGAACCAGACTGTAAGGTAAAGGCACGTATGAAAGCATAGCTTGTGCTGTGTAAATGTGCATTTAAATGGCATAGTGCTTACCTTGGCAGATTTCTTTCACATAAGCTGCAATATCAGAAGCACCATTCACGATAAAAATTGCCATTTTGTAATCGTTACCTATGGGCCAAGCTTTGCCCTGTCCTATCTCTAATAGATGTAGATTGTAAGTATTCTATGCACATGATTATCTATGCATTCTTTACAGGCTACACAAGAAAAACCATAAACCATACATATAATTAAGGTCTATTTTCTCTTTAAAAATACTATTTCAATGATATGCGCATGTTAGTGTCTCTTAGTTCTTATAAAGAGCTTTATATATCTCTGATGTACTTTTCATTACATGAATGAGGGATTTTCCAAAGCATTACCTAATCCCTCTACAAAACTTTATTGTCTGATTTCCTTAAAATAAATATAGAACAATTACCCTGCCAGCACAGGCACCGATTATAAATATGACATGATCAGCCATCAGTTAATAAGTGCGGTTTTATATTGCTCCATTACACATGATGGAAGGTATGTAAAATACAATAAAATATTAATATCTGCACAGTAAAACAAAGGCCCTCTTTTGTGTCAGTTTAATGCGGTAATTATAGATTGCCCTTTTTTAACCTTTGTCTGTTTTTTAATCCTTTTCACATTTCTGCAGTCCTTGTATATAAAAACCAGTTGGATCAATTATATGATTCAGACAAACAGATAAGGCGAGACTCACTCTTAGAAATAAGACTTTTATATTTTAACTAACTTATGATACTATCACCACCAACATGCAGTTATGCTAAACGTTATACCAATACCAGTGTTTTTACTTTGGCAGAGAGATAAAGAGAGAGCGAGAGCACTGGAGAAAATGGTCAATGGACAGTCATTATTAGTGTATTCTAAAAGGCAAAAGTAATTATGTAATGGCAGGAACTGAATGACTCAACATATGAGATTAGGAAAAGAAGGTATCTATAAATCGCAGGTAGAAACCTTATGACCCTCAAAGGCCCAGGCTGAACATCATGTTGGATAAGATTTAAGGTGAATGCTAGCTGTGCTTCTCTGGTATTTTTGGAACTTTACAGTGGAAAGGATGTTGCATATTTTATGTTTTGAAATACACTTTTGCACTTGTTATTCTCTATGATATTGGCATGCTCGAACCACTACAATCTGTTTCTTATCAATTAGCTGTTACAGGTTTATCTGAAAACCCGGTATTCAGAAAGTTCAGAATTACAGGAAGGACGTTTCCCATAGATTCCATTTTATCCAAATAATTCAAATTGTTCAAAATGATTTGCTTTTTCTCTGTAATAATAAAACAGTACCTTGTACTTGATCCCAACTAAGATATAATTAATAATAAAAAGGATTTTGTAGTCAACGTAAGGTATGAAGATCCAAATTACACAAATATCCATTATCTTGAAAACCCATACCTGTATCTGCAAAAGCCAAAAAAACACTTCTTGTAATTCTGAAATCATTGATCACCCTCGCCTGTTCCAGTCCCTCCATTCACTTGGTCTTTTTGACAATAACTTGTCATGGTTTTCCTGTTATCTTCCATTTTGGTCTGTCAGTACTCCTACAATAACATATTATCTTCTCTCTTACTTCTCTCTATTACTCCTCCCCCAATCTCAGTCTCTCAATCTCAACTTTTTTAACTTTCTTTTCTTGTTTGTCACTTTTACGTGGTTCAACACTCAATGCTTGGGATCTGCTTCCAATAAGGATTAATTATATCTTAGTTGGAATGAAGTACAATGTATTGTTTTATTATTACAGAGAAAAAGAAAACATGTTAAAATGTGATTTATTTGATTAAAATGGAGTCTATGGGATATGTTCTTCCCATAATTCAGCTTTCTGGACAACATGTTTCTGGATAACAGACCTGTATTATGAATAAAGGCTTATATGGATATAAGAAATAAGAAATAATGTGCTGCTGCTTATGTGTTTGTAGGGAAAACTGATCTCTTTATACTATGTGACGTACTTTACACTAGAAGTGTAGAGGTTGAAGCTACAAAATTACCAGTGTAAACAAGACATTCAATTGATAAATGCCCCTAAGTTTTGAATATATATATCAATCAAGGCAAAGTCCTGTAACTTTAGCCTCGAGCTCACTGCAACTGTGATCATTCTCAGCAACTGGAAATGACATCTGACGCCACTCAGAGAGCATGCTAAGAAAAAAAATTCCTTGCAATCTCTACGTTCTGTCCCTTCATTTGCACAAATTGCCTCGTTCAGACTCTTAAATTAGAGCTCTCATTTGTGTTGCTTGTACTACATACCAACAGTGATGGATGGATAAGACTGGAAAAGAGGCCTGAGCCTCATCAACATACCAAGACCAGTAATACACCATTGGGCAGGTGTCTGCAAAAATAGTGTATCTCCAACTGTTGCTGAACTAACATCCTACAACAGCAGACATGGGGGTTATATTAACAAAGAAAGAGTGAAGTTAGAGATCGCCATAGTCGGCTAGAGTGAAACTCTGCCACTCTTCATTATTTTCTATGGGATTTTGAAAGGAATATTTATCAAAGGATGAACTTTCACTCATTGATAAATACTGTTTTAAAAACCCCATATAAATTAATGGCGAGTGGCGGAATTTCACTCTAGACGACTGTGACGATCTCTAACTTCACTCTTTGATAAATATGAGAGCTCTACTGTCAACTTTTTTTTGGGGGGGCCGCGTGCGGATTACTCTCTAACAATTTGATCCTTATCACTTCTCTTAAATGCAGACCTCTGTCCTTCTATGTTACATGTTAGCGACAACCTATTTACCAGAGTTGAGTTATTGGCTATGATACATTTTTTTGGGTGGTTTTGATAAAAACTGAAATGAAATGTGAATGTATCGCACTGATCTCAAATGATATTGACTATAATTACTGTATAGAAATATCTATAGCCTATAAAAATATATTGAAACTATTAAAAGCAGCATGTTAAGCCATAAACAAGTCAATTTCCTCCACACAAAGGATTGTGATTGTAAAATGAATGCAGACCTCATTGAAGTAACCACTTAATTTGATAAGCCTGGTCTACATTCATAGTGGAATATATGGCTTCAAATATGGATGGACAAACTGCAATGATCCAACAGACAATATCAGAGGTCAAAGGCAGAAAGTGGAGGCTGCAAATAACTGGTTTGCCAAATTAATCATCTGTCTACATCTGAGATTGGCCAAACTGACCAAAAATCATTTAGCTTGGTCAGATGGGGATTAAACTGTATTGATAGGCAGGAGTGTGTTGGCACAGGATTAATATCTACAACAAACCTTTAAACAGGCTACTAATTTTAACTAGTTGTAGTAGTTCAGCAATGGCACTAGAAAATAGAACAAGTTTTCCAAATCTACAGCTGTATTTTCTAGAACAATAAGGGGCCGATTCACTAAGGGTCGAATATTGAGGGTTAATTAACCCTCGATATTCGACTAGGAATTAAAATCCTTCGACTTCGAATATCAAAGTCGAAGGATTTAGCGTAGATAGTTAGATCGAACGATCGAAGGATAATTCCTTCGATCGAACGATAAAATCCTTCGAATCGAACGATTCGAAGGATTTTAATCCAGGATTATCCTTCGATCAAAAAAAGTTAGCCAAGCCTATGGGGACCTTCCCCATAGGCTAACATTGACTTCGGTAGCTTTCAGATGGCAAACTAGGGGGTCGAAGTTTTTTTTAAAGAGACAGTACTTCGACTATCAATGGTCGAATAGTCGAACGATTTTTACTTCGAATCCTTCGATTCGAAGTTGTAGTCGTAGTCGAAGGTCGAAGTAGCCCATTCGATGGTCGAAGTAGCCCAAAAAAAACTTAGAAATTCGAAGTTTTTTACCTTCTAATCCTTCACTCGAAGTTAGTGAATCGGCCCCTAAATGTCTTAAATTATAAACCATTTAAAATTGCATAGCCATAGCGAGCACAGTTACAACAATCCACAACATTATAACTAAATACATTATTCTATAAATGTCCATAAAAAAACTGTTGCAGAACCATGTAGGAGTTTTATTCACAGGAATGCAAAGTGCTAATCCTATTCAATCATCTCAAATTTGACATTGATTTTTTTACTGTACGAGGCGTGGGGGGAAGATATAAGGCTATTTTGGTAAGGGACACAAATTAGCTGGAAATATCCTACGCAACATGTGAGGCTGGCCAGCTCATATTCTGAATGAACGCTACCATCTGTTGGACTATTTCCGGATCCAAGGAACTCAACTTCCTAGCCTCCAAACATTTGCCTACAAACTCTAAAATGTGAATGTTTGAATACCAGAGGTTTTGGCCACATTTCTCTTTTTGTTTATTGCTTTAGTAACAATTTGAACTTGGTGACTGACTCCAAGCCTGGATTTTACTAATCCCACCCTAATCGGCAGCAAATTTCAACAAAGCAATCCATGGCAAAGTATGTTTACTAAAGGCTTTTCTTCAAAAACATTTCTGTTTGCCTGTGAGAAAGCAAGTTATGAATTATGGAGATTGCTCTTGATTGCAGTTGTGCTATGTGAGCAAATGTTTCTCAAAGGCTGAGTGGGATGTTTGCACAGACGATCTTGTTGGGTGAAGTGTAATTGCTTCATTTTGGGCAGATTTTCAGGTTGTTAGTCACGCCTGAGATATCAACAACAAGCAACTTGTCAAACAGAAAGTCTGCTTTTAAGACAAAAATTGAAACAATGCAATTTTTGTAAGACATGAAAACATGAAAGGATTCCAAACCATTATATTATGTTGCTTTATAAAGTAAAGGAAAATTGGAACACAAAATTAAGTCATTACAGTGTGCACCACTAAACGTTTCATGGGTTTCTTTTTAATCTCTTGCCCACAATTCTGAAATCTGAAAAAGTTTTATTTTATAAGCCATTCAGCTGGAATGTGAGAGATATACATCATGTACTCTACAAAGCCAATGACACTCTTGCCAAGGTTTGATCAGCAGTACATACAACCTGTCAGTTCAAATGTCAAATAGTCTACCCAAAGATTCCTGGAGTCTCTCTTTCTTTGCCAGCTCCCAAAAGACTCATTCTCCTCTGAGTGCAACAGACCAAACTTCCTTAAATTAGTTACATGATGAAAGCCTCAGTAGCTTATAATATCCTTATATTTAAGAAGAGGGGGTACTTTATTCACTATATAAATGGTGCTTAGTGAATTGCACTTCTCTGCAGATGTCTGCAGATAAGTGCAATCCCTCCTAATACTGTGTTTACATAGTGCGTGGCAGCTCTTTCGTAAAATCTTTCTAGTTTTGTAGTTGAAATGCTCAAGGCATCCATTTGCACTTACTCACCTATAGAAATAATTGTCCTGGATCCCAATGAGATTTATAATTCAGTCAGCTTCGCTCTCACCCTTCCTTACTCTGGCTGTTATTTGAAATAAAAGATTTCTTCTACAAGCGCACTGATTTTAAACACGTTTTTTTAAGCCATTCCAGAGATCTTTTCCTTAAAAAAATGAAGATAGTTACATAGTTAAATTGGGTTGAAAAAAGACAAAGTCCATCAAGTTCAACCCCTCCAAATGAAAACCCAGCATCCATACACACACCCCTACTTTTAATTAAATTCTATGTACCCATACCTATACTAACTATAGAGCTTAGTATCACAATAGCCTTTTATATTATGTCTGTCCAAATCATCCAAGCCATTCTTAAAGGCATTAACTGAATCAGCCATCACAACATCACCCGGCAGTGCATTCCACAACCTCACTGTCCTGACTGTGAAGAACCCCCTACGTTGCTTCAAATGAAAGTTCTTTTCTTCTAGTCTAAAGGGGTGGCCTCTGGTACGGTGATCCTCTTTATGGGTAAAAAGGTCCCCTGCCATTTGTCTATAATGTCCTCTAATGTACTTGTAAAGTGTAATCATGTCCCCTCGCAAGCGCTTTTTATCCAGAGAAAACAACCCCAACCTTGACAGTCTACCCTCATAATTTAAGTCTTCCATCCCTCTAACCAGTTTAGTTGAACGTCTCTGCACTCTCTCCAGCTCATTTATATCCCTCTTAAGGACTGGAGTTCAAAACTGCACTGCATACTCCAGATGCGGCCTTACCAGGGACCTATAAAGAGGCATAATTATGTTTTCATCCCTTGAGTTAATGCCCTTTTTTATGCAAAACAGAACTTTATTTGCTTTAGTAGCCACAGAATGACACTGCCCAGAATTAGACAACTTGTTATCTACAAAGACCCCTAGATCCTTCTCATTTAAGGAAACTCCCAACACACTGCCATTTAGTGTATAACTTGCATTTATATTATTTTTGCCAAAGTGCATAACCTTGCATTTATCAACATTGAACCTCATTTGCCAGTTTGCTGCCCAGTTTTCCAATTTAGACAAATCACTCTGCAAAGTGGCAGCATCCTGCATGGAACCTATAGTTCTGCACAATTTAGTATCATCTGCAAAAATAGAAACAGTACTTTCAATGCCCACCTCCAGGTCATTAATAAACAAGTTGAAAAGCAAGGGACCTAGTACAGAGCCCTGCGGTACTCCACTAACAACACTGGTTCAATTAGAAAATGTTCCATTTACCAGCACTCTTTGTAGTCTATCTTTTAGTCAATTCTCTATCCAGGTAGAAATACTATGTTACAGACCAACATTCCTTAATTTAACCAGTAATCTTTTGTGTGGCACTGTATGAAATGCTTTAGCAAAGTCTAAGTAAATCACATCCACTGCCATCCCAGAATCGAGGTCTCTACTTACCTTCTCATAAAAAGGCAAGATCTATTACGCATAAAACCATGCTGGCACAAACTCATAGTATTATGATTTGTTATGAAGTCCAGTATCTTTATCCTTTATCTACCACTGACGTCAGACTAACTGGCCTATAGTTTTGAGGCTGAGAACGGGATCCTTTTTTAAATAGAGGAACCACATTAGCAATTCGCCAGTCTCTCGGCACTATGCCAGATCTCAATGAATCCTGAAAAATTAAGTAAAGAGGTTTGGCAATCACAGAGCTAAGCTTGCTAATTACCCTGGGATGAATACCATCTGGCCCCAGACCTTTGATAATCTTAACATGTTCTAGTATCTTTTGAATTTCTTCATGTGTGAACCATGCATCATTAGTTGTATTACTAGAATTTGGACTATTAAGAAGGAAACCTTCACTTTCTGGTTCCTCATTTGTGTAGACAGATGAAAAATATGAGTTCAGAATCTGCGCTTTTATTTTGTTTTCATCAACCAGCTGACCCCCCTCTGATAGTAAGGGTCCCACCCCTTCCTGCTTCATTTTTTTACTATTAACATATTTAAAAAATAATGATGACAACACAATGCATTTTTTTGGCTGCAGAATCTGTTGGCGCAAGACAGAGTAGTGCTTTATAGATATTCCAGAATAATTCTGATAAATGTTGGGAATTTTGAATAATAGCCATTTTTGGGGATTTATGGGTATTTTTGACATATTTTGCTGTTTTATTCTTATAACCTTTATTTAGGTAGCCACTATATAATTCATTCCTACAAGAGCTTGTAGCCTACATTAAGCCACTTTAGCTAATGTGGCTTCTGCTTTAGCTCTATATTGATCATAGGGCTGCCACGTGTTATTATTTACCTTATGCAAATGTTATTAACAGGGAACAAGTTTAGCAGAGATGAAAGCAAAAAGGTGGCAACCCTAATAAATCCTGTTGTAAAGCAGCAATATATTTTCAGTATAATGTATTGATGTTGAAGGCTTGTAGATTGCTGGCTTAGTTCCTTTCATTCTTGTTACTACTGGTAAGGTTCTTTGATTATTTTACCTTGCATGGCAACAACTTTAATTAATTAAAAAGTCCTGTATGCCAATTTATAATGTGACTTATGACTCTTCTGAATGAATTTCATGCATTTTGAACTTGAACAATCTATGTATTTATGAATGTATTTGTTTCAGTGTTGTTGTTATTATGCACCAGTGGGTTTCGGGTCTGGGCCAGCCGGGCCCACCGGGTTTTTTCCGGGTGTCCCGTCAGGCCAGTCCGACCCTGACACCATATGTTCTTTTAGTTTAGTATGTAGCATTTCAAATATAGGTCTGGCAGTAAAGGAGGGGCTTTACCCCTATCTGTTATTTATATAAGGCCAACACATTTTTTGCAGTGCTTTACAGAGATCAGTTCCTGCTCCAGCAGAGCTTACAACTGAAGATCTTTATTACTTTCAGCCAAACTAGGGCTAATGGAGTATAGAGGGGTGTGTGTATGGATGCTGGGTTTTCTTTTGGAGGAGTTGAACTTGATGGACTTTGTGTTTTTTAAAGCCGATTTAACTATGTAATTTATAAGGAGCAAGTGAACCTAACTACTGTATGTTTTGAACTGTGGGAAAAAAACAGAAAGCCCAGAGGAAACCCACACAGACACAAGAAGTACATACAAACTCCTGGAATCAAAATCAGGGCCCAAGCGCTGAAAGGCAGAGGTGCTACTAGCACCTTTAAGGGAAACAATGCAACCTGGAATTAATTATACTGTCTTTTCAAAATCCACCTAAGCATTGCTATAGTCACTACTTTTGGGACTTCAGTCTTATTTCAGATACTTTGCAGTCAGCTTGAATGGCTTGTTCATTTACCTTCCCTTTCTATGTCTAATCATCGTATTCATGTAATCCAGTCAATCATCACCTCCCTTTAGAATCTATTCAAATTCATCTTGGACACAATACTTCAAAGTCTTTTTTTGCTTCCTATCGAGAGTTTACTGCATTTACTTTTTTGCTATGTATGAGGATGTCTCAGAGGTAAGGTGCACCTGTGAGTGTGAAATTCATCCTGTCTGTCTTCTACTTTAGTTCACAGGAGCTGCTCACTTGTCTAAAACGACATATCTTTTCTATTGTTGTAAATGGGAAAGGAACTAAACCAACTTTACAACTGTCATTATCAATTACAATGGGCTTTCTGGATATTTCTCTATAATATTGGAGTTATATCACGGACAGCTCCTCATACCCTAAGGCATTTTCTGCATGTTCATTGTAAAAATGATTTGCTTTTTCTCTGTAATAATAAAACAGTGCCTTATACTTTATGCCAACTGTGATATAATAAATCCTTATTGGAGGCAAAACAATCCTATTGGGTTTATTTATTATTTAAATTAATTTTAAGGAGGCTTACGGTATGGAGATCCAAATTACGGAAAGGCTCCCTTACACGGAATACCCAAGGTCCCAAGCATTCTGGATAAAAGGTCCCATACCTGTACAACTTGTACTTACAGAGGATATAATGGTAATGTACTGTGGTTTGCTTGGCATTTGTTAGCATTTATCGATGACAAAAACCCCCTCTGGCGTGTGTTGCCTACTGTGGAGCGCTCCCTACCCCTCTTTTGCTGCCATGTATTTTCACTCAGAATGCACAGAAAGGTAAAAATAAAAACTTTGTTAAGACAAATATCTGCTCAAGTTGCATTTAATAGGTAAATGTATCTGTTACAACTTACATACAAATTCAACATATCTTGATTAATAACCTCGGGACTGCCTGCATTGTATAACCTGGGATTTCTCTTTAGGATGTTTTTTTCAGTGTTTATTTAAGTATGCACTGGTTTCCTAATGCAAATACTACATTAAAAATGTTTTCAGTGCATATTTAATACTCAATGAAAAACCCAGTGTGAATAATGCCTTTGGCCATCACTCACTTTTGAATTCGGGATTACAGGATTTGCATCTATTTAGATTCTGACATAAAATGCACCAATAACTTTGCAGATATGAATACTGCATCTGAGAAATTAATGGGAACATGACCTAAATCTTATGATCTAATATACTATATGATGCTTTAGATATCTTGTTTCATTTTTGTAACAAAGCAGCTTGGTTAATTGTAGACGGGCAATATATTACTCCCAGGGTGTTTTATAATATAACACCCTGGAACATGAAATAATTAATCACAGACCCAGCCTTTTAGGGCAGAGACACACGGTCAGATTCGGGGAGATTAGTCGCCGGCAACAAATCTCCTCTTCTTCAGGGCGACTAATCTCCCCAAACTGCCTTCCCCTGCCTTTCCGGTGGCTAGAATGTAAATCACAAGCGGGAGCACTTCTTTTTCCAGATTCGCCGGGCAACTAATATCCCCGAATCTGACCTTGTGTCTCTGCCATAAATACAGACCAGGGCTGCAAGCTAATTGCTGCAGTTGAAGTACCTTACTGAGTTTTTAGGAAGAGCTTTTCCACTTCATAGAGAGAGAGCAGGAGCTGCACTGCAATACAGAAAGGTACTGGTTACTAGTGATTGTTATAACTTTGGTTCTTTTTTGCTGTTAAGTTGGAGTTGGGAAAGCCACCCAGGTACCCCTAAAAGTCTAGCTGTCACATTGTCTTTAAGATATGCTTTATTTATTACCAAACGTATTGTTATATAGAGTGTAGACAGGTGAATGTGATTGTGTGTGCATGTTATTATGAGATAAATCAGTGAAACACAGAAGGGTTTTATAAAAAATATTGTATTCTTTTGGATAACCATAATTCACATTCCATAAATAATGGAGGAGCCATAGAAATTCCCCTGCACCATTTCTGACATGAATCAGAAGTACCGTATATACTCGTGTATAAGCCGACCCGAGTATAAGCCGAGGTACCTAATTTTACCTACAAAAACTGGGAAAACTTATTGACTCTTGTATAAGCCTAGGGTGAGAAATGCAGCAGCTACTGGTGATTTTGCTCCAATGCTACACATGGAAAAACAATCAGTCCTCTCCATATATATTTAAATAGCAATTCCATGCACTTTATTCTACACACAGCCCAAAAGACTGAGGCCAAAGCAGTGGCACAGACAGATTACACAGTGCTGGGAGTTGTAGTACATATAGGCCATAGGGTGAGGATGCCTGCTCCAGCAGTTCACAGCAAGGGAGAATACAGTAGGTGAATAACTTACATCCATGCAGTAGAGGAAAGGGAGGGAGGTGAGGGCACGGTGTAGGCTTTCCAGGAGATGACTGCAATGAATCCAGCAGAAAATCATTGGCTTATACGTTCCTTAGTAGATACACTTTTGTTGCCTGTCATTCCCTTTTTAATAAGGCAGCTCCCCCATTGCGCAGCATAAAGTGTTCCTTGCAGCTGCATTGACACTGCACAGCAGCATGATGGGGCTTGCTGTTATTATTTGCCCTGCAGGGGTACGAGCCAATCGAACAAGCTAAGCGATCGCAATACGAACAAGCTAAGCGATCCGCCCTTCCCTGACTTGCGGCTGACGGCGGGACTGAGTGATGACAGACGTCGTCGTAGGCAGTCAATCACGGGTCGCTAAGGAGCGGCTCTTCGAGTAGAGGGCGGTGCTATAGGAGGCTGCTTTGCTAGGAGATGCGCATAATCAGGAAGTGTGCGAGCTGCCGGGGGAACGTCGCGTTGATCAACTAGGTACCGTAATGACTCTAGTATAAGCCGAGGTAGACTTTTTCAGCTTATATTGGCTGCTGAAAAACTCGGCTTATACTCGAGTATATACGGTAAATGGCCTATGGTTTTCTGAAAATATTATGTCTTGGTTGTTCGAAAATATTTGCGTTACGGTTAGATTTCCTGCACATTAATGTTGAAAGAAAAATAAAATTTCCCGAGACATAGATCAATGCCATATAAGCAGGGTTCATTTGAAAGCAAAACTTTGTGGACTTTGGTTGGCAACAATACAAGAGACTTCAAAACCGTTCGTAAGATTTGTGCCATGTCCTCAGCTAGATGAAAAGCTGCTGTACTTTGTGACACAGGAAATCAATTGCAGCTTGCTTGGCCCTGATTCCACTCCTAGTTCAAACAAGCAATGGTAATGCAAATCTGTTGGTTTGGAAAGAGCATGAATTTAATATTATTCATTCCTGGGAGACTGAATATGTCCTAAAAACTGCAGTTGTCGGCTCTAACTTTACTTATCGCCATCGATCATGGCTCTCCTGTAGTGTTTCCTTATAGAATGCCAGCAGGGTGTTAGCCCAGTGACCCCATGGATGGTATCTGGTGTCACTGAACCTGAAAAGTAATATGTATCCATAGACATAACTATGTGTATATATATATATATATATATATATATATATATATATATATATATATATATAAGTATGTCCAACCCACTACGTTTTCTCATAGCCTCTACAGAGAAAACTATGAAGGATCTTAGACAATACTTGAGAAATCTATGACCTGTATAAATAATCTTAGTTTTTCTATTAGTCACACCATTAATAGATTTGTTGGTTAACAGCTACACTGGTAAACAAGTTCTCAATCCCAGTCTTTATTAATAAAACCGAGCTTGGTAAGTGAATATTTTTTTCGAATTATTCGAAACTTTCCTGACGCACAGGAACACTGATAATGAAGTAAATCTGATGAGTGTGTCAAACACATTCATTTTCATTTTGCAGCTAAGCAACAGCACAGAGCCCTAATATCTGAAGTCTACGCAACCCACTAGCAACAAAGTTACTGCTTTGCTAAATTTACCAAATCGTATGAAAATCCAGGGACATTTCTAGAAAACCTAGCTAAAAGGGCTGTATGGATTACATATAATATTTATGCAATCATCGCAGATCAGGAACTTGCATGGGATCGATTATCTGGAAACCCATTATCTTTAAAGCTCTGAATTACAGAAAGGCCATCTCCCATAGACTCCATTTTATCAAAATGTTTAAAATGAATTTTCTTTTCTTCTGTAATAATAAAACAGGGCCTTGTACTTGATCCAAACTAAGATATAATTAATCATTTTGGAAGCAAAACCAGTCTATTGGGTTTCTTTAATGTATAAATGACTTTCTAGTAGCCTAAAGGTATGAAGATCCAAATTACAGAAAGATCCCTTATCTGGAAACCCCCAGGTCCAGTGCATTTTGGATAACAGGTCCCATACCTGTATTAGAAGTGCTTTGATTATTCCAGTGATCTGATAAACCAACATAGAGTCACATTATGTTCATTTCCTGCAAAGCACAAAAAATTGGAGTGCACACAAAGGGGCCCTGTACTTAAATCTAAGACTTTCTTCACCTGCCCAGTGATGTGCATGCATGCATACAATTTCCACTATGAAGTCACGGGGATGTTTTACGTCACCCCAGTTTGGAGCTGTCCTCCACAGACAGGTGAGTGGATTTAGCAAGTTACTTAAAGTTGTAAATACACATACTGTAGCCAAATCTGTCTGTAAAAGTAGACCGCAATCTAAACCCCAAGTGTCCTGCCAGCCTTTTATTTACTTAACTACATTTGTAAGTCCCCTGGCAGCTAAAAATGAAGAGATAAAAACAAACATTACTCCCGAAACCATCCTTAAAAGATGTTTTAATTCTATACAAAGCACAGACTGTGCAAAGTAATACTTAAAGGCAATGGAATTTGCAAGTTGCAGCAAGATAATTGCTGAAAAGGTGGCGATTGCTCTGAATCCACATTATATGCTGACACTACTGTTTTGCAGTTTAATTGCTTGACATAACATGTTAGCAGAGTGTTTGGGAGCAGCCGGAATAATGTTATCCTTATGTATTTCACAGGCACTTTGCTCCACGTTTACCAGAACTTACTGCTTGCTTTACAAAGATTTATAGCTCCTGTGCAGACTAAAATAACAGGGAAATAAATACTGATAGTAATGCAGTTTAGCGATTTAGGGACTTTATTTCTTTATTGTTCTATACCATTAATTTGTGTCCCACTTGTACAAAGAACTCTGCATATTTAAATGTACACATATGACTAGGGTTACCATTAAAGGGAACAGTCAGAAGTGCAGAAGGGGGCAACTATTTTTTCTTATGCAGTAATATATGAAACCCTGAAGCAGCTTCCAGGCAGGCCAAGCAGTATCTGGGCCTCAATGGTGCTAAGATACAGCTCACTGGGCGGGTAATAATCTGGACTGGGAGTCAAAATAGGCCCTGGCATTCCAAATACATAGAGGCCCAAACAGGTCCCAGCAGCCCACTAAATAGTGACTTTCTATGTCATCTGATAGCAGCCCCTCTGCCATTTGCCAGAACCCAGACATTGCCAGTCTCTTATCTTTGCATCTATCTGTGTCCAAACCCAAATAACTACTTGCACAGTGAGTATCTTTGACACATATATGGAAAAAGTAGTTTTCTGTGTTAATTCAGATCAGATTCCACGTAGGGTAATGTTCTTCGACATTTAGGGGGTTTAGGGGGTTATTTATTAAACCTCAAATTTATCTGGTCAGGCTTTTTGGGGAAAAAACACAAATTATTCATGGGAAAAATTTAATTAATTTATTTATTTATTATAACTCGATGCTGCAAAAAGCCAGAGTCTGAAAATCCGCCATCTCAGGCATGTAGAGGTCCTGTATAAGTCAATGGGAGAGGCACCAATCTCAATTTAAAGTTTTTGGTGGTCTGGGTTTAGCCCGAAAATCAGACTTTTGGGGTTTTCAGGCAAAAACTCAAAAAAATCAAGCGATTTGGGGGGAAAAGCCAGAAAAATTTGTGTTTTGTGTTTTCGCTCAATTTTATTGAGTTTCATTGATCCGATTAATTTGGGTTATGTTATTTAATAAATAAGGTCAAATCGAGCATGTGAGTTTGGTTGTTTTTTTTTAAATAAAATTCGAGATAAACTTGGATTTTAGTAAATAACCCCTAACAATTAACTTGGCCAAAAGTTGGACCTCAGCTGTGTTTGAACCACAACTGTGTTAAGATCACTGCCCTAACTTTATTAAAAGAATATTTGTATAAATGTCTTTACGTTTCTTATCTGCAGTCTATAGACAATTTCTTGTAAATTTCAGATTTTCTGCACCAAACTCAGAGTCCCGAAGAATTGTATAATCATGATGCACAGCATTCACTGGATAAAACATTGCACACTTTCATTTTTGGTTTACATGCAGCCTACTGTATGTAATAAAACTTTATAAAAAAAACTCGTGAGAAATAGTAACTAATTTTATCCTGGTTTTCAGTATTGTCTAATGATGGTCTTCTTTACTGTGTGCTTTCTCTAGGCAATTGGTTTTCCGACCTATTCAGTTCAAGCCCCCTTCCTTGAAGGTCCAAAACTTGGTCCGAAAACCTTGTATCTCATACCAAAGTTAATGATCAATGAAAACATTGCTGTATGATATAAGCCATTCTGTCATTTTGCCAAATCCCCATATCAAACACATGTTTATCCCCCAAATCTCTGTTAAGATACTGTGTGAGAAGCTGAAAATTGGTTTTCATCTTTTTTTTTACATGTGGTGTTTGAGTTATTTAGTTTTCTATTCATCAGTTTTTTCTGGAACAGTTTTTAAAGGAGAAAACTCAGTTTTTTAGAGGAAAAAAAACTCAATTATTTAAAGATTTATTATACACCAAAACTGCTAAAAATCTGAATCCAAAAATAAATTTGAGTTTGAGTTACCCCCCTTAGTGTAGCTCCAAAACAAACTTGAACCATCAACGTCATTTGACATTAAAAGCTTTTGACAACTGAAATCAACAGTTAACAGATTGAGTATGCATTTGATTTTACTCCAATTTTAATATGCAAATCAGTTCGGTAATCAGCCAAATCCAAAAATTATTTCAGTGCATCCCTTACCTGTTTTTATTATGAAACTTATTTTCTTAAATAATGCAGCTGAGAATCTGCCATGCTAAAATGATAAGTGGTTCCATTTTTGTTTCATTATGTCAACAGCACCTGTGTTTGGATAAATTTTCTATATATATATATAGATGTCCCACCCCCTCTACTCACTGTTGTTGAAAAAAAAAAGACAGGGATTGTTCACTTCTGCACAGGATACCAAGTACAAAACAACAGATGTACCATAATCGAGTTTGTCCACTCATTTCCTTTATTTTAAAATAGGAGGTCACTCATCCAGACTTAATATCTGGTGGGTAAAAAAGGAAGTGTATGTTGTGCTCTGATCACTTGGCTACAACAATAGAAATGTCAAATGGGAAAGTGATGTTTGCATCCTCGTAGGATTAAAGAACCCTAGGAAGAAAAGACTTTGCAGCTGGACACAGCAGTTATAGAAAGAACATTACCTCTAACCCATTTTTATTTCCTATTGTGACCAGGCAGTGACTCAGATACCGATAGTATAGCAAAGGTTAGGACCTCTGTTTAGTTTGTACCAAGCTATTTTATGCCATGAACTATCACTCATATAAAGTGCCTTTGAAGATCAGGCTAATTTATTCTGTATAAAATACTCATTTGCATTAATATTTGCTACTGGATTAAAATAAGGAGCTTTGCATAATTGTACTGGGCTCAGCTAAAAGTAGTCTAATTATTAGTATAACAACAGCTACTGCGTGAAGGGCACTTTCCCCCATTAGATTTCCTTTGGTTGGGTGACTGTAAGCAAAAAAGCTTTACAGCATAATGTTATATATAAACGGTTGCACTCATCAAATCTCTTGGATTTCCTCTACTTAAATAGACATTGTAGGGTTTTGTATATGAAAAAGGCATGGTTTTGAAAAAGGCATCTTAGAACAAAATGGCCACCAGAGGCCACCATTTCTCTGTATTTGTTGAAAAAATGCAGCTGGTTGTTCTTCCAGAGAACAATATGGCAGCTCCCACTAGCATCAATTTACTGATTATGCGGCATCGAAGATGATATAATCTGTGGCTACTATATTTGTCAAGGAACTGTTAATGTTTATGCATGTTCCTGTGTGCAAACATTTGGCTGTAATCATGGCAATCATTCCATATTGAATATATTGGCTTTCCGAAATGTGAAAATCATCACAGAGGCCAATGGGAAAGGGGCATTCATGTAGGCCATGAATTTTTCTTTGCCATTTTATATGCATTCCTATAACCTTTACTACTGTTCTCTAACAAAAGCATCCTTGAGCCTCACTACTATGACTTGTATTTATATACTCTTCTGACATACACATACATGTAACATCAGGAAGGGGCTAAATTACAACTTTCCTTTTGTGGCAGAATCCCCTGGGATTGATATAACCACTTATGTGCTGGAATGGCTTTCAGAAAATTCCACCACCATGAACTAAAGGCCCTCTAGCTGTTCAATGATCACTGTATAAATAGCTGCATTGTGTTCCATCTGCTGGGGCTGAAACAGGTCCTGCTTCCCAGGTGTGCTTCATATTACTCATACATTGTTGACCCTCTCCTGTGCTGCTAGTTATTAAGCTGTTGAGACTGTCATCACCAGACTCATTTTCTCTAGGCTATTGCAGTGAATTTCTTGGCTGAAGCGCTGGAGGATTTTTCAATGCAGGTTGTGCAACAGCTGCCTTCACATTGCTTCTCCTAATATCCAAGAAGATTGCTGCACTGAATTCATACGTAAGGGACAGCCTCACCTTAAAACAATCACAAAGAGATGAACTTGGGCATTAACAAATTCATTATTAAAAAAAATAATGCAAACCCCCAACATTTTTTTATTTAGAAGCGTCCATTAATATGGTAAGATATTTGCTCCTAGAGAAGGAGATGTAGAGTTAAAGTAACAAACATGACAGTAAGAATATAGAGACAGCCGCATAAATAACAGGAAACAAACTCCTCTAGGCAAACAGGAAAATTAGCTATAATGTTTTCAGATGTAAAGATCACTTTTATTTTCCCCAAGATTTTTTTTTTTTTAACATTTCTTTTATTAAGCAATTGTACAGTGTATTGCATAAAGGATAGAATGAGCAGTTGTACATATTAGTTACAATTTCAGAAACAGTGTTGTATATAGTTACAAGAAAATATAATAAAGCAAATTTAAAACATAACATAATTGTGGTGTCTCTTTGTTCCGCTTTACATATTAAAGGAAGCTTTACAGATTAAGGTATATCAATCTAAGTTCCCCCTGGGTTGATATCAGTAGTTATTTTATCTTTGTTCCTCACTATCCTCTCCTGTACGAATTATGTGTCACTTTAAGTTATTCTATTGTTAGACTTCAGTTAGGATGTTCTCACCTAGGAGTCATCTTCAGTCCAGAGTTCCCAGACTTTTTTTAAAATTTCTCTGGACATCCCCTTTTTATGTATTTAAGTGTATACAAAGGAATAACTTTTTCAACACGTTGTTCCCAGGATTGCAAGGAAGGTCCTCTTCTGGATTTTTCCCCCCAAGATTTTACTCTGTTCGGGCATACAAAAATCTTTTGCAGATGAACATATCCCTACAAATCAAACTTAAAGTGGTAGCCCTGAGCTGTAAGTAATTATATTATACGTCAGCAGTGCAAATTTTAAAGAGCCAATACCCCATAACAGCAGAATGAGAACAATGGCTATTTTGATCTCTGCTATTATAACAAATCCCAAATGACTCCTTTACTTATCCCTCTAGCACAAGTGTCCATTCACAGAACCCCTTGCGCTTTGGGATTTCTGGTGCCAGTTGAATACTGCACCTTGTGCTGGACTAAAGATACTGTGCTGTATTCACAGGAGGGTGAAGCTCTTAGAATTAGATTCTGGAATAGCTAAAAGGGTGCTATCACATGCAACCTGTGGGGCAGGGTGCAAAGTGCAAAAAGCATTGTGTTTTGCATCCATTTTTATACTTTTCTATGCATGTCTATAGTAAAAGAGGACTCAAGTTCATTTGGTGCCATTCATATCTGCAAGTTATGGTAAATCCAAGGTGGCACCAATGTCCAGCACATTGTTTAACTCCTGAGTATAACTCCTTGCACCCCATTCAGGAATAGCCAAAAAGGTGCCCTCGAGTGCCATCATTCTTTGCATTTTGCACAGGCTGTGTAGAGTAAATGAAGACTCAAATCCATATGGTGCCATTCAGAAATGTAAACTTGGAGATATCCTAAGGGATACCCATTTCCTACCTGACCCCTGTGCAAGTCTAGACTGGGATTCAAAATAGGCCTTGGAATTTCAAGTACACAGAAGCCCAAACAGCCCCCCACTAGCCCACTAAATAGTGAGTGTCAATGGCATTTTACAGCAGCCCCTGTGGCATTTGCCAGAATCCACAGATTGCCAGTCCGGGCCTGCCCCTGTGTTTAGAACAGTACGGAACAAGGCAAGCTGTATTCACAGGAGGGTCAAACTTTGTACTCCATTGTGGGAGAGCTAAAATTCATCCTGTGAAAAAATGTGTATAGTAAAGGAGGCCTCAATTACATATATTGATAAATAGTTCAAGATCAGCTCTCTTAAAAGTATCAATTGTTTATAATAATAATGATTTCTCATTATTCTGTTCCTATCCATGTAACATTTAGTCAGGTACTGTTAATGAATGATTCTATTGCAGTCACTTTCTGTCCATTGTACTATTGTTCAGAGCAAAGAGTAGAACCCTCATTCAACATTGGAATTTGGCACTCTTTTGTACATTTGTACATTTGTACTTTTGTCCTCTTTCTTTTAATCGAAGCTGCTTTTATGGTGGAACCTTTACAAAGAACACCCTGAAGTGGGAAAAGCATGATGTGCATTGAGAGGAATGTCTTGGGAGCTTCGTACATAGCCTACAGCACCAACTGTCTCTTATTTAACCTTACAGAAACCCAAGCAGGATTCTTTCTCAGAGTTTTTAACTATACTCAGACACATAATCTCATCCTCCAGACACGACTTTCAGATTCAAGTGCAATATTTTCTTTTGTTCTCATAACACCTGAGCTGTAAAACATTTTGAAGTTATGCACACAGCAGAAGCATCTAGAATACTGTTTCATGACAAATAGGGAAACAATACAGTTCAGATTCTCAGATCCTATTCTAGTGAGGTAATGGGTAGCTGACTACCTTAGGATGCTTAAAGTTGGGAAACGTCAGTAACTGCTGCAGGAATACAGTTTCTTTGGAACGTTTCTTCCATTGCATTAGACAACTGCTCAATAATACCAGTCGGATAATGTGATTTACTGCATTAGCGACAGAGGATTTATGGAAGGTAAAAAGAAAGTTTGGAAGTAAAACACATGGACCTGAATGTCATTATACATCTGTAACTAAAGCCTTAATGCTTGTAAATTTCATTCAGGGAAGTGGTTTGAAGGAAACATTTCATGTTGGGACTGAATGTTCCAAAACACAGACCAAAAGCCAAAGAAATCAAGTAATACAAATCTGTTGCAAGCAAGCCTTCTGAAAGCAGACAATTATATAAACAGAAGGATTTTCTGAACAGAGGTATAAATAAGGTTCAAAAACTATTTTTCTCTGATACACTCAAGAGTGTAAAAGTTAACTTTTAGTATGTTATAGAATGGACAATTCTAAGCAACTTTTCAATTGGTTGTCATTTATTTTTTTTATAGTTTTTAAATTATTTGCCGTCCTCTTCTGACTTTTTCCAGTTTTAAAGTGGGGGTAACTGACCCGATCTAAAAGCAAATGCTCTGTAAGGCCACTAATTTATTATTATTGCTTTTTATTACTCATATTATATTTATATTCAGGCCCTCTCCTATTCATGTTCCAGTCTCTTGTTCAAATCAATGCATGGCTGCTAGGATAATTTGGACCCTAGTAACCTGATTGCTGAAATTGCAAATAATAAAAAGTGAAAGCCAATTACAAATTGTCTCACAATATCACTCCCTACATCATACTAAAAGGCTAACTTAAAGGCGAACAACCCCTTTATATTTAGAGCAAAATATTCTCTATAATGGGGTTCAACTCATTGCCCAGATGCATTTTATACAGATGTACTTCTTTTCTGCAACAAGTGTCTGTACATATTCAAGAATAGTTATACAGTAGAAGAAAGTGTTCTGTTCTTATAGGGATTGGTTAGTATTAATTATAGCCAGTTATACAGGTTTTCTATAATAGTGAAAAGGTGTTGATATGAAAACTGGGAGCCTAGAAAATGGGCTACCACTGGACTCCTACAGAGAAATAGGCTAAACTGAAGCATTCCCCCCATGTCACACATTTTTCTCACTGAAAATAAAGGATTAGCCGAGTGTGCACCATAGACATCATTAAAGCCTGCTCCATCTGTAGGAAATTAGCATCTAGTGTATACATCACTTATCTCACCATTCTAAACTTGGTAATAGGGTGACATCTTTTGTGCTTTTGAAATCTATTATTAAACATAAGCTAATATGTATTAGTATTTTTTCAAAATACCCCTATAGGCACCAAATCTATCTCCAGGAAATAGATTCCCTTCTTGTGTTCCTTGTGCAGTGATCATGTCTATCATGCTGTGTTGCCAATTAAAATCCAAGGGAAGTCACCCATAGTTTCAAGAACACAAGACAAGGTAACTGGGCAAGTGTCAGCAGCTTTATTCACACTGTCCCCATGAATGTCACTGGCTGGACCTTAAAGAGATACTGACACCAGACATCTATCATTACATTGTATTCAAAAGCTATTTATCATTTTAAAAGCATTTGGCTGGTGCATTTAAATCCATCTGATCTATGAGGGGGCTGACAAATTTGTGCATCAGTAGTCCGTCAGCACTAGAAACAGGTTGAAAAGAGACAGTTGGGTTGGTAAACCAGGCAGGCCCGGATTTGTGGCGAGTCCACAAAGGCCCGGGCCTAGGTCGGCAAATTGTTCCGGACGGCTGGAAACAGGTTTAGGAACTACAAGTAACACTTACAAAAGCATATTTACAGTATTAGTGAAAAATGATCAACGTTGACCTATAAGTAACTTTGAAAGTAAATTAATATTTTGAAGTGTATGTTTTTAGTGTCAGTATCACTTTAACAAAGTCAGCCTGTAAGTCATAATGATCTGGCAACAGGAAACAGGAACACTCCAGGCAGCCATATGGCCATTTATCCCCACCCTCTTTCAACTATTTATATGCAGGGGTTCATAAAGTTGTTCTGTCTGACAATTTATTTTTTGACTACAAGTGCACAGTTATATTGTCATGGGTAAGTAGTTCCAAAAATACATTACAATAGGGTGAATGTGCTTCCCACACCCAAATAAAGATGGTTGAGAGAAGTGCTGAGCTTTTGACACTTTTCAGCTGTTAGATGGAAAAACGAAAGGCAGTAAACTACTTTACAGCTTGTTGGGACAATTAGGGGCCTATTTACTTAGCTCGAGTGAAGGAATAGAGGAAAAAAACTTTGAATTTCGAATGTTTTTTTTGGCTACTTCGACCATCGAATGGGCTACTTCGACCTTCGACTTCGATTCGAACAATTCGAACTAAAAATCATTCGACTATTTGACCATTCCATAGTCGAAGTACTGTCTCTTTAAAAAATACTTTGACCCCCATAAGCTTCCTAACAATTTTCTGATCGAAGGATAATCCTTCGATCGATGGATTAAAATCCTTCGAATCGTACGAAATTTTTTTTTGGGGTACCCAGCTTCCCCTCATTTCCTAACATATGGCACATCAACTATACATGGGGCAATATAACAACTCTATTTTATTTTATTAAGGTTCCCTGGGCTTGTGTAGTGTAATGTATTGGCTACAACATATACGTCCTTTCAACTTTAACTTCCCGCCGTATGCAAATTAGCCAACACTAGCGTAACTTCGATTTGCTTGCTGCAGTAACGCTAGCACAACTTTGCAAGCGTTCGCGCGAAGTGTCAGCAAAGCCGTCGCTGGCGCAGTTTCGGAGGTAAGTAAATTTGCCCCTATGGGAGATGGCCGTTCCATAATTCAGAGTTTTCTGGATAATAGGTTTCCTAATAGCAGATACCTTACCTGTATTCTGTCTCTTGTGCACACTTAAAAATTTCCTCTGGCAAAAAGGTAACAAGACCACACAACTGAATGGCTTAGGAAACTGTTTTGGTTTGAGTTTAAAACAAAAACTCAATAAAATGGATTAGGATAAACTGACTGCAGCTAGAATACCCTGTAGCACAGTATGATGCTATTTGTTTCACTATACTAATGCAATGTATAATGTACAATCAATATGACTTCATTTGGCAATACTTGGCATGCAGAGCATATATTCCTACAGTGGAGAGATGGAAAGAGAAATGAATATTCTAGTTCAGTGGTGCTTGTCATGCTGCTATTAAATATATTGTTCCACGGTCAAATACCATTAAAAGGTTTGCAGAATAATAGATTGCAAGTGGTTATTTGAATGTAAATACAGCAAATGCGGTGTGTAATAATTGTAATATCGGTGTTAAACCTGTAACTGACCAGCTGTGATAACAGGTTTTTGAAACCCCCTTTAAATCTACTTTATAATTCATATTTATTATGAGCTTTGTCCCATGGGAATAAGACACTTTTAAAAAACTCAATTTAAAATTCTGTATACAAAAATTCTCCCCCTTTATATTGAACACATATTATTGCCATTTGCAGGGGTGGTACCATTTTTAGTATGTTCTAAAATGGCTAATTCAAAGCAACTTTTCAATTGGCCTTCATTTTTTTTTTTTTATATAGTTTTTGAGTTATTTGCTGCCAGTAAAAATAGGGTTCAGTAACTGTTTTTCTCTGATACACTCAGAGACTCTATTTTTTTAATAATTTTTAGAGAAACGTATTAAAGGGGTGTTCACCATTAAATTTATAGAATTTGGAATTCTAAGCAACTTTTCCATTGGTTGTCATTATTTATTTTTTATAGTTTTTAATTTATTTGCCTTTTTCTTTTGACTCTTTCCAGCTTTTAAATGGTGGTCACTGACCCCATCTAAAAACAAATGCTCTGTAAGGCTACAAATGGGCTACTTTTTATTACTCATCTTTCTATTCAGGCCCTCTCCTATTTATATTCCAGTCTCTTATTCAAATCAAAGCTTAATTTGAACCATAGCAATTGTACAGTCAATTCCTTTTTGATTTGCAAGGGCCCATGCCCAATTTAGTCATCTATGCCAGCAGCCTCTCACAAGCTGTCCCACACCAATACCAAATTGAAGTAATCTTTATTTTGAGAAAATTGTACAAGATATTATTAAACAAATATACGTACAGAAAGGTTCATCAAAGAGAAATACAACATTTTCTGATTAAAATGATTGGAAATTCTGTGTTGTTTCTGAAATAAAAGTTGAGACAAAGGGGGAAATTTACTAAAGGGTGAAGTGGCTAACGCTGGCGAAAATTTGCAAGGGCGTCATTTCGGCAACTTCGCACTCTAACTCCAGGCGAATTTTCAGTCTGGCGAAAGAGCTTTACTATGCAAATTCACTAAGTTTTTTATTTTACTGACCATTACATCTATCGCCAGACTTGCCTTCGCCACCTCAGACCAGGCGGAGTGCAATAGAGTAGATAGGAGTTCCCCAAAAAACGCCGGCGTTTTTTCCTATTTAAAGGGTGAAAAAGATTGTAAATTTTTTTTTGGGGTACCCTCCTTCCCCCCTACATTTGCTAACATATGGCACCTAAACTATACTGTGGGCTCATGTGTAGGGCAATATAACACCTCTATTTTATTTTATGAAGCTTTCCCAGGCAGGGGCGCTCCACCAATGAGGCGAGTTGAGACACTCGCCTCAGGCGGCAGCGCCCCCCTGGTTGCCAAAAATGCCGCTCCTGGTAACTAAGAGCCGAATTTCCGGTTTTCAAACCGGAAATTCGGCTCTTCTAGTGCAGAGAGCGCTATTGCGCTCTCTGCACTAAGCGTCGCGGACCGCCCCTGCCCTCTCCGGCGCTATAAAGGTTAGTGCCGTGGGGAGGGGTGGGAGCGGCGAAAGAAGGCCGCCTCAGGCGGCATTATAGCCAGAATCGCCCCTGTTCCCAGGCTTGTGTAGTGTAATGTATTTGCTGCAGCATATACGTCCATTGTACTTTAACTGCACACCATATGCTAATTAGCCAACGCTAGCGTAATTTCGAACTGCTGAGCGTAATTTCGGTACACTGTGAGCAACTTTGGATCTTTGTGAATTAGCGTTGTCCAGGCGAATTTACGCGTGGGGAAGTGTTGCTTTGTGCGCGAAGCCAGCGCTGGCGAATTTTCGCCAGTTAGTGAATTTGCCCCAGAGGGGTTACTTTTGTTTTGATGCAGATGCATGGTCAGCACTAAAGAAGTTTACTCAATGATGCAGGTAGTTGCCACCAAAAGATTATTTCTAATGGTCTTAGCTGATAAGTGTTCCTATTACACCACTTTGAAATTTGGCAGGCATCAGTAGAAATGCTATGCACTTCACTGCCAGCTGAAAATTAGAAAGGATTCTAGTGGATTTGAGAGCTGGGCTCTATGCCTGTTAATGTTGGAACATCATCAATATGACTCATTTAATCAATGAAAGATAGATGTTCCCTTGAGGGCACGCACTTGGGTATGTGAATTATTTTATGAATCTCTCTGCAGTAACGATATCAGATCTGATACTCACAATTTATACTTTTTTGTGATCTTTCTATTGGTTATGTTTTACCTGATTCTGCACGGGATGAAGCTTAAAATGTAATGTATAAGGGAATGGATTTTTGTGTCTTACCTGAACAGTATCCAAGCAGTTTTAGACTTAACTGATTCCTATATCATGTTTAGAAGTAGGTTTCCCTTTACTAATCACAAATAGTGGACGGGGTAGGGCTTGAGCATGCGTGCTGGGGCTCATGAAAGATTATTTTGTGGGGGGGTGGGGGCCCAGACTGATCATGATACACTACTGGTGTTTTGATGCTATTCATTAAAAGTACTTGTGTTCCATGGAGTTCTGTATAGCTCCATCAATCACCATCACATCTCTACATTATCTCCACATATGTTGTAGGGAAGTATGTTTTGGGCATACAATAAGGTATAGCCTTTATTGGAAGAAAACCCATAACTATAAATTCTTTTTGAGTATTTTTTTGTTTGTGCCATTAATAACATCTTGTAATATAGTTTGAGTGAGATTATTTATTTTATTTCATTTTAAGGTTCTCATGTCATATTTTGTATAAAGACTAATCTAATTTTCGACACATGAGCCCGTGCTGCTTTTCTTATGGAAAATCTTGCTTTTTCGGGTTTCAAAACAATGAAGGCATCCTAAGAAAAACAATGTTACATGTCTCCTGCTTTCAACCCAGGTCAAATAGTTTTGGTCTCCTTCCATGAATAACTGATTATGAGCAGCTGATATGTTGGTTCAAGTTTTTCCACAATCACACACATGCCAAGTAGTGAAAACATTCATTCACAGGCAGGAAATCCCCATTCCAAATACGCATTACATTTCTGAGACACAGCGTTTGCTTTCCGTATGTTCATCCGTGAATGAGACCTGTGTATTAATACAGTCTACAATACAGTCTACATTTAACATATTAGAATGTATTTGTCAGAGCAAAGTAAAGTGCAATCTCTGGCAATGTTTTTTCCATTTATATTGTCCTATATTTATATTTTTTATTGAATAATCTCAAAAATTCTGGTTTGAAACAATCTTTTGGAGATCTCTTAGGGGCACATTTACGAAGGGTCGAATATTGAGGGTTAATTAACCCTCGATATTCGACCCTCGAAGTAAAATCCTTCGACTTCGAATATCTAAGTCGAAGGATTTACCGCAAATACTTCGATCAAATGATCGAAGGAAAAATCGTTTGGTCGAACGATTAAATCCTTCCAATCGAATGTTTCGAAGGGTTTAATCCATCGATTGAAGGATTTTCCTTTGATCAAAAAAAGCTTAGAAAGCTTATAGGGAAGGTCCCCATTGGCTAACATTGTAGCTCGGTAGGTTTAAAGTGCCGAAGTAGGTAGTCAAAGTTTTTTTTAAAGAGACAGTACTTCGACTATCAAAACGATTTTTAGTTTGAATCATTCTAATCGAAGTCATAGTCAAAGGTCGTAGTAGCCTATTCGCTGGTCGAATTACCCCAAAAAAAACTTTTTTTCATTCCAATCCTTCACTCGAGCATAGTAAATGTGCCTCCTTATGTCTCTTAATAAAAAAATAGGGATATATGTTAGGGAGTCAGAATCAATATGTTGTAGCCATAAGCCATATATACAGTATATTTTAAGATTGGCATGAAAATTACATGACAAAATCGTTTTTTTGAAGATTATTTAACTTGCAACAGGTATTAAAAAAGCTATTCTTATTGTCAAAGGTTCTGGATACAAACTCCATGAGGATGAGTGAAAACAAGTACGGGTGATGTCACAAACGAGAATATAGAATGTAGCTTTGTAGAAATATACCTCCACGAGGGTCAAAAGATCATGGGAATTGCTGCCTGCATCCCTTTAGGAACAATCTGAATATCCTTCTTTAAAGTTCAAGTACCTAATAAGAGGTCGCAGTCAAGCAACTGGCATTCTCTCCTAGAGGAATACGTTTAAGCTTGGCTTATTGCGGAACAAAAGCCTGTTGTATCTCGTGTGTGTGTGCCCAAACTGAAATCATTTCCACCTCAATTATACTTTTTTGAAAAGGTATACAAAGAATAATTCCTCGCTATTAACATACCAGCTCCTACTTGTAAATTGTGTATATAGAACTATGCTTAGAAGGCATGTGCTCCATGCTGTCCTTTTTATATAAAAGTTGTACCTGTAGTATAATTACAGAACACACTCACACATACAAGCAATGAATAAAATAAGTAGGATAATTTAACATGAGGTGAATATTAACCTAAGCATAGGATTCCTTTTCAGTGGGATAAAAAATCATGGGTTGGATCTCCTTCTGAGAGGTTCTTTTGTGCATTAATAGTTATAAATATGTAGGAAATAAGACAAATCCTTCCCCTGTTTTTCTGTCTGTGACATCATCCAGCCCAGTTACAGGCTGGAGAGCCATCCAATTGGCTTGTCGCCCCAGTGCAGGGATCCCCAACCTTGTGAACCCGTGAGCAACATTCAGAAGTAAAAGGAGTTGGGGAGCAAGACTAGCATGAAAATGTTCCTAAGGTGCCAAATAAGTGCTGTGATTGGCCATTTAGTAGCCCCTATGTGCATTGTCAACCTACATTGAGGCTCTGTTTAGCAGTGCACCTGGTTTTTATGCAACCAAAACTTGCTTCCAAGCCTGGAATTCAAAAATAAGCAACTGCCTTGAGGCCACTGGGAGCAACATCCAAGGGGTTGGAGAGCAACATGTTGCTCACGAGCTACTGGTTGGGGATCACTGCCCCAGTGCATCCTTAGGGTGTGCCTGATTTTGGAGCCAAACGTAGAGGGTCTCCAAGAGAGCTTAACAGGGGTTAAGGTAGTGAGTTAGGTGGGTCCCACGTGTAACCAATGCAGAAGTGCATTGTGTATTCGATTGCCCAAGTTCTTTCACTTCTGTTTTATATAAAGTTTATACAGTATATGTTTAATTTGCAAACTGTGTGTTTTATTTTTCCTAGGTGGAGGCAATGTGCTGTTAATCCCAGTTCCCAGTTCCCAGTACTTTTCCATACGCAAAAGGGACTGAGGGCCTATGGATTGCCAAGGGTTAATTGCCATTTAAAGAGACAGTAACCAAATTAGGGTTATTTGGATATAACGAGCAGCATCTTTGTATGTTGAAAATACAAGCTGCTGTTTTGTGAACTTTGCTTCCTTGTTTAATCGCAGCCTTTATTTAAACACCCATTAGCTGTGTTTCCAGAGAGCTGTTGAAGCCAAATTTGCATCTATGGCCAAATAACTGGCCATAGATGCAAAGATCCGATTGTACGAATCATCGTACGATCGGACTTTCCCATCTCCCGACCCGCCACTAACCATTCAGATCAAAGTCTTACCAGTCAGATTAGTTAAAGAACAGATCAGCAATGTTTTGCCCCTGACAGCAATCATACGATATCTATGTCCAACCAAAGCTAGTGACAGTCTCCCACTGAAAATCGTACGATCGGCAATACACGCAGAGATATTATCCACAGCCGACAGAAATTTTCTAACCTGTTCGATCGACCAAACGACCGATCTCCGCCGGACGAAAAAAGTCGGGACTCTCCACACACGGTTCAAAAATCGTACGAATCCTCGATTTGTACGATCAGATCTTTGCATCTATGGCCAGCTTTATACCCAGGGCTGGATTTACATAGCAGGTGCCCCTAGGCCCCCAGCTGTTTTTTTTAAAAAAAACTATTGTATCTCCTGCAAATCCCCAGTGCTTCCAAACTAATGGGGGTGTGGTTGGGCAGCATGCCACCTCCCTAAAATTCTGCTGCCCTAGGCCTGGGCCTTTGTGGCCTTTTCACAAATCTAGGCCTGCTTATACCTCAACATGAATCTCACTTGGATGGACAGCCTATAAAATGGGTTTTAAGAAGAATCTGAAAGGTAAATGGTGTCTCCCTTTGTATCTTCTCTGTTGTATTGGCCAGAAAACTTTTGGGCCCCCACAGTACAAAGCCAACACAGACATGTGGTAAAAAAAACAGTCTTAATAAGGCCATTGGTGTTCAGGAACCCCATAAACATTTAAAAACAATGGTGCCAGTCCCCCTATACATTAAAAAAGCAATGGTGCCAGGTCCCCCTACACCAGTGCCAGAAGATACTTTACCTATTGGGTTAATTGATGACCAGGCATATAAAATAAAAGAAGAATATTGGTGTTCAATGGAACTTTCCTTTAAAGTTTGGCAGGTGGCCTTCTTCCTCCTTGGCAGGCGGTCTTCTTCATTCATTCCCGGAGATGCGTCTTTGTACTTTGTCCGTCTTTGTCCAACCAATCCTTCAAAATTATCGTGCGGTTAGTGGGATTCGAACGATCGAACATCTTATGATTTTTCTGCCGACATATGTCAGGAAATTGATCGGCCAGGTTAAAAAATCTTTGACGGTCCCAGTGCAATCTATCTATGTTTGCAGGGCCAAGCAGGCAGCTACCCTTTGTTTTCCTGGCAAATTGGTCTTTTTAGTTGATGGACAATTCGTACGATCGTACGATCTTTCCGAGATAATCGTGGTCTCACGATCATGATCTTTTAAAAATCTCAATATCTCAACATCTATGGCCAGCTTAAGTCCATAGGGAAGGTGTTTTGTTTGTTTGAATATAGTAAGATAATAATAAACTGAAATAACAGCTGAATATCAGAAGACTGTCAGCCAAAACAGCTGTAATGGAAAAATAAACAATAACCCTCTGTTGCTCTAGACATGGACAAAAATTATGGATCCTTGTTTCCATTATTATTGTTATCTTTGTTATCCCAGTGGTTCACGATAAGATCTTGTACTTAAATGGAGGATACAAGCAACTAATGTGACATTATAAAATCATTTATTACAAAACCACAACAACCAGGTTTTTGTCCTGTGTTCTTCCTACGCTCTATGTATTTTGCAACTGCCTTCAGTTGAAAAATGTTATGTTCCAATTTCCAGTAGGCTTACCAGATCCAGAGCATTTTGTAAATTACCATAATCATGGCAGTCACATCTACAGTATAAATCTACATGGCACTTCTCTGTTGTTATTTAACTGAAGGGGAAAGACTGGTACTGTATATGCTAGATGAGACCAACAGCAGGGACTGCTTGGCACTTCTAATCTGCCCATGTTTTGCTCCCAAAAAAGTAGATAAAATATTAGTTTATTGCCAGCTTAGTCTACAGTGAAATTGGTGAGTACTTAGCTGCCTTATACTGATGCCCAGACTTTTAGCAATCTACTTGAATTGCTGTGCACCAGTCCTTTTAATTTTACTCTAATAGACAAAGCTATACACATATAAAGTGGCTTGGATGGCTCTTTTTATATTGTGTGGTATTCAAGGCAAAAAAGGGAAAATTAATGTGAAACTCATACTGAAACTGTATCCTTAGCCTGTGTAAAGGTGTCCTTTAACTGGAATTTCTTGGCTGCACGTGAGAATCCTTTCCATTCTTTGTGTCCTGCAGGTATTGCCAACCAGGTCTCAGCAGAGATGCCAGATAAAGCACCAGAGGGTACAGAAACAGCATCCCAGAATGAAGGTTAGTATTATATTGCTGCTGGAGAGAGGGCTTTCTGTTTTTTTTTTTTTTTGCTGCACTGCAATACAATATAACATTGCACAGTTCCAGGAAAGAATTTTAAACCCTGGGGTAGAGAGCTCTAGTTTGCTTTTTTTTCTTCTTGGTAATGCTCATTTTTTCAGTGGATACTGATCTATAATTTATTTTTCAGAGATTACTTTTGTTTGCAGTAAATCCTAGCTACTGGAGATGCATGACCCATTTGGCATTCCAGATCTTATTTTGTGATTATTAAACATATGCTAGATTCATTAATGGCATTGTATATTTGGTAGCAAGGTCAGACGACCCCCTTCTGTTTTATATCAAAGCCAGAAGTAAATTGAGAAAAACAATATAGAAAGAAAAGGAATTCCCCCCCAAAAGGCCCCATGTAAGAAAATACAGTGGATAATTTACTCAGAGTGCTACCAATTTCATATTTTACCCAAATGTACATTTTTCTTTGCTGAGAATTTCTAGACATTTTGGGGTCGATTTACTAAAATTCAGGTTTCCCTTTTTTCATGAATCGTATTTCGTCTCTAAAAATTTGTGTTTTTTATTTTATTTTTCTAAAACTCGAAAATGTTGAGATTTATTAAGTCTAAAACCACGAAAAGCTTTGATACGAAACGCCACCGTAAAAGCAATTGAGGTCCTGTATTAGTCAATTTGATCTTTTTATTAACCATTCAGACTTTTAAGATTTTTTTCTCTAGTAATTGTCCTAAAACCATTAATGCCGCCCCTCACTCCTTAGCGTTTACCTTTTCTGTGCCGGAGGGGGTCCACATTGCTAGTGCAGAGCAGAATTTCTGGTTTACAAACTAGAAATTCGGCACTTAAAGTTACCAGGAGAGGCTTTTTTCTGCCCCAGGTAACTTTTTTGGCACTGCCATCCGAGGATTGCCGCAGTGCCCTTGGAAGTAGAGACACTTCTTACAAACTAGTGTTCATTTCAATAAGGTTTTTAAAACTCTTTAGCCTAGATTTGTTAATTAAAGGCTTTATAAGTATGGATATTTTTTTAAATTTCCTTAATGCTTAACCTTATTGGCACAGTAAGGGTCATTTGCAAATTCAAGCACATTGTGCAACGTCGGATGTAAATTGCCAGTACAGAAAAGCAGGGTGGATGCAGAAAAGCAGACGCATGTTTGTCCATTGCATCAATATGCAGTCTCCATTGCATTCATTTTTGAACACCCACAAATGAGGATGCATTCGCTGATATATTTTAACATATTTCTGTAAAGTTTCAGCAAACCAAAGCCTGCATTGGGTAGTCCTGTTGGATTATAATGAACTGTGACAAATTCTAAGGTTTCCAAACCGACCCAGATTTCAAGAACAGTTTCTGAAACTTTGACTATGCCCATAAAACTGAAACATATGGACGCTCTATTTGGGATATAGAAATTTCATTTTATTTACATAAAATTTTTCCTTTTTGATTTTTTTATTACAAGATAAGCAAACAAGGTAGCTAGTTTGGAATGATTCCATCGTTTGTAACTTTTTCTTTAAACAGACAAAGAAAAATATGCCATTGAATTGTTGAATTGGGGAAATTCCAGATTTCAGAGGAGCGGGAGCAGCGGGAAAGCTTGCAATAGCAAATAGTGCTGGAGAAGCCGTATTCTTGTATAATCCGGACTGGTATTAAGGTGCATTCATTGTTTGTGGGAAACATTGAGTTAGTGAAAAGTAATTGTGTTTGCTCTATGTGAAAGCAAAAAAGAGAACTATTTAAAGAGACAGAGTCTCACACTAACACAGGGTCACACTAACACCCTTCTAGGTCACTGACCAGTAGTGACAGGAGTGACAGTTCAGAGACCCACCCCTCCATCACTTCTGCATTACTACAGTTTCAAGCAGACCGGTCAGTTAGAAGTTTTCTCTTTCCTGGGAGTTTTATCTTCACATGGCTACAAGCGTTTGTCATATCGGATATAATGTCTATAGCAACACCTAGGCTCCCTTTTGATAATTCTTTTTGGCTCTGCTTGTTTTTGCCAACCTTGCTTTCATTTACTTCTTGAGGGGACTTATTGTGTGTCCTTGATACTAGTTGTTCGGGGAACACCAAGATCTGACCATTGCCTTTGCTTAAAGGGTAACTATCGCGAAAATGAAAATCTAATATAAGCTTCCTCATACTGAAGTAAGATACTTTCTAAATTCAATCAATTAAAAATTCTGCATTGTTTCTGAAATATATATATTATATAATATATATAATATATATATATTCTGTTATGTTTTGGTAGCCGAAGATGAGTAAAGTATAAAAGTGCTTTATTAGCAGGCTCATGCAGGCATTACACAACAGTAACATCCAACTCTAACACTCTCAAGCTGTACAGAAAGTCCTGTGTATGCACAGTACAAGTACTGTGCACAGTGACACACGCAGGCCATTTATATAAACACCCCATATTCTGCCTTTAGTAGAAAAGCATTTGGGCAAATGTAATATACAACAACAATGCATCTTAAAGCAATAATATACATTCTTCACATGACATAGTCCTTGGTCCGTGCAGGTAGTTTTCTGAATCTCTCAGTACGCCTTATAGGTTCACTTTCTTCAGGCCTATTGCAGTTGGCAGCAGGAGTAGGAAAATGTCGTTCATCAAATGGAGCTTCTCCAAAGTCATATCTAACAGGAGCAAGACGACTTGCATTCCATATGTGTCCATCAGTGAACAGCGACAGTTCATATGTGTATGGTAAATGTAGATTGTTCTTGTTTCAGTATTCCTGGTTTATTAATTCTCACTAAAGATCCAGGCTGAAAGTGTACTTCTCTTGCACCACGTTTTCTGTCAATATAAGCTTTGCATTTGGCTTGGTGACGTTTCACAATTTAAGCAGTAGATGATTTTGTAGGTACAGTATCTTGTGGAAGTTTGATGTCTGCAACATGTAACTTAGTGCGCATCTGTCTGCCATGTAATAATTCAGCTGGAGATGATTGGTTTGTTGCATGGCACGTTGCTCTGTAGTTATGTAGGAACTCTGTTGTATATACTTTCCAAGATTTCCCAGTCACATTAAACTTAGATTTTTGATGAGGTGGCTAGGTTCTACCCTACCACTTTCTTGCTACTGACCTTCCCTTATTCTCTGACCTTCTGACATCCCACACTCTAGCGCAGGGGTCCCCAACCTTTTTTTACCTGTGAGCCACATACTAATGTAAAAAGAGTTGGGGAGCAACACAAGATGAGGAGGTGCCAATTGGCTGTGATTGGTTATTTGGTAGCCCCTATGTAGATTGGCAGCTTACAAGTGGCTCTACTTGGCACTATACTTAGGTTTTTATTGATTTAAAACTTGCTTTCAAGCTTGGAATTCAAAAATCAGCACCTGCTTTGAGGACCCTGAGAGCAACATCCAAGAGGCTGGAGAGCAACATGTTGTTCGCAAGCTACTGGTTGGGGATCACTGCTCTAGCTCAAGGATTACCAGCCCTTTTTATAACTTGTGAGCCACTTTCAAATGTAAAAATAGTTGGGGAGCGACACAAGCATGAAAATAGTTCCAGGGGGTGCCAAATAGTGATGTGCAGGCCAGCCCGAAACCCATGGAACCCAAGGGGGAGGGTCTTTAAATGAAAGAGCCAAGCCGGGGTGGGCCGGGTGCGGGGTGGGTGAGGGCGGGTTAGGGTCGGGTGCGGGTCCAGTAAATCTGGACCCGCACATCACTAGTGCCAAATATGAGCTGGGATTTGGTAGCCCCCATGTAGACTGGCAGCCTACAGAAGGCTCTTTTTGGCAGTACAACTGTTTTTTTAACGTAACCAAAACTTGCCCCCAAGCCTGGAATTTCAAAAATAAGCACCTGCTTTGAAGACACTGGAAGCAACATCCAAGAGGTTGATGAGCCATTGGTTGGTGAACACTGTTCTAGTTGAAGTTTTAATAACAAAGGGTTACTTCTCCGATAAACCCATATACTTCAAACTGACAAGCCAACAAACAAACATTATTATTATTGCCTGACATCATACATGCCACAGGAGACCGTTTGCAGTTTTAAAGTTTAGTTTCTTTGAAACGTTATTTATGGGTCCTGCTGGGCTTGGGAGAACAATTAAAGAGAAACTTAAAACGGCATCTAATTTCTGTTCTGTGCCAGTTCTGCAGAAAACAAGTTTCTTAATCAGGAAGTTAAGTCAACAGGGAAGTGAATGCAGCTAAATTCCCTAGTGAAACCTGCATCAATAATAAATGTTTACAGTGTCTGATAAAAATCTTTTGGCACCTTCCAACATCTTAAAAACAAATTGACCTCTTAATGAAATGTAAATTTTGCTAGCTTTGAAAAAAATTGTAACAATTAAATACAGGAATGGGCCAATCTACCATCCTTGCAGTTTAAATATTTGAGTTAACAATAAGTGTTGTGTACTGTCTAGTTTTTTCCATGTAGCAGGCCAGTTATGCAAAATCTGTGGGCCAAAACACGATAATGTCTTAAAGGGGACATATTATGGGGCAAATTCACTAACAATCGTAGTTTCGCCAGGCACAACTTCGCTGCGCTTCGCTGCACTTCGCCGCACTTCGCCAGGCGTAGTTTCGTCAGCGCTCCGCAAATTCACTAAAATCCGAAGTTGCGCTCAGGGGTAGCGTAAGGTTGCGAAGTTGCGCTAGCGTTGATTCGCTATGTAAAGCGAAGTTACGCTAGCGAAGGCTAATTTGCATACGGCGCCAAATTCAAATTTCTATGGAGGAATACGTATCAGCACTACAAATGCCTAGAAAACCTTCAAATCAGCAAATAAAAATTTTACTTTGCCCTACACATGTGCCCACTGTCTAGGTAAGTTGCCATGATTCAGGAAATGTAGGGGGGAAGGAGGGGAGCCCCAAAAAATTTTTCGATCTTTTTCAGCCTATCACCCATAATGTAGAAAACACGCCAGCGTTTTTTGGGAATTAGAAAAAATTTTGACTTTTTTTGAAACAATCCCTATCTACTCTATTGCGCTTCGCCAGGTCTGAGGTGGCGAAGGAAGTCTAGCGTAAAAGGTAGCGTTCAGTACACTGCGCAAGTTAGTGAATTTGCGTAGTTACGTCGATAGCAAAAATTCGCCAGGCGTAAGGGTGCGAAGTAACACTAGCGAAACTACGCCAGCGTTCGTTAGTGAATTTGCGCAGTAACGAAAATGCCAAACGCTAGCGAATCAACGCTAGCGTTCGGCGCTTCGGCGCTTAGTGAATTTGCTCCATAGTGTCATCATGTAAATTAAAAGTTACACATTTAGAGTAAGGGCACACCTGGAGATTCGGGGAGATTTAGTCGCCCAGCGACTAATCGCCCCTTCTTTGGGGCGACTAATCTCCCCGAACTGCTTCCCCGTGTCTTCCTCCTGCTTCAATGAAAAAACCTCCTGTAGCATGGCACTTGTTTACCCTTATTGGTGTCTTTGTGAATTACCGCTGGGTTTATAAGATAAATGAATCCTGATAATATTGATTGTAGTGTGAATGGCCCCGTGTGCCACTAGCCTAAACCCCTTGCAGATAATTGAATTCAAGACTAGTTGTCAAATGTCAAGGCTAAAAGATATTATTAGATATTCTTAAAACATTTTCCATGTTGAGCCTCTCCATTAGGTGAAGTATATATTCTTCCCCGGAGCTGATTTATGGAGCCACCTGAAAATTGATTCTAGAAAGAAATGCTACAGGCAACACTAATTAATCCAACATAGTTTGCAGTGCTATAGAGCAAAAGAAAGTTTTGCTCCCCCCCCCCAAACCATCCACAACTCAAACCATCCACCCTGTCACATACATATATATACAGGCCGAGATCCGCATTCGCGTGGCAAGAACCAGGATTAGTGAAAAGAAACCAAATCCACTTGTGTGACAGCACAACCCTTTAGCTGTCTAGTCATGTGAATAAAGAAACTGCAGATAACTAGACTCGTAAGAATCTGTCATGTCTGTCTCCTCTTTGTAGTGTTTCAAGTGGTAGTTAGCACTGACAACAGCAATATTTAATCAGCTCCATCATACTCCAGAAGGCACGGGATACAAATTTGCTCCCTTATGCCAGGCGAAGTTGCGCTCTGGCGAAAGGACGTAACTACGCAAATTCACTAAGATGCGGATTTTACTCACCGTTACCTCTTGCGCCAGACTTGCCTTCTCCACTTCAAACCAGACAAAGTGCAATAGATAGGACTTCCTCAAAAAATAGTTGAAAATTTTTCTAAGTCCCAAAAAACGCTGGCGACTTTTCATTTTTCAGGGTGATAGGCTGCAAAAGATAAATATTTTCTGGGGTACCTGGCTTTCCCCCTACATTTCCTAACATATGGCACATAAACTATACACTGGGCTCATGTGTAGGGCAATATAACAACTCTTTTTTCTTTTATTAAAGGGATACTGTCATGGGAAAAAAACATTTTTTCAAAATGAATCAGTTAATAGTGCTGTTCCAGCAGAATTCTGCACTGAAATCCATTTCTCAAAAGAGCAAACAGATTTTTTTATATTCAATTTTGAAATCTGACATGGGGCTAGACATATTGTCAATTTTGTCCCAGGGCTTGTGTAGTGTAATGTATTGGCTGCAAGATATACGTCCATTGTACTTTAACTTCCCGCCGTATGCAAATAAGGCAATGCTAGCGCAACTTCACTTTGCTTGCCGCAGTAATGCTAGCACAACTTCGTCAGCGCTCGGCGCCCTGGACGCAACTTTTGATTTTAGTTGATTATCATTGTCATGGCGAATCTACGCCTGCTAACAAATGATGCTGAATTCAGTGGACATATTTCTTTTTTAAGAATCAGTAAATATTTATCTTACTATAAGCAAATACATATATTTTTAAGATTAGCAAATGATCTCCAACGTGCAATGCATTCTACCTGCTTCTATATTGTTTCTTCTCAATATTTTTCAAGGGCTGCTATTCCTTTAAATATATTATATTTTCGGAGGAATGCCAAGTGAACATAATACAGTTCAGCAGTTTCTATGGGGTTTTTGCTGGCCTGGGGCCAACGAGTGTTAAGTATTCCAGTCAGCTACACCTCTTCAAACATATTTAGAAACAAGAGCCAGACTAAGTAGCTCTTACAGGAGATGAGAAATCTGAGAAAATGTAATAAATTTACTGGCATGCTCCGTGTTCCACAATATCCAAGTAGTGTTCTTTATATCACTCTGGAATGTTAAAAGGAAAATGGCAATTTTTTGAAAACTAAGACTTGGAGAAGAATAGAAAACAGATTTGTCTTTAATCTTTCTATCTTCTTTGTTAGAAAGGGGGAAAAAAAGATATTGGCAATCATATGTCTAAAACTAACTTCTTTTACAGATTTTTATAAGGAGACGTAATGTTCTATTTATGTTGCCTTGGAAGTACAGCTGGACACGCTACATATATAAGTATTCTTTTCTGAATGGATTTCATCTGAGGTGTGTATGCAATTAGATTACAGGTATGGGCCCTGTTATCCAGAATGTGCGGGACCTGTGGGTTTCCGGATTACGGATCTTTTTAAGTAATTTGGATCTCCATACCTTAAAGGGGAACTATCACGAAAATGAAAATTTAATATAAGCTTCAGCGTACAGAAATAAGTAACTTTCTAAATACAAATAAATCAAAATTCAGTACCATTCCTCTCTCAGCATCTGTTTCTCTTCATTCTGTCTTAAGTCAGCAGTTGGGTGTCAGATGAATGATCCAATATATCTTATAGGGGGCTCATTTTGCCTAGAAGATGTATTCGAGCTCACTTTATTAAAATCACTAGAAATTCTGTCTCTCTACATGCAGGATTTGTGCAAAAGGCAGTTATATTGTTTGTATTGGAATCAGTTATTTGAGTGAGCTCTATTACATCTGCTAGGAAAGGAGCCTCTCTATAAGTTATATTGGATCTAAGGGGCACATTTACTATTGGTCGAATATCGAGGGTTTAGTAACCCTCGATATTCGACCCTCGAAGTAAAATCCTTCGACTTTGAATATCGAAGTCGAAGGATTTACCGCAAATGCTTCGATTGAACGAAAAATCGTTCAATCCTTCGAACCGAATGATTTGAAGGATTTTAATCCATCGATCAAAGGATTTTCCTTCGATCAAAAAAAGCTTAGAAAGCTTATGGAGAAGGTCCCCATAGGCTAACATTGGTGCTCGGTAGGTTTTAGGTGGCGAAGTAGGTAGTCAAAGTTTTTTTTAAAGAGACAGTACTTCGACTATCGAATGGTCGAATAGTCGAACGATTTTTATTTCGAATCGTTAGATTCGAAGTCGAAGTCGTAGTCGAAGGTCGACGTAGCCAATTCAAAAGTCGAAGTAGCCAAAAAGAACTTTTGAAATTCGAAGTATTTTTCATTCTATTCCTTCACTGGAGCTAAGTAAATGTGCCCCTAACTGTCAATGAATATCTGACACCCAACTCCTGAATGAAGAGGGAATGAAGAGAAACAGATGCTGAGAGAGGAATAGTGAACATAAACATGATTATTTCAGAAACAATGCAGAATATTTAATTGATTGTATTTAGAAAGTTTTTTACTTTAGTATGAGGAAGCGTATATTCAATTTTCATTTTCGTGATAGTTCCCCTTAAAGTCTACTAGAAAATCATGTAAACATTACATAAACCCAACAGTCTGGTTGACTTACAATAAGGATTATTTATATCTTTGTTTGGATCGAGTACAAGGTATTATTTTATTATTACAGAGAAATAGGAAATAATTTTTAAAAATGTGTATTATTTGGATAAAATCGAGTCTATGGGGCAAATTTACTAAAGGGCGAAGTGACTAATGCTGGCGAAAATTCACAAGTGAAGGAGATAGACTGTAGCTCTACTTCGCACTCTAACGGCAGGCGAATTTTCACTCTGGCAAATGGACGTAACTACGCAAATTCACTAAGATGCGGATTTTACTGAACGTTATCTGTTGCGCCAGACTTGCCTTTGCCACCTCAGACCAGGCGAAGTGCAATAGACTAGATAGGAGTTCCTCAAAAAAAAGTCCCAAAAAACGCTGGCGACTTTTCTGTTTTTCAGGGTGATAGGCTGCAAAAGATCGTAAATTCTTTAGGGTACCCTGCTTCCCCCTACATTTCCTAACATATGGCACATAAACTTTACACTGAGCTCATGTGTAGGGCATTATAACAACTCTATTTTATTTATTAAGGTTCTCTGGGCTTGTGTAGTGTAATGTATTTGCTGCTGTCCATTGAAATTTAACTTCCCGCCGTATGCAAATTAGCCACGCTAGCGCAAGTTCACTTTGCTTGCCGAATTAACACTAGCAAAACTTCGCCATCTTTCGTGCCTGGTGAAGTGTGGCGATGTGAGCAAAGCCGCCGCTGGCGAATTTCCGCTGGTTAGTGGGAGTTGGGCCTTTCTGTAATTCTGAGCTTTCTGATAATGGGTTTCTGGATAACAGATCCCACACCTGTATTATTAACTGAGCTGTATGCCACACAGGGAGCATGGGCAGTAGGGAAGGGCATGGCAAAATTACATATAGTTCATGGTTTCTCCCCCCAACCAGGGTGACCCAGAATAGTGACTACAGTGAACTATTGTTTATAGTTTTTAGATATTCATAACTGAATAGATGATATACAGTATTATATACCACTCTCTTTGAGGTCTAAAATTTAAGAAATCCCCCAACAATACAAAGGACAACATAAACCTTATTTTAGTTGATTATCAGATTGGGCTTTCAGCACAAATAAGCCTTTTCCCATATTTTAGTGGCCTTGGGGCTGCTCTCCTGTATTGCTTTTGGCTCCCTTTTTAGCATGTTTTGATGAAATGTTGAACCTCAAAACAGAGCTTGAGCCCAAAAGTGAATAAAAGCACAGGCAAACCTCTTTTTGCCTTCTAAATGAGGCACAGACCATGGGCAAGGCATGGGCATTGTCTGGCACTGTCTGTGCAACTGGAACATGTACACCAGTTCTAGGTGTATGTGAGTTCTGCCCTTTGGCTCTTTGTGCTCTTTGCTGTAGTATAATTGTGACTGTCCGTGCAGGATAACCATGAGCATATGTTTTTTCCTTATATGTGTCTCTAAGTTACAAAAAAGATGGATCCTAAAATTAATAAATTATTTATATTCCTAGACCTTTCATGTTTGCCCTGTTTGCTTGAAATATAAAACTTCTAGTGCGAGTTGGCAACAACAGGGGAGATAATATAAGCATTTCATGAATAAAGCTGCTCAGGAAGGATATTACGCCAACTGAAGGCAGTCACGTGATATTTTAGAAAACTAAGGTACTTTCCTCAAATCAAAAGCTGTAAAGCTGACTGAATGCAAAGCTTTCCTTTATGAACAGGCCTTGCTATTCAAACATTAAAGGGTTGGTTTGGTGACTTTTCAGTATTGGAAAGCAGCTACTGCTGCATCTACCCTAAAAGACTGGACTAATTGTGAAAAAGAAAAAAAAACACTTTGCTGCTAATTTAATCAACCCCAGTAAGTGGAATAAATCTTTATATTTTTTCCTTTCAGATGCCTGCCATAGGCTCTTTTACAGCCACCAAAGTCACTAACTACCATTGCCCTTCCTAATAGCCATTGTCCTGCATTCATTTGACCCATATATTTCTCCACCTTAGAACTAAACCTTTGCTGTTTACATAACTTACAGTAGCTGTGGGCAACACAACCCAATTGGAGCTTAAATGGCTACATAGCTAATTGTTTTCTATAAATTATATTCAAGCTTCTGAAGCAAGAAAAGAAGGTTTTTACTAGGGCATGGTAACACAATATTATCTCTAAATGAATACACATTAACTTAATTTTATTGGTCGTTTTGGACATATAACATCCCCATAGGTGTGTTAGGTCTCAGGGCTGCTGCTGAACACTAACACACCCATACAATAGAATGTTGTTCAGCTGCTGAAACACATCCATCTGCTTTGATACATGTCTCAGTTTGTTTATTTCCTTTATTACTGATTAAACTACTGGCAAAGCATCTGGATATATACAATTATTAAGGAAATAATCAGTGGCATAGCTATAGAGGAAGCAGAAGCCTTGGTTGTGGGGGGTCACATGGAGTCTGCTGTAGAAGCTGTAGAAACCTTAGTACTCAGCCATCTGCTGGCTTGGGATCCTGCATCCCAGCAGCTCTACCTAAATGCAAGCAGGTGGTGCAACGTGGTGCAACGTGGTGGAGGAATGGGGCTGGGTATGGGTATAGGTCCCTGTTGTAGATGTGCACCAGGTCCCTCCAATAATTTTTTGGTGGGGGCCTGGAGCAAGGTAGGCATGCCACTGGGATTGATGCCTATAAGAGGTCCCATCCCCATGTGGTGTTTGGGTGTTAAGTCTGTAAATCTAAATTTAGAATTGCAAGGATCTTCTTGAGTGAAGAAGTATACTGTTTATCTTACCAAAAATAACATTCACATACAGCATAGAAGAGCAGAACTAACTTGTACAGACAAGCCCTATATAATTATCTATAAACTGCCTAGAGATTGTTTTTTTAATACCTCACTGCTACTATCTTGCAAACAGTTCTTTAGGAGTCATCTGCTTTTTCTCAAAGGCTAATGTCACACTGAGTAACTTTAACAAGTGTATTTAAACCAGGTTTGCACTATTGCTCATAGTTGTTGTTGATACTTAATTGTGTTGTTCAGCAAGAGTGTGTATGTGTGCAATAGATTTGAATGAAAATGTCCTTTTTTATGTAATATTTACATGGGTGGATACCCATGAACTACCTGCATACAGTATATGCAGGTAGGGAATAGAGAACATTTTTATTAAATGGGTTGTTCACCTTTAACTTATAATATGATGTGGAGTGTGATACAATTTGTGATATAATTTGCAATTTGTGGTCCTTGAGGTATTTAACTTTTTATTCAGCAGTTCCCTATCTGGTTGCTAATGTCCAAATTTCCCTAGCAACCATGCATTGATTTGAACAAGAGACTGGAATATAAAGGAGAGGGCCTGAATAGAAAGATCAATAAAGCAATAAAGAAAGTACCATTCAAAATAAAATTGTAGCCTTACAGAGCATTTGTTTTTTTTAGATGTCAGAGACAGTGACCTGCATTAAAAGCTGGACAGAGTGAGAAATAGAAGGCAAAATTTTAAAAAACAATATAAATAAAGCACAACTGAAAACTGTTTAGAATGAGCCATTCTATAACATACTAAAGGTTAAACTATGGGGCAAATTCACCGAAAATGTGCTAGCGACGGCTTTGCCGCACTTTTTCACAATTCGCCAGGCGTAGTTTCGCCAGGGCTGCGCAAATTCATGAAGATCAGGCCAGGGAAACTTAATAAAATTAAACAGAGGTCTTATATTGCCCTACACATGTGCCCACTGTATAGTTTAGGTGCAAAATGGAAGGGGGTACCCCAAAAAATATTCAATCTTTTTCAGCCTATCACCCAGTAAAAAGTAAAAAAGTGTTTTTTGGGACTTAGAAAAATGTTCAACTATTTTTGAAGAAACTCCTATCTACTCTATTGCACTTCGCCTGGTCTGAGCTGGCAAAAGTCAAGTCTGGCGCAAGAGGTAACGTTCAGGAAAATCCGCAACTTAGTGAATGAGCGTAGATACGGCCCTTCGCCAGAGCGCTACTTCGCCTGGCGTTAGGGTGCGAAGTAGCGCTAGAGTATGTCTACTTCGCTAGCAAAATTACGCCAGCACCCATTATTAAATCAGCAAAATGATATCACACTGGCCACTTTGCCCTTTAGTAAATTTGCCCCCAAAGGTGAACCACCCTTTAAATGTCAACTTTTTTCAATGATAGTTTGAGAATCAGATTTTAAAACATTTTGCAAAAAAGATGAGATTTACTGTATGATCTTAACAAACTGGGAGAGAATCCCACCCGATTGCTTGTGTCAATAACGATCATACTTCAGGATATACAAGTGACTGTCCGGAAAAAAATAAAAGGAAAGAGAAAAGAGAGAGATGCAATACGCTATGAAACATAACACTTGTTAAACAAACAATACATGATATCATACTGAGGAAATGAATGGGCATGTTTATTTATTCATAGCTCTACAATGTCTGGGAAGGTAAGGCAAAAAGTGTGCTTATGCAGCACCTGCTTAGTGTCAATAAAGAGACTGGATACCCATTACATGGCAAAGCTAACCTTTGTCCTCTTGTAAATGTAACCCTTTATGGCCAGGGCCACACTAAGGCGCTAACAGTATAGATTCCAAGTTTAGCTAAGTGGCAGATTTTTGGGGGTTGAATAAGTTAAGTGCCTCCACCGAGGGCTAGAACCGCCAGGTATTGGTGTACCTATAACTCACTGGGAACTGCAGCAGCAGTGATTACCGTACACAATGTCAAAGACAATAAAACACACAATATGTAGTGAATTGAAATATGTTAATAAGAGGATGAATGAGCAGTTCAATGAAAACCGTCAACAGTGGCGTAACTAAATGGTACTGGTCCCCACAGCAAATTAATTTTAGTTTTTCCAAAATATCCAGAGGTTGTAGTGTTTTACCAATAGATATTGAAATTGCTCATTATTTGGGCCTCATGGGCCCCCCTGCAACCGCAGGTTCTGCTTCCTCTGTAGTTACTCCCCTGAATGTAAACATAACATATAGAATATAAATCAATATAACAGTGATCACCCCTTGTATGAAAATGTCTAAGTTCCCTCAAACAATGTAGATCCTAATAAAAATTTATTGCATAAAACAGTTCACAAGACAGTCCCGATTTTGACAGCTCAACCCGCAGTCCCGGATTGTTACTGAAATGTCCAGAGTTTATTTTTGATCTCCTGCACTGAACAGCCAGAAAAAGATATAAAGTTTCTGAAATGTAATTAAATAAGAGGCTTTTGGCAGAGAGACCAGAATACTCAGCAGGTGCACTTAAATACATTTGTGACAATTTAAGATAAGCAAAGATACAATTGTATCTATTTAGGATAAGTAGGTCTCTTGGGGAAACTGTGGCTTGAAATTTCACTTTCATTAGCAAAACTGTGATAATACATAAAACCTGATCCTAAAACCACCAGAAATGTGTTCAAACTTTCCATAACCTGACAAATTTTGGATGGATATGGTATTTATGGGGTGTAGCCATAAAATGGCACAGTCAAAAAATGTTATCAGTGATACCCACTGCAGATCTTTTTGTCCCTCTTTCTGTTTTTCAAATGTTGGGAGGTTTGCATTCTTTTCTTCTCTTCTTCCTGGAAAAGATCTGCCTCACTTTAATTTGGCTCCAGAACCTCCTTCAGAGCGGTCACAAGGTCAGAAGCAAATCCCTTGCTGATTGGCCAGGCTGCGGCTGAAAACTGTCTCACTGCAGAACAAGCAGCGGCCATCTTTTTGGTGGTCACAGATTTAAAGTCACAGGGTTATGCATTTAGGGAAAAGGGTGAATAACACCTGATTACATAAAGATTACATTTAGAGGCAGATTTATTATGTTGTGTAAAAAACAGCGGAATAGTTTGCCTCACATTGGCAGATATTGCCATGTAAACAACGGCGTAAAATGGCATCATTTTTTTATGCATTTTTCTTTGAGCAACTTAAGCTGGAACTTACAAAAGTCTGAAGCAATTTAGTGTAATTCTGTATTGTAATGTTTCAGTCTTGGCAATCTGAATTACCTTTAAGTTATATACAAACTATATTGATGCATTTTAGCCAAGTGTTTTGTCCCAGTATTGGTATCTCTGTGCTTGCCTGGGATCACTATCCTTTTAATCACTCCACCTGCAGTTCTTTCTAAAACAACCTCTTGAAACAATGACTGTTTTATAAAGACAAAACTATGGCATTATATTTCCTCTCCATTTGTTGTCTGCCTTTTATTTGCCAAAATAATATAAATGATTTGAGTACATTTTACTTGTGGGTTTATTTTATGTTCTTGTGCATCCATATGCTCTCTAAAGAGGCTTAAATGACTAGGGTACAAAACCCTTTATTTTTTAAGTCACTGATTTAGGTTCTTACACTTTGGCTCCTTAAAATCACATACTGTGAGGCCAGGGGAAATGATTCCTTTTGGCATGGTTTACACATTAAATAGTAAAGTCAGGGGAGAGATATGTATAAGGGGCACACAGATTGCACTTATGAGAGTGATCACATTGCTCAGTTTATTCTCCCTCATCCTAAAGGTGGAAATGGGTTCAAGGGGTTGTCCAGGGTAAATTCAAGAAAGCGTGAAGCGGCTAATGCTAGCGCAAATTCGGCAGTGTGACGTCATTTCGTTACTTCTCCCGATTTACTAACGGGTGCTGACGTAAATACGCTAGCGAAGTGGACCTACTCTAGCGCTACTTCACACCCTTACACCAGGCGAAGTTGCGCTATGGCGAAGGGACGTAACTATGCTAATTCACTAACTTGCACATTTTACTGAACGTTACCTCTTGCGCCAGACTTGCCTTCACCACTTCAGACCAGGTGAAGTGCAATAGAGTACATAGGGTTGCTTCAAAAAAAGTTGAAATTTTTTCTAAGTCCCAAAAAACGCTGGCGTCTTTTACTTTTTTAAGGGTGATAGGCTGAAAAAGATCGTACTTTTTTTGGGGGATACCCTCCTTCCCCCCTACATTTCCTTACATATGCCACCTAAACTATACAGTGGGCACATGTATAGGGCAATATAACAACTCTATTTTATTTTATGAAGCTTTCCCTGCTTGTGTAGTGTAATGTATTTGCTGCTACATATACGTCCATTGTACTTTAACTTGGCGCCATATGCAAATTAGCATAACTTTGCTTTGCTTGACGAATTAACGGTAGCGCAATTTTGCTACCTTTCACCTCCCTGAGCACAACTTCGGATTTTAGTGAATTAGCAGCACCCTGGCAAAACTTCGCCTGGCAAAGTGCGGTGTAGCCAACGCTGGCGCAACTTCAAAGGTAAGTAAATTTGCCCCATAGTGGCACCCGCATCAAGAGGTGTGTTACTGAAATCATTATATATTCAAGTGCTGTTTGTCAGCAGGTTAAGTAGCCCCCTTGCCACTCATGATGATGTATTCTTATATTTCAAAAATCCATGCACCAAATTATTCAGTGGAAGTAAGTGACAAGTGTGACCCAACTTGCACAACTGTAGCGAATTTCCTGCTGCACAGCTTTAGTGATCAAAGCAATATTTAGTTCTGCGGTTGCTCATAAAAAAGAAGAAAGGAAAAAGTCTACTTCAGCAATATTTTCCTCATCAAAAACTCCTCAAACTTTAGTGAACAACTGACATTTTATCAATGTTGTCAAAACCAGTTTGGGTATGTTTCCCAGCATGCTGTTTTATATTCTGTTACTCTAATTGTGTTCAAGTCATCTCTAACTTTCCCTAAGGGATCAAAGAAATGGAAATTAATCCATTATCCACCCTTGTCAGGAAACTCTTTGGTTTAACAAGCTTAAAATATTTATATAGGAAGATCTTACAGTGCCAAAAATTCTTCTTCAGTGAATCTGGCTCAGAGTATAGAAAAAACCCAGCGGTAATACCACCTATGTTCATTTTCATTGTTAAATGCTGTTGGCAGTACATTGTGGGTAAAAGCATTCCAGTTCAATTGATGTTGCTGCATCTTTGGCTCATTAACTTTTAAAAAAAATGCCTAACCCACGTCCTTTTTTTTTTTTTTTTTTTTTTTTTTTAAATGCATCATTGTCTTTATTAGTGCTACCGTTATGTGCTCAATCTATGGCATGAGATAGGCAGTGTCCAGTCCATTAATAATGCTACGAATGTATACTAACAGAAGTCATAAAGAAGAGAAAAAAAGGGGGGGAAGAAAAGTTAGGGAGGGGAGGTCAGAGGGTGGATGCAGAGGAGCTAAGCCTTTGAGTCAAGTGGAGTCTGACTGAGCTGACTCAAATTCTGCCCAGGGGAGCCATAACAGTGCATTTTTGTATCCCGTATCTTGTAGATATGCTCTGATATTCTCCATGTTTCTTATCCATCTCACTTTAGTGATAAGGGCCTGTTGGTTTGGCAGGGAGGTGCTCTTCCACTTGGCAGCTCTGAGCGTTTTCGCAGCCGTAAGTATATGTGTCGCTAGTTTATTGGCATCTGAGGTGTTCAGTGTAGTTAGAGGTAGGCCCAGGAGGAATGACAGAGGATCGGGTTCAATGGAAAGCTTAAAAGTAGCTGATAGAATACGGGCCACCATTTTCCAAAATTCCCTGACAATTTTGCAAGTCCACCACATGTGGTAAAATGTACCCCTCTCTCCACATCCCCCAAAACATTGCGAGGAGGAGGCGTTACTTGAAGTGGGCGAGCCGTGAAGGGGTATAATACCACCTAAATATCAATTTATAGGCCTTCTCCGATATTATGGTGCACACTGATGATTTACTGGCCCTGTCCCAAATGGTGTGCCATTGCTCCATCTCAATTGTCTCCCGTAGGTCTCCTTCCCATTTAGCCATTAACCCACGTCCTTTTTCACATATTTTTAATCGTTGTAAAATTAAGTGTTATTCAGTGAGCACCAATGGCTGTTCCAGTCTGAAGCTACATGGTTGAGATCTTAAAGAAGAACTCCAAAAAAACAGTAAAAAGTAAACATAATTTCAAGCAGCTTTAAAATATACATCAATTAAAAAATATGCAGACTTTTCATGATTTCTAATGGCTTTTATGCTGATCTTTCTGACTACTTTTCTGAGCTGGCTGACTACTGTTACTTTGTATCAGCAGCAATCTGTCCTCAGCCTGCACAAACCCCACAATTCCCTGCACACGTGATTTCAATAAGGATCAGAACATCACAGGGCAATGCATTGTGGGTTATGTAGTTCCTGCATGCTGTTTGTAAGCTGCGGAGAAGTTGTTACAACTTGTAACATCAGTGTTTAGTCCCTCCTTCCCTGCCAGGATTTAAAATAATACAGAACGAGAAAAACTGTTAAACATCTGGATAGAAAATGGCATTTATTCATACTTTTTGAAGAAACAGGTAACTGTGATGGGTATATTAGGGGTTTCTGTGTTATGTGGGCCTCCTTATTAAATTTTGGTTTGGAAGCCGGAGTTCCCCTTTAATGATGACACTTTGGGGAGGTGGGTTAATGAAGTAGGTTGTAATTATATTAATTAGCATTATTACCTCAGTGATATTAACACTAAAATCATTACTGAATTATGTGAATTATGAGTTATATAATAAAAATTACCATCAAGTATAAGCACATGGGGAAATCCTACCAGGGTCAGTATTTGTCAAAGTCCTCATAACAGTAAAATGGATGTTTAAAAGCTTTGGGGGGAAGTGCAAATGAAGCAGGAACCAAATAATTTATTCTAAACCTGGGAGAGTAGAAGAAATAGAAGTATTTAAAAAAACCACACACAACAAATGAAGACTGATTGCAATTTATCATACAATTCTGCCACCTACACCATATTGAGGGGCCTATTTATTATGTTGTGTAAAACATTGTTCGCCAAAAAAAATTGTGTAAAAAGCTGTGTAAAGTAAATGACAAATTTATCAAGGTGGACAGTACAGTACACCACTCCAGACCTTTGTAAATTCCGGCAGAAGTCACCCTAAGAAAAAACGTGTAAAAAAATTACGGCATTTCATATGCAACAAAGCCTGACGATGTATAGTGAATTTTGACACTGTTTTTTACACCACATAGTAGCAAAAAGCTTTTCTTGGTAACTTGAAGAGCCAAATTTCTGTTTCAAACCAGAAATATGGATCTTCTAGTGCAGAGGGTATAAAAGTGCTCTCTGCACTAGCAATAGGACTCCACCTGGATCCCCATCGGTGATGAAAAGTGAGCGCGAGGGGTGAAAGGGGGAGCAGCAGCAGGCTTGCCTTTGCATAGTTGTAGTAGATATATTGATTTTCTTGTTGAATTACCACATTGTTTACATTCATTAGACTGATTAAATATAATTAACTAGTCAATAGATGGTCAAATCCCAATTAATGTGAGAAAGGAACAGCAACAGATTGAAGGTGATAGAGATGGAGCTGTTTACTGATCTGATCAGAATATCTCTACATTTTTTTCTTTTGTAATAATTCTCAAACTGGGTGCAAGTACATATGGACACTGAAACATATAGCACCACTGGAAGACAATTACAAGCTGGGTGCAAAAGTGCAGATAATATAAGCAACTGGTCAAGTGAATTAATGATGGCTCTCCCAAGAAATACTGTATGGTCATGTAGGTTCTACTGATAAAATATTTTGTTTTGCAGCATATTAAATATGATGTAAACACTAATGCTATTCCTGTTTTGCCTTAATCTGGGTAGTCTTCAAGTTCCTATATGGCTAATTGATCCTGTGGGCTTACAAACTGCCATTGGCTTAAGCTGGCCATAGACTTTGAGATTTTTAAAAGATCAGATCCTGATCGTGAGACTACGATCTTCTCAGAACGATCGTACGATCCTACGAATTTATCAACTAAAAAACCAATTTGCCAAGAAAACAAAGGGGAGCTGCCTGCTTGGCCCTGCAAACATAGATAGATTGTACTGGGACCGACAGATTTTTTTGACCTGGCCGATCAATTTCCCGACAGATGTCGGCCGAAAAATCGTAAGATGTACGATCGTTCGAATACCACTAACCGCACTATAATTTCGAAAGGATTGGTCGGACTTCCCTAAAATCGGTCGTTCGGCAAGAAGAATTGTCACATCTATGGGTAACTTTATTCGGGGTTGGCTATAACATCTTTCCAACTATGCGATGAGAGGAATAGAATTATTTTATTGGGGCTACTTGCTACCTACATTAATCATTGTAGTGTTGCCACTGCTTTTTGGTTTCAAAAAGCACTAACACTAAAATCGACCTTTATTAAATGGTCCTCCAATTGATAATCTCCTGAGCCTTGAGCAGTCCGCAGGGTGCATACAATAGGCATTCTAGTTAATAGTAGGGCAATTGCAAATGTTTTATTAGCCCAGAACTGGAAATCATGCAGGTAGCTTAAGGGGTAGCTGGGGGAATAAGAATAAAAAAGTGGAAAGTTTAGAAAGCAGTAGATAATATAAAGAACAGCAACAGTTTATTTATAAAAAGGATAAATCCTTTTGCAGCTTCAGTGTGACACCAGTCTCTAAATGAGTAACTGTTATATCAGTTATATAACATTTATTGATTTTGTGTCTGTAAGAGAGCAACTATGGTTTGTTCCCGTGTAACTCTGTGTTAAGTGGCATTTGAAGTTTTCAAAGAAAAGAAAATTCCTTAAAATGTCAGACAGCTTAGTTGTAAAGCCATGGCTCTGGGGCTTTTAGATCCGACATGGATGTTCTCACCATAGATCTCTTTTTCATTTTTGGTTTAGACAGAACTTCCATAATACTTACTGAGAAGGGGATTTGAGTGTTTGAGAACAGATGGAATTCTGTTAGGTGACCCCTTCCCCAAAACAATGCAGACACAATTTATGCTGATGGATATAGAAACCCATATAACTGTAAGCAGTGGTTTACTAGGAGGAATATAAAGTATCACCTAAAAAAAAGTGTGCGTCTATCCAAACCTAAAACTTTCTCTTAGGAGAGATAGAGAGTCAAGACCCTCAATATAATCATTTGCACTCCTTTGTTGTAACTGTTTCTCCGATAGGTTGTGTTGTCAAGACTAAGGATGCTCTAACAATAGGGCTTACATTACAATGCTGAAATCCATGCAGCCATAACCCTTATACAACCTTTGGGCTAGAAAGAAGTCAAAAATGATTGTACGAATAAAGCCACTATCAGTACAGCGAGGAAGCTATATTAACACAACCTTGTAAAAAGCATTTGTATAAATAACTAAAGTAAAATGACATGCCCATTGCATATTTTGTTTCCTTTTAAGTAAGTAAAGGTTCAGACTTAGCGCTGAAACTCAGATCCTTTGCTGAATTGGTGGTGTCCATTGATTGATTATGGAAAGTTCTCACTCTATATCAGACTGATGATAGACAGGTGACAGACAGACTGACCGCACCGTGGCTGTAAATAATATTGCAGCAAGTCTTTAGACTAGGGCCAGACGATTGCAATTTATCATACAATTCTGCCACCTACACCATATTGAGGGGCCTATTTAATATGTTGTGTAAAACATTGTTCGCCAAAAAAAATTGTGTAAAAAGCTGTGTAAAAGTAAATGACAAATTTATCAAGGTGGACAGTACAGTACACCACTTCAGACCTTTGTAAATTCCGGCAGAAGTCACCCTAAGAAAAAACGTGTAAAAAAATTACGGCATTTCATATGCAACAAAGCCTGACGATGTATAGTGAATTTTGACACTGTTTTTTACACCACATAGTAGCAAAAAGCTTTTCTTGGTAACTTGAAGAGCCAAATTTCTGTTTCAAACCAGAAATATGGCTCTTCTAGTGCAGAGGGTATAAAAGTGCTCTCTGCACTAGCAATAGGACTCCACCTGGATCCCCATCGGTGATGAAAAGTGAGCACAAGGGGTGAAAGGGGGAGCAGCAGCAGGCTTGCCTTTGCATAGTTGTAGTAGATATATTGATTTTCTTGTTGAATTACCACATTGTTTACATTCATTAGACTGATTAAATATAATTAACTAGTCAATAGATGGTCAAATCCCAATTAATGTGAGAAAGGAACAGCAACAGATTGAAGGTGATAGAGATGGAGCTGTTTACTGATCTGATCAGAATATCTCTACATTTTTTTCTTTTGTAATAATTCTCAAACTGGGTGCAAGTACATATGGACACTGAAACATATAGCACCACTGGAAGACAATTACAAGCTGGGTGCAAAAGTGCAGATAATATAAGCAACTGGTCAAGTGAATTAATGATGGCTCTCCCAAGAAATACTGTATGGTCATGTAGGTTCTACTGATAAAATATTTTGTTTTGCAGCATATTAAATATGATGTAAACACTAATGCTATTCCTGTTTTGCCTTAATCTGGGTAGTCTTCAAGTTCCTATATGGCTAATTGATCCTGTGGGTTTACAAACTGCCATTGGCTTAAGCTGGCCATAGACTTTGAGATTTTTAAAAGATCAGATCCTGATCGTGAGACTACGATCTTCTCAGAACGATCGTACGATCCTACGAATTTATCAACTAAAAAACCAATTTGCCAGGAAAACAAAGGGGAGCTGCCTGCTTGGCCCTGCAAACATAGATAGATTGTACTGGGACCGACAGATTTTTTTGACCTGGCCGATCAATTTCCCGACAGATGTCGGCCGAAAAATCGTAAGATGTACGATCGTTCGAATACCACTAACCGCACTATAATTTCGAAAGGATTGGTCGGACTTCCCTAAAATCGGTCGTTCGGCAAGAAGAATTGTCACATCTATGGGTAACTTTATTCGGGGTTGGCTATAACATCTTTCCAACTATGCGATGAGAGGAATAGAATTATTTTATTGGGGCTACTTGCTACCTACATTAATCATTGTAGTGTTGCCACTGCTTTTTGGTTTCAAAAAGCACTAACACTAAAATCGACCTTTATTAAATGGTCCTCCAATTGATAATCTCCTGAGCCTTGAGCAGTCCGCAGGGTGCATACAATAGGCATTCTAGTTAATAGTAGGGCAATTGCCAATGTTTTATTAGCCCAGAACTGAAAATCATGCAGGTAGCTTAAGGGGTAGCTGGGGGAATAAGAATAAAAAAGTGGAAAGTTTAGAAAGCAGTAGATAATATAAAGAACAGCAACAGTTTATTTATAAAAAGGATAAATCCTTTTGCAGCTTCAGTGTGACACCAGTCTCTAAATGAGTAACTGTTATATCAGTTATATAACATTTATTGATTTTGTGTCTGTAAGAGAGCAACTATGGTTTGTTCCCGTGTAACTCTGTGTTAAGTGGCATTTGAAGTTTTCAAAGAAAAGAAAATTCCTTAAAATGTCAGACAGCTTAGTTGTAAAGCCATGGCTCTGGGGCTTTTAGATCCGACATGGATGTTCTCACCATAGATCTCTTTTTCATTTTTGGTTTAGACAGAACTTCCATAATACTTACTGAGAAGGGGATTTGAGTGTTTGAGAACAGATGGAATTCTGTTAGGTGACCCCTTCCCCAAAACAATGCAGACACAATTTATGCTGATGGATATAGAAACCCATATAACTGTAAGCAGTGGTTTACTAGGAGGAATATAAAGTATCACCTAAAAAAAAGTGTGCGTCTATCCAAACCTAAAACTTTCTCTTAGGAGAGATAGAGAGTCAAGACCCTCAATATAATCATTTGCACTCCTTTGTTGTAACTGTTTCTCCGATAGGTTGTGTTGTCAAGACTAAGGATGCTCTAACAATAGGGCTTACATTACAATGCTGAAATCCATGCAGCCATAACCCTTATACAACCTTTGGGCTAGAAAGAAGTCAAAAATGATTGTACGAATAAAGCCACTATCAGTACAGCGAGGAAGCTATATTAACACAACCTTGTAAAAAGCATTTGTATAAATAACTAAAGTAAAATGACATGCCCATTGCATATTTTGTTTCCTTTTA